>NC_092726.1:37831590-39174090 GCF_047496885.1 Scyliorhinus torazame | reverse complement strand
CCGCCCCACACCCAGCGCTGTCAGTGCTCCGCCCCACTGCGAGCACTGTTCGTGCACCCCTTCACAGCCTGCGCTGCCAGTGCTCCCCACAGCCAGCACTGTCAGTGCTCACCACACAGCCAGCACTGTCAGTGCTCCTCTCACACAGCCAGCACTGTCAGTGCTCCCACCACACAGCCAGCACTGTCAGTGCTCCTCCCACACAACCGGCACTGTCAGTGCTCCCCCACACAGCCAGCACTGTCAGGTCTCCCACCACACAGCCAGCACTGTCAGTGCGGCGCCATAGCCAGCGCTGTCAGTGCTCCTCCCACAAAGGTAGCACTGTCAGTGCTCCCACTACGAAGCCAGCACTGTCCTTGCTCCCACCACACAGCCAGCACCGCCAGTGTTCCCACCACACAGACAGCACTGTCAGTGCTCCCCACACAGCCAGCACTGTCAGTGCTCCTCCCACACAGCCAGCACTGTCAGTGCTCCCACCAAACAGCCAGCACTGTCAGTGCTCCCACCATACAACCAGCACTGTCAGTGCGCCCCCACAGCCAGCGCTGTCAGTGCTCCTCCCACACTGCCAGCACTGTCAGTGCTACCACCACGAAGCCAGCACTGGCAGTGCTCCCACCACACAGCCAGCACGTTCAGTGCTCCCAACACACAGCCAGCACTGTTAGTGCTCCCACCACACAGTCAGCACTGTCAGTGCTCCCCCATACAGCCAGCACTGCCAGTGCTCCCACCACGCAGCCAGCACTGTCAGTGCTCCCACCACACAGCCAGCACTGTCAGTGCTCCCCACACAGCCAGGACTGCCAGTGCTCCCTCACACAGCAACACTGTCAGTGCTCCCACCACACAGCCAGCACTGTCAGGTCTCCCACCAGACAGCCAGCACTGTCAGTGCGGCGCCACAGCCAGCGCTGTCAGTGCTCCTCCCACAAAGGTAGCACTGTCAGTGCTCCCCCACAGCCAGCGCTGTCCGTGCTCCTCCCACACTGCCAGCACTGTCAGTGCTCCCACCACGAAGCCAGCACTGTCAGTGCTCCCACCACACAGCCAGCACTGGCAGTGTTCCCCCACACAGCCGGCACTGTCATTGCTCCCCCCACACAGCCAGCACTGTCTGTGCTCCCACCACACTGCCAGCACTGTCAGTGCTCCCAACACATAGCCAGCGCTGTCAGTGCTCCCACCACACAGCCAGCACTGCCATTGTTCCCACCACACAGCCAGCACTGTCAGTGCTCCCCACACAGCCAGCACTGTCAGTGCTGCCCCACACAGCCAGCACTGTCAGTGCTCCCCACACAGCCAGCAATGACATTGCTCCCAACACACAGACAGCACTGTCAGTGTTCCCACCACACAGCCAGCACTGCCAGTCCTCCCACCACACAGCCAGCACTGTCAGTGCTGCCCCCACACAGCCAGCACTGTCAGTGCTCCCCCACACAGCCAGCTCTGTCAGTGCTCCCCCACACAGCCTGCACTGTCAGTGCTCCCACCACACAACCAGCACTGGCAGTGCTCCCACCACACAGCCAGCACTCAGTGCTCCACCCACACAGCGAGCACTGTCAGTGCTCCCCCACACAGCCAGCACTGTCAGTGCTCCCACCACTCAGCCAGCACTGTCAGTGCTCCCACCACACAGCCAGCACTGTCAGTGTTCCCCCACACAGCCAGCTCTGCCAGTGCTCCCACCACACAGAAAGCACTGTCAGTGCTCCCACCACACAGCCAGCACTGTCAGTGCTCCCACCACACAGCCAGCTCTGCCAGTGCTCCACACACACGGCCAGCATGGCCAGTGCTCCCCCACAGCCAGTGCTCCGCCCCACACCGAGCACTGTCAGTTCTGCGCCCCACAGCCAGCACTGTCAGTGCTCCGCCCCACTGCTAGCACTGTCAGGTCTCCCCTTCACAACCTGCGCTGCCAGTGCACCCGACAGCTAGCACTGCCACTGCTCCGCCACAACCAGCACTGCCAGTGCTCCGACCACACAGCCAGCACTGTCAGTTCTCCCCCCACACAGCCAGCACTGTCAGTGCTCCCCCTCACAGCCAGCACTGTCAGTGCTCCCACACACAGCCAGCACTGTCAATACTCCCACCACACAGCCAGCACTGTCGGTGCTCCCACCGCACGGCCAGCACTGTCAGTGCTCCCCCGCACAGCCAGCACTGTCAGAGCTCCCCCCACACAGCCAGCACTGTCTTTGCTCCCACCACACAGCCAGCACTGTCAGTGCTCCCATCACACAGCCAGCACTGTCAGTGCTCCCACCACACAGCCAGCACTGCCAGTCCTCCCACCGGACAGCCAGCACTGTCTGTGCTCCCCCCACACAGCCAGCACTGTCAGTGCTCCTCCAACACAGCCAGCACTGTCAGTGCCCCCACCACACAGCCAGCACTGTCAGTGCTACCAACACACAGCCAGCACTGTCAGTGCTCCCACCACACAGCCAGCACTGCCAGTGCTCCCACCACGCAGCCAGCACTGTCAGTGCTCCCACTAAACAGCCAGCACTGTCAGTGCGCCCCCACAGCCAGCGTGTCAGTGCTCCTCCCACACTGCCAGCACTGTCAGTGCTCCCACCACGAAGCCAGCACTGTTAGTTCTCTCACCTCACAGCCAGCACTGTCCGGGCTCGCCACTAGCCAGCACTGCCACTGCTCCCACCACACAGCCAGCACTGTCAGTGCTCCCCACACAGCCAGCACTGTCAGTGCTCCTCCCACACAGCCAGCACTGTCAGTGCTCCCACCAAACAGCCAGCACCGTCAGTGCTCCCAACACACAGCCAGCACTGTCAGTGCTCCCACCAAACAACCAGCACTGTCAGTGCGCCCACACAGACAGCGCTGTCAGTGCACCCCCCACACTGCCAGCACTGTCAGTGCTACCACCACGTAGCCAGCACTGTCAGTGCTCCCACCACACAGCCGGCACGGTGAGTGCTCCCAACACACAGCCAGCACTGTTAGTGCTCCCACCACACAGCCAGCACTGTCTGTGCTCCCCCACACAGCCAGCACTGTCAGTGCTCCCACCACGCAGCCAGCACTGTCAGTGCTCCCACCACACAGCCAGCACTGTGAGTGCTGCCCAGGAAGCCAGGACTGCCAGTGCTCCCCTCACACAGCCAGCACTGCCAGTGCTCCCACCACACAGTCAGCACTGTCTGTGCTCCCACCACACAGCCAGCACTGTCAGTGCGCCGCCACAGCCAGCGCTGTCCGTGCTCCTCCCACAAAGCTAGCACTGTCAGTGCTCCCACCACGAAGCCAGCACTGTCCTTGCTCCCACCGCACAGCCAGCACGGCCAGTGTTCCCACCACACAGCCAGCACTGTCAGTGCTCCTCCCACACAGCCAGCGCTGTCAGTGCTCCCACCAAACAGCCAGCACTGTCAGTGCTCCCAACACACAGCCAGCACTGTCAGTGCTCCCAACACACAGCCTGCACTGCCAGTATTCCCACCACACAGCCAGCACGGCCAGTGTTCCCACCACACAGCCAGCACTGTCAGTGCTCCCCACACAGCCAGCACTGTCAGTGCTCCTGCCACACAGCCAGCACTGTCAGTGCTCCCACCAAACAGCCAGCACTGCCAGTGTTCCCCCACACAGCCAGCAATATCAGTGCTACCATCACACAGCCGGCACTGTCAGTGCTCCCCCGCACAGGCAGCACTGTCAGTGCTCCCACCACACAGCCAGCACTGCCAGTGTTCCCACCACACAGCCAGCACTGTCAGTGCTCCCCACACAGCCAGCACTGTCAGTGCTCCCACCGCACAGCCAGCACTGTCAGTGCTCCCCCACACAGCCAGCAATATCAGTGCTCCCACCACACAGCCAGCACTGCCAGTGCTCCCAAAACACATCCAGCACTGTCAGTGCTCCCCCCACACAGACAGCACTGTCAGTGCTCCCACCACACAGCCAGCACTGTCAGTGCTCACCCACACAGCCAGCACTGTCTGTGCTCCCACCACACAGCGAGCACTGTCTGTGCTCCCCCACACAGCCAGCACTGTCAGTGCTCCCACCACGCAGCCAGCACTGTCAGTGCTCCCACCACACAGCCAGCACTGTCAGTGCTCCCCAGGCAGCCAGCAATATCAGTGCTACCATCACACAGCCGGCACTGTCAGTGCTCCCCCCACACAGGCAGCACTGTCAGTGCTCCCACCACACAGCCAGCACTGCCAGTGTTCCCACCACACAGCCAGCACTGTCAGTGCTCCCCACACAGCCAGCACTGTCAGTGCTCCCACCGCACAGCCAGCACTGTCAGTGCTCCCACCACACAGCCAGCACTGCCATTGCTCCCACCACTGTCAGTGCTCCCCACACAGCCAGCACTGTCAGTGCTGCCCCACACAGCCAGCACTGTCAGTGCTCCCCACACAGCCAGCAATGACATTGCTCCCAACACACAGACAGCACTGTCAGTGCTCCCACCACACAACCAGAACTGCCAGTCCTCCCACCACACAGCCAGCACTGTCAGTGCTGCCCCCAAACGGCCAGCACTGTCAGTGCTCCCCCACACAGCCAGCTCTGTCAGTGCTCCCCACACAGCCTGCACTGTCAGTGCTCCCACCACACAACCAGCACTGGCAGTGCTCCCACCACACAGCCAGCACTCAGTGCTCCACCCACACAGCGAGCACTGTCAGTGCTCCCCCACACAGCCAGCACTGCCAGTGCTCCCACCACTCAGCCAGCACTGTCAGTGCTCCCACAACACAACCAGCACTGTCAGTGCTCCACACACACGGCCAGCATGGCCAGTGCTCCCCCACAGCCAGTGCTCCGCCCCACACCGAGCACTGTCAGTTCTGCGCCCCACAGCCAGCACTGTCAGTGCTCCTCCCACACAGCCAGCACTGTCAGTGATCCCACCACACAGCCAGCACTGTCTTTGCTCCCAACACACAGCCAGCACTGTCATTGCTCCCCACACAGCCAGCAGTCAGTGGTCCCAACACTCAGCCAGCACTGTCAGTGCTCCCACCACACATCCACCACTGTCAGTGCTCCCACCACACAGCCAGCTCTGCGTGCTCCCCACACACGGCCAGCATGGCCAGTGCTCCCCACAGCCAGTGCTCCGCCCCACACCCAGCGCTGTCAGTGCTCCGCCCCACTGCGAGCACTGTTCGTGCACCCCTTCACAGCCTGCGCTGCCAGTGCTCCCCACAGCCAGCACTGTCAGTGCTCACCACGCAGCCAGCACTGTCAGTGCTCCTCCCACACAGCCAGCACTGTCAGTGCTCCCACCACACAGCCAGCACTGTCAGTGCTCCTCCCACACAACCGGCACTGTCAGTGCTCCTCCCACACAACCGGCACTGTCAGTGCTCCCCCACACAGCCAGCACTGTCAGGTCTCCCACCACACAGCCAGCACTGTCAGTGCGGCGCCATAGCCAGCGCTGTCAGTGCTCCTCCCACAAAGGTAGCACTGTCAGTGCTCCCACTACGAAGCCAGCACTGTCCTTGCTCCCACCACACAGCCAGCACGGCCAGTGTTCCCACCACACAGACAGCACTGTCAGTGCTCCCCACACAGCCAGCACTGTCAGTGCTCCTCCCACACAGCCAGCACTGTCAGTGCTCCCACCAAACAGCCAGCACTGTCAGTGCTCCTCCCACACAGCCAGCGCTGTCAGTGCTCCCACCAAACAGCCAGCACTGTCAGTGCTCCCAACACACAGCCAGCACTGTCAGTGCTCCCAACACACAGCCTGCACTGCCAGTATTCCCACCACACAGCCAGCACGGCCAGTGTTCCCACCACACAGCCAGCACTGTCAGTGCTCCCCACACAGCCAGCACTGTCAGTGCTCCTCCCACACAGCCAGCACTGTCAGTGCTCCCACCAAACAGCCAGCACTGCCAGTGTTCCCCCACACAGCCAGCAATATCAGTGCTACCATCACACAGCCGGCACTGTCAGTGCTCCCCCCACACAGGCAGCACTGTCAGTGCTCCCACCACACAGCCAGCACTGCCAGTGTTCCCACCACACAGCCAGCACTGTCAGTGCTCCCCACACAGCCAGCACTGTCAGTGCTCCCACCGCACAGCCAGCACTGTCAGTGCTCCCCCACACAGCCAGCAATATCAGTGCTCCTGCCACACAGCCAGCACTGTCAGTGCTCCCACCACACAGCCAGCACTGCCAGTGCTCCCAAAACACATCCAGCACTGTCAGTGCTCCCCCCACACAGACAGCACTGTCAGTGCTCCCACCACACAGCCAGCACTGTCAGTGCTCACCCACACAGCCAGCACTGTCTGTGCTCCCACCACACAGCCAGCACTGTCTGTGCTCCCCCACACAGCCAGCACTGTCAGTGCTCCCACCACGCAGCCAGCACTGTCAGTGCTCCCACCACACAGCCAGCACTGTCAGTGCTCCCCAGGCAGCCAGCAATATCAGTGCTACCATCACACAGCCGGCACTGTCAGTGCTCCCCCACACAGGCAGCACTGTCAGTGCTCCCACCACACAGCCAGCACTGCCAGTGTTCCCACCACACAGCCAGCACTGTCAGTGCTCCCCACACAGCCAGCACTGTCAGTGCTCCCACCGCACAGCCAGCACTGTCAGTGCTCCCAACACACAGCCAGCACTGCCATTGCTCCCACCACTGTCAGTGCTCCCCACACAGCCAGCACTGTCAGTGCTGCCCCACACAGCCAGCACTGTCAGTGCTCCCCACACAGCCAGCAATGACATTGCTCCCAACACACAGACAGCACTGTCAGTGCTCCCACCACACAGCCAGAACTGCCAGTCCTCCCACCACACAGCCAGCACTGTCAGTGCTGCCCCCACACAGCCAGCACTGTCAGTGCTCCCCCACACAGCCAGCTCTGTCCGTGCTCCCCCACACAGCCTGCACTGTCAGTGCTCCCACCACACAACCAGCACTGGCAGTGCTCCCACCACACAGCCAGCACTCAGTGCTCCACCCACACAGCGAGCACTGTCAGTGCTCCCCCACACAGCCAGCACTGCCAGTGCTCCCACCACTCAGCCAGCACTGTCAGTGCTCCCACAACACAACCAGCACTGTCAGTGCTCCCCCCACACAGCCAGCACTGCCAGTGCTCCCACCACACAGAAAGCACTGTCAGTTCTCCCACCACACAGCCAGCACTGTCAGTGCTCCCACCACACAGCCAGCTCTGCCAGTGCTCCACACACAATGCCAGCATGGCCAGTGCTCCCCCACAGCCAGTGCTCCGCCCCACACCGAGCACTGTCAGTTCTGCGCCCCACAGCCAGCACTGTCAGTGCTCCGCCCCACTGCTAGCACTGTCAGGGCTCCCCTTCACAACCTGCGCTGCCAGTGCACCCGACAGCTAGCACTGCCACTGCTCCGCCACAACCAGCACTGCCAGTGCTCCCACCACACAGCCAGCACTGCCATTGCTCCCAAAACACATCCAGCACTGTCAGTGCTCCCACCACACAGCCAGCACTGCCAGTGTTCCCACCACACAGCCAGCACTGTCAGTGCTCCCCCACACAGCCAGCACTGTCAGTGCTCCTCCCACACAGCCAGCACTGTCAGTGATCCCACCACACAGCCAGCACTGTCTTTGCTCCCAACACACAGCCAGCACTGTCATTGCTCCCCACACAGCCAGCAGTCAGTGGTCCCAACACTCAGCCAGCACTGTCAGTGCTCCCACCACACATCCACCACTGTCAGTGCTCCCACCACACAGCCAGCTCTGCGTGCTCCCCACACACGGCCAGCATGGCCAGTGCTCCCCACAGCCAGTGCTCCGCCCCACACCCAGCGCTGTCAGTGCTCCGCCCCACTGCGAGCACTGTTTGTGCACCCCTTCACAGCCTGCGCTGCCAGTGCTCCCCACAGCCAGCACTGTCAGTGCTCACCACGCAGCCAGCACTATCAGTGCTCCTCCCACACAGCCAGCACTGTCAGTGCTCCCACCACACAGCCAGCACTGTCAGTGCTCCTCCCACACAACCGGCACTGTCAGTGCTCCTCCCACACAACCGGCACTGTCAGTGCTCCCCCACACAGCCAGCACTGTCAGGTCTCCCACCACACAGCCAGCACTGTCAGTGCGGCGCCATAGCCAGCGCTGTCAGTGCTCCTCCCACAAAGGTAGCACTGTCAGTTCTCCCACTACGAAGCCAGCACTGTCCTTGCTCCCACCACACAGCCAGCACGGCCAGTGTTCCCACCACACAGACAGCACTGTCAGTGCTCCCCACACAGCCAGCACTGTCAGTGCTCCTCCCACACAGCCAGCACTGTCAGTGCTCCCACCAAACAGCCAGCACTGTCAGTGCTCCCACCATACAACCAGCACTGTCAGTGCGCCCCCACAGCCAGCGCTGTCAGTGCTCCTCCCACACTGCCAGCACTGTCAGTGCTACCACCACGAAGCCAGCACTGGCAGTGCTCCCACCATACAGCCAGCACTGTCAGTGCTCCCCCATACAGCCAGCACTGCCAGTGCTCCCACCACGCAGCCAGCACTGTCAGTGCTCCCACCACACAGCCAGCACTGTCAGTGCTCCCCAGACAGCCAGGACTGCCAGTGCTCCCTCACACAGCCAGCACTGTCAGTGCTCCCACCACACAGCCAGCACTGTCAGGTCTCCCACCACACAGCCAGCACTGTCAGTGCGGCGCCACAGCCAGCGCTGTCAGTGCTCCTCCCTCAAAGGTAGCACTGTCAGTGCTCCCCCACAGCCAGCGCTGTCCGTGCTCCTCCCACACTGCCAGCACTGTCAGTGCTCCCACCACGAAGCCAGCACTGTCAGTGCTCCCACCACACAGCCAGCACTGGCAGTGTTCCCCCACACAGCCGGCACTGTCATTGCTCCCCCCACACAGCCAGCACTGTCTGTGCTCCCACCACACTGCCAGCACTGTCAGTGCTCCCAACACATAGCCAGCGCTGTCAGTGCTCCCACCACACAGCCAGCACTGCCATTGTTCCCACCACACAGCCAGCACTGTCAGTGCTCCCCACACAGCCAGCACTGTCAGTGCTGCCCCACACAGCCAGCACTGTCAGTGCTCCCCACACAGCCAGCAATGACATTGCTCCCAACACACAGACAGCACTGTCAGTGCTCCCACCACACAGCCAGCACTGCCAGTCCTCCCACCACACAGCCAGCACTGTCAGTGCTGCCCCCACACAGCCAGCACTGTCAGTGCTCCCCCACACAGCCAGCTCTGTCAGTGCTCCCCCACACAGCCTGCACTGTCAGTGCTCCCACCACACAACCAGCACTGGCAGTGCTCCCACCACACAGCCAGCACTCAGTGCTCCACCCACACAGCGAGCACTGTCAGTGCTCCCCCACACAGCCAGCACTGTCAGTGCTCCCACCACTCAGCCAGCACTGTCAGTGCTCCCACCACACAGCCAGCACTGTCAGTGTTCCCCCACACAGCCAGCTCTGCCAGTGCTCCCACCACACAGAAAGCACTGTCAGTGCTCCCACCACACAGCCCGCACTGTCAGTGCTCCCACCACACAGCCAGCTCTGCCAGTGCTCCACACACACGGCCAGCATGGCCAGTGCTCCCCCACAGCCAGTGCTCCGCCCCACACCGAGCACTGTCAGTTCTGCGCTCCACAGCCAGCACTGTCAGTGCTCCGCCCCACTGCTAGCACTGTCAGGTCTCCCCTTCACAACCTGCGCTGCCAGTGCACCCGACAGCTAGCACTGCCACTGCTCCGCCACAACCAGCACTGCCAGTGCTCCGACCACACAGCCAGCACTGTCAGTTCTCCCCCCACACAGCCAGCACTGTCAGTGCTCCCCCTCACAGCCAGCACTGTCAGTGCTCCCCCACACAGCCAGCACTGTCAATGCTCCCACCACACAGCCAGCACTGTCAGTGCTCCCACCGCACGGCCAGCACTGTCAGTGCTCCCCCGCACAGCCAGCACTGTCAGAGCTCCCCCCACAGAGCCAGCACTGTCTTTGCTCCCACCACACAGCCAGCACTGTCAGTGCTCCCATCACACAGCCAGCACTGTCAGTGCTCCCACCACACAGCCAGCACTGCCAGTCCTCCCACAGGACAGCCAGCACTGTCTGTGCTCCCCCCACACAGCCAGCACTGTCAGTGCTCCTCCAACACAGCCAGCACTGTCAGTGCCCCCACCACACAGCCAGCACTGTCAGTGCTACCAACACACAGCCAGCACTGTCAGTGCTCCCACCACACAGCCAGCACTGCCAGTGCTCCCACCACGCAGCCAGCACTGTCAGTGCTCCCACTAAACAGCCAGCACTGTCAGTGCGCACCCACAGCCAGCGTGTCAGTGCTCCTCCCACACTGCCAGCACTGTCAGTGCTCCCACCACGAAGCCAGCACTGTTAGTTCTCCCACCTCACAGCCAGCAATGTCCGGGCTCCCCACACAGCCAGCACTGCCACTGCTCCCACCACACAGCCAGCACTGTCAGTGCTCCCCACACAGCCAGCACTGTCAGTGCTCCTCCCACACAGCCAGCACTGTCAGTGCTCCCACCAAACAGCCAGCACCGTCAGTGCTCCCAACACACAGCCAGCACTGTCAGTGCTCCCACCAAACAACCAGCACTGTCAGTGCGCCCACACAGCCAGCGCTGTCAGTGCACCTCCCACACTGCCAGCACTGTCAGTGCTACCACCACGAAGCCAGCACTGTCAGTGCTCCCACCACACAGCCGGCACGGTGAGTGCTCCCAACACACAGCCAGCACTGTTAGTGCTCCCACCACACAGCCAGCACTGTCTGTGCTCCCCCACACAGCCAGCACTGTCAGTGCTCCCACCACGCGGCCAGCACTGTCAGTGCTCCCAGCACACAGCCAGCACTGTCAGTGCTGCCCAGGCAGCCAGGACTGCCAGTGCTCCCCTCACACAGCCAGCACTGCCAGTGCTCCCACCACACAGTCAGCACTGTCTGTGCTCCCACCACACAGCCAGCACTGTCAGTGCGCCGCCACAGCCAGCGCTGTCCGTGCTCCTCCCACAAAGCTAGCACTGTCAGTGCTCCCACCACGAAGCCAGCACTGTCCTTGCTCCCACCGCACAGCCAGCACGGCCAGTGTTCCCACCACACAGCCAGCACTGTCAGTGCTCCTCCCACACAGCCAGCGCTGTCAGTGCTCCCACCAAACAGCCAGCACTGTCAGTGCTCCCAACACACAGCCAGCACTGTCAGTGCTCCCAACACACAGCCTGCACTGCCAGTATTCCCACCACACAGCCAGCACGGCCAGTGTTCCCACCACACAGCCAGCACTGTCAGTGCTCCCCACACAGCCAGCACTGTCAGTGCTCCTCCCACACAGCCAGCACTGTCAGTGCTCCCACCAAACAGCCAGCACTGCCAGTGTTCCCCCACACAGCCAGCAATATCAGTGCTACCATCACACAGCCGGCACTGTCAGTGCTCCCCCCACACAGGCAGCACTGTCAGTGCTCCCACCACACAGCCAGCACTGCCAGTGTTCCCACCACACAGCCAGCACTGTCAGTGCTCCCCACACAGCCAGCACTGTCAGTGCTCCCACCGCACAGCCAGCACTGTCAGTGCTCCCCCACACAGCCAGCAATATCAGTGCTCCTGCCACACAGCCAGCACTGTCAGTGCTCCCACCACACAGCCAGCACTGCCAGTGCTCCCAAAACACATCCAGCACTGTCAGTGCTCCCCCACACAGCCAGCGCTGTCAGTGCTCGCACCAAACAGCCAGCACTGTCAGTGCTCCCAACACACAGCCAGCACTGTCAGTGCTCCCAACACACAGATTGCACTGCCAGTGTTCTCACCACACATCCAGCACTGTCTGTGCTCCCCCACACAGCCAGCACTGCCAGTATTCCCACCACACAGCCAGCACGGCCAGTGTTCCCACCACACAGCCAGCACTGTCAGTGCTCCCCACACAGCCAGCACTGTCAGTGCTCCTCCCACACAGCCAGCAACGTCAGTGCTCCCACCAAACAGCCAGCACTGCCAGTGTTCCCCCACACAGCCAGCAATATCAGTGCTACCATCACACAGCCGGCACTGTCAGTGCTCCCCCCACACAGGCAGCACTGTCAGTGCTCCCACCACACAGCCAGCACTGCCAGTGTTCCCACCACACAGCCAGCACTGTCAGTGCTCCCCACACAGCCAGCACTGTCAGTGCTCCCACCGCACAGCCAGCACTGTCAGTGCTCCCCCACACAGCCAGCAATATCAGTGCTCCTGCCACACAGCCAGCACTGTCAGTGCTCCCACCACACAGCCAGCACTGCCAGTGCTCCCAAAACACATCCAGCACTGTCAGTGCTCCCCCCACTCAGGCAGCACTGTCAGTGCTCCCACCACACAGCCAGCACTGTCAGTGCTCCCCCACACAGCCAGCACTGTCAGTGCTCCCACCACACAGCCAGCACTGTCAGTGCTCCCAAAACACACCCAGCACTGTCAGTGCTCCCACCACACAGCCAGCACTGCCAGTGCTCCTGCCACACAGCCAGCACTGTCAGTGCTCCCCCACACAGCCAGCACTGTCAGTACTCCCACCACACAGCGAGCACTGTCAGTGCTCCCAACACACAGCCAGCACCGTCAGTGCTCCCACCACACAGCCAGCACTGCCAGTGTTCCCAACACACAGCCAGCACTGTCAGTGCTCCCCACACAACCAGCAATGTCAGTGCTCCTTCCACACAGCCAGCACTGTCAGTTCTCCCACCACATAGCCAGAACTGTCAGTGCTCCCAACACACAGCCAGCACTGTCAGTGCTCCCATCACACAGCCAGCGTTGCCAGTGTTCCCACCACAAAGCCAGCACTGTCAGTGCTCCCCCACACAGCCTGCACTGTCAGTGGTCCTCCCACCCAGCCAGCACTGTCTTTGCTCCCACCACACAGCCAGCACTGTCTTTGCTCCCACCACACAACCAGCACTGTCAGTGCTCCCCCCACACAGTTAGCACTGCCAGTGTTCCCACCACACAGCCAGTACTGTCAGTGCTCCTCCCACACAGCCAGCACTGTCAGTGCTCCTCCCACAGAGCCAGCACTGTCAGTGCTCCCAACACACAGCCAGCACTGTCAGTGTTCCCACCACACAGCCAGCACTGTCAGTGCTCCTCCCACACAGCCAGCGCTGTCAGTGCTCGCACCAAACAGCCAGCACTGTCAGTGCTCCCAACACACAGCCAGCACTGTCAGTGCTCCCAACACACAGCCTGCACTGCCAGTGTTCTCACCACACATCCAGCACTGTCTGTGCTCCCCCACACAGCCAGCACTGTCAGTGCTCCCACCGCACAGCCAGCACTGTCAGTGCTCCCCCACACAGCCAGCAATATCAGTGCTCCCCACACAGCCAGCACTGTCAGTGCTCCTCCCACACAGCCAGCAACGTCAGTGCTCCCACCAAACAGCCAGCACTGCCAGTGTTCCCCCACACAGCCAGCAATATCAGTGCTACCATCACACAGCCGGCACTGTCAGTGCTCCCCCCACACAGGCAGCACTGTCAGTGCTCCCACCACACAGCCAGCACTGCCAGTGTTCCCACCACACAGCCAGCACTGTCAGTGCTCCCCACACAGCCAGCACTGTCAGTGCTCCCACCGCACAGCCAGCACTGTCAGTGCTCCCCCACACAGCCAGCAATATCAGTGCTCCTGCCACACAGCCAGCACTGTCAGTGCTCCCACCACACAGCCAGCACTGCCAGTGCTCCCAAAACACATCCAGCACTGTCAGTGCTCCCCCCACTCAGGCAGCACTGTCAGTGCTCCCACCACACAGCCAGCACTGTCAGTGCTCCCCCACACAGCCAGCACTGTCAGTGCTCCCACCACACAGCCAGCACTGTCAGTGCTCCCAAAACACACCCAGCACTGTCAGTGCTCCCACCACACAGCCAGCACTGCCAGTGCTCCTGCCACACAGCCAGCACTGTCAGTGCTCCCCCACACAGCCAGCACTGTCAGTACTCCCACCACACAGCGAGCATTGTCAGTGCGCCCAACACACAGCCAGCACCGTCAGTGCTCCCACCACACAGCCAGCACTGCCAGTGTTCCCAACACACAGCCAGCACTGTCAGTGCTCCCCACACAACCAGCAATGTCAGTGCTCCTTCCACACAGCCAGCACTGTCAGTTCTCCCACCACATAGCCAGAACTGTCAGTGCTCCCAACACACAGCCAGCACTGTCAGTGCTCCCATCACACAGCCAGCGTTGCCAGTGTTCCCACCACAAAGCCAGCACTGTCAGTGCTCCCCCACACAGCCTGCACTGTCAGTGGTCCTCCCACCCAGCCAGCACTGTCTTTGCTCCCACCACACAGCCAGCACTGTCTTTGCTCCCACCACACAACCAGCACTGTCAGTGCTCCCCCCACACAGTTAGCACTGCCAGTGTTCCCACCACACAGCCAGTACTGTCAGTGCTCCTCCCACACAGCCAGCACTGTCAGTGCTCCTCCCACAGAGCCAGCACTGTCAGTGCTCCCAACACACAGCCAGCACTGTCAGTGCTCCCACCGCACAGCCAGCACTGTCAGTGCTCCCCCACAGAGCCAGCAATATCAGTGCTACCATCACACAGCCGGCACTGTCAGTGCTCCCCCCACACAGGCAGCACTGCCAGTGCTCCCACCACACAGCCAGCACTGTCAGTGATCCCAACACACAGCCACCACTGTCAGTGCTCCCCACACAGCCAGCACTGTCAGTGCTCCCACCGCACAGCCAGCACTGTCAGTGCTCCCCCACACAGCCAGCAATATCAGTGCTCCTGCCACACAGCCAGCACTGTCAGTGCTCCCACCACACAGCCAGCACTGCCAGTGCTCCCAAAACACATCCAGCACTGTCAGTGCTCCCCCACACAGGCAGCACTGTCAGTGCTCCCACCACACAGCCAGCACTGTCAGTGCTCACCCACACAGCCAGCACTGTCTGTGCTCCCACCACACAGCCAGCACTGTCTGTGCTCCCCCACACAGCCAGCACTGTCAGTGCTCCCACCACGCAGCCAGCACTGTCAGTGCTCCCACCACACAGCCAGCACTGTCAGTGCTCCCCAGGCAGCCAGGACTGCCAGTGCTCCCCTCACCCAGCCAGCACTGCCAGTGCTCCCACCACAGAGTCAGCACTGTCTGTGCTCCCACCACACAGCCAGCACTGTCAGTGCGCCGCCACAGCCAGCGCTGTCCGTGCTCCTCCCACAAAGCTAGCACTGTCAGTGCTCCCACCACGAAGCCAGCACTGTCCTTGCTCCCACCGCACAGCCAGCACGGCCAGTGTTCCCACCACACAGCCAGCACTGTCAGTGCTCCTCCCACACAGCCAGCGCTGTCAGTGCTCGCACCAAACAGCCAGCACTGTCAGTGCTCCCAACACACAGCCAGCACTGTCAGTGCTCCCAACACACAGCCTGCACTGCCAGTGTTCTCACCACACATCCAGCACTGTCTGTGCTCCCCCACACAGCCAGCACTGCCAGTATTCCCACCACACAGCCAGCACGGCCAGTGTTCCCACCACACAGCCAGCACTGTCAGTGCTCCCCACACAGCCAGCACTGTCAGTGCTCCTCCCACACAGCCAGCACTGTCAGTGCTCCCACCAAACAGCCAGCACTGCCAGTGTTCCCCCACACAGCCAGCAATATCAGTGCTACCATCACACAGCCGGCACTGTCAGTGCTCCCCCCACACAGGCAGCACTGTCAGTGCTCCCACCACACAGCCAGCACTGCCAGTGTTCCCACCACACAGCCAGCACTGTCAGTGCTCCCCACACAGCCAGCACTGTCAGTGCTCCCACCGCACAGAGAGCACTGTCAGTGCTCCCCCACACAGCCAGCAATATCAGTGCTCCTGCCACACAGCCAGCACTGTCAGTGCTCCCACCACACAGCCAGCACTGCCAGTGCTCCCAAAACACATCCAGCACTGTCAGTGCTCCCCCCACTCAGGCAGCACTGTCAGTGCTCCCACCACACAGCCAGCACTGTCAGTGCTCCCCCACACAGCCAGCACTGTCAGTGCTCCCACCACACAGCCAGCACTGTCAGTGCTCCCAAAACACACCCAGCACTGTCAGTGCTCCCACCACACAGCCAGCACTGCCAGTGCTCCTGCCACACAGCCAGCACTGTCAGTGCTCCCCCACACAGCCAGCACTGTCAGTACTCCCACCACACAGCCAGCACTGTCAGTGCTCCCTACACACAGCCAGCACCGTCAGTGCTCCCACCACACAGCCAGCACTGCCAGTGTTCCCAACACACAGCCAGCACTGTCAGTGCTCCCCACACAACCAGCAATGTCAGTGCTCCTTCCACACAGCCAGCACTGTCAGTTCTCCCACCACATAGCCAGAACTGTCAGTGCTCCCAACACACAGCCAGCACTGTCAGTGCTCCCATCACACAGCCAGCGTTGCCAGTGTTCCCACCACAAAGCCAGCACTGTCAGTGCTCCCCCACACAGCCTGCACTGTCAGTGGTCCTCCCACCCAGCCAGCACTGTCTTTGCTCCCACCACACAGCCAGCACTGTCTTTGCTCCCACCACACAACCAGCACTGTCAGTGCTCCCCGCACACAGCCAGCACTGCCAGTGTTCCCACCACACAGCCAGTACTGTCAGTGCTCCTCCCACACAGCCAGCACTGTCAGTGCTCCTCCCACAGAGCCAGCACTGTCAGTGCTCCCAACACACAGCCAGCACTGTCAGTGCTCCCACCGCACAGCCAGCACTGTCAGTGCTCCCCCACAGAGCCAGCAATATCAGTGCTACCATCACACAGCCGGCACTGTCAGTGCTCCCCCCACACAAGCAGCACTGTCAGTGCTCCCACCACACAGCCAGCACTGTCAGTGCTCCCAACACACAGCCACCACTGTCAGTGCTCCCACCACACAGCCAGCACTGCCAGTGTTCCCACCACACAGCCAGCTCTGTCAGTGCTCCCCCACACAGCCAGCCATATCAGTGCTCCTGCCACACAGCCAGCACTGTCAGTGCTCCCACCACACAGCCAGCACTGCCAGTGCTCCCAAAACACATCCAGCACTGTCAGTGCTCCCACCACACAGCCAGCACTGCCAGTGTTCCCACCACACAGCCAGCACTGTCAGTGCTCACCCACACAGCCAGCACTGTCAGTGCTCCTCCCACACAGCCAGCACTGTCAGTGATCCCACCACACAGCCAGCACTGTCTTTGCTCCCAACACACAGCCAGCACTGTCAGTGCTCCCCACACAGCCAGCACTCTCTTTGCTCCCAACACTCAGTCAGCACTGTCATTGCTCCCACCACACATCCACCACTGTAAGTGCTCCCACCACACAGCCAGCTCTGCCAGTGCTCCCCACACACGGCTAGCATGGCCAGTGCTCCCCACAGCCAGTGCTCCGCCCCACACCAAGCACTGTCAGTGCTCCGCCCCACTGCGAGCACTGTTCGTGCACCCCTTCACAGCCTGCGCTGCCAGTGCTCCCCACAGCCAGCACTGTCAGTGCTCCCCACGCAGCCAGCACTGTCAGTGCTCCTCCCACACAGCCAGCACTGTCAGTGCTCCCACCACACAGCCAGCACTGTCAGTGCTCCCACCACACAACCGGCACTGTCAGTGCTCCCCCACACAGCCAGCACTGTCAGTGCTCCCACCACACAGCCAGCACTGTCAGTGCGCCGCCACAGCCAGCGCTGTCAGTGCTCCTCCCACAAAGCTAGCACTGTCAGTGCTCCCACCACGAAGCCAGCAGTGTCAGTTCTCCGACCACACAGCCAGCACTGCCAGTGCTCCCACCACACAGTCAGCACTGTCAGTGCTCCCACCACACAGCCAGCACTGTCAGTGCGCCGCCACAGCCAGCGCTGTCAGTGCTCCTCCCACAAAGCTAGCACTGTCAGTGCTCCCACCACGAAGCCAGCACTGTCCTTGCTCCCACCACACAGCCAGCACGGCCAGTGTTCCCACCACACAGCCAGCACTGTCAGTGCTCCCCACACAGCCAGCACTGTCAGTGCTCCTCCCACACAACCAGCACTGTCAGTGCTCCCACCAAACAGCCAGCACTGTCATTGCTCCCAACACACAGCCAGCACTGTCAGTGCTCCCAACACACAGCCTGCACTGCCAGTGTTCTCACCACAGAGCCAGCTCTGTCTGTGCTCCCTCACACAGCCAGCACTGTCAGTGCTCCTCACACACAGCCAGCACTGTCAGTGCTCCCCCACACAGCCAGCAATGCCAGTGTTCCTACCACTCAGCCAGCACTGTCAGTGCTCCCCCACACAGCCAGCACTGTCAGTGCTCCTCCCACACAGCCAGCACTGTCTGTGCTCCCCCCACACACCCAGCACTGTCAGTGCTCCCACCACACAGCCAGCACTGTCAGTGCTCCCAACACACAGCCAACACTGTCAGTGCTCCCACCACACAGCCAGCACTGCCAGTGTTCCCACCACACCGCCAGCACTGTCAGTGCTCCCCATACAGCCAGCACTGTCAGTGCTCCTGCCACACAGCCAGCACTGTCAGTGTTCGCACCACACAGCCAGCACTGTCAGTGCTCCCAACACACAGCCAGCACTGTCAGTGCTTCCACCACAGAGCCAGCACTGCCAGTGTTCCCAACACAGAGCCAGCACTGTCAGTGCGCCCCACACAACCAGCAATGTCAGTGCTCCTTCCACACAGCCAGCACTGTCAGTTCTCCCACCACACAGCCAGCACTGTCAGTGCTCCCAACACACAGCCAGCACTGTCAGTGCTCGCACCACACAGCCAGCGTTGCCAGTGTTCCCACCACAAAGCCAGCACTGTCAGTGCTCCCCCACACAGCCTGCACTGTCAGTGGTCCTCCCACACAGCCAGCACTGTCTTTGCTCCCACCACACAGCCAGCACTGTCAGTGCTCCCCCACACAGCCAGCACTGCCAGTGTTCCCACCTCACAGCCAGCACTGTCAGTGCTCCCCACACAGCCAGCACTGCCAGTGCTCCTCCCACACAGCCAGCACTGTCAGTTCTCCCACCACACAGCCAGCACTGTCAGTGCTCCCAACACACAGCCAGCACTGTCAGTGCTCCCACCACACAGCCAGCGTTGCCAGTGTTCCCACCACAAAGCCGGCACTGTCAGTGCTCCCCCCACACAGCCAGCACTGCCAGTGTTCCCACCACACAGCCAGCACTGTCAGTGCTCCCCACACAGCCAGCACTGTCAGGCTCCCACCGCACAGCCAGCACTGTCAGTGCTCCCCACACAGCCAGCAATATCAGTGCTACCATCACACAGCCGGCACTGTCAGTGCTCCCCCACACAGGCAGCACTGTCAGTGCTCCCACCACACAGCCAGCACTGTCAGTGCTCCCAACACACAGCCACCACTGTCAGTGCTCCCACCACACAGCCAGCACTGCCAGTGTTCCCACCACACTGCCAGCACTGTCAGTGCTCCCCCACACAGCCAGCCATGTCAGTGCTCCTGCCACACAGCCAGCACTGTCAGTGCTCCCACCACACAGCCAGCACTGCCATTGCTCCCAAAACACATCCAGCACTGTCAGTGCTCCCACCACACAGCCAGCACTGCCAGTGTTCCCACCACACAGCCAGCACTGTCAGTGCTCCCCCACACAGCCAGCATTGTCAGTGCTCCTCCCACACAGCCAGCACTGTCAGTGATCCCACCACACAGCCAGCACTGTCTTTGCTCCCAACACACAGCCAGCACTGTCATTGCTCCCCACACAGCCAGCACAGTCAGTGCTCCAACCACACAGCCAGCGCTGTCAGTGCTCCCACCACACAGCCAGCACTGTCAGTGCTCCCACCACACAGCTAGCCCTGCCTGTGCTCCCACGCACGGCCAGCATGGCCAGTACTCCCCACAGCCAGTGCTCCGCTCCACAGCCAGCACTGCCAGTGCTCCGCCCCAGAGCCACCACTGTCAGTGCGCCCCCACAGCCAGCGCTGTCCGTGCTCCTCCCACACTGCCAGCACTGTCAGTGCTCCCACCGCGAAGCCAGCACTGTCAGTGCTCCCACGACACAGCCAGCACTGGCAGTGTTCCCCCACACAGCCGGCACTGTCATTGCTCCCCCCCACACAGCCTGCACTGTCTGTGCTCCCACCACACTGCGAGCACTGTCAGTGCTCCCAACACACCGCCAGCGCTGTCAGTGCTCCCACCACACAGCCAGCACTGCCATTGCTCCCACCACACAGCCAGCACTGTCAGTGCTCCCTCACACAGCCAGCACTGTCAGTGCTGCCCCACACAGCCAGCACTGTCAGTGCTCCCCACACAGCCAGCAATGTCTTTGCTCCCAACACACAGACAGCACTGTCAGTGCTCCCACCACACAGCCAGCACTGCCAGTCCTCCCACCACACAGCCAGCACTGTCAGTGCTGCCCCCATACGGCCAGCACTGTCAGTGCTCCCCCACACAGCCAGCTCTGTCAGTGCTCCCCCACACAGCCTGCACTGTCAGTGCTCCCACCACACAACCAGCACTGGCAGTGCTCCCACCACACAGCCAGCACTCAGTGCTCCACCCACACAGCCAGCACTGTCAGTGCTGCCCCCATACGGCCAGCACTGTCAGTGCTCCCCCACACAGCCAGCACTGTCAGTGCTCCCACCACTCAGCCAGCACTGTCAGTGCTCCCCCCACACAGCCAGCACTGCCAGTGCTCCCATCGCACAGCCAGCACTGTCAGTGCTCCCACCACACAGCCAGCACTCTCTTTGCTCCCAACACACTGCCAGCACTGTCAGTGCTCCCCCACTCAGCCAGCACAGTCAGTGCTCCCAACACACAGCCAGGACTGTCAGTGCTACCAACACACAGCCAGCACTGTCAGTGCTCCCACCACACAGCCAGCACTGGCAGTGCTCCCACCACACAGCCAGCACTGCCAGTGCTCCCACCACACAGCCAGCACTCTCTTTGCTCCCAACACACAGCCAGCACTGTCAGTGCTCCCCCACTCAGCCAGCACAGTCAGTGCTCCCAACAAACAGCCAGCACTGTCAGTGCTCCCAACACACAGCCAGCACTGTCAGTGCTCCCACCAAACAACCAGCACTGTCAGTGCGCCCCCACAGCCAGCGCTCTCAGTGCTCCTCCCACACTGCCAGCACTGTCAGTGCTACCACCACGAAGCCAGCACTGGCAGTGCTCCCACCACACAGCCAGCACGGTCAGTGCTCCCAACACACAGCCAGCACTGTCAGTGCTCCCCCACACAGCCAGCACTGTCAGTGCTCCCACCACGCAGCCAGCACTGTCAGTGCTCCCACCACACAGCCAGCACTGTCAGTGCTCCCCAGACAGCCAGGACTGCCAGTGCTCCCCTCACACAGCCAGCACTGTCAGTGCTCCCACCACACAGCCAGCGCTGTCAGTGCTCCCACCACACAGCCAGCACTGTCAGTGCTCCCACCACATAGCCAGCTCTGCCAGTGCTCCCACGCACGGCCAGCATGGCCAGTGCTCGCCACAGCCAGTGCTCCGCTCCACAGCCAGCACTGCCAGTGCTCCGCCCCACAGCCTGCACTGTCAGTGCGCCCCTACAGCCAGCGCTGTCCGTGCTCCTCCCACACTGCCAGCACTGTCAGTGCTCCCACCACGAAGCCAGCACTGTCAGTGCTCCCACCACACAGCCAGCACTGGCAGTGTTCCCCCACACAGCCGGCATTGTCATTGCTCCCCCACACAGCCAGCACTGTCTGTGCTCCCAACACACAGCCAGCGCTGTCAGTGCTCCCACCACACAGCCAGCACTGCCATTGCTCCCACCACACAGCCAGCACTGTCAGTGCTCCCCACACAGCCAGCACTGTCAGTGCTGCCCCACACAGCCAGCACTGTCAGTGCTCCCCACACAGCCAGCAATGACTTTGCTCCCAACACACAGACAGCACTGCCAGTGCTCCCACCACACAGCCAGCACTGCCAGTCCTCCCACCACACAGCGAGCACTGTCAGTGCTCCCCCACACAGCCTGCACTGTCAGTGCTCCCTGCACACAACCAGCACTGGCAGTGCTCCCAACACACTGCCAGCACTGCCAGTCCTCCCACCACACAGCCAGCACTGTCAGTGCTGCCCCCACACAGCCAGCACTGTCAGTGCTACCCCACACAGCCAGCTCTGTCAGTGCTCCCCCACACAGCCTGCACTGTCAGTGCTCCCTGCACACAACCAGCACTGGCAGTGCTCCCACCACACTGCCAGCACTCAGTGCACCCCCACACAGCCCGCACTGTCAGTGCTCCCACCACTCAGCCAGCACTGTCAGTGCTCCCACCACACAGCCAGCACTGTCAGTGCTCCCCCCACTCAGCCAGCACTTCCAGTGCTCCCACCACACAGAAAGCACTGTCAGTGCTCCCACCACACAGCCAGCACTGTCAGTGCTCCCACCACACAGCCAGCTCTGCCAGTGCTCCACACACACGGCCAGCATGGCCAGTGCTCCCCCACAGCCAGTGCTCCGCCCCACACCGAGCACTGTCAGTTCTCCGCACAACAGCCAGCACTGTCAGGGCTCCTCTTCACAGCCTGCGCTGCTAGTGCACCCGACAGCCAGCACTGCCACTGCTCCGCCACAACCAGCACTGCCAGTGCTCCGACCACACAGCCAGCACTGTCAGTTCTCACCCCACACAGCCAGCACTGTCAGTGCTCCCCCTCACAGCCAGCACTGTCAGTGCTCCCCCACACAGCCAGCACTGTCAATGCTCCCACCACACAGCCAGCACTGTCTTTGCTCCCACCACACAGCCAGCACTGTCAGTGCTCCCAACACACAGCCAGCACTGTCAGTGCTCCCTCCACACAGCCAGCACTGCCAGTCCTCCCACCAGACAGCCAGCACTGTCAGTGCTCCCCCCACACAGCCAGCACTGTCAGTGCTCCTCCAACACAGCCAGCACTGTCAGTGCTCCCACCACGTAGCCAGCACTGTAAGCGGTCCCCCCACACAGCCAGCTCTGTCAGTGTTCCCCCACACAGCCTGCTCTGTCAGTGCTCCCACCACACAGCCAGCACTGGCAGTGCTCCCACCACACAGCCAGCACTGTCAGCGCTCCTACCACACAGCCAGCGCTGTCAGTGCTCCCCACACAGCCAGACCTGTCAGTGCTCCCACCACATATCCAGCACTGTCAGTGCTCGCACCACACAGCGAACACTGTCAGTGCTCCCAGCACGCAGCCTGCACTGTCAGTGCTCCCACCACACAACCAGCACGGTCAATGCTGATCCGACACAGCGAGCACTGTCAGTACTCCCCCACACAGCCAGCACTGTGAAAGCTCCCACCACACAGACAGCACTGTCAGTGCTCCCACCGCACAGCCAGCACTGTCAGTGCTCCCCCACAAAGCCAGCACTGTCAGTGCTACCTCCACACAGCCGGCACTGTCAGTGCTACCCCACAGAGTCAGCACTGTCAGTGCTCCCACCACACAGCCAGCACTGTCAGTGCTACCAACACACCGCCAGCACTGTCAGTGCTCCCACCACACAGCCAGCACTGCCAGTGCTCCCACCACGCAGCCAGCACTGTCAGTGCTCCCACTAAACAGCCAGCACTGTCAGTGCGCCCCCAGAGCCAGCGTGTCAGTGCTCCTCCCAAACTGCCAGCACTGTCAGTGCTCCCACCACGAAGCCAGCACTGTTAGTTCTCCCACCACACAGCCAGCACTGTCCTTGCTCCCAACACACCGCCAGCACTGTCAGTGCTCCCACCACACAGCCTGCACTGTCAGTGCTCCCACCACACAACCAGCACGGTCAGTGCTGATCCGACACAGCGAGCACTGTCAGTACTCCCCCACACAGCCAGCACTGTGAAAGCTCCCACCACACAGACAGCACTGTCAGTGCTCCCACCGCACAGCCAGCACTGTCAGTGCTCCCCCACACAGCCAGCACTGTCAGTGCTACCTCCACACAGCCGGCACTGTCAGTGCTACCCCACACAGTCAGCACTCAGTGCTCCCACCACACAGCAGCACTGTCAGTGCTACCAACACACCGCCAGCACTGTCAGTGCTCCCACCACACAGCCAGCACTGCCAGTGCTCCCACCACGCAGCCAGCACTGTCAGTGCTCCCACTAAACAGCCAGCACTCTCAGTGCGCCCCCACAGCCAGCGTGTCAGTGCTCCCAACACACTGCCAGCACTGCCAGTCCTCCCACCACACAGCCAGCACTGTCAGTGCTGCCCCCACACAGCCAGCACTGTCAGTGCTACCCCACACAGCCAGCTCTGTCAGTGCTCCCCCACACAGCCTGCACTGTCAGTGCTCCCTGCACACAACCAGCACTGGCAGTGCTCCCACCACACTGCCAGCACTCAGTGCACCCCCACACAGCCCGCACTGTCAGTGCTCCCACCACTCAGCCAGCACTGTCAGTGCTCCCACCACACAGCCAGCACTGTCAGTGCTCCCCCCACTCAGCCAGCACTTCCAGTGCTCCCACCACACAGAAAGCACTGTCAGTGCTCCCACCACACAGCCAGCACTGTCAGTGCTCCCACCACACAGCCAGCTCTGCCAGTGCTCCACACACACGGCCAGCATGGCCAGTGCTCCCCCACAGCCAGTGCTCCGCCCCACACCGAGCACTGTCAGTTCTCCGCACAACAGCCAGCACTGTCAGGGCTCCTCTTCACAGCCTGCGCTGCTAGTGCACCCGACAGCCAGCACTGCCACTGCTCCGCCACAACCAGCACTGCCAGTGCTCCGACCACACAGCCAGCACTGTCAGTTCTCACCCCACACAGCCAGCACTGTCAGTGCTCCCCCTCACAGCCAGCACTGTCAGTGCTCCCCCACACAGCCAGCACTGTCAATGCTCCCACCACACAGCCAGCACTGTCTTTGCTCCCACCACACAGCCAGCACTGTCAGTGCTCCCAACACACAGCCAGCACTGTCAGTGCTCCCTCCACACAGCCAGCACTGCCAGTCCTCCCACCAGACAGCCAGCACTGTCAGTGCTCCCCCCACACAGCCAGCACTGTCAGTGCTCCTCCAACACAGCCAGCACTGTCAGTGCTCCCACCACGTAGCCAGCACTGTAAGCGGTCCCCCCACACAGCCAGCTCTGTCAGTGTTCCCCCACACAGCCTGCTCTGTCAGTGCTCCCACCACACAGCCAGCACTGGCAGTGCTCCCACCACACAGCCAGCACTGTCAGCGCTCCTACCACACAGCCAGCGCTGTCAGTGCTCCCCACACAGCCAGACCTGTCAGTGCTCCCACCACATATCCAGCACTGTCAGTGCTCGCACCACACAGCCAACACTGTCAGTGCTCCCAGCACGCAGCCTGCACTGTCAGTGCTCCCACCACACAACCAGCACGGTCAATGCTGATCCGACACAGCGAGCACTGTCAGTGCTCCCCCACAAAGCCAGCACTGTCAGTGCTACCTCCACACAGCCGGCACTGTCAGTGCTACCCCACAGAGTCAGCACTGTCAGTGCTCCCACCACACAGCCAGCACTGTCAGTGCTACCAACACACCGCCAGCACTGTCAGTGCTCCCACCACACAGCCAGCACTGCCAGTGCTCCCACCACGCAGCCAGCACTGTCAGTGCTCCCACTAAACAGCCAGCACTGTCAGTGCGCCCCCAGAGCCAGCGTGTCAGTGCTCCTCCCAAACTGCCAGCACTGTCAGTGCTCCCACCACGAAGCCAGCACTGTTAGTTCTCCCACCACACAGCCAGCACTGTCCTTGCTCCCAACACACCGCCAGCACTGTCAGTGCTCCCACCACACAGCCTGCACTGTCAGTGCTCCCACCACACAACCAGCACGGTCAGTGCTGATCCGACACAGCGAGCACTGTCAGTACTCCCCCACACAGCCAGCACTGTGAAAGCTCCCACCACACAGACAGCACTGTCAGTGCTCCCACCGCACAGCCAGCACTGTCAGTGCTCCCCCACACAGCCAGCACTGTCAGTGCTACCTCCACACAGCCGGCACTGTCAGTGCTACCCCACACAGTCAGCACTCAGTGCTCCCACCACACAGCGAGCACTGTCAGTGCTACCAACACACCGCCAGCACTGTCAGTGCTCCCACCACACAGCCAGCACTGCCAGTGCTCCCACCACGCAGCCAGCACTGTCAGTGCTCCCACTAAACAGCCAGCACTCTCAGTGCGCCCCCACAGCCAGCGTGTCAGTGCTCCTCCCACACTGCCAGCACTGTCAGTGCTCCCACCACGAAGCCAGCACTGTTAGTTCTCCCACCACACAGCCAGCACTGTCCGTGCTCCCCCACACAGCCAGCACTGCCATTGCTCCCACCACACAGCCAGCACTGTCAGTGCTCCCCACACAGCCAGCACTGTCAGTGCTCCTCCCACACAGCCAGCACTGTCAGTGCTCCCACCAAACAGCCAGCACTGTCAGTGCTCCCAACACACAGCCAGCACTGTCAGTGCTCCCACCAAACAACCAGCACTGTCAGTGCGCCCACACAGCCAGCGCTGTCAGTGCTCCTCCCACTCTGCCAGCACTGTCAGTGCTACCACCACGAAGCCAGCACTGTCAGTGCTCCCACCACACAGCCTGCACTGTCAGTGCTCCCTGCACGCAACCAGCACTGGCAGTGCTCCCACCACACTGCCAGCACTGCCAGTCCTCCCACCACACAGCCAGCACTGTCAGTGCTGCCCCCACACAGCCAGCACTGTCAGTGCTACCCCACACAGCCAGCTCTGTCAGTGCTCCCCCACACAGCCTGCACTGTCAGTGCTCCCTGAACACAACCAGCACTGGCAGTGCTCCCACCACACTGCCAGCACTCAGTGCACCCCCACACAGCCCGCACTGTCAGTGCTCCCACCACTCAGCCAGCACTGTCAGTGCTCCCACCACACAGCCAGCACTGTCAGTGCTCCCCCCACACAGCCAGCACTTCCAGTGCTCCCACCACACAGAAAGCACTGTCAGTGCTCCCACCACACAGCCAGCACTGTCAGTGCTCCCACCACACAGCCAGCTCTGCCAGTGCTCCACACACACGGCCAGCATGGCCAGTGCTCCCCCACAGCCAGTGCTCCGCCCCACACCGAGCACTGTCAGTTCTCCGCACAACAGCCAGCACTGTCAGGGCTCCTCTTCACAGCCTGCGCTGCCAGTGCACCCGACAGCCAGCACTGCCACTGCTCCGCCACAACCAGCACTGCCAGTGCTCCGACCACACAGCCAGCACTGTCAGTTCTCACCCCACACATCCAGCACTGTCAGTGCTCCCCCTCACAGCCAGCACTGTCAGTGCTCCCCCACACAGCCAGCACTGTCAATGCTCCCACCACACAGCCAGCACTGTCAGTGCTCCCACCGCACAGCCAGCACTGTCAGTGCTCCCCCACACAGCCAGCACTGTCAGTGCTCCCCCAACACAGCCAGCACTGTCTTTGCTCCCACCACACAGCCAGCACTGTCAGTGCTCCCAACACACAGCCAGCACTGTCAGTGCTCCCTCCACACAGCCAGCACTGCCAGTCCTCCCACCAGACAGCCAGCACTGTCAGTGCTCCCCCCACACAGCCAGCACTGTCAGTGCTCCTCCAACACAGCCAGCACTGTCAGTGCTCCCACCACGTAGCCAGCACTGTAAGCGGTCCCCCCACACAGCCAGCTCTGTCAGTGTTCCCCCACACAGCCTGCTCTGTCAGTGCTCCCACCACACAGCCAGCACTGGCAGTGCTCCCACCACACAGCCAGCACTGTCAGCGCTCCTACCACACAGCCAGCGCTGTCAGTGCTCCCCACACAGCCAGACCTGTCAGTGCTCCCACCACATATCCAGCACTGTCAGTGCTCGCACCACACAGCCAACACTGTCAGTGCTCCCAGCACGCAGCCTGCACTGTCAGTGCTCCCACCACACAACCAGCACGGTCAGTGCTGATCCGACACAGCGAGCACTGTCAGTACTCCCCCACACAGCCAGCACTGTGAAAGCTCCCACCACACAGACAGCACTGTCAGTGCTCCCACCGCACAGCCAGCACTGTCAGTGCTCCCCCACAAAGCCAGCACTGTCAGTGCTACCTCCACACAGCCGGCACTGTCAGTGCTACCCCACAGAGTCAGCACTGTCAGTGCTCCCACCACACAGCCAGCACTGTCAGTGCTACCAACACACCGCCAGCACTGTCAGTGCTCCCACCACACAGCCAGCACTGCCAGTGCTCCCACCACGCAGCCAGCACTGTCAGTGCTCCCACTAAACAGCCAGCACTGTCAGTGCGCCCCCAGAGCCAGCGTGTCAGTGCTCCTCCCAAACTGCCAGCACTGTCAGTGCTCCCACCACGAAGCCAGCACTGTTAGTTCTCCCACCACACAGCCAGCACTGTCCTTGCTCCCAACACACCGCCAGCACTGTCAGTGCTCCCACCACACAGCCTGCACTGTCAGTGCTCCCACCACACAACCAGCACGGTCAGTGCTGATCCGACACATCGAGCACTGTCAGTACTCCCCCACACAGCCAGCACTGTGAAAGCTCCCACCACACAGACAGCACTGTCAGTGCTCCCACCGCACAGCCAGCACTGTCAGTGCTCCCCCACACAGCCAGCACTGTCAGTGCTACCTCCACGTAGCCAGCACTGTAAGCGGTCCCCCCACACAGCCAGCTCTGTCAGTGTTCCCCCACACAGCCTGCTCTGTCAGTGCTCCCACCACACAGCCAGCACTGGCAGTGCTCCCACCACACAGCCAGCACTGTCAGCGCTCCTACCACACAGCCAGCGCTGTCAGTGCTCCCCACACAGCCAGACCTGTCAGTGCTCCCACCACATATCCAGCACTGTCAGTGCTCGCACCACACAGCCAACACTGTCAGTGCTCCCAGCACGCAGCCTGCACTGTCAGTGCTCCCACCACACAACCAGCACGGTCAGTGCTGATCCGACACAGCGAGCACTGTCAGTACTCCCCCACACAGCCAGCACTGTGAAAGCTCCCACCACACAGACAGCACTGTCAGTGCTCCCACCGCACAGCCAGCACTGTCAGTGCTCCCCCACAAAGCCAGCACTGTCAGTGCTACCTCCACACAGCCGGCACTGTCAGTGCTACCAACACACCGCCAGCACTGTCAGTGCTCCCACCACACAGCCAGCACTGCCAGTGCTCCCACCACGCAGCCAGCACTGTCAGTGCTCCCACTAAAAAGCCAGCACTGTCAGTGCGCCCCCAGAGCCAGCGTGTCAGTGCTCCTCCCAAACTGCCAGCACTGTCAGTGCTCCCACCACGAAGCCAGCACTGTTAGTTCTCCCACCACACAGCCAGCACTGTCCTTGCTCCCAACACACCGCCAGCACTGTCAGTGCTCCCACCACACAGCCTGCACTGTCAGTGCTCCCACCACACAACCAGCACGGTCAGTGCTGATCCGACACATCGAGCACTGTCAGTACTCCCCCACACAGCCAGCACTGTGAAAGCTCCCACCACACAGACAGCACTGTCAGTGCTCCCACCGCACAGCCAGCACTGTCAGTGCTCCCCCACACAGCCAGCACTGTCAGTGCTACCTCCACACAGCCGGCACTGTCAGTGCTACCCCACACAGTCAGCACTCAGTGCTCCCACCACACAGCCAGCACTGTCAGTGCTACCAACACACCGCCAGCACTGTCAGTGCTCCCACCACACAGCCAGCACTGCCAGTGCTCCCACCACGCAGCCAGCACTGTCAGTGCTCCCACTAAACAGCCAGCACTGTCAGTGCGCCCCCACAGCCAGCGTGTCAGTGCTCCTCCCACACTGCCAGCACTGTCAGTGCTCCCACCACGAAGCCAGCACTGTTAGTTCTCCCACCACACAGCCAGCACTGTCCGTGCTCCCCCACACAGCCAGCACTGCCATTGCTCCCACTACACAGCCAGCACTGTCAGTGCTCCCCACACAGCCAGCACTGTCAGTGCTCCTCCCACACAGCCAGCACTGTCAGTGCTCCCACCAAACAGCCAGCACTGTCAGTGCTCCCAACACACAGCCAGCACTGTCAGTGCTCCCACCAAAAAACCAGCACTGTCAGTGCGCCCACACAGCCAGCGCTGTCAGTGCTCCTCCCACTCTGCCAGCACTGTCAGTGCTACCACCACGAAGCCAGCACTGTCAGTGCTCCCACCACACAGCCAGCACGGTCAGTGCTCCCAACACACAGCCAGCACTGTTAGTGCTCCCACCACACAGCCAGCACTGTCTGTGCCCCCCACACAGCCAGCACTGTCAGTGCTCCCACCACGCAGCCAGCACTGTCAGTGCTCCCACCACACAGCCAGCACTGTCAGTGCTCCCCAGACAGCCAGGACTGCCAGTGCTCCCCTCACACAGCCAGCACTGTCAGTGCTTCAACCACACAGCCAGCGCTGTCAGTGCTCCCACCACACAGCCAGCACTGTCAGTGCTCCCACCACACAGCCAGCCCTGCCAGTGCTCCCACGCACGACCAGCATGGCCAGTGCTCCCCACAGCCAGTGCTCCGCCCCACAGCCAGCACTGTCAGTGCGCCCCCACAGCCAGCGCTGTTCTTGCTCCTCCCACACTGCCAGCACTGTCAGTGCTCCCACCACGAAGCCAGGACTGTCAGTGCTCCCACCCCACAGCCAACACTGGCAGTGTTCCCCCACACAGCCGGCACTGTCATTGCTCCCCCCCACACAGCCAGCACTGTCTGTGCTCCCACCACACTACGAGCACTGTCAGTGCTCCCAACACACAGCCAGCGCTGTCAGTGCGCCCACCACACAGCCAGCACTGCCATTGCTCCCACCACACAGCCAGCACTGTCAGTGCTCCCTCACACAGCCAGCACTGTCAGTGCTGCCTCACACAGCCAGCACTGTCAGTGCTCCCCACACAGCCAGCAATGTCTTTGCTCCCAACACACAGACAGCACTGTCAGTGCTCCCACCACACAGCCAGCACTGCCAGTCCTCCCACCACACAGCCAGCACTGTCAGTGCTGCCCCCACACAGCCAGCACTGTCAGTGCTCCCCACACAGCCAGCTCTGTCAGTGCTCCCCCACACAGCCTGCACTGTCAGTGTTCCCACCACACTACCAGCACTGGCAGTGCTCCAACCACACAGCCAACACTCAGTGCTCCACCCACTCAGCGAGCACAGTCAGTGCTCCCCCCCACACAGCCAGCACTGTCAGTGCTCCCACCACTCAGCCAGCACTGTCAGAGCTCCCACCACACAGCCAGCACTGTCAGTGCTCCCCCACACAGACAGCACTGCCAGTGCTCCCACCACACAGAAAGCACTGTCAGTGCTACCAACACACAGCCAGCACTGTCTGTGCTCCCACCACACAGCCAGCACTGCCAGTGCTCCCACCACACAGCCAGCACTGCCAGTGCTCCCACCACACAGCCAGCAGTCTCTTTGCTCCCAACACACAGCCAGCACTGTCAGTGCTCCCCCACTCAGCCAGCACAGTCAGTGCTCCCAACACTCAGCCAGGACTGTCAGTGCTCCCACCACACAGCTAGCACTGTCAGTGCTCCCACCACACAGCCAGCTCTGCCAGTACTCCCCACACACGGCCAGCATGGCCAGTGCTCCCCCACAGCCAGTGCTCCGCCCCACACCCTGCACTGTCAGTGCTCCCCTTCACAGCCTGCCCTGCCAGTGCTCCCCGCAGCCAGCACTGCCACTGCTCCCCACAACCAGCACTGCCAGTGCTCCGACCACACAGCCAGCTCTGTCAGTGCTCCCCACACATCCTGCACTGTCAGTGCTCCCACCACACAGCCAGCACTGGCAGTGCTCCCACCACACAGCCAGCACTGCCAGTCCTCCCACCACACAGCCAGCACTGTCAGTGCTGCCCCCACACAGCCAGCACTGTCAGTGCTCCCCACACAGCCAGCTCTGTCAGTGCTCCCCCACACAGCCTGCACTGTCAGTGCTCCCACCACACTACCAACACTGGCAGTGCTCCCACCACACAGCCAACACTCAGTGCTCCACCCACTCAGCGAGCACAGTCAGTGCTCCCCCACACAGCCAGCACTGTCAGTGCTCCCACCACTCAGCCAGCACTGTCAGAGCTCCCACCACACAGCCAGCATTTTCAGTGCTCCCCCACACCACCAGCACTGCCAGTGCTCCCACCACACAGAAAGCACTGTCAGTGCTACCAACACACAGCCAGCACTGTCAGTGCTCCCACCACACAGCCAGCACTGCCAGTGCTCCCACCACACAGCCAGCACTGCCAGTGCTCCCACCACACAACCAGCAGTCTCTTTGCTCCCAACACACAGCCAGCACTGTCAGTGCTCCCCCACTCAGCCAGCACAGTCAGTGCTCCCAACACTCAGCCAGGACTGTCAGTGCTCCCACCACACAGCTAGCACTGTCAGTGCTCCCACCACACAGCCAGCTCTGCCAGTACTCCCCACACACGGCCAGCATGGCCAGTGCTCCCCCACAGCCAGTGCTCCGCCCCACACCCTGCACTGTCAGTGCTCCGCCCCACAGTCAGCACTGTCAGTGCTCCGCCCCACTGCCAGCACTGTCCGTGCTCCCCTTCACAGCCTGCCCTGCCAATGCTCCCCGCAGCCAGCACTGCCACTGCTCCCACAACCAGCACTGCCAGTGCTCCGACCATACAGCCAGCTCTGTCAGTGCTCCCCCACACATCCTGCACTGTCAGTGCTCCCACCACACAGCCAGCACTGGCAGTGCTCCCAACACACAGCCAGCACTGTCAGTGCTCCAACTACACACCCAGCACTCTCAGTGCTCTCCCACACAGCCAGCACTGTCAGTGCTACCATCACACAGCCGGCAGTGTCAGTGCTCCCCCACACAGGCAGAAGTGTCAGTGCTCCCACCACACAACCAGCACTGTCAGTGCTCCACCACACAGCCAGCACTGTCAGTGCTCCCCACACAGCCAGCACTGCCAGTGCTCCCACCGCACTGCCAGCACTCTCAGTGCTCCCCACACAGCCAGACCTGTCAGTGCTACCATCACACAGTGGCAGTGTCAGTGCTCCCCCACACAGGCAGCACTGTCAGTGCTCCCCCACACATCCTGCACTGTCAGTGCTCCCACCACACAGCCAGCACTGGCAGTGCTCCCAACACACAGCCAGCACTGTCAGTGCTCCAACTACACACCCAGCACTCTCAGTGCTCTCCCACACAGCCAGCACTGTCAGTGCTACCATCACACAGCCGGCAGTGTCAGTGCTCCCCCACACAGGCAGAAGTGTCAGTGCTCCCACCACACAGCCAGCACTGTCAGTGCTCCCACCACACAGCCAGCACTGCCAGTGATCACACCACACAGCCAGCACTGTCAGTGCTCCCCACACAGCCAGCACTGTCAGTGCTCCACCCCACTGCCAGCACTGTCAGTGCTCCCACCGCACAGCCAGCACTGCCAGTGTTCCCACCACACAGCCAGCACTGTCAGTGCTCCCCCACACAGCCAGCACTGTCAGTGCTCCTGCCACACTGCCAGCATTGTCAGTGCTCCCACCACACAGCCAGCAATGCAGTGCTCCCACCACACAGCCAGCACTGCCAGTGATCCCACCACACAGCCAGCACTGTCAGTGCTCCCCCACACAGCCAGCACTGTCAGTGCTCCTCACACACAGCCAGCACTGTCAGTGCTCCCACCACACAGCCAGCACTGTCAGTGCTCCCCCATACAGCCAGCACTGTCAGTGCTCCCATCACACAGCCAGCACTGTCAGTGCTCCCACCACACAGCCAGCACTGTCAGAGCTTCCACCACACAGCCAGCTCTGCCAGTGCTCCCCTTCACAGCCAGCGCTGAGAGTGCTCCCCACGGCCAGCACTGCCACTGCTCCCCACAACCAGCATTGCCAGTGCTCCGACCACACAGCCAGCACTGTCAGTTCTCCCCCACACAGCCAGCACTGTCAGTGCTTCCCCACACAGCCAGCACTGTCAGTGCTACCCCCACACAGCCAGCACTGTCAGTGCTCCCACCACACAGCCAGCACTGTTAGTGCTCCCACCGCACAGCCAGCACTGTCAGTGCTCCCCCACACAGCGTGCACTGTCAGTGCTCCCCCAAACAGCCAGCACTGTCTTTGCTCCCACCACACAACCAGCACTGTCAGTGCTCCCAACACACAGCCAGCACTGTCAGTGCTCCCAGTACACAGCCAGCACTGCCAGTCCTCCCACCACACAGCCAACACTGTCAGTGCTCCCCCACACAGCCAGCACTGTCAGTGCTCCTCCAACACAGCCAGCACTGTCAGTGCTCCCACCACACAGCCCGCACTGTCAGTGCCCCCAACACAGAGCCAGCACTGTAAGCGCTCCCCCCACACAGCCAGCTCTGTCAGTGCTCCCCACACAGCCTGCTCTGTCAGTGCTCCCACCACACAGCCAGCACTGGCAGTGCTCCTACCAGACAGCCAGCACTGTCACTGCTCCCACCACACATCCAGCTCTGTCAGTGCTCTCCCACACAGCCAGACCTGTCAGTGCCCCCGCCACACAGCCATCACTGTCAGTGCTCGCACCACAAAGCCAACACTGTCAGTGCCCCCACCACACAGCCAGCACTGTCAGTGCTCCCACCACACAACCAACACTGTCAGTGCTCCGCCACACAGCCAGCACTGTCAGTGCTCCCCCACACATCCAGCACTGTCAGTGCTCCCCCCACACAGCCAGCACTGTCAGCGCTCGCACCGCACAGCCAGCACTGTCAATGCTCGACCCCACAGCCAGCACTCTCAGTGCTCCCCTTCACAGCCTGCGCTGCCAGTGCTCCCCGCAGCCAGCACTACAACAGCTCCCCCACAACCAGCACTGCCAGTGCTCCCACCACACAGCCAAATCTGTCAGTGCTCCCCCACACAGCCAGCACTGTCAGTGCTCCCCCACACAGCCAGCACTGTCAGTGCTTCCCCACACAGCCAGCACTGTCAGTGCTCCCTCCACACAGTCAGCACTGCAGTGCTCCCACCGCACATCCAGCACTGTCAGTGCTCCCCCACATAGCCGGCACTGTCAGTGCTTCCCCACAAAGCCAGCATTGTCAGTGTTCCCACCACACAGCCAGCACTTCCAGTGCTCCCACCACACAGCCAGCACTGTCAGTGCTCCCCCACACAGCCAGCACTGTCAGGGCTCCGCCCACACAGCCAGCACTGTCAGTGCTCCGCCCACACAGCCAGCACTGTCTGTGCTGCCACCACACAGCCAGCACTGTCAGTGCTCCCCCACACAGCCAGCTCTGTCAGTGCACCCACCGCACAGCCATCACTGTGAGTGCTCCCACCATACAGTCGGCACTGTCAGTGCTCACACCACACAGCCAGCATTGTCAGTGATCCCCACTACCAGCACTGCCAGTGCTCCTCACAGCCAGTGCTCCGCCTCACAGTCAGCAATGTCAGTGCTCCCACCGCACAGCCAGCACTGTCAGTCCTCCCCCACACAGCCAGCCCTGTCAGTGCTCCCAACACACAGTCAGCACTGTCAGTGCTCCCACCGCACTGCCAGCACTGTCAGTGCTACCATCACACAGCCGGCAGTGTCAGTGCTCCCCCACACAGGCAGCACTGTCAGTGCTCCCACCACACAGCCAGCACTGTCAGTGCTCCCACCACACAGCCAGCACTGCCAGTGATCACACCACACAGCCAGCACTGTCAGTGCTCCCCACACAGCCAGCACTGTCAGTGCTCCACCCCACTGCCAGCACTGTCAGTGCTCCCACCGCACAGCCAGCACTGCCAGCGTTCCCACCACACAGCCAGCACTGTCAGTGCTCCCCCACACAGCCAGCACTGTCAGTGCTCCTGCCACAAAGCCAGCATTGTCAGTGCTCCCACCACACAGCCAGCAATGTCAGTGCTCCCACCACACAGCCAGCACTGCCAGTGATCCCACCACACAGCCAGCACTGTCAGTGCTCCCCCACACAGCAAGCACTGTCAGTGCTCCTCACACACAGCCAGCACTGTCAGTGCTCCCACCACACAGCCAGCACTGTCAGTGCTCCCCCACACAGCCAGCACTGTCAGTGCTCCCATCACACTGCCAGCATTGTCAGTGCTCCCACCACACATCCAGCAATGTCAGTGCTCCCACCACACAGCCAGCACTGCCAGTGATCCCACCACACAGCCAGCACTGTCAGTGCTCCCCCACACAGCCAGCACTGTCAGTGCTCCCATCACACAGCAATCACTGTCAGTGCTCCCACCACACAGCCAGCACTGTCAGAGCTCCCGCCACACAGCCAGCTCTGCCAGTGCTCCCCTTCACAGCCAGCGCTGAGAGTGCTCCCGACGGCCAGCACTGCCACTGCTCCCCACAACCAGCATTGCCAGTGCTCCGACCACACAGCCAGCACTGTCAGTTCTCCCCCACACAGCCAGCACTGTCAGTGCTCCCCCACACAGCCAGCACTGTCAGTGCTACCCCCACACAGCCAGCACTGTCAGTGCTCCCACCACACAGCCAGCACTGTTAGTGCTCCCACCGCACAGCCAGCACTGTCAGTGCTCCCCCACACAGCGAGCACTGTCAGTGCTCCCCCAAACAGCCAGCACTGTCTTTGCTCCCACCACACAACCAGCACTGTCATTGCTCCCAACACACAGCCAGCACTGTCAGTGCTCCCAGCACACAGCCAGCACTGCCAGTCCTCCCACCACACAGCCAACACTGTCAGTGCTTCCCCACACAGCCAGCACTGTCAGTGCTCGTCCAACACAGCCAGCACTGTCAGTGCTCCCACCACACAGCCCGCACTGTCAGTGCCCCCAACACACAGCCAGCACTGTAAGCGCTCCCCCCACACAGCCAGCTCTGTCAGTGCTCCCCACACAGCCTGCTCTGTCAGTGCTCCCACCACACAGCCAGCACTGGCAGTGCTCCCACCAGACAGCCAGCACTGTCACTGCTCCCACCACACATCCAGCTCTGTCAGTGCTCTCCCACACAGCCAGACCTGTCAGTGCCCCCGCCACACAGCCATCACTGTCAGTGCTCGCACCACAAAGCCAACACTGTCAGTGCCCCCACCACACAGCCAGCACTGTCAGTGCTCCCACCACACAACCAACACTGTCAGTGCTCCGCCACACAGCCAGCACTGTCAGTGCTCCCCCCCACACATCCAGCACTGTCAGTGCTCCCCCCACACAGCCAGCACTGTCAGCGCTCGCACCGCACAGCCAGCACTGTCAATGCTCGGCCCCACAGCCAGCACTGTCAGTGCTTCCCTTCACAGCCTGCGCTGCCAGTGCTCCCCGCAGCCAGCACTGCAACAGCTCCCCCACAACCAGCACTGCCAGTGCTCCCACCACACAGCCAGAACTGTCAGTGCTCCCCCACACAGCCAGCACTGTCAGTGCTCCCCCACACAGCCAGCACTGTCAGTGCTTCCCCACACAGCCAGCACTGTCAGTGCTCCCTCCACACAGTCAGCACTGCAGTGCTCCCACCGCACATCCAGCACTGTCAGTGCTCCCCCACATAGCCGGCACTGTCAGTGCTTCCCCACAAAGCCAGCATTGTCAGTGTTCCCACCACACAGCCAGCACTTCCAGTGCTCCCACCACACAGCCAGCACTGTCAGTGCTCCCCCACACAGCCAGCACTGTCAGGGCTCCGCCCACACAGCCAGCACTGTCAATGCTCCGCCCACACAGCCAGCACAGTCTGTGCTGCCACCACACAGCCAGCACTGTCAGTCCTCCCACCACACAGCCAGCACTGTCAGTGCTCCCCCCACACAGCCAGCTCTGTCAGTGCACCCACCGCACAGCCATCACTGTCAGTGCTCCCACCATACAGTCGGCACTGTCAGTGCTCACACCACACAGCCAGCATTGTCAGTGATCCCCACTACCAGCACTGGCAGTGCTCCTCACAGCCAGTGCTCCGCCTCACAGTCAGCAATGTCAGTGCTCCCACCGCACAGCCAGCTCTGTCAGTCCTCCCCCACACAGCCAGCCCTGTCAGTGCTCCCAACACACAGTCAGCACTGTCAGTGCTCCCACCGCACTGCCAGCACTGTCAGTGCTACACTCAAACAGCCGGCACTGTAAGTGCTCCCCCCACACAGCCAGCACGGTCAGTTCTCCCACCGCACAGCCAGCAATGTCAGTGCTACCCTCACACAGCCGGCACTGTCTGTACTCCCCCACACAGCCAGCACTGTCAGTGCTCCCACCACACAGCGAGCACTGTCAGTGCTCCCAGCACGCAGCCAGCACTGTCAATGCTCCCACCTCACAGCCAGCAATGCCAGTGCTCCCACCACACAGCCAGCACTGTCAGTGCTCCCCCCACAGAGCCAGCACTGCCAGTACTCCTCCCATACAGCCGCTCTGCAGTGCTCCCACCACACAGCCAGTACTGTCAGTGCTCCCAACACACAGCCAGCACTACCAGTGCACCCAACACACAGCCAGCACTGCCAGTCCTCCCACCACACAGCCAGCACTGTCAGTGCTCCCCCACACAGCCAGCACTGTCAGTGCTGACACCACACAGCCAGCACTGTCAGTGCTTCCACCACACAGCCAGCACTGTCAGTGCTCCTCCAACACAGCCAGCACTGTCAGTGCTCCCACCACTCAGCCCGCAGTGTCAGTGCTCCCTCCACACAGCCAGTATAGTAAGTGCTCCCTCTACACAGCCAGCTCTGTCAGTGCTCCCCACACAGCCTGCTCTGTCAGTGCTCCCACCACACAGCCAGCACTGGCAGTGCTCCCACCACACAGCCAGCACTGTCAGTGCTCCCACCACACAGCCAGCTCTCTCAGTGCTCTCCCAGACAGCCAGACCTGTCAGTGCTCCCGCCACACAGCCATCACTATCAGTGCTCGCACCACAAAGCCAACACTGTCAGTGCTCCCACCACACAGCCAGCACTGTCAGTGCTCCCACCACACAACCAAAACTGTCAGTGCTCCCCACACAGCCAGCACAGTCAGTGCTCCACCCACACAGCCAGCACTGTCAGTGCTCGCACCGCACAGCCAGCACTGTCAGTGCTCCCAACACACAACCAACACTGTCAGTGCTCCCCACACAGCCAGCACTGTCCGTGCTCCCCCCACACAGCCAGCACTGTCAGTGCTCGCACCGCACATCCAGCACTGTCAATGCTCGGCCCCACAGCCAGCACTGTCAGTGCTCCCTTTCACAGCCAGCGCTGCCAGTGCTCCCCACAGCCAGCACTGCAACAGCTCCCCCACAACCAGCACTGCCAGTGCTCCCACCACACAGCCAGAACTGTCAGTGCTCCCCCACACAGCCGGCACTGTCAGTGCTTCCCCACACAGCCAGCATTGTCAGTGTTCCCACCACACAGCCAGCACTTCCAGTGCTCCCACCACACAGCCAGCACTGTCAGTGCTCCCCCACACAGCCAGCACTGTCAGGGCTCCGCCCACACAGCCAGCACTGTCAGTGCTCCGCCCACACAGCCTACACTCTCTGTGCTGCCACCACACAGCCAGCACTGTCAGTCCTCCCACCACACAGCCAGCACTGTCAGTGCTCCCCCCACACAGCCAGCTCTGTCAGTGCACCCACCGCACAGCCATCACTGTCAGTGCTCCCACCATACAGTCGGCACTGTCAGTGCTCACACCACACAGCCAGCATTGTCAGTGATCCCCACTACCAGCACTGCAAGTGCTCCTCACAGCCAGTGCTCCGCCTCACAGTCAGCAATGTCAGTGCTCCCACCGCACAGCCAGCACTGTCAGTCCTCCCCCACACAGCCAGCCCTGTCAGTGCTCCCAACACACAGTCAGCACTGTCAGTTCTCCCACCGCACTGCCAGCACTGTCAGTGCTACAGTCAAACAGCCGGCACTGTCAGTGCTCCCCCCACACAGCCAGCACGGTCAGTTCTCCCACCGCACAGCCAGCACTGTCAGTGCTCCCAACACACAGCCAGCACTGTCAGTGCTCCCAGTACACCGCCAGCACTGCCAGTCCTCCCACCACACAGCCAACACTGTCAGTGCTCCCCCACACAGCCAGCACTGTCAGTGCTCCTCCAACACAGCCAGCACTGTCATTGCTCCCACCACACAGCCCGCACTGTCAGTGCCCCCAACACAGAGCCAGCACTGTAAGCGCTCCCCCCACACAGCCAGCTCTGTCAGTGCTCCCCACACAGCCTGCTCTGTCAGTGCTCCCACCACACAGCCAGCACTGGCAGTGCTCCTACCAGACAGCCAGCACTGTCACTGCTCCCACCACACATCCAGCTCTGTCAGTGCTCTCCCACACAGCCAGACCTGTCAGTGCCCCCGCCACACAGCCATCACTGTCAGTGCTCGCACCACAAAGCCAACACTGTCAGTGCCCCCACCACACAGCCAGCACTGTCAGTGCTCCCACCACACAACCAACACTGTCAGTGCTCCGCCACACAGCCAGCACTGTCAGTGCTCCCCCACACATCCAGCACTGTCAGTGCTCCCCCCACACAGCCAGCACTGTCAGCGCTCGCACCGCACAGCCAGCACTGTCAATGCTCGACCCCACAGCCAGCACTCTCAGTGCTCCCCTTCACAGCCTGCGCTGCCAGTGCTCCCCGCAGCCAGCACTACAACAGCTCCCCCACAACCAGCACTGCCAGTGCTCCCACCACACAGCCAAATCTGTCAGTGCTCCCCCACACAGCCAGCACTGTCAGTGCTCCCCCACACAGCCAGCACTGTCAGTGCTTCCCCACACAGCCAGCACTGTCAGTGCTCCCTCCACACAGTCAGCACTGCAGTGCTCCCACCGCACATCCAGCACTGTCAGTGCTCCCCCACATAGCCGGCACTGTCAGTGCTTCCCCACAAAGCCAGCATTGTCAGTGTTCCCACCACACAGCCAGCACTTCCAGTGCTCCCACCACACAGCCAGCACTGTCAGTGCTCCCCCACACAGCCAGCACTGTCAGGGCTCCGCCCACACAGCCAGCACTGTCAGTGCTCCGCCCACACAGCCAGCACTGTCTGTGCTGCCACCACACAGCCAGCACTGTCAGTGCTCCCCCACACAGCCAGCTCTGTCAGTGCACCCACCGCACAGCCATCACTGTGAGTGCTCCCACCATACAGTCGGCACTGTCAGTGCTCACACCACACAGCCAGCATTGTCAGTGATCCCCACTACCAGCACTGCCAGTGCTCCTCACAGCCAGTGCTCCGCCTCACAGTCAGCAATGTCAGTGCTCCCACCGCACAGCCAGCACTGTCAGTCCTCCCCCACACAGCCAGCCCTGTCAGTGCTCCCAACACACAGTCAGCACTGTCAGTGCTCCCACCGCACTGCCAGCACTGTCAGTGCTACCATCACACAGCCGGCAGTGTCAGTGCTCCCCCACACAGGCAGCACTGTCAGTGCTCCCACCACACAGCCAGCACTGTCAGTGCTCCCACCACACAGCCAGCACTGCCAGTGATCACACCACACAGCCAGCACTGTCAGTGCTCCCCACACAGCCAGCACTGTCAGTGCTCCACCCCACTGCCAGCACTGTCAGTGCTCCCACCGCACAGCCAGCACTGCCAGCGTTCCCACCACACAGCCAGCACTGTCAGTGCTCCCCCACACAGCCAGCACTGTCAGTGCTCCTGCCACAAAGCCAGCATTGTCAGTGCTCCCACCACACAGCCAGCAATGTCAGTGCTCCCACCACACAGCCAGCACTGCCAGTGATCCCACCACACAGCCAGCACTGTCAGTGCTCCCCCACACAGCAAGCACTGTTAGTGCTCCTCACACACAGCCAGCACTGTCAGTGCTCCCACCACACAGCCAGCACTGTCAGTGCTCCCCCACACAGCCAGCACTGTCAGTGCTCCCATCACACTGCCAGCATTGTCAGTGCTCCCACCACACATCCAGCAATGTCAGTGCTCCCACCACACAGCCAGCACTGCCAGTGATCCCACCACACAGCCAGCACTGTCAGTGCTCCCCCACACAGCCAGCACTGTCAGTGCTCCCATCACACAGCAATCACTGTCAGTGCTCCCACCACACAGCCAGCACTGTCAGAGCTCCCGCCACACAGCCAGCTCTGCCAGTGCTCCCCTTCACAGCCAGCGCTGAGAGTGCTCCCGACGGCCAGCACTGCCACTGCTCCCCACAACCAGCATTGCCAGTGCTCCGACCACACAGCCAGCACTGTCAGTTCTCCCCCACACAGCCAGCACTGTCAGTGCTCCCCCACACAGCCAGCACTGTCAGTGCTACCCCCACACAGCCAGCACTGTCAGTGCTCCCACCACACAGCCAGCACTGTTAGTGCTCCCACCGCACAGCCAGCACTGTCAGTGCTCCCCCACACAGCGAGCACTGTCAGTGCTCCCCCAAACAGCCAGCACTGTCTTTGCTCCCACCACACAACCAGCACTGTCATTGCTCCCAACACACAGCCAGCACTGTCAGTGCTCCCAGCACACAGCCAGCACTGCCAGTCCTCCCACCACACAGCCAACACTGTCAGTGCTTCCCCACACAGCCAGCACTGTCAGTGCTCGTCCAACACAGCCAGCACTGTCAGTGCTCCCACCACACAGCCCGCACTGTCAGTGCCCCCAACACACAGCCAGCACTGTAAGCGCTCCCCCCACACAGCCAGCTCTGTCAGTGCTCCCCACACAGCCTGCTCTGTCAGTGCTCCCACCACACAGCCAGCACTGGCAGTGCTCCCACCAGACAGCCAGCACTGTCACTGCTCCCACCACACATCCAGCTCTGTCAGTGCTCTCCCACACAGCCAGACCTGTCAGTGCCCCCGCCACACAGCCATCACTGTCAGTGCTCGCACCACAAAGCCAACACTGTCAGTGCCCCCACCACACAGCCAGCACTGTCAGTGCTCCCACCACACAACCAACACTGTCAGTGCTCCGCCACACAGCCAGCACTGTCAGTGCTCCCCCCCACACATCCAGCACTGTCAGTGCTCCCCCCACACAGCCAGCACTGTCAGCGCTCGCACCGCACAGCCAGCACTGTCAATGCTCGGCCCCACAGCCAGCACTGTCAGTGCTTCCCTTCACAGCCTGCGCTGCCAGTGCTCCCCGCAGCCAGCACTGCAACAGCTCCCCCACAACCAGCACTGCCAGTGCTCCCACCACACAGCCAGAACTGTCAGTGCTCCCCCACACAGCCAGCACTGTCAGTGCTCCCCCACACAGCCAGCACTGTCAGTGCTTCCCCACACAGCCAGCACTGTCAGTGCTCCCTCCACACAGTCAGCACTGCAGTGCTCCCACCGCACATCCAGCACTGTCAGTGCTCCCCCACATAGCCGGCACTGTCAGTGCTTCCCCACAAAGCCAGCATTGTCAGTGTTCCCACCACACAGCCAGCACTTCCAGTGCTCCCACCACACAGCCAGCACTGTCAGTGCTCCCCCACACAGCCAGCACTGTCAGGGCTCCGCCCACACAGCCAGCACTGTCAATGCTCCGCCCACACAGCCAGCACAGTCTGTGCTGCCACCACACAGCCAGCACTGTCAGTCCTCCCACCACACAGCCAGCACTGTCAGTGCTCCCCCCACACAGCCAGCTCTGTCAGTGCACCCACCGCACAGCCATCACTGTCAGTGCTCCCACCATACAGTCGGCACTGTCAGTGCTCACACCACACAGCCAGCATTGTCAGTGATCCCCACTACCAGCACTGGCAGTGCTCCTCACAGCCAGTGCTCCGCCTCACAGTCAGCAATGTCAGTGCTCCCACCGCACAGCCAGCTCTGTCAGTCCTCCCCCACACAGCCAGCCCTGTCAGTGCTCCCAACACACAGTCAGCACTGTCAGTGCTCCCACCGCACTGCCAGCACTGTCAGTGCTACACTCAAACAGCCGGCACTGTAAGTGCTCCCCCCACACAGCCAGCACGGTCAGTTCTCCCACCGCACAGCCAGCAATGTCAGTGCTACCCTCACACAGCCGGCACTGTCTGTGCTCCCCCACACAGCCAGCACTGTCAGTGCTCCCACCACACAGCGAGCACTGTCAGTGCTCCCAGCACGCAGCCAGCACTGTCAATGCTCCCACCTCACAGCCAGCAATGCCAGTGCTCCCACCACACAGCCAGCACTGTCAGTGCTCCCCCCACAGAGCCAGCACTGCCAGTACTCCTCCCATACAGCCGCTCTGCAGTGCTCCCACCACACAGCCAGTACTGTCAGTGCTCCCAACACACAGCCAGCACTACCAGTGCACCCAACACACAGCCAGCACTGCCAGTCCTCCCACCACACAGCCAGCACTGTCAGTGCTCCCCCACACAGCCAGCACTGTCAGTGCTGACACCACACAGCCAGCACTGTCAGTGCTTCCACCACACAGCCAGCACTGTCAGTGCTCCTCCAACACAGCCAGCACTGTCAGTGCTCCCACCACTCAGCCCGCAGTGTCAGTGCTCCCTCCACACAGCCAGTATAGTAAGTGCTCCCCCTACACAGCCAGCTCTGTCAGTGCTCCCCACACAGCCTGCTCTGTCAGTGCTCCCACCACACAGCCAGCACTGGCAGTGCTCCCACCACACAGCCAGCACTGTCAGTGCTCCCACCACACAGCCAGCTCTCTCAGTGCTCTCCCAGACAGCCAGACCTGTCAGTGCTCCCGCCACACAGCCATCACTATCAGTGCTCGCACCACAAAGCCAACACTGTCAGTGCTCCCACCACACAGCCAGCACTGTCAGTGCTCCCACCACACAACCAAAACTGTCAGTGCTCCCCACACAGCCAGCACAGTCAGTGCTCCACCCACACAGCCAGCACTGTCAGTGCTCGCACCGCACAGCCAGCACTGTCAGTGCTCCCAACACACAACCAACACTGTCAGTGCTCCCCACACAGCCAGCACTGTCCGTGCTCCCCCCACACAGCCAGCACTGTCAGTGCTCGCACCGCACATCCAGCACTGTCAATGCTCGGCCCCACAGCCAGCACTGTCAGTGCTCCCTTTCACAGCCAGCGCTGCCAGTGCTCCCCACAGCCAGCACTGCAACAGCTCCCCCACAACCAGCACTGCCAGTGCTCCCACCACACAGCCAGAACTGTCAGTGCTCCCCCACACAGCCGGCACTGTCAGTGCTTCCCCACACAGCCAGCATTGTCAGTGTTCCCACCACACAGCCAGCACTTCCAGTGCTCCCACCACACAGCCAGCACTGTCAGTGCTCCCCCACACAGCCAGCACTGTCAGGGCTCCGCCCACACAGCCAGCACTGTCAGTGCTCCGCCCACACAGCCTACACTCTCTGTGCTGCCACCACACAGCCAGCACTGTCAGTCCTCCCACCACACAGCCAGCACTGTCAGTGCTCCCCCCACACAGCCAGCTCTGTCAGTGCACCCACCGCACAGCCATCACTGTCAGTGCTCCCACCATACAGTCGGCACTGTCAGTGCTCACACCACACAGCCAGCATTGTCAGTGATCCCCACTACCAGCACTGCAAGTGCTCCTCACAGCCAGTGCTCCGCCTCACAGTCAGCAATGTCAGTGCTCCCACCGCACAGCCAGCACTGTCAGTCCTCCCCCACACAGCCAGCCCTGTCAGTGCTCCCAACACACAGTCAGCACTGTCAGTTCTCCCACCGCACTGCCAGCACTGTCAGTGCTACAGTCAAACAGCCGGCACTGTCAGTGCTCCCCCCACACAGCCAGCACGGTCAGTTCTCCCACCGCACAGCCAGCACTGTCAGTGCTCCCAACACACAGCCAGCACTGTCAGTGCTCCCAGTACACAGCCAGCACTGCCAGTCCTCCCACCACACAGCCAACACTGTCAGTGCTCCCCCACACAGCCAGCACTGTCAGTGCTCCTCCAACACAGCCAGCACTGTCAGTGCTCCCACCACACAGCCCGCACTGTCAGTGCCCCCAACACAGAGCCAGCACTGTAAGCGCTCCCCCCACACAGCCAGCTCTGTCAGTGCTCCCCACACAGCCTGCTCTGTCAGTGCTCCCACCACACAGCCAGCACTGGCAGTGCTCCTACCAGACAGCCAGCACTGTCACTGCTCCCACCACACATCCAGCTCTGTCAGTGCTCTCCCACACAGCCAGACCTGTCAGTGCCCCCGCCACACAGCCATCACTGTCAGTGCTCGCACCACAAAGCCAACACTGTCAGTGCCCCCACCACACAGCCAGCACTGTCAGTGCTCCCACCACACAACCAACACTGTCAGTGCTCCGCCACACAGCCAGCACTGTCAGTGCTCCCCCACACATCCAGCACTGTCAGTGCTCCCCCCACACAGCCAGCACTGTCAGCGCTCGCACCGCACAGCCAGCACTGTCAATGCTCGACCCCACAGCCAGCACTCTCAGTGCTCCCCTTCACAGCCTGCGCTGCCAGTGCTCCCCGCAGCCAGCACTACAACAGCTCCCCCACAACCAGCACTGCCAGTGCTCCCACCACACAGCCAAATCTGTCAGTGCTCCCCCACACAGCCAGCACTGTCAGTGCTCCCCCACACAGCCAGCACTGTCAGTGCTTCCCCACACAGCCAGCACTGTCAGTGCTCCCTCCACACAGTCAGCACTGCAGTGCTCCCACCGCACATCCAGCACTGTCAGTGCTCCCCCACATAGCCGGCACTGTCAGTGCTTCCCCACAAAGCCAGCATTGTCAGTGTTCCCACCACACAGCCAGCACTTCCAGTGCTCCCACCACACAGCCAGCACTGTCAGTGCTCCCCCACACAGCCAGCACTGTCAGGGCTCCGCCCACACAGCCAGCACTGTCAGTGCTCCGCCCACACAGCCAGCACTGTCTGTGCTGCCACCACACAGCCAGCACTGTCAGTGCTCCCCCACACAGCCAGCTCTGTCAGTGCACCCACCGCACAGCCATCACTGTGAGTGCTCCCACCATACAGTCGGCACTGTCAGTGCTCACACCACACAGCCAGCATTGTCAGTGATCCCCACTACCAGCACTGCCAGTGCTCCTCACAGCCAGTGCTCCGCCTCACAGTCAGCAATGTCAGTGCTCCCACCGCACAGCCAGCACTGTCAGTCCTCCCCCACACAGCCAGCCCTGTCAGTGCTCCCAACACACAGTCAGCACTGTCAGTGCTCCCACCGCACTGCCAGCACTGTCAGTGCTACCATCACACAGCCGGCAGTGTCAGTGCTCCCCCACACAGGCAGCACTGTCAGTGCTCCCACCACACAGCCAGCACTGTCAGTGCTCCCACCACACAGCCAGCACTGCCAGTGATCACACCACACAGCCAGCACTGTCAGTGCTCCCCACACAGCCAGCACTGTCAGTGCTCCACCCCACTGCCAGCACTGTCAGTGCTCCCACCGCACAGCCAGCACTGCCAGCGTTCCCACCACACAGCCAGCACTGTCAGTGCTCCCCCACACAGCCAGCACTGTCAGTGCTCCTGCCACAAAGCCAGCATTGTCAGTGCTCCCACCACACAGCCAGCAATGTCAGTGCTCCCACCACACAGCCAGCACTGCCAGTGATCCCACCACACAGCCAGCACTGTCAGTGCTCCCCCACACAGCAAGCACTGTCAGTGCTCCTCACACACAGCCAGCACTGTCAGTGCTCCCACCACACAGCCAGCACTGTCAGTGCTCCCCCACACAGCCAGCACTGTCAGTGCTCCCATCACACTGCCAGCATTGTCAGTGCTCCCACCACACATCCAGCAATGTCAGTGCTCCCACCACACAGCCAGCACTGCCAGTGATCCCACCACACAGCCAGCACTGTCAGTGCTCCCCCACACAGCCAGCACTGTCAGTGCTCCCATCACACAGCAATCAATGTCAGTGCTCCCACCACACAGCCAGCACTGTCAGAGCTCCCGCCACACAGCCAGCTCTGCCAGTGCTCCCCTTCACAGCCAGCGCTGAGAGTGCTCCCGACGGCCAGCACTGCCACTGCTCCCCACAACCAGCATTGCCAGTGCTCCGACCACACAGCCAGCACTGTCAGTTCTCCCCCACACAGCCAGCACTGTCAGTGCTCCCCCACACAGCCAGCACTGTCAGTGCTACCCCCACACAGCCAGCACTGTCAGTGCTCCCACCACACAGCCAGCACTGTTAGTGCTCCCACCGCACAGCCAGCACTGTCAGTGCTCCCCCACACAGCGAGCACTGTCAGTGCTCCCCCAAACAGCCAGCACTGTCTTTGCTCCCACCACACAACCAGCACTGTCATTGCTCCCAACACACAGCCAGCACTGTCAGTGCTCCCAGCACACAGCCAGCACTGCCAGTCCTCCCACCACACAGCCAACACTGTCAGTGCTTCCCCACACAGCCAGCACTGTCAGTGCTCGTCCAACACAGCCAGCACTGTCAGTGCTCCCACCACACAGCCCGCACTGTCAGTGCCCCCAACACACAGCCAGCACTGTAAGCGCTCCCCCCACACAGCCAGCTCTGTCAGTGCTCCCCACACAGCCTGCTCTGTCAGTGCTCCCACCACACAGCCAGCACTGGCAGTGCTCCCACCAGACAGCCAGCACTGTCACTGCTCCCACCACACATCCAGCTCTGTCAGTGCTCTCCCACACAGCCAGACCTGTCAGTGCCCCCGCCACACAGCCATCACTGTCAGTGCTCGCACCACAAAGCCAACACTGTCAGTGCCCCCACCACACAGCCAGCACTGTCAGTGCTCCCACCACACAACCAACACTGTCAGTGCTCCGCCACACAGCCAGCACTGTCAGTGCTCCCCCCCACACATCCAGCACTGTCAGTGCTCCCCCCACACAGCCAGCACTGTCAGCGCTCGCACCGCACAGCCAGCACTGTCAATGCTCGGCCCCACAGCCAGCACTGTCAGTGCTTCCCTTCACAGCCTGCGCTGCCAGTGCTCCCCGCAGCCAGCACTGCAACAGCTCCCCCACAACCAGCACTGCCAGTGCTCCCACCACACAGCCAGAACTGTCAGTGCTCCCCCACACAGCCAGCACTGTCAGTGCTCCCCCACACAGCCAGCACTGTCAGTGCTTCCCCACACAGCCAGCACTGTCAGTGCTCCCTCCACACAGTCAGCACTGCAGTGCTCCCACCGCACATCCAGCACTGTCAGTGCTCCCCCACATAGCCGGCACTGTCAGTGCTTCCCCACAAAGCCAGCATTGTCAGTGTTCCCACCACACAGCCAGCACTTCCAGTGCTCCCACCACACAGCCAGCACTGTCAGTGCTCCCCCACACAGCCAGCACTGTCAGGGCTCCGCCCACACAGCCAGCACTGTCAATGCTCCGCCCACACAGCCAGCACAGTCTGTGCTGCCACCACACAGCCAGCACTGTCAGTCCTCCCACCACACAGCCAGCACTGTCAGTGCTCCCCCCACACAGCCAGCTCTGTCAGTGCACCCACCGCACAGCCATCACTGTCAGTGCTCCCACCATACAGTCGGCACTGTCAGTGCTCACACCACACAGCCAGCATTGTCAGTGATCCCCACTACCAGCACTGGCAGTGCTCCTCACAGCCAGTGCTCCGCCTCACAGTCAGCAATGTCAGTGCTCCCACCGCACAGCCAGCTCTGTCAGTCCTCCCCCACACAGCCAGCCCTGTCAGTGCTCCCAACACACAGTCAGCACTGTCAGTGCTCCCACCGCACTGCCAGCACTGTCAGTGCTACACTCAAACAGCCGGCACTGTAAGTGCTCCCCCCACACAGCCAGCACGGTCAGTTCTCCCACCGCACAGCCAGCAATGTCAGTGCTACCCTCACACAGCCGGCACTGTCTGTGCTCCCCCACACAGCCAGCACTGTCAGTGCTCCCACCACACAGCGAGCACTGTCAGTGCTCCCAGCACGCAGCCAGCACTGTCAATGCTCCCACCTCACAGCCAGCAATGCCAGTGCTCCCACCACACAGCCAGCACTGTCAGTGCTCCCCCCACAGAGCCAGCACTGCCAGTACTCCTCCCATACAGCCGCTCTGCAGTGCTCCCACCACACAGCCAGTACTGTCAGTGCTCCCAACACACAGCCAGCACTACCAGTGCACCCAACACACAGCCAGCACTGCCAGTCCTCCCACCACACAGCCAGCACTGTCAGTGCTCCCCCACACAGCCAGCACTGTCAGTGCTGACACCACACAGCCAGCACTGTCAGTGCTTCCACCACACAGCCAGCACTGTCAGTGCTCCTCCAACACAGCCAGCACTGTCAGTGCTCCCACCACTCAGCCCGCAGTGTCAGTGCTCCCTCCACACAGCCAGTATAGTAAGTGCTCCCCCTACACAGCCAGCTCTGTCAGTGCTCCCCACACAGCCTGCTCTGTCAGTGCTCCCACCACACAGCCAGCACTGGCAGTGCTCCCACCACACAGCCAGCACTGTCAGTGCTCCCACCACACAGCCAGCTCTCTCAGTGCTCTCCCACACAGCCAGACCTGTCAGTGCTCCCGCCACACAGCCATCACTATCAGTGCTCGCACCACAAAGCCAACACTGTCAGTGCTCCCACCACACAGCCAGCACTGTCAGTGCTCCCACCACACAACCAAAACTGTCAGTGCTCCCCACACAGCCAGCACAGTCAGTGCTCCACCCACACAGCCAGCACTGTCAGTGCTCGCACCGCACAGCCAGCACTGTCAGTGCTCCCAACACACAACCAACACTGTCAGTGCTCCCCACACAGCCAGCACTGTCCGTGCTCCCCCCACACAGCCAGCACTGTCAGTGCTCGCACCGCACATCCAGCACTGTCAATGCTCGGCCCCACAGCCAGCACTGTCAGTGCTCCCTTTCACAGCCAGCGCTGCCAGTGCTCCCCACAGCCAGCACTGCAACAGCTCCCCCACAACCAGCACTGCCAGTGCTCCCACCACACAGCCAGAACTGTCAGTGCTCCCCCACACAGCCGGCACTGTCAGTGCTTCCCCACACAGCCAGCATTGTCAGTGTTCCCACCACACAGCCAGCACTTCCAGTGCTCCCACCACACAGCCAGCACTGTCAGTGCTCCCCCACACAGCCAGCACTGTCAGGGCTCCGCCCACACAGCCAGCACTGTCAGTGCTCCGCCCACACAGCCTACACTCTCTGTGCTGCCACCACACAGCCAGCACTGTCAGTCCTCCCACCACACAGCCAGCACTGTCAGTGCTCCCCCCACACAGCCAGCTCTGTCAGTGCACCCACCGCACAGCCATCACTGTCAGTGCTCCCACCATACAGTCGGCACTGTCAGTGCTCACACCACACAGCCAGCATTGTCAGTGATCCCCACTACCAGCACTGCAAGTGCTCCTCACAGCCAGTGCTCCGCCTCACAGTCAGCAATGTCAGTGCTCCCACCGCACAGCCAGCACTGTCAGTCCTCCCCCACACAGCCAGCCCTGTCAGTGCTCCCAACACACAGTCAGCACTGTCAGTTCTCCCACCGCACTGCCAGCACTGTCAGTGCTACAGTCAAACAGCCGGCACTGTCAGTGCTCCCCCCACACAGCCAGCACGGTCAGTTCTCCCACCGCACAGCCAGCACTGTCAGTGCTACCCTCACACAGCCGGCACTGTCAGTGCTCCCCCACACAGCCAGCACTGTCAGTGCTCCCACCACACAGCGAGCACTCTCAGTGCTCCCAGCACGCAGCCAGCACTGTCAATGCTCCCACCTCACAGCCAGCAATGCCAGTGCTCCCACCACACAGCCAGCACTGCCAGTACTCCTTCCATACAGCCGCTCTGCAGTGCTCCCACCACACAGCCAGTACTGTCAGTGCTCCCAAATCACAGCCAGCACTACCAGTGCACCCAACACACAGCCAGCACTGCCAGTCCTCCCACCACACAGCCAGCACTGTCAGTGCTCCCCCACACAGCCAGCACTGTCAGTGCTGCCACCACACAGCCAGCACTGTCAGTGCTCCCACCACACAGCCAGCACTGTCATTGCTCCCCCCACACAGCCAGCACTGTCAGTGCTCCCACCACACAACAGCACTGTTAGTGCTCCCACCACACAGTCAGCTCTGCCAGTGCTCCCACACACGGCCAGTAGGGCCAGTGCTCCCCACAGCCAGTGCTCCGCCCCACAGCCAGCACTGTCAGTGCTCCGCTCCCAAGCCAGCACTGTCAGTGCTCCGCCCCACAGCCAGCACTGTCACTGCTCCCCACAACCAGCACTGCCAGTGCTCCGACCACACAGCCAGCACTGTCTGTGCTCCCACCGCACAGCCAGCAATGTCAGTGCTCCCCCAAACAGCCAGCACTGGCAGTGCTCCCCACACAGCCAGCACTGTCTTTGCTCCCACCACACAGCCAGCACTGTCAGTGCTCCCAACACACAGCCAGCACTGTCAGTGCTCCCACCACACAGCCAGCACTGCCAGTCCTCCCACCACACAGCCAGCACTGTCAGTGCTCCTCCAACACAGCCAGCACTGTCAGTGCTCCCACCACACAGCCCGCAGTGTCAGTGCTCCCGCCACACAGCCAGTGTAGTAAGCGCTCCCCCCACACAGCCAGCTCTGTCAGTGCTCCCCACACAGCCTGCTCTGTCAGTGCTCCCACCACACAGCCAGCACTGGCAGTGCTCCCACCACACAGCCAGCACTGTCCGTGCTCCCACCACACAGCCAGCTCTGTCAGTGCTCTCCCACACAGCCAGACCTGTCAGTGCTCCCGCCACACAGCCATCACTATCAGTGCTCGCACCACAAAGCCAACACTGTCAGTGCTCCACCCACACAGCCAGCACTGTCAGTGCTCCCACCACACAACCAACACTGTCAGTGCTCCCCACACAGCCAGCACTGTCAGTGCTCCCACCACACAGCCCGCAGTGTCAGTGCTCCCACCACACAGCCAGTGTAGTAAGCGCTCCCCCCACACAGCCAGCTCTGTCAGTGCTCCCCACACAGCCTGCTCTGTCAGTGCTCCCACCACACAGCCAGCACTGGCAGTGCTCCCACCACACAGCCAGCACTGTCAGTGCTCCCACCACACAGCCAGCTCTGTCAGTGCTCTCCCACACAGCCAGACCTGTCAGTGCTCCCGCCACACAGCCATCACTATCAGTGCTCGCACCACAAAGCCAACACTGTCAGTGCTCCCCCCACACAGCCAGCACTGTCAGTGCTCCCACCACACAACCAACACTGTCAGTGCTCCCCACACAGCCAGCACTGTCAGTGCTCCCCCCACACAGCCAGCACTGTCAGTGCTCGCACCGCACAGCCAGCACTGTCAGTGCTCCCAACACACAACCAACACTGTCAGTGCTCCCCACACAGCCAGCACTGTCAGTGCTCCCCCCACACAGCCAGCACTGTCAGTGCTCGCACCGCACAGCCAGCACTGTCAATGCTCGGCCCCACAGCCAGCACTGTCAGTGCTCCCCTTCACAGCCTTCGCGGCCAGTGCTCCCCACACAGCCAGAACTGCAACAGCTCCCCCACAACCAGCACTGCCAGTGCTCCCACCACACAGCCAGCACTGTCAGTGCTCCCCCACACAGCCGGCACTGTCATTGCTCCCCCCACACAGCCAGCACTGTCAGTGCTCCCACCACACAGCCAGCACTGGCAGTGATCCCACCACACAGCCAGCACTGTCAGTGCTCCCCCACACAGCCAGCACTGTCAGTGCTCCCACCGCACAGCAAGCACTGTGAGTGCTCCCACCACACAACCAACACTGTCAGTGCTCCCCAAACAGCCAGCACTGTCAGTGCTCCCCCCACACAGCCAGCACTGTCAGCGCTCGCACCGCACAGCCAGCACTGTCAATGCTATGCCCCGCAGCCAGCACTGTCTGTGCTCCCCTTCACAGCCTGCGCTGCCAGTGCTCCCACAGCCAGCACTGCAACAGCTCCCCCTCAACCAGCACTGCCAGTGCTCCCACCACACAGCCAGAACTGTCAGTGCTCCCCCCACACAGCCAGCACTGTCAGTGCTCCCCCACACAGCCAGCACTGTCAGTGCTTCCCCACACAGCCAGCACTGTCAGTGCTCCCACCACACAGTCAGCACTGTCAGTGCTCCCACCGCACATCCAGCACTGTCAGTGCTCCCCCACATAGCCACCACTGTCAGTGCTCCCACCACACATCCAGTACTGTCAGTGCTCCCACCACACAGCCAGCTCTGCCACTGCTCCCCACCCAAGTCCAGCATGGCCAGTGATCCTCCACTGACAGTGCTCCGCCCCACAGCCAGCACTGTCAGTGCTCCGCCCCACAGCCAGCATTGTCAGTGCTCCGCCCCACAGCCAGCACTGTCAGTGCTCCGCCCCACAGCCAGCACTGTCTGTGCTCCCCCACACAGCCAGCACTGTCAGTGCTCCCCCACACAGCCGGCACTGTCATTGCTCCGCCCACACAGTAAGCACTGTCTTTGCTCCCACCACACAGCCAGCACTGCCAGTCCTCCCACCAAACAGCCAGTACTATCAATGCTACCCCCACACAGCCAGCACTGTCAGTGCTCCTCCCACACAGCCAGCACTGTAAGCGCTCCCCCCACACAGCCAGCACTGTCAGTGCTCCCAACACACAGCCAGCACTGTCAGTGCTCCCACCACACAGGCAGCACTGCCAGTTCTCCCACCACACAGTCAGCACTGACAGCGCTCCTACCACACAGCCAGCGCTGTCAGTGCGCCGCCACAGCCAGCGCTGTCAGTGCTCCTCCCACACAGGTATCACTGTCAGTGCTCCCACCACGAAGCCAGCACTGTCAGTGCTCCCACCACACAGCCAGCACTGTCAGTGTTCCCCCACAAAGCCAGGTCTGTCTGTGCTCCCCCACACAGCCAGCAATGTCTGTGCTCCCGCACACAGCCAGCACTGCCAGTGCTCCCACCACACAGCCAGCTTTGTCAGTGCTCCCACCACACAGCCAGCACTGTTAGTGCTCCCACCACACAGCCAGCACTGTCAGTGCTCCCCCACACAGCCAGCACTGTCAGTGCTCCCACCACACAGCGAGCACGGTCAGTGCTCCCACCAGACAGCCAGCACTGCCAGTGCTCCCCTCACTCAGCCAGCACTGCCACTGCTCCCCACACACGGTCAGCATGGCCAGTGCTCCCCCACAGCCAGTGCTCCGCCACACAGCCAGCACTGCCTGTGCTCCCCCACACAGCTAGCACGGTCAGTGCTCCCACCACACAGCCAGCACTGTCAGTGCTCCCACGAGACAGCCAGCACTGCCAGTGCTCCCACTCAAGTCCATCATGGCCAGTGCTCCCACAGCCAGTGCTCCGCCCCACAGCCAGCACTGTCAGTGCTCCGCCCGACAGCCAGCACTGTCAGTGCTCCGCCCCACAGCCAGCACTGTCAGTGCTCCCTTCACAGCGTGCGCTGCCAGTGCTCCCCATAGACAGCACTGCCACTGCTCCCCACAACGATCACTGCCAGTGCTCCCACCACACAACCAGTACTGTCAGTGCTCCCACCACACAGCCAGCACTGTCCGTGCTGCCCCACACAGCCAGCACTGTCAGTGCTACCCCCACACAGCCAGCACTGTCAGTGCTCCCACCACACAGCCAGCACTGTTAGTGCTCCCACCGCACAGCCAGCACTGTCAGTGCTCCCCCACACAGCCAGCACTGTCAGTGCTTCCCCAAACAGCCAGCACAGTCTTTGCTCCCACCACACAGCCAGCACTGTCAGTGCTCCCAACACACAGCCAGCACTGTCAGTGCTCCTCCAACACAGCCAGCACTGTCAGTGCTTCCACCACACAGCCCGCACTGTCAGTGCTCCCAACACACAGCCAGCACTGTAAGCGCTCCCCCCACACAGCCAGCTCTGTCAGTGCTCCCCACACAGCCTGCTCTGTCAGTGCTCCTACCACACAGCCAGCACTGGTAGTGCTCCCACCACACAGCCAGCACTGTCACTGCTCCCACCACACATCCAGCTCTGTCAGTGCTCTCCCACACAGCCAGACCTGTCAGTGCTCCCGCCACACAGCCATCACTGTCAGTGCTCGCACCACAAAGCCAACACTGTCAGTGCCCCCACCACACAGCCAGCACTGTCAGTGCTCCCACCACACAACCAACACTGTCAGTGCTCCCCCACACAGCCAGCACTGTCAGTGCTCCCCCCACACAACCAGCACTCTCAGCGCTCGCACCGCACAGCCAGCACTGTCAATGCTCGGCCCCACAGCCAGCACTGTCAGTGCTCCCCTTCACAGCCTGCGCTGCCAGTGCTCCCCGCAGCCAGCACTGCAACAGCTCCCCCACAACCAGCACTGCCAGTGCTCCCACCACACAGCCAGAACTGTCAGTGCTCCCCCACACACCCAGCACTGTCAGTGCTCCCCCACACAGCCAGCACTGTCAGTGCTTCCCCACACAGCCAGCACTGTCAGTGCTCCCTCCACATAGTCAGCACTGTCAGTGCTCCCACCGCACATCCAGCACTGTCAGTGCTCCCCCACATAGCCGGCACTGTCAATGCTTCCCCACACAGCCAACATTGTCAGTGTTCCCACCACACAGCCAGCAGTTCCAGTGCTCCCACCACACAGCCAGCACTGTCAGTGCTGCCCCACACAGCCAGCACTGTCAGGGCTCCGCCCACACAGCCAGCACTGTCAGTGCTCCGCCCACACAGCCAGCACTGTCTGTGCTGCCACCACACAGCCAGCACTGTCAGTCCTCCCACCACACAGCCTGCTCTGTCAGTGCTCCCCCCCACACAGCCAGCTCTGTCAGTGCACGCACCGCACAGCCATCACTGTCAGTGCTCCCACCATACAGTCGGCACTGTCAGTGCTCACACCACACAGCCAGCATTGTCAGTGATCCCCACTACCAGCACTGCCAGTGCTCCTCACAGCCAGTGCTCCGCCTCACAGTCAGCAATGTCAGTGCTCCCACCGCACAGCCAGCACTGTCAGTCCTCCCCCACACATCCAGCCCTGTCAGTGCTCCCAACACACAGTCAGCACTGTCAGTGCTCCCAGCGCACTGCCAGCACTGTCAGTGCTACACTCAAACAGCCGGCACTGTCAGTGCTCCCCCCACACAGCCAGCACGGTCAGTTCTCCCACCGCACAGCCAGCACTGTCAGTGCTACCCTCACACAGCCGGCACTGTCAGTGCTCCCCCACACAGCCAGCACTGTCAGTGCTCCCACCACACAGCGAGCACTGTCAGTGCCCCCAGCACGCAGCCAGCACTGCCAATGCTCCCACCTCACAGCCAGCAATGCCAGTGCTCCCACCACACAGCCAGCACTGTCAGTGCTCCCCCCACAGAGCCAGCACTGCCAGTACTCCTCCCATACAGCCGCTCTGCAGTGCTCCCACCACACAGCCAGTACTGTCAGTGCTCCCACCACACAGCCAGCACTGCCAGTCCTCCCACCACACAGCCAGAACTGTCAGTGCTCCCCCACACAGCCAGCACTGTCAGTGCTGCCACCACACAGCCAGCACTGTCAGTGCTCCCACCACACAGCCAGCACTGTCAGTGCTCGCCGACACAGCCAGCACTGTCAGTGCTCCCACCACACAGCCAGCACTGTCAGTGCTCCCACCACACAGCCAGCACTGTTAGTGCTCCCACCACACAGTCAGCTCTGCCAGTGCTCCCACACACGGCCAGTAGGGCCAGTGCTCCCCACAGCCAGTGCTCCGCCCCACACCCTGCACTGTCAGTGCTCCACTCCCAAGCCAGCACTGTCAGTGCTCCGCCCCACAGCCAGCACTGCCACTGCTCCCCACAACCAGCACTGCCAGTGCTCCGACCACACAGCCAGCACTGTCAGTTCTCCCCCCACACAGCCAGCACTGTCAGTGCTCCCCCACACAGCCAGCACTGTCAGTGCTCCCACACAGCCAGCACTGTCAGTGCTTCCACCACACAGCCAGCACTGTCAGTGCTCCCACCGCACAGCCAGCACTGTCAGTGCTCCCCAAACAGCCAGCACTGTCAGTGCTCCCCACACAGCCAGCACTGTCTTTGCTCCCACCACACAGCCAGCACTGTCAATGCTCCCAACACACAGCCAGCACTGTCAGTGCTCCCACCACAAAGCCAGCACTGCCAGTCCTCCCACCACACAGCCAGCACTGTCAGTGCTCCTCCAACACAGCCAGCACTGTCAGTGCTCCCACCACACAGCCCGCAGTGTCAGTGCTCCCACTACACAGCCAGTATTGTAAGCGCTCCCCCCACACAGTCAGCTCTGTCAGTGCTCCCCACACAGCCTGCTCTGTCAGTGCTCCCACCACACAGCCAGCACTGGCAGTGCTCCCACCACACAGCCAGCACTGTCAGTGCTCCCACCACACAGCCAGCTCTGTCAGTGCTCTCCCACACAGCCAGACCTGTCAGTGCTCCCGCCACACAGCCATCACTGTCAGTGCTCGCACCACAAAGCCAACACTGTCAGTGCTCCCACCACACAGCCAGCACTGTCAGTGCTCCCACCATACAACCAACACTGTCAGTGCTCCCCACACAGCCAGCACTGTCAGTGCTCCCCCCACACAGCCAGCACTGTCAGTGCTCGCACCGCACAGCCAGCACTGTCAGTGCTCCCAACACACAACCAACACTGTCAGTGCTCCCCACACAGCCAGCACTGTCAGTGCTCCCCCACAAAGCCAGCACTGTCAGCGCTCGCACCACACAGCCGGCACTGTCATTGCTCCCCCCACACAGCCAGCACTGTCAGTGCTCCCACCACACAGCCAGCACTGTCAGTGCTCCCACCGCACAGCAAGCACTGTCAGTGCTCCCACCACACAACCAACACTGTCAGTGCTCCCCACACAGCCAGCACTGTCAGTGCTCCCCCCACACAGCCAGCACTGTCAGCGCTCGCACTGCACAGCCAGCACTGTCAATGCTCTGCCCCACAACCAGCACTGTCAGTGCTCCCCTTCACAGCCAGCACTGTCAGAGCTCCCACCGCACAGCAAGCACTGTCAGTGCTCCCACCACACAACCAACACTGTCAGTGCTCCCCACACAGCCAGCACTGTCAGTGCTCCCCCACACAGCCAGCACTGTCAGCGCTCGCACTGCACAGCCAGCACTGTCAATGCTCTGCCCCACAACCAGCACTGTCAGTGCTCCCCTTCACAGCCTGCGCTGCCAGTGCTCCCCACAGCCAGCACTGCAACAGCTCTCCCACAACCAGCACTGCCAGTGCTCCCACCACACAGCCAGAACTGTCAGTGCTCCCCCACACAGCCAGCACTGTCAGTGCTCCCCCACACAGCCAGCACTGTCAGTGCTTCCCCACACAGCCAGCACTGTCAGTGCTCCCTCCACACAGTCAGCACTGTCAGTGCTCCCACCGCACATCCAGCACTGTCAGTGCTCCCCCACATAGCCACCACTGTCAGTGCTCCCACCACACAGCCAGTACTGTCAGTGCTCCCACCACACAGCCAGCTCTGCCACTGCTCCCCACACAAGTCCAGTATGGCCAGTGATCCTCCACTGACAGTGCTCCGCCCCACAGCCAGCACTGTCAGTGCTCCGCCCCACAGCCAGCATTGTCAGTGCTCCGCCGCACAGCCAGCACTGTCAGTGCTCCGCCCCACAGCCAGCACTGTCTGTGCTCCCCCACACAGCCAGCACTGTCAGTGCTCCCCCACACAGCCGGCACTGTCATTGCTCCGCCCACACAGCCAGCACTGTCTTTGCTCCCACCACACAGCCAGCACTGCCAGTCCTCCCACCAAACAGCCAGTACTGTCAGTGCTACCCCCACACAGCCAGTAATGTCAGTGCTCCTCCCACACAGCCAGCACTGTCAGTGCTCCCACCACACAGCCAGCACTGTCAGTGCTCCCACCACACAGCCAGCACTGTAAGCGCTCCCCCCACACAGCCAGCACTGTCAGTGCTCCCAACACACAGCCAGCACTGTCAGTGCTCCCACCACACAGGCAGCACTGCCAGTTCTCCCACCACACAGTCAGCACTGTCAGCGCTCCTACCACTCAGCCAGCGCTGTCAGTGCGCCGCCACAGCCAGCGCTGTCAGTGTTCCTCCCACACAGGCATCACTGTCAGTGCTCCCACCACGAAGCCAGCACTGTCAGTGCTCCCACCACACAGCCAGCACTGCCAGTGCTCCCCCACAAAGCCAGGACTGTCTGTGCTCCCCCACACAGCCAGCAATGTCTGTGCTCCCCGACACAGCCAGCACTGCCAGTGCTCCCACCACACAGCCAGCTTTGTCAGTGCTCCCACCACACAGCCAGCACAGTTAGTGCTCCCACCACACAGCCAGCACTGTCAGTGCTCCCCCACACAGCCAGCACTGACAGTGCTCCGCCCGACAGCCAGCACTGTCAGTGCTCCGCCCCACAGCCAGCACTGTCAGTGCTCCCCTTCACAGCGTGCGCTGCCAGTGCTCCCCATAGTCTGCACTTCCACTGCTCCCCACAACGAGCACTGCCAGTGCTCCCACCACACAGCCAGCACTGTCAGTGCTCCCCCACAGAGCCAGCACTGTCAGTGCTCCCCACACAGCCAGCACTGTCAGTGCTACCCCCACACAGCCAGCACTGTCAGTGCTTCCCCAAACAGCCATCACAGTCTTTGCTCCCACCACACAGCCAGCACTGTCAGTGCTCCCAACACACAGCCAGCACTGTCAGTGCTCGTCCAACACAGCCAGCACTGTCAGTGCTTCCACTACACAGCCAGCACTTCCAGTGCTCCCACCACACAGCCAGCACTGTCAGTGCTCCCCCACACAGCCAGCAGTCAGGGCTCCGCCCACACAGCCAGCACTGTCAGTGCTCCGCCCACACAGCCAGCACTGTCTGTGCTGCCACCACACAGCCAGCACTGTCAGTCCTCCCACCACACAGCCTGCTCTGTCAGTGCTCCCCCCCACACAGCCAGCTCTGTCAGTGCACGCACCGCACAGCCATCACTGTCAGTGCTCCCACCATACAGTCGGCACTGTCAGTGCTCACACCACACAGCCAGCATTGTCAGTGATCCCCACTACCAGCACTGCCAGTGCTCCTCACAGCCAGTGCTCCGCCTCACAGTCAGCAATGTCAGTGCTCCCACCGCACAGCCAGCACTGTCAGTCCTCCCCCACACAGCCAGCCCTGTCAGTGCTCCCAACACACAGTCAGCACTGTCAGTGCTCCCAGCGCACTGCCAGCACTGTCAGTGCTACACTCAAACAGCCGGCACTGTCAGTGCTCCCCCCACACAGCCAGCACGGTCAGTTCTCCCACCGCACAGCCAGCACTGTCAGTGCTACCCTCACACAGCCGGCACTGTCAGTGCTCCCCCACACAGCCAGCACTGTCAGTGCTCCCACCACACAGCGAGCACTGTCAGTGCCCCCAGCACGCAGCCAGCACTGCCAATGCTCCCACCTCACAGCCAGCAATGCCAGTGCTCCCACCACACAGCCAGAACTGTCAGTGCTCCCCCACACAGCCAGCACTGTCAGTGCTGCCACCACACAGCCAGCACTGTCAGTGCTCCCACCACACAGCCAGCACTGTCAGTGCTCGCCGACACAGCCAGCACTGTCAGTGCTCCCACCACACAGCCAGCACTGTCAGTGCTCCCACCACACAGCCAGCACTGTTAGTGCTCCCACCACACAGTCAGCTCTGCCAGTGCTCCCACACACGGCCAGTAGGGCCAGTGCTCCCCACAGCCAGTGCTCCGCCCCACACCCTGCACTGTCAGTGCTCCACTCCCAAGCCAGCACTGTCAGTGCTCCGCCCCACAGCCAGCACTGCCACTGCTCCCCACAACCAGCACTGCCAGTGCTCCGACCACACAGCCAGCACTGTCAGTTCTCCCCCCACACAGCCAGCACTGTCAGTGCTCCCCCACACAGCCAGCACTGTCAGTGCTCCCACACAGCCAGCACTGTCAGTGCTTCCACCACACAGCCAGCACTGTCAGTGCTCCCACCGCACAGCCAGCACTGTCAGTGCTCCCCAAACAGCCAGCACTGTCAGTGCTCCCCACACAGCCAGCACTGTCTTTGCTCCCACCACACAGCCAGCACTGTCAATGCTCCCAACACACAGCCAGCACTGCCAGTCCTCCCACCACACAGCCAGCACTGTCAGTGCTCCTCCAACACAGCCAGCACTGTCAGTGCTCCCACCACACAGCCCGCAGTGTCAGTGCTCCCACTACACAGCCAGTATTGTAAGCGCTCCCCCCACACAGTCAGCTCTGTCAGTGCTCCCCACACAGCCTGCTCTTTCAGTGCTCCCACCACACAGCCAGCACTGACAGTGCTCCCACCACACAGCCAGCTCTGTCAGTGCTCTCCCACACAGCCAGACCTGTCAGTGCTCCCGCCACACAGCCATCACTGTCAGTGCTCGCTCCACAAAGCCAACACTGTCAGTGCTCCCACCACACAGCCAGCACTGCCAGTGCTCCCACCATACAACCAACACTGTCCGTGCTCCCCACACAGCCAGCACTGTCAGTGCTCCCCCCACACAGCCAGCACTGTCAGTGCTCGCACCGCACAGCCAGCACTGTCAGTGCTCCCAACACACAACCAACACTGTCAGTGCTCCCCACACAGCCAGCACTGTCAGTGCTCCCCCACAAAGCCAGCACTGTCAGCGCTCGCACCGCACAGCCAGCACTGTCAATGCTCGGCCCCAAAGCCAGCACTGTCAGTGCTCCCCTTCACAGCCTGCGCTGCCAGTGCTCACCACAGCCAGCACTGCAACAGCTTCCCCACAACCAGCACTGCCAGTGCTCCCACCACACAGCCAGAACTGTCAGTGCTCCCCCACACAGCCGGCACTGTCATTGCTCCCCCCACACAGCCAGCACTGTCAGTGCTCCCACCACACAGCCAGCACTGTCAGTGCTCCCACCGCACAGCAAGCACTGTCAGTGCTCCCACCACACAACCAACACTGTCAGTGCTCCCCACACAGCCAGCACTGTCAGTGCTCCCCCCACACAGCCAGCACTGTCAGCGCTCGCACTGCACAGCCAGCACTGTCAATGCTATGCCCCACAACCAGCACTGTCAGTGCTCCCCTACACAGCCTGCGCTGCCAGTGCTCCCCACAGCCAGCACTGCAACAGCTCCCCCACAACCAGCACTGCCAGTGCTCCCACCACACAGCCAGAACTGTCAGTGCTCCCCCCACACAGCCAGCACTGTCAGTGCTCCCCCACACAGCCAGCACTGTCAGTGCTTCCCCACACAGCCAGCACTGTCAGTGCTCCCTCCACACAGTCAGCACTGTCAGTGCTCCCACCGCACATCCAGCACTGTCAGTGCTCCCCCACATAGCCACCACTGTCAGTGCTCCCACCACACAGCCAGTACAGTCAGTGCTCCCACCACACAGCCAGCTCTGCCACTGCTCCCCACACAAGTCCAGCATGGCCAGTGATCCTCCACTGACAGTGCTCCGCCCCACAGCCAGCACTGTCAGTGCTCCGCCCCACAGCCAGCATTGTCAGTGCTCCGCCGCACAGCCAGCACTGTCAGTGCTCCGCCCCACAGCCAGCACTGTCTGTGCTCCCCCACACAGCCAGCACGGTCAGTGCTCCCCCACACAGCCGGCACTGTCATTGCTCCGCCCACACAGCCAGCACTGTCTTTGCTCCCACCACACAGCCAGCACTGCCAGTCATCCCACCAAACAGCCAGTACTGTCAGTGCTACCCCCACACAGCCAGTAATGTCAGTGCTCCTCCCACACAGCCAGCACTGTCAGTGCTCCCACCACACAGCCAGCACTGTCAGTGCTCCCACCACACAGCCAGCACTGTAAGCGCTCCCCCCACACAGCCAGCACTGTCAGTGCTCCCAACACACAGCCAGCACTGTCAGTGCTCCCACCACACAGGCAGCACTGCCAGTTCTCCCACCACACAGTCAGCACTGTCAGCGCTCCTACCACTCAGCCAGCGCTGTCAGTGCGCCGCCACAGCCAGCGCTGTCAGTGTTCCTCCCACACAGGCATCACTGTCAGTGCTCCCACCACGAAGCCAGCACTGTCAGTGCTCCCACCACACAGCCAGCACTGTCAGTGCTCCCCCACAAAGCCAGGACTGTCTGTGCTCCCCCACACAGCCAGCAATGTCTGTGCTCCCCGACACAGCCAGCACTGCCAGTGCTCCCACCACACAGCCAGCTTTGTCAGTGCTCCCACCACACAGCCAGCACAGTTAGTGCTCCCACCACACAGCCAGCACTGTCAGTGCTCCCCCACACAGCCAGCACTGACAGTGCTCCGCCCGACAGCCAGCACTGTCAGTGCTCCCCTTCACAGCGTGCGCTGCCAGTGCTCCCATAGTCTGCACTTCCACTGCTCCCCACAACGAGCACTGCCAGTGCTCCCACCACACAGCCAGTACTGTCAGTGCTCCCACCACACAGCCAGCACTGTCAGTGCTCCCGCACAGAGCCAGCACTGTCAGTGCTCCCCACACAGCCAGCACTGTCAGTACTCCCATCACACAGCCAGCACTGTTAGTGCTCCACCACACAGCCAGCTCTGTCAGTGCTCCCCCACACAGCCTGCACTGTCAGTGCTCCCACCACACAGCCAGCACTGGCAGTGCTCCCACCACACAGCCAGCACTGCCAGTGCTCCCCTCACACAGCCAGCACTGTCAGTGCTCCCCCACACAGACAGCACTGTCAGTGCTCCCACCACACACCCAGCACTGTCAGTGCTCCCACCGCACAGCCAGCACTGTCAGTGCTCCCACCACACAGCCAGCTCTGCCAGTGCTCCCAGACACGGCCAGCAGGGCCAGTGCTCCCCCACAGCCAGTGCTCCGCCCCACAGCCAGCACTGACAGTGCTCCACCCCACAGACAGCACTGTCAGTGCTCCCCTCTCACAGCCAGCACTGTCAGTGCTCCCCTTCACAGCGTGCGCTGCCAGTGCTCCCCACAGACAGCACTGCCACTGCTCCCCACAACCAGCACTGCCAGTGCTCCCACCACACAGGGAGAACTGTCAGTGCTCCCCCCACACAGCCAGCTCTGTCAATGCTCCCCCCACATAACCAGCACTGTCAGTGCTTCCCCCACACAGCCAGCACTGTCAGTGCTCCCACCACACAGCCAGCACTGTCAGTGCTCCCACCGCACAGCCAGCGCTGTCAGTGCTCACCCACACAGCCAGCACTGTCAATGCTCCCCCACAGAGCCGGCACTGTCATTGCTCCCCCCACACAGCCAGCACTGTCTGTGCTCCCACCACACTACCAGCACTGTCAGTGCTCCCAACACACAGCCAACACTGTCACAGCTCCCACCACACAGCTAGCACTGCCAGTCCTCGCACCACACAGCCAGCACTGTCAGTGCTCCCCACACAGCCAGCACTGTCAGTGCTCCCTAAACACATCCAGGACTGTCTGTGCTCCCACCACACAGCGAGCACTTTCAGTGTTCCCCCCACACAGCCAGCTCAGTCAGTGCTCCCCCACACAGCCTGCAATGTCAGTGCTCCCACCACACAGCCAGCTCTGGCAGTGCTCCCACCACACAGCAAGCACTGTCAGTGCTCCCAGCACCCATCCAGCACTTTCACTGCTCCCACCACGCAACCAGCACTGTCAGTGCTCCCCCCACAGAGCCAGCACTGCCAGTACTCCTCCAATACAGCCGCTCTGCAGTGCTCCCACCACACAGCCAGTACTGTCAGTGCTCCCAACACACAGCCAGCACTACCAGTGCACGCAACACACAGCCAGCACTGCCAGTCCTCCCACCACACAGCCAGCACTGTCAGTGCTCCCCCACACAGCCAGCACTGTCAGTGCTGCCACCACACAGCCAGCACTGTCAGTGCTCCCACCACACAGCCAGCACTGTCAGTGCTCCCCCACACAGCCAGCACTGTCAGTGCTCCCACCACACAGCCAGCACTGTCAGTGCACCCACCACACAGCCAGCACTGTTAGTGCTCCCACCACACAGTCAGCTCTGCCAGTGCTCCCACACACGGCCAGTACGGCCAGGGCTCCCCATAGCCAGTGCTCCACCCCACACCCAGCACTGTCAGTGCTCCGCTCCCAAGCCAGCACTGTCAGTGCTCCGCCCCACAGCCAGCTCTGCCACTGCTCCCCACAACCAGCACTGCCAGTGCTCCGACCACACAGCCAGCACTGTCAGTTCTCCCCGCACACAGCCAGCACTGTCAGTGCTCCCCCACACAGCCAGCACTGTCAGTGCTCCCACACAGCCAGCACTGTCAGTGCTTCCACCACACAGCCAGCACTGTCAGTGCTCCCACCGCACAGCCAACACTGTCAGTGCTCCCAACACACAGCCAGCACTGTCTTTGCTCCCACCACACAGCCAGCACTGTCAGTGCTCCCAACACACAGCCAGCACTGTCAGTGCTCCCACCACACAGCCAGCACTGCCAGTCCTCCCACCACACAGCCAGCACTGTCAGTGCTCCCCCACACAGCCAGCACCGTCAGTGCTCCTCCAACACAGCCAGCACTGTCAGTGCTCCCACCACACAGCACGCAGTGTCAGTGCTCCCACCACACAGCCAGTATTGTAAGCGCTCCCCCCACACAGCCAGCTCTGTCAGTGCTCCCCACACAGCCTGCTCTGTCAGTGCTCCCACCACACAGCCAGCACTGGCAGTGCTCCCACCACACAGCCAGCACTGTCAGTGCTCCCACCACACAGCCAGCTCTGTCAGTGCTCTCCCACACAGCCAGACCTGTCAGTGCTCCCGCCACACAGCCATCACTGTCAGTGGTCGCACCACAAAGCCAACACTGTCAGTGCTACCACCACACAGCCAGCACTGTCAGTGCTCCCACCACACAACCAACACTGTCAGTGCTCCCCACACAGCCAGCACTGTCAGTGCTCCCCCCACACAGCCAGCACTGTCAGTGCTCGCACCGCACAGCCAGCACTCTCAGTGCTCCCAACACACAACCAACACTGTCAGTGCTCCCCACACAGCCAGCACTGTCAGTGTTCCCCCCACACAGCCAGCACTGTCAGTGCTCGCACCGCACAGCCAGCACTGTCAATGCTCGGCCCCACAGCCAGCACTGTCAGTGCTCCCCCCACACAGCCAGCACTGTCAGCGCTCGCACTGCACAGCCAGCACTGTCAATGCTCTGCCCCACAACCAGCACTGACAGTGCTCCCCTTCACAGCCTGCGCTGCCAGTGCTCCCACAGCCAGCACTGCAACAGCTCCCCCACAACCAACACTGCCAGTGCTCCCACCACACAGCCAGAACTGTCAGTGCTCCCCCCACACAGCCAGCACTGTCAGTGCTCCCCCACATAGCCACCACTGTCAGTGCTCCCACCACACAGCCAGTACAGTCAGTGCTCCCACCACACAGCCAGCTCTGCCACTGCTCCCCACACAAGTCCAGTATGGTCAGTGATCCTCCACTGACAGTGCTCCGCCCCACAGCCAGCACTGTCAGTGCTCCGCCCCACAGCCAGCATTGTCAGTGCTCCGCCGCACAGCCAGCACTGTCAGTGCTCCGCCCCACAGCCAGCACTGTCTGTGCTCCCCCACACAGCCAGCACTGTCAGTGCTCCCCCACACAGCCGGCACTGTCATTGCTCCGCCCACACAGCCAGCACTGTCTTTGCTCCCACCACACAGCCAGCACTGCCAGTCCTCCCACCAAACAGCCAGTACTGTCAGTGCTACCCCCACACAGCCAGTAATGTCAGTGCTCCTCCCACACAGCCAGCACTGTCAGTGCTCCCACCACACAGCCAGCACTGTCAGTGCTCCCACCACACAGCCAGCACTGTAAGCGCTCCCCCCACACAGCCAGCACTGTCAGTGCTCCCAACACACAGCCAGCACTGTCAGTGCTCCCACCACACAGGCAGCACTGCCAGTTCTCCCACCACACAGTCAGCACTGTCAGGGCTCCTACCACTCAGCCAGCGCTGTCAGTGCGCCGCCACAGCCAGCGCTGTCAGTGTTCCTCCCACACAGGCATCACTGTCAGTGCTCCAACCACGAAGCCAGCACTGCCAGTGCTCCCACCACACAGCCAGCACTTTCAGTGCTCCCCCACAAAGCCAGGACTGTCTGTGCTCCCCCACACAGCCAGCAATGTCTGTGCTCCCCGACACAGCCAGCACTGCCAGTGCTCCCAGCACACAGCCAGCTTTGTCAGTGCTCCCACCACACAGCCAGCACAGTTAGTGCTCCCACCACACAGCCAGCACTGTCAGTGCTCCCCCACACAGCCAGCACTGACAGTGCTCCGCCCGACAGCCAGCACTGTCAGTGCTCCGCCCCACAGCCAGCACTGTCAGTGCTCCCCTTCACAGCGTGCGCTGCCAGTGCTCCCCATAGTCTGCACTTCCACTGCTCCCCACAACGAGCACTGCCAGTGCTCCCACCACACAGCCAGTACTGTCAGCGCTCCCACCACACAGCCAGCACTGTCAGTGCTCCCCTACAGAGCCAGCACTGTCAGTGCTCCCCACACAGCCAGCACTGTCAGTACTCCCATCACACAGCCAGCACTGTTAGTGCTCCACCACACAGCCAGCATGGCCAGTGCTCCCCACAGCCAGTGCTCCGTCACACAACCAGCACTGCCTGTGCTCCCCCCACACAGCCAGCACTGTCAGTGCTCCCACCGCACAGCCAGCACTGTCAGTGCTCCCACCACACAGCCAGCTCTGCCAGTGCTCCCAGACACGGCCAGCAGGGCCAGTGCTCCCCCACAGCCAGTGCTCCGCCCCACAGCCAGCACTGACAGTGCTCCACCCCACAGACAGCACTGTCAGTGCTCCCCTCTCACAGCCAGCACATTCAGTGCTCCCCTTCACAGCGTGCGCTGCCAGTGCTCCCCACAGACAGCACTGCCACTGCTCCCACAACCAGCACTGCCAGTGCTCCCACCACACAGGGAGAACTGTCAGTGCTCCCCCCACACAGCCAGCTCTGTCAATGCTCCCCCCACATAACCAGCACTGTCAGTGCTTCCCCCACACAGCCAGCACTGTCAGTGCTCCCACCACACAGCCAGCACTGTCAGTGCTCCCACCGCACAGCCAGCGCTGTCAGTGCTCACCCACACAGCCAGCACTGTCAATGCTCCCCCACAGAGCCGGCACTGTCATTGCTCCCCCCACACAGCCAGCACTGTCTGTGCTCCCACCACACTACCAGCACTGTCAGTGCTCCCAACACACAGCCAACACTGTCACAGCTCCCACCACACAGCTAGCACTGCCAGTCCTCGCACCACACAGCCAGCACTGTCAGTGCTCCCCACACAGCCAGCACTGTCAGTGCTCCCTACACACATCCAGGACTGTCTGTGCTCCCACCACACAGCGAGCACTTTCAGTGTTCCCCCCACACAGCCAGCTCAGTCAGTGCTCCCCCACACAGCCTGCACTCTCAGTGCTCCCACCACACAGCCAGCTCTGGCAGTGCTCCCACCACACAGCAAGCACTGTCAGTGCTCCCAGCACCCATCCAGCACTTTCACTGCTCCCACCACGCAACCAGCACTGTCAGTGCTCCCCCCACAGAGCCAGCACTGCCAGTACTCCTCCAATACAGCCGCTCTGCAGTGCTCCCACCACACAGCCAGTACTGTCAGTGCTCCCAACACACAGCCAGCACTACCAGTGCACGCAACACACAGCCAGCACTGCCAGTCCTCCCACCACACAGCCAGCACTGTCAGTGCTCCCCACACAGCCAGCACTGTCAGTGCTGCCACCACACAGCCAGCACTGTCAGTGCTCCCACCACACAGCCAGCACTGTCAGTGCTCCCCCACACAGCCAGCACTGTCAGTGCTCCCACCACACAGTCAGCTCTGCCAGTGCTCCCACACACGGCCAGTACGGCCAGGGCTCCCCACAGCCAGTGCTCCACCCCACACCCAGCACTGTCAGTGCTCCGCTCCCAAGCCAGCACTGTCAGTGCTCCGCCCCACAGCCAGCTCTGCCACTGCTCCCCACAACCAGCACTGCCAGTGCTCCGACCACACAGCCAGCACTGTCAGTTCTCCCCGCACACAGCCAGCACTGTCAGTGCTCCCCCACACAGCCAGCACTGTCAGTGCTCCCACACAGCCAGCACTGTCAGTGCTTCCACCACACAGCCAGCACTGTCAGTGCTCCCACCGCACAGCCAACACTGTCAGTGCTCCCAACACACAGCCAGCACTGTCTTTGCTCCCACCACACAGCCAGCACTGTCAGTGCTCCCAACACACAGCCAGCACTGTCAGTGCTCCCACCACACAGCCAGCTCTGCCAGTCCTCCCACCACACAGCCAGCACTGTCAGTGCTCCCCCACACAGCCAGCACCGTCAGTGCTCCTCCAACACAGCCAGCACTGTCAGTGCTCCCACCACACAGCACGCAGTGTCAGTGCTCCCACCACACAGCCAGTATTGTAAGCGCTCCCCCCACACAGCCAGCTCTGTCAGTGCTCCCCACACAGCCTGCTCTGTCAGTGCTCCCACCACACAGCCAGCACTGGCAGTGCTCCCACCACACAGCCAGCACTGTCAGTGCTCCCACCACACAGCCAGCTCTGTCAGTGCTCTCCCACACAGCCAGACCTGTCAGTGCTCCCGCCACACAGCCATCACTGTCAGTGCTCGCACCACAAAGCCAACACTGTCAGTGCTACCACCACACAGCCAGCACTGTCAGTGCTCCCACCACACAACCAACACTGTCAGTGCTCCCCACACAGCCAGCACTGTCAGTGCTCCCCCCACACAGCCAGCACTGTCAGTGCTCGCACCGCACAGCCAGCACTCTCAGTGCTCCCAACACACAACCAACACTGTCAGTGCTCCCCACACAGCCAGCACTGTCAGTGCTCCCCCCACACAGCCAGCACTGTCAGTGCTCGCACCGCACAGCCAGCACTGTCAATGCTCGGCCCCACAGCCAGCACTGTCAGTGCTCCCCTTCACAGCCTGCGCTGCCAGTGCTCCCCACAGCCAGCACTGCAACAGCTCCCCCACAACCAGCACTGCCAGTGCTCCCACCACACAGCCAGAACTGTCAGTGCTCCCCCACACAGCCGGCACTGTCATTGCTCCCCCCACACAGCCAGCACTGTCAGTGCTCCCACCACACAGCCAGGACTGCCAGTGATCCCACCACACAGCCAGCACTGTCAGTGCTCCCCCACACAGCAGGCACTGTCAGTGCTCCCACCGCACAGCAAGCACTGTCAGTGCTCCCACCACACAACCAACACTGTCAGTGCTCCCCACACAGCCAGCACTGTCAGTGCTCCCCCCACACAGCCAGCACTGTCAGCGCTCGCACCGCACAGCCAGCACTGTCAATGCTCTGCCCCACAGCCAGCACTGTCAGTGCTCCCCTTCACAGCCTGCGCTGCCAGTGCTCCCCACAGCCAGCACTGCAACAGCTCCCCCACAACCAGCACTGCCAGTGCTGCCACCACACAGCCAGAACTGTCAGTGCTCCCCCCACACAGCCAGCACTGTCAGTGCTCCCCCACACAGCCAGCACTGTCAGTGCTTCCCCACACAGCCAGCACTGTCAGTGCTCCCTCCACACAGGCAGCACTGTCAGTGCTCCCACCGCACATCCAGCACTGTCCGTGCTCCCCCACATAGCCACCACTGTCAGTGCTCCCACCACACAGCCAGCTCTGCCACTGCTCCCCACACAAGTCCAGCATGTCCAGTGATCCTCCACTGACAGTGCTCCGCCCCACAGCCAGCACTGTCAGTGCTCCGCCCCACAGCCAGCACTGTCAGTGCTCCGCCCCACAGCCAGCACTGTCAGTGCTCCGCCCCACAGCCAGCACTGTCTGTGCTCCCCCACACAGCCAGCACTGTCAGTGCTCCCCCACACAGCCGGCACTGTCATTGCTCCGCCCACAGAGCCAGCACTGTCATTGCTCCCACCACACAGCCAGCACTGCCAGTGCTCCCCCACAAAGCCAGGACTGTCTGTGCTCCCCCACACAGCCAGCAATGTCTGTGCTCCCCCACACAGCCAGCACTGCCAGTGCTCCCACCACACAGCCAGCTTTGTCAGTGCTCCCACCACACAGCCAGCACTGTCAGTGCTCCCAACACACAGCCAGCACTGTAAGCGCTCCCCCCACACAGCCAGCTCTGTCAGTGCTCCCCACACAGCCTGCTCTGTCAGTGCTCCTACCACACAGCGAGCACTGGTAGTGCTCCCACCACACAGCCAGCACTGTCACTGCTCCCACCACACATCCAGCTCTGTCAGTGCTCTCCCACACAGCCAGACCTGTCAGTGCTCCCGCCACACAGCCATCACTGTCAGTGCTCGCACCACAAAGCCAACACTGTCAGTGCCCCCACCACACAGCCAGCACTGTCAGTGCTCCCACCACACAACCAACACTGTCAGTGCTCCCCACACAGCCAGCACTGTCAGTGCTCCCCCCACACAACCAGCACTGTCAGCGCTCGCACCGCACAGCCAGCACTGTCAATGCTCGGCCCCACAGCCAGCACTGTCAGTGCTCCCCTTCACAGCCTGCGCTGCCAGTGCTCCCCGCAGCCAGCACTGCAACAGCTCCCCCACAACCAGCACTGCCAGTGCTCCCACCACACAGCCAGAACTGTCAGTGCTCCCCCACACACCCAGCACTGTCAGTGCTCCCCCACACAGCCAGCACTGTCAGTGCTTCCCCACACAGCCAGCACTGTCAGTGCTCCCTCCACACAGTCAGCACTGTCAGTGCTCCCACCGCACATCCAGCACTGTCAGTGCTCCCCCACATAGCCGGCACTGTCAATGCTTCCCCACACAGCCAACATTGTCAGTGTTCCCACCACACAGCCAGCACTTCCAGTGCTCCCACCACACAGCCAGCACTGTCAGTGCTCCCCCACACAGCCAGCACTGTCAGGGCTCCGCCCACACAGCCAGCACTGTCAGTGCTCCGCCCACACAGCCAGCACTGTCTGTGCTGCCACCACACAGCCAGCACTGTCAGCCCTCCCACCACACAGCCTGCTCTGTCAGTGCTCCCCCCCACACAGCCAGCTCTGTCAGTGCACGCACCGCACAGCCATCACTGTCAGTGCTCCCACCATACAGTCGGCACTGTCAGTGCTCACACCACACAGCCAGCATTGTCAGTGATCCCCACTACCAGCACTGCCAGTGCTCCTCACAGCCAGTGCTCCGCCTCACAGTCAGCAATGTCAGTGCTCCCACCGCACCGCCAGCACTGTCAGTCCTCCCCCACACAGCCAGCCCTGTCAGTGCCCCCAGCACGCAGCCAGCACTGCCAATGCTCCCACCTCACAGCCAGCAATGCCAGTGCTCCCACCACACAGCCAGCACTGTCAGTGCTCCCCCCACAGAGCCAGCACTGCCAGTACTCCTCCCATACAGCCGCTCTGCAGTGCTCCCACCACACAGCTAGTACTGTCAGTGCTCCCACCACACAGCCAGCACTGCCAGTCCTCCCACCACACAGCCAGAACTGTCAGTGCTCCCCCACACAGCCAGCACTGTCAGTGCTGCCACCACACAGCCAGCACTGTCAGTGCTCCCACCACACAGCCAGCACTGTCAGTGCTCTCCGACAGAGCCAGCACTGTCAGTGCTCCCACCACACAGCCAGCACTGTCAGTGCTCCCACCACACTGCCAGCACTGTTAGTGCTCCCACCACACAGTCAGGTCTGCCAGTGCTCCCACACACGGCCAGTAGGGCCAGTGCTCCCCACAGCCAGTGCTCCGCCCCACACCCTGCACTGTCAGTGCTCCACTCCCAAGCCAGCACTGTCAGTGCTCCGCCCCACAGCCAGCACTGCCACTGCTCCCCACAACCAGCACTGCCAGTGCTCCGACCACACAGCCAGCACTGTCAGTTCTCCCCCCACACAGCCAGCACTGTCAGTGCTCCCCCACACAGCCAGCACTGTCAGTGCTCCCACACAGCCAGCACTGTCAGTGCTTCCACCACACAGCCAGCACTGTCAGTGCTCCCACCGCACAGCCAGCACTGTCAGTGCTCCCCAAACAGCCAGCACTGTCAGTGGTCCCCACACAGCCAGCACTGTCTTTGCTCCCACCACACAGCCAGCACTGTCAATGCTCCCAACACACAGCCAGCACTGTCAGTGCTCCCACCACAAAGCCAGCACTGCCAGTCCTCCCACCACACAGCCAGCACCGTCAGTGCTCCTCCAACACAGCCAGCACTGTCAGTGCTCCCACCACACAGCATGCAGTGTCAGTGCTCCCACCACACAGCCAGTATTGTAAGCGCTCCCCCCACACAGCCAGCTCTGTCAGTGCTCCCCACACAGCCTGCTCTGTCAGTGCTCCCACCACACAGCCAGCACTGGCAGTGCTCCCACCACACAGCCAGCACTGTCAGTGCTCCCACCACACAGCCAGCTCTGTCAGTGCTCTCCCACACAGCCAGACCTGTCAGTGCTCCCGCCACACAGCCATCACTGTCAGTGCTCGCACCACAAAGCCAACACTGTCAGTGCTACCACCACACAGCCAGCACTGTCAGTGCTCCCACCACACAACCAACACTGTCAGTGCTCCCCACACAGCCAGCACTGTCAGTGCTCCCCCCACACAGCCAGCACTGTCAGTGCTCGCACCGCACAGCCAGCACTCTCAGTGCTCCCAACACACAACCAACACTGTCAGTGCTCCCCACACAGCCAGCACTGTCAGTGCTCCCCCACACAGCCAGCACTGTCAGTGCTCGCACCGCACAGCCAGCACTGTCAATGCTCGGCCCCACAGCCAGCACTGTCAGTGCTCCCCTTCACAGCCTGCGCTGCCAGTGCTCCCCACAGCCAGCACTGCAACAGCTCCCCCACAACCAGCACTGCCAGTGCTCCCACCACACAGCCAGAACTGTCAGTGCTCCCCCACACAGCCGGCACTGTCATTGCTCCACCCACACAGCCAGCACTGTCAGTGCTCCCACCACACAGCCAGGACTGCCAGTGATCCCACCACACAGCCAGCACTGTCAGTGCTCCCCCACACAGCCAGCACTGTCAGTGCTCCCACCGCACAGCAAGCACTGTCAGTGCTCCCACCACACAACCAACACTGTCAGTGCTCCCCACACAGCCAGCACTGTCAGTGCTCCCCCCACACAGCCAGCACTGTCAGCGCTCGCACCGCACAGCCAGCACTGTCAATGCTCTGCCCCACAGCCAGCACTGTCAGTGCTCCCCTTCACAGCCTGCGCTGCCAGTGCTCCCCAGAGCCAGCACTGCAACAGCTCCCCCACAGCCAGCACTGCCAGTGCTGCCACCACACAGCCAGAACTGTCAGTGCTCCCCCCACACAGCCAGCACTGTCAGTGCTCCCCCACACAGCCAGCACTGTCAGTGCTTCCCCACACAGCCAGCACTGTCAGTGCTCCCTCCACACAGGCAGCACTGTCAGTGCTCCCACCGCACATCCAGCACTGTCCGTGCTCCCCCACATAGCCACCACTGTCAGTGCTCCCACCACACAGCCAGCTCTGCCACTGCTCCCCACACAAGTCCAGCATGTCCAGTGATCCTCCACTGACAGTGCTCCGCCCCACAGCCAGCACTGTCAGTGCTCCGCCCCACAGCCAGCACTGTCAGTGCTCCGCCCCACAGCCAGCACTGTCAGTGCTCCGCCCCACAGCCAGCACTGTCTGTGCTCCCCCACACAGCCAGCACTGTCAGTGCTCCCCCACACAGCCGGCACTGTCATTGCTCCGCCCACACAGCCAGCACTGTCATTGCTCCCACCACACAGCCAGCACTGCCAGTCCTCCCACCAAACAGCCAGTACTGTCAGTGCTACCCCCACACAGCCAGCACTGTCAGTGCTCCTCCCACACAGCCAGCACTGTCAGTGCTCCCACCACACAGCCAGCACTGTTAGTGCTCCCACCACACAGCCAGCACTGTAAGCGCTCCCCCCATACAGCCAGCACTGTCAGTGCTCCCAACACACAGCCAGCACTGTCAGTGCTTCCACCACACAGGCAGCACTGCCAGTTCTCCCACCACACAGTCAGCACTGCCAGTTCTCCCACCACACAGTCAGCACTGACAGCGCTCCTACCACACAGCCAGCGCTGTCAGTGCGCCGCCACAGCCAGCGCTGTCAGTGCTCCTCCCACACAGGCATCACTGTCAGTGCTCCCACCACGAAGCCAGCACTGTCAGGGCTCCCACCACACAGCCAGCACTGTCAGTGCTCCCCCACAAAGCCAGGACTGTCTGTGCTCCCCCACACAGAGAGCAATGTCTGTGCTCCCCCACACAGCCAGCACTGCCAGTGCTCCCACCACACAGCCAGCTTTGTCAGTGCTCCCACCACACAGCCAGCACTGTCAGTGCTCCCAACACACAGCCAGCACTGTAAGCGCTCCCCCCACACAGCCAGCTCTGTCAGTGCTCCCCACACAGCCTGCTCTGTCAGTGCTCCTACCACACAGCCAGCACTGGTAGTGCTCCCACCACACAGCCAGCACTGTCACTGCTCCCACCACACATCCAGCTCTGTCAGTGCTCTCCCACACAGCCAGACCTGTCAGTGCTCCCGCCACACAGCCATCACTGTCAGTGCTCGCACCACAAAGCCAACACTGTCAGTGCCCCCACCACACAGCCAGCACTGTCAGTGCTCCCACCACACAACCAACACTGTCAGTGCTCCCCCACACAGCCAGCACTGTCAGTGCTCCCCCCACACAACCAGCACTGTCAGCGCTCGCACCGCACAGCCAGCACTGTCAATGCTCGGCCCCACAGCCAGCACTGTCAGTGCTCCCCTTCACAGCCTGCGCTGCCAGTGCTCCCCGCAGCCAGCACTGCAACAGCTCCCCCACAACCAGCACTGCCAGTGCTCCCACCACACAGCCAGAACTGTCAGTGCTCCCCCACACACCCAGCACTGTCAGTGCTCCCCCACACAGCCAGCACTGTCAGTGCTTCCCCACACAGCCAGCACTGTCAGTGCTCCCTCCACACAGTCAGCACTGTCAGTGCTCCCACCGCGCATCCAGCACTGTCAGTGCTCCCCCACATAGCCGGCACTGTCAATGCTTCCCCACACAGCCAACATTGTCAGTGTTCCCACCACACAGCCAGCACTTCCAGTGCTCCCACCACACAGCCAGCACTGTCAGTGCTCCCCCACACAGCCAGCACTGTCAGGGCTCCGCCCACACAGCCAGCACTGTCAGTGCTCCGCCCACACAGCCAGCACTGTCTGTGCTGCCACCACACAGCCAGCACTGTCAGTCCTCCCACCACACAGCCTGCTCTGTCAGTGCTCCCCCCCACACAGCCAGCTCTGTCAGTGCACGCACCGCACAGCCATCACTGTCAGTGCTCCCACCATACAGTCGGCACTGTCAGTGCGCACACCACACAGCCAGCATTGTCAGTGATCCCCACTACCAGCACTGCCAGTGCTCCTCACAGCCAGTGCTCCGCCTCACAGTCAGCAATGTCAGTGCTCCCACCGCACAGCCAGCCATGTCAGTCCTCCCCCACACAGCCAGCCCTGTCAGTGCCCCCAGCACGCAGCCAGCACTGCCAATGCTCCCACCTCACAGCCAGCAATGCCAGTGCTCCCACCACACAGCCAGCACTGTCAGTGCTCCCCCCACAGAGCCAGCACTGCCAGTACTCCTCCCATACAGCCGCTCTGCAGTGCTCCCACCACACAGCCAGTACTGTCAGTGCTCCCACCACACAGCCAGCACTGCCAGTCCTCCCACCACACAGCCAGAACTGTCAGTGCTCCCCCACACAGCCAGCACTGTCAGTGCTGCCACCACACAGCCAGCACTGTCAGTGCTCCCACCACACAGCCAGCACTGTCAGTGCTCGCCGACACAGCCAGCACTGTCAGTGCTCCCACCACACAGCCAGCACTGTCAGTGCTCCCACCACACAGCCAGCACTGTTAGTGCTCCCACCACACAGTCAGCTCTGCCAGTGCTCCCACACACGGCCAGTAGGGCCAGTGCTCCCCACAGCCAGTGCTCCGCCCCACACCCTGCACTGTCAGTGCTCCACTCCCAAGCCAGCACTGTCAGTGCTCCGCCCCACAGCCAGCACTGCCACTGCTCCCCACAACCAGCACTGCCAGTGCTCCGACCACACAGCCAGCACTGTCAGTTCTCCCCCCACACAGCCAGCACTGTCAGTGCTCCCCCACACAGCCAGCACTGTCAGTGCTCCCACACAGCCAGCACTGTCAGTGCTTCCACCACACAGCCAGCACTGTCAGTGCTCCCACCGCACAGCCAGCACTGTCAGTGCTCCCCAAACAGCCAGCACTGTCAGTGCTCCCCACACAGCCAGCACTGTCTTTGCTCCCACCACACAGCCAGCACTGTCAATGCTCCCAACACACAGCCAGCACTGTCAGTGCTCCCACCACAAAGCCAGCACTGCCAGTCCTCCCACCACACAGCCAGCACTGTCAGTGCTCCTCCAACACAGCCAGCACTGTCAGTGCTCCCACCACACAGCCCGCAGTGTCAGTGCTCCCACTACACAGCCAGTATTGTAAGCGCTCCCCCCACACAGTCAGCTCTGTCAGTGCTCCCCACACAGCCTGCTCTGTCAGTGCTCCCACCACACAGCCAGCACTGGCAGTGCTCCCACCACACAGCCAGCTCTGTCAGTGCTCCCACCACACAGCCAGCTCTGTCAGTGCTCTCCCACACAGCCAGACCTGTCAGTGCTCCCGCCACACAGCCATCACTGTCAGTGCTCGCACCACAAAGCCAACACTGTCAGTGCTCCCACCACACAGCCAGCACTGTCAGTGCTCCCACCATACAACCAACACTGTCAGTGCTCCCCACACAGCCAGCACTGTCAGTGCTCCCCCACACAGCCAGCACTGTCAGTGCTCGCACCGCACAGCCAGCACTGTCAGTGCTCCCAACACACAACCAACACTGTCAGTGCTCCCCACACAGCCAGCACTGTCAGTGCTCCCCCACAAAGCCAGCACTGTCAGCGCTCGCACCGCACAGGCAGCACTGTCAATGCTCGGCCCCACAGCCAGCACTGTCAGTGCTCCCCTTCACAGCCTGCGCTGCCAGTGCTCACCACAGCCAGCACTGCAACAGCTTCCCCACAACCAGCACTGCCAGTGCTCCCACCACACAGCCAGAACTGTCAGTGCTCCCCCACACAGCCGGCACTGTCATTGCTCCCACCACACAGCCAGCACTGTCAGTGCTCCCACCACACAGCCAGCACTGTCAGTGCTCCCACCGCACAGCAAGCACTGTCAGTGCTCCCACCACACAACCAACACTGTCAGTGCTCCCCACACAGCCAGCACTGTCAGTGCTCACCCCACACAGCCAGCACTGTCAGCGCTCGCACTGCACAGCCAGCACTGTCAATGCTCTGCCCCACAACCAGCACTGTCAGTGCTCCCCTTCACAGCCTGCGCTGCCAGTGCTCCCCACAGCCAGCACTGCAACAGCTCCCCCACAACCAGCACTGCCAGTGCTCCCACCACACAGCCAGAACTGTCAGTGCTCCCCCCACACAGACAGCACTGTCAGTGCTCCCCCACACAGCCAGCACTGTCAGTGCTTCCCCACACAGCCAGCACTGTCAGTGCTCCCTCCACACAGTCAGCACTGTCAGTGCTCCCACCGCACATCCAGCACTGTCAGTGCTCCCCCACATAGCCACCACTGTCAGTGCTCCCACCACACAGCCAGTACAGTCAGTGCTCCCACCACACAGCCAGCTCTGCCACTGCTCCCCACACAAGTCCAGTATGGCCAGTGATCCTCCACTGACAGTGCTCCGCCCCACAGCCAGCACTGTCAGTGCTCCGCCCCACAGCCAGCATTGTCAGTGCTCCGCCGCACAGCCAGCACTGTCAGTGCTCCGCCCCACAGCCAGCACTGTCTGTGCTCCCCCACACAGCCAGCACTGTCAGTGCTCCCCACACAGCCGGCACTGTCATTGCTCCGCCCACACAGCCAGCACTGTCTTTGCTCCCACCACACAGCCAGCACTGCCAGTCCTCCCACCAAACAGCCAGTACTGTCAGTGCTACCCCCACACAGCCAGTAATGTCAGTGCTCCTCCCACACAGCCAGCACTGTCAGTGCTCCCACCACACAGCCAGCACTGTCAGTGCTCCCACCACACAGCCAGCACTGTAAGCGCCCCCCCCACACAGCCAGCACTGTCAGTGCTCCCAACACACAGCCAGCACTGTCAGTGCTCCCACCACACAGGCAGCATTGCCAGTTCTCCCACCACACAGTCAGCACTGTCAGCGCTCCTACCACACAGCCAGCGCTGTCAGTGCGCCGCCACAGCCAGCGCTGTCAGTGTTCCTCCCACACAGGCATCACTGTCAGTGCTCCCACCACGAAGCCAGCACTGTCAGTGCTCCCACCACACAACCAGCACTGTCAGTGCTCCCCCACAAAGCCAGGACTGTCTGTGCTCCCCCATACAGCCAGCAATGTCTGTGCTCCCCGACACAGCCAGCACTGCCAGTGCTCCCGCCACACAGCCAGCTTTGTCAGTGCTCCCACCACACAGCCAGCACAGTTAGTGCTCCCACCACACAGCCAGCACTGTCAGTGCTCCCCCACACAGCCAGCACTGACAGTGCTCCGCCCGACAGCCAGCACTGTCAGTGCTCCGCCCCACAGCCAGCACTGTCAGTGCTCCCCTTCACAGCGTGCGCTGCCAGTGCTCCCATAGTCTGCACTTCCACTGCTCCCCACAACGAGCACTGCCAGTGCTCCCACCACACAGCCAGTACTGTCAGTGCTCCCACCACACAGCCAGCACTGTCAGTGCTCCCCCACAGAGCCAGCACTGTCAGTGCTCCCCACACAGCCAGCACTGTCAGTACTCCCATCACACAGCCAGCACTGTTAGTGCTCCACCACACAGCCAGCTCTGTCAGTGCTCCCGCACACAGCCTGCACTGTCAGTGCTCCCACCACACAGCCAGCACTGGCAGTGCTCCCACCACACAGCCAGCACTGCCAGTGCTCCCCTCACACAGCCAGCACTGTCAGTGCTCCCCCACACAGACAGCACTGTCAGTGCTCCCACCACACACCCAGCACTGTCAGTGCTCCCACCACACAGCCAGCACTGTCAGTGCTCCCACCACACAGCCAGCTCTGCCAGTGCACCCACACACGGCCAGCATGGCCAGTGCTCCCCACAGCCAGTGCTCCGTCACACAACCAGCACTGCCTGTGCTCCCCCCACACAGCCAGCACTGTCAGTGCTCCCACCGCACAGCCAGCACTGTCAGTGCTCCCACCACACAGCCAGCTCTGCCAGTGCTCCCAGACACGGCCAGCAGGGCCAGTGCTCCCCCACAGCCAGTGCTCCGCCCCACAGCCAGCACTGACAGTGCTCCACCCCACAGACAGCACTGTCAGTGCTCCGCTTCACAGCGTGCGCTGCCAGTGCTCCCCACAGACAGCACTGCCACTGCTCCCCACAACCAGCACTGCCAGTGCTCCCACCACACAGGGAGAACTGTCAGTGCTCCCCCACACAGCCAGCTCTGTCAATGCTCCCCCCACATAACCAGCACTGTCAGTGCTTCCCCCACACAGCCAGCACTGTCAGTGCTCCCACCACACAGCCAGCACTGTCAGTGCTCCCACCGCACAGCCAGCGCTGTCAGTGCTCACCCACACAGCCAGCACTGTCAATGCTCCCCCACAGAGCCGGCACTGTCATTGCTCCCCCCACACAGCCAGCACTGTCTGTGCTCCCACCACACTACCAGCACTGTCAGTGCTCCCAACACACAGCCAACACTGTCACAGCTCCCACCACACAGCTAGCACTGCCAGTCCTCGCACCACACAGCCAGCACTGTCAGTGCTCCCCACACAGCCAGCACTGTCAGTGCTCCCTACGCACATCCAGGACTGTCTGTGCTCCCACCACACAGCGAGCACTTTCAGTGTTCCCCCCACACAGCCAGCTCAGTCAGTGCTCCCCCACACAGCCAGCACTGTCAGTGCTCCCCCACAAAGCCAGGACTGTCTGTGCTCCCCCATACAGCCAGCAATGTCTGTGCTCCCCGACACAGCCAGCACTGCCAGTGCTCCCGCCACACAGCCAGCTTTGTCAGTGCTCCCACCACACAGCCAGCACAGTTAGTGCTCCCACCACACAGCCAGCACTGTCAGTGCTCCCCCACACAGCCAGCACTGACAGTGCTCCGCCCGACAGCCAGCACTGTCAGTGCTCCGCCCCACAGCCAGCACTGTCAGTGCTCCCCTTCACAGCGTGCGCTGCCAGTGCTCCCCATAGTCTGCACTTCCACTGCTCCCCACAACGAGCACTGCCAGTGCTCCCACCACACAGCCAGTACTGTCAGTGCTCCCACCACACAGCCAGCACTGTCAGTGCTCCCCCACAGAGCCAGCACTGTCAGTGCTCCCCACACAGCCAGCACTGTCAGTACTCCCATCACACAGCCAGCACTGTTAGTGCTCCACCACACAGCCAGCTCTGTCAGTGCTCCCCCACACAGCCTGCACTGTCAGTGCTCCCACCACACAGCCAGCACTGGCAGTGCTCCCACCACACAGCCAGCACTGTCAGTGCTCCCCTCACACAGCCAGCACTGTCAGTGCTCCCCACACAGACAGCACTGTCAGTGCTCCCACCACACACCCAGCACTGTCAGTGCTCCCACCACACAGCCAGCACTGTCAGTGCTCCCACCACACAGCCAGCTCTGCCAGTGCACCCACACACGGCCAGCATGGCCAGTGCTCCCCCCAGCCAGTGCTCCGTCACACAACCAGCACTGCCTGTGCTCCCCCCACACAGCCAGCACTGTCAGTGCTCCCACCGCACAGCCAGCACTGTCTGTGCTCCCACCACACAGCCAGCTCTGCCAGTGCTCCCAGACACGGCCAGCAGGGCCAGTGCTCCCCCACAGCCAGTGCTCCGCCCCACAGCCAGCACTGACAGTGCTCCACCCCACAGACAGCACTGTCAGTGCTCCCCTCTCACAGCCAGCACTGTCAGTGCTCCGCTTCACAGCGTGCGCTGCCAGTGCTCCCTACAGACAGCCCTGCCACTGCTCCCCACAACCAGCACTGCCAGTGCTCCCACCACACAGGGAGAACTGTCAGTGCTCCCCCCACACAGCCAGCTCTGTCAATGCTCCCCCCACATAACCAGCACTGTCAGTGCTTCCCCCACACAGCCAGCACTGTCAGTGCTCCCACCACACAGCCAGCACTGTCAGTGCTCCCACCGCACAGCCAGCGCTGTCAGTGCTCACCCACACAGCCAGCACTGTCAATGCTCCCCCACAGAGCCGGCACTGTCATTGCTCCCCCCACAAAGCCAGCACTGTCTGTGCTCCCACCACACTACCAGCACTGTCAGTGCTCCCAACACACAGCCAACACTGTCACAGCTCCCACCACACAGCTAGCACTGCCAGTCCTCGCACCACACAGCCAGCACTGTCAGTGCTCCCCACACAGCCAGCACTGTCAGTGCTCCCTACACACATCCAGGACTGTCTGTGCTCCCACCACACAGCGAGCACTTTCAGTGTTCCCCCCACACAGCCAGCTCAGTCAGTGCTCCCCCACACAGCCTGCACTGTCAGTGCTCCCACCACACAGCCAGCTCTGGCAGTGCTCCCACCACACAGCAAGCACTGTCAGTGCTCCCAGCACCCATCCAGCACTTTCACTGCTCCCACCACGCAACCAGCACTGTCAGTGCTCCCCCCACAGAGCCAGCACTGCCAGTACTCCTCCAATACAGCCGCTCTGCAGTGCTCCCACCACACAGCCAGTACTGTGAGTGCTCCCAACACACAGCCAGCACTACCAGTGCACCCAACACACAGCCAGCACTGCCAGTCCTCCCACCACACAGCCAGCACTGTCAGTGCTCCCCCACACAGCCAGCACTGTCAGTGCTGCCACCACACAGCCAGCACTGTCAGTGCTCCCACCACACAGCCAGCACTGTCAGTGCTCCCCCACACAGCCAGCACTGTCAGTGCTCCCACCACACAGCCAGCACTGTCAGTGCACCCACCACACAGCCAGCACTGTTAGTGCTCCCACCACACAGTCAGCTCTGCCAGTGCTCCCACACACGGCCAGTACGGCCAGGGCTCCCCACAGCCAGTGCTCCACCCCACACCCAGCACTGTCAGTGCTCCGCTCCCAAGCCAGCACTGTCAGTGCTCCGCCCCACAGCCAGCTCTGCCACTGCTCCCCACAACCAGCACTGCCAGTGCTCCGACCACACAGCCAGCACTGTCAGTTCTCCCCGCACACAGCCAGCACTGTCAGTGCTCCCCCACACAGCCAGCACTGTCAGTGCTCCCACACAGCCAGCACTGTCAGTGCTTCCACCACACAGCCAGCACTGTCAGTGCTCCCACCGCACAGCCAACACTGTCAGTGCTCCCAACACACAGCCAGCACTGTCTTTGCTCCCACCACACAGCCAGCACTGTCAGTGCTCCCAACACACAGCCAGCACTGTCAGTGCTCCCACCACACAGCCAGCACTGCCAGTCCTCCCACCACACAGCCAGCACTGTCAGTGCTCCCCCACACAGCCAGCACCGTCAGTGCTCCTCCAACACAGCCAGCACTGTCAGTGCTCCCACCACACAGCACGCAGTGTCAGTGCTCCCACCACACAGCCAGTATTGTAAGCGCTCCCCCCACACAGCCAGCTCTGTCAGTGCTCCCCACACAGCCTGCTCTGTCAGTGCTCCCACCACCCAGCCAGCACTGGCAGTGCTCCCACCACACAGCCAGCACTGTCAGTGCTCCCACCACACAGCCAGCTCTGTCAGTGCTCCCCACACAGCCAGCACTGTCAGTGCTCCCTACACACATCCAGGACTGTCTGTGCTCCCACCACACAGCGAGCACTTTCAGTGTTCCCCCCACACAGCCAGCTCAGTCAGTGCTCCCCCACACAGCCTGCACTGTCACAGCTCCCACCACACAGCTAGCACTGCCAGTCCTCGCACCACACAGCCAGCACTGTCAGTGCTCCCCACACAGCCAGCACTGTCAGTGCTCCCTACACACATCCAGGACTGTCTGTGCTCCCACCACACAGCGAGCACTTTCAGTGTTCCCCCCACACAGCCAGCTCAGTCAGTGCTCCCCCACACAGCCTGCACTGTCAGTGCTCCCACCACACAGCCAGCTCTGGCAGTGCTCCCACCACACAGCAAGCACTGTCAGTGCTCCCAGCACCCATCCAGCACTTTCACTGCTCCCACCACGCAACCAGCACTGTCAGTGCTCCCCCCACAGAGCCAGCACTGCCAGTACTCCTCCAATACAGCCGCTCTGCAGTGCTCCCACCACACAGCCAGTACTGTCAGTGCTCCAAACACACAGCCAGCACTACCAGTGCACCCAACACACAGCCAGCACTGCCAGTCCTCCCACCACACAGCCAGCACTGTCAGTGCTCCCCCACACAGCCAGCACTGTCAGTGCTGCCACCACACAGCCAGCACTGTCAGTGCTCCCACCACACAGCCAGCACTGTCAGTGCTCCCCCACACAGCCAGCACTGTCAGTGCTCCCACCACACAGCCAGCACTGTCAGTGCACCCACCACACAGCCAGCACTGTTAGTGCTCCCACCACACAGTCAGCTCTGCCAGTGCTCCCACACACGGCCAGTACGGCCAGGGCTCCCCACAGCCAGTGCTCCACCCCACACCCAGCACTGTCAGTGCTCCGCTCCCAAGCCAGCACTGTCAGTGCTCCGCCCCACAGCCAGCTCTGCCACTGCTCCCCACAACCAGCACTGCCAGTGCTCCGACCACACAGCCAGCACTGTCAGTTCTCCCCGCACACAGCCAGCACTGTCAGTGCTCCCCCACACAGCCAGCACTGTCAGTGCTCCCACACAGCCAGCACTGTCAGTGCTTCCACCACACAGCCAGCACTGTCAGTGCTCCCACCGCACAGCCAACACTGTCAGTGCTCCCAACACACAGCCAGCACTGTCTTTGCTCCCACCACACAGCCAGCACTGTCAGTGCTCCCAACACACAGCCAGCACTGTCAGTGCTCCCACCACACAGCCAGCACTGCCAGTCCTCCCACCACACAGCCAGCACTGTCAGTGCTCCCCCACACAGCCAGCACCGTCAGTGCTCCTCCAACACAGCCAGCACTGTCAGTGCTCCCACCACACAGCACGCAGTGTCAGTGCTCCCACCACACAGCCAGTATTGTAAGCGCTCCCCCCACACAGCCAGCTCTGTCAGTGCTCCCCACACAGCCTGCTCTGTCAGTGCTCCCACCACCCAGCCAGCACTGGCAGTGCTCCCACCACACAGCCAGCACTGTCAGTGCTCCCACCACACAGCCAGCTCTGTCAGTGCTCTCCCACACAGCCAGACCTGTCAGTGCTCCCGCCACACTGCCATCACTGTCAGTGCTCGCACCACAAAGCCAACACTGTCAGTGCTACCACCACACAGCCAGCACTGTCAGTGCTCCCACCACACAACCAACACTGTCAGTGCTCCCCACACAGCCAGCACTGTCAGTGCTCCCCCCACACAGCCAGCACTGTCAGTGCTCGCACCGCACAGCCAGCACTCTCAGTGCTCCCAACACACAACCAACACTGTCAGTGCTCCCCACACAGCCAGCACTGTCAGTGCTCTCCCCACACAGCCAGCACTGTCAGTGCTCGCACCGCACAGCCAGCACTGTCAATGCTCGGCCCCACAGCCAGCACTGTCAGTGCTCCCCTTCACAGCCTGCGCTGCCAGTGCTCCCCACAGCCAGCACTGCAACAGCTCCCCCACAACCAGCACTGCCAGTGCTCCCACCACACAGCCAGAACTGTCAGTGCTCTCCCACACAGCCGGCACTGTCATTGCTCCCCCCACACAGCCAGCACTGTCAGTGCTCCCACCACACAGCCAGGACTGCCAGTGATCCCACCACACAGCCAGCACTGTCAGTGCTCCCCCACACAGCCAGCACTGTCAGTGCTCCCACCGCACAGCAAGCACTGTCAGTGCTCCCACCACACAACCAACACTGTCAGTGCTCCCCACACAGCCAGCACTGTCAGTGCTCTCCCCACACAGCCAGCACTGTCAGCGCTCGCACCGCACAGCCAGCACTGTCAATGCTCTGCCCCACAGCCAGCACTGTCAGTGCTCCCCTTCACAGCCTGCGCTGCCAGTGCTCCACACAGCCAGCACTGCAACTGCTCCCCCACAACCAGCACTGCCAGTGCTGCCACCACACAGCCAGAACTGTCAGTGCTCCCCCCACACAGCCAGCACTGTCAGTGCTCCCCCACACAGCCAGCACTGTCAGTGCTTCCCCACACAGCCAGCACTGTCAGTGCTCCCTCCACACAGTCAGCACTGTCAGTGCTCCCACCGCACATCCAGCACTGTCCGTGCTCCCCCACATAGCCACCACTGTCAGTGCTCCCACCACACAGCCAGCTCTGCCACTGCTCCCCACACAAGTCCAGCATGTCCAGTGATCCTCCACTGACAGTGCTCCGCCCCACAGCCAGCACTGTCAGTGCTCCGCCCCACAGCCAGCACTGTCGGTGCTCCGCCCCACAGCCAGCACTGTCAGTGCTCCGCCCCACAGCCAGCACTGTCTGTGCTCCCCCACACAGCCAGCACTGTCAGTGCTCCCCCACACAGCCGGCACTGTCATTGCTCCGCCCACACAGCCAGCACTGTCATTGCTCCCACCACACAGCCAGCACTGCCAGTCCTCCCACCAAACAGACAGTACTGTCAGTGCTACCCCCACACAGCCAGCACTGTCAGTGCTCCTCCCACACAGCCAGCACTGTCAGTGCTCCCACCACACAGCCAGCACCGTCAGTGCTCCCACCACACAGCCAGCACTGTAACTGCTCCCCCCACACAGCCAGCACTGTCAGTGCTCCCAACACACAGCCAGCACTGTCAGTGCTCCCACCACACAGGCAGCACTGCCAGTTCTCCCACCACACAGTCAGCACTGACAGCGCTCCTACCACACAACCAGCGCTGTCAGTGCGCCGCCACAGCCAGCGCTGTCAGTGCTCCTCCCACTCAGTCATCACTGTCGGTGCTCCCACCACGAAGCCAGCACTGTCAGGGCTCCCACCACACAGCCAGCACTGTCAGTGCTCCCCCACAAAGCCAGGACTGTCTGTGCTCCCCCACACAGCCAGCAATGTCTGTGCTCCCCCACACAGCCAGCACTGCCAGTGCTCCCACCACACAGCCAGCTTTGTCAGTGCTCCCACCACACAGCCAGCACTGTTAGTGCTCCCACCACACAGCCAGCACTGTCAGTGCTCCCCTCACTCAGCCAGCACTGTCAGTGCTCCCCACACAGCCAGCACTGTCAGTGCTCCCACCACACAGCCAGCACTGTCGGTGCTCCCACCACACAGCCGGCACTGTCAGTGCTCCCACCACACAGCCAGCTCTGCCACTGCTCCCCAAACACGGTCAGCATGGCCAGTGCTCCCCCACAGCCAGTGCTCCGCCACCCAGCCAGCACTGCCTGTGCTCCCCACACAGCTAGCACTGTCAGTGTTCCCACCACACAGCCAGCACTGTCAGTGCTCCCACGAGACAGCCAGCAATGCCAGTGCTCCCACTCACGTCCATCATGGCCAGTGCTCCCACAGCCAGTGCTCCGCACCACAGCCAGCACTGTCAGTGCTCCGCCCGACAGCCAGCACTGTCAGTGCTCCGCCCCACAGCCAGCACTGTCAGTGCTCCCCTTCACAGCGTGCGCTGCCAGTGCTGCCCATAGACAGCACTGCCACTGCTCCCCACAACGAGCACTGCCAGTGCTCCCACCACACAGCCAGTACTGTCAGTGCTCCCACCACACAGCCAGCACTGTCAGTGCTCCCCCCACACAGCCAGCACTGTCAGTGCTCCCCACACAGCCAGCGCTGTCAGTGCTCCCATCACTCAGCCAGCACTGTTAGTGCTCCACCACACAGCCAGCTCTGTCAGTGCTCCCCCACACAGCCTGCACTGTCAGTGCTCCCACCACACAGCCAGCACTGGCAGTGCTCCCGCCACACAGCCAGCACTGTCAGTGCTCCCACCCACAGCCAGCACTGTCAGTGCTCTCCCACACAGCCAGACCTGTCAGTGCTCGCACCACACAGCCAACACTGTTAGTGCTCCCCCAGAGAGACAGCACTGCCAGTGCTCCCCTCACACAGCCAGCACTGTCAGTGCTCCCCCACACGGACAGCACTGTCAGTGCTCCCACCACACAGCCAGCACTGTCAGTGCTCCCACCACACAGCCAGCACTGTCAGTGCTCCCACCACACAGCCAGCTCTGCCAGTGCACCCACACACGGCCAGCATGGCCAGTGCTCCCCACAGCCAGTGCTCCGTCACACAACCAGCACTGCCTGTGCTCCCCCCACACAGCCAGCACTGTCAGTGCTCCCACCGCGCAGCCAGCACTGTCAGTGCTCCCACCACACAGCCAGCTCTGCCAGTGCTCCCACACACGGCCAGCAGGGCCAGTGCTCCCCCACAGCCAGTGCTCCGCCCCACAGCCAGCACTGACAGTGCTCCACCCCACAGACTGAACTGTCAGTGCTCCGCCCCACAGCCAGCACTGTCAGTGCTCCCCTTCATAGCGTGCGCTGCCAGTGCTCCCCAAAGACAGCACTGCCACTGCTCCCCACAATCAGCACTGCCAGTGCTCCCACCACACAGGGAGAACTGTCAGTGCTCCCCCACACAGCCAGCTCTGTCAATGCTCCCCCCACATAACCAGCACTGTCAGTGCTTCCCCCACACAGCCAGCACTGTCAGTGCTCCCACCACACAGCCAGCACTGTCAGTGCTCCCACCGCACAGCCAGCGCTGTCAGTGCTCCCCCACACAGCCAGCACTGTCAATGCTCCCCCACAGAGCCGGCACTGTCATTGTTCCCCCCACACAGCCAGCACTGTCTGTGCTCCGACCACACTACCAGCACTGTCAGTGCTCCCAACACACAACCAACACTGTCACAGCTCTCACCACACAGCTAGCACTGCCAGTCCTCGCACCACACAGCCAGCACTGTCTGTGCTCCCCACACAGCCAGCACTGTCAGTGCTCCCTACACACATCCAGGACTGTCTGTGCTCCCACCACATAGCGAGCACTTTCAGTGTTCCCCCCACACAGCCAGCTCTGTCAGTGCTCCCACCACACAGCCAGCTCTGGCAGTGCTCCCACCACACAGCAAGCACTGTCAGTGCTCCCAGCACCCATCCAGCACTTTCAGTGCTCCCACCACGCAACCAGCACTGTCAGTGCTCCCCCACACAGCCAGCACTGTCAGTGCCCCCCCACACAGCCAGCTCTGTCAGTGCTCCCCCACACAGCCGGCACTGTCAGTGCTCCCACCACACAACCAGCACTGGCAGTGCGCCCACCACACAGCCAGTACTGCCAGTGCTCCCAACATACAAACAGGACTGTCAGTGCTCTCCGACACAGCCAGACCTGTCAGTGCTACCACCACACATCCAGCACTGTCAGTGCTCGCACCACACAGCCAGCACTGTCAGTGCTCTCCCACACAGCCAGACCTGTCAGTGCTCGCACCACACAGCCAACACTGTTAGTGCTCCCCCAGACAGACAGCACTGCCAGTGCTCCCCTCACACAGCCGCACTGTCAGTGCACCCCACACAGCCAGCACTGTCAGTGCTCCCACCACACAGCCAGCACTATCAGTGCTCCCACCACACAGCAGGCACTGTCAGTGCTCCCACCACACAGCCAGCTCTGCCAGTGCACCCACACACGGCCAGCATGGCCAGTGCTCCCCACAGCCAGAGCTCCGTCACACAACCAGCACTGCCTGTGCTCCCCCCACACAGCCAGCACTGTCAGTGCTCCCACCACACAGCCAGCACTGTCAGTGCTCCCACCACACAGCCAGCTCTGGCAGTGCTCCCACCACACAGCAAGCACTGTCAGTGCTCCCAGCACCCATCCAGCACTTTCAGTGCTCCCACCACGCAACCAGCACTGTCAGTGCTCCCCCACACAGCCAGCACTGTCAGTGCCCCCCCACACAGCCAGCTCTGTCAGTGCTCCCCCACACAGCCGGCACTGTCAGTGCTCCCACCACACAACCAGCACTGGCAGTGCGCCCACCACACAGCCAGTACTGCCAGTGCTCCCAACATACAAACAGGACTGTCAGTGCTCTCCGACACAGCCAGACCTGTCAGTGCTCCCACCACACATCCAGCACTGTCAGTGCTCGCACCACACAGCCAGCACTGTCAGTGCTCTCCCACACAGCCAGACCTGTCAGTGCTCGCACCACACAGCCAACACTGTTAGTGCTCCCCCAGACAGACAGCACTGCCAGTGCTCCCCTCACACAGCCGCACTGTCAGTGCACCCCACACAGCCAGCACTGTCAGTGCTCCCACCACACAGCCAGCACTATCAGTGCTCCCACCACACAGCAGGCACTGTCAGTGCTCCCACCACACAGCCAGCTCTGCCAGTGCACCCACACACGGCCAGCATGGCCAGTGCTCCCCACAGCCAGAGCTCCGTCACACAACCAGCACTGCCTGTGCTCCCCCCACACAGCCAGCACTGTCAGTGCTCCCACCACACAGCCAGCACTGTCAGTGCTCCCACCACACAGCCAGCTCTGGCAGTGCTCCCACCACACAGCAAGCACTGTCAGTGCTCCCAGCACCCATCCAGCACTTTCAGTGCTCCCACCACGCAACCAGCACTGTCAGTGCTCCCCCACACAGCCAGCACTGTCAGTGCCCCCCCACACAGCCAGCTCTGTCAGTGCTCCCCCACACAGCCGGCACTGTCAGTGCTCCCACCACACAACCAGCACTGGCAGTGCGCCCACCACACAGCCAGTACTGCCAGTGCTCCCAACATACAAACAGGACTGTCAGTGCTCTCCGACACAGCCAGACCTGTCAGTGCTCCCACCACACATCCAGCACTGTCAGTGCTCGCACCACACAGCCAGCACTGTCAGTGCTCTCCCACACAGCCAGACCTGTCAGTGCTCGCACCACACAGCCAACACTGTTAGTGCTCCCCCAGACAGACAGCACTGCCAGTGCTCCCCTCACACAGCCGCACTGTCAGTGCACCCCACACAGCCAGCACTGTCAGTGCTCCCACCACACAGACAGCACTATCAGTGCTCCCACCACACAGCAGGCACTGTCAGTGCTCCCACCACACAGCCAGCTCTGCCAGTGCACCCACACACGGCCAGCATGGCCAGTGCTCCCCACAGCCAGAGCTCCGTCACACAACCAGCACTGCCTGTGCTCCCCCCACACAGCCAGCACTGTCAGTGCTCCCACCACACAGCCAGCACTGTCAGTGCTCCCACCACACAGCCAGCTCTGCCAGTGCTCCCACACACGGCCAGCAGGGCCAGTGCTCCCCCACAGCCAGTGCTCCGCCCCACATCCAGCACTGACAGTGCTCCACCCCACAGACAGCACTGTCAGTGCCCCGCCCCACAGCCAGCACTGTCAGTGCTCCCCTTCACAGCGTGCGCTGCCAGTGCCCCCCACAGACAGCACCGCCACTGCTCCCCACAACCAGCACTGCCAGTGCTCCCACCACACAGCGAGAACTGTCAGTGCTCCCCCCACACAGCCAGCTCTGTCAATGCTCCCCCACATTGCCAGCACTGTCAGTGCTTCCCCCACACAGCCAGCACTATCAGTGCTCCCACCACACAGCCACCACTGTCAGTGCTCCCACCGCACAGCCAGCGCTGTCAGTGCTCCCCCACACAGACAGCACTGTCTGTGCTCCCACCACACTACCAGCACTGTCAGTGCTCCCAACACACAGCTAGCACTGTCACTGCTCCCACCACACAGCTAGCACTGCCAGTCCTCCCACCACACAGCCAGCATTGTCAGTGCTCCCCCCACACAGCCAGCACTGTCAGTGCTCCGCCCACACAGCCAGCACTGTCAGTGCTCCCGACGCACATCCAGAACTGTCAGTGCTCCCACCACACAGCGAGCACTTTCAGTGTTCCCCCCACACAGCCAGAACTGTCAGCGCTCTCCCACACAGCCAGACCTGTCAGTGCTCCCACCACACATCGATCACTGTGAGTGCTCGCACCACACAGCCAACACTGTCAGTGCTCCCAGCACACAACCAGCACTTTCAGTGCTCCCACCACACAACCAGCACTGTCAGTGCTCCCCCACACAGCCAGCACTTTCAGTGCCGCCCCACACAGCCAGCTCTGTCAGTGCTACCCCACACATCCTGCACTGTCAGTGCTCCCACCACACAACCAGCACTGGCAGTGCTCCCAACACACAGCCAGTACTGTCAGTGCTCCCACCACACAGATAGGACTGTCAGTGCTATCCGACACCGCCAGACCTGTCAGTGCTCCCACCACACATCCAGCACTGTCAGTGCTCGCACCACACAGCCAACACTGTCAGTGCTCCCAGCACACAGCCAACACTGTCAGTGCTCCCCCACACAGCCAGCACTGTCAGTGCTCTACCCACACAGCCAGCGCTGTCAGTGCTCCCACCACACAGCCAGCACTGTCAGTGCTCCCCCAGAGAGCCAGCACTGTCAGGGCTACCCATACACAGCCGGCACTGTCAGTGCTCCCGCCACACAGCCAGACAGTCAGTGCTCTCACCACACAGCCAGCACTGTCAGTGCTCCCAACACACAGCCAGCACTGTCAGTGCTCCCACCACACTGCCAGCGCTTCCAGTGCTCCCACCACACAGCCTGCACTGTCAGTGCTCCCACCACACAGCCAGCACTGTCAGTGCTCCCCACACAGCCAGCACTGTCAGTGCTCCCCCTACACAGCCAGCACTGTCAGTGCTCCGCCCACACAGCCAGCACTGTCAGTGCTCCCTACACACATCCAGGACTGTCAGTGCTCCCACCACACAGCGAGCACTTTCAGTGTTCCCCCCACACAGCCAGCTCTGTCAGTGCTCCCCCACACAGCCTGCACTGTCAGTGCTCCCACCACACAGCCAGCTCTGGCAGTGCTCCCACCACACAGCCAGCACTGTCAGTGCTCCCACCACACCGCCTGAACTGTCAGCGCTCTCCCACACAGGCAGACCTGTCAGTGCTCCCACCACACATCCATCACTGTGAGTGCTCGCACCACACAGCCAACACTGTCAGTGTTCCCAGCACACATCCAGCACTTTCAGTGCTCCCACCACACAACCAGCACTGTCAGTGCTCCCCCACACAGCCAGCACTGTCAGTGCCCCCCCACACAGCCAGCCCTGTCAGTGCTCCCCCACACAGCCTGTACTGTCAGTGCTCCCACCACACAACCAGCACTGGCAGTGCTCCCACCACACAGCCAGTACTGTCAGTGCTCCCACCACACAGATAGGACCGTCAGTGCTCTCCGACACAGCCAGACCTGTCAGTGCTCCCACCACACATCCAGCACTGTCAGTGCTCGCACCACACAGCCAACACTGTCAGTGCTCCCAGCACACAGCCAGCACTGTCAGTGCTCCCCCCACACAGCCAGCACTGTCAGTGCTCTCCCCACACAGCCAGCGCTGTCAGTGCTCCCACCACACAGCCAGCACTGTCAGTGCTCCCCCACACAGCCAGCTCTGTCAGGGCTACCCATACACAGCCGGCACTGTCAGTGCTCCCACCACACAGTCAGCACTGTCAGTGCTCCCACCACACAGCCAGCACTGTCAGTGCGCCGCCACAGCCCGCGCTGTCAGTGCTCCTCCCACACAGCTAGCACTGTCAGTGCTCCCAACACGACGCCAGCACTTTCATTGCTCCCACCACACAGCCAGCACGGCCAGTGTTCCCACCACACAGCCAGCACTGTCAGTGCTCCCCCACAGAGCCAGCTCTGTCAGTGCTCCTCCCACACAGCCAGCACTGTCAGTATTCCCACCACACAGCCAGCACTGTCACTGCTCCCAACACACAGTCTGCACTGCCAGTGTTCCCACCACACAGCCAGCACTGTCTGTGCTCCCCCACACAGCCAGCACTGTCAGTGCTCCTCCCACACAGCCAGCACAGTCCGTGCTCCCACCACACAGCCAGCACTGTCTTTGCTCCCAACACACAGCCAGCACTGTCAGTGCTCCCCACTCAGCCAGCACAGTCAGTGCTCCCAACACACAGCCAGGACTGTCAGTGCTCCCACCACACAGCCAGCACTGTCAGTGCTCCCACCACACAGCCAGCTCTGCCAGTACTCCCCACACACGGCCAGCATTGCCAGTGCTCCCCACAGCGAGTGATCCGCCCCACACCCTGCACTGTCAGTGCTCCGCCCCACAGCCAGCACTGTCAGTGCTCCGCCCCACAGCCAGCACTGTCCGTGCTCCCCTTCACAGCCTGCGCTGCCAGTGCTCCTCACAGCCAGCACTGCCACTGCTCCCCACAACCAGCACTGCCAGTGCTCCGACCACACAGCCAGCTCTGTCTGTGCTCCCCCACACATCCTGCACTGTCAGTGCTCCCACCACACAGCCAGCACTGGCAGTGCTCCCAACACACAGCCAGCACTGTCAGTGCTCCAACCACACAGCCAGCACTCTCAGTGCTCTCCCACACAGCCAGACCTGTCAGTGCTCCCACCAAACATCGAGCACTGTCAGTGCTCACCCCACACAGCCAACACTGTCAGTGCTCCCAGCACACAGCCAGCACTCACAGTGCTCCCACCACACAACCAGCACTGTCAGTGCTCCACCACACAGTCAACACTGTCAGTGCTCCCCCCACACAGCCAGCACTGTCAGTGCTCCCACCGCACTGCCAGCACTGTCAGTGCTCCCCCACACAGCCAGACCTGTCAGTGATACCAGCACACAGCCGGCATTGTCAGTGATCCCACCACACAGATAGGACTGTCAGTGCTCTCCGACACCGCCAGACCTGTCAGTGCTCCCACCACACAGCCAGCACTGTCAGTGCTCCCAACACACAGCCAGCACTGTCAGTGCTCCCACCACATGCCAGCGCTTCCAGTGCTCCCACCACACAGCCAGCACTGTCAGTGCTCCACCCACACAGCCAGCACTGTCAGTGCTCCCCACACAGCCAGCACTGCCAGTGCTCCCACCACACAGCCAGCACTGTCAGTGCTCCCCCACACAGCCAGCACTGTCAGTGCTCCCCACAGAGCCAGCACTGTCAGTGCTCCCACCACACAGCCAGCACTGTCAGTGCTCCCACCACACAGCCAGCACTGGAAGCGCTCTCCCCACACAGCCAGCACTGTCAGTGCTCCCAATACACAGACAGCACTGTCAGTTCTCCGACCACACAGCCAGCACTGCCAGTGCTCCCACCACACAGTCAGCACTGTCAGTGCTCCCACCACACAGCCAGCACTGTCAGTGCGCCGCCACAGCCCGCGCTGTCAGTGCTCCTCCCACACAGCTAGCACTGTCAGTGCTCCTAACACGACGCCAGCACTGTCATTGCTCCCACCACACAGCCAGCACGGCCAGTGTTCCCACCACACAGCCAGCACTGTCAGTGCTCCCCCACACAGCCAGCTCTGTCAGTGCTCCTCCCACACAGCCAGCACTGTCAGTATTCCCACCACACAGCCAGCACTGTCACTGCTCCCAACACACAGTCTGCACTGCCAGTGTTCCCACCACACAGCCAGCACTGTCTGTGCTCCCCCACACAGCCAGCACTGTCAGTGCTCCTCCCACACAGCCAGCACTGTCCATGCTCCCACCACACAGCCAGCACTGTCTTTGCTCCCAACACACAGCCAGCACTGTCAGTGCTCCCCACTCAGCCAGCACAGTCAGTGCTCCCAACACACAGCCAGGACTGTCAGTGCTTCCACCACACAGCCAGCACTGTCAGTGCTCCCACGACACAGCCAGCTCTGCCAGTACTCCCCACACACGGCCAGCATTGCCAGTGCTCCCCACAGCGAGTGCTCCGCCCCACACCCTGCACTGTCAGTGCTCCGCCCCACAGCCAGCACTGTCAGTGCTCCGCCCCACTGCCAGCACTGTCCGTGCTCCCCTTCACAGCCTGCGCTGCCAGTGCTCCTCACAGCCAGCACTGCCACTGCTCCCCCACAACCAGCACTGCCAGTGCTCCGACCACACAGCCAGCTCTGTCTGTGCTCCCCCACACATCCTGCACTGTCAGTGCTCCCACCGCACAGCCAGCACTGCCAGTGCTCCCAAAACACAGCCAGCACTGTCAGTGCTCCCACCACACAACCAGCACTGCCAGTGCTCCACCACACAGCCAGCACTGTCAGTGCTCCCCCCACACAGCCAGCACTGTCAGTGCTCCCACCGCAATGCCAGCACTGTCAGTGCTCCCCACACAGCCAGACCTGTCAGTGCTACCATCACACAGCCGGCAGTGTCAGTGCTCCCACCACACAGATAGGACTGTCAGTGCTCTCCGACACCGCCAGACCTGTCAGTGCTCCCACCACACATCTAGCACTGTCAGTGCTCGCACCACACAGCCAACACTGTCAGTGCTCCCAGCACACAACCAGCACTTTCAGTGCTCCCACCACACAACCAGCACTGTCAGTGCTCCCCCACACAGCCAGCACTGTCAGTGCCGCCCCACACAGCCAGCTCTGTCAGTGCTCCCCCACACAGCCTGCACTGTCAGTGCTCCCACCACACAACCAGCACTGGCAGTGCTCCCACCACACAGCCAGTACGGTCAGTGCTCCCACCACACAGACAGGACTGTCAGTGCTCTCCGACACCGCCAGACCTGTCAGTGCTCCCACCACACATCCAGCACTGTCAGTGCTCGCACCACACAGCAAACACTGTCAGTGCTCCCAGCACACAGCCAACACTGTCATTGCTCCCCCACACAGCCAGCACTGTCAGTGCTCTACCCACACAGCCAGCTCTGTCAGTGCTCCCACCACACAGCCAGCACTGTCAGTGCTCCCCCAGACAGCCAGCACTGTCAGGGCTACCCATACACAGCCGGCACTGTCAGTGCTCCCGCCACACAGCCAGACTGTCAGTGCTCTCACCACACAGCCAGCACTGTCAGTGCTCCCAACACACAGCCAGCACTGTCAGTGCTCCCACCACACTGCCAGCGCTTCCAGTGCTCCCACCACACAGCCAGCACTGTCAGTGCTCCACCCACACAGCCAACACTGTCAGTGCTCCCCCACACAGCCAGCACTGCCAGTGCTCCCACCACACAGCCAGCACTGTCAGTGCTCCCACCACACAGCCAGCACTGTCAGTGCTCCCCACACAGCCAGCTCTGTCAGCGCTCCCCCACACAGCCTGCACTGTCAGTGCTCCCACCACACAGCCAGCTCTGGCAGTGCTCCCACCACACAGCCAGCACTGTCAGTGCTCCCACCACACAGCCAGAACTGTCAGCGCTCTCCCACACAGGCAGACCTGTCAGTGCTCCCACCACACATCCATCACTGTGAGTGCTCGCACCACACAGCCAACACTGTCAGTGCTCCCATCACACATCCAGCACTTTCAGTGCTCCCACCACTCAACCAGCACTGTCAGTGCTCCCCCACACAGCCAGCACTGTCAGTGCCCCCCCCCACACAGCCAGCTCTGTCAGTGCTCCCCCACACAGCCTGCACTGTCAGTGCTCCCACCACACAACCAGCACTGGCAGTGTTCCCACCACACAGCCAGTACTGTCAGTGCTCCCACCACACAGATAGGACTGTCAGTGCTCTCCGACACAGCCAGACCTGTCAGTGCTCCCACCACACATCCAGCACTGTCAGTGCTCGCACCACACAGCCAGCACTGTCAGTGCCCCCCCACACAGCCAGCTCTGTCAGTGCTCCCCCACACAGCCTGCACTGTCAGTGCTCCCACCACACAACCAGCACTGGCAGTGCTCCCACCACACAGCCAGTACTGTCAGTGCTCCCACCACACAGATAGGACCGTCAGTGCTCTCCGACACAGCCAGACCTGTCAGTGCTCCCACCACACATCCAGCACTGTCAGTGCTCGCACCACACAGCCAACACTGTCAGTGCTCCCAGCACACAGCCAGCACTGTCAGTGCTCCCCCCACACAGCCAGCACTGTCAGTGCTCTCCCCACACAGCCAGCGCTGTCAGTGCTCCCACCACACAGCCAGCACTGTCAGTGCTCCCCCACACAGCCAGCACTGTCAGGGCTACCCATACACAGCCGGCACTGTCAGTGCTCCCGCCACACAGCCAGACTGTCAGTGCTCTCACCACACAGCCAGCACTGTCAGTGCTCACAACACATAGCCAGCACTGTCAGTGCTCCCACCACACTGCCAGCGCTTCCAGTGCTCCCACCACACAGCCAGCACTGTTAGTGCTCCACCCACACAGCCAGCACTGTCAGTGCTCCCCCACACAGCCAGCACTGCCAGTGCTCCCACCACACAGCCAGCACTGTCAGTGCTCCCCCCACACAGCCAGCACTGTCAGTGCTCCCCACACAGCCAGCACTGTCAGTGCTCCCACCACACAGCCAGCACTGTCAGTGCTCCCACCACACAGCCAGCACTGGAAGCGCTCTCTCCACACAGCCAGCACTGTCAGTGCTCCCAACACACAGACAGCACTGTCAGTTCCCCGACCACACAGCCAGCACTGCCAGTGCTCCCACCACACAGTCAGCACTGTCAGTGCTCCCACCACACAGCCAGCACTGTCAGTGCGCCGCCACAGCCCGCGCTGTCAGTGCTCCTCCCACACAGCTAGCACTGTCAGTGCTCCCAACACGACGCCAGCACTGTCATTGCTCCCACCACACAGCCAGCACGGCCAGTGTTCCCACCACACAGCCAGCACTGTCAGTGCTCCCCCACAGAGCCAGCTCTGTCAGTGCTCCTCCCACACAGCCAGCACTGTCAGTATTCCCACCACACAGCCAGCACTGTCACTGCTCCCAACACACAGTCTGCACTGCCAGTGTTCCCACCACACAGCCAGCACTGTCTGTGCTCCCCCACACAGCCAGCACTGTCAGTGCTCCTCCCACACAGCCAGCACTGTCCGTGCTCCCACCACACAGCCAGCACTGTCTTTGCTCCCAACACACAGCCAGCACTGTCAGTGCTCCCCACTCAGCCTGCACAGTCAGTGCTCCCAACACACAGCCAGGACTGTCAGTGCTCCCACCACACAGCCAGCACTGTCAGTGCTCCCACCACACAGCCAGCTCTGACAGTACTCCCCACACACGGCCAGCATTGCCAGTGCTCCCCACAGCGTGTGCTCCGCCCCACACCCTGCACTGTCAGTGCTCCGCCCCACAGCCAGCACTGTCAGTGCTCCGCCCCACAGCCAGCACTGTCCGTGCTCCCCTTCACAGCCTGCGCTGCCAGTGCTCCTCACAGCCAGCACTGCCACTGCTCCCCCACAACCAGCACTGCCAGTGCTCCGACCACACAGCCAGCTCTGTCTGTGTTCCCCCACACATCCTGCACTGTCAGTGCTCCCACCACACAGCCAGCACTGGCAGTGCTCCCAAGACCCAGCCAGCACTGTCAGTGCTCCAACCACACAGCCAGCACTCTCAGTGCTCTCCCACACAGCCAGACCTGTCAGTGCTCCCACCAAACATCGAGCACTGTCAGTGCTCACCCCACACAGGCAACACTGTCAGTGCTCCCAGCACACAGCCAGCACTCTCAGTGCTCCCACCACACAACCAGCACTGTCAGTGCTCCACCACACAGCCAGTACTGTCAGTGCTCCCCCCACACAGCCAGCACTGTCAGTGCTCCCACCGCACTGCCAGCACTGTCAGTGCTCCCCCACACAGCCAGACCTGTCAGTGATACCATCACACAGCCGGCATTGTCAGTGATCCCACCACACAGATAGGACTGTCAGTGCTCTCCGACACCGCCAGACCTGTCAGTGCTCCCACCACACAGCCAGCACTGTCAGTGCTCCCAACACACAGCCAGCACTGTCAGTGCTCCCACCACACTGCCAGCGCTTCCAGTGCTCCCACCACACAGCCAGCACTGTCAGTGCTCCACCCACACATCCAGCACTGTCAGTGCTCCCCCACACAGCCAGCACTGCCAGTGCTCCCACCACACAGCCAGCACTGTCAGTGCTCCCCCACACAGCCAGCACTGTCAGTGCTCCCCACAGAGCCAGCACTGTCAGTGCTCCCACCACACAGCCAGCACTGTCAGTGCTCCCACCACACAGCCAGCACTGGAAGCGCTCTCCCCACACAGCCAGCACTGTCAGTGCTCCCAACACACAGACAGCACTGTCAGTTCTCCGACCACACAGCCAGCACTGCCAGTGCTCCCACCACACAGTCAGCACTGTCAGTGCTCCCACCACACAGCCAGCACTGTCAGTGCGCCGCCACAGCCCGCGCTGTCAGTGCTCCTCCCACACAGCTAGCACTGTCAGTGCTCCCAACACGACGCCAGCACTGTCATTGCTCCCACCACACAGCCAGCACGGCCAGTGTTCCCACCACACAGCCAGCACTGTCAGTGCTCCCCCACACAGCCAGCTCTGTCAGTGCTCCTCCCACACAGCCAGCACTGTCAGTATTCCCACCACACAGCCAGCACTGTCACTGCTCCCAACACACAGTCTGCACTGCCAGTGTTCCCACCACACAGCCAGCACTGTCTGTGCTCCCCCACACAGCCAGCACTGTCAGTGCTCCTCCCACACAGCCAGCACTGTCCATGCTCCCACCACACAGCCAGCACTGTCTTTGCTCCCAACACACAGCCAGCACTGTCAGTGCTCCCCACTCAGCCAGCACAGTCAGTGCTCCCAACACACAGCCAGGACTGTCAGTGCTTCCACCACACAGCCAGCACTGTCAGTGCTCCCACGACACAGCCAGCTCTGCCAGTACTCCCCACACACGGCCAGCATTGCCAGTGCTCCCCACAGCGAGTGCTCCGCCCCACACCCTGCACTGTCAGTGCTCCGCCCCACAGCCAGCACTGTCAGTGCTCCGCCCCACTGCCAGCACTGTCCGTGCTCCCCTTCACAGCCTGCGCTGCCAGTGCTCCTCACAGCCAGCACTGCCACTGCTCCCCCACAACCAGCACTGCCAGTGCTCCGACCACACAGCCAGCTCTGTCTGTGCTCCCCCACACATCCTGCACTGTCAGTGCTCCCACCACACAGCCAGCACTGGCAGTGCTCCCAAAACACAGCCAGCACTGTCAGTGCTCCAACCACACAGCCAGCACTCTCAGTGCTCTCCCACAAAGCCAGACCTGTCAGTGCTCCCACCAAACATTGAGCACTGTCAGTGCTCACCCCACACAGCCAACACTGCCAGTGCTCCCAGCACACAGCCAGCACTCTCAGTGCTCCCACCACACAACCAGCACTGCCAGTGCTCCACCACACAGCCAGCACTGTCAGTGCTCCCCCCACACAGCGAGCACTGTCAGTGCTCCCACCGCAATGCCAGCACTGTCAGTGCTCCCCACACAGCCAGACCTGTCAGTGCTACCATCACACAGCCGGCAGTGTCAGTGCCCCCACCACACAGATAGGACTGTCAGTGCTCTCCGACACCGCCAGACCTGTCAGTGCTCCCACCACACATCCAGCACTGTCAGTGCTCGCACCACACAGCCAACACTGTCAGTGCTCCCAGCACACAACCAGCACTTTCAGTGCTCCCACCACACAACCAGCACTGTCAGTGCTCCCCCACACAGCCAGCACTGTCAGTGCCGCCCCACACAGCCAGCTCTGTCAGTGCTCCCCCACACAGCCTGCACTGTCAGTGCTCCCACCACACAACCAGCACTGGCAGTGCTCCCACCACACAGCCAGTACTGTCAGTGCTCCCACCACACAGACAGGACTGTCAGTGCTCTCCGACACCGCCAGACCTGTCAGTGCTCCCACCACACATCCAGCACTGTCAGTGCTCGCACCACACAGCAAACACTGTCAGTGCTCCCAGCACACAGCCAACACTGTCAGTGCTCCCCCCACACAGCCAGCACTGTCAGTGTTCTACCCACACAGCCAGCTCTGTCAGTGCTCCCACCACACAGCCAGCACTGTCAGTGCTCCCCCAGACAGCCAGCACTGTCAGGGCTACCCATACACAGCCGGCACTGTCAGTGCTCCCGCCACACAGCCAGACTATCAGTGCTCTCACCACACAGCCAGCACTGTCAGTGCTCCCAACACACAGCCAGCACTGTCAGTGCTCCCACCACACTGCCAGCGCTTCCAGTGCTCCCACCACACAGCCAGCACTGTCAGTGCTCCACCCACACAGCCAGCACTGTCAGTGCTCCCCCACACAGCCAGCACTGCCAGTGCTCCCACCACACATCCAGCACTGTCAGTGCTCCCACCACACAGCCAGCACTGTCAGTGCTCCCCACACAGCCAGCACTGTCAGTGCTCCCCCTACACAGCCAGCACTGTCAGTGCTCCGCCCACACAGCCAGCACTGTCAGTGCTCCCTACACACATCCAGGACTGTCAGTGCTCCCACCACACAGCGAGCACTTTCAGTGTTCCCCCCACACAGCCAGCTCTGTCAGCGCTCCCCCACACAGCCTGCACTGTCAGTGCTCCCACCACACTGCCAGCTCTGGCAGTGCTCCCACCACACAGCCAGCACTGTCAGTGCTCCCACCACACAGCCAGAACTGTCAGCGCTCTCCCACACAGGCAGACCTGTCAGTGCTCCCACCACACATCCATCACTGTGAGTGCTCGCACCACACAGCCAACACTGTCAGTGCTCCCATCACACATCCAGCACTTTCAGTGCTCCCACCACACAACCAGCACTGTCAGTGCTCCCCCACACAGCCAGCACTGTCAGTGCCCCACCACACAGCCAGCTCTGTCAGTGCTCCCCACACAGCCTGCACTGTCAGTGCTCCCACCACACAACCAGCACTGGCAGTGTTCCCACCACACAGCCAGTACTGTCAGTGCTCCCACCACACAGATAGGACTGTCAGTGCTCTCCGACACAGCCAGACCTGTCAGTGCTCCCACCACACAACCAGCACTGTCAGTGCTCGCACCACACATCCAACACTGTCAGTGCTCCCAGCACACAGCCAGCACTGTCAGTGCTCCCCCCACACAGCCAGCACTGTCAGTGCTCTCCCCACACAACCAGCGCTGTCAGTGCTCCCACCACACAGCCAGCACTGTCAGTGCTCCCCCACACAGCCAGCACTGTCAGGGCTACCCATACACAGCCGGCACTGTCAGTGCTCCCGCCACACAGCCAGACTGTCAGTGCTCGCACCACACAGCCAACACTGTCAGTGCTCCCAGCACACAACCCGCACTTTCAGTGCTCCCACCACACAACCAGCACTGTCAGTGCTCCCCCACACAGCCAGCAATGTCAGTGCCCCCCCCACACAGCCAGCACTGTCAGTGCTCTACCCACACAGCCAGCACTGTCAGTGCTCTACCCACACAGCCAGCTCTGTCAGTGCTCCCACCACACAGCCAGCACTGTCAGTGCTCCCCCACACAGCCAGCACTGTTAGGGCTACCCATACACAGCCGGCACTGTCAGTGCTCCCGCCACACAGCCTGACTGTCAGTGCTCTCACCACACAGCCAGCACTGTCAGTGCTCCCAACACACAGCCAGCACTGTCAGTTCTCCCACCACACTGCCAGCGCTTCCAGTGCTCCCACCACACAGCCAGCACTGTCAGTGCTCCACCCACACAGCCAGCACTGTCAGTGTTCCCCCACACAGCCAGCACTGCCAGTGCTCCCACCACACAGCCAGCACTGTCAGTGATCCCACCACACAGCCAGCACTGTCAGTGCTCCCCACACAGCCAGCACTGTCAGTGCTCCCCCTACACAGCCAGCACTGTCAGTGCTCCGCCCACGCAGCCAGCACTGTCAGTGCTCCCTACACACATCCAGGACTGTCAGTGCTCCCACCACACAGCGAGCACTTTCAGTGTTCCCCCCACACAGCCAGCTCTGTCAGCGCTCCCCCACACAGCCAGCACTGTCAGGGCTACCCATACACAGCCGGCACTGTCAGTGCTCCCGCCACACAGCCTGACTGTCAGTGCTCTCACCACACAGCCAGCACTGTCAGTGCTCCCAACACACAGCCAGCACTGTCAGTTCTCCCACCACACTGCCAGCGCTTCCAGTGCTCCCACCACACAGCCAGCACTGTCAGTGCTCCACCCACACAGCCAGCACTGTCAGTGTTCCCCCACACAGCCAGCACTGCCAGTGCTCCCACCACACAGCCAGCACTGTCAGTGATCCGACCACACAGCCAGCACTGTCAGTGCTCCCCACACAGCCAGCACTGTCAGTGCTCCCCCTACACAGCCAGCACTGTCAGTGCTCCGCCCACACAGCCAGCACTGTCAGTGCTCCCTACACACATCCAGGACTGTCAGTGCCCCCACCACACAGCGAGCACTTTCAGTGTTCCCCCCACACAGCCAGCTCTGTCAGCGCTCCCCCACACAGCCTGCACTGTCAGTGCTCCCACCACACAGCAAGCTCTGGCAGTGCTCCCACCACACAGCCAGCACTGTCAGTGCTCCCACCACACAGCCAGAACTGTCAGCGCTCTCCCACACAGGCAGACCTGTCAGTGCTCCCACCACACATCCATCACTGTGAGTGCTCGCACCACACAGCCAACACTGTCAGTGCTCCCATCACACACCCAGCACTTTCAGTGCTCCCACCACACAACCAGCACTGTCAGTGCTCCCCCACACAGCCAGCACTGTCAGTGCCCCCCCACACAGCCAGCTCTGTCAGTGCTCCCCCACACAGCCTGCACTGTCAGTGCTCCCACCACACAACCAGCACTGGCAGTGTTCCCACCACACAGCCAGTACAGTCAGTGCTCCCACCACACAGATAGGACTGTCAGTGCTCTCCGACACAGCCAGACCTGTCAGTGCTCCCACCACACATCCAGCACTGTCAGTGCTCGCACCACACAGCCAACAATGTCAGTGCTCCCAGCACACAGCCAGCACTGTCAGTGCTCCCCCCACACAGCCAGCACTGTCAGTGCTCTCCCCACACAGCCAGCGCTGTCAGTGCTCCCACCACACAGCCAGCACTGTCAGTGCTCCCCACACAGCCACCACTGTCAGGGCTACCCATACACAGCCGGCACTGTCAGTGCTCCCGCCACACAGCCAGACTGTCAGTGCTCTCACCACACAGCCAGCACTGTCAGTGCTCCCAACACACAGCCAGCACTGTCAGTGCTCCCACCACACTGCCAGCGCTTCCAGTGCTCCCACCACACAGCCAGCACTGTCAGTGCTCCACCCACACAGCCAGCACTGTCAGTGCTCTACCCACACAGCCAGCTCTGTCAGTGCTCCCACCACACAGCCAGCACTGTCAGTGCTCCCCAGACAGCCAGCACTGTCAGGGCTACCCATACACAGCCGGCACTGTCAGTGCTCCCGCCACACAGCCAGACTGTCAGTGCTCTCACCACACAGCCAGCACTGTCAGTGCTCCCAACACATAGCCAGCACTGTCAGTGCTCCCACCACACTGCCAGCGCTTCCAGTGCTCCCACCACACAGCCAGCACTGTCAGTGCTCCACCCACACAGCCAGCACTGTCAGTGTTCCCCCACACAGCCAGCACTGCCAGTGCTCCCACCACACAGCCAGCACTGTCAGTGATCCCACCACACAGCCAGCACTGTCAGTGCTCCCCACACAGCCAGCACTGTCAGTGCTCCCCCTACACAGCCAGCACTGTCAGTGCTCCGCCCACACAGCCAGCACTGTCAGTGCTCCCTACACACATCCAGGACTGTCAGTGCTCCCACCACACAGCGAGCACGTTCAGTGTTCCCCCCACACAGCCAGCTCTGTCAGCGCTCCCCCACACAGCCTGCACTGTCAGTGCTCCCACCACACAGCAAGCTCTGGCAGTGCTCCCACCACACAGCCAGCACTGTCAGTGCTCCCACCACACAGCCAGAACTGTCAGCGCTCTCCCACACAGGCAGACCTGTCAGTGCTCCCACCACACATCCATCACTGTGAGTGCTCGCACCACACAGCCAACACTGTCAGTGCTCCCATCACACATCCAGCACTTTCAGTGCTCCCACCACACAACCAGCACTGTCAGTGCTCCCCCACACAGCCAGCACTGTCAGTAGCCCCCCACACAGCCAGCTCTGTCAGTGCTCCCCCACACAGCCTGCACTGTCAGTGCTCCCACCACACAACCAGCACTGGCAGTGTTCCCAACACACAGCCAGTACTGTCAGTGCTCCCACCACACAGATAGGACTGTCAGTGCTCTCCGACACAGCCAGACCTGTCAGTGCTCCCACCACACATCCAGCACTGTCAGTGCTCGCACCACACAGCCAACAATGTCAGTGCTCCCAGCACACAGCCAGCACTGTCAGTGCTCCCCCACACAGCCAGCACTGTCAGTGCTCTCCCCACACAGCCAGCGCTGTCAGTGCTCCCACCACACAGCCAGCACTGTCAGTGATCCCCACACAGCCACCACTGTCAGGGCTACCCATACACAGCCGGCACTGTCAGTGCTCCCGCCACACAGCCAGACTGTCAGTGCTCTCACCACACAGCCAGCACTGTCAGTGCTCCCAACACACAGCCAGCACTGTCAGTGCTCCCACCACACTGCCAGCGCTTCCAGTGCTCCCACCACACAGCCAGCACTGTCAGTGCTCCACCCACACAGCCAGCACTGTCAGTGCTCTACCCACACAGCCAGCTCTGTCAGTGCTCCCACCACACAGCCAGCACTGTCAGTGCTCCCCAGACAGCCAGCACTGTCAGGGCTACCCATACACAGCCGGCACTGTCAGTGCTCCCGCCACACAGCCAGACTGTCAGTGCTCTCACCACACAGCCAGCACTGTCAGTGCTCCCAACACACAGCCAGCACTGTCAGTGCTCCCACCACACTGCCAGCGCTTCCAGTGCTCCCACCACAAAGCCAGCACTGTCAGTGCTCCACCCACACAGCCAGCACTGACAGTGCTCCCCCACACAGCCAGCACTGCCAGTGCTCCCACCACACAGCCAGCACTGTCAGTGCTCCCACCACACAGCCAGCACTGTCAGTGCTCCCCACACAGCCAGCACTGTCAGTGCTCCCCCTACACAGCCAGCACTGTCAGTGCTCCGCCCACACAGCCAGCACTGTCAGTGCTCCCTACACACATCCAGGACTGTCAGTGCTCCCACCACACAGCGAGCACTTTCAGTGTTCCCCCCACACAGCCAGCTCTGTCAACGCTCCCCCACACAGCCTGCACTGTCAGTGCTCCCACCACACAGCCAGCTCTGGCAGTGCTCCCACCACACAGCCAGCACTGTCAGTGCTCCCACCACACAGCCAGAACTGTCAGCGCTCTCCCACACAGACAGACCTGTCAGTGCTCCCACCACACATCCATCACTGTGAGTGCTCGCACCACACAGCCAACACTGTCAGTGCTCCCATCACACATCCAGCACTTTCAGTGCTCCCACCACACAACCAGCACTGTCAGTGCTCCCCCACACAGCCAGCACTGTCAGTGCCCCCCCACACAGCCAGCTCTGTCTGTGCTCGCCCACACAGCCTGCACTGTCAGTGCTCCCACCACACAACCAGCACTGGCAGTGTTCCCACCACACAGCCAGTACTGTCAGTGCTCCCACAACACAGATAGGACTGTCAGTGCTCTCCGACACAGCCAGAACTGTCAGTGCTCCCACCACACATCCAGCACTGTCAGTGCTCGCACCACACAGCCAACACTGTCAGTGCTCCCAGCACACAGCCAGCACTGCCAGTGCTCCCCCCACACAGCCAGCACTGTCAGTGCTCTCCCCACACAGCCAGCGCTGTCAGTGCTCCCACCACACAGCCAGCACTGTCAGTGCTCCCCCACACAGCCAGCACTGTCAGGGCTACCCATACACAGCCGGCACTGTCAGTGCTCCCGCCACACAGCCAGACTGTCAGTGCTCGCACCACACAGCCAACACTGTCAGTGCTCCCAGCACACAACCAGCACTTTCAGTGCTCCCACCACACAACCAGCACTGTCAGTGCTCCCCACACAGCCAGCAATGTCAGTGCCGCCCCACACAGCCAGCTCTGTCAGTGCTCCCCCACACAGCCTGCACTGTCAGTGCTCCCACCACACAACCAGCACTGGCAGTGCTCCCACCACACAGCCAGTACTGTCAGTGCTCCCACCACACAGACAGGACTGTCAGTGCTCTCCGACACCGCCAGACCTGTCAGTGCTCCCACCACACATCCAGCACTGTCAGTGCTCGCACCACACAGCAAACACTATCAGTGCTCCCAGCACACAGCCAACACTGTCAGTGCTCCCCCCACACAGCCAGCACTGTCAGTGCTCTACCCACACAGCCAGCTCTGTCAGTGCTCCCACCACACAGCCAGCACTGTCAGTGCTCCCCCAGACAGCCAGCACTGTCAGGGCTACCCATACACAGCCGGCACTGTCAGTGCTCCCGCCACACAGCCAGACTGTCAGTGCTCTCACCACACAGCCAGCACTGTCAGTGCTCCCAACACACAGCCAGCACTGTCAGTTCTCCCACCACACTGCCAGCGCTTCCAGTGCTCCCACCACACAGCCAGCACTGTCAGTGCTCCACCCACACAGCCAGCACTGTCAGTGTTCCCCCACACAGCCAGCACTGCCAGTGCTCCCACCACACAGCCAGCACTGTCAGTGATCCCACCACACCGCCAGCACTGTCAGTGCTCCCCACACAGCCAGCACTGTCAGTGCTCCCCCTACACAGCCAGCACTGTCAGTGCTCCGCCCACACAGCCAGCACTGTCAGTGCTCCCTACACACATCCAGGACAGTCAGTGCTCCCACCACACAGCGAGCACTTTCAGTGTTCCCCCCACACAGCCAGCTCTGTCAGCGCTCCCCCACACAGCCTGCACTGTCAGTGCTCCCACCACACAGCAAGCTCTGGCAGTGCTCCCACCACACAGCCAGCACTGTCAGTGCTCCCACCACACAGCCAGAACTGTCAGCGCTCTCCCACACAGGCAGACCTGTCAGTGCTCCCACCACACATCCATCACTGTGAGTGCTCGCACCACACAGCCAACACTGTCAGTGCTCCCATCACACATCCAGCACTTTCAGTGCTCCCACCACACAACCAGCACTGTCAGTGCTCCCCCACACAGCCAGCACTGTCAGTGCCCCCCCACACAGCCAGCTCTGTCAGTGCTCCCCCACACAGCCAGCACTGTCAGTGCTCCCCCTACACAGCCAGCACTGTCAGTGCTCCGCCCACACAGCCAGCACTGTCAGTGCTCCCTGCACACATCCAGGACTGTCAGTGCTCCCACCACACAGCGAGCACTTTCAGTGTTCCCCCCACACAGCCAGCTCTGTCAGCGCTCCCCCACACAGCCTGCACTGTCAGTGCTCCCACCACACAGCAAGCTCTGGCAGTGCTCCCACCACACAGCCAGCACTGTTAGTGCTCCCACCACACAGCCAGAACTGTCAGCGCTCTCCCACACAGGCAGACCTGTCAGTGCTCCCACCACACATCCATCACTGTGAGTGCTCGCACCACACAGCCAACACTGTCAGTGCTCCCATCGCACAGCCAGCACTTTCAGTGCTCCCACCACACAACCAGCACTGTCAGTGCTCCCCCACACAGCCAGCACTGTCAGTACCCCCCCACACAGCCAGCTCTGTCAGTGCTCCCCCACACAGCCTGCACTGTCAGTGCTCCCACCACACAACCAGCACTGGCAGTGTTCCCACCACACAGCCAGTACAGTCAGTGCTCCCACCACACAGATAGGACTGTCAGTGCTCTCCGACACAGCCAGACCTGTCAGTGCTCCCACCACACATCCAGCACTGTCAGTGCTCGCACCACACAGCCAACAATGTCAGTGCTCCCAGCACACAGCCAGCACTGTCAGTGCTCCCCCCACACAGCCAGCACTGTCAGTGCTCTCCCCACACAGCCAGCGCTGTCAGTGCTCCCACCACACAGCCAGCACTGTCAGTGCTCCCCACACAGCCACCACTGTCAGGGCTACCCATACACAGCCGGCACTGTCAGTGCTCCCGCCACACAGCCAGACTGTCAGTGCTCTCACCACACAGCCAGCACTGTCAGTGCTCCCAACACACAGCCAGCACTGTCAGTGCTCCCACCACACTGCCAGCGCTTCCAGTGCTCCCACCACACAGCCAGCACTGTCAGTGCTCCACCCACACAGCCAGCACTGTCAGTGCTCTACCCACACAGCCAGCTCTGTCAGTGCTCCCACCACACAGCCAGCACTGTCAGTGCTCCCCAGACAGCCAGCACTGTCAGGGCTACCCATACACAGCCGGCACTGTCAGTGCTCCCGCCACACAGCCAGACTGTCAGTGCTCTCACCACACAGCCAGCACTGTCAGTGCTCCCAACACACAGCCAGCACTGTCAGTGCTCCCACCACACTGCCAGCGCTTCCAGTGCTCCCACCACACAGCCAGCACTGTCAGTGCTCCACCCACACAGCCAGCACTGTCAGTGCTCCCCCACACAGCCAGCACTGCCAGTGCTCCCACCACACAGGCAGCACTGTCAGTGCTCCCACCACACAGCCAGCACTGTCAGTGCTCCCCACACAGCCAGCACTGTCAGTGCTCCCCCTACACAGCCAGCACTGTCAGTGCTCCGCCCACACAGCCAGCACTGTCAGTGCTCCCTACACACATCCAGGACTGTCAGTGCTCCCACCACACAGCGAGCACTTTCAGTGTTCCCCCCACACAGCCAGCTCTGTCAACGCTCCCCCACACAGCCTGCACTGTCAGTGCTCCCACCACACAGCCAGCTCTGTCAGTGCTCCCACCACACAGCCAGCACTGTCTGTGCTCCCACCACACAGCCAGAACTGTCAGCGCTCTCCCACACAGGCAGACCTGTCAGTGCTCCCACCACACATCCATCACTGTGAGTGCTCGCACCACACAGCCAACACTGTCAGTGCTCCCATCACACATCCAGCACTTTCAGTGCTCCCACCACACAACCAGCACTGTCAGTGCTCCCCCACACAGCCAGCACTGTCAGTGCCCCCCCACACAGCCAGCTCTGTCTGTGCTCCCCCACACAGCCTGCACTGTCAGTGCTCCCACCACACAACCAGCACTGGCAGTGTTCCCACCACACAGCCAGTACTGTCAGTGCTCCCACCACACAGATAGGACTGTCAGTGCTCTCCGACACAGCCAGACCTGTCAGTGCTCCCACCACACATCCAGCACTGTCAGTGCTCGCACCACACAGCCAACACTGTCAGTGCTCCCAGCACACAGCCAGCACTGTCAGTGCTCTCCCCACACAGCCAGCGCTGTCAGTGCTCCCACCACACAGCCAGCACTGTCAGTGCTCCCCCACACAGCCAGCACTGTCAGGGCTACCCATACACAGCCGGCACTGTCAGTGCTCCCGCCACACAGCCAGACTGTCAGTGCTCGCACCACACAGCCAACACTGTCAGTGCTCCCAGCACACAACCAGCACTGTCAGTGCTCCCCCACACAGCCAGCAATGTCAGTGCCGCCCCACACAGCCAGCTCTGTCAGTGCTCCCCCACACAGCCTGCACTGTCAGTGCTCCCACCACATAACCAGCACTGGCAGTGCTCCCACCACACAGCCAGTACTGTCAGTGCTCCCACCACACAGACAGGACTGTCAGTGCTCTCCGACACCGCCAGACCTGTCAGTGCTCCCACCACACATCCAGCACTGTCAGTGCTCGCACCACACAGCAAACACTATCAGTGCTCCCAGCACACAGCCAACACTGTCAGTGCTCCCCCCACACAGCCAGCACTGTCAGTGCTCTACCCACACAGCCAGCTCTGTCAGTACTCCCACCACACAGCCAGCACTGTCAGTGCTCCCCCAGACAGCCAGCACTGTCAGGGCTACCCATACACAGCCGGCACTGTCAGTGCTCCCGCCACACAGCCAGACTGTCAGTGCTCTCACCACACAGCCAGCACTGTCAGTGCTCCCAACACACAGCCAGCACTGTCAGTTCTCCCACCACACTGCCAGCGCTTCCAGTGCTCCCACCACACAGCCAGCACTGTCAGTGCTCCACCCACACAGCCAGCACTGTCAGTGTTCCCCCACACAGCCAGCACTGTCAGTGCTCCCGCCACACAGCCAGACTGTCAGTGCTCGCACCACACAGCCAACACTGTCAGTGCTCCCAGCACACAACCAGCACTGTCAGTGCTCCCCCACACAGCCAGCAATGTCAGTGCCGCCCCACACAGCCAGCTCTGTCAGTGCTCCCCCACACAGCCTGCACTGTCAGTGCTCCCACCACATAACCAGCACTGGCAGTGCTCCCACCACACAGCCAGTACTGTCAGTGCTCCCACCACACAGACAGGACTGTCAGTGCTCTCCGACACCGCCAGACCTGTCAGTGCTCCCACCACACATCCAGCACTGTCAGTGCTCGCACCACACAGCAAACACTATCAGTGCTCCCAGCACACAGCCAACACTGTCAGTGCTCCCCCCACACAGCCAGCACTGTCAGTGCTCTACCCACACAGCCAGCTCTGTCAGTGCTCCCACCACACAGCCAGCACTGTCAGTGCTCCCCCAGACAGCCAGCACTGTCAGGGCTACCCATACACAGCCGGCACTGTCAGTGCTCCCGCCACACAGCCAGACTGTCAGTGCTCTCACCACACAGCCAGCACTGTCAGTGCTCCCAACACACAGCCAGCACTGTCAGTTCTCCCACCACACTGCCAGCGCTTCCAGTGCTCCCACCACACAGCCAGCACTGTCAGTGCTCCACCCACACAGCCAGCACTGTCAGTGTTCCCCCACACAGCCAGCACTGCCAGTGCTCCCACCACACAGCCAGCACTGTCAGTGATCCCACCACACAGCCAGCACTGTCAGTGCTCCCCACACAGCCAGCACTGTCAGTGCTCCCCCTACACAGCCAGCACTGTCAGTGCTCCGCCCACACAGCCAGCACTGTCAGTGCTCCCTACACACATCCAGGACAGTCAGTGCTCCCACCACACAGCGAGCACTTTCAGTGTTCCCCCCACACAGCCAGCTCTGTCAGCGCTCCCCCACACAGCCTGCACTGTCAGTGCTCCCACCACACAACAAGCTCTGGCAGTGCTCCCACCACACAGCCAGCACTGTCAGTGCTCCCACCACACAGCCAGAACTGTCAGCGCTCTCCCACACAGGCAGACCTGTCAGTGCTCCCACCACACATCCATCACTGTGAGTGCTCGCACCACACAGCCAACACTGTCAGTGCTCCCATCACACATCCAGCACTTTCAGTGCTCCCACCACACAACCAGCACTGTCAGTGCTCCCCCACACAGCCAGCACTGTCAGTGCCCCCCCACACAGCCAGCTCTGTCAGTGCTCCCCCACACAGCCTGCACTGTCAGTGCTCCCACCTCACAACCAGCACTGGCAGTGTTCCCACCACACAGCCAGTACAGTCAGTGCTCCCACCACACAGATAGGACTGTCAGTGCTCTCCGACACAGCCAGACCTGTCAGTGCTCCCACCACACATCCAGCACTGTCAGTGCTCGCACCACACAGCCAACAATGTCAGTGCTCCCAGCACACAGCCAGCACTGTCAGTGCTCCCCCCACACAGCCAGCACTGTCAGTGCTCTCCCCACACAGCCAGCGCTGTCAGTGCTCCCACCACACAGCCAGCACTGTCAGTGCTCCCCACACAGCCACCACTGTCAGGGCTACCCATACACAGCCGGCACTGTCAGTGCTCCCGCCACACAGCCAGACTGTCAGTGCTCTCACCACACAGCCAGCACTGTCAGTGCTCCCAACACACAGCCAGCACTGTCAGTGCTCCCACCACACTGCCAGCGCTTCCAGTGCTCCCACCACACAGCCAGCACTGTCAGTGCTCCACCCACACAGCCAGCACTGTCAGTGCTCCCCCACACAGCCAGCACTGCCAGTGCTCCCACCACACAGCCAGCACTGTCAGTGCTCCCCCACACAGCCAGCACTGTCAGTGCTCCCCACACAGCCAGCACTGTCAGTGCTCCCACCACACAGCCAGCACTGTCAGTGCTCCCACCACACAGCCAGCACTGGAAGCGCTCTCCCCACACAGCCAGCACTGTCAGTGCTCCCAACACACAGACAGCACTGTCAGTTCTCCGACCACACAGCCAGCACTGCCAGTGCTCCCACCACGCAGTCAGCACTGTCAGTGCTCCCACCACACAGCCAGCACTGTCAGTGCGACGCCACAGCCCGCGCTGTCAGTGCTCCTCGCACACAGCTAGCACTGTCAGTGCTCCCAACACGACGCCAGCACTGTCATTGCTCCCACCACACAGCCAGCACGGCCAGTGTCCCCACCACACAGCCAGCACTGTCTGTGCTCCCCCACACAGCCAGCTCTGTCAGTGCTCCTCCCACACAGCCAGCACTGTCAGTATTCCCACCACACAGACAGGACTGTCAGTGCTCTCCGACACCGCCAGACCTGTCAGTGCTCCCACCACACATCCAGCACTGTCAGTGCTCGCACCACACAGCAAACACTATCAGTGCTCCCAGCACACAGCCAACACTGTCAGTGCTCCCCCCACACAGCCAGCACTGTCAGTGCTCTACCCACACAGCCAGCTCTGTCAGTACTCCCACCACACAGCCAGCACTGTCAGTGCTCCCCCAGACAGCCAGCACTGTCAGGGCTACCCATACACAGCCGGCACTGTCAGTGCTCCCGCCACACAGCCAGACTGTCAGTGCTCTCACCACACAGCCAGCACTGTCAGTGCTCCCAACACAGAGCCAGCACTGTCAGTTCTCCCACCACACTGCCAGCGCTTCCAGTGCTCCCACCACACAGCCAGCACTGTCAGTGCTCCACCCACACAGCCAGCACTGTCAGTGTTCCCCCACACAGCCAGCACTGTCAGTGCTCCCGCCACACAGCCAGACTGTCAGTGCTCGCACCACACAGCCAACACTGTCAGTGCTCCCAGCACACAACCAGCACTGTCAGTGCTCCCCCACACAGCCAGCAATGTCAGTGCCGCCCCACACAGCCAGCTCTGTCAGTGCTCCCCCACACAGCCTGCACTGTCAGTGCTCCCACCACATAACCAGCACTGGCAGTGCTCCCACCACACAGCCAGTACTGTCAGTGCTCCCACCACACAGACAGGACTGTCAGTGCTCTCCGACACCGCCAGACCTGTCAGTGCTCCCACCACACATCCAGCACTGTCAGTGCTCGCACCACACAGCAAACACTATCAGTGCTCCCAGCACACAGCCAACACTGTCAGTGCTCCCCCCACACAGCCAGCACTGTCAGTGCTCTACCCACACAGCCAGCTCTGTCAGTGCTCCCACCACACAGCCAGCACTGTCAGTGCTCCCCCAGACAGCCAGCACTGTCAGGGCTACCCATACACAGCCGGCACTGTCAGTGCTCCCGCCACACAGCCAGACTGTCAGTGCTCTCACCACACAGCCAGCACTGTCAGTGCTCCCAACACACAGCCAGCACTGTCAGTTCTCCCACCACACTGCCAGCGCTTCCAGTGCTCCCACCACACAGCCAGCACTGTCAGTGCTCCACCCACACAGCCAGCACTGTCAGTGTTCCCCCACACAGCCAGCACTGCCAGTGCTCCCACCACACAGCCAGCACTGTCAGTGATCCCACCACACAGCCAGCACTGTCAGTGCTCCCCACACAGCCAGCACTGTCAGTGCTCCCCCTACACAGCCAGCACTGTCAGTGCTCCGCCCACACAGCCAGCACTGTCAGTGCTCCCTACACACATCCAGGACAGTCAGTGCTCCCACCACACAGCGAGCACTTTCAGTGTTCCCCCCACACAGCCAGCTCTGTCAGCGCTCCCCCACACAGCCTGCACTGTCAGTGCTCCCACCACACAACAAGCTCTGGCAGTGCTCCCACCACACAGCCAGCACTGTCAGTGCTCCCACCACACAGCCAGAACTGTCAGCGCTCTCCCACACAGGCAGACCTGTCAGTGCTCCCACCACACATCCATCACTGTGAGTGCTCGCACCACACAGCCAACACTGTCAGTGCTCCCATCACACATCCAGCACTTTCAGTGCTCCCACCACACAACCAGCACTGTCAGTGCTCCCCCACACAGCCAGCACTGTCAGTGCCCCCCCACACAGCCAGCTCTGTCAGTGCTCCCCCACACAGCCTGCACTGTCAGTGCTCCCACCTCACAACCAGCACTGGCAGTGTTCCCACCACACAGCCAGTACAGTCAGTGCTCCCACCACACAGATAGGACTGTCAGTGCTCTCCGACACAGCCAGACCTGTCAGTGCTCCCACCACACATCCAGCACTGTCAGTGCTCGCACCACACAGCCAACAATGTCAGTGCTCCCAGCACACAGCCAGCACTGTCAGTGCTCCCCCCACACAGCCAGCACTGTCAGTGCTCTCCCCACACAGCCAGCGCTGTCAGTGCTCCCACCACACAGCCAGCACTGTCAGTGCTCCCCACACAGCCACCACTGTCAGGGCTACCCATACACAGCCGGCACTGTCAGTGCTCCCGCCACACAGCCAGACTGTCAGTGCTCTCACCACACAGCCAGCACTGTCAGTGCTCCCAACACACAGCCAGCACTGTCAGTGCTCCCACCACACTGCCAGCGCTTCCAGTGCTCCCACCACACAGCCAGCACTGTCAGTGCTCCACCCACACAGCCAGCACTGTCAGTGCTCCCCCACACAGCCAGCACTGCCAGTGCTCCCACCACACAGCCAGCACTGTCAGTGCTCCCCCACACAGCCAGCACTGTCAGTGCTCCCCACACAGCCAGCACTGTCAGTGCTCCCACCACACAGCCAGCACTGTCAGTGCTCCCACCACACAGCCAGCACTGGAAGCGCTCTCCCCACACAGCCAGCACTGTCAGTGCTCCCAACACACAGACAGCACTGTCAGTTCTCCGACCACACAGCCAGCACTGCCAGTGCTCCCACCACACAGTCAGCACTGTCAGTGCTCCCACCACACAGCCAGCACTGTCAGTGCGACGCCACAGCCCGCGCTGTCAGTGCTCCTCGCACACAGCTAGCACTGTCAGTGCTCCCAACACGACGCCAGCACTGTCATTGCTCCCACCACACAGCCAGCACGGCCAGTGTCCCCACCACACAGCCAGCACTGTCTGTGCTCCCCCACACAGCCAGCTCTGTCAGTGCTCCTCCCACACAGCCAGCACTGTCAGTATTCCCACCACACAGCCAGCACTGTCACTGCTCCCAACACACAGTCTGCACTGCCAGTGTTCCCACCACACAGCCAGCACTGTCTGTGCTCCCCCACACAGCCAGCACTGTGAGTGCTCCTCCCACACAGCCAGCACTGTCCGTGCTCCCACCGCACAGCCAGCACTGTCTTTGCTCCCAACACACAGCCAGCACTGTCAGTGTTCCCCACTCAGCCAGCACAGTCAGTGCTCCCAACACACAGCCAGGACTGTCAGTGCTCCCACCACACAGCCAGCACTGTCAGTGCTCCCACCACACAGCCAGCTCTGCCAGTACTCCCCACACACGGCCAGCATTGCCAGTGCTCCCCACAGCGAGTGCTCCGCCCCACACCCTGCACTGTCAGTGCTCCGCCCCACAGCCAGCACTGTCAGTGCTCCGCCCTACTGCCAGCACTGTCCGTGCTCCCCTTCACAGCCTGCGCTGCCAGTGTTCCTCACAGCCAGCACTGCCACTGCTCCCCCACAACCAGCACTGCCAGTGCTCCGACCACACAGCCAGCTCTGTCTGTGCTCCCCCACACATCCTGCACTGTCAGTGCTCCCACCACACAGCCAGCACTGGCAGTGCTCCCAACACGCAGCCAGCACTGTCAGTGCCCCAACCACACAGCCAGCACTCTCAGTGCTCTCCCACACAGCCAGAACTGTCAGTGCTCCCACCAAACATCGAGCACTGTCAGTGCTCGCACCACACAGCCAACATTGTCAGTGCTCCCAGCTGACAGCCAGCACTCTCAGTGCTCCCACCACACAACCAGCACAGTCAGTGCTCCACCACACAGCCAGCACTGTCAGTGCTCCCCCCACACAGCCAGCACTGTCAGTGCTCCCACCGCACTGCCAGCACTGTCAGTGCTCCCCCACACAGCCAGACCTGTCAGTGCTACCATCACACAGCCGGCAGTGTCAGTGCTCCCCCACACAGGCAGAACTGTCAGTGCTCCCACCACACAGCCAGCACTGTCAGTGCTCCCACCACACAGCCAGCACTGCCAGTGATCACACCACACAGCCAGCACTGTCAGTGCTCCCCCACACAGCCAGCACTGTCAGTGCTCCTCCCACACAGCCAGCACTGGCAGTTCTCCCACCACATAGCCAGCACTGTCAGTGCTCCCAACACACAGGCAGCACTGTCAGTGCTCCCACCACACAGCTAGCACTGCCAGTGTTCCCACCACACAGCCAGCACTGTCAGTGCTCCCCACACAGCCTGCGCTGCCAGTGCTCCCCACAGCCAGCACTGCAACAGCTCCCCCACAACCAGCACTGCTAGTGCTCCCAACACACAGCCAGAACTGTAAGTGCTCCCCCACACAGCCGGCACTGTCATTGCACCCCCAAACAGCCAGCACTGTCAGTGCTCCCACCACACATCCAGCACTGCCAGTGATCCCACCACACAGCCAGCACTGTCAGTGCTTCCCCACACAGCCAGCACTGTCAGTGCTCCCACCGCACAGCAAGCACTGTCAGTGCTCCCACCACACAACCAACACTGTCAGTGCTCCCCACACAGCCAGCACTGTCAGTGCTCCCCCACACAGCCAGCACTGTCAGCGCTCGCACCGCACAGCCAGCACTGTCAATGCTCGGCTCCACAGCCAGCACTGTCAGTGCTCCCCTTCACAGCCTGCGCTGCCAGTGCTCCCCACAGCCAGCACTGCAACAGCTCCCCCACAATCAGCACTGCCAGTGCTCCCACCACACAGCCAGAACTGTCAGTGCTCCCCCACACAGCCAGCACTGTCAGTGCTCCCCCACACAGCCAGCACTGTCAGTGCTCCCACCGCACATCCAGCACTGTCAGTGCTCCCCCACATAGCCGGCACTGTCAGTGCTCCACCCACACAGCCGGCACTGTCATTGCTCCCCCCACACAGCCAGCACTGTCTGTGCTCCCGCCACACTGCCAGCACTGTCAGTGCTCCCAACACACAGCCAGCATTGTCAGTGTTCCCACCACACAGCCAGCACTTCCAGTGCTCCCACCACACAGCCAGCACTGTCTGTGCTCCCCCACACATCCAGCACTGTCAGGGCTCCGCCCACACAGCCAGCACTGTCAGTGCTCCGCCCACACAGCCAGCACTGTCTGTGCTGCCACCACACAGCCAGCACTGTCAGTCCTCCCACCACACAGCAAGCACTGTCAGTGCTCCCCCCCACACAGCCAGCTCTGTCAGTGCACCCACCGCACAGCCATCACTGTCAGTGCTCCCACCATACAGTCGGCACTGTCAGTGCTCACACCACACAGCCAGCATTGTCAGTGATCCCCACTACCAGCACTGCCAGTGCTCCTCACAGCCAGTGCTCCGCCTCACAGTCAGCAATGTCAGTGCTCCCACCGCACAGCCAGCACTGTCAGTGCTCCCCCACACAGCCAGCCCTGTCAGTGATCACACCACACAGCCAGCACTGTCAGTGCTCCCCCACACAGCCAGCACTGTCAGTGCTCCTCCCACACAGCCAGCACTGGCAGTTCTGCCACCACATAGCCAGCACTGTCAGTGCTCCCAACACACAGGCAGCACTGTCAGTGCTCCCACCACACAGCTAGCACTGCCAGTGTTCTCACCACACAGCCAGCACTGTCAGTGCTCCCCCACACAGCCAGCACTGTCAGTGCTCCTCCCACACAACCAGCACTGTCAGTGCTCCCATCACACAGCCAGCACTGTCTTTGCTCCCACCACACAGCCAGCACTGTCAGTGCTCCCCACACAGCCAGCACTGCCAGTGTTCCCACCACACAGCCAGCACTGTCAGTGCTCCCCCACACAGCCAGCACTGTCAGTGCTCCCACCGCACAGCCAGCACTGTCAGTGCTCCCCAACTCAGCCAGCACTGTCAGTGCTCCGCCCCACTGCCAGCACTGTCAGTGCTCCCACCACACAGCCAGCACTGTCAGTGCTCCCCCACACAGCCAGCACTGTCAGTGCTCCTCACACTCAGCCAGCACTGTCCGTGCTCCCACCACACAGCGAGCACTGTCAGTGCTCCCCCACACAGCCAGCACTGTCAGTGCTCCCATCACACAGCCAGCACTGTCAGTGCTCCCACCACACAGCCAGCACTGTCAGAGCTCCCACCACACAGCCAGCTCTGCCAGTGCTCCCCTTCACAGCCAGCGCTGAGAGTGCTCCCTACGGCCAGCACTGCTACTGCTCCCCCACAACCAGCATTGCCAGTGCTCCGACCACACAGCCAGCACTGTCAGTTCTCTCCCACACAGCCAGCACTGTCAGTGCTCCCCCACACAGCCAGCACTGTCAGTGCTACCCCCACACAGCCAGCACTGTCAGTGCTCCCACCACACAGCCAGCACTGTTAGTGCTCCACCGCACAGCCAGCACTGTCAGTGCTCCCCCACACAGCCAGCACTGTCAGTGCTCCCCCAAACAGCCAGCACTGTCTTTGCTCCCACCACACAGCCAGCACTGTCAGTGCTCCCAACACACAGCCAGCACTGTCAGTGCTCCCAGCACACAGCCAGCACTGCCAGTCCTCCCACCACACAGCCAACACTGTCAGTGCTCCCCCACACAGCCAGCACTGTCAGTGCTCCTCCAACACAGCCAGCACTGTCAGTGCTCCCACCACACAGCCCACACTGTCAGTGCTCCCAACACACAGCCAGCACTGTAAGCGCTCCCCCCACACAGCCAGCTCTGTCAGTGCTCCCCACACAGCCTGCTCTGTCAGTGCTCCCACCACACAGCCAGCACTGGCAGTGCTCCCACCACACAGCCAGCACTGTCAGTGCTCCCACCACACATCCACCTCTGTCAGTGCTCTCCCACACAGCCAGACCTGTCAGTGCTCCCGCCACACAGCCATCACTGTCAGTTATCGCACCACAAAGCCAACACTGTCAGTGCTCCCAACACACAGCCAGCACTGTCAGTGCTCCCACCACACAACCAACACTGTCAGTGCTCCCCCACACAGCCAGCACTGTCAGTGCTCCCCCCACACAGCCAGCACTGTCAGTGCTCCCACCGCACAGCCAGCACTGTCAGTGCTCCCACTACACAACCAACACTGTCAGTGCTCCCCACACAGCCAGCACTGTCAGTGTTCCCCCACACAGCCAGCACTGTCAGCGCTCGCACCGCACAGCCAGCACTGTCAATGCTCGGCCCCACAGCCAGCACTGTCAGTGCTCCCTTCACAGCCTGCGCTGCCAGTGCTCCCCGCAGCCAGCACTGCAAAAGCTCCCCCATAACCAGCACTGCCAGTGCTCCCTCCACACAGCCAGAACTGTCAGTGCTCCCCCCACACAGCCAGCACTGTCAGTGCTCCCCCACACAGCCAGCACTGTCAGTGCTTCCCCACACAGCCAGCACTGTCAGTGCTCCCACCACACAGCCAGCACTTCCAGTGCTCCCACCACACAGCCAGCACTGTCAGTGCTCCCCCACACAGCCAGCACTGTCAGGGCTCCGCCCACACAGCCAGCACTGTCAGTGCTCCGCCCACACAGCCAGCACTGTCTGTGCTGCCACCACACAGCCAGCACTGTCAGTCCTCCCACCACACAGCCAGCACTGTCAGTGCTCCCCCCCACACAGCCAGCTCTGTCAGTGCACCCACCGCACAGCCATCACTGTCAGTGCTCCCACCATACAGTCGGCACTGTTGGTGCTCACACCACACAGCCAGCATTGTCAGTGATCCCCACTACCAGCACTGCCAGTGCTCCTCACAGCCAGTGCTCCGCCTCACAGTCAGCAATGTCAGTGCTCCCACCGCACAGCCAGCACTGTCAGTGCTCCCCCACACAGCCAGCCCTGTCAGTGCTCCCAACACACAGCCGGCACTGTCAGTGCTCCCCTCACACAGCCAGCACCGTCAGTTTTCCCACCGCACAGCCAGCACTGTCAGTGCTACCATCACACAGCCGGCACTGTCAGTGCTCCCCCACACAGCCAGCACTGTCAGTGCTCCCACCACACAGCGAGCACTGTCAGTGCTCCCAACACGCAACCAGCACTGTCAATGCTCCCCCCAGAGCCAGCACTGCCAGAACTCCTCCCATACAGCCGCTCTGCAGTGCTCCCACCACACAGCCAGTACTGTCAGTGCTCCCAACACACAGCCAGCACTACCAGTGCACCCAACACACAGCCAGCACTGCCAGTCCTCCCACCACACAGCCAGCACTGTCAGTGCTCCCCCACACAGCCAGCACTGTCAGTGCTGCCACCACACAGCCAGCACTGTCAGTGCTCCCACCACACAGCCTGCACTGTCAGTGCTCCCCCACACAGCCAGCATGTCAGTGCTCCACCCACACAGCCAGCACTGTCAGTGCTCGCACCGCACAGCCAGCACTGTCAGTGCTCCCAACACACAACCAACACTGTCAGTGCTCTCCACACAGCCAGCACTGTCAGTGCTCCCCTCACACAGCCAGCACTGTCAGTGCTCCCCTCACACAGCCAGCACTGTCATTGCTCGCACCGCACAGCCAGCACTGTCAATGCTCGGCCCCACAGGCAGCACTGTCAGTGCTCCCCTTCACAGCCTGCGCTGCCAGTGCTGCCCACAGCCAGCACTGCAACAGCTCCCCCACAACCAGCACTGCCAGTGCTCCCACCACACAGCCAGAACTGTCAGTGCTCCCCCACACAGCCGGCACTGTCATTGCTCCCCCACACAGCCAGCACTGTCACTGCTCACTCCACACAGCCAGCACTGCCAGTGATCCCACCACACAGTCAGCACTGTCAGTGCTCCCCACACAGCCAGCACTGTGAGTGCTCCCACCGCACAGCAAGCACTGTCAGTGCTCCCAACACACAACCAACACTGTCAGTGCTCCCCACACAGCCAGCACTGTCAGTGCTCCCCCCACACAGCCGGCACTGTCAGTGCTCCCCTCACACAGCCAGCACGGTCAGTTTTCCCACCGCACAGCCAGCACTGTCAGTGCTACCCTCACACAGCCGGCACTGTCAGTGCTCCCCCACACAGCCAGCACTGTCAGTGCTCCCACCACACAGCGAGCACTGTCAGTGCTCCCAACACGCAGCCAGCACTGTCAATGCTCCCACCTCACAGCTAGCAATGCCAGTGCTCCCATCACACAGCCAGCACTGTCAGTGCTCCCCCCACAGAGCCAGCACTGCCAGAAATCCTCCCATACAGCCGCTCTGCAGTGCTCCCACCACACAGCCAGTACTGTCAGTGCTCCCAACACACAGCCAGCACTACCAGTGCTCCCAACACACAGCCAGCACTGCCAGTCCTCCCACCACACAGCCAGCACTGCCAGGGCTCCCCCACACAGCCAGCACTGTCAGTGCTGCCACCACACAGCCAGCACTGTCAGTGCTCCCACCACACAGCCAGCACTGTCAGTGCTCCCACCACCCAGCCAGCACTGTCAGTGCTCGCACCGCACAGCCAGCACTGTCAGTGCTCCCAACACACAACCAACACTGTCAGTGCTCCCACCACACAGCGAGCACTGTCAGTGCTCCCAACACGCAGCCAGCACTGTCAATGCTCCCACCTCACAGCCAGCAATGCCAGTGCTCCCACCACACAGCCAGCACTGTCAGTGCTCCCCCCACAGAGCCATCACTGCCAGAACTCCTCCCATACAGCCGCTCTGCAGTGCTCCCACCACACAGCCAGTACTGTCAGTGCTCCCAACACACAGCCAGCACTACCAGTGCACCCAACACACAGCCAGCACTGCCAGTCCTCCCACCACACAGCCAGCACTGTCAGTGCTCCCCCACACAGCCAGCACTGTCAGTGCTGCCACCACACAGCCAGCACTGTCAGTGCTCCCACCACACAGCCTGCACTGTCAGTGCTCCCCCACACAGCCAGCACTGTCAGTGCTCCCCCACACAGCCAGCACTGTCAGTGCTCGCATCGCACAGCCAGCACTGTCAGTGCTCCCAACACACAACCAACACTGTCAGTGCTCCCCACACAGCCAGCACTGTCAGTGCTCCCCTCACACAGCCAGCACTGTCAGTGCTCGCACCGCACAGCCAGCACTGTCAATACTCGGCCCCACAGCCAGCACTGTCAGTGCTCCCCTTCACAGCCTGCGCTGCCAGTGCTCCCCACAGCCAGCACTGCAACAGCTCCCCCACAACCAGCACTGCCAGTGCTCCCACCACACAGCCAGAACTGTCAGTGCTCCCCCACACAGCCGGCACTGTCATTGGTCCCCCCACACAGCCAGCACTGTCAGTGCTCCCTCCACACAGCCAGCACTGCCAGTGATCCCACCACACAGCCAGCACTGTCAGTGCTCCCACCGCACAGCAAGCACTGTCAGTGCTCCCACCACACAACCAACACTGTCAGTGCTCCCCACACAGCCAGCACTGTCAGTGCTCCCCCCACACAGCCGGCACTGTCAGTTCTCCCCTCACACAGCCAGCACGGTCAGTTTTCCCACCGCACAGCCAGCACTGTCAGTGCTACCCTCACACAGCCGGCACTGTCAGTGCTCCCCCACACAGCCGGCACTGTCAGTGCTCCCCCACACAGCCAGCACTGTCAGTGCTCCCACCACACAGCGAGCACTGTCAGTGCTCCCAACACGCAACCAGCACTGTCAATGCTCCCCCCAGAGCCAGCACTGCCAGAACTCCTCCCATACAGCCGCTCTGCAGTGCTCCCACCACACAGCCAGTACTGTCAGTGCTCCCAACACACAGCCAGCACTGTCAGTGCTCCCCCACACAGCCAGCACTGTCAGTGCTGCCACCACACAGCCAGCACTGTCAGTGCTCCCACCACACAGCCTGCACTGTCAGTGCTCCCCCACACAGCCAGCACTGTCAGTGCTCCCCCACACAGCCAGCACTGTCAGTGCTCGCATCGCACAGCCAGCACTGTCAGTGCTCCCAACACACAACCAACACTGTCAGTGCTCCCCACACAGCCAGCACTGTCAGTGCTCCCCTCACACAGCCAGCACTGTCAGTGCTCGCACCGCACAGCCAGCACTGTCAATACTCGGCCCCACAGCCAGCACTGTCAGTGCTCCCCTTCACAGCCTGCGCTGCCAGTGCTCCCCACAGCCAGCACTGCAACAGCTCCCCCACAACCAGCACTGCCAGTGCTCCCACCACACAGCCAGAACTGTCAGTGCTCCCCCACACAGCCGGCACTGTCATTGGTCCCCCCACACAGCCAGCACTGTCAGTGCTCCCTCCACACAGCCAGCACTGCCAGTGATCCCACCACACAGCCAGCACTGTCAGTGCTCCCCCACACAGCCAGCACTGTCAGTGCTCCCACCGCACAGCAAGCACTGTCAGTGCTCCCACCACACAACCAACACTGTCAGTGCTCCCCACACAGCCAGCACTGTCAGTGCTCCCCCCACACAGCCGGCACTGTCAGTGCTCCCCTCACACAGCCAGCACGGTCAGTTTTCCCACCGCACAGCCAGCACTGTCAGTGCTACCCTCACACAGCCGGCACTGTCAGTGCTCCCCCACACAGCCGGCACTGTCAGTGCTCCCCCACACAGCCAGCACTGTCAGTGCTCCCACCACACAGCGAGCACTGTCAGTGCTCCCAACACGCAACCAGCACTGTCAATGCTCCCCCCAGAGCCAGCACTGCCAGAACTCCTCCCATACAGCCGCTCTGCAGTGCTCCCACCACACAGCCAGTACTGTCAGTGCTCCCAACACACAGCCAGCACTACCAGTGCACCCAACACACAGCCAGCACTGCCAGTCCTCCCACCACACAGCCAGCACTGTCACTGCTGCCCCACACAGCCAGCACTGTCAGTGCTGCCACCACACAGCCAGCACTGTCAGTGCTCCCACCACACAGCCTGCACTGTCAGTGCTCCCCCACACAGCCAGCACTGTCAGTGCTCCACCCACACAGCCAGCACTGTCAGTGCTCGCACCGCACAGCCAGCACTGTCAGTGCTCCCAACACACAACCAACACTGTCAGTGCTCCCCACACAGCCAGCACTGTCAGTGCTCCCCTCACACAGCCAGCACTGTCAGTGCTCCCCTCACACAGCCAGCACTGTCATTGCTCGCACAGCACAGCCAGCACTGTCAATGCTCGGCCCCACAGGCAGCACTGTCAGTGCTCCCCTTCACAGCCTGCGCTGCCAGTGCTGCCCACAGCCAGCACTGCAACAGCTCCCCCACAACCAGCACTGCCAGTGCTCCCACCACACAGCCAGAACTGTCAGTGCTCCCCCACACAGCCGGCACTGTCATAGCTCCCCCACACAGCCAGCACTGTCACTGCTCCCTCCACACAGCCAGCACTGCCAGTGATCCCACCACACAGTCAGCACTGTCAGTGCTCCCCCACACAGCCAGCACTGTGAGTGCTCCCACCGCACAGCAAGCACTGTCAGTGCTCCCAACACACAACCAACACTGTCAGTGCTCCCCACACAGCCAGCACTGTCAGTGCTCCCCCCACACAGCCGGCACTGTCAGTGCTCCCCTCACACTGCCAGCACGGTCAGTTTTCCCACCGCACAGCCAGCACTGTCAGTGCTACCCTCACACAGCCGGCACTGTCAGTGCTCCCCCACACAGCCAGCACTGTCAGAGCTCCCACCACACAGCGAGCACTGTCAGTGCTCCCAACACGCAGCCAGCACTGTCAATGCTCCCACCTCACAGCTAGCAATGCCAGTGCTCCCATCACACAGCCAGCACTGTCAGTGCTCCCCCCACAGAGCCAGCACTGCCAGAAATCCTCCCATACAGCCGCTCTGCAGTGCTCCCACCACACAGCCAGTACTGTCAGTGCTCCCAACACACAGCCAGCACTACCAGTGCACCCAACACACAGCCAGCACTGCCAGTCCTCCCACCACACAGCCAGCACTGCCAGGGCTCCCCCACACAGCCAGCACTGTCAGTGCTGCCACCACACAGCCAGCACTGTCAGTGCTCCCACCACACAGCCAGCACTGTCAGTGCTCCCACCACCCAGCCAGCACTGTCAGTGCTCGCACCGCACAGCCAGCACTGTCAGTGCTCCCAACACACAACCAACACTGTCAGTGCTCCCACCACACAGCGAGCACTGTCAGTGCTCCCAACACGCAGCCAGCACTGTCAATGCTCCCACCTCACAGCCAGCAATGCCAGTGCTCCCACCACACAGCCAGCACTGTCAGTGCTCCCCCCACAGAGCCATCACTGCCAGAACTCCTCCCATACAGCCGCTCTGCAGTGCTCCCACCACACAGCCAGTACTGTCAGTGCTCCCAACACACAGCCAGCACTACCAGTGCACCCAACACACAGCCAGCACTGCCAGTCCTCCCACCACACAGCCAGCACTGTCAGTGCTCCCCCACACAGCCAGCACTGTCAGTGCTGCCACCACACAGCCAGCACTGTCAGTGCTCCCACCACACAGCCTGCACTGTCAGTGCTCCCCCACACAGCCAGCACTGTCAGTGCTCCCCCACACAGCCAGCACTGTCAGTGCTCGCACCGCACAGCCAGCACTGTCAGTGCTCCCAACACACAACCAACACTGTCAGTGCTCCCCACACAGCCAGCACTGTCAGTGCTCCCTTCACACAGCCAGCACTGCCAGTCCTCCCACCACACAGCCAGCACTGTCAGTGCTCCCCCACACAGCCAGCACTGTCAGTGCTGCCACCACACAGCCAGCACTGTCAGTGCTCCCACCACACAGCCTGCACTGTCAGTGCTCCCCCACACAGCCAGCACTGTCAGTGCTCCCTTCACACAGCCAGCACTGTCAGTGCTCGCACCGCACAGCCAGCACTGTCAATACTCGGCCCCACAGCCAGCACTGTCAGTGCTCCCCTTCACAGCCTGCGCTGCCAGTGCTTCACACAGCCAGCACTGCAACAGCTCCCCCACAACCAGCACTGCCAGTGCTCCCACCACACAGCCAGAACTGTCAGTGCTCCCCCACACAGCCGGCACTGTCATTGGTCCCCCCACACAGCCAGCACTGTCAGTGCTCCCTCCACACAGCCAGCACTGCCAGTGATCCCACCACACAGCCAGCACTGTCAGTGCTCCCCCACACAGCCAGCACTGTCAGTGCTCCCACCGCACAGCAAGCACTGTCAGTGCTCCCACCACACAACCAACACTGTCAGTGCTCCCCACACAGCCAGCACTGTCAGTGCTCCCCCCACACAGCCGGCACTGTCAGTGCTCCCCTCACACAGCCAGCACGGTCAGTTTTCCCGCCGCACAGCCAGCACTGTCAGTGCTACCCTCACACAGCCGGCACTGTCAGTGCTCCCCCACACAGCCAGCACTGTCAGTGCTCCCACCACACAGCGAGCACTGTCAGTGCTCCCAACACGCAGCCAGCACTGTCAATGCTCCCACCTCCAAGCCAGCAATGCCAGTGCTCCCACCACACAGCCAGCAGTGTCAGTGCTCCCCCCACAGAGCCAGCACTGCCAGAACTCCTCCCATACAGCCGCTCTGCAGTGCTCCCACCACACAGCCAGTACTGTCAGTGCTCCCAACACACAGCCAGCACTACCAGTGCACCCAACACACAGCCAGCACTGCCAGTCCTCCCACCACACAGCCAGCACTGTCAGGGCTCCCCCACACAGCCAGCACTGTCAGTGCTGCCACCACACAGCCAGCACTGTCAGTGCTCCCACCACACAGCCAGCACTGTCAGTGCTCCCCCACACAGCCAGCACTGTCAGTGCTCCCCCCACACAGCCAACACTGTCAGTGCTCGCACCGCACAGCCAGCACTGTCAGTGCTCCCAACACACAACCAACACTGTCAGTGCTCCCCACACAGCCAGCACTGTCAGTGCTCCCCTCACACAGCCAGCACTGTCAGTGCTCGCACCGCACAGCCAGCACTGTCAATGCTCGGCCCCTCAGCCAGCACTGTCAGTGCTCCCCTTCACAGCCTGCGCTGCCAGTGCTCCCCACAGCCAGCACTGCAACAGCTCCCCCACAACCAGCACTGCCAGTGCGCCCACCACACAGCCAGAACTGTCAGTGCTCCCCCACACAGCCGGCACTGTCATTGCTCCCCCCACACAGCCAGCACTGTCAGTGCTCCCACCACACAGCCAGCACTACCAGTGCTCCCACCACACAACCAACACTGTCAGTGCTCCCACACAGCCAGCACTGTCAGTGCTCCCCCCACACAGCCAGCACTGTCAGCGCTCCCACCACACAACCAACACTGTCAGTGCTCCCCACACAGCCAGCACTGTCAGTGCTCCCCCCACACAGCCAGCACTGTCAGCGCTCGCACCGCACAGCCAGCACTGTCAATGCTCGGCTCCACAGCCAGCACTGTCAGTGCTCCCCTTCACAGCCTGCGCTGCCAGTGCTCCCCACAGCCAGCACTGCAACAGCTCCCCCACAACCAGCACTGCCAGTGCTCCCACCACACAGCCAGAACTGTCAGTGCTCCCCCAAACAGCCAGCACTGTCAGTGCTCCCCAAACAGCCAGCACTGTCAGTGCTCCCGCCGCACATCCAGCACTGTCAGTGCTCCCCCACATAGCCGGCACTGTCAGTGCTCCACCCACACAGCCTGCACTGTCATTGCTCCCCCCACACAGCCAGCACTGCCTGTGCTCCCGCCACACTGCCAGCACTGTCAGTGCTCCCAACACTCAGCCAGCATTGTCAGTGTTCCCACCACACAGCCAGCACTTCCAGTGCTCCCACCACACAGCCAGCACTGTCAGTGCTCCCCCACACAGCCAGCACTGTCAGGGCTCCGCCCACACAGCCAGCACTGTCAGTGCTCCGCCCACACAGCCAGCACTGTCTGTGCTGCCACCACACAGCCAGCACTGTCAGTCCTCCCACCACACAGCCAGCTCTGTCAGTGCACCCACCGCACAGCCATCACTGTCAGTGCTCCCACCATACAGTCGGCACTGTCAGTGCTCACACCACACAGCCAGCATTGTCAGTGATGCCCACTACCAGCACTGCCAGTGCTCCTCACAGCCAGTGCTCCGCCTCACAGTCAGCAATGTCAGTGCTCCCACCGCACAGCCAGCACTGTCAGTGCTCCCCCACACAGCCAGCCCTGTCAGTGCTCTCAACACACAGTCTGCACTGTCAGTGCTCCCACCGCACTGCCAGCACTGTCAGTGCTACACTCACACAGCCGGCACTGTCAGTGCTCCCCCCACACAGCCAGCACGGTCAGTTCTCCCACCGCACAGCCAGCACTGTCAGTGCTACGCTCACACAGCCGGCACTGTCAGTGCTCCCCCACACAGCCAGCACTGTCAGTGCTCCCACCACACAGCGAGCACTGTCAGTGCTCCCAACACGCAGCCAGCACTGTCAATGCTCCCACCTCACAGCCAGCCATGCCAGTGCTCCCACCACACAGCCAGCACTGTCAGTGCTCCCCCCACTGAGCCAGCACTGCCAGTACTCCTCCCATACAGCCGCTCTGCAGTGCTCCCACCACACAGCCAGTACTGTCAGTGCTCCCAACACAAAACCAGCACTACCAGTGCACCCAACACACAGCCAGCACTGCCAGTCCTCCCACCACACAGCCAGCACTGTCAGTGCTCCCCCACACAGCCAGCACTGTCAGTGCTGCCACCACACAGCCAGCACTGTCAGTGCTCCCACCACACAGCCAGCACTGTCAGTGCTCCCCACACAGCCAGCACTGTCAGTGCTCCCACCACACAGCCAGCACTGTCAGTGCTCCCACCACACAGCCAGCACTGTTAGTGCTCCCACCACACAGTCAGCTCTGCCAGTGCTCCCCACAGCCAGTGCTCCGCCCCACACCCAGCACTGTCAGTGCTCCGCTCCCAAGCCAGCACTGTCAGTGCTCCGCCCCACAGCCAGCACTGTCAGTGCTCCCAACACACAGCCAGCACTGTCAGTGCTCCCACCTCACAGCCAGCACTGCCAGTCCTCCCACCACACAGCCAGCACTGTCAGTGCTCCCCACAGCCAGCACTGCCACTGCTCCCCACAAACAGCACTGCCAGTGCTCCGACCACACAGCCAACACTGTCAGTTCTCCCCCCACACAGCCAGCACTGTCAGTGCTCCCCCACACAGCCAGCACTGTCAGTGCTCCCACACAGCCAGCACTGTCAGTGCTTCCACCACACAGCCAGCACTGTCAGTGCTCCCACCGCACAGCCAGCACTGTCAGTGCTCCCACCGCACAGCCAGCACTGTCAGTGCTCCCCCACACAGCCAGCACTGTCAGTGCTCCCCACACAGCCAGCACTGTCTTTGCTCCCACCACACAGCCAGCACTGTCAGTGCTCCCAACACACAGCCAGCACTGTCAGTGCTCCCACCACACAGCCAGCACTGCCAGTCCTCCCACCACACAGCCAGCACTGTCAGTGCTCCCCCACACAGCCAGCACTGTCAGTGCTCCTCCAACACAGCCAGCACTGTCAGTGCTCCCACCACACAGCCCGCAGGGTGAGTGCTCCCACCACACAGCCAGTATTGTAAGCGCACCCCCCACACAGCCAGCTCTGTCAGTGCTCCCCACACAGCCTGCTCTGTCAGTGCTCCCACCACACAGCCAGCACTGGCAGTGCTCCCACCACACAGCCAGCACTGTCAGTGCTCCCACCACACAGCCAGCTCTGTCAGTGCTCTCCCACACAGCCAGACCTGTCAGTGCTCCCGCCACACAGCCATCACTGTCTGTGCTCGCACCACACAACCAACACTGTCAGTGCTCTCCCACACAGCCAGCACTGTCAGTGCTCCCACCGCACAGCCAGCACTGTCAGTGCTCCCAACACACTACCAACACTGTTAGTGCGCCCCACACAGCCAGCACTGTCAGTGCTCCCCCCACACAGCCAGCACTGTCAGTGCTCGCACCGCACAGCCAGCACTGTCAATGCTCGGCCCCACAGCCAGCACTGTCCGTGCTCCCCTTCACAGCCTGCGCTGCCAGTGCTCCCACAGCCAGCACTGCAACAGCTCCCCCACAACCAGCACTGCCAGTGCTCCCACCACACAGCCAGAACTGTCAGTGCTCTCCCACACAGCCGGCACTGTCATTGCTCCCCCCACACAGCCAGCACTGTCAGTGCTCCCACCACACAGCCAGCACTGCCAGTGATCCCACCACACAGCCAGCACTGTCAGTGCTCCACCACACAGCCAGCACTGTCAGTGCTCCTCACACACAGCCAGCACTGTCAGTGCTCCCACCACACAGCCAGCACTGTCAGTGCTCCCACCACACAGCCAGCACTGCCAGTCCTCCCACCACACAGCCAGCACTGTCAGTGATCCCACCACACAGCCAGCACTGTCAGTGCTCCCCCCACACAGCCAGCACTGTCAGTGCTCCCACCACACAGCCAGCACTGCCAGTGATCCCACCACACAGCCAGCACTGTCAGTGCTCCACCACACAGCCAGCACTGTCAGTGCTCCTCACACACAGCCAGCACTGTCAGTGCTCCCACCACACAGCCAGCACTGTCAGTGCTCCCCACACACGACCAGCATGGCCAGTGCACCACCACAGCCAGTGCTCCGCCCCACACCCAACACTGTCAGTGCTCCGCCCCACAGCCAGCACTGTCAGTGCTCCGCCCCACTGCCAGCACTGTCAGTGCTCCCCTTCACAGCCAGCGCTGAGAGTGCTCCCCACGGCCAGCACTGCCACTGCTCCCCACAACCAGCATTGCCAGTGCTCCGACCACACAGCCAGCACTGTCAGTTGTCCCCCACACAGCCAGCACTGTCAGTGCTGCCACCACACAGCCAGCACTGTTAGTGCTCCCACCGCACAGCCAGCATTGTCAGTGCTCCCCCAGACAGCCAGCACTGTCAATGCTCCCCCACACAGCCAGCACTGTCTTTGCTCCCACCACACAGCCAGCACTGTCAGTGCTCCCAACACACAGCCAGCACTGTCAGTGCTCCCAGCACACAGATAGCACTGCCAGTCCTCCCACCACACAGCCAGCACTGTCAGTGCTACCCCCACACAGCCCGCACTGTCAGTGCTCCCACCACACAGCCAGCACTGTAAGCGCTCCCCCCACACAGCCAGCTCTGTCAGTGCTCCCCACACAGCCTGCTCTGTCAGTGCTCCCAACACAGAGCCAGCACTGGCAGTGCTCCCACCACACAGCCAGCACTGTAAGTGCTCCCACCACACAGCCAGCTCTGTCAGTGCTCTCCCACACAGCCAGACCTGTCAGTGCTCCCGCCACACAGCAATCACTGTCAGTGCTCGCACCAGAAAGCCAACACTGTCCGTGCTCCCACCACACAGCCAGCACTGTCAGTGCTACCACCACACAACCAACACTGTCAGTGCTCTCCCACACAGCCAGCACTGTCAGTGCTCCCCCCACACAGCCAGCACTGTCAGTGCTCCCACCGCACAGCCAGCACTGTCAGTGCTCCCACCATACAGTCGGCACTGTCAGTGCTCACACCACACAGCCAGCATTGTCAGTGATCCCCACTACCAGCACTGCCAGTGCACCTCACAGCCAGTACTCCGCCTCACAGTCAGCAATGTCAGTGCTCCCACCGCACAGCCAGCACTGTCAGTGCTCCCCGACACAGCCAGCACTGTCAGTGCTACCCTCACACAGCCGGCCCTGTCAGTGCTCCCCCCACACAGCCAGCACTGTCAGTTCTCCCACCGCACAGCCAGCACTGTCAGTGCTACCGTCACACAGCCGGTACTGTCAGTGCTCCCCCCACACTGCCAGCACTGTCAGTTCTCCCAGAACACAGCCAGCACTGTCAGTGCTCCCACCGCACAGCCAGCACTGTCAGAGCTCCCACAAGACAGTCAGCACTGCCAGTGCTCCTCTCACACAGCCAGCACTGTCAGTGCTCCCCCCCACACAGCTAGCTCTGTCAGTGCACCCACCGCACAGCCATCACTGTCAGTGCTCCCACCATACAGTCGGCACTGTCAGTGCTGACACCACACAGCCAGCATTGTCAGTGATCCCCACTACCAGCACTGCCAGTGCTCCTCACAGCCAGTCCTCCGCCTCACAGTCAGCAATGTCAGTGCTCCCACCGCACAGCCAGCAACGTCAGTGCTCCCACCATACAGTCGGCACTGTCAGTGCTGACACCACACAGCCAGCATTGTCAGTGATCCCCACTACCAGCACTGCCAGTGCTCCTTACAGCCAGTCCTCCGCCACACAGCCAGCCCTGTCAGTGCTCCCAACACACAGTCAGCACTGTCTGTGCTCCCACAGCACAGCCGGCACTGTCAGTGCTCCCCTCACACAGCCGGCACTGTCAGTGCTCACCCACACAGCCAGCACTGTCAGTGCTCCCACCACACAGCGAGCACTGTCAGTGCTGCCAACACGCAGCCAGCACTGTCAATGCTCCCACCTCACAGCCAGCAATGCCAGTGCTCCCACCACACAGCCAGCACTGTCACTGCTCCCCCCACAGAGCCAGCACTGCCAGTACTCCTCCCATACAGCCGGTCTGCAGTGCTCCCACCACACAGCCAGTACTGTCAGTGCTCCCAACACACAGCCAGCACTACCAGTGCACCCAACACACAGCCAGCATTGCCAGTCGTCCCACCGCACAGCCAGCACTGTCAGTGCTCCCCACACAGCCAGCACTGTCAGTGCAGCCACCACACAGCCAGCACTGTCAGTGCTCCCACCACACAGCCAGCACTGTCAGTGCTCCCACACAGCCAGCACTGTCAGTGCTCCCACTACACAGCCAGCACTGTCAGTGCTCCCATCGCACAGCCAGCACTGTCAGTGCTCCCCCACACAGCCAGCACTGTCAGTGCTCCCCCACACAGCCAGCACTGTCTTTGCTCCCACCACACAGCCAGCACTGTCAGTGCTCCCAACACACAGCCAGCACTGTCAGTGCTCCCACCACACAGCCAGCACTGCCAGTCCTCCCACCACGCAGTCAGCACTGTTAGTGCTCCCCCACACAGCCAGCACTGTCAGTTCTCCTCCAACACAGCCAGCACTGTCAGTGCTCGCACCACACAGCCCGCACTGTCAGTGCTCCCACCACACAGCCAGCACTGTAAGCGCTCCCCTCACACAGCCAGCTCTGTCAGTGCTCCCCACACAGCCTGCTCTGTCAGTGCTGCCACCACACAGCCAGCACTGGCAGTGCTCCCACCACACAGCCAGCACTGTCAGTGCTCCCACCACACAGCCAGCTCTGTCAGTGCTGTGCCACACAGCCAGACCTGTCAGTGCTCCCGCCACACAGCCATCACTGTCAGTGCTCGCACCACAAAGCCAACACTGTCAGTGCTCCCACCACACAGCCAGCACTGTCAGTGCTCCCCCCACAGAGCCAACACTGTCAGTGCTCCCACCGCACATCCAGCACTGTCAGTGCTCCCACCACACAACCAACACTGTCAGTGCTCCCCACACAGCCAGCACTGTCAGTGCTCCTCCCACACAGCCAGCCCTGCAACAGCTCCCCCACGACCAGCACTGCCAGTGCTCCCACCACACAGCCAGAACTGTCAGTGCTCCCCCCACACAGCCGGCACTGTCATTGCTCCCCCCACACAGCCAGCACTGTCTGTGCTCCCGCCACACTGCCAGCACTGTCAGTGCTCCCAACACACAGCCAGCATTGTCAGTGTTCCCACCACACAACCAGCACTTCCAGTGCTCCCACCAGACAGCCAGCACTGTCAGTGCTCCCCCACACAGCCAGCACTGTCAGGGCTCCGCCCACACAGCCAGCACTGTCAGTTCTGCCACCACATGCCCAGCACTGTCAGTGCTCCCGCCACACAGCCAGCACTGTCAGTGCTCCGCCCACACAGCCAGCACTGTCAGTGCTCCCACTACTCAGCCAGCACTGTCAGTGCTCCCCCCACACAGCCAGCTCTGTCTGTCCTCCCACCACACAGCCAGCACTGCCAGTGCTCCCACAACACAGCCAGCACTGTCAGTGCTCCCACCGCACAGCCAGCACTGTCAGTGCTCTCACCAGACAGTCCGCACTGCCAGTGCTCCCCTCACACAGCCAGCACTGTCAGTTCTGCCACCACATGCCCAGCACTGTCAGTGCACCCACCACACAGCCAGCACTGTCAGTGCTCCGCCCACACAGCCAGCACTGTCTGTGCTGCCACCACACAGCCAGCACTGTCAGTGCTCCCACTACTCAGCCAGCACTGTCAGTGGTCCCCCCACACAGCCAGCTCTGTCTGTCCTCCCACCACACAGCCAGCACTGCCAGTGCTCCCACAACACAGCCAGCACTGACAATGCTCCCACCGCACAGCCAGCACTGTCAGTGCTCTCACCAGACAGTCAGCACTGCCAGTGCTCCCCTCTCATAGCCAGCACTGTCAGTGCTCCCCCACACAGCCAGCTCTGTCAGTGCACCCACCGCACAGCCATCACTGTCAGTGCTCCCACCATACAGTCGGCACTGTCACTGCTCACACCACACAGCCAGCATTGTCAGTGATCCCCACTACCAGCACTGCCAGTGCTCCTCACAGCCAGTACTCCGCCTCACAGTCAGCAATGTCAGTGCTACCACCGCACAGTCAGCACTGTCAGTGCTCCCCGACACAGCCAGCACTGTCAGTGCTACCCCCACACAGCCAGCACTGTCAGTTCTCCCACCGCACAGCCAGCACTGTCAGTGCTACCCCCACACAGCCAGCACTGTCAGTTCTCCCACAACACAGCCAGCACTGTCAGTGCTCCCACCGCACAGCCATCACTGTCAGTGCTCCCACCATACAGTCGGCACTGTCAGTGCTCACACCACACAGCCAGCATTGTCAGTGATCCCCACTACCAGCACTGCCAGTGCTCCTCACAGCCAGTACTCCGCGTCACAGTCAGCAATGTCAGTGCTACCACCGCACAGTCAGCACTGTCAGTGCTCCCCGACACAGCCAGCACTGTCAGTGCTACCCCCACACAGCCAGCACTGTCAGTTCTCCCACCGCACAGCCAGCAACGTCAGTGCTCCCTCACACAGCCAGCCCTGTCAGTGCTCCCAACACACAGTCAGCACTGTCAGTGCTCCCACCGCACAGCCAGCACTGTCAGTGCTACCCTCACACAGCCGGCACTGTCAGTGCTCCCCCTACACAGCCAGCACTGTCAGTTCTCCGACCGCACAGCCAGCACTGTCAGTGCTACACTCACACAGCCGGCACTGTCAGTGCTCACCCACACAGCCAGCACTGTCAGTGCTCCCACCACACATCGAGCACTGTCAGTGCTCCCAACACGCAGCCAGCACTGTCAATGTTCCCACCTCACAGCCAGCAATGCCAGTGCTCCCACCACACAGCCAGCACTGTCAGTGCTCCCCCCACAGAGCCAGCACTGCCAATACTCCTCCCATACAGCCGCTCTGCAGTGCTCCCACCACACAGCCAGTACTGTCAGTGCTCCCAACACACAGCCAGCACTACCAGTGCACCCAACACACAGCCAGCACTGCCAGTCCTCCCACCACACAGCCAGCACTGTCAGTGCTCCGCTCCCAAGCCAGCACTGACAGTGCCGCGACCACACAGCCAGCACTGTCAGTGCTCCCACCACACAGCCAGCACTGTCAGTGCTCCCCCACACAGCCAGCACTGTCAGTGCTCCCACACAGCCAGCACTGTCAGTGCTCCCACCACACAGCCAGCACTGTCAGTGCTCCCATCGCACAGCCAGCACTGTCAGTGCTCCCCGGACAGCCAGCACTGTCAGTGCTCCCCCACACAGCCAGCACTGTCTTTGCTCCCACCACACAGCCAGCACTGTCAGTGCTCCCAACACACAGCCAGCACTGTCAGTGCTCCCACCACACAGCCAGCACTGCCAGTCCTCCCACCACGCAGCCAGCACTGTCAATGCTCCCCCACACAGTCAGCACTGTCAGTGCACCTCCAACACAGCCAGCACTGTCAGTGCTCCCACCACACAGCCCGCACTGTCAGTGCTCCCACCACACAGCCAGCACTGTAAGCGCTCCCCTCACACAGTCAGCTCTGTCAGTGCTCCCCACACAGCCTGTTCTGTCAGTGCTGCCACCACACAGCCAGCACTGGCAGTGCTCCCACCACACAGCCAGCACTGTCAGTGCTCCCAGCACACAGCCAGCTGTCAGTGCTCTCCCACACAGCCAGACCTGTCAGTGGTCCCGCCACACAGCCATCACTGTCAGTGCTCGCACCACAAAGCCAACACTGTCAGTGCTCCCACCACACAGCCAGCACTGTCAGTGCTCCCACCACACAACCAACACTGTCAGTGCTACCCCACACAGCCAGCACCGTCAGTGCTCCCCCCACAGAGCCAACACTGTCAGTGCTCCCACCGCACAGCCAGCACTGTCAGTGCTCCCACCACACAACCAACACTGTCAGTGCTCCCCACACAGCCAGCACTGTCAGTGCTCCCCCCACACAGCCAGCACTGTCAGTGCTCGCACCGCACAGCCAGCACTGTCAATGCTCGGCCCCACAGCCAGCACTGTCAGTGGTCCCCTTCACAGCCTGCGCTGCCAGTGCTCCCCACAGCCAGCCCTGCAACAGCTCCCCCACAACCAGCACTGCCAGTGCTCCCACCACACAGCCAGAACTGTCAGTGCTCTCCCCACACAGCCGGCACTGTCATTGCTCCCCCCACACAGCCAGCACTGTCAGTGCTCCCAACACACAGCCAGCATTGTCAGTGTTCCCACCACACAGCCAGCACTTCCAGTGCTCCCACCACACAGCCAGCACTGTCAGTGCTTCCCCCACACAGCCAGCACTGTCAGTGCTCCCGCCACACAGCCAGCACTGTCAGTGCTCCGCCCACACAGCCAGCACTGTCAGTGCTCCCACTACTCAGCCAGCACTGTCAGTGCTCCCCCACACAGCCAGCTCTGTCTGTCCTCCCACCACACAGCCAGCACTGCCAGTGCTCCCACAACACAGCCAGCACTGTCAGTGCTCCCACCGCACAGCCAGCACTGTCAGTGCTCTCACCAGACAGTCAGCACTGCCAGTGCTCCCCTCACACAGCCAGCACTGTCAGTTCTGCCACCACATGCCCAGCACTGTCAGTGCTCCCACCACACAGCCAGCACTGTCAGTGCTCCGCCCACACAGCCAGCACTGTCTGTGCTGCCACCACACAGCCAGCACTGTCAGTGCTCCCACTACTCAGCCAGCACTGTCAGTGCTCCCCCCACACAGCCAGCTCTGTCTGTCCTCCCACCACACAGCCAGCACTGCCAGTGCTCCCACAACACAGCCAGCACTGTCAATGCTCCCACCGCACAGCCAGCACTGTCAGTGCTCTCACCAGACAGTCAGCACTGCCAGTGCTCCCCTCACACAGCCAGCACTGTCAGTGCTCCCCCCACACAGCCAGCTCTGTCAGTGCACCCACCGCACAGCCATCACTGTCAGTGCTCCCACCATACAGTCGGCACTGTCACTGCTCACACCACACAGCCAGCATTGTCAGTGATCCCCACTACCAGCACTGCCAGTGCTCCTCACAGCCAGTACTCCGCCTCACAGTCAGCAATGTCAGTGCTACCACCGCACAGTCAGCACTGTCAGTGCTCCCCGACACAGCCAGCACTGTCAGTGCTTCCCCCACACAGCCAGCACTGTCAGTTCTCCCACCGCACAGCCAGCACTGTCAGTGCTACCCCCACACAGCCAGCACTGTCAGTTCTCCCACAACACAGCCAGCACTGTCAGTGCTCCCACCGCACAGCCATCACTGTCAGTGCTCCCACCATACAGTCGGCATTGTCAGTGCTCACACCACACAGCCAGCATTGTCAGTGATCCCCACTACCAGCACTGCCAGTGCTCCTCACAGCCAGTACTCCGCGTCACAGTCAGCAATGTCAGTGCTCCCACCGCACAGCCAGCAACGTCAGTGCTCCCTCGCACAGCCAGCCCTGTCAGTGCTCCCAACACACAGTCAGCACTGTCAGTGCTCCCACCGCACAGCCAGCACTGTCAGTGCTACCCTCACACAGCCGGCACTGTCAGTGCTCCCCCTACACAGCCAGCACTGTCAGTTCTCCCACCGCACAGCCAGCACTGTCAGTGCTACACTCACACAGCCGGCACTGTCAGTGCTCACCCACACAGCCAGCACTGTCAGTGCTCCCACCACACATCGAGCACTGTCAGTGCTCCCAACACGCAGCCAGCACTGTCAATGTTCCCACCTCACAGCCAGCAATGCCAGTGCTCCCACCACACAGCCAGCACTGTCAGTGCTCCCCCCACAGAGCCAGCACTGCCAATACTCCTCCCATACTGCCGCTCTGCAATGCTCCCACCACACAGCCAGTACTGTCAGTGCTCCCAACACACAGCCAGCACTACCAGTGCACCCAACACACAGCCAGCACTGCCAGTCCTCCCACCACACAGCCAGCACTGTCGTGCTCCGCTCCCAAGCCAGCACTGACAGTGCCGCGACCACACAGCCAGCACTGTCAGTGCTCCCACCACACAGCCAGCACTGTCAGTGCTCCCCCACACAGCCAGCACTGTCAGTGCTCCCATCGCACAGCCAGCACTGTCAGTGATCCCCGGACAGCCAGCACTGTCAGTGCTCCCCCACACAGCCAGCACTGTCTTTGCTCCCACCACACAGCCAGCACTGTCAGTGCTCCCAACACACAGCCAGCACTGTCAGTGCTCCCACCACACAGCCAGCACTGCCAGTCCTCCCACCACGCAGCCAGCACTGTCAGTGCTCCCCCACACAGTCAGCACTGTCAGTGCTCCTCCAACACAGCCAGCACTGTCAGTGCTCCCACCACACAGCCCGCACTGTCAGTGCTCCCACCACACAGCCAGCACTGTAAGCGCTCCCCTCACACAGTCAGCTCTGTCAGTGCTCCCCACACAGCCTGCTCTGTCAGTGCTGCCACCACACAGCCAGCACTGGCAGTGCTCCCACCACACAGCCAGCACTGTCAGTGCTCCCAGCACACAGCCAGCTGTCAGTGCTCTCCCACACAGCCAGACCTGTCAGTGGTCCCGCCACACAGCCATCACTGTCAGTGCTCGCACCACAAAGCCAACACTGTCAGTGCTCCCACCACACAGCCAGCATTGTCAGTGCTCCCACCACACAACCAACGCTGTCAGTGCTACGCCACACACAGCCAGCTCTGTCTGTCCTCCCACCACACAGCCAGCACTGCCAGTGCTCCCACAACACAGCCAGCACTGTCAATGCTCCCACCGCACAGCCAGCACTGTCAGTGCTCTCACCAGACAGTCAGCACTGCCAGTGCTCCCCTCACACAGCCAGCACTGTCAGTGCTCCCCCACACAGCCAGCTCTGTCAGTGCACCCACCGCACAGCCATCACTGTCAGTGCTCCCACCATACAGTCGGCACTGTCACTGCTCACACCACACAGCCAGCATTGTCAGTGATCCCCACTACCAGCACTGCCAGTGCTCCTCACAGCCAGTACTCCGCCTCACAGTCAGCAATGTCAGTGCTACCACCGCACAGTCAGCACTGTCAGTGCTCCCCGACACAGCCAGCACTGTCCGTGCTACCCCCACACAGCCAGCACTGTCAGTTCTCCCACCGCACAGCCAGCACTGTCAGTGCTACCCCCACACAGCCAGCACTGTCAGTTCTCCCACAACACAGCCAGCACTGTCAGTGCTCCCACCGCACAGCCATCACTGTCAGTGCTCCCACCATACAGTCGGCATTGTCAGTGCTCACACCACACAGCCAGCATTGTCAGTGATCCCCACTACCAGCACTGCCAGTGCTCCTCACAGCCAGTACTCCGCGTCACAGTCAGCAATGTCAGTGCTCCCACCGCACAGCCAGCAACGTCAGTGCTCCCTCACACAGCCAGCCCTGTCAGTGCTCCCAACACACAGTCAGCACTGTCAGTGCTCCCACCGCACAGCCAGCACTGTCAGTGCTACCCTCACACAGCCGGCACTGTCAGTGCTCCCCCTACACAGCCAGCACTGTCAGTTCTCCCACCGCACAGCCAGCACTGTCAGTGCTACACTCACACAGCCGGCACTCTCAGTGCTCACCCACACAGCCAGCACTGTCAGTGCTCCCACCACACATCGAGCACTGTCAGTGCTCCCAACACGCAGCCAGCACTGTCAATGTTCCCACCTCACAGCCAGCAATGCCAGTGCTCCCACCACACAGCCAGCACTGTCAGTGCTCCCCCCACAGAGCCAGCACTGCCAATACTCCTCCCATACAGCCGCTCTGCAGTGCTCCCACCACACAGCCAGTACTGTCAGTGCTCCCAACACACAGCCAGCACTACCAGTGCAACCAACACACAGCCAGCACTGCCAGTCCTCCCACCACACAGCCAGCACTGTCAGTGCTCCGCTCCCAAGCCAGCACTGACAGTGCCACGACCACACAGCCAGCACTGTCAGTGCTCCCACCACACAGCCAGCACTGTCAGTGCTCCCCCACACAGCCAGCACTGTCAGTGCTCCCACACAGCCAGCACTGTCAGTGCTCCCACCACACAGCCAGCACTGTCAGTGCTCCCATCGCACAGCCAGCACTGTCAGTGCTCCCCGGACAGCCAGCACTGTCAGTGCTCCCCCACACAGCCAGCACTGTCTTTGCTCCCACCACACAGCCAGCACTGTCAGTGCTCCCAACACACAGCCAGCACTGTCAGTGCTCCCACCACACAGCCAGCACTGCCAGTCCTCCCACCACGCAGCCAGCACTGTCAGTGCTCCCCCACACAGCCAGCTGTCAGTGCTCTCCCACACAGCCAGACCTGTCAGTGGTCCCGCCACACAGCCATCACTGTCAGTGCTCGCACCACAAAGCCAACACTGTCAGTGCTCCCACCACACTGCCAGCAATGTCAGTGCTCCCACCACACAACCAACACTGTCAGTGCTACCCCACACAGCCAGCACTGTCAGTGCTCCCCCACAGAGCCAACACTGTCAGTGCTCCCACCGCACAGCCAGCACTGTCAGTGCTCCCACCACACAACCAACACTGTCAGTGCTCCCCACATAGCCAGCACTGTCAGTGCTCCCACACAGCCAGCACTGTCAGTGCTCCCACCACACAGCCAGCACTGTCAGTGCTCCCATCGCACAGCCAGCACTGTCAGTGCTCCCCCACACAGCCAGCACTGTCTTTGCTCCCACCACACAGCCAGCACTGTCAGTGCTCCCAACACACAGCCAGCACTGTCAGTGCTCCCACCACACAGCCAGCACTGCCAGTCCTCCCACCACGCAGCCAGCACTGTCAGTGCTCCCCCACACAGTCAGCACTGTCAGTGCTCCTCCAACACAGCCAGCACTGTCAGTGCTCCCACCACACAGCCCGCACTGTCAGTGCTCCCACCACACAGCCAGCACTGTAAGCGCTCCCCTCACACAGTCAGCTCTGTCAGTGCTCCCCACACAGCCTGCTCTGTCAGTGCTGCCACCACACAGCCAGCACTGGCAGTGCTCCCACCACACAGCCAGCACTGTCAGTGCTCCCAGCACACAGCCAGCTGTCAGTGCTCTCCCACACAGCCAGACCTGTCAGTGGTCCCGCCACACAGCCATCACTGTCAGTGCTCGCACAACAAAGCCAACACTGTCAGTGCTCCCACCACACTGCCAGCAATGTCAGTGCTCCCACCACACAACCAACACTGTCAGTGCTACCCCACACAGCCAGCACTGTCAGTGCTCCCCCACAGAGCCAACACTGTCAGTGCTCCCACCGCACAGCCAGCACTGTCAGTGCTCCCACCACACAACCAACACTGTCAGTGCTCCCCACACAGCCAGCACTGTCAGTGCTTCCCCCACACAGCCAGCACTGTCAGTGCTCGCACCGCACAGCCAGCACTGTCAATGCTCGGCCCCACAGCCAGCACTGTCAGTGGTCCCCTTCACAGCCTGCGCTGCCAGTGCTCCCCACAGCCAGCCCTGCAACAGCTCCCCCACAACCAGCACTGCCAGTGCTCCCACCACACAGCCAGAACTGTCAGTGCTCTCCCCACACAGCCGGCACTGTCATTGCTCCCCCCACACAGCCAGCACTGTCAGTGCTCCCAACACACAGCCAGCATTGTCAGTGTTCCCACCACACAGCCAGCACTTCCAGTGCTCCCACCACACAGCCAGCACTGTCAGTGCTCCCCCCACACAGCCAGCACTGTCAGGGCTCCGCCCACACAGCCAGCACTGTCAGTGCTGCCACCACATAACCAGCACTGTCAGTGCTCCCACCACACAGCCAGCACTGTCAGTGCTCCGCCCACACAGCCAGCACTGTCTGTGCTGCCACCACACAGCCAGCACTGTCAGTGCTCCCACTACTCAGCCAGCACTGTCAGCGCTCCCCCCACACAGCCAGTTCTGTCAGTCCTCCCACCACAGAGCCAGCACTGCCAGTGCTCCCACAACACAGCCAGCACTGTCAGTGCTCCCACCGCACCGCCAGCACTGTCAGTGCTCTCACCAGACAGTCAGCACTGCCAGTGCTCCCCTCACACAGCCAGCACTGTCAGTGCTCCCCCCACACAGCCAGCTCTGTCAGTGCACCCACCGCACAGCCATCACTGTCAGTGCTCCCACCATACAGTCGGCAATGTCACTGCTCACACCACACAGCCAGCATTGTCAGTGATCCCCACTACCAGCACTGCCAGTGCTCCTCACAGCCAGTACTCCGCCTCACAGTCAGCAATGTCAGTGCTCCCACCGCACAGCCAGCACTGTCAGTGCTCCCCGACACAGCCAGCACTGTCAGTGCTACCCTCACACAGCCGGCACTGTCAGTGCTCCCCCCACACAGCCAGCACTGTCAGTTCTCCCACCGCACAGCCAGCACTGTCAGTGCTACCCTCACACAGCCGGCACTGTCAGTGTTCCCCCCACACAGCCAGCACTGTCAGTTCTCCCACCGCACAGCCAGCACTGTCAGTGCTACATTCACACAGCCGGCACTGTCAGTGCTCACCCACACAGCCAGCACTGTCAGTGCACCCACCACACAGCGAGCACTGTCAGTGCTCCCAACACGCAGCCAGCACTGTCAATGCGCCCACCTCACAGCCAGCAATGCCAGTGCTCCCACCACACAGCCAGCACTGTCAGTGCTCCGCCCACACAGCCAGCTCTGTCAGTCCTCCCACAACACAGCCAGCACTGTCAGTGCTCCCACCTCACAGCCAGCACTGTCAGTGCTCTCACCAGACAGTCAGCACTGCCAGTGCTCCCCTCACACAGCCAGCACTGTCAGTGCTCCACCCACACAGCCAGCTCTGTCAGTGCACCCACCGCACAGCCATCACTGTCAGTGCTCCCACCATACAGTCGGCACTGTCACTGCTCACACCACACAGCCAGCATTGTCAATGATCCCCACTACCAGCACTGCCAGTTCTCCTCACAGCCAGTACTCCGCCTCACAGTCAGCAATGTCAGTGCTCCCACCGCACAGCCAGCACTGTCAGTGCTACTCTCACACAGCCGGCACTGTCAGTGCTCCCCCCACACAGCCAGCACTGTCAGTTCTCCCACAACACAGCCAGCACTGTCAGTGCTCCCGCCGCACAGCCAGCACTGTCAGAGCTCCCACCAGACAGTCAGCACTGCCAGTGCTCCCCTCACTCAGCCAGCACTGTCAGTGCTCCCACACACACAGCCAGCTCTGTCTGTGCACCCACCGCTCAGCCATCACTGTCTGTGCTCCCACCATACAGTCGGCACTGTCAGTGCTCACACCACACAGCCAGCATTGTCAGTGATCCCCACTACCAGCACTGCCAGTGCTCTTCACAGCCAGTACTCCGCCTCACAGTCAGCAATGTCAGTGCTCCCAACACACAGTCAGCACTGTCAGTGCTCCCACCGCACAGCCAGCACTGTCAGTGCTACCCTCACACAGCCGGCACTGTCAGTGCTCCCCCCACACAGCCAGCACTGTCAGTTCTCCCACCGCACAGCCAGCACTGTCAGTGCTACCCTCACACAGCCGGCACTGTCAGTGCTCCCCCACACATACAGCACTGTCAGTGCTCCCACCACACAGCGAGCACTGTCAGTGCTCCCAACACGCAGCCAGCACTGTCAATGCTCCCACCTCACAGCTAGCAATGCCAGTGCTCCCACCACACAGCCAGCACTGTCAGTGCTCCCCAACACAGCCAGCACTGTCAGTGCTCCCACCACACAGCCAGCACTGTCAGTGCTCCCACCACACAGCCAGCACTGTTAGTGCTCCCACCACGCAGCCAACTCTGCCAGTGCTCCCACACACGGCCAGAAGGGCCAGTGCTCCCCACAGCCAGTGCTCCGCCCCACACCCAGCACTGTCAGTGCTCCGCTCGCTAGCCAGCACTGTCAGTGCTCCGCCCCACTGCCAGCACTGTTAGTGCTCCCCTTCACAGCCTGCTCTGCCAGTGCTCCCCACAGCCAGCACTGCCACTGCTCCCCACAACCAGCACTGCCAGTGCTCCGACCACACAGCCAGCACTGTCCGTTCTCCCCCTACACAGCCAGCACTGTCAGTGCTCCCCCACACAGCCAGCACTGTCAGTGCTCCCACCGCACAGCCAGCACTGTCAGTGCTCCCCCACACAGCCAGCACTGTCAGTGCTCCCCCACACAGCCAGCACTGTCTTTGCTCCAACCACACAGCCAGCACTGTCAGTGATCCCAACACACAGCCAGCACTGTCAGTGCTCCCACCACACAGCCAGCACTGCCAGTCCTCCCACCACACAGCCAGCACTGTTAGTGCTTCCACCACACAACCAGCTCTGCCAGTGCTCCCACACACGGCCAGAAGGGCCAGTGCTCCCCACAGCCAGTGCTCCGCCCCACACCCAGCACTGTCAGTGCTCCGCTCCCAAGCCAGCACTGTCAGTGCTCCGCCCCACTGCCAGCACTGTTAGTGCTCCCCTTCACAGCTGCACTGCCAGTGCTCCCACAGCCAGCACTGCCACTGCTCCCCACAACCAGCACTGCCAGTGCTCCGACCACACAGCCAGCACTGTCAGTTCTCCCCCTACACAGCCAGCACTGTCAGTGCTCCTCCACACAGCCAGCACTGTCAGTGCTCCCACACAGCCAGCACTGTCAATGCTCCCACCACACAGCCAGCACTGTCAGTGCTCCCACCGCACAGCCAGCACTGTCAGTGCTCCCCCACACAGCCAGCACTGTCAGTGCTCCCCCACACAGCCAGCACTGTCTTTGCTCCCACCACAGAGCCAGCACTGTCAGTGATCCCAACACACAGCCAGCACTGTCAGTGCTCCCACCACACAGCCAGCACTGCCAGTCCTCCCACCACACAGCCAGCACTGTCAGTGCTCCCCCACACAGCCAGCACCGTCAGTGCTCCGCCAACACAGCCAGCACTGTCAGTGCTCCCACCGCACCGCCAGCACTTTCAGAGCTCTCACCAGACAGTCAGCACTGCCAGTGCTCCTCTCACACAGCCAGCACTGTCAGTGCTCCCCCCACACAGCTAGCTCTGTCAGTGCACCCACCGCACAGCCATCACTGTCAGTGCTCCCACCATACAGTCGGCACTGTCAGTGCTCACACCACACAGCCAGCATTGTCAGTGATCCCCACTACCAGCCCTGCCAGTGCTCCTCACAGCCAGTTCTCCGCCTCACAGTCAGCAATGTCAGTGCTCCCACCGCACAGCCAGCAACGTCAGTGCTCCCCCACACAGCCAGCCCTGTCAGTGCTCCCAACACACAGTCAGCACTGTCAGTGCTCCCCCCACACAGCCAGCACTGTCAGTTCTCCCACCGCACAGCCAGCACTGTCAGTGCTACCCTCACACAGCCGGCACTGTCAGTGCTCCCCCACACTGGCAGCACTGTCAGTGCTCCCACCACACAGCGAGCACTGTCAGTGCTCCCAACACGCAGCCAGCACTGTCAATGCTCCCACCTCACAGCCAGCAATGCCAGTGCTCCCACCACACAGCCAGCACTGCCAGTGCTCCCACACACGGCCAGAAGGGCCAGTGCTCCCCACAGCCAGTGCTCCGTCCCACACCCAGCACTGTCAGTGCTCCGCTCCCAAGCCAGCACTGTCAGTGCTCCGCCCCACTGCCAGCACTGTTAGTGCTCCCCTTCACAGCCTGCACTGCCAGTGCTCCCCACAGCCAGCACTGCCACTGCTCCCCACAATCAGCACTGCCAGTGCTCCGACCACACAGCCAGCACTGTCAGTTCTCCCCCTACACAGCCAGCACTGTCTGTGCTCCCCCACACAGCAAGCACTGTCAGTGCTCCCACACAGCCAGCACTGTCAATGCTCCCACCACACAGCCAGCACTGTCAGTGCTCCCACCGCACAGCCAGCACTGTCAGTGCTCCCCCACACAGCCAGCACTGTCAGTGCTCCCCCACACAGCCAGCACTGTCTTTGCTCCCACCACACAGCCAGCACTGTCAGTGATCCCAACACACAGCCAGCACTGTCAGTGCTCCCACCACACAGCCAGCACCGTCAGTGCTCCTGCAACACAGCCAGCACTGTCAGTGCTCCCACCACACAGCCCGCACTGTCAGTGCTCCCACCACACAGCCAGCACTGTAAGCACTCCCCTCACACAGCCAGCTCTGTCAGTGCTCCCCACACAGCCTGCTCTGTCAGTGCTCCCACCACACAGCCAGCACTGGCAGTGCTCCCACCACACAGCCAGCACTGTCAGTGCTCCCACCACACAGCCAGCTCTGTCAGTGCTCTCCCACACAGCCAGACCTGTCAGTGCTCCCGCCAGACAGCCATCACTGTCAGTGCTCGCACCACAAAGCCAACACTGTCAGTGCTCCCACCACACAGCCAGCACTGTCAGTGCTCCCCCCACACAGCCAGCACTGTCAGTGCTCCCACCGCACAGCCAGCACTGTCAGTGCTCCCACCACACAACCAACACTGTCAGTGCTCCCCACACAGCCAGCACTGTCAGTGCTCCCCCCACACAGCCAGCACTGTCAGTGCTCGCACCGCACAGCCAGCACTGTCAATGCTCGGCCCCACAGCCAGCACTGTCAGTGGTCCCCTTCACAGCCTGCGCTGCCAGTGCTCCCCACAGCCAGCACTGCAACAGCTCCCCCACAACCAGCACTGCCAGTGCTCCCACCACACAGCCAGAACTGTCAGTGCTCCCCCACACAGCCGGCACTGTCATTGCTCCCCCCACACAGCCAGCACTGTCTGTGCTCCCGCCACACTGCCAGCACTGTCATTGCTCCCCCCACACAGCCAGCACTGTCTGTGCTCCCGCCACACTGCCAGCACTGTCAGTGCTCCCACCACACAGCCAGCACTTCCAGTGCTCCCACCACACAGCCAGCACTGTCAGTGCTCCCCCCACACAGCCAGCACTGTCAGGCCTCCGCCCACACAGCCAGCACTGTCAGTGCTCCCACTACTCAGCCAGCACTGTCAGTGCTCCCCCACACTGCCAGCTCTGTCAGTCCTCCCACCACCAAGCCAGCACTGCCAGTGCTCCCACAACACAGCCAGCACTGTCAGTGCTCCCACCTCACAGCCAGCACTGTCAGTGCTCTCACCAGACAGTCAGCAATGCCAGTGCTCCCCTCACACAGCCAGCGCTGTCAGTGCTCCCCCCACACAGCCAGCTCTGTCAGTGCACCCACCGCACAGCCATTACTGTCAGTGCTCCCACCATACAGTCGGCACTGTCACTGCTCACACCACACAGCCAGCATTGTCAATGATGCCCACTACCAGCACTGCCAGTTCTCCTCACAGCCAGTACTACGCCTCACAGTCAGCAATGTCAGTGCTCCCACCGCACAGCCAGCACTGTCAGTACTCCCCCACACAGCCAGCACTGTCAGTGCTACCCTCACACACCCGCACTGTCAGTGCTCCCCCACACAGCCGGCACTGTCAGTTCTCCCACCGCACAGCCAGCACTGTCAGTGCTACTCTCACACAGCCGGCACTGTCAGTGCTCCCCCCACACAGCCAGCACTGTCAGTTCTCCCACAACACAGCCAGCACTGTCAGTGCTCCCGCCGCACAGCCAGCATGTCAGAGCTCCCACCAGACAGTCAGCACTGCCAGTGCTCCCCTCACACAGCCAGCACTGTCAGTGCTCCCCCACACACAGCCAGCTCTGTCAGTGCACCCACCGCACAGCCATCACTGTCAGTGCTCCCACCATACAGTCGGCACTGTCAGTGCTCACACCACACAGCCAGCATTGTCAGTGATCCCCACTACCAGCACTGCCAGTGCTCCTCACAGCCAGTACTCCGCCTCACAGTCAGCACTGTCAGTGCTCCCACCGCACAGCCAGCACTGTCAGTGCTACCCTCACACAGCCGGCACTGTCAGTGCTCCCCCCACACAGCCAGCACTGTCAGTTCTCCCACCTCACAGCCAGCACTGTCAGTGCTACCCTCACACAGCCGGCACTCTCAGTGCTCCCACCACACAGCGAGCACTGTCAGTGCTCCCAACACGCAGCCAGCACTGTCAATGCTCCCACCTCACAGCTAGCAATGCCAGTGCTCCCACCACACAGCCAGCACTGTCAGTGCTCCCCCACACAGCCAGCACTGTCAGTGCTCCCACCACACAGCCAGCACTGTCAGTGCTCCCAAGACACAGCCAGCACTGTTAGTGCTACCACCACACAGCCAGCACTGCCAGTGCTCCCACACACGGCCAGAAGGGCCAGTGCTCCCCACAGCCAGTGCTCCGCCCCACACCCAGCACTGTCAGTGCTCCGCTCCCAAGCCAGCACTGCCAGTGCTCCGCCCCACTGCCAGCACTGTTAGTGCTCCCCTTCACAGCCTGCACTGCCAGTGCTCCCCACAGCCAGCACTGCCACTGCTCTCCACAACCAGCACTGCCAGTGCTCCGACCACACAGCCAGCACTGTCTGTTCTCCCCCCACACAGCCAGCACTGTCAGTGCTCCCCCACACAGCCAGCACTGTCAGTGCTCCCACACAGCCAGCACTGTCAATGCTCCCACCACACAGCCAGCACTGTCAGTGCTCCCACCGCACAGCCAGCACTGTCAGTGCTCCCCCACACAGCATGCACTGTCAGTGCTCCCCCACACAGCCAGCACTGTCTTTGCTCCCACCACACAGCCAGCACTGTCAGTGATCCCAACACACAGCCAGCACTGTCAGTGCTCCCACCACACAGCCAGCACTGCCAGTCCTCCCACCACACAGCCAGCACTGTCAGTGCTCCCCCACACAGCCAGCACCGTCAGTGCTCCTCCAACACAGCTAGCACTGTCAGTGCTCCCACCACACAGCCCGCACTGTCAGTGCTCCCACCACACAGCCAGCACTGTAAGCGCTCCCCTCACACAGCCAGCTCTGTCAGTGCTCCCCAGACAGCCTGCTCTGTCAGTGCTCCCACCACACAGCCAGCACTGGCAGTGCTCCCACCACACAGCCAGCACTGTCAGTGCTCCCACCACACAGCCAGCTCTGTCAGTGCTCTCCCACACTGCCAGACCTGTCAGTGCTCCCGCCACACAGCCATCACTGTCAGTGCTCGCACCACAAAGCCAACACTGTCAGTGCTCCCACCACACAGCGAGCACTGGAGTGTTCCCACCACACAAACAACACTGTCAGTGCTCCTCCACACAGCCAGCACTGTCAGTGCTCCCCCACACAGCCAGCACTGTCAGTGCTCCCACCGCACAGCCAGCACTGTCAGTGCTCCCACCACACAACCAACACTGTCAGTGCTCCCCACACAGCCAGCACTGTCAGTGCTCCCCCCACACAGCCAGCACGGTCAGTGCTCGCACCGCACAGCCAGCACTGTCAATGCTTGGCCCGACAGCCAGCACTGTCAGTGGTCCACTTCACAGCCTGCGCTGCCAGTGCTCCCCACAGCCAGCACTGCAACAGCTCCCCCACAACCAGCAATGCCAGTGCTCCCACCACACAGCCAGAACTGTCAGTGCTCCCCCACACAGCCGGCACTGTCATTGCTCCCCCCACACAGCCAGCACTGTCTGTGCTCCCGCCACACTGCCAGCACTGTCAGTGCTCCCAACACACAGCCAGCATTGTCAGCGTTTCCACCACACAGCCAGCACTTCCAGTGCTCCCACCAAACAGCCAGCACTGTCAGTGCTCCCCCCACACAGCCAGCACTGTCAGGGCTCCGCCCACACAGCCAGCACTGTCAGTGCTGCCACCACACACCCAGCACTGTCAGTGCTCCCACCACACAGCCAGCACTGTCTGTGCTGCCACCACACAGCCAGCACTGTCAGTGCTCCCACTACTCAGCCAGCACTGTCAGTGCTCCCCCACACAGCCAGCTCTGTCAGTCCTCCCCCCACACAGCCAGCACTGCCAGTGCTCCCACAACACAGCCAGCACTGTCAGTGCTCCCACCGCACAGCCAGCACTGTCAGTTCTCCCCCACACAGCCAGCACTGTCAGTGCTCCCACACAGCCAGCACTGTCAATGCTCCCACCACACAGCCAGCACTGTCAGTGCTCCCACCGCACAGCCAGCACTGTCAGTGCTCCCCCACACAGCCAGCACTGTCAGTGCTCCCCCACACAGCCAGCACTGTCTTTGCTCCCACCACACAGCCAGCACTGTCAGTGATCCCAACACACAGCCAGCACTGTCAGTGCTCCCACCACACAGCCAGCACTGCCAGTCCTCCCACCACACAGCCAGCACTGTCAGTGCTCCCCCACACAGCCAGCACCGTCAGTGCTCCTCCAACACAGCTAACACTGTCAGTGCTCCCACCACACAGCCCGCACTGTCAGTGCTCCCACCACACACCCAGCACTGTAAGCGCTCCCCTCACACAGCCAGCTCTGTCAGTGCTCCCCAGACAGCCTGCTCTGTCAGTGCTCCCACCACACAGCCAGCACTGGCAGTGCTCCCACCACACAGCCAGCACTGTCAGTGCTCCCACCACACAGCCAGCTCTGTCAGTGCTCTCCCACACAGCCAGACCTGTCAGTGCTCCCGCCACACAGCCATCACTGTCAGTGCTCGCACCACAAAGCCAACACTGTCAGTGCTCCCACCACACAGCGAGCACTGTCAGTGTTCCCACCACACAACCAACACTGTCAGTGCTCCCCCACACAGCCAGCACTGTCAGTGCTCTCACCAGACAGTCAGCACTGCCAGTGCTCCCCTCACACAGCCAGCACTGTCAGTGCTCCCCCCACACAGCCAGCTCTGTCAGTGCTCCCCCCACACAGCCAGCACTGTCAGTGCTCGCACCGCACAGCCAGCACTGTCAATGCTCGGCCCCACAGCCAGCACTGTCAGTGGTCCCCTTCACAGCCTGCGCTGCCAGTGCTCCCCAGCCAGCACTGCAACAGCTCCCCCACAACCAGCACTGCCAGTGCTCCCACCACACAGCCAGAACTGTCAGTCCTCCCCCCACACAGCCGGCACTGTCATTGCTCCCCCCACACAGCCAGCACTGTCTGTGCTCCCGCCACACTGCCAGCACTGTCATTGCTCCCCCCACACAGCCAGCACTGTCTGTGCTCCCGCCACACTGCCAGCACTGTCAGTGCTCCCACCACACAGCCAGCACTTCCAGTGCTCCCACCACACAGCCAGCACTGTCAGTGCTCCCCCCACACAGCCAGCACTGTCAGGCCTCCGCCCACACAGCCAGCACTGTCAGTGCTCCCACTACTCAGCCAGCACTGTCAGTGCTCCCCACACTGCCAGCTCTGTCAGTCCTCCCACCACCAAGCCAGCACTGCCAGTGCTCCCACAACACAGCCAGCACTGTCAGTGCTCCCACCTCACAGCCAGCACTGTCAGTGCTCTCACCAGACAGTCAGCAATGCCAGTGCTCCCCTCACACAGCCAGCACTGTCAGTGCTCCCCCCACACAGCCAGCTCTGTCAGTGCACCCACCGCACAGCCATTACTGTCAGTGCTCCCACCATACAGTCGGCACTGTCACTGCTCACACCACACAGCCAGCATTGTCAATGATCCCCACTACCAGCACTGCCAGTTCTCCTCACAGCCAGTACTACGCCTCACAGTCAGCAATGTCAGTGCTCCCACCGCACAGCCAGCACTGTCAGTACTCCCCCACACAGCCAGCACTGTCAGTGCTACCCTCACACAGCCGGCACTGTCAGTGCTCCCCCACACAGCCGGCACTGTCAGTTCTCCCACCGCACAGCCAGCACTGTCAGTGCTACTCTCACACAGCCGGCACTGTCAGTGCTCCCCCCACACAGCCAGCACTGTCAGTTCTCCCACAACACAGCCAGCACTGTCAGTGCTCCCGCCGCACAGCCAGCACTGTCAGAGCTCCCACCAGACAGTCAGCACTGCCAGTGCTCCCCTCACACAGCCAGCACTGTCAGTGCTCCCCCACACACAGCCAGCTCTGTCAGTGCACCCACCGCACAGCCATCACTGTCAGTGCTCCCACCATACAGTCGGCACTGTCAGTGCTCACACCACACAGCCAGCATTGTCAGTGATCCCCACTACCAGCACTGCCAGTGCTCCTCACAGCCAGTACTCCGCCTCACAGTCAGCACTGTCAGTGCTCCCACCGCACAGCCAGCACTGTCAGTGCTACCCTCACACAGCCGGCACTGTCAGTGCTCCCCCCACACAGCCAGCACTGTCAGTTCTCCCACCTCACAGCCAGCACTGTCAGTGCTACCCTCACACAGCCGGCACTGTCAGTGCTCCCACCACACAGCCAGCACTGTCAGTGCTCCGCCACACAGCCAGCACTGTCAGTGCTCCCACCACACAGCCAGCACTGTCAGTGCTCCCAAGACACAGCCAGCACTGTTAGTGCTACCACCACACAGCCAGCACTGCCAGTGCTCCCACACACGGCCAGAAGGGCCAGTGCTCCCCACAGCCAGTGCTCCGCCCCACACCCAGCACTGTCAGTGCTCCGCTCCCAAGCCAGCACTGCCAGTGCTCCGCCCCACTGCCAGCACTGTTAGTGCTCCCCTTCACAACCTGCACTGCCAGTGCTCCCCACAGCCAGCACTGCCACTGCTCCCCACAACCAGCACTGCCAGTGCTCCGACCACACAGCCAGCACTGTCTGTTCTCCCCCCACACAGCCAGCACTGTCAGTGCTCCCCCACACAGCCAGCACTGTCAGTGCTCCCACACAGCCAGCACTGTCAATGCTCCCACCACACAGCCAGCACTGTCAGTGCTCCCACCGCACAGCCAGCACTGTCAGTGCCCCCACACACAGACAGCACTGTCAGTGCTCCCCCACACAGCCAGCACTGTCTTTGCTCCCACCACACAGCCAGCACTGTCAGTGATCCCAACACACAGCCAGCACTGTCAGTGCTCCCACCACACAGCCAGCACTGCCAGTCCTCCCACCACACAGCCAGCACTGTCAGTGCTCCCCCACACAGCCAGCACCGTCAGTGCTCCTCCAACACAGCTAGCACTGTCAGTGCTCCCACCACACAGCCAGCACTGTCAGTGCTCCCACCGCACAGCCAGCACTGTCAGTGCTCCCCACACAGCCAGCACTGTCAGTGCTCCCCCACACAGCCAGCACTGTCTTTGCTCCAACCACACAGCCAGCACTGTCAGTGATCCCAACACACAGCCAGCACTGTCAGTGCTCCCACCACACAGCCAGCACTGCCAGTCCTCCCACCACACAGCCAGCACTGTTAGTGCTCCCACCACACAACCAGCTCTGCCAGTGCTCCCACACACGGCCAGAAGGGCCAGTGCTCCCCACAGCCAGTGCTCCGCCCCACACCCAGAACTGTCAGTGCTCACTCCCAAGCCAGCACTGTCAGTGCTCCGCCCCACTGCCAGCACTGTTAGTGCTCCCCTTCACAGCTGCACTGCCAGTGCTCCCACAGCCAGCACTGCCACTGCTCCCCACAACCAGCACTGCCAGTGCTCCGACCACACAGCCAGCACTGTCAGTTCTCCCCCTACACAGCCAGCACTGTCAGTGCTCCCCCACACAGCCAGCACTGTCAGTGCTCCCACACAGCCAGCACTGTCAATGCTCCCACCACACAGCCAGCACTGTCAGTGCTCCCACCGCACAGCCAGCACTGTCAGTGCTCCCCCACACAGCCAGCACTGTCAGTGCTCCCCCACACAGCCAGCACTGTCTTTGCTCCCACCACACAGCCAGCACTGTCAGTGATCCCAACACACAGCCAGCACTGTCAGTGCTCCCACCACACAGCCAGCACTGCCAGTCCTCCCACCACACAGCCAGCACTGTCAGTGCTCCCCCACACAGCCAGCACCGTCAGTGCTCCGCCAACACAGCCAGCACTGTCAGTGCTCCCACCACACATCCCGCACTGTCAGTGCTCCCACCACAGAGCCAGCACTGTAAGCGCTCCCCTCACACAGCCAGCTCTGTCAGTGCTCCCCACACAGCCTGCTCTGTCAGTGCTCCCGCCGCACAGCCAGCACTGTCAGAGCTCCCACCAGACAGTCAGCACTGCCAGTGCTCCCCTCACTCAGCCAGCACTGTCAGTGCTCCCCCACACACAGCCAGCTCTGTCAGTGCACCCACCGCTCAGCCATCACTGTCAGTGCTCCCACCATACAGTCGGCACTGTCAGTGCTCACACCACACAGCCAGCATTGTCAGTGATCCCCACTACCAGCACTGCCAGTGCTCCTCACAGCCAGTACTCCGCCTCACAGTAAGCAATGTCAGTGCTCCCAACACACAGTCAGCACTGTCAGTGCTCCCACCGCACAGCCAGCACTGTCAGTGCTACCCTCACACAGCCGGCACTGTCAGTGCTCCCCCCACACAGCCAGCACTGTCAGTTCTCCCACCGCACAGCCAGCACTGTCAGTGCTACCCTCACACAGCCGGCACTGTCAGTGCTCCCCCACACAGACAGCACTGTCAGTGCCCCCACAACACAGCGAGCACTGTCAGTGCTCCCAACACGCAGCCAGCACCGTCAATGCTTCCACCTCACAGCCAGCAATGCCAGTGCTCCCACCACACAGCCAGCACTGCCAGTGCTCCCACACACGGCCAGAAGGGCCAGTGCTCCCCACAGCCAGTGCTCCGCCCACACCCAGCACTGTCAGTGCTCCGCTCCCAAGCCAGCACTGTCAGTGCTCCGCCCCCTGCCAGCACTGTTAGTGCTCCCCTTCACAGCCTGCACTGCCAGTGCTCCCCACAGCCAGCACTGCCACTGCTCCCCACAATCAGCACTGCCAGTGCTCCGACCACACAGCCAGCACTGTCAGTTCTCCCCCTAAACAGCCAGCACTGTCAGTGCTCCCCCACACAGCACGCACTGTCAGTGCTCCCACACAGCCAGCACTGTCAATGCTCCCACCACACAGCCAGCACTGTCAGTGCTCTCACCGCACAGCCAGCACTGTCAGTGCTCCCCCACACAGCCAGCACTGTCAGTGCTCCCCCACACAGCCAGCACTGTCTTTGCTCCCACCACACAGCCAGCACTGTCAGTGATCCCAACACACAGCCAGCACTGTCAGTGCTCCCACCACACAGCCAGCACCGTCAGTGCTCCTCCAACACAGCCAGCACTGTCAGTGCTCCCACCACACAGCCCGCACTGTCAGTGCTCCCACCACACAGCCAGCACTGTAAGCGCTCCCCTCACACAGCCAGCTCTGTCAGTGCTCCACACACAGCCTGCTCTGTCAGTGCTCCCACCACACAGCCAGCACTGGCAGTGCTCCCACCACACAGCCAGCACTGTCAGTGCTCCCACCACACAGCCAGCTCTGTCAGTGCTCTCCCACACAGCCAGACCTGTCAGTGCTCCCGCCACACAGCCATCACTGTCAGTGCTCGCACCACAAAGCCAACACTGTCAGTGCTCCCACCACACAGCCAGCACTGTCAGTGCTCCCCCCACACAGCCAGCACTGTCAGTGCTCCCACCGCACAGCCAGCACTGTCAGTGCTCCCACCACACAACCAACACTGTCAGTGCTCCCCACACAGCCAGCACTGTCAGTGCTCCCCCCACACAGCCAGCACTGTCAGTGCTCGCACCGCACAGCCAGCACTGTCAATGCTCGGCCCCACAGCCAGCACTGTCAGTGGTCCCCTTCACAGCCTGCGCTGCCAGTGCTCCCCACAGCCAGCACTGCAACAGCTCCCCCACAACCAGCACTGCCAGTGCTCCCACCACACAGCCAGAACTGTCAGTGCTCCCCCACACAGCCGGCACTGTCATTGCTCCCCCCACACAGCCAGCACTGTCTGTGCTCCCGCCACACTGCCAGCACTGTCATTGCTCCCCCCACACAGCCAGCACTGTCTGTGCTCCCGCCACACTGCCAGCACTGTCAGTGCTCCCACCACACAGCCAGCACTTCCAGTGCTCCCACCACACAGCCAGCACTGTCAGTGCTCCCCCCACACAGCCAGCACTGTCAGGCCTCCGCCCACACAGCCAGCACTGTCAGTGCTCCCACTACTCAGCCAGCACTGTCAGTGCTCCCCCACACTGCCAGCTCTGTCAGTCCTCCCACCACCAAGCCAGCACTGCCAGTGCTCCCACAACACAGCCAGCACTGTCAGTGCTCCCACCTCACAGCCAGCACTGTCAGTGCTCTCACCAGACAGTCAGCAATGCCAGTGCTCCCCTCACACAGCCAGCGCTGTCAGTGCTCCCCCCACACAGCCAGCTCTGTCAGTGCACCCACCGCACAGCCATTACTGTCAGTGCTCCCACCATACTGTCGGCACTGTCACTGCTCACACCACACAGCCAGCATTGTCAATGATCCCCACTACCAGCACTGCCAGTTCTCCTCACAGCCAGTACTACGCCTCACAGTCAGCAATGTCAGTGCTCCCACCGCACAGCCAGCACTGTCAGTACTCCCCCACACAGCCAGCACTGTCAGTGCTACCCTCACACAGCCGGCACTGTCAGTGCTCCCCCACACAGCCGGCACTGTCAGTTCTCCCACCGCACAGCCAGCACTGTCAGTGCTACTCTCACACAGCCGGCACTGTCAGTGCTCCCCCCACACAGCCAGCACTGTCAGTTCTCCCACAACACAGCCAGCACTGTCAGTGCTCCCGCCGCACAGCCAGCACTGTCAGAGCTCCCACCAGACAGTCAGCACTGCCAGTGCTCCCCTCACACAGCCAGCACTGTCAGTGCTCCCCCACACACAGCCAGCTCTGTCAGTGCACCCACCGCACAGCCATCACTGTCAGTGCTCCCACCATACAGTCGGCACTGTCAGTGCTCACACCACACAGCCAGCATTGTCAGTGATCCCCACTACCAGCACTGCCAGTGCTCCTCACAGCCAGTACTCCGCCTCACAGTCAGCACTGTCAGTGCTCCCACCGCACAGCCAGCACTGTCAGTGCTACCCTCACACAGCCGGCACTGTCAGTGCTCCCCCCACACAGCCAGCACTGTCAGTTCTCCCACCTCACAGCCAGCACTGTCAGTGCTACCCTCACACAGCCGGCACTGTCAGTGCTCCCACCACACAGCGAGCACTGTCAGTGCTCCCAACACGCAGCCAGCACTGTCAATGCTCCCACCTCACAGCTAGCAATGCCAGTGCTCCCACCACACAGCTAGCACTGTCAGTGCTCCCACCACACAGCCAGCACTGTCAGTGCTCCCAAGACACAGCCAGCACTGTTAGTGCTACCACCACACAGCCAGCACTGCCAGTGCTCCCACACACGGCCAGAAGGGCCAGTGCTCCCCACAGCCAGTGCTCCGCCCCACACCCAGCACTGTCAGTGCTCCGCTCCCAAGCCAGCACTGCCAGTGCTCCGCCCCACTGCCAGCACTGTTAGTGCTCCCCTTCACAGCCTGCACTGCCAGTGCTCCCCACAGCCAGCACTGCCACTGCTCCCCACAACCAGCACTGCCAGTGCTCCGACCACACAGCCAGCACTGTCTGTTCTCCCCCCACACAGCCAGCACTGTCAGTGCTCCCCCACACAGCCAGCACTGTCAGTGCTCCCACACAGCCAGCACTGTCAATGCTCCCACCACACAGCCAGCACTGTCAGTGCTCCCACCGCACAGCCAGCACTGTCAGTGCTCCCCCACACAGCCAGCACTGTCAGTGCTCCCCACACAGCCAGCACTGTCTTTGCTCCCACCACACAGCCAGCACTGTCAGTGATCCCAACACACAGCCAGCACTGTCAGTGCTCCCACCACACAGCCAGCACTGCCAGTCCTCCCACCACACAGCCAGCACTGTCAGTGCTCCCCCACACAGCCAGCACCGTCAGTGCTCCTCCAACACAGCTAGCACTGTCAGTGCTCCCACCACACAGCCCGCACTGTCAGTGCTCCCACCACACAGCCAGCACTGTAAGCGCTCCCCTCACACAGCCAGCTCTGTCAGTGCTCCCCAGACAGCCTGCTCTGTCAGTGCTCCCACCACACAGCCAGCACTGGCAGTGCTCCCACCACACAGCCAGCACTGTCAGTGCTCCCACCACACAGCCAGCTCTGTCAGTGCTCTCCCACACAGCCAGACCTGTCAGTGCTCCCGCCACACAGCCATCACTGTCAGTGCTCGCACCACAAAGCCAACACTGTCAGTGCTCCCACCACACAGCGAGCACTGGAGTGTTCCCACCACACAACCAACACTGTCAGTGCTCCTCCACACAGCCAGCACTGTCAGTGCTCCCCCACACAGCCAGCACTGTCAGTGCTCCCACCACACAACCAACACTGTCAGTGCTCCCCACACAGCCAGCACTGTCAGTGCTCCCCCCACACAGCCAGCACGGTCAGTGCTCGCACCGCACAGCCAGCACTGTCAATGCTTGGCCCCACAGCCAGCACTGTCAGTGGTCCACTTCACAGCCTGCGCTGCCAGTGCTCCCCACAGCCAGCACTGCAACAGCTCCCCCACAACCAGCACTGCCAGTGCTCCCACCACACAGCCAGAACTGTCAGTGCTCCCCCACACAGCCGGCACTGTCATTGCTCCCCCCACACAGCCAGCACTGTCTGTGCTCCCACCACACTGCCAGCACTGTCAGTGCTCCCAACACACAGCCAGCATTGTCAGTGTTTCCACCGCACAGCCAGCACTTCCAGTGCTCCCACCAAACAGCCAGCACTGTCAGTGCTCCCCCACACAGCCAGCACTGTCAGGGCTCCGCCCACACAGCCAGCACTGTCAGTGCTGCCACCACACACCCAGCACTGTCAGTGCTCCCACCACACAGCCAGCACTGTCTGTGCTGCCACCACTCAGCCAGCACTGTCAGTGCTCCCACTACTCAGCCAGCACTGTCAGTGCTCCCCCCACACAGCCAGCTCTGTCAGTCCTCCCCCCACACAGCCAGCACTGCCAGTGCTCCCACAACACAGCCAGCACTGTCAGTGCTCCCACCGCACAGCCAGCACTGTCAGTGCTCCCCCACACAGCCAGCACTGTCAGTGCTCCCACACAGCCAGCACTGTCAATGCTCCCACCACACAGCCAGCACTGTCAGTGCTCCCACCGCACAGCCAGCACTGTCAGTGCTCCCCCACACAGCCAGCACTGTCAGTGCTCCCCCACACAGCCAGCACTGTCTTTGCTCCCACCACACAGCCAGCACTGTCAGTGATCCCAACACACAGCCAGCGCTGTCAGTGCTCCCACCACACAGCCAGCACTGCCAGTCCTCCCACCACACAGCCAGCACTGTCAGTGCTCCCCCACACAGCCAGCACCGTCAGTGCTCCTCCAACACAGCTAACACTGTCAGTGCTCCCACCACACAGCCCGCACTGTCAGTGCTCCCACCACACACCCAGCACTGTAAGCGCTCCCCTCACACAGCCAGCTCTGTCAGTGCTCCCCAGACAGCCTGCTCTGTCAGTGCTCCCACCACACAGCCAGCACTGGCAGTGCTCCCACCACACAGCCAGCACTGTCAGTGCTCCCACCACACAGCCAGCTCTGTCAGTGCTCTCCCACACAGCCAGACCTGTCAGTGCTCCCGCCACACAGCCATCACTGTCAGTGCTCGCACCACAAAGCCAACACTGTCAGTGCTCCCACCACACAGCGAGCACTGTCAGTGTTCCCACCACACAACCAACACTGTCAGTGCTCCCCCACACAGCCAGCACTGTCAGTGCTCTCACCAGACAGTCAGCACTGCCAGTGCTCCCCTCACACAGCCAGCACTGTCAGTGCTCCCCCCACACAGCCAGCTCTGTCAGTGCTCCCCCCACACAGCCAGCACTGTCAGTGCTCGCACCGCACAGCCAGCACTGTCAATGCTCGGCCCCACAGCCAGCACTGTCAGTGGTCCCCTTCACAGCCTGCGCTGCCAGTGCTCCCCACAGCCAGCACTGCAACAGCTCCCCCACAACCAGCACTGCCAGTGCTCCCACCACACAGCCAGAACTGTCAGTGCTCCCCCACACAGCCGGCACTGTCATTGCTCCCCCCACACAGCCAGCACTGTCTGTGCTCCCGCCACACTGCCAGCACTGTCATTGCTCCCCCCACACAGCCAGCACTGTCTGTGCTCCCGCCACACTGCCAGCACTGTCAGTGCTCCCACCACACAGCCAGCACTTCCAGTGCTCCCACCACACAGCCAGCACTGTCAGTGCTCCCCCCACACAGCCAGCACTGTCAGGCCTCCGCCCACACAGCCAGCACTGTCAGTGCTCCCACTACTCAGCCAGAACTGTCAGTGCTCCCCCACACTGCCAGCTCTGTCAGTCCTCCCACCACCAAGCCAGCACTGCCAGTGCTCCCACAACACAGCCAGCACTGTCAGTGCTCCCACCTCACAGCCAGCACTGTCAGTGCTCTCACCAGACAGTCAGCAATGCCAGTGCTCCCCTCACACAGCCAGCACTGTCAGTGCTCCCCCACACACAGCCAGCTCTGTCAGTGCACCCACCGCACAGCCATTACTGTCAGTGCTCCCACCATACAGTCGGCACTGTCACTGCTCACACCACACAGCCAGCATTGTCAATGATCCCTACTACCAGCACTGCCAGTTCTCCTCACAGCCAGTACTACGCCTCACAGTCAGCAATGTCAGTGCTCCCACCGCACAGCCAGCACTGGCAGTACTCCCCCACACAGCCAGCACTGTCAGTGCTACCCTCACACAGCCGGCACTGTCAGTGCTCCCCCACACAGCCGGCACTGTCAGTTCTCCCACCGCACAGCCAGCACTGTCAGTGCTACTCTCACACAGCCGGCACTGTCAGTGCTCCCCCCACACAGCCAGCACTGTCAGTTCTCCCACAACACAGCCAGCACTGTCAGTGCTCCCGCCGCACAGCCAGCACTGTCAGAGCTCCCACCAGACAGTCAGCACTGCCAGTGCTCCCACCGCACAGCCAGCACTGTCAGTGCTCCCCCCACACAGCCAGCACTGTCAGTGCTCGCACCGCACAGCCAGCACTGTCAATGCTCGGCCCCACAGCCAGCACTGTCAGTGGTCCCCTTCACAGCCTGCGCTGCCAGTGCTCCCCACAGCCAGCACTGCAACAGCTCCCCCACAACCAGCACTGCCAGTGCTCCCACCACACAGCCAGAACTGTCAGTGCTCCCCCACACAGCCGGCACTGTCATTGCTCCCCCCACACAGCCAGCACTGTCTGTGCTCCCGCCACACTGCCAGCACTGTCATTGCTCCCCCCACACAGCCAGCACTGTCTGTCCTCCCGCCACACTGCCAGCACTGTCAGTGCTCCCACCACACAGCCAGCACTTCCAGTGCTCCCACCACACAGCCAGCACTGTCAGTGCTCCCCCCACACAGCCAGCACTGTCAGGCCTCCGCCCACACAGCCAGCACTGTCAGTGCTCCCACTACTCAGCCAGCACTGTCAGTGCTCCCCCACACTGCCAGCTCTGTCAGTCCTCCCACCACCAAGCCAGCACTGCCAGTGCTCCCACAACACAGCCAGCACTGTCAGTGCTCCCACCTCACAGCCAGCACTGTCAGTGCTCTCACCAGACAGTCAGCAATGCCAGTGCTCCCCTCACACAGCCAGCACTGTCAGTGCTCCCCCCACACAGCCAGCTCTGTCAGTGCACCCACCGCACAGCCATTACTGTCAGTGCTCCCACCATACAGTCGGCACTGTCACTGCTCACACCACACAGCCAGCATTGTCAATGATCCCCACTACCAGCACTGCCAGTTCTCCTCACAGCCAGTACTACGCCTCACAGTCAGCAATGTCAGTGCTCCCACCGCACAGCCAGCACTGGCAGTACTCCCCCACACAGCCAGCACTGTCAGTGCTACCCTCACACAGCCGGCACTGTCAGTGCTCCCCCACACAGCCGGCACTGTCAGTTCTCCCACCGCACAGCCAGCACTGTCAGTGCTACTCTCACACAGCCGGCACTGTCAGTGCTCCCCCCACACAGCCAGCACTGTCAGTTCTCCCACAACACAGCCAGCACTGTCAGTTCTCCCGCCGCACAGCCAGCACTGTCAGAGCTCCCACCAGACAGTCAGCACTGCCAGTGCTACCCTCACACAGCCAGCACTGTCAGTGCTCCCCCACACACAGCCAGCTCTGTCAGTGCACCCACCGCACAGCCATCACTGTCAGTGCTCCCACCATACAGTCGGCACTGTCAGTGCTCACACCACACAGCCAGCATTGTCAGTGATCCCCACTACCAGCACTGCCAGTGCTCCTCACAGCCAGTACTCCGCCTCACAGTCAGCACTGTCAGTGCTCCCACCGCACAGCCAGCACTGTCAGTGCTACCCTCACACAGCCGGCACTGTCAGTGCTCCCCCCACACAGCCAGCACTGTCAGTTCTCCCACCTCACAGCCAGCACTGTCAGTGCTACCCTCACACAGCCGGCACTGTCAGTGCTCCCACCACACAGCCAGCACTGTCAGTGCTCCCCCACACAGCCAGCACTGTCAGTGCTCCCACCACACAGCCAGCACTGTCAGTGCTCCCAAGACACAGCCAGCACTGTTAGTGCTACCACCACACAGCCAGCACTGCCAGTGCTCCCACACACGGCCAGAAGGGCCAGTGCTCCCCACAGCCAGTGCTCCGCCCCACACCCAGCACTGTCAGTGCTCCGCTCCCAAGCCAGCACTGCCAGTGCTCCGCCCCACTGCCAGCACTGTTAGTGCTCCCCTTCACAGCCTGCACTGCCAGTGCTCCCCACAGCCAGCACTGCCACTGCTCCCCACAACCAGCACTGCCAGTGCTCCGACCACACAGCCAGCACTGTCTGTTCTCCCCCCACACAGCCAGCACTGTCAGTGCTCCACCACACAGCCAGCACTGTCAGTGCTCCCACACAGCCAGCACTGTCAATGCTCCCACCACACAGCCAGCACTGTCAGTGCTCCCACCGCACAGCCAGCACTGTCAGTGCTCCCCCACACAGCCAGCACTGTCAGTGCTCCCCCACACAGCCAGCACTGTCTTTGCTCCCACCACACAGCCAGCACTGTCAGTGATCCCAACACACAGCCAGCACTGTCAGTGCTCCCACCACACAGCCAGCACTGCCAGTCCTCCCACCACACAGCCAGCACTGTCAGTGCTCCCCCACACAGCCAGCACCGTCAGTGCTCCTCCAACACAGCTAGCACTGTCAGTGCTCCCACCACACAGCCCGCACTGTCAGTGCTCCCACCACACAGCCAGCACTGTAAGCGCTCCCCTCACACAGCCAGCTCTGTCAGTGCTCCCCAGACAGCCTGCTCTGTCAGTGCTCCCACCACACAGCCAGCACTGGCAGTGCTCCCACCACACAGCCAGCACTGTCAGTGCTCCCACCACACAGCCAGCTCTGTCAGTGCTCTCCCACACAGCCAGACCTGTCAGTGCTCCCGCCACACAGCCATCACTGTCAGTGCTCGCACCACAAAGCCAACACTGTCAGCGCTCCCACCACACAGCGAGCACTGGAGTGTTCCCACCACACAACCAACACTGTCAGTGCTCCTCCACACAGCCAGCACTGTCAGTGCTCCCCCACACAGCCAGCACTGTCAGTGCTGCCACCGCACAGCCAGCACTGTCAGTGCTCCCACCACACAACCAACACTGTCAGTGCTCCCCACACAGCCAGCACTGTCAGTGCTCCCCCCACACAGCCAGCACGGTCAGTGCTCGCACCGCACAGCCAGCACTGTCAATGCTTGGCCCCACAGCCAGCACTGTCAGTGGTCCACTTCACAGCCTGCGCTGCCAGTGCTCCCCACAGCCAGCACTGCAACAGCTCCCCCACAACCAGCACTGCCAGTGCTCCCACCACACAGCCAGAACTGTCAGTGCTCCCAACACACAGCCAGCATTGTCAGTGTTTCCACCACACAGCCAGCACTTCCAGTGCTCCCACCAAACAGCCAGCACTGTCAGTGCTCCCCCCACACAGCCAGCACTGTCAGGGCTCCGCCCACACAGCCAGCACTGTCAGTGCTGCCAGCACACACCCAGCACTGTCAGTGCTCCCACCACACAGCCAGCACTGTCTGTGCTGCCACCACACAGCCAGCACTGTCAGTGCTCCCACTACTCAGCCAGCACTGTCAGTGCTCCCCCCACACAGCCAGCTCTGTCAGTCCTTCCCCCACACAGCCAGCACTGCCAGTGCTCCCACAACACAGCCAGCACTGTCAGTGCTCCCACCGCACAGCCAGCACTGTCAGTGCTCCCCCACACAGCCAGCACTGTCAGTGCTCCCACACAGCCAGCACTGTCAATGCTCCCACCACACAGCCAGCACTGTCAGTGCTCCCACCGCACAGCCAGCACTGTCAGTGCTCCCCCACACAGCCAGCACTGTCAGTGCTCCCCAACAGAGCCAGCACTGTCTTTGCTCCCACCACACAGCCAGCACTGTCAGTGATCCCAACACAGAGCCAGCACTGTCAGTGCTCCCACCACACAGCCAGCACTGCCAGTCCTCCCACCACACAGCCAGCACTGTCAGTGCTCCCTCACACAGCCAGCACCGTCAGTGCTCCTCCAACACAGCTAACACTGTCAGTGTTCCCACCACACAGCCCGCACTGTCAGTGCTCCCACCACACACCCAGCACTGTAAGCGCTCCCCTCACACAGCCAGCTCTGTCAGTGCTCCCAGACAGCCTGCTCTGTCAGTGCTCCCACCACACAGCCAGCACTGGCAGTGCTCCCACCACACAGCCAGCACTGTCAGTGCTCCCACCACACAGCCAGCTCTGTCAGTGCTCTCCCACACAGCCAGACCTGTCAGTGCTCCCGCCACACAGCCATCACTGTCAGTGCTCGCACCACAAAGCCAACACTGTCAGTGCTCCCACCACACAGCGAACACTGTCAGTGTTCCCACCACACAACCAACACTGTCAGTGCTCCCCCACACAGCCAGCACTGTCAGTGCTCTCACCAGACAGTCAGCACTGCCAGTGCTCCCCTCACACAGCCAGCACTGTCAGTGCTCCCCCCACACAGCCAGCTCTGTCAGTGCACCCACCGCACAGCCATCACTGTCAGTGTTCCCACCATACAGTCGGCACTGTCACTGCTCACACCACACAGCCAGCATTGTCAGTGATCCCCACTACCAGCACTGCCAGTGCTCCTCACAGCCAGTACTCCGCCTCACAGTCAGCAATGTCAGTGCTCCCACCGCACAGCCAGCACTGTCAGTGCTCCCCGACACAGCCAGCACTGTCAGTGCTACCCTCACACAGCCGGCACTGTCAGTGCTCCCCCCACACAGCCAGCACTGTCAGTTCTCCCACGGCACAGCCAGCACTGTCAGTGCTACCCTCACACAGCCGGCACTGTCAGTGCTCCCCCCACACAGCCAGCACTGTCAGTTCTCCCACAACACAGCTAGCACTGTCAGTGCTCCCACCGCACCGCCAGCACTGTCGGAGCTCCCACCAGACAGTCAGCACTGCCAGTGCTCCCCTCACACAGCCAGCACTGTCAGTGCTCCCCCCACACAGCTAGCTCTGTCAGTGCCCCCACTGCATAGCCATCACTGTCAGTGCTCCCACCATACAGTCGGCACTGTCAGTGCTCACACCACACAGCCAGCATTGTCAGTGATCCCCACTACCAGCACTGCCAGTGCTCCTCACAGCCAGTACTCCGCCTCACAGTCAGCAATGTCAGTGCTCCCACCGCACAGGCAGCAACGTCAGTGCTCCCCCATACAGCCAGCCCTGTCAGTGCTCCCAACACACAGTCAGCACTGTCAGTGCTCCCACCGCACAGCCAGCACTGCCAGTGCTACCCTCACACAGCGGGCACTGTCAGTGCTCCCCCACACTGCCAGCACTGTCAGTGCTCCCACCACACAGCGAGCACTGTCAGTGCTCCCAACACGCAGCCAGCACTGTCAATGCTCCTACCTCACAGCCAGCAATGCCAGTGCTCCCACCACACAGCCAGCACTGTCAGTGCTCCCCCACAGAGCCAGCACTGCCAGTACTCCTCCCATACAGCCGCTCTGCAGTGCTCCCACCACACAGCCAGCACTGCAACAGCTCCCCCACAACCAGCACTGCCAGTGCTCCCACCACACAGCCAGAACTGTCAGTCCTCCCCCCACACAGCCGGCACTGTCATTGCTCCCCCCACACAGCCAGCACTGTCTGTGCTCCCACCACACTGCCAGCACTGTCAGTGCTCCCAACACACAGCCAGCATTGTCAGTGTTCACACCACACAGCCAGCACTTCCAGTGCTCCCACCACACAGCCAGCACTGTCAGTGCTGCCACAACACAGCCAGCTCTGTCAGTCCTCCCACCACACAGCCAGCACTGCCAGTGCTCCCCCACACAGCCGGCACTGTCAGTTCTCCCACCGCACAGCCAGCACTGTCAGTGCTACTCTCACACAGCCGGCACTGTCAGTGCTCCCCGCACACAGCCAGCACTGTCAGTTCTCCCACAACACAGCCAGCACTGTCAGTGCTCCCGCCGCACAGCCAGCACTGTCAGAGCTCCCACCAGACAGTCAGCACTGCCAGTGCTCCCCTCACACAGCCAGCACTGTCAGTGCTCCCCCACACACAGCCAGCTCTGTCAGTGCACCCACCGCACAGCCATCACTGTCAGTGCTCCCACCATACAGTCGGCACTGTCAGTGCTCACACCACACAGCCAGCATTGTCAGTGATCCCCACTACCAGCACTGCCAGTGCTCCTCACAGCCAGTACTCCGCCTCACAGTCAGCACTGTCAGCGCTCCCACCGCACAGCCAGCACTGTCAGTGCTACCCTCACACAGCCGGCACTGTCAGTGCTCCCCCCACACAGCCAGCACTGTCAGTTCTCCCACCGCACAGCCAGCACTGTCAGTGCTACCCTCACACAGCCGGCACTGTCAGTGCTCCCACCTCACAGTGAGCAATGCCAGTGCGCCCACCACACAGCCAGCACTGTCAGTGCTCCCCCACACAGCCAGCACTGTCAGTGCTCCCACCACACAGCCAGCACTGTCAGTGCTCCCACCACACAGCCAGCACAGTTAGTGCTACCACCACACAGCCAGCTCTGCCAGTGCTCCCACACACAGCCAGCTCTGCCAGTGCTCCCACACAAGGCCAGAAGGGCCAGTGCTCCCCACAGCCAGTGCACCGCACCCAAGCCAGCACTGCCAGTGCTCCGCCCCACTGCCAGCACTGTTAGTGCTCCCCTTCACAGCCTGCACTGCCAGTGCTCCCCACAGCCAGCACTGCCACTGCTCCCCACAACCAGCACTGCCAGTGCTCCGACCACACAGCCAGCACTGTCAGTTCTCCCACCACACAGCCAGCACTGTCAGTGCTCCCCACACAGCCAGCACTGCCAGTCCTCCCACCACACAGCCAGCACTGTCAGTGCTCCCCCACACAGCCAGCACCGTCAGTGCTCCTCCAACACAGCTAACACTGTCAGTGCTCCCACCACACAGCCCGCACTGTCAGTGCTCCCACCACACAGCCAGCACTGTAAGCGCTCCCCTCACACAGCCAGCTCTGTCAGTGCTCCCCAGACAGCCTGCTCTGTCAGAGCTCCCACCACACAGCCAGCACTGTCAGTGCTCGCACCACAAAGCCAACACTGTCAGTGCTCCCACCACACAGCGAGCACTGTCAGTGTTCCCACCACACAACCAACACTGTCAGTGCTCCCCCACACAGCCAGCACTGTCAGTGCTCCCCCCACACAGCCAGCACTGTCAGTGCTCCCACCGCACAGCCAGCACTGTCAGTGCTCCCACCACACAACCAACACTGTCAGTGCTCCCCACACAGCCAGCACTGTCAGTGCTCCCCCCACACAGCCAGCACTGTCAGTGCTCGCACCGCACAGCCAGCACTGTCAATGCTTGGCCCCACAGCCAGCACTGTCAGTGGTCCCCTTCACAGCCTGCGCTGCCAGTGCTCCCCACAGCCAGCACTGCAACAGCTCCCCCACAACCAGCACTGCCAGTGCTCCCACCACACAGCCAGAACTGTCAGTGCTCCCCCACACAGCCGGCACTGTCATTGCTCCCCCCACACAGCCAGCACTGTCTGTGCTCCCGCCACACAGCCAGCACTGTCAGTGCTCCCACACAGCCAGCACTGTCAATGCTCCCACCACACAGCCAGCACTGTCAGTGCTCCCACCGCACAGCCAGCACTGTCAGTGCTCCCCCACACAGCCAGCACTGTCAGTGCTCCCCCACGCAGCCAGCACTGTCTTTGCTCCCACCACACAGCCAGCACTGTCAGTGATCCCAACACATAGCCAGCACTGTCAGTGCTCCCACCACACAGCCAGCACTGCCAGTCCTCCCACCACACAGCCAGCACTGTCAGTGCTCCCCCACACAGCCAGCACCGTCAGTGCTCCTCCAACACAGCTAACACTGTCAGTGCTCCCACCACACAGCCCGCACTGTCAGTGCTCCCACCACACAGCCAGCACTGTAAGCGCTCCCCTCACACAGCCAGCTCTGTCAGTGCTCCCCAGACAGCCTGCTCTGTCAGTGCTCCCACCACACAGCCAGCACTGGCAGTGCTCCCACCACACAGCCAGCACTGTCAGTGCTCCCACCACACAGCCAGCTCTGTCAGTGCTCTCCCACACAGCCAGACCTGTCAGTGCTCCCGCCACACAGCCATCACTGTCAGTGCTCGCACCACAAAGACAACACTGTCAGTGCTCCCACCACACAGCGAGCACTGTCAGTGTTCCCACCACACAACCAACACTGTCAGTGCGCCCCCACACAGCCAGCACTGTCAGTGCTCCCCCACACAGCAAGCACTGTCAGTGCTCCCACCGCACAGCCAGCACTGTCAGTGCTCCCACCACACAACCAACACTGTCAGTGCTCCCCACACAGCCAGCACTGTCAGTGCTCCCCCCACACAGCCAGCACTGTCAGTGCTCGCACCGCACAGCCAGCACTGTCAATGCTTGGCCCCACAGCCAGCACTGTCAGTGGTCCCCTTCACAGCCTGCGCTGCCAGTGCTCCCCACAGCCAGCACTGCAACAGCTCCCCCACAACCAGCACTGCCAGTGCTCCCACCACACAGCCAGAACTGTCAGTGCTCCCCTACACAGCCGGCACTGTCATTGCTCCCCCCACACAGCCAGCACTGTCTGTGCTCCCGCCACACTGCCAGCACTGTCAGTGCTCCCAACACACAGCCAGCATTGTCAGTGTTCCCACCACACAGCCAGCACTTCCAGTGCTCCCACCACACAGCCAGCACTGTCAGTGCTCCCCCACACAGCCATCACTGTCAGGGCTCCGCCCACACAGCCAGCACTGTCAGTGCTGCCACCACACACCCAGCACTGTCAGTGCTCCCACCACACAGCCAGCAGTGTCTGTGCTGCCACCACACAGCCAGCACTGTCAGTGCTCCCACTACTCAGCCAGCACTGTCAGTGCTCCCCCCACACAGCCAGCTCTGTCAGTCCTCACCCCACACAGCCAGCACTGCCAGTGCTCCCACAACACAGCCAGCACTGTCAGTGCTCCCACCGCACAGCCAGCACTGTCAGTGCTCTCACCAGACAGTCAGCACTGCCAGTGCTCCCCTCACACAGCCATCACTGTCAGTGCTCCTCCCACACAGCCAGCTCTGTCAGTGCACCCACCGCACAGCCATCACTGTCAGTGCTACCCTCACACAGCCGGCACTGTCAGTGCTCCCCCCACACAGCCAGCACTGTCAGTTCTCCCACGGCACAGCCAGCACTGTCAGTGCTACCCTCACACAGCCGGCACTGTCAGTGCTCCCCCCACACAGCCAGCACTGTCAGTTCTCCCACAACACAGCTAGCACTGTCAGTGCTCCCACCGCACAGCCAGCACTGTCGGAGATCCCACCAGACAGTCAGCACTGCCAGTTCTCATCTCACACAGCCAGCACTGTCAGTGCTCCCCCCCACACAGCTAGCTCTGTCAGTGCCCCCACCGCACAGCCATCACTGTCAGTGCTCCCACCATACAGTCGGCACTGTCAGTGCTCACACCACACAGCCAGCATTGTCAGTGATCCCCACTACCAGCACTGCCAGTGCTCCTCACAGCCAGTACTCCGCCTCACAGTCAGCAATGTCAGTGCTCCCACCGCACAGCCAGCAACGTCAGTGCTCCCCCATACAGCCAGCCCTGTCAGTGCTCCCAACACACAGTCAGCACTGTCAGTGCTCCCACCGCACAGCCAGCACTGTCAGTGCTACCCTCACACAGGCGGCACTGTCAGTGCTCCCCCACACAGCCAGCACTGTCAGTGCTCCCACCACACAGCGAGCACTGTCAGTGCTCCCAACACGCAGCCAGCACTGTCAATGCTCCTACCTCACAGCCAGCAATGCCAGTGCTCCCACCACACAGCCAGCACTGTCAGTGCTCCCTCCACAGAGCCAACACTGCCAGTACTCCTACCATACAGCCGCTCTGCAGTGCTCCCACCACACAGCCAGCACTGCAACAGCTCCCCCACAGCCAGCACTGCCAGTGCTCCCACCACACAGCCAGAACTCTCAGTGCTCCCCCCACACAGCCGGCACTGTCATTGCCCCCCCCACACAGCCAGCACTGTCTGTGCTCCCACCACACTGCCAGCACTGTCAGTGCTCCCAACACACAGCCAGCATTGTCAGTGTTCCCACCACACAGCCAGCACTTCCAGTGCTCCCACCACACAGCCAGCACTGTCAGTGCTGCCACAACACAGCCAGAACTGTCAGTGCTCCCACCGCACAGCCAGCACTGTCAGTGCTCTCACCAGACAGTCAGCACTGCCAGTGCTCCCCTCACACAGCCATCACTGTCAGTGCTCCTCCCACACAGCCAGCTCTGTCAGTGCACCCACCGCACAGCCATCACTGTCAGTGCTCCCACCAGACAGTCGGCACTGTCACTGCTCACACCACACAGCCAGCATTGTCAGTGATTCCCACTACCAGCACTGCCAGTGCTCCTCACAGCCAGTACTCCGCCTCACAGTCAGCAATGTCAGTGCTCCCACCGCACAGCCAGCACTGTCAGTGCTCCCCGACACAGCCAGCACTGTCAGTGCTACCCTCACACAGCCGGCACTGTCAGTGCTCCCCCCACACAGCCAGCACTGTCAGTTCTCCCACCGCACAGCCAGCGCTGTCAGTGCTACCCTGACACAGCCATCACTGTCATGGCTCCGCCCACACAGCCAGCACTGTCAGTGCTGCCACCACACACCCAGCACTGTCAGTGCTCCCACCACATAGCCAGCAGTGTCTGTGCTGCCACCACACAGCCAGCACTGTCAGTGCTCCCACTACTCAGCCAGCACTGTCAGTGCTCCCCCACACAGCCAGCTCTGTCAGTCCTCACCCCACACAGCCAGCACTGCCAGTGCTCCCACCTCACAGCGAGCAATGCCAGTGCTCCCACCACACAGCCAGCACTGTCAGTGCTCCCCCACACAGCCAGCACTGTCAGTGCTCCCACCACACAGCCAGCACTGTCAGTGCTCCCACCACACAGCCAGCACAGTTAGTGCTACCACCACACAGCCAGCTCTGCCAGTGCTCCCACACACGGCCAGAAGGGCCAGTGCTCCCCACAGCCAGTGCTCCGCCCCACACCCAGCACTGTCAGTGCTCCGCTCCCAAGCCAGCACTGCCAGTGCTCCGCCCCACTGCCAGCACTGTTAGTGCTCCCCTTCACAGCCTGCACTGCCAGTGCTCCCCACAGCCAGCACTGCCACTGCTCCCCACAACCAGCACTGCCAGTGCTCCGACCACACAGCCAGCACTGTCAGTTCTCCCACCACACAGCCAGCGCTGTCAGTGCTCCCCCACATGGCCAGCACTGTCAGTGCTACCACACAGCCAGCACTGTCAATGCTCCCACCACACAGCCAGCACTGTCAGTGCTCCCACCGCACAGCCAGCACTGTCAGTGCTCCCCCACACAGCCAGCACTGTCAGTGCTCCCCCACACAGCCAGCACTGTCTTTGCTCCCACCACACATCCAGCACTGTCAGTGATCCCAACACACAGCCAGCACTGTCAGTGCTCCCACCACACAGCCAGCACTGCCAGTCCTCCCACCACACAGCCAGCACTGTCAGTGCTCCCCACACAGCCAGCACCGTCAGTGCTCCTCCAACACAGCTAACACTGTCAGTGCTCCCACCATACAGCCCGCACTGTCAGTGCTCCCACCACACAGCCAGCACTGTAAGCGCTCCCCTCACACAGCCAGCTCTGTCAGTGCTCCCCAGACAGCCTGCTCTGTCAGTGCTCCCACCACACAGCCAGCACTGGCAGTGCTCCCACCACACAGCCAGCACTGTCAGTGCTCCCACCACACAGCCAGCTCTGTCAGTGCTCTCCCACACAGCCAGACCTGTCAGTGCTCCCGCCACACAGCCATCACTGTCAGTGCTCGCACCACAAAGCCAACACTGTCAGTGCTCCCACCACACAGCGAGCACTGTCAGTGTTCCCACCACACAACCAACACTGCCAGTGCTCCCCCACACAGCCAGCACTGTCAGTGCTCCCCCCACACAGCCAGCACTGTCAGTGCTCCCACCGCACAGCCAGCACTGTCAGTGCTCCCACCACACAACCAACACTGTCAGTGCTCCCCACACAGCCAGCACTGTCAGTGCTCCCCCCACACAGCCAGCACTGTCAGTGCTCGCACCGCACAGCCAGCACTGTCAATGCTTGGCCCCACAGCCAGTACTGTCAGTGGTCCCCTTCACAGCCTGCGCTGCCAGTGCTCCCCACAGCCAGCACTGCAACAGCTCCCCCACAACCAGCACTGCCAGTGCTCCCACCACACAGCCAGAACTGTCAGTGCTCCCCCACACAGCCGGCACTGTCATTGCTCCCCCCACACAGCCAGCACTGTCTGTGCTCCCGCCACACAGCCAGCACTGTCAGTGCTCCCACACAGCCAGCACTGTCAATGCTCCCACCACACAGCCAGCACTGTCAGTGCTCCCACCGCACAGCCAGCACTGTCAGTGCTCCCCCACACAGCCAGCACTGTCAGTGCTCCCCCACGCAGCCAGCACTGTCTTTGCTCCCACCACACAGCCAGCACTGTCAGTGATCCCAACACACAGACAGCACTGTCAGTGCTCCCACCACACAGCCAGCACTGCCAGTCCTCCCACCACACAGCCAGCACTGTCAGTGCTCCCCCACACAGCCAGCACCGTCAGTGCTCCTCCAACACAGCAAACACTGTCAGTGCTCCCACCACACAGCCCGCACTGTCAGTGCTCCCACCACACAGCCAGCACTGTAAGCGCTCCCCTCACACAGCCAGCTCTGTCAGTGCTCCCCAGACAGCCTGCTCTGTCAGTGCTCCCACTACACAGCCAGCACTGGCAGTGCTCCCCCACACAGCCAGCTATGTCAGTGCACCCACCGCACAGCCATCACTGTCAGTGCTCCCACCATACAGTCGGCACTGTCACTGCTCACACCACACAGCCAGCATTGTCAATGATCCCCACTACCAGCACTGCCAGTTCTCCTCACAGCCAGTACTCCGCCTCACAGTCAGCAATGTCAGTGCTCCCACCGCACAGCCAGCACTGTCAGTGCTCCCACACACAGCCAGCACTGTCAGTGCTACCCTCACACAGCCGGCACTGTCAGTGCTCCCCCACACAGCCGGCACTGTCAGTTCTCCCACCGCACAGCCAGCACTGTCAGTGCTACTCTCACACAGCCGGCACTGTCAGTGCTCCCCGCACACAGCCAGCACTGTCAGTTCTCCCACAACACAGCCAGCACTGTCAGTGCACCCGCCGCACAGCCAGCACTGTCAGAGCTCCCACCAGACAGTCAGCACTGCCAGTGCTCCCCTCACACAGCCAGCACTGTCAGTGCTCCCCCACACACAGCCAGCTCTGTCAGTGCACCCACCGCACAGCCATCACTGTCAGTGCTCCCACCATACAGTCGGCACTGTCAGTGCTCACACCACACAGCCAGCATTGTCAGTGATCCCCACTACCAGCACTGCCAGTGCTCCTCACAGCCAGTACTCCGCCTCACAGTCAGCACTGTCAGCGCTCCCACCGCACAGCCAGCACTGTCAGTGCTACCCTCACACAGCCGGCACTGTCAGTGCTCCCCCCACACAGCCAGCACTGTCAGTTCTCCCACCGCACAGCCAGCACTGTCAGTGCTACCCTCACACAGCCGGCTCTGTCAGTGCTCCCACCACACAGCGAGCAATGTCAGTGCTCCCAACACGCAGCCAGCACTGTCAATGCTCCCACCTCACAGTGAGCAATGCCAGTGCTCCCACCACACAGCCAGCACTGTCAGTGCTCCCCCACACAGCCAGCACTGTCAGTGCTCCCACCACACAGCCAGCACTGTCAGTGCTCCCACCACACAGCCAGCACAGTTAGTGCTACCACCACACAGCCAGCTCTGCCAGTGCTCCCACACACAGCCAGCTCTGCCAGTGCTCCCACACACGGCCAGAAGGGCCAGTGCTCCCCACAGCCAGTGCACCGCACCCAAGCCAGCACTGCCAGTGCTCCGCCCCACTGCCAGCACTGTTAGTGCTCCCCTTCACAGCCTGCACTGCCAGTGCTCCCCACAGCCAGCACTGCCACTGCTCCCCACAACCAGCACTGCCAGTGCTCCGACCACACAGCCAGCACTGTCAGTTCTCCCACCACACAGCCAGCACTGTCAGTGCTCCCCACACAGCCAGCACTGCCAGTCCTCCCACCACACAGCCAGCACTGTCAGTGCTCCCCCACACAGCCAGCACCTTCAGTGCTCCTCCAACACAGCTAACACTGTCAGTGCTCCCACCACACAGCCCGCACTGTCAGTGCTCCCACCACACAGCCAGCACTGTAAGCGCTCCCCTCACACAGCCAGCTCTGTCAGTGCTCCCCAGACAGCCTGCTCTGTCAGTGCTCCCACCACACAGCCAGCACTGGCAGTGCTCCCACCACACAGCCAGCACTGTCAGTGCTCCCACCACACAGCCAGCTCTGTCAGTGCTCTCCCACACAGCCAGACCTGTCAGTGCTCCCGCCACACAGCCATCACTGTCAGTGCTCGCACCACAAAGCCAACACTGTCACTGCTCCCACCACACAGCGAGCACTGTCAGTGTTCCCACCACACAACCAACACTGTCAGTGCTCCCCCACACAGCCAGCACTGTCAGTGCTCCCCCCACACAGCCAGCACTGTCAGTGCTCCCACCGCACAGCCAGCACTGTCAGTGCTCCCACCACACAACCAACACTGTCAGTGCTCCCCACACAGCCAGCACTGTCAGTGCTCCCCCCACACAGCCAGCACTGTCAGTGCTCGCACCGCACAGCCAGCACTGTCAATGCTTGGCCCCACAGCCAGCACTGTCAGTGGTCCCCTTCACAGCCTGCGCTGCCAGTGCTCCCCACAGCCAGCACTGCAACAGCTCCCCCACAACCAGCACTGCCAGTGCTCCCACCACACAGCCAGAACTGTCAGTGCTCCCCCACACAGCCGGCACTGTCATTGCTCCCCCCACACAGCCAGCACTGTCTGTGCTCCCGCCACACAGCCAGCACTGTCAGTGCTCCCACACAGCCAGCACTGTCAATGCTCCCACCACACAGCCAGCACTGTCAGTGCTCCCACCGCACAGCCAGCACTGTCAGTGCTCCCCCACACAGCCAGCACTGTCAGTGCTCCCCCACGCAGCCAGCACTGTCTTTGCTCCCACCACACAGCCAGCACTGTCAGTGATCCCAACACACAGCCAGCACTGTCAGTGCTCCCACCACACAGCCAGCACTGCCAGTCCTCCCACCACACAGCCAGCACTGTCAGTGCTCCCCCACACAGCCAGCACCGTCAGTGCTCCTCCAACACAGCTAACACTGTCAGTGCTCCCACCACACAGCCCGCACTGTCAGTGCTCCCACCACACAGCCAGCACTGTAAGCGCTCCCCTCACACAGCCAGCTCTGTCAGTGCTCCCCAGACAGCCTGCTCTGTCAGTGCTCCCACCACACAGCCAGCACTGGCAGTGCTCCCACCACACAGCCAGCACTGTCAGTGCTCCCACCACACAGCCAGCTCTGTCAGTGCTCTCCCACACAGCCAGACCTGTCAGTGCTCCCGCCACACAGCCATCACTGTCAGTGCTCGCACCACAAAGCCAACACTGTCAGTGCTCCCACCACACAGCGAGCACTGTCAGTGTTCCCACCACACAACCAACACTGTCAGTGCTCCCCCACACAGCCAGCACTGTCAGTGCTCCCCCACACAGCCAGCACTGTCAGTGCTCCCACCGCACAGCCAGCACTGTCAGTGCTCCCACCACACAACCAACACTGTCAGTGCTCCCCACACAGCCAGCACTGTCAGTGCTCCCCCCACACAGCCAGCACTGTCAGTGCTCGCACCGCACAGCCAGCACTGTCAATGCTTGGCCCCACAGCCAGCACTGTCAGTGGTCCCCTTCACAGCCTGCGCTGCCAGTGCTCCCCACAGCCAGCACTGCAACAGCTCCCCCACAACCAGCACTGCCAGTGCTCCCACCACACAGCCAGAACTGTCAGTGCTCCCCTACACAGCCGGCACTGTCATTGCTCCCCCCACACAGCCAGCACTGTCTGTGCTCCCGCCACACTGCCAGCACTGTCAGTGCTCCCAACACACAGCCAGCATTGTCAGTGTTCCCACCACACAGCCAGCACTTCCAGTGCTCCCACCACACAGCCAGCACTGTCAGTGCTCCCCCACACAGCCATCACTGTCAGGGCTCCGCCCACACAGCCAGCACTGTCAGTGCTGCCACCACACACCCAGCACTGTCAGTGCTCCCACCACACAGCCAGCAGTGTCTGTGCTGCCACCACACAGCCAGCACTGTCAGTGCTCCCACTACTCAGCCAGCACTGTCAGTACTCCCCCCACACAGCCAGCTCTGTCAGTCCTCACCCCACACAGCCAGCAAAGCCAGTGCTCCCACAACACAGCCAGCACTGTCAGTGCTCCCACCGCACAGCCAGCACTGTCAGTGCTCTCACCAGACAGTCAGCACTGCCAGTGCTCCCCTCACACAGCCATCACTGTCAGTGCTCCTCCCACACAGCCAGCTCTGTCAGTGCACCCACCGCACAGCCATCACTGTCAGTGCTACCCTCACACAGCCGGCACTGTCAGTGCTCCCCCCACACAGCCAGCACTGTCAGTTCTCCCACGGCACAGCCAGCACTGTCAGTGCTACCCTCACACAGCCGGCACTGTCAGTGCTCCCCCCACACAGCCAGCACTGTCAGTTCTCCCACAACACAGCTAGCACTGTCAGTGCTCCCACCGCACAGCCAGCACTGTCGGAGCTCCCACCAGACAGTCAGCACTGCCAGTTCTCATCTCACACAGCCAGCACTGTCAGTGCTCCCCCCCACACAGCTAGCTCTGTCAGTGCCCCCACCGCACAGCCATCACTGTCAGTGCTCCCACCATACAGTCGGCACTGTCAGTGCTCACACCACACTGCCAGCATTGTCAGTGATCCCCACTACCAGCACTGCCAGTGCTCCTCACAGCCAGTACTCCGCCTCACAGTCAGCAATGTCAGTGCTCCCACCGCACAGCCAGCAACGTCAGTGCTCCACCATACAGCCAGCCCTGTCAGTGCTCCCAACACACAGTCAGCACTGTCAGTGCTCCCACCGCACAGCCAGCACTGTCAGTGCTACCCTCACACAGCCGGCACTGTCAGTGCTCCCCCACACAGCCAGCACTGTCAGTGCTCCCACCACACAGCGAGCACTGTCAGTGCTCCCAACACGCAGCCAGCACTGTCAATGCTCCTACCTCACAGCCAGCAATGCCAGTGCTCCCACCACACAGCCAGCACTGTCAGTGCTCCCTCCACAGAGCCAACACTGCCAGTACTCCTACCATACAGCCGCTCTGCAGTGCTCCCACCACACAGCCAGCACTGCAACAGCTCCCCCACAACCAGCACTGCCAGTGCTCCCACCACACAGCCAGAACTCTCAGTGCTCCCCCCACACAGCCGGCACTGTCATTGCTCCCCCCACACAGCCAGCACTGTCTGTGCTCCCACCACACTGCCAGCACTGTCAGTGCTCCCAACACACAGCCAGCATTGTCAGTGTTCCCACCACACAGCCAGCACTTCCAGTGCTCCCACCACACAGCCAGCACTGTCAGTGCTGCCACAACACAGCCAGCACTGTCAGTGCTCCCACCGCACAGCCAGCACTGTCAGTGCTCTCACCCGACAGTCAGCACTGCCAGTGCTCCCCTCACACAGCCATCACTGTCAGTGCTCCTCCCACACAGCCAGCTCTGTCAGTGCACCCACCGCACAGCCATCACTGTCAGTGCTCCCACCAGACAGTCGGCACTGTCACTGCTCACACCACACAGCCAGCATTTTCAGTGATTCCCACTACCAGCACTGCCAGTGCTCCTCACAGCCAGTACTCCGCCTCACAGTCAGCAATGTCAGTGCTCCCACCGCACAGCCAGCACTGTCAGTGCTCCCCGACACAGCCAGCACTGTCAGTGTTACCCTCACACAGCCGGCACTGTCAGTGCTCCCCCACAAAGCCAGCACTGTCAGTTCTCCCACCGCACAGCCAGCGCTGTCAGTGCTACCCTGACACAGCCATCACTGTCATGGCTCCGCCCACACAGCCAGCACTGTCAGTGCTGCCACCACACACCCAGCACTGTCAGTGCTCCCACCACACAGCCAGCAGTGTCTGTGCTGCCACCACACAGCCAGCACTGTCAGTGCTCCCACTACTCAGCCAGCACTGTCAGTGCTCCCCCACACAGCCAGCTCTGTCAGTCCTCACCCCACACAGCCAGCACTGCCAGTGCTCCCACCTCACAGCGAGCAATGCCAGTGCTCCCACCACACAGCCAGCACTGTCAGTGCTCCCCCACACAGCCAGCACTGTCAGTGCTCCCACCACACAGCCAGCACTGTCAGTGCTCCCACCACACAGCCAGCACAGTTAGTGCTACCACCACACAGCCAGCTCTGCCAGTGCTCCCACAGACGGCCAGAAGGGCCAGTGCTCCCCACAGCCAGTGCTCCGCCCCACACCCAGCACTGTCAGTGCTCCGCTCCCAAGCCAGCACTGCCAGTGCTCCGCCCCACTGCCAGCACTGTTAGTGCTCCCCTTCACAGCCTGCACTGCCAGTGCTCCCCACAGCCAGCACTGCCACTGCTCCCCACAACCAGCACTGCCAGTGCTCCGACCACACAGCCAGCACTGTCAGTTCTCCCACCACACAGCCAGCACTGTCAGTGCTCCCCCACACAGCCAGCACTGTCAGTGCTCCCACACAGCCAGCACTGTCAATGCTCCCACCACACAGCCAGCACTGTCAGTGCTCCCACCGCACAGCCAGCACTGTCAGTGCTCCCCCACACAGCCAGCACTGTCAGTGCTGCCCCACACAGCCAGCACTGTCTTTGCTCCCACCACACAGCCAGCACTGTCAGTGATCCCAACACACAGCCAGCACTGTCAGTGCTCCCACCACACAGCCAGCACTGCCAGTACTCCCACCACACAGCCAGCACTGTCAGTGCTCCCCCACACAGCCAGCACCGTCAGTGCTCCTCCAACACAGCTAACACTGTCAGTGCTCCCACCACACAGCCCGCACTGTCAGTGCTCCCACCACACAGCCAGCACTGTAAGCGCTCCCCTCACACAGCCAGCTCTGTCAGTGCTCCCCAGACAGCCTGCTCTGTCAGTGCTCCCACCACACAGCCAGCACTTGCAGTGCTCCCACCACACAGCCAGCACTGTCAGTGCTCCCACCACACAGCCAGCTCTGTCAGTGCTCTCCCACACAGCCAGCACTGTCAGTGCTCCCACCACACAACCAACACTGTCAGTGCTCCCCACACAGCCAGCACTGTCAGTGCTCCCCCCACACAGCCAGCACTGTCAGTGCTCGCACCGCACAGCCAGCACTGTCAATGCTTGGCCCCACAGCCAGCACTGTCAGTGGTCCCCTTCACAGCCTGCGCTGCCAGTGCTCCCCACAGCCAGCACTGCAACAGCTCCCCCACAACCAGCACTGCCAGTGCTCCCACCACACAGCCAGAACTGTCAGTGCTCCCCCACACAGCCGGCACTGTCATTGCTCCCCCCACACAGCCAGCACTGTCTGTGCTCCCGCCACACAGCCAGCACTGTCAGTGCTCCCACACAGCCAGCACTGTCAATGCTCCCACCACACAGCCAGCACTGTCGGTGCTCCCACCGCACAGCCAGCACTGTCAGTGCTCCCCCACACAGCCAGCACTGTCAGTGCTCCCCCACACAGCCAGCACTGTCTTTGCTCCCACCACACAGCCAGCACTGTCAGTGATCCCAACACACAGCCAGCACTGTCAGTGCTCCCCCCACACAGCCAGCACTGTCAGTGCTCCCACGGCACAGCCAGCACTGTCAGTGCTCCCACCACACAACCAACACTGTCAGTGCTCCCCACACAGCCAGCACTGTCAGTGCTCCCCCCACACAGCCAGCACTGTCAGTGCTCGCACCGCACAGCCAGCACTGTCAATGCTTGACCCCACAGCCAGCACTGTCAGTGGTCCCCTTCACAGCCTGCGCTGCCAGTGCTCCCCACAGCCAGCACTGCAACAGCTCCCCCACAACCAGCACTGCCAGTGCTCCCACCACACAGCCAGAACTGTCAGTGCTCCCCCACACAGCCGGCACTGTCATTGCTCCCCCCACACAGCCAGCACTGTCTGTGCTCCAGCCACACAGCCAGCACTGTCAGTGCTCCCACACAGCCAGCACTGTCAATGCTCCCACCACACAGACAGCACTGTCAGTGCTCCCACCGCACAGCCAGCACTGTCAGTGCTCCCCCACACAGCCAGCACTGTCAGTACTCCCCCACACAGCCAGCACTGTCTTTGCTCCCACCACACAGTCAGCACTGTCAGTGATCCCAACACACAGCCAGCACTGTCAGTGCTCCCACCACACAGCCAGCACTGCCAGTCCTCCCACCACACAGCCAGCACTGTCAGTGCTCCCCCACACAGCCAGCACCGTCAGTGCTCCTCCAACACAGCTGACACTGTCAGTGCTCCCACCACACAGCCCGCACTGTCAGTGCTCCCACCACACAGCCAGCACTGTAAGCGCTCCCCTCACACAGCCAGCTCTGTCAGTGCTCCCCAGACAGCCTGCTCTGTCAGTGCTCCCACCACACAGCCAGCACTGGCAGTGCTCCCACCACACAGCCAGCGCTGTCAGTGCTCCCACCACACAGCCAGCTCTGTCAGTGCTCTCCCACACAGCCAGACCTGTCAGTGCTCCCGCCACACAGCCATCACTGTCCGTGCTCGCACCACAAAGCCAACACTGTCAGTGCTCCCACCACACAGCGAGCACTGTCAGTGTTCCCACCACACAACCAACACTGTCAGTGCTCCCCCACACAGCCAGCACTGTCAGTGCTCCCCCACACAGCCAGCACTGTCAGTGCTCCCACCGCACAGCCAGCACTGTCAGTGCTCCCACCACACAACCAACACTGTCAGTGCTCCCCACACAGCCAGCACTGTCAGTGCTCCCCCCACACAGCCAGCACTGTCAGTGCTCGCACCGCACAGCCAGCACTGTCAATGCTTGGCCCCACAGCCAGCACTGTCAGTGGTCCCCTTCACAGCTGCGCTGCCAGTGCTCCCCACAGCCAGTACTCCGCCTCACAGTCAGCAATGTCAGTGCTCCCACCGCACAGCCAGCAACGTCAGTGCTCCCCCATACAGCCAGCCCTGTCAGTGCTCCCACCACACAGCCAGCACTGGCAGTGCTCCCACCACACAGCCAGCACTGTCAGTGCTCCCACCACACAGCCAGCTCTGTCAGTGCTCTCCCACACAGCCAGCACTGTCAGTGCTCCCACCACACAACCAACACTGTCAGTGCTCCCCACACAGCCAGCACTGTCAGTGCTCCCCCCACACAGCCAGCACTGTCAGTGCTCGCACCGCACAGCCAGCACTGTCAATGCTTGGCCCCACAGCCAGCACTGTCAGTGGTCCCCTTCACAGCCTGCGCTGCCAGTGCTCCCCACAGCCAGCACTGCAACAGCTCCCCCACAACCAGCACTGCCAGTGCTCCCACCACACAGCCAGAACTGTCAGTGCTCCCCCACACAGCCGGCACTGTCATTGCTCCCCCCACACAGCCAGCACTGTCTGTGCTCCCGCCACACAGCCAGCACTGTCAGTGCTCCCACACAGCCAGCACTGTCAATGCTCCCACCACACAGCCAGCACTGTCGGTGCTCCCACCGCACAGCCAGCACTGTCAGTGCTCCCCCACACAGCCAGCACTGTCAGTGCTCCCCCACACAGCCAGCACTGTCTTTGCTCCCACCACACAGCCAGCACTGTCAGTGATCCCAACACACAGCCAGCACTGTCAGTGCTCCCCCCACACAGCCAGCACTGTCAGTGCTCCCACGGCACAGCCAGCACTGTCAGTGCTCCCACCACACAACCAACACTGTCAGTGCTCCCCACACAGCCAGCACTGTCAGTGCTCCCCCCACACAGCCAGCACTGTCAGTGCTCGCACCGCACAGCCAGCACTGTCAATGCTTGACCCCACAGCCAGCACTGTCAGTGGTCCCCTTCACAGCCTGCGCTGCCAGTGCTCCCCACAGCCAGCACTGCAACAGCTCCCCCACAACCAGCACTGCCAGTGCTCCCACCACACAGCCAGAACTGTCAGTGCTCCCCCACACAGCCGGCACTGTCATTGCTCCCCCCACACAGCCAGCACTGTCTGTGCTCCAGCCACACAGCCAGCACTGTCAGTGCTCCCACACAGCCAGCACTGTCAATGCTCCCACCACACAGACAGCACTGTCAGTGCTCCCACCGCACAGCCAGCACTGTCAGTGCTCCCCCACACAGCCAGCACTGTCAGTGCTCCCCCACACAGCCAGCACTGTCTTTGCTCCCACCACACAGTCAGCACTGTCAGTGATCCCAACACACAGCCAGCACTGTCAGTGCTCCCACCACACAGCCAGCACTGCCAGTCCTCCCACCACACAGCCAGCACTGTCAGTGCTCCCCCACACAGCCAGCACCGTCAGTGCTCCTCCAACACAGCTGACACTGTCAGTGCTCCCACCACACAGCCCGCACTGTCAGTGCTCCCACCACACAGCCAGCACTGTAAGCGCTCCCCTCACACAGCCAGCTCTGTCAGTGCTCCCCAGACAGCCTGCTCTGTCAGTGCTCCCACCACACAGCCAGCACTGGCAGTGCTCCCACCACACAGCCAGCGCTGTCAGTGCTCCCACCACACAGCCAGCTCTGTCAGTGCTCTCCCACACAGCCAGACCTGTCAGTGCTCCCGCCACACAGCCATCACTGTCCGTGCTCGCACCACAAAGCCAACACTGTCAGTGCTCCCACCACACAGCGAGCACTGTCAGTGTTCCCACCACACAACCAACACTGTCAGTGCTCCCCCACACAGCCAGCACTGTCAGTGCTCCCCCACACAGCCAGCACTGTCAGTGCTCCCACCGCACAGCCAGCACTGTCAGTGCTCCCACCACACAACCAACACTGTCAGTGCTCCCCACACAGCCAGCACTGTCAGTGCTCCCCCCACACAGCCAGCACTGTCAGTGCTCGCACCGCACAGCCAGCACTGTCAATGCTTGGCCCCACAGCCAGCACTGTCAGTGGTCCCCTTCACAGCTGCGCTGCCAGTGCTCCCCACAGCCAGCACTGCAACAGCTCCCCCACAACCAGCACTGCCAGTGCTCCCACCACACAGCCAGAACTGTCAGTGCTCCCCCACACAGCCGGCACTGTCATTGCTCCCCCCACACAGCCAGCACTGTCTGTGCTCCCAACACACAGCCAGCATTGTCAGTGTTCCCACCACACAGCCAGCACTTCCAGTGCTCCCACCACACAGCCAGCACTGTCAGTGCTCCCCCACACAGCCATCACTGTCAGGGCTCCGCCCACACAGCCAGCACTGTCAGTGCTGCCACCACACACCCAGCACTGTCAGTGCTCCCACCACACAGCCAGCAGTGTCTGTGCTGCCACCAATCAGCCAGCATTGTCAGTTCTCCCACTACTCAGCCAGCACTGTCAGTGCTCCCCCCACACAGCCAGCTCTGTCAGTCCTCCCCCACACAGCCAGCACTGCCAGTGCTCCCACAACACAGCCAGCACTGTCAGTGCTCCCACCGCACAGCCAGCACTGTCAGTGCTCTCACCAGACAGTCAGCACTGCCAGTGCTCCCCTCACATAGCCAGCACTGTCAGTGCTCCCCCCACACAGCCAGCTCTGTCAGTGCACCCACCGCACAGCCATCACTGTCAGTGTTCCCACCATACAGTCGGCACTGTCACTGCTCACACCACACAGCCAGCATTGTCAGTGATCCCCACTACCAGCACTGCCAGTGCTCCTCACAGCCAGTACTCCGCCTCACAGTCAGCAATGTCAGTGCTCCCACCGCACAGCCAGCACTGTCAGTGCTCCCCGACACAGCCAGCACTGTCAGTGCTACCCTCACACAGCCGGCACTGTCAGTGCTCCCCCCACACAGCCAGCACTGTCAGTTCTCCCACGGCACAGCCAGCACTGTCAGTGCTACCCTCACACAGCCGGCACTGTCAGTGCTCCCCCCACACAGCCAGCACTGTCAGTTCTCCCACAACACAGCTAGCACTGTCAGTGCTCCCACCGCACAGCCAGCACTGTCGGAGCTCCCACCAGACAGTCAGCACTACCAGTTCTCCCCTCACACAGCCAGCACTGTCAGTGCTCCCCCCCACACAGCTAGCTCTGTCAGTGCCCCCACTGCACAGCCATCACTGTCAGTGCTCCCACCATACAGTCGGCACTGTCAGTGCTCACACCACACAGCCAGCATTGTCAGTGATCCCCACTACCAGCACTGCCAGTGCTCCTCACAGCCAGTACTCCGCCTCACAGTCAGCAATGTCAGTGCTCCCACCGCACAGCCAGCAACGTCAGTGCTCCCCCATACAGCCAGCCCTGTCAGTGCTCCCAACACACAGTCAGCACTGTCAGTGCTCCCACCGCACAGCCAGCACTGTCAGTGCTACCCTCACACAGCCGGCACTGTCAGTGCTCCCCCACACAGCCAGCACTGTCAGTGCTCCCACCACACAGCGAGCACTGTCAGTGCTCCCACCACACAGCGAGCACTGTCAGTGCTCCCAACACGCAGCCAGCACTGTCAATGCTCCTACCTCACAGCCAGCAATGCCAGTGCTCCCACCACACAGCCAGCACTGTCAGTGCTCCCTCCACAGAGCCAACACTGCCAGTACTCCTACCATACAGCCGCTCTGCAGTGCTCCCACCACACAGCCAGCACTGCAACAGCTCCCCCACAACCAGCACTGCCAGTGCTCCCACCACACAGCCAGAACTCTCAGTGCTCCCCCCACACAGCCGGCACTGTCATTGCTCCCCCCACACAGCCAGCACTGTCTGTGCTCCCACCGCACTGCCAGCACTGTCAGTGCTCCCAACACACAGCCAGCATTGTCAGTGTTCCCACCACACAGCCAGCACTTCCAGTGCTCCCACCACACAGCCAGCACTGTTAGTGCTGCCACAACACAGCCAGCACTGTCAGTGCTCCCACCGCACAGCCAGCACTGTCAGTGCTCTCACCAGACAGTCAGCACTGCCAGTGCTCCCCTCACACAGCCATCACTGTCAGTGCTCCCCCCACACAGCCAGCTCTGTCAGTGCACCCACCGCACAGCCATCACTGTCAGTGCTCCCACCAGACAGTCGGCACTGTCACTGCTCACACCACACAGCCAGCATTGTCAGTGATTCCCACTACCAGCACTGCCAGTGCTCCTCACAGCCAGTACTCCGCCTCACAGTCAGCAATGTCAGTGCTCCCACCGCACAGCCAGCACTGTCAGTGCTCCCCGACACAGCCAGCACTGTCAGTGCTACCCTCACACAGCCGGCACTGTCAGTGCTCCCCCCACATAGCCAGCACTGTCAGTTCTCCCACCGCACAGCCAGCGCTGTCAGTGCGACCCTGACACAGCCATCACTGTCATGGCTCCGCCCACACAGCCAGCACTGTCAGTGCTGCCACCAGACACCCAGCACTGTCAGTGCTCCCACCACACAGCCAGCAGTGTCTGTGCTGCAACCACACAGCCAGCACTGTCAGTGCTCCCACTACTCAGCCAGCACTGTCAGTGCTCCCCCACACAGCCAGCTCTGTCAGTCCTCACCCCACACAGCCAGCACTGCCAGTGCTCCCACAACACAGCCAGCACTGTCAGTGCTCCCCCCACACAGCCAGCACTGTCAGTTCTCCCACGGCACAGCCAGCACTGTCAGTGCTACCCTCACATAGCCGGCGCTGTCAGTGCTACCCCCAAACAGCCAGCACTGGCAGTTCTCCCACAACACAGCTAGCACTGTCAGTGCTCCCACCGCACAGCCAGCACTGTCGGAGCTCCCAACAGACAGTCAGCACTGCCAGTGCTCCCCTCACACAGCCAGCACTGTCAGTGCTCCCCCCCACACAGCTAGCTCTGTCAGTGCCCCCACCGCACAGCCATCACTGTCAGTGCTCCCACCATACAGTCGGCACTGTCAGTGCTCACACCACACAGCCAGCATTGTCAGTGATCCCCACTACCAGCACTGCCAGTGCTCCTCACAGCCAGTACTCCGCCTCACAGTCAGCAATGTCAGTGCTCCCACCGCACAGCCAGCAACGTCAGTGCTCCCCCATACAGCCAGCCCTGTCAGTGCTCCCAACACACAGTCAGCACTGTCAGTGCTCCCACCGCACAGCCAGCACTGTCAGTGCTACCCTCACACAGCCGGCACTGTCAGTGCTCCCCCACACAGCCAGCACTGTCAGTGCTCCCACCACACAGCGAGCACTGTCAGTGCTCCCAACACGCAGCCAGCACTGTCAATGCTCCCACCACACAGCCAGCACTGCAACAGCTCCCCCACAACCAGCACTGCCAGTGCTCCCACCACACAGCCAGAACTCTCAGTGCTCCCCCCACACAGCCGGCACTGTCATTGCTCCCCCACACAGCCAGCACTGTCAGTGCTCCCCCACACAGCCATCACTGTCAGGGCTCCGCCCACACAGCCAGCACTGTCAGTGCTGCCACCACACACCCAGCACTGTCAGTGCTCCCCCACACAGCCAGCACTGTCAGTGCTCCCACCACACAGCGAGCACTGTCAGTGCTCCCAACACGCAGCCAGCACTGTCAATGCTCCCACCTCACAGCCAGCAATGCCAGTGCTCCCTCCACAGAGCCAACACTGCCAGTACTCCTACCATACAGCCGCTCTGCAGTGCTCCCACCACACAGCCAGCACTGCAACAGCTCCCCCACAACCAGCACTGCCAGTGCTCCCACCACACAGCCAGAACTCTCAGTGCTCCCCCCACACAGCCGGCACTGTCATTGCTCCCCCACACAGCCAGCACTGTCAGTGCTCCCCCACACAGCCATCACTGTCAGGGCTCCGCCCACACAGCCAGCACTGTCAGTGCTGCCACCACACACCCAGCACTGTCAGTGCTCCCACCACACAGCCAGCAGTGTCTGTGCTGCCACCAATCAGCCAGCACTGTCAGTTCTCCCACTACTCAGCCAGCACTGTCAGTGCTCCCCCCACACAGCCAGCTCTGTCAGTCCTCCCCCCACACAGCCAGCACTGCCAGTGCTCCCACAACACAGCCAGCACTGTCAGTGCTCCCACCGCACAGCCAGCACTGTCAGTGCTCTCACCAGACAGTCAGCACTGCCAGTGCTCCCCTCACACAGCCAGCACTGTCAGTGCTCCCCCACACAGCCAGCTCTGTCAGTGCACCCACCGCACAGCCATCACTGTCAGTGTTCCCACCATACAGTCGGCACTGTCACTGCTCACACCACACAGCCAGCATTGTCAGTGATCCCCACTACCAGCACTGCCAGTGCTCCTCACAGCCAGTACTCCGCCTCACAGTCAGCAATGTCAGTGCTCCCACCGCACAGCCAGCACTGTCAGTGCTCCCCGACACAGCCAGCACTGTCAGTGCTACCCTCACACAGCCGGCACTGTCAGTGCTCCCCCCACACAGCCAGCACTGTCAGTTCTCCCACGGCACAGCCAGCACTGTCAGTGCTCCCCCACACAGCCAGCACTGTCAGTTCTCCCACAACACAGCTAGCACTGTCAGTGCTCCCACCGCACAGCCAGCACTGTCGGAGCTCCCACCAGACAGTCAGCACTACCAGTTCTCCCCTCACACAGCCAGCACTGTCAGTGCTCCCCCCCACACAGCTAGCTCTGTCAGTGCCCCCACCGCACAGCCATCACTGTCAGTGCTCCCACCATACAGTCGGCACTGTCAGTGCTCACACCACACAGCCAGCATTGTCAGTGATCCCCACTACCAGCACTGCCAGTGCTCCTCACAGCCAGTACTCCGCCTCACAGTCAGCAATGTCAGTGCTCCCACCGCACAGCCAGCAACGTCAGTGCTCCCCCATACAGCCAGCCCTGTCAGTGCTCCCAACACTCAGTCAGCACTGTCAGTGCTCCCACCGCACAGCCAGCACTGTCAGTGCTACCCTCACACAGCCGGCACTGTCAGTGCTCCCCCACACAGCCAGCACTGTCAGTGCTCCCACCACACAGCGAGCAATGTCAGTGCTCCCACCACACAGCGAGCACTGTCAGTGCTCCCAACACGCAGCCAGCACTGTCAATGCTCCTACCTCACAGCCAGCAATGCCAGTGCTCCCACCACACAGCCAGCACTGTCAGTGCTCCCTCCACAGAGCCAACACTGCCAGTACTCCTACCATACAGCCGGTCTGCAGTGCTCCCACCACACAGCCAGCACTGCAACAGCTCCCCCACAACCAGCACTGCCAGTGCTCCCACCACACAGCCAGAACTCTCAGTGCTCCCCCCACACAGCCGGCACTGTCATTGCTCCCCCCACACAGCCAGCACTGTCTGTGCTCCCACCGCACTGCCAGCACTGTCAGTGCTCCCAACACAGCCAGCATTGTCAGTGTTCCCACCACACAGCCAGCACTTCCAGTGTTCCCACCACACAGCCAGCACTGTTAGTGCTGCCACAACACAGCCAGCACTGTCAGTGCTCCCACCGCACAGCCAGCACTGTCAGTGCTCTCACCAGACAGTCAGCACTGCCAGTGCTCCCCTCACACAGCCATCACTGTCAGTGCTCCCCCCACACAGCCAGCTCTGTCAGTGCACCCACCGCACAGCCATCACTGTCAGTGCTCCCACCAGACAGTCGGCACTGTCACTGCTCAAACCACACAGCCAGCATTGTCAGTGATTCCCACTACCAGCACTGCCAGTGCTCCTCACAGCCAGTACTCCGCCTCACAGTCAGCAATGTCAGTGCTCCCACCGCACAGCCAGCACTGTCAGTGCTCCCCGACACAGCCAGCACTGTCAGTGCTACCCTCACACAGCCGGCACTGTCAGTGCTCCCCCCACATAGCCAGCACTGTCAGTTCTCCCACCGCACAGCCAGCGCTGTCAGTGCGACCCTGACACAGCCATCACTGTCATGGCTCCGCCCACACAGCCAGCACTGTCAGTGCTGCCACCACACACCCAGCACTATCAGTGCTCCCACCACACAGCCAGCAGTGTCTGTGATGCCACCACACAGCCAGCACTGTCAGTGCTCCCACTACTCAGCCAGCACTGTCAGTGCTCCCCCCACACAGCCAGCTCTGTCAGTCCTCACCCCACACAGCCAGCACTGCCAGTGCTCCCACAACACAGCCAGCACTGTCAGTGCTCCCACCACACAGCCAGCATTGTCAGTGATCCCCACTACCAGCACTGTCAGTGCTCCTCAAAGCCAGTACTCCGCCTCACAGTCAGCAATGTCAGTGCTCCCACCGCACAGCCAGCAACGTCAGTGCTCCCCCATACAGCCAGCCCTGTCAGTGCTCCCAACACACAGTCAGCACTGTCAGTGCTCCCACCGCACAGCCAGCACTGTCAGTGCTACCCTCACACAGCCGGCACTGTCAGTGCTCCCCCACACAGCCAGCACTGTCAGTGCTCCCACCACACAGCGAGCACTGTCAGTGCTCCCAACACGCAGCCAGCACTGTCAATGCTCCCACCTCACAGCCAGCAATGCCAGTGCTCCCACCACACAGCCAGCACTGTCAGTGCTCCCTCCACAGAGCCAACACTGCCAGCACTCCTACCATACAGCCGCTCTGCAGTGCTCCCACCACACAGCCAGCACTGCAACAGCTCCCCCACAACCAGCACTGCCAGTGCTCCCACCACACAGCCAGAACTCTCAGTGCTCCCCCCACACAGCCGGCACTGTCATTGCTCCCCCACACAGCCAGCACTGTCTGTGCTCCCACCACACTGCCAGCACTGTCAGTGCTCCCAACACACAGCCAGCATTGTCAGTGTTCCCACCACACAGCCAGCACTTCCAGTGCTCCCACCACACAGCCAGCACTGTCAGTGCTGCCACAACACAGCCAGCACTGTCAGTGCTCCCACCACACAGCCAGCACTGTCAGTGCTCTCACCAGACAGTCGGCACTGTCACTGCTCCCCCCACACAGCCCGCTCTGTCAGTGCACCCACCGCACAGCCATCACTGTCAGTGCTCCCACCAGACAGTCGGCACTGTCACTGCTCACACCACACAGCCAGCATTGTCAGTGATTCCCACTACCAGCACTGGCAGTGCTCCTCACAGCCAGTACTCCGCCTCACAGTCAGCAATGTCAGTGCTCCCCGACACAGCCAGCACTGTCAGTGCTACCCTCACACAGCCGGCACTGTCAGTGCTCCCCCCACACAGCCAGCACTGTCAGTTCTCCCACCGCACAGCCAGCGCTGTCAGTGCTACCCTCACACAACCGGCACTGTCAGTGCTCCCCCCACACAGCCAGCACTGTCAGTTCTCCCACAACACAGCCAGCACTCTCAGTGCTCCCACCGCACAGCCAGCACTGTCAGAGGTCCCACCAGACAGTCAGCAGTGCCAGTGCTCCCCTCACACAGCCAGCACTGTCAGTGCTCCCCCCCACACAGCTAGCTCTGTCAGTGCCCCCACCGCACAGCCATCACTGTCAGTGCTCCCACCATACAGTCGGCACTGTCAGTGCTCACACCACACAGCCAGCATTGTCAGTGATCCCGACTATCAGCACTGCAAGTGCTCCTCACAGCCAGTACTCCGCCTCACAGTCAGCAATGTCAGTGCTCCCACCGCACAGCCAGCAACGTCAGTGCTCCCCCATACAGCCAGCCCTGTCAGTGCTCCCAACGCACAGTCAGCACTGTCTGTGCTCCCACCGCACAGCCAGCACTGTCAGTGCTACCCTCACACAGCCGGCACTGTCAGTGCTCCCCCCACACAGCCAGCACTGTCAGTTCTCCCACCGCACAGCCAGCACTGTCAGTGCTACCCTCACACTGCCGGCACTGTTAGTGCTCCCCCACACAGCCAGCACTGTCAGTGCTCCCACCACACAGCGAGCACTGTCAGTGCTCCCAACACGCAGCCAGCACTGTCAATGCTCACACCTCTCAGCCAGCAATGCCAGTGCACCCACGACACAGCCAGCACTGTCAGTGCTCCCCCCACAGAGCCAGCACTGCCAGTACTCCTCCCATACAGCCGCTCTGCAGTGCTCCCACCACACAGCCTGTACTGTCAGTGCTCCCAACACACAGCCAGCACTCTCAGTGCTCCCACCACACAGCCAGCACTGCCAGTGCTCCCAACACACAGCCAGCACTCTTAGTGCTCCCACCACACAGCCAGCACTGTCAGTGCTCCCCACACAGCCAGCACTGTCAGTACTCCCACCACACAGCCAGCACTCTCAGTGCTCCCACCACACAGCCAGCACTGTTAGTGCTCCCACCACACAGCCAGCTCTGCCAGTGCTCCCACACACGGCCAGAAGGGCCAGTGCTCGCCACAGCCAGAGCTCCGCCCCACACCCAGCACAGTCAGTGCTCCGCTCCCAAGCCAGCACTGTCAGTGCTCCGCCCCACTGCCAGCACTGTTAGTGCTCCCCTTCACAGCCTGCGCTGCCAGTGCTCCCCACAGCCAGCACTGCCACTGCTCCCACAACCAGCACTGCCAGTGCTCCGACCACACAGCCAGCACTGTCAGTTCTCCCTCCACACAGCCAGCACTGTCAGTGCTCCCCCACAAAGCCAGCACTGTCAGTGCTCCCCCACACAGCCAGCACTGTCAGTGTTCCCACACAGCCAGCACTGTCAGTGCTCCCACCACAGAGCCAGCACTGTCAGTGCTCCCACCGCACAGCCAGCACTGTCAGTGCTCCCCCACACAGCCAGTACTGTCAGTGCTCCCCACACAGCCATCACTGTCTTTGCTCCCACCACACAGCCAGCACTGTCAGTCCTCCCAACACACAGCCTGCACTGTCAGTGCTCCCACCACACAGCCAGCACTGCCAGTCCTCCCACCACTCAGCCAGCACTGTCAGTGCTCCCCCACACAGCCAGCACTGTCAGTGCTCCTCCAACACAGCCAGCACTGTCAGTGCTCCCACCACTCAGCCCGCACTGTCAGTGCTCCCACCACACAGCCAGCACTGTAAGCGCTCCCCCCACACAGCCAGCTCTGTCAGTGCTCCCCACACAGCCTGCTCTGTCAGTGCTCCCACCACACAGCCAGCACTGGCAGTGCTCCCACCACACAGCCAGCACTGTCAGTACTCCCACCACACAGCCAGCTCTCTCCGTGCTCTCCCACACAGCCAGACCTGTCAGTGCTCCCGCCACACAGCCATCACTGTCAGTGCTCGCACCACAAAGCCAACACTGTCAGTGCTCCCACCACACAGCCAGCACTGTCAGTGCTCCCACCACACAACCAACACTGTCAGTGCTCCCCCACACAGCCAGCACTGTCAGTGCTCCCCCACACAGCTAGCACTGTCAGTGCTCCCACCGCACAGCCAGCACTGTCAGTGCTCCCACCACACAACCAACACTGTCAGTGCTCCCCACACAGCCAGCACTGTCAGTGCTCCCCCCACACAGCCAGCGCTGTCAGTGCTCGCACCGCACAGCCAGCACTGTCAATGCTCGGCTTCACAGCCAGCACTGTCAGTGGTCCCCTTCACAGCCTGCGCTGCCAGTGCTCCCCACAGCCAGCACTGCAACAGCTCCCCCACAACCAGCACTGCCAGTGCTCCCACCACACAGCCAGAACTGTCAGTGCTCCCCCCACACAGCCGGCACTGTCATTGCTCCCCCCACACAGCCAGCACTGTCTGTGCTCCCGCCACACTGCCAGCACTGTCAGTGCTCCCAACACACAGCGAGCATTGTCAGTGTTCCCACCACACAGCCAGCACTTCCAGTGCTCCCACCACACAGCCAGCACTGTCAGTGCTCCACCCACACAGCCAGCACTGTCAGGGCTCCGCCCACACAGCCAGCACTGTCAGTGCTGCCACCACGCACGCAGCACTGTCAGTGCTCCCACCACACAGCCAGCACTGTCAGTGCTCCGCCCACCCAGCCAGCACTGTCTGTGCTGCCACCACACAGCCAGCACTGTCAGTGCTCCCACTACTCAGCCAGCACTGTCAGTGCTCCCCCCACACAGCCAGCTCTGTCAGTGCTCCCACCACATAGCCAGCACTGCCAGTGCTACCACAACACAGCCAGCACTGTCAGTGCTCCCACCGCACAGCCAGCACTGTCAGTGCTCTCACCAGACAGTCAGCACTGCCAGTGCTCCCCTCACACAGCCAGCACTGTCAGTGCTCCCGCACACAGAGAGCTCTGTCAGTGCACCCACCGCACAGCCATCACTGTCAGAGCTCCCACCGTACAGTCGGCACTGTCACTGCTCACACCACACAGCCAGCATTGTCAGTGATCCCCACTACCAGCACTGCCAGTGCTCCTCACAGCCAGTACTCCGCCTGACAGTCAGCAATGTCAGTGCTCCCTCCGCACAGCCAGCACTGTCAGTGCTCCCCCACACAGCCAGCACTGTCAGTGCTACCCTCACACAGACGGCACTGTCAGTGCTCCCCCCACACAGCCAGCACTGTCAATTCTCCCACCGCACAGCCAGCACTGTCAGTGCTACCCTCACACAGCCGGCACTGTCAGTGCTCCCCACACACAGCCAGCACTGTCAGTGCTCCCACTACACAGCCAGCACTGTCAGTGCTCCCAACACACAGTCAGCACTGTCAGTGCTCCCACCGCACAGCCAGCACTGTCAGTGCTACCCTCACACAGCCGGCACTGTCAGTGCTCCCCCACACAGCCAGCACTGTCAGTGCTCCCACCACACAGCCAGCACTGTCAGTGCTCCCCCACACAGCCAGCACTGTCAGTGCTCCCACCACACAGCCAGCACTGTCAGTGCTCCCACCACACAGCCAGCACTGTTAGTGCTCCCACCACACAGCCAGCTCTGCCAGTGCTACCACACACGGCCAGTAGGGCCAGTGCTCCCCACAGCCAGTGCTCCGCCCCACACCCAGCACTGTCAGTGCTCCGCTCCCAAGCCAGCACTATCAGTGCTCCGCCCCTCTGCCAGCACTGTCAGCGCTCCCCTTCACAGCCTGCGCTGCCAGTGCTCCCCACAGCCAACACTGCCACTGCTCCCCACAACCAGCACTGCCAGTGCTCCGACCACACAGCCAGCACTGTCAGTGCTCCCACCACACAGCCAGCACTGTCAGTGCTCCCACCGCACAGCAAGCACTGTCAGTGCTCCCCCATACAGCCAGCACTGTCAGTGCTCCCCCACACAGCCAGCACTCTCTTTGCTCCCACCACACAGCCAGCACTGTCAGTGCTGCCCCCACACAGCCAGCACTGTCAGTGCTCCTCTAACACAGCCAGCACTGCCAGTGCTCCCACCACACAGCCCGCACTGTCAGTGCTCCCACCACACAGCCAGCACTGTAAGCGCTCCCCCCACACAGCCAGCTCTGTCAGTGCTCCCTACACAGCCTGCTCTGTCAGTGCTCCCACCACATAGCCAACACTGGCAGTGCTCCCACCACACAGCCAGCACTGTCAGTGCTCCCACCACACAGCCAGCTCTGTCAATGCTCTCCCACGCAGCCAGACCTGTCAGTGCTCCCGTCACACAGCCATCACTGTCAGTGCTCGCACCACAAAGCCAACACTGTCAGTGCTCCCACCACACAGCCAGCACTGTCAGTGCTCCCACCACACAACCAACACTGTCAGTGCTCCCCCACACAGCCAGCACTGTCAGTGCTCCCCCCACACTGCCAGCACTGTCAGTGCTCCCAACACACAGCGAGCATTGTCAGTGTTCCCACCACACAGCCAGCACTTCCAGTGCTCCCACCACACAGCCAGCACTGTCAGTGCTCCACCCACACAGCCAGCACTGTCAGGGCTCCGCCCACACAGCCAGCACTGTCAGTGCTGCCACCACGCACGCAGCACTGTCAGTGCTCCCACCACACAGCCAGCACTGTCAGTGCTCCGCCCACCCAGCCAGCACTGTCTGTGCTGCCACCACACAGCCAGCACTGTCAGTGCTCCCACTACTCAGCCAGCACTGTCAGTGCTCCCCCACACAGCCAGCTCTGTCAGTGCTCCCACCACATAGCCAGCACTGCCAGTGCTACCACAACACAGCCAGCACTGTCAGTGCTCCCACCGCACAGCCAGCACTGTCAGTGCTCTCACCAGACAGTCAGCACTGCCAGTGCTCCCCTCACACAGCCAGCACTGTCAGTGCTCCCCACACAGAGAGCTCTGTCAGTGCACCCACCGCACAGCCATCACTGTCAGTGCTCCCACCGCACAGCCAGCACTGTCAGTGCTACCCTCACACAGCCGGCACTGTCATTGCTCCCCCACACAGCCAGCACTGTCAGTGCTCCCACCACACAGCCAGCACTGTCAGTGCTCCCCCACACAGCCAGCACTGTCAGTGCTCCCACCACACAGCCAGCACTGTCAGTGCTCCCACCACACAGCCAGCACTGTTAGTGCTCCCACCACACAGCCAGCTCTGCCAGTGCTACCACACACGGCCAGTAGGGCCAGTCCTCCCCACAGCCAGTGCTCCGCCCCACACCCAGCACTGTCAGTGCTCCGCTCCCAAGCCAGCACTATCAGTGCTCCGCCCCTCTGCCAGCACTGTCAGCGCTCCCCTTCACAGCCTGCGCTGCCAGTGCTCCCCACAGCCAACACTGCCACTGCTCCCCACAACCAGCACTGCCAGTGCTCCGACCACACAGCCAGCACTGTCAGTTCTCCCCCCACACAGCCAGAACTGTCAGTGCTCCCCACACAGCCAGCACTGTCAGTGCTCCCACCACACAGCCAGCACTGTCAGTGCTCCCACCGCACAGCAAGCACTGTCAGTGCTCCCCCATACAGCCAGCTCTGTCAGTGCTCCCCCACACAGCCAGCACTGTCTTTGCTCCCACCACACAGCCAGCACTGTCAGTGCTCCCACCACACAGCCAGCACTGCCAGTCCTTCCACCACACAGTCAGCACTGTCAGTGCTGCCCCCACACAGCCAGCACTGTCAGTGCTCCTCTAACACAGCCAGCACTGCCAGTGCTCCCACCACATAGCCCGCACTGTCAGTGCTCCCACCACACAGCCAGCACTGTAAGCGCTCCCCCCACACAGCCAGCTCTGTCAGTGCTCCCTACACAGCCTGCTCTGTCAGTGCTCCCACCACACAGCCAACACTGGCAGTGCTCCCACCACACAGCCAGCACTGTCAGTGCTCCCACCACACAGCCAGCTCTGTCAATGCTCTCCCACGCAGCCAGACCTGTCAGTGCTCCCGTCACACATCCATCACTGTCAGTGCTCGCACCACAAAGCCAACACTGTCAGTGCTCCCGCCACACAGCCAGCACTGTCAGTGCTCCCACCACACAACCAACACTGTCAGTGCTCCCCCACACAGCCAGCACTGTCAGTGCTCCCCCCACACAGCCAGCACTGTCAGCGCTCCCACCGCACAGCCAGCACTGTCAGTGCTCCCACCACACAACCAACACTGTCAGTGCTCCCCACACAGCCAGCACTGTCAGTGCTCCCCCCACACAGCCAGCACTGTCAGTGCTCGCACCGCACAGCCAGCACTGTCAATGCTCGGCCCCACTACCAGCACTGTCAGTGCTCCCCTTCACAGCCTGCGCTGCCAGTGCTCCCACAGCCAGCACTGCAACAGCTCCCCCACAACCAGCACTGCCAGTGCTCCCCCACATAGCCGGCACTGTCATTGCTCCCCCAACACAGCCGGCACTGTCTGTGCTCCCGCCACACTGCCAGCACTGTCAGTGAACCCAACACACAGCCAGCACTGTCTGTGCTCCCGCCACACTGCCAGCACTGTCAGTGAACCCAACACACAGCCAGCACTGTCAGTGCTCCCAACACACAGCCAGCATTGTCTGTGTTCCCACCACACAACCAGCACTTCCAGTGCTCCCATCACACAGCCAGCACTGTCAGTGCTCCCCACACAGCCAGCACTGTCAGGGCTCCGCCCACACAGCCAGCACTGTCAGTGCTGCCACCACACACACAGCACTGTCAGTGCTCCCACCACGCAGCCAGCACTGTCAGTGCGACGCCCACACAGCCAGCACTGTCTGTGCTGCCACCACACAGCCAGCACTGTCAGTGCTCCCACTACTCAGCCAGCAATGTCAGTGCTCCCCCCACACAGCCAGCTCTGTCAGTCCTCCCACCACACAGCCAGCACTGCCAGTGCTCCCACAACACAGCCAGCACTGTCAGTGCTCCCACCGCACAGCCAGCACTGTCAGTGCTCTCACCAGACAGTCAGCACTGCCAGTGCTCCCCTCACACAGCCAGTACTGTCAGTGCTCCCCCCCACACAGCCAGCTCTGTCAGTGCACCCACCGCACAGCCATCACTGTCAGTGCTCCCACCATACAGTCGGCACTGTCAGTGCTCATACCACACAGCCAGCATTGTCAGTGATCCCCACTACCAGCACTGCCAGTGCTCCTCTCAGCCAGTACCCCGCCTCACAGTCAGCAATGTCAGTGCTCCCACCGCACAGCCAGCACTGTCAGTGCTCCCCCACACAGCCAGCACTGTCAGTGCTTCCCTCACACAGCCGGCACTGTCAGTGCTACCCCCACACAGCCAGCACTGTCAGTTCTCCCACCGCACAGCCAGCACTGTCAGTGTTACCCTCACACAGCCGGCACTGTCAGTGCTCCCCCCACACAGCCAGCACTGTCAGTGCTCCCACTACACAGCCAGCACTGTCAGTGCTCCCAACACACAGTCAGCACTGTCAGTGCTCCCACCGCACAGCCAGCACTGTCAGTCCTACCCTCACACAGCCGGCACTGTCAGTGCTCCCCCACACAGCCAGCACTGTCAGTCCTCCCACCACACAGCGAGCACTGTCAGTGCTCCCACCACACAGCCAGCACTGTCAGTGCTCCCCCCACAGAGCCAGCACTGTCAGTACTCCTCCCATACAGCCGCTCTGCAGTGCTCCCACCACACAGCCAGCACTGTCAGTGCTCCCACCACACATCAAGCACTGTCAGTGCTCCCCCACACAGCCAGTACTGTCAGTGCTCCCAACACACAGCCAGCACTACCAGTTCACCCAACACACAGCCAGCATGGCCAGTCCTCCCACCAGACAGCCAGCACTGTCAGTGCTCCCCCACACAGCCAGCACTGTCAGTGCTGCCACCACACAGCCAGCACTGTCAGTGCTCCCACCACACAGCCAGCACTGTCTGTGCTCGCCCACACAGCCAGCACAGTCAGTGCTCCCACCACACAGCCAGCACTGTCAGTGCTCCCACCACACAGCCAGCACTGTTAGTGCTCCCACCACACAGCCAGCTCTCCCGGTGCTCCCCACACACGGCCAGTAGGCCCAGTGCTCCCCACAGCCAGTGCTCCGCCCCACACCCAGCACTGTAAGTGCGCCGCTCCCAAGCCAGCACTGTCAGTGCTCCGCCCCACTGCCAGCTCTTTCAGTGCTCCCCTTCACAGCCTGCGCTGCCAGTGCTCCCCATCCCACACAGCCAGCACTGTCAGTGCTCCCACACAGCCAGCACTGTCAGTGCTCCCACCGCACAGCCAGCACTGTCAATGCTCCCACCGCACAGCCAGCACTGTCAGTGCTCCACCACAGAGCCAGCACTGTCAGTGCTCCCCCACACAGTCGGCACTGCCATTGCACCCCCACACAGCCAGCACTGTCTTTGCTCCCACCACAAAGCCAGCACTGCCAGTCCTCCCACCACACAGCAAGCACTGCCAGTGCTCCCACTACACAGCCCCCACTGTCAGTGCTCCCACCACACAGCCAGCACTGTAAGCGCTCCCCCCACACAGCCAGATCTGTCAGTGCTCCCCACACAGCCTGCTCTGTCAGTGCTCCCACCACACAGCCAACACTGGCAGTGCTCCCACCACACAGCCAGCACTGTCAGTGCTCCCACCACACAGACAGCTCTGTCAATGCTCTCCCACACAGCCAGACCTGTCAGTGCTCCCGACACACAGCCATCACTGTCAGTGCTCGCACCACAAAGCCAACACTGTCAGTGCTCCCACCACACAGCCAGCACTGTCAGTGCTCCCACCACACAACCAACACTGTCAGTGCTCCCCCACACAGCCAGCACTGTCAGCGCTCCCACCGCACAGCCAGCACTGTCAGTGCTCCCCCCACACAGCCAGCACTGTCAGTGCTCGCACCGCACAGCCAGCACTGTCAATGCTCGGCCCCACTACCAGCACTGTCAGTGCTCCCCTTCACAGCCTGCGCTGCCAGTGCTCCCACAGCCAGCACTGCAACAGCTCCCCCACAACCAGCACTGCCAGTGCTCCCACCACACAGCCAGAACTGTCAGTGCACCCCCACATAGCCGGCACTGTCATTGCTCCCCAACACAGCCAGCACTGTCTGTGCTCCCGCCACACTGCCAGCACTGTCAGTGAACCCAACACACAGCCAGCACTGTCAGTGCTCCCAACACACAGCCAGCATTGTCAGTGTTCCCACCACACAACCAGCACTTCCAGTGTTCGCATCACACAGCCAGCACTGTCAGTGCTCCCCCACACAGCCAGCACTGTCAGGGCTCCGCCCACACAGCCAGCACTGTCAGTGCTGCCTTCACACAGCCAGCACTGTCAGTGCTCCCACTACTCAGCCAGCACTGTCAGTGCTCCCCACACACAGCCAGCTCTGTCAGTCCTCCCACCACACAGCCAGCACTGTCAGTGCTCCCACCACATAGCCAGCACTGTCAGTGCTCGCACCACACAGCCAACACTGTGAGTGCTCCCAGCACACAGCCAGCACTGTCAGTGCTCCCACTACACAACCAGCACTGTAAGTGCTCATCCCACACAGCCAGCACTGTCAGTGCTCCCGCCACACAGCCAGCACTGTCAGTGCTCCCACCACACAGCCAGCACTCTCAGTGCTCCCACCGCACAGCTGGCACTGTCAGTGCTCCCCCACACAGCCAGCACTGTCAGTGCTACCCCCACACAGCCGGCGCTGTCAGTGCTCCCCCCACACAGCCAGCACTGACAGTGATCCCACCACAAAGCCAGCACAGTCAGTGCTCCCATCACACAGCCAGCACTGTCAGTGCACCCTCACAGCCAGCGCTGTCAGTGCTCCTCCCACACAGGCAGCACTGTCAGTGCTTCCACCACGAAGCCAGCACTGTCAGTGCTCCCACCACACAGCCAGCACTGTCAGTGCTCCCCCCACACTGCCGGCACTGTCTGTGCTCCCCCACACAGCCAGCACTGCCAGTGCTCCAATCACACAGCCAACTTTGTCCGTGCTCCCACCACATAGCCAGCACTGTTAGTGCTCCCACCACACAGCCAGCACTGCTAGTGCTCCACACACAGCCAGCACTGTCAGTGATCCCACCACACAGCCAGCACTGTCAGTGCTCCAACCACACAACCAGCACTGTCAGTGCTCCTCCACACACCCAGCACTGTCAGTGCTCCGCCCCACAGCCAGCACTGTCAGTGCTCCGCCCCACTGCCAGCACTCTCAGTGCTCCTTTTCACAGCCTGTGCTGCCAGGGCTCCCCACAGCCAGCACTGCCACTGCTCCCCTACAACCAGCACTGCCAGTGCTCCGACCACACAGCCAGCACTGTCAGTTCTCCCCCCACACAGCCAGCACTGTCAGTGCTCCCCGCACAGCCAGCACTGTCAGTGCTCCCCCACACAGCCAGCACTGTCACTGCTCCCACCGCACAGCCAGCACTGACAGTGCTCCCCCACACAGCCAGCACTGTCAGTGCTCCCCCACACAGTCGGCACTGCCATTGCTCCCCCCACACAGCCAGCACTGTCTTTGCTCCCACCACAAAGCCAGCACTGTCAGTGCTCCCAACACACAGCCAGCACTGTCAGTGCTCCCACCACACAGCCAGCACTGCCAGTCCACCCACCCCACAGCCACCGCTCTCAGTGCTCCCACCACACAGCCAGCACTGTCAGTGCTCCTCCAACACACCAGCACTGTCAGTGGTCCCACCACACAGCCAGCACTGTCAATTCTCCCACCGCACAGCCAGCACTGTCAGTGCTACCCTCACACAGCCGGCACTGTCAGTGCTCCCCACACACAGCCAGCACTGTCAGTGCTCCCACTACACAGCCAGCACTGTCAGTGCTCCCAACACACAGTCAGCACTGTCAGTGCTCCCACCGCACAGCCAGCACTGTCAGTGCTACCCTCACACAGCCGGCACTGTCATTGCTCCCCCACACAGCCAGCACTGTCAGTGCTCCCACCACACAGCCAGCACTGTCAGTGCCCCCCCACACAGCCAGCACTGTCAGTGCTCCCACCACACAGCCAGCACTGTCAGTGCTCCCACCACACAGCCAGCACTGTTAGTGCTCCCACCACACAGCCAGCTCTGCCAGTGCTACCACACACGGCCAGTAGGGCCAGTCCTCCCCACAGCCAGTGCTCCGCCCCACACCCAGCACTGTCAGTGCTCCGCTCCCAAGCCAGCACTATCAGTGCTCCGCCCCTCTGCCAGCACTGTCAGCGCTCCCCTTCACAGCCTGCGCTGCCAGTGCTCCCCACAGCCAACACTGCCACTGCTCCCCACAACCAGCACTGCCAGTGCTCCGACCACACAGCCAGCACTGTCAGTTCTCCCCCCACACAGCCAGAACTGTCAGTGCTCCCCACACAGCCAGCACTGTCAGTGCTCCCACCACACAGCCAGCACTGTCAGTGCTCCCACCGCACAGCAAGCACTGTCAGTGCTCCCCCATACAGCCAGCACTGTCAGTGCTCCCCCACACAGCCAGCACTGTCTTTGCTCCCACCACACAGCCAGCACTGTCAGTGCTCCCACCACACAGCCAGCACTGCCAGTCCTTCCACCACACAGTCAGCACTGTCAGTGCTGCCCCCACACAGCCAGCACTGTCAGTGCTCCTCTAACACAGCCAGCACTGCCAGTGCTCCCACCACATAGCCCGCACTGTCAGTGCTCCCACCACACAGCCAGCACTGTAAGCGCTCCCCCCACACAGCCAGCTCTGTCAGTGCTCCCTACACAGCCTGCTCTGTCAGTGCTCCCACCACACAGCCAACACTGGCAGTGCTCCCACCACACAGCCAGCACTGTCAGTGCTCCCACCACACAGCCAGCTCTGTCAATGCTCTCCCACGCAGCCAGACCTGTCAGTGCTCCCGTCACACATCCATCACTGTCAGTGCTCGCACCACAAAGCCAACACTGTCAGTGCTCCCACCACACAGCCAGCACTGTCAGTGCTCCCACCACACAACCAACACTGTCAGTGCTCCCCCACACAGCCAGCACTGTCAGTGCTCCCCCCACACAGCCAGCACTGTCAGCGCTCCCACCGCACAGCCAGCACTGTCAGTGCTCCCACCACACAACCAACACTGTCAGTGCTCCCCACACAGCCAGCACTGTCAGTGCTCCCCCCACACAGCCAGCACTGTCAGTGCTCGCACCGCACAGCCAGCACTGTCAATGCTCGGCCCCACTACCAGCACTGTCAGTGCTCCCCTTCACAGCCTGCGTTGCCAGTGCTCCCACAGCCAGCACTGCAACAGCTCCCCCACAACCAGCACTGCCAGTGCTCCCCCACATAGCCGGCACTGTCATTGCTCCCCCAACACAGCCAGCACTGTCTGTGCTCCCGCCACACTGCCAGCACTGTCAGTGAACCCAACACACAGCCAGCACTGTCTGTGCTCCCGCCACACTGCCAGCACTGTCAGTGAACCCAACACACAGCCAGCACTGTCAGTGCTCCCAACACACAGCCAGCATTGTCTGTGTTCCCACCACACAACCAGCACTTCCAGTGCTCCCATCACACAGCCAGCACTGTCAGTGCTCCCCACACAGCCAGCACTGTCAGGGCTCCGCCCACACAGCCAGCACTGTCAGTGCTGCCACCACACACACAGCACTGTCAGTGCTCCCACCACGCAGCCAGCACTGTCAGTGCGACGCCCACACAGCCAGCACTGTCTGTGCTGCCACCACACAGCCAGCACTGACAGTGCTCCCACTACTCAGCCAGCAATGTCAGTGCTCCCCCCACACAGCCAGCTCTGTCAGTCCTCCCACCACACAGCCAACACTGCCAGTGCTCCCACAACACAGCCAGCACTGTCAGTGCTCCCACCGCACAGCCAGCACTGTCAGTGCTCTCACCAGACAGTCAGCACTGCCAGTGCTCCCCTCACACAGCCAGTACTGTCAGTGCTCCCCCCCACACAGCCAGCTCTGTCAGTGCACCCACCGCACAGCCATCACTGTCAGTGCTCCCACCATACAGTCGGCACTGTCAGTGCTCATACCACACAGCCAGCATTGTCAGTGATCCCCACTACCAGCACTGCCAGTGCTCCTCTCAGCCAGTACCCCGCCTCACAGTCAGCAATGTCAGTGCTCCCACCGCACAGCCAGCACTGTCAGTGCTCCCCCACACAGCCAGCACTGTCAGTGCTTCCCTCACACAGCCGGCACTGTCAGTGCTACCCCCACACAGCCAGCACTGTCAGTTCTCCCACCGCACAGCCAGCACTGTCAGTGTTACCCTCACACAGCCGGCACTGTCAGTGCTCCCCCCACACAGCCAGCACTGTCAGTGCTCCCACTACACAGCCAGCACTGTCAGTGCTCCCAACACACAGTCAGCACTGTCAGTGCTCCCACCGCACAGCCAGCACTGTCAGTCCTACCCTCACACAGCCGGCACTGTCAGTGCTCCCCCACACAGCCAGCACTGTCAGTCCTCCCACCACACAGCGAGCACTGTCAGTGCTCCCACCACACAGCCAGCACTGTCAGTGCTCCCCCCACAGAGCCAGCACTGTCAGTACTCCTCCCATACAGCCGCTCTGCAGTGCTCCCACCACACAGCCAGCACTGTCAGTGCTCCCACCACACATCAAGCACTGTCAGTGCTCCCCACACAGCCAGTACTGTCAGTGCTCCCAACACACAGCCAGCACTACCAGTTCACCCAACACACAGCCAGCATGGCCAGTCCTCCCACCACACAGCCAGCACTGTCAGTGCTCCCCCACACAGCCAGCACTGTCAGTGCTGCCACCACACAGCCAGCACTGTCAGTGCTCCCACCACACAGCCAGCACTGTCTGTGCTCGCCCACACAGCCAGCACAGTCAGTGCTCCCACCACACAGCCAGCACTGTCAGTGCTCCCACCACACAGCCAGCACTGTTAGTGCTCCCACCACACAGCCAGCTCTCCCGGTGCTCCCCACACACGGCCAGTAGGCCCAGTGCTCCCCACAGCCAGTGCTCCGCCCCACACCCAGCACTGTAAGTGCTCCGCTCCCAAGCCAGCACTGTCAGTGCTCCGCCCCACTGCCAGCTCTTTCAGTGCTCCCCTTCACAGCCTGCGCTGCCAGTGCTCCCCATCCCACACAGCCAGCACTGTCAGTGCTCCCACACAGCCAGCACTGTCAGTGCTCCCACCGCACAGCCAGCACTGTCAATGCTCCCACCGCACAGCCAGCACTGTCAGTGCTCCACCACAGAGCCAGCACTGTCAGTGCTCCCCCACACAGTCGGCACTGCCATTGCACCCCCACACAGCCAGCACTGTCTTTGCTCCCACCACAAAGCCAGCACTGCCAGTCCTCCCACCACACAGCAAGCACTGCCAGTGCTCCCACTACACAGCCCGCACTGTCAGTGCTCCCACCACACAGCCAGCACTGTAAGCGCTCCCCCCACACAGCCAGATCTGTCAGTGCTCCCCACACAGCCTGCTCTGTCAGTGCTCCCACCACACAGCCAACACTGGCAGTGCTCCCACCACACAGCCAGCACTGTCAGTGCTCCCACCACACAGACAGCTCTGTCAATGCTCTCCCACACAGCCAGACCTGTCAGTGCTCCCGACACACAGCCATCACTGTCAGTGCTCGCACCACAAAGCCAACACTGTCAGTGCTCCCACCACACAGCCAGCACTGTCAGTGCTCCCACCACACAACCAACACTGTCAGTGCTCCCCCACACAGCCAGCACTGTCAGCGCTCCCACCGCACAGCCAGCACTGTCAGTGCTCCCACCACACAACCAACACTGTCAGTGCTCCCCACACAGCCAGCACTGTCAGTGCTCCCCCCACACAGCCAGCACTGTCAGTGCTCGCACCGCACAGCCAGCACTGTCAATGCTCGGCCCCACTACCAGCACTGTCAGTGCTCCCCTTCACAGCCTGCGCTGCCAGTGCTCCCACAGCCAGCACTGCAACAGCTCCCCCACAACCAGCACTGCCAGTGCTCCCACCACACAGCCAGAACTGTCAGTGCACCCCCACATAGCCGGCACTGTCATTGCTCCCCCAACACAGCCAGCACTGTCTGTGCTCCCGCCACACTGCCAGCACTGTCAGTGAACCCAACACACAGCCAGCACTGTCAGTGCTCCCAACACACAGCCAGCATTGTCAGTGTTCCCACCACACAACCAGCACTTCCAGTGTTCGCATCACACAGCCAGCACTGTCAGTGCTCCCCCACACAGCCAGCACTGTCAGGGCTCCGCCCACACAGCCAGCACTGTCAGTGCTGCCACCACACACACAGCACTGTCAGTGCTCCCACCACACAGCCAGCACTGTCAGTGCTCCGCCCACACAGCCAGCACTGTCTGTGCTGCCTTCACACAGCCAGCACTGTCAGTGCTCCCACTACTCAGCCAGCACTGTCAGTGCTCCCCCCACACAGCCAGCTCTGTCAGTCCTCCCACCACACAGCCAGCACTGTCAGTGCTCCCACCACATAGCCAGCACTGTCAGTGCTCGCACCACACAGCCAACACTGTGAGTGCTCCCAGCACACAGCCAGCACTGTCAGTGCTCCCACTACACAACCAGCACTGTAAGTGCTCATCCCACACAGCCAGCACTGTCAGTGCTCCCGCCACACAGCCAGCACTGTCAGTGCTCCCACCACACAGCCAGCACTGTCAGTGCTCCCACCGCACAGCTGGCACTGTCAGTGCTCCCCCACACAGCCAGCACTGTCAGTGCTACCCCCACACAGCCGGCGCTGTCAGTGCTCCCCCACACAGCCAGCACTGACAGTGATCCCACCACAAAGCCAGCACAGTCAGTGCTCCCATCACACAGCCAGCACTGTCAGTGCACCCTCACAGCCAGCGCTGTCAGTGCTCCTCCCACACAGGCAGCACTGTCAGTGCTTCCACCACGAAGCCAGCACTGTCAGTGCTCCCACCACACAGCCAGCACTGGCAGTGCTCCCCCCACACTGCCGGCACTGTCTGTGCTCCCCCACACAGCCAGCACTGCCAGTGCTCCAATCACACAGCCAACTTTGTCCGTGCTCCCACCACATAGCCAGTACTGTTAGTGCTCCCACCACACAGCCAGCACTGCTAGTGCTCCACACACAGCCAGCACTGTCAGTGATCCCACCACACAGCCAGCACTGTCAGTGCTCCAACCACACAACCAGCACTGTCAGTGCTCCCCCACACACCCAGCACTGTCAGTGCTCCGCCCCACAGCCAGCACTGTCAGTGCTCCGCCCCACTGCCAGCACTCTCAGTGCTCCTTTTCACAGCCTGCGCTGCCAGTGCTCCCCACAGCCAGCACTGCCACTGCTCCCCTACAACCAGCACTGCCAGTGCTCCGACCACACAGCCAGCACTGTCAGTTCTCCCCCCACACAGCCAGCACTGTCAGTGCTCCCCGCACAGCCAGCACTGTCAGTGCTCCCCCACACAGCCAGCACTGTCACTGCTCCCACCGCACAGCCAGCACTGACAGTGCTCCCCCACACAGCCAGCACTGTCAGTGCTCCCCCACACAGTCGGCACTGCCATTGCTCCCCCCACACAGCCAGCACTGTCTTTGCTCCCACCACAAAGCCAGCACTGTCAGTGCTCCCAACACACAGCCAGCACTGTCAGTGCTCCCACCACACAGCCAGCACTGCCAGTCCACCCACCCCACAGCCACCGCTCTCAGTGCTCCCACCACACAGCCAGCACTGTCAGTGCTCCTCCAACACACCAGCACTGTCAGTGGTCCCACCACACAGCCAGCACTGTCAGTGCTCCCACCACACAGCCAGCACTGTCAGTGCTCCCACCACACAGCCAGCACTGTAAGCGCACCCCCTACACAGCCAGCTCTGTCAGTGCTCCCCCACACAGCCTGCTCTGTCACTGATCTCACCACACAGCCAGCACTGACAGTGCTCCCACCACACAGCCAGCACTGTCAGTGCTCCCACCACACAGCGAGCACAGTCAGTGCTCCCCACACAGCCAGACCCGTCAGTGCTCCCACCATATATCCAGCACTGTCAGTGCTCGCACCACACAGCCAACACTCTGAGTGCTCCCAGGACACAGCCAGCACTGTCGGTGCTCCCAAAACACAACCAGCACTGTCAGTGCTCATCCCTCACAGCCAGCACTGTCACTGCTCCCGCCACACAGCCAGCACTGCCAGTCCACCCACCCCACAGCCAGCGCTCTCAGTGCTCCCACCACACAGCCAGCACTGTCAGTGCTCCTCCAACACACCAGCACTGTCAGTGGTCCCACCACACAGCCAGCACTGTCAGTGCTCCCACCACACAGCCAGCACTGACAGTGCTCCCACCACACAGCCAGCACTGTCAGTGCTCCCACCACACAGCGAGCACAGTCAGTGCTCCCCACACAGCCAGACCCGTCAGTGCTCCCACCATATATCCAGCACTGTCAGTGCTCGCACCACACAGCCAACACTGTGAGTGCTCCCAGGACACAGCCAGCACTGTCGGTGCTCCCAAAACACAGCCAGCACTGTCACTGCTCCCGCCACACGGCCAGCACTGTCAGTGCTCCCACCACACAGCCAGCACTGACAGTGCTCCCACCGCACAGCCAGCACTGTCAGTGTTCCCAACACACAGCCAGCTCTGCCAGTGCTCCCACACACGGCCAGCATTGCCAGTGCTCCCTCACAGCCAGTGCTCCGCCCCACAGCCAGCACTGTCAGTGCTCCGCCCCATAGCCAGAACTGTCAGTGCTCCTCCACACATCCATCACTGCCAGTGCACGCACCACAAAGCCAACACTGTCAGTGCTCCCCACGCACCAGCACTGTCAGTGCTACCCCCACACAGCCGGCGCTGTCACTGCTCCCACCACAGAGCCAGCACTGTTAGTGATCCCACCACACAGCCAGCACAGTCAGTGCTCCCACCACACAGCCAGCACTGTCAGTGCACCCCCACAGCCAGCGCTGTCAGTGCTCCTCCCACACAGCCAGCACTGTCAGTGCTTCCACCACGAAGCCAGAATTGTCAGTACTCCCACCACACAGCCAGCACTGTCACTGCTCCCCCTACACAGCTAGCACTGTCTGTGCTCCCCCACTCAGCCAGCACTGCCAGTGCTCCCACCATACAGCCAGCTTTGTCAGTGCTCCCACCACACAGCCAGCACTGTCAGTGCTCCCCCACACAGCCAGCACTGTCAGTGCTGCCACCACACAGCCAGCACTGTCAGTGCTCCCACCACACAGCCAGCACTGTCTGTGCTCGCCCACACAGCCAGCACAGTCAGTGCTCCCACCACACAGCCAGCACTGTCAGTGCTCCCACCACACAGCCAGCACTGTTAGTGCTCCCACCACACAGCCAGCTCTCCCGGTGCTCCCCACACACGGCCAGTAGGCCCAGTGCTCCCCACAGCCAGTGCTCCGCCCCACACCCAGCACTGTAAGTGCTCCGCTCCCAAGCCAGCACTGTCAGTGCTCCGCCCCACTGCCAGCTCTTTCAGTGCTCCCCTTCACAGCCTGCGCTGCCAGTGCTCCCCATCCCACACAGCCAGCACTGTCAGTGCTCCCACACAGCCAGCACTGTCAGTGCTCCCACCGCACAGCCAGCACTGTCAATGCTCCCACCGCACAGCCAGCACTGTCAGTGCTCCACCACAGAGCCAGCACTGTCAGTGCTCCCCCACACAGTCGGCACTGCCATTGCACCCCCACACAGCCAGCACTGTCTTTGCTCCCACCACAAAGCCAGCACTGCCAGTCCTCCCACCACACAGCAAGCACTGCCAGTGCTCCCACTACACAGCCCGCACTGTCAGTGCTCCCACCACACAGCCAGCACTGTAAGCGCTCCCCCCACACAGCCAGATCTGTCAGTGCTCCCCACACAGCCTGCTCTGTCAGTGCTCCCACCACACAGCCAACACTGGCAGTGCTCCCACCACACAGCCAGCACTGTCAGTGCTCCCACCACACAGACAGCTCTGTCAATGCTCTCCCACACAGCCAGACCTGTCAGTGCTCCCGACACACAGCCATCACTGTCAGTGCTCGCACCACAAAGCCAACACTGTCAGTGCTCCCACCACACAGCCAGCACTGTCAGTGCTCCCACCACACAACCAACACTGTCAGTGCTCCCCCACACAGCCAGCACTGTCAGCGCTCCCACCGCACAGCCAGCACTGTCAGTGCTCCCACCACACAACCAACACTGTCAGTGCTCCCCACACAGCCAGCACTGTCAGTGCTCCCCCCACACAGCCAGCACTGTCAGTGCTCGCACCGCACAGCCAGCACTGTCAATGCTCGGCCCCACTACCAGCACTGTCAGTGCTCCCCTTCACAGCCTGCGCTGCCAGTGCTCCCACAGCCAGCACTGCAACAGCTCCCCCACAACCAGCACTGCCAGTGCTCCCACCACACAGCCAGAACTGTCAGTGCACCCCCACATAGCCGGCACTGTCATTGCTCCCCCAACACAGCCAGCACTGTCTGTGCTCCCGCCACACTGCCAGCACTGTCAGTGAACCCAACACACAGCCAGCACTGTCAGTGCTCCCAACACACAGCCAGCATTGTCAGTGTTCCCACCACACAACCAGCACTTCCAGTGTTCGCATCACACAGCCAGCACTGTCAGTGCTCCCCCACACAGCCAGCACTGTCAGGGCTCCGCCCACACAGCCAGCACTGTCAGTGCTGCCACCACACACACAGCACTGTCAGTGCTCCCACCACACAGCCAGCACTGTCAGTGCTCCGCCCACACAGCCAGCACTGTCTGTGCTGCCTTCACACAGCCAGCACTGTCAGTGCTCCCACTACTCAGCCAGCACTGTCAGTGCTCCCCCCACACAGCCAGCTCTGTCAGTCCTCCCACCACACAGCCAGCACTGTCAGTGCTCCCACCACATAGCCAGCACTGTCAGTGCTCGCACCACACAGCCAACACTGTGAGTGCTCCCAGCACACAGCCAGCACTGTCAGTGCTCCCACTACACAACCAGCACTGTAAGTGCTCATCCCACACAGCCAGCACTGTCAGTGCTCCCGCCACACAGCCAGCACTGTCAGTGCTCCCACCACACAGCCAGCACTGTCAGTGCTCCCACCGCACAGCTGGCACTGTCAGTGCTCCCCCACACAGCCAGCACTGTCAGTGCTACCCCCACACAGCCGGCGCTGTCAGTGCTCCCCCACACAGCCAGCACTGACAGTGATCCCACCACAAAGCCAGCACAGTCAGTGCTCCCATCACACAGCCAGCACTGTCAGTGCACCCTCACAGCCAGCGCTGTCAGTGCTCCTCCCACACAGGCAGCACTGTCAGTGCTTCCACCACGAAGCCAGCACTGTCAGTGCTCCCACCACACAGCCAGCACTGGCAGTGCTCCCCCCACACTGCCGGCACTGTCTGTGCTCCCCCACACAGCCAGCACTGCCAGTGCTCCAATCACACAGCCAACTTTGTCCGTGCTCCCACCACATAGCCAGCACTGTTAGTGCTCCCACCACACAGCCAGCACTGCTAGTGCTCCACACACAGCCAGCACTGTCAGTGATCCCACCACACAGCCAGCACTGTCAGTGCTCCAACCACACAACCAGCACTGTCAGTGCTCCCCCACACACCCAGCACTGTCAGTGCTCCGCCCCACAGCCAGCACTGTCAGTGCTCCGCCCCACTGCCAGCACTCTCAGTGCTCCTTTTCACAGCCTGCGCTGCCAGTGCTCCCCACAGCCAGCACTGCCACTGCTCCCCTACAACCAGCACTGCCAGTGCTCCGACCACACAGCCAGCACTGTCAGTTCTCCCCCCACACAGCCAGCACTGTCAGTGCTCCCCGCACAGCCAGCACTGTCAGTGCTCCCCCACACAGCCAGCACTGTCACTGCTCCCACCGCACAGCCAGCACTGACAGTGCTCCCCCACACAGCCAGCACTGTCAGTGCTCCCCCACACAGTCGGCACTGCCATTGCTCCCCCCACACAGCCAGCACTGTCTTTGCTCCCACCACAAAGCCAGCACTGTCAGTGCTCCCAACACACAGCCAGCACTGTCAGTGCTCCCACCACACAGCCAGCACTGCCAGTCCACCCACCCCACAGCCACCGCTCTCAGTGCTCCCACCACACAGCCAGCACTGTCAGTGCTCCTCCAACACACCAGCACTGTCAGTGGTCCCACCACACAGCCAGCACTGTCAGTGCTCCCACCACACAGCCAGCACTGTCAGTGCTCCCACCACACAGCCAGCACTGTAAGCGCACCCCCTACACAGCCAGCTCTGTCAGTGCTCCCCCACACAGCCTGCTCTGTCACTGATCTCACCACACAGCCAGCACTGACAGTGCTCCCACCACACAGCCAGCACTGTCAGTGCTCCCACCACACAGCGAGCACAGTCAGTGCTCCCCACACAGCCAGACCCGTCAGTGCTCCCACCATATATCCAGCACTGTCAGTGCTCGCACCACACAGCCAACACTCTGAGTGCTCCCAGGACACAGCCAGCACTGTCGGTGCTCCCAAAACACAACCAGCACTGTCAGTGCTCATCCCTCACAGCCAGCACTGTCACTGCTCCCGCCACACAGCCAGCACTGCCAGTCCACCCACCCCACAGCCAGCGCTCTCAGTGCTCCCACCACACAGCCAGCACTGTCAGTGCTCCTCCAACACACCAGCACTGTCAGTGGTCCCACCACACAGCCAGCACTGTCAGTGCTCCCACCACACAGCCAGCACTGACAGTGCTCCCACCACACAGCCAGCACTGTCAGTGCTCCCACCACACAGCGAGCACAGTCAGTGCTCCCCACACAGCCAGACCCGTCAGTGCTCCCACCATATATCCAGCACTGTCAGTGCTCGCACCACACAGCCAACACTGTGAGTGCTCCCAGGACACAGCCAGCACTGTCGGTGCTCCCAAAACACAGCCAGCACTGTCACTGCTCCCGCCACACGGCCAGCACTGTCAGTGCTCCCACCACACAGCCAGCACTGACAGTGCTCCCACCGCACAGCCAGCACTGTCAGTGTTCCCAACACACAGCCAGCTCTGCCAGTGCTCCCACACACGGCCAGCATTGCCAGTGCTCCCTCACAGCCAGTGCTCCGCCCCACAGCCAGCACTGTCAGTGCTCCGCCCCATAGCCAGAACTGTCAGTGCTCCTCCACACATCCATCACTGCCAGTGCACGCACCACAAAGCCAACACTGTCAGTGCTCCCCACGCACCAGCACTGTCAGTGCTACCCCCACACAGCCGGCGCTGTCACTGCTCCCACCACAGAGCCAGCACTGTTAGTGATCCCACCACACAGCCAGCACAGTCAGTGCTCCCACCACACAGCCAGCACTGTCAGTGCACCCCCACAGCCAGCGCTGTCAGTGCTCCTCCCACACAGCCAGCACTGTCAGTGCTTCCACCACGAAGCCAGAATTGTCAGTACTCCCACCACACAGCCAGCACTGTCACTGCTCCCCCTACACAGCTAGCACTGTCTGTGCTCCCCCACACAGCCAGCACTGCCAGTGCTCCAACCATACAGCCAGCTTTGTCAGTGCTCCCACCACACAGCCAGCACTGTTAGTGCTCCGACCACACAGCCAGCACTGCCAGTGATCCCCACACAGCCAGCACTGTCAGTGCTCCCATCACACAGCCAGCACTGTCAGTGCTCCAACCACACAGCCACCACTGTCGATGCTCCCACAACACATCCAGCACTGTCAGTGCTCCCCAGACAGCCAGCACTGCCAGTGCACCCCTCACACAGCCAGCACTGTTTGTGCTCCCCCACACAGCCAGCTCTGTCAGTGCTCCCACCACACAGCCAGCACTGTCAGTGCTGCCTCCACACAGCCAGCACTGTCAGTGATCCCACCACACAGCCAGCACTGCCTTTGCTCCCCCCACACAGCCAGCACTGTCAGTGCTCCCACCACACAGCCAGCACTGTCAGTGTTCCCAACACACAGCCTGCTCTGCCAGTGCTCTCACACACGGCCAGCATTGCCAGTGCTCCCTCACAGCCAGTGCTCCGCCCCACAGCCAGCACTGTCAGTGCTCCGCCCCATAGCCAGAACTGTCAGTGCTCCCCCACACATCCATCACTGCCAGTGCACGCACCACAAAGCCAACACTGTCAGTGCTCCCACCACACAGCCAGCACTGTCAGTGCTCCCACCACGCAACCAACACTGTCAGGGCTCCCCACACAGCCAGCACTGTCAGTGCTCCCCCCACACAGCCAACACTGTCAGTGCTCCCACCACAAAGCCAGCACTGTCAGTGCTTCCACCGCACAGCCAGCACTGTCAGTGCTCCCACCGCACAGCCAGCACTGTCAATGCTCGGCCCCACAGCCAGCACTGTCAGTGCTCCCCTTCACAGCCTGCGCTGCCAGTGCTCCCCACAGCCAGCACTGCAACAGCTCCCCCACAACCAGCACTGCCAGTGCTCCCACCACACAGCCAGAAATGTCAGTGCTCCCCCCACACAGCCAGCACTGTCAGTGCTCCTCCACACAGCCAGCACTGTCAGTGCTTTCCCACACAGCCAGCACTGTCAGTGCTCCCTCCACACAGTCAGCACTGTCAGTGCTCCCATCGCACAGCCAGCACTGTCAGTGCTCCCCCACATAGCCAGCATTGTCAGTGTTCCCACCACACAGCCAGCACTTCCAGTGCTCCCACCACACAACCAGCACTGTCAGTGCTCCCCCACACAGCCAGCACTGTCAGTGCTCCACCCACACAGCCGGCACTGTCATTGCTCCCCCCACACATCCAGCACTGTCTGTGCTCCCGCCACACTGCCAGCACTGTCAGTGCTCCCAACACACAGCCAGCATTGTCAGTGTTCCCACCACACAGCCAGCACTTCCAGTGCTCCCACCACACAACCAGCACTGTCAGTGCTCCCCCACACAGCCAGCACTGTCAGGGCTCCGCCCACACAGACAGCACTGTCAGTGTTAGGGAGGCAGATTGTCTGAGAGAAACGGAAGCAGAGAATGGAGAGCGAGCGGGTGTGGGTGACGGAGGCAGATTGTCTGAGAGAAAGGGAAGCAGATAGTGGAGAGCGAGCGGTGTGGCTGAGGGAGTCAGATTGTCTGAGAGAAAGGGAAGCAGAGAGTTGAGACCGAGCGGAAGTGGGTGAGGGAGGCAGATTGTCTGAGAGAAAGGGAAGCAGAGAGTGGAGAGCGAGCGGGTGTGAGTGAGGGAGACAGATTGTCTGAGGGAAATGGAAGCAGAGAGTGCATAGCGATCGGGTGTGGGTGAGGGAGGCAGATTGTCTGAGAGAAAGGGAAGCAGAGAGTGAAGATGGAGCAGGTGTGGACGAGGGAGGCAGATTGTCTGAGAGAAAGGGAAGCAGAGACAGGAGCCCGAGCGGATGTGGGTGAGGGAGGCAGATTGGATGAGAGAAAGGGAAGCAGAGAGTTGAGAGCGAGCGGGCGTGGGAGAGGGAGGCAGAATGTCTGAGAGAAAGGGAAGCAGATAGTGAAGACCGAGCGGATGTGGGTGAGGGATGCAGATTGTCTGAGAGAAAGGGAGGCAGAGAGTGGAGACCGAGCGGGTGTGAGTGAGGGAGGCAGATTGGGTGAGAGAAAGGGAAGCAGAGAGTGGAGAGGGAGCGGATGTGGGTGAGGGAGGCAGATTGTATGAGAGAAAGGGAACCAGAGAGTGGAGAGCGAGCGGGTGTGGGTGAGGGAGGCAGATTGGGTGAGAGAAAGGGAAGCTGAGAGTGGAGACCGAGCGGGTGTGGGTGAGGGAGGCAGATTGTCTGAGAGAAAGGGAAGCAGAGAGTGGAGATGGAGTAGGTGTGGACGAGGGAGGCAGATTGTCTGAGAGAAAGGGAGGCAGAGAGTGGAGACCGAGCGGGTGTGAGTGAGGGAGGCAGATTGGGTGAGAGAAAGGGAGGCAGAGAGTGGAGAGCGTGCGGATGTGGGTGAGGGAGGCAGATTGTATGAGAGAAAGGGAAGCAGAGAGTGGAGAGCGAGCGGGTGTGGGTGAGGGAGGCAGATTGGTTGAGAGAAAGGGACGCTGAGAGTGGAGACCGAGCGGGTGTGGGTGAGGGAGGCAGATTGTCTGAGAGAAAGGGAAGCAGAGAGTGGAGAGCGAGCGGGTGTGGGTGAGGGAGGCAGATTGGGTGAGAGAAAGTGTAGCAGAGAGTGGAGAGCGAGCGGGTGTGGGTGAGGGAGGCAGATTGTCGGAGAGAAAGGGAAGCAGAGAGTGGAGAGCGAGCGGGTGTGGGTGAGAGATGTTTTTTGGTGAGAAAGGGAAGCAGAGAGTGGAAAGCGAGAGGGTGTGGGTGAGGGAGGCAGATGTCTGAGAGAAAGGGAAGCAGAGAATTGAGTCCGAGCGGGTGTGGGTGAGGGAGGGAGATTGGGTGAGAGAAAGGGAAGCAGAGAGTGGAGACCGTGCGGGTGTGGGTGAGGGAAGCAGATTGGTTGAGAGAAAGGGAAGCAGAGAGTGGTGTCCGAGCGGGTGTGGGTGAGGGAGGCAGGTTGGGTGAGAGAAAGGGAAGCAGAGAGAGGAGACCGAGCTGGTGTGGGTGAGGGAGGCAGATTGCCGGAGAGAAAGGGAAGCAGAGAGTGGAGAGTGAGCGGGTGCGGGAAAGGGAGGTAGATTGGGTGAGAGAAAGGGAAGCAGATTGGGTGAGAGAAAGGAAAGCAGAGAGTGGAGACCGAGCGTGTGTGGGTGAGGGAGGCAGATTGTCTGAGAGAAAGGGAAGCAGAGAGTGGAGAGCGAGCGGGTGTGGGTGAGGGGGGCAGAATGTCTGAGAGAAAGGGAAGCAAAGAGTGGAGAGCGTGCGGGTGTGGGTGAGGGAGGCAGTTTGGGTGAGAGAAAGGGAAGCAGAGAGTTGAGAGCGAGCGGGCGTGGGAGAGGAAGGCAGAATGTCTGAGAGAAAGGGAAGCAGATAGTGGAGACCGAGCGGGTGTGGGTGAGGGAGGCAGATTGTCAGAGAGAAAGGGAAGCAGAGAGTGCAGAGCGAGCGGGTATGGGTGAGATAGGCAGATTGTCTGAGAGAAAGGGAGGCAGATAGTGGAGACCGAGCGGGTTGGAGTGAGGGAGGCAGATTGGGTGAGAGAAAGGGAAGCAGAGAGTGGAGAGCGAGCGGATGTGGGTGAGGGAGTCAGATTGTATGAGAGCAAGGGAACCAGAGAGTGGAGAGCGGGCGGGTGTGGGTGAGGGAGGCAGATTGGGTGAGAGAAAGGGAAGCTGAGAGTGGAGACCGAGCGGGTGTGGGTTAGGGAGGCAGATTGTCTGAGAGAAAGGGAAGCAGAGTGGAGATGGAGCAGGTGTGGACGAGGGAGGCAGATTGTCTGAGAGAAAGGGAGGCAGAGAGTGGAGACCGAGCGGGTGTGAATGAGGGAGGCAGATTGGGTGAGAGAAAGGAAGGCCGAGAGTGGAGAGCGAGCGGATGTGGGTGAGGGAGGCAGATTGTCTGAGAGAAAGGGAAGCAGAGAGTGGAGATGGAGCAGGTGTGGACGAGGCAGGCAGATTGTCTGAGAGAAAGGGAGGCAGAGAGTGGAGACCGAGAGGGTGTGAGTGAGGGAGGCAGATTGGGTGAGAGAAAGGGAGGCCGAGAGTGGAGAGCGAGCGGATGTGGGTGAGGGAGGCAGCACGGTGGGCAGCACGGTAGCACAAGTGGATAGCACTGTGGCTTCACAGCGCCAGGGTACCAGGTTCGATTCCCCGCTGGGTCACTGTCTGTGCGGAGTCTGCACGTTCTCCCCGTGTCTGCGTGGGTTTCCTCCGGGTGCTCCGGTTTCCTCCCACAGTCCAAAGACGTGCAGGTTAGGTGGATTGGCCATGCTAAAAATTGCCCGTAGTGTCCATAAGGGTTGGGAGGGGTTATTGGGTTGCGGGGATAGGGTGGAAGTGAGGGATTAATGTGGGTCGGTGCAGACTCGATGGGCCGAATGGCCTCCTTCTGCACTGTATGTTCTATGTAATCTATGTAATTGTATGAGAGAAAGGGAAGCAGAGAGTGGAGAGCGAGCGGGTGTGGGTGAGGGAGGCAGATTGGGTGAGAGAAAGGGAAGCTGAGAGTGGAGACCGAGCGGGTGTGGGTGAGGGAGGCAGATTGTCTGAGAGAAAGGGAAGCAGAGAGTGGAGAGCGAGCGGGTGTGGGTGAGGGAGGCAGATTGGGTGAGAGAAAGTGAAGCAGAGAGTGGAGAGCGAGCGGGTGTGGGTGAGGGAGGCAGATTGTCGGAGAGAAAGGGAAGCAGAGAGTGGAGAGCGAGCGGGTGTGGGTGAGAGATGTTTTTTGGAGAGAAAGGGAAGCAGAGAGTGGAAAGCGAGCGGTTGTGTGTGAGGGAGGCAGATGTCTGAGAGAAAGGGAAGCAGAGAGAGGAGACCGAGCGGGTGTGGGTGAGGGAGGCAGATTGCCTGAGAGAAAGGGAAGCAGAGAGTGGAGAGTGAGCGGGTGCGGGAAAGGGAGGTAGATTGGGTGAGAGAAAGGGAAGCAGAGAGGGGAGACCGAGCGGGTGTGGGTGAGGGAGGCAGATTGTCTGAGAGAAAGGGAAGCAGAGAGTGGAGAGCGAGCGGGTGTGGGTGAGGAAGGCAGATTGGGTGAGAGAAAGGGAAGCTGAGAGTGGAGACCGAGCGGGTGTGGGTGAGGGAGGCAGATTGTCTGAGAGAAAGGGAAGCAGAGAGTGGAGATGGAGCAGGTGTGGACAAGGGAGGCAGATTGTCTGAGAGAAAGGGAGGCAGAGAGTGGAGACCGAACGGGTGTGAGTGAGGGAGGCAGATTGCGTGAGAGAAAGGGAGGCAGAGAGTGGAGAGCGAGCGGATGTGGGTGAGGGAGGCAGATTGTATGAGAGAAAGGGAAGCAGAGAGTTGAGAGCGAGCGGGTGTGGGTGAGGGAGGCAGATTGGGTGAGAGAAAGGGAAGCTGAGAGTGGAGACCGAGCGGGTGTGGGTGAGGGAGGCAGATTGTCTGAGAGAAAGGGCGGCAGAGAGTGGAGAGCGAGCGGGTGTGGGTGAGGGGGGCAGATTGGGTGAGAGAAAGTGAAGCAGAGAGTGGAGAGCGAGCGGGTGTGGGTGAGGGAGGCAGATTGTCGGAGAGAAAGGGAAGCAGAGAGTGGAGAGCGAGCGGGTGTGGGTGAGAGATGTTTTTATGTGAGAAAGGGAAGCAGAGAGTGGAAAGCGAGCGGGTGTGGGCGAGGGAGGCAGATGTCTGAGAGAAAGGGAAGCAGAGAATTGAGTCCGAGCGAGTGTAGGTGAGGGAGGGAGATTGGGTGAGAGAAAGGGAAGCAGAGAGTGGAGACCGTGCGGGTGTGGGTGAGGGAAGCAGATTGGTTGAGAGAAAGGGAAGCAGAGAGTGGAGTCCGAGCGGGTGTGGGTGAGGGATGTAGTTTGGGTGAGAGAAAGGGAAGCAGAGAGAGGAGACCGAGCGGGTGTGGGTGAGGAAGGCAGATTGCCTGAGAGAAAGGGAAGCAGAGAGTGGAGAGTGAGCGGGTGCGGGAAAGGGAGTTAGATTGGGTGAGAGAAAGGGAAGCAGATTGGGTGAGAGAAAGGGAAGCAGAGAGTGGAGACCGAGCGGGTGTGGTTGAGGGAGGCAGATTGTCTGAGAGAAAGGGAAGCAGAGAGTGGAGAGCGAGTGGGTGTGGGTGAGGGGGGCAGATTGTCTGAGAGAAAGGGAAGCAGAGAGTGGAGAGCGAGCGGGTGTGGGTGAGGGAGGCAGTTTGGGTGAGAGAAAGGGAAGCAGAGAGTTGAGAGCGAGCGGGCGCGGGTGTGGGAGGCAGAATGTCTGAGAGAAAGGGAAGCAGATAGTGGAGACCGAGAGGGTGTGGGTGAGGGAGGCAGATTGTCAGAGAGAAAGGGAAGCAGAGAGTGGAGAGCGAGCGGGTGTGGGTGAGATAGGCAGATTGTCTGAGAGAAAGGGAGGCAGAGAGTGGAAACCCAGCGGGTGTGAGTGAGGGAGGCAGATTGGGTGAGAGAAAGGGAAGCAGAGAGTGGAGAGCGAGCGGATGTGGGTGAGGGAGGCAGATTGTATGAGAGAAAGGGAACCAGAGAGTGGAGAGCGAGCGGGTGTGGGTGAGGGAGGCAGATTGCGTGAGAGAAAGGGAAGCTGAGAGTGGAGACCGAGCGGGTGTGGGTGAAGGAGGCAGATTGTCTGAGAGAAAGGGAAGCAGAGAGTGGAGATGGAGCAGGTGTGGACGAGGGAGGCAGATTGTCTGAGAGAAAGGGAGGCAGAGAGTGGAGACCGAGCGGGTGTGAGTGAGGGAGGCAGATTGGGTGAGAGAAAGGGAGGCAGAGAGTGGAGAGCGAGCGGATGTGGGTGACGGAGGCAGATTGTATGAGAGAAAGGGAAGCAGAGAGTGGAGAGCGAGCGGGAGTGGGTGAGGGAGGCAGATTGGGTGAGAGAAAGGAAAGCTGAGAGTGGAGACCGAGCGGGTGTGGGTGAGGGAGGCAGATTGTCTGAGAGAAAGGGAAGCAGAGAGTTGAGACCGAGCGGGAGTGGGTGAGGGAGGCACATTGTCTGAGAGAAAGGGAAGCAGAGAGTGGAGAGCGAGCGGGTGTGAGTGAGGGAGACAGATTGTCTGAGAGAAAGGGAAGCAGATAGTGGAGACCGAGCGGGTGTGGGTGAGGGAGGCAGATTGTCAGAGAGAAAGGGAAGCAGAGAGTGGAGAGCGAGCGGGTGTGGGTGAGATAGGCAGATTGTCAGAGAGAAAGGGAGGCAGATAGTGGAGACCGAGCGGGTTGGAGTGAGGGAGGCAGATTGGGTGAGAGAAAGGGAAGCAGAGAGTGGAGAGGGAGCGGATGTGGGTGAGGGAGGCAGATTGTATGAGAGAAAGGGAACCAGAGAGTGGAGAGCGAGCGGGTGTGGGTGAGAGAGGCAGATTGGGTGAGAGAAAGGGAAGCTGAGAGTGGAGACCAAGCGGGTGTGGGTGAGGGAGGCAGATTGTCTGAGAGAAAGGGAAGCAGAGAGTGGAGATGGAGCAGGTGTGGACGAGGGAGGCAGATTGTCTGAGAGAAAGGGAGGCAGAGAGTGGAGACCGAGCGGGTGTGAGTGAGCGAGGCAGATTGGGTGAGAGAAAGGGAGGCCGAGAGTGGAGAGCGAGCGGATGTGGGTGAGGGAGGCAGATTGTCTGAGAGAAAGGGAAGCAGAGAGTGGAGAGCGAGCGGGTGTGGGTGAGGGAGGCAGATTGGGTGAGAGAAAGTGAAGCAGAGAGTGGAGAGCGAGCGGGTGTGGGTGAGGGAGGCAGATTGTCTGAGAGAAAGGGAAGCAGAGAGTGGAGAGCGAGCGGATGTGGGTGAGAGATGTTTTTTGGTGAGAAAGGGAAGCAGAGAGTGGAAAGCGAGCGGTTGTGGGTGAGGGAGGCAGATGTCTGAGAGAAAGGGAAGCAGAGAATTGAGTCCGAGCGGGTGTGGGTGAGGGAGGGAGATTGGCTGAGAGAAAGGGAAGCAGAGAGTGGAGACCGTGCGGGTGTGGGTGAGGGAAGCAGATTGGTTGAGAGAAAGGGAAGCAGAGAGTGGAGTCCGAGCGGGTGTGGGTGAGGGAGGCAGATTGGGTGAGAGAAAGGGAAGCAGAGAGAGGAGACCGAGCGGGTGTGTGTGAGGGAGGCAGATTGCCTGAGAGAAAGGGAAGCAGAGAGTGGAGACTGAGCGGGTGCGGGAAAGGGAGGTAGATTGGGTGAGAGAAAGGGAAGCAGAGAGTGGAGACCGAGCGGGTGTGGGTGAGGGAGGCAGATTGTCTGAGAGAAAGGGAAGCAGAGAGCGGAGAGCGAGCGGGTGTGGCTGAGATAGGCAGATTGTCTGAGAGAAAGGGAGGCAGAGAGTGGAGACCGAGCGGGTGTGAGTGAGGGAGGCAGATTGGGTGAGAGAAAGGGAAGCAGAGAGTGGAGAGCGAGCGGATGTGGGTGAGGGAGGCAGATTGTATGAGAGAAAGGGAACCAGAGAGTGGAGAGCGAGCGGGTGTGGGTGAGGGAGGCAGATTGGGTGAGAGAAAGGGAAGCTGAGAGTGGAGATCGAGCGGGTGTGGGTGAGGGAGGCAGATTGTAAGAGAGAAAGGGAAGCAGAGAGTTGAGAGCGAGCGGGTGTGGGTGAGGGAGGCAGATTGAGTGAGAGAAAGGGAAGCTGAGAGTGGAGACCGAGCGGGTGTGGGTGAGGGAGGCAGATTGTCGGAGAGAAAGGGAAGCAGAGATTGGAGAGCGAGCGGGTGTGGGTGAGGGAGGCAGATTGGGTGAGAGAATGTGAAGCAGAGAGTGGAGAGCGAGCGGGTGTGGGTGAGGGAGGCAGATTGTCGGAGAGAAAGGGAAGCAGAGAGTGGAGAGCGAGCGGGTGTGGGTGAGAGATGTTTTTTGGTGAGAAAGCGAAGAAGAGAGTGGAAAGCGAGCGGGTGTGGGCGAGGGAGGCAGATGTCTGAGAGAAAGGGAAGCAGAGAATTGAGTCCGAGCGGGTGTGGGTGAGGGAGGGAGATTGGGTGAGAGAAAGGGAAGCAGAGAGTGGAGACCGTGCGGGTGTGGGTGAGGGAAGCAGATTGGTTGAGAGAAAGGGAAGCAAAGAGTGGAGTCCGAGCGGGGGTGGGTGAGGGAGGCAGGTTGGGTGAGAGAAAGGGAAGCAGAGAGAGGAGACCGAGCGGGTGTGGGTGAGGGAGGCAGATTGCCTGAGAGAAAGGGAAGGAGAGAGTGGAGAGTGAGCGGGTGCGAGAAAGGGAGGTAGATTGGGTGAGAGAAAGGGAAGCAGATTGGGTGAGAGAAAGGGAAGCAGAGAGTGGAGACCGAGCGGGTGTGGGTGAGGGAGGCAGATTGTCTGAGAGAAAGTGAAGCAGAGAGTGGAGAGCGAGCGGGTGTGGGTGAGGGGGGCAGATTGTCTGAGAGAAAGGGAAGCAGAGAGTGGAGAGCGAGCGGGTGTGGGTAAGAGAGGCAGATTGGGTGAGAGAAAGGGAAGCAGAGAGTGGAGAGCGAGCGGGCGTGGGAGAGGGAGGCAGAATGTCTGAGAGAAAGGGAAGCAGAGAGTGGAGAGCGAGCGGGTGTAGGTGAGATAGGCAGATTGTCTGAGAGAAAGGGAGGCAGAGAGTGGAGACCGAGCGGGTGTGAGTGAGGGAGGCAGATTGGGTGAGAGAAAGGGAAGCAGAGAGTGGAGAGCGCGCGGATGTGGGTGAGGGAGGCAGATTGTATGAGAGAAAGGGAACCAGAGAGTGGAGAGCGAGCGGGTGTGGGTGAGGGAGGCAGATTGCGTGAGAGAAAGGGAAGCTGAGAGTGGAGACCGAGCGGGTGTGGGTGAGGGAGGCAGATTGTCTGAGAGAAAGGGAAGCAGAGAGTGGAGATGGAGCAGGTGTGGACGAGGGAGGCAGATTGTCTGAGAGAAAGGGAGGCAGAGAGTGGAGACCGAGCGGGTGTGAGTGAAGGAGGAAGATTGGGTGAGAGAAACGGAGGCAGAGAGTGGAGAGCGAGCGGATGTGGGTGAAGGAGGCAGATTGTATGAGAGAAAGGGAAGCAGAGAGTGGAGAGCGAGCGGAAGTGGGTGAGGGAGGCAGATTGGGTGAGAGAAAGGGAAGCTGAGAGTGGAGACCGAGCGGGTGTGGGTGAGGGAGGCAGATTGTCTGAGAGAAAGGGAAGCAGAGAGTGGAGAGCGAGCGGGTGTGGGTGAGGGAGGCAGATTGGGTGAGAGAAAGTGAAGCAGAGAGTGGAGAGCGAGCGGGTGTGGTTGAGGGAGGCAGATTGTCGGAGGGAAAGGGAAGCAGAGAGTGGAGAGCGAGCGGGTGTGGGTGAGAGATATTTTTTGGTGAGAAAGGGAAGCACCGAGTGGAAAGCGAGCGGGTGTGGGTGAGGGAGGCAGATGTCTGAGAGAAAGGGAAGCAGAGAATTTAGTCCGAGCGGGTGTGGGTGAGGGAGGGAGATTGGGTGAGAGAAAGGGAAGCAGAGAGTGGTGACCGTGCGGGTGTGGGTGAGGGAAGCAGATTGGTTGAGAGAAAGGGAAGCAGAGAGTGGAGTCCGAGCGGGTGTGGGTGAGGGAGGCAGATTGGGTGAGAGAAAGGGAAGCAGAGAGAGGAGACCGAGCGGGTGTGGGTGAGGGAGGCAGATTGCCTGAGAGAAAGGGAAGCAGAGAGTGGAGAGTGAGCGGGTGCGGGAAAGGGAGGTAGATTGGGTGAGAGGAAGGGAAGCAGATTGGGAGAGAGAAAGGGAAGCAGAGAGTGGAGACCGAGCCGGTGTGGGTGAGGGAGGCAGATTGTCTGAGAGAAAGGGAAGCAGAGAGTGGAGAGCGAGCGGGTGTGGGTGAGGGGGGCAGATTGTCTGAGAGAAAGGGAAGCAGAGAGTGGAGAGCGAGCGGGTGTGGGTGAGGGAGGCAGATTGGGTGAGAGAAAGGCAAGCAGAGAGTTGAGAGCGAGCGGGCGTGGGAGAGGGAGGCAGAATGTCTGAGAGAAAGGGAAGCAGATAGTGGAGACCGAGCGGGTGTGGGTGAGGGAGGCAGATTGTCAGAGAGAAAGGGAAGCAGAGAGTGGAGAGCGAGCGGGTGTGGGTGAGATAGGCTGATTGTCTGAGAGAAAGGGAGGCAGAGAGGGGAGACCGAGCATGTGTGAGTGAGGGAGGCAGATTGGGTGAGAGAAAGGGAAGCAGAGAGTGGAGAGCGAGCGGATGTGGGTGAGGGAGGCAGATTGTATGAGAGAAAGGGAACCAGAGAGTGGAGAGCGAGCGGGTGTGGGTGAGGGAGGCAGATTGCGTGAGAGAAAGGGAAGCTGAGAGTGGAGACCGAGCGGGTGTGGGTGAGGGAGGCAGATTGTCTGAGAGAAAGGGAAGCAGAGAGTGGAGATGGAGCAGGTGTGGACGAGGGAGGCAGATTGTCTGAGAGAAAGGGAGGCAGAGAGTGGAGACCGAGCGGGTGTGAGTGAGGGAGGCAGATTGGGTGAGAGAAAGGGAGGCAGAGAGTGGAGAGCGAGCGGATGTGGGTGAGGGAGGCAGATTGTATGAGAGAAAGGGAAGGAGAGAGCGGAGAGCAAGCGGGTGTGGGTGAGGGAGGCAGATTGGGTGAGAGAAAGGGAAGCTGAGAGTGGAGGCCGAGCGGGTGTGGGTGAGGGAGGCAGATTGTCTGAGAGAAAGGGAAGCAGAGAGTGGAGAGCGAGCGGGTGTGGGTGAGGGAGGCAGATTGGGTGAGAGAAAGTGAAGCAGAGAGTGGAGAGCGAGCGGGTGTGGGTGAGGGAGGCAGATGTCTGAGAGAAAGGGAAGCAGAGAATTGAGTCCGAGCGGGTGTGGCTGAGGGAGGCAGATTGGGTGAGAGAAAGGGAAGCAGAGAGTGGAGAGCGAGCGGATGTGGGTGAGGGAGGCAGATTGTATGAGAGAAAGGGAACCAGAGAGTGGAGAGCGAGCGGGTGTGGGTGAGGGAGGCAGATTGGGTGAGAGAAAGGGAAGCTGAGAGTGGAGACCGAGCGGGTGTGGGTGAGGGAGGCAGATTGTCTGAGAGAAAGGGAAGCAGAGAGTGGAGATGGAGCAGGTGTGGACGAGGGAGGCAGATTGTCTGAGAGAAAGGGAGGCAGAGAGTGGAGACCGAGCGGGTGTGAGTGAGGGAAGCAGATTGCGTGAGAGAAAGTGAGGCAGAGAGTGGAGAGCGAGCGGATGTGGGTGAGGGAGGCAGATTGTAAGAGAGAAAGGGAAGCAGAGAGTTGAGAGCGAGCGGGTGTGGGTGAGGGATTCAGATTGAGTGAGAGAAAGGGAAGCTGAGAGTGGAGACCGAGCGGGTGTGGGTGAGGGAGGCAGATTGTCGGAGAGAAAGGGAAGCAGAGATTGGAGAGCGAGCGGGTGTGGGTGAGGGAGGCAGATTGGGTGAGAGAATGTGAAGCAGAGAGTGGAGAGCGAGCGGGTGTGGGTGAGGGAGGCAGATTGTCGGAGAGAAAGGGAAGCAGAGAGTGGAGAGCGAGCGGGTGTGGGTGAGAGATGTTTTTTGGTGAGAAAGGGAAGAAGAGAGTGGAAAGCGAGCGGGTGTGGGCGAGGGAGGCAGATGTCTGAGAGAAAGGGAAGCAGAGAATTGAGTCCGAGCGGGTGTGGGTGAGGGAGGGAGATTGGGTGAGAGAAAGGGAAGCAGAGAGTGGAGACCGTGCGGGTGTGGGTGAGGGAAGCAGATTGGGTGAGAGAAAGGGAAGCAGATTGGGTGAGAGAAAGGGAAGCAGAGAGTGGAGATGGAGCAGGTGTGGACGAGGGAGGCAGATTGTCTGAGAGAAAGGGAGGCAGAGAGTGGAGACCGAGCGGGTGTGAGTGAGGGAGGCAGATTGGGTGAGAGAAAGGGAGGCAGAGAGTGGAGAGCGAGCGGATGTGGGTGAGGGAGGCAGATTGTATGAGAGAAAGGGAAGGAGAGAGCGGAGAGCGAGCGGGTGTGGGTGAGGGAGGCAGATTGGGTGAGAGAAAGGGAAGCTGAGAGTGGAGGCCGAGCGGGTGTGGGTGAGGGAGGCAGATTGTCTGAGAGAAAGGGAAGCAGAGAGTGGAGAGCGAGCGGGTGTGGGTGAGGGAGGCAGATTGGGTGAGAGAAAGTGAAGCAGAGAGTGGAGAGCGAGCGGGTGTGGGTGAGGGAGGCAGATAGTCGGAGAGAAAGGGAAGCAGAGAGTGGAGAGCGAGCGGGTGTGGGTGAGAGATGTTCTTGGTGAGAAAGGGAAGCAGAGAGTGGAAAGCGAGCGGGTGTGGGTGAGGGAGGCAGATGTCTGAGAGAAAGGGAAGCAGAGAATTGAGTCCGAGCGGGTGTGGCTGAGGGAGGCAGATTGGGTGAGAGAAAGTGAAGCAGAGAGTGGAGACCGTGCGGGTGTGGGTGAGGGAAGCAGATTGGTTGAGAGAAAGGGAAGCAGAGAGTGGAGTCCGAGCGGGTGTGGGTGAGGGAGGCAGATTGGGTGAGAGAAAGGGAAGCAGAGAGAGGAGTCCGAGCGGGTGTGGGTGAGGGAGGTAGATTGGGTGAGAGAAAGTGAAGCAGAGAGTGGAGACCGAGCGGGTGTGGGTGAGGGAGGCAGGTTGTCTGAGAGAAAGGGAAGCAGAGAGTGGAGAGCGAGCGGGTGTGGGTGAGGGGGGCAGATTGTCTGAGAGAAAGGGAAGCAGAGAGTGGAGAGCGAGCGCGTGTGGGTGAGGGAGGCAGATTGGGTGAGAGAAAGGGAAGCAGTGAGTGGAGATCGAGCGGGTGTGGGTGAGGGAGGCAGATTGTCTGAGAGAAAGGGAAGCAGAGAGTGGATAGCGAGCGCGTGTCGGTGAGGGAGGCAGATTGTCTGAGAGAAAGGGACGCAGAGAGTGCGGACCGAGCGGGTGTGGGTGAGGGAGGCAGATTGTCTGAGAGAAAGGGAAACAGAGAGAGGAAAGCGAGGGGTTGTGGGTGAGGGAGGCAGATTGTCTGAGAGAAAGGGAAGCAGAGAGTTGAGACCTAGCGGGAGTGGGTGAGGGAGGCAGATTGTCTGAGAGAAAGGGAAGCAGAAAGTGGAGAGCGAGCGGGTGAGGGTGAGGAGGGCAGATTGTCTGAGGGAAATATAAAGCTGAGAGTGGATAGCGAGCGTGTGTGGGTGAGGGAGGCAGATTGTCTGAGAGAATGGGATGCAGAGCGTGGAGATGGAGCAGGTGTGGATGAGGGAGGCAGATTGTCTGAGAGAAAGGGAAGCAGAGAGAGGAGGCCGAGCGGGTGTGGGTGAGAGAGGCAAATTGGGTGAGAGAAAGGGAAGCAGGGGGTGGAGAGCGAGCGGGTGTGGGTGAGATAGGCAGATTGCCTGCGAGAAAGGGAAGCAGCGAGAGGAAAGCGAGGGGGTGTGGGTGAGGGAGGCAGATTGTCTGAGAGAAGGGGAAGCAAAGAGTGGAGTCCGAGCGGGTGTGGGTGAGGGAGGCAGGTTGGGTGAGAGAAAGGGAAGCAGAGAGAGGAGACCGAGCGGGTGTGGGTGAGGGAGGCAGATTGCCTGAGAGAAAGGGAAGCAGAGAGTGGAGAGTGAGCGGGTGCGGGAAAGGGAGGTAGATTGGGTGAGAGAAAGGGAAGCAGATTGGGTGAGAGAAAGGGAAGCAGAGAGTGGAGACCGAGCGGGTGTGGGTGAGGGAGGCAGATTGTCTGAGAGAAAGTGAAGCAGAGAGTGGAGAGCGAGCGGGTGTGGGTGAGGGGGGCAGATTGTCTGAGAGAAAGGGAAGCAGATAGTGGAGAGCGAGCGGGTGTGGGTAAGAGAGGCAGATTGGGTGAGAGAAAGGGAAGCAGAGAGTGGAGAGCGAGCGGGCGTGGGAGAGGGAGGCAGAATGTCTGAGAGAAAGGGAAGCAGAGAGTGGAGAGCGAGCGGGTGTAGGTGAGATAGGCAGATTGTCTGAGAGAAAGGGAGGCAGAGAGTGGAGACCGAGCGGGTGTGATTGAGGGAGGCAGATTGGGTGAGAGAAAGGGAAGCAGAGAGTGGAGAGCGCGCGGATGTGGGTGAGGGAGGCAGATTGTATGAGAGAAAGGGAACCAGAGAGTGGAGAGCGAGCGGGTGTGGGTGAGGGAGGCAGATTGCGTGAGAGAAAGGGAAGCTGAGAGTGGAGACCGAGCGGGTGTGGGTGAGGGAGGCAGATTGTCTGAGAGAAAGGGAAGCAGAGAGTGGAGATGGAGCAGGTGTGGACGAGGGAGGCAGATTGTCTGAGAGAAAGGGAGGCAGAGAGTGGAGACCGAGCGGGTGTGAGTGAGGGAGGAAGATAGGGGGAGAGAAAGGGAGGCAGAGAGTGGAGAGCGAGCGGATGTGGGTGACGGAGGCAGATTGTATGAGAGAAAGGGAAGCAGAGAGTGGAGAGCGAGCGGGAGTGGGTGAGGGAGGCAGATTGGGTGAGAGAAAGGGAAGCTGAGAGTGGAGACCTTGCGGGTGTGGGTGAGGGAGGCAGATTGTCTGAGAGAAAGGGAAGCAGAGAGTGGAGAGCGAGCGGGTGTGGGTGAGGGAGGCAGATTGGGTGAGAGAAAGTGAAGCAGAGAGTGGAGAGCGAGCGGGTGTGGTTGAGGGAGGCAGATTGTCGGAGGGAAAGGGAAGCAGAGAGTGGAGAGCGAGCGGGTGTGGGTGAGAGATATTTTTTGGTGAGAAAGGGAAGCAGCGAGTGGAAAGCGAGCGGGTGTGGGTGAGGGAGGCAGATGTCTGAGAGAAAGGGAAGCAGAGAATTTAGTCCGAGCGGGTGTGGGTGAGGGAGGGAGATTGGGTGAGAGAAAGGGAAGCAGAGAGTGGTGACCGTGCGGGTGTGGGTGAGGGAAGCAGATTGGTTGAGAGAAAGGGAAGCAGAGAGTGGAGTCCGAGCGGGTGTGGGCGAGGGAGGCAGATTGGGTGAGAGAAAGGGAAGCAGAGAGAGGAGACCGAGCGGGTGTGGGTGAGGGAGGCAGATTGCCTGAGAGAAAGGGAAGCAGAGAGTGGAGAGTGAGCGGGTGCGGGAAAGGGAGGTAGATTGGGTGAGAGAAAGGGAAGCAGATTGGGAGAGAGAAAGGGAAGCAGAGAGTGGAGACCGAGCCGGTGTGGGTGAGGGAGGCAGATTGTCTGAGAGAAAGGGAAGCAGAGAGTGGAGAGCGAGCGGGTGTGGGTGAGGGGGGCAGATTGTCTGAGAGAAAGGGAAGCAGAGAGTGGAGAGCGAGCGGGTGTGGGTGAGGGAGGCAGATTGGGTGAGAGAAAGGCAAGCAGAGAGTTGAGAGCGAGCGGGCGTGGGAGAGGGAGGCAGAATGTCTGAGAGAAAGGGAAGCAGATAGTGGAGACCGAGCGGGTGTGGGTGAGGGAGGCAGATTGTCAGAGAGAAAGGGAAGCAGAGAGTGGAGAGCGAGCGGGTGTGGGTGAGATAGGCAGATTGTCTGAGAGAAAGGGAGGCAGAGAGGGGAGACCGAGCATGTGTGAGTGAGGGAGGCAGATTGGGTGAGAGAAAGGGAAGCAGAGAGTGGAGAGCGAGCGGATGTGGGTGAGGGAGGCAGATTGTCTGAGAGAAAGGGAAGCAGAGAGTGGAGATGGAGCAGGTGTGGACGAGGGAGGCAGATTGTCTGAGAGAAAGGGAGGCAGAGAGTGGAGACCGAGCGGGTGTGAGTGAGGGAGGCAGATTGGGTGAGAGAAAGGGAGGCAGAGAGTGGAGAGCGAGCGGATGTGGGTGAGGGAGGCAGATTGTATGAGAGAAAGGGAAGGAGAGAGCGGAGAGCGAGCGGGTGTGGGTGAGGGAGGCAGATTGGGTGAGAGAAAGGGAAGCTGAGAGTGGAGGCCGAGCGGGTGTGGGTGAGGGAGGCAGATTGTCTGAGAGAAAGGGAAGCAGAGAGTGGAGAGCGAGCGGGTGTGGGTGAGGGAGGCAGATTGGGTGAGAGAAAGTGAAGCAGAGAGTGGAGAGCGAGCGGGTGTGGGTGAGGGAGGCAGATAGTCGGAGAGAAAGGGAAGCAGAGAGTGGAGAGCGAGCGGGTGTGGGTGAGAGATGTTCTTGGTGAGAAAGGGAAGCAGAGAGTGAAAAGCGAGCGGGTGTGGGTGAGGGAGGCAGATGTCTGAGAGAAAGGGAAGCAGAGAATTGAGTCCGAGCGGGTGTGGCTGAGGGAGGCAGATTGGGTGAGAGAAAGGGAAGCAGAGAGTGGAGAGCGAGCGGATGTGGGTGAGGGAGGCAGATTGTATGAGAGAAAGGGAACCAGAGAGTGGAGAGCGAGCGGGAGTGGGTGAGGGAGGCAGATTGGGTGAGAGAAAGGGAAGCTGAGAGTGGAGACCGAGCGGGTGTGGGTGAGGGAGGCAGATTGTCTGAGAGAAAGGGAAGCAGAGAGTGGAGAGCGAGCGGGTGTGGGTGAGGGAGGCAGATTGGGTGAGAGAAAGTGAAGCAGAGAGTGGAGAGCGAGCGGGTGTGGTTGAGGGAGGCAGATTGTCGGAGGGAAAGGGAAGCAGAGAGTGGAGAGCGAGCGGGTGTGGGTGAGAGATATTTTTTGGTGAGAAAGGGAAGCAGCGAGTGGAAAGCGAGCGGGTGTGGGTGAGGGAGGCAGATGTCTGAGAGAAAGGGAAGCAGAGAATTTAGTCCGAGCGGGTGTGGGTGAGGGAGGGAGATTGGGTGAGAGAAAGGGAAGCAGAGAGTGGTGACCGTGCGGGTGTGGGTGAGGGAAGCAGATTGGTTGAGAGAAAGGGAAGCAGAGAGTGGAGTCCGAGCGGGTGTGGGCGAGGGAGGCAGATTGGGTGAGAGAAAGGGAAGCAGAGAGAGGAGACCGAGCGGGTGTGGGTGAGGGAGGCAGATTGCCTGAGAGAAAGGGAAGCAGAGAGTGGAGAGTGAGCGGGTGCGGGAAAGGGAGGTAGATTGGGTGAGAGAAAGGGAAGCAGATTGGGAGAGAGAAAGGGAAGCAGAGAGTGGAGACCGAGCCGGTGTGGGTGAGGGAGGCAGATTGTCTGAGAGAAAGGGAAGCAGAGAGTGGAGAGCGAGCGGGTGTGGGTGAGGGGGGCAGATTGTCTGAGAGAAAGGGAAGCAGAGAGTGGAGAGCGAGCGGGTGTGGGTGAGGGAGGCAGATTGGGTGAGAGAAAGGCAAGCAGAGAGTTGAGAGCGAGCGGGCGTGGGAGAGGGAGGCAGAATGTCTGAGAGAAAGGGAAGCAGATAGTGGAGACCGAGCGGGTGTGGGTGAGGGAGGCAGATTGTCAGAGAGAAAGGGAAGCAGAGAGTGGAGAGCGAGCGGGTGTGGGTGAGATAGGCAGATTGTCTGAGAGAAAGGGAGGCAGAGAGGGGAGACCGAGCATGTGTGAGTGAGGGAGGCAGATTGGGTGAGAGAAAGGGAAGCAGAGAGTGGAGAGCGAGCGGATGTGGGTGAGGGAGGCAGATTGTATGAGAGAAAGGGAACCAGAGAGTGGAGAGCGAGCGGGTGTGGGTGAGGGAGGCAGATTGCGTGAGAGAAAGGGAAGCTGAGAGTGGAGACCGAGCGGATGTGGGTGAGGGAGGCAGATTGTCTGAGAGAAAGGGAAGCAGAGAGTGGAGATGGAGCAGGTGTGGACGAGGGAGGCAGATTGTCTGAGAGAAAGGGAGGCAGAGAGTGGAGACCGAGCGGGTGTGAGTGAGGGAGGCAGATTGGGTGAGAGAAAGGGAGGCAGAGAGTGGAGAGCGAGCGGATGTGGGTGAGGGAGGCAGATTGTATGAGAGAAAGGGAAGGAGAGAGCGGAGAGCGAGCGGGTGTGGGTGAGGGAGGCAGATTGGGTGAGAGAAAGGGAAGCTGAGAGTGGAGGCCGAGCGGGTGTGGGTGAGGGAGGCAGATTGTCTGAGAGAAAGGGAAGCAGAGAGTGGAGAGCGAGCGGGTGTGGGTGAGGGAGGCAGATTGGGTGAGAGAAAGTGAAGCAGAGAGTGGAGAGCGAGCGGGTGTGGGTGAGGGAGGCAGATAGTCGGAGAGAAAGGGAAGCAGAGAGTGGAGAGCGAGCGGGTGTGGGTGAGAGATGTTCTTGGTGAGAAAGGGAAGCAGAGAGTGAAAAGCGAGCGGGTGTGGGTGAGGGAGGCAGATGTCTGAGAGAAAGGGAAGCAGAGAATTGAGTCCGAGCGGGTGTGGCTGAGGGAGGCAGATTGGGTGAGAGAAAGGGAAGCAGAGAGTGGAGAGCGAGCGGATGTGGGTGAGGGAGGCAGATTGTATGAGAGAAAGGGAACCAGAGAGTGGAGAGCGAGCGGGTGTGGGTGAGGGAGGCAGATTGGGTGAGAGAAAGGGAAGCTGAGAGTGGAGACCGAGCGGGTGTGGGTGAGGGAGGCAGATTGTCTGAGAGAAAGGGAAGCAGAGAGTGGAGATGGAGCAGGTGTGGACGAGGGAGGCAGATTGTCTGAGAGAAAGGGAGGCAGAGAGTGGAGACCGAGCGGGTGTGAGTGAGGGAAGCAGATTGCGTGAGAGAAAGTGAGGCAGAGAGTGGAGAGCGAGCGGATGTGGGTGAGGGAGGCAGATTGAGTGAGAGAAAGGGAAGCTGAGAGTGGAGACCGAGCGGGTGTGGGTGAGGGAGGCAGATTGTCGGAGAGAAAGGGAAGCAGAGATTGGAGAGCGAGCGGGTGTGGGTGAGGGAGGCAGATTGGGTGAGAGAATGTGAAGCAGAGAGTGGAGAGCGAGCGGGTGTGGGTGAGGGAGGCAGATTGTCGGAGAGAAAGGGAAGCAGAGAGTGGAGAGCGAGCGGGTGTGGGTGAGAGATGTTTTTTGGTGAGAAAGGGAAGAAGAGAGTGGAAAGCGAGCGGGTGTGGGCGAGGGAGGCAGATGTCTGAGAGAAAGGGAAGCAGAGAATTGAGTCCGAGCGGGTGTGGGTGAGAGAGGGAGATTGGGTGAGAGAAAGGGAAGCAGAGAGTGGAGACCGTGCGGGTGTGGGTGAGGGAAGCAGATTGGTTGAGAGAAAGGGAAGCAAAGAGTGGAGTCCGAGCGGGTGTGGGTGAGGGAGGCAGGTTGGGTGAGAGAAAGGGAAGCAGAGAGAGGAGACCGAGCGGGTGTGGGTGAGGGAGGCAGATTGCATGAGAGAAAGGGAAGCAGAGAGTGGAGAGTGAGCGGGTGCGGGAAAGGGAGGTAGATTGGGTGAGAGAAAGGGAAGCAGATTGGGTGAGAGAAAGGGAAGCAGAGAGTGGAGACCGAGCGGGTGTGGGTGAGGGAGGCAGATTGTCTGAGAGAAAGTGAAGCAGAGAGTGGAGAGCGAGCGGGTGTGGGTGAGGGGGGCAGATTGTCTGAGAGAAAGGGAAGCAGAGAGTGGAGAGCGAGCGGGTGTGGGTAAGAGAGGCAGATTGGGTGAGAGAAAGGGAAGCAGAGAGTGGAGAGCGAGCGGGCGTGGGAGAGGGAGGCAGAATGTCTGAGAGAAAGGGAAGCAGAGAGTGGAGAGCGAGCGGGTGTAGGTGAGATAGGCAGATTGTCTGAGAGAAAGGGAGGCAGAGAGTGGAGACCGAGCGGGTGTGAGTGAGGGAGGCAGATTGGGTGAGAGAAAGGGAAGCAGAGAGTGGAGAGCGCGCGGATGTGGGTGAGGGAGGCAGATTGTATGAGAGAAAGGGAACCAGAGAGTGGAGAGCGAGCGGGTGTGGGTGAGGGAGGCAGATTGCGTGAGAGAAAGGGAAGCTGAGAGTGGAGACCGAGCGGGTGAAGGTGAGGGAGGCAGATTGTCTGAGAGAAAGGGAAGCAGAGAGTGGAGATGGAGCAGGTGTGGACGAGGGAGGCAGATTGTCTGAGAGAAAGGGAGGCAGAGAGTGGAGACCGAGCGGGTGTGAGTGAGGGAGGAAGATTGGGTGAGAGAAAGGGAGGCAGAGAGTGGAGAGCGAGCGGATGTGGGTGACGGAGGCAGATTGTATGAGAGAAAGGGAAGCAGAGAGTGGAGAGCGAGCGGGAGTGGGTGAGGGAGGCAGATTGGGTGAGAGAAAGGGAAGCTGAGAGTGGAGACCGAGCGGGTGTGGGTGAGGGAGGCAGATTGTCTGAGAGAAAGGGAAGCAGAGAGTGGAGAGCGAGCGGGTGTGGGTGTGGGAGGCAGATTGGGTGAGAGAAAGTGAAGCAGAGAGTGGAGAGCGAGCGGGTGTGGTTGAGGGAGGCAGATTGTCGGAGGGAAAGGGAAGCAGAGAGTGGAGAGCGAGCGGGTGTGGGTGAGAGATATTTTTTGGTGAGAAAGGGAAGCAGCGAGTGGAAAGCGAGCGGGTGTGGGTGAGGGAGGCAGATGTCTGAGAGAAAGGGAAGCAGAGAATTTAGTCCGAGCGGGTGTGGGTGAGGGAGGGAGATTGGGTGAGAGAAAGGGAAGCAGAGAGTGGTGACCGTGCGGGTGTGGGTGAGGGAAGCAGATTGGTTGAGAGAAAGGGAAGCAGAGAGTGGAGTCCGAGCGGGTGTGGGTGAGGGAGGCAGATTGGGTGAGAGAAAGGGAAGCAGAGAGAGGAGACCGAGCGGGTGTGGGTGAGGGAGGCAGATTGCCTGAGAGAAAGGGAAGCAGAGAGTGGAGAGTGAGCGGGTGCGGGAAAGGGAGGTAGATTGGGTGAGAGAAAGGGAAGCAGATTGGAAGAGAGAAAGGGAAGCAGAGAGTGGAGACCGAGCCGGTGTGGGTGAGGGAGGCAGATTGTCTGAGAGAAAGGGAAGCAGAGAGTGGAGAGCGAGCGGGTGTGGGTGAGGGGGGCAGATTGTCTGCGAGAAAGGGAAGCAGAGAGTGGAGAGCGAGCGGGTGTGGGTGAGGGAGGCAGATTGGGTGAGAGAAAGGCAAGCAGAGAGTTGAGAGCGAGCGGGCGTGGGAGAGGGAGGCAGAATGTCTGAGAGAAAGGGAAGCAGATAGTGGAGACCGAGCGGGTGTGGGTGAGGGAGGCAGATTGTCAGAGAGAAAGGGAAGCAGAGAGTGGAGAGCGAGCGGGTGTGGGTGAGATAGGCAGATTCTCTGAGAGAAAGGGAGGCAGAGAGGGGAGACCGAGCACGTGTGAGTGAGGGAGGCAGATTGGGTGAGAGAAAGGGAAGCAGAGAGTGGAGAGCGAGCGGATGTGGGTGAGGGAGGCAGATTGTATGAGAGAAAGGGAACCAGAGAGTGGAGAGCGAGCGGGTGTGGGTGAGAGAGGCAGATTGCGTGAGAGAAAGGGAAGCTGAGAGTGGAGACCGAGCGGGTGTGGGTGAGGGAGGCAGATTGTCTGAGAGAAAGGGAAGCAGAGAGTGGAGATGGAGCAGGTGTGGACGAGGGAGGCAGATTGTCTGAGAGAAAGGGAGGCAGAGAGTGGAGACCGAGCGGGTGTGAGTGAGGGAGGCAGATTGGGTGAGAGAAAGGGAGGCAGAGAGTGGAGAGCGAGCGGATGTGGGTGAGGGAGGCAGATTGTATGAGAGAAAGGGAAGGAGAGAGCGGAGAGCGAGCGGGTGTGGGTGAGGGAGGCAGATTGGGTGAGAGAAAGGGAAGCTGAGAGTGGAGGCCGAGCGGGTGTGGGTGAGGGAGGCAGATTGTCTGAGAGAAAGGGAAGCAGAGAGTGGAGAGCGAGCGGGTGTGGGTGAGGGAGGCAGATTGGGTGAGAGAAAGTGAAGCAGAGAGTGGAGAGCGAGCGCGTGTGGGTGAGGGAGGCAGATAGTCGGAGAGAAAGGGAAGCAGAGAGTGGAGAGCGAGCGGGTGTGGGTGAGAGATGTTCTTGGTGAGAAAGGGAAGCAGAGAGTGGAAAGCGAGCGGGTGTGGGTGAGGGAGGCAGATGTCTGAGAGAAAGGGAAGCAGAGAATTGAGTCCGAGCGGGTGTGGCTGAGGGAGGCAGATTGGGTGAGAGAAAGTGAAGCAGAGAGTGGAGACCGTGCGGGTGTGGGTGAGGGAAGCAGATTGGTTGAGAGAAAGGGAAGCAGAGAGTGGAGTCCGAGCGGGTGTGGGTGAGGGAGGCAGATTGGGTGAGAGAAAGGGAAGCAGAGAGAGGAGTCCGAGCGGGTGTGGGTGAGGGAGGTAGATTGGGTGAGAGAAAGTGAAGCAGAGAGTGGAGACCGAGCGGGTGTGGGTGAGGGAGGCAGGTTGTCTGAGAGAAAGGGAAGCAGAGAGTGGAGAGCGAGCGGGTGTGGGTGAGGGGGGCAGATTGTCTGAGAGAAAGGGAAGCAGAGAGTGGAGAGCGAGCGCGTGTGGGTGAGGGAGGCAGATTGGGTGAGAGAAAGGGAAGCAGTGAGTGGAGATCGAGCGGGTGTGGGTGAGGGAGGCAGATTGTCTGAGAGAAAGGGAAGCAGAGAGTGGATAGCGAGCGCGTGTCGGTGAGGGAGGCAGATTGTCTGAGAGAAAGGGAAGCAGAGAGTGGGGACCGAGCGGGTGTGGGTGAGGGAGGCAGATTGACTGAGAGAAAGGGAAACAGAGAGAGGAAAGCGAGGGGTTGTGGGTGAGGGAGGCAGATTGTCTGAGAGAAAGGGAAGCAGAGAGTTGAGACCTAGCGGGAGTGGGTGAGGGAGGCAGATTGTCTGAGAGAAAGGGAAGCAGAAAGTGGAGAGCGAGCGGGTGAGGGTGAGGATGGCAGATTGTCTGAGGGAAATATAAAGCTGAGAGTGGATAGCGAGCGTGTGTGGGTGAGGGAGACAGATTGTCTGAGAGAATGGGATGCAGAGAGTGGAGATGGAGCAGGTGTGGATGAGGGAGGCAGATTGTCTGAGAGAAAGGGAAGCAGAGAGAGGAGGCCGAGCGGGTGTGGGTGAGAGAGGCAAATTGGGTGAGAGAAAGGGAAGCAGGGGGTGGAGAGCGAGCGGGTGTGGGTGAGATAGGCAGATTGCCTGCGAGAAAGGGAAGCAGCGAGAGGAAAGCGAGGGGGTGTGGGTGTGGGAGGCAGATTGTCTGAGAGAAGGGGAAGCAGAGAGTGGAGTCCGAGCGGGTATGGGTGAGGGAGGCAGATTGTCTGAGAGAAAGGGAAGCAGAGAGTGGAGAGCGAGCGGGTGTGGGTGAGGGAGTCAGATTGGGTGAGAGAAAGGGAAGCAGAGAGTGGAGAGCGAGCAGGTGTGGGTGAGATAGGCAGATTGTCGGAGATAAATGGAGGCAGATAGTGGAGACCGAGCGGGTGTGGATGAGGGAGGCACATTGTTTGAGAGAAAGGGAAGCAGAGAGTGCAGACCGAGCGGGTGTTGATGAGGGAGGCAGATTGTCTGAGAGAAAGGGAGGCAGAGATTGGAGACCGAGCGGGTGAGGGTGAGGGAGGTAGATTGGATGAGAGAAAGGGAAGCACAGAGTGGAGAGCGAGCGGGTGTGGGTGAGGGAGGCAGATTGCGTGAGAAAAAGGGAAGCAGTGAGTGGAGAGCGAGCGGATGTGGTGAGGGAGGCAGACTGGCTGAGAGAAAGGGAAGCAGAGAGTGGAGCCTGAGTGGGTGTGGGTGAGGGAGGCGGATTGTCTCAGAGAAAGTGAAGCAGAGGGTGGAACCGAGCGGGTGTGGGTGAGGGAGGCAGATTGTCTGAGAGAAACGGAGGCAGAGATTGGAGATCGAGCGGGTGAGGGGGAGGGAGGCACATTGGGTGAGAGAAAGGGAAGCAGAGAGTGGAGAGCGAGCGGGTGTGGTGAGGGAGGCAGATTGGCCGAGAGAAAGAGAAGCAGAGAATGGAGCCTGAGTGGGTGTGGGTGAGGGAGGCGGATTGTCTGAGAGAAAGGGAAGGAGAGAGTGGAGACCGAGAGTGTGTGGGTGAGGGAGGCAGATTGTCTGAGAGAAAGGGAAACAGAGAGAGGAAAGCGTGGGATTCTGGGTTCGGGAGGCAGATTGTCTGAGAGAAAGGGAAGCAGAGATTTGAGACCTAGCGGGAGTGGGTGAGGGAGGCAAATTTACTGAGAGAAAGGGAAGCAGAAAGTGGAGAGCGAGCGGGTGTGGGTGAGGGAGGCAGATTGTCTGAGAGAAATGGAAGCTGAGAGTGGATAGCGAGCGTGTGTGGGTGAGAGAGGCAAATTGGGTGAGTGAAAGGGAAGCAGAGAGTTGAGAGCGAGCGGGTGTGGGGGAGGGAGGCAGATTGTCTGAGAGAAAGGGAAGCAGAGGGAGGAAAGCGAGGGGGTGTGGGTGAGGGAGGCAGATTGTCTGAGAGAAGGGGAAGCAGAGAGTGGAGTCCGAGCGGGTATGGGTGAGGGAGTCAGATTGGGTGAGAGAAAGGGAAGCAGAGAGTGGAGAGCGAGCAGGTGTGGGTGAGATAGGCAGATTGTCGGAGATAAATGGAGGCAGATAGTGGAGACCGAGCGGGTGTGGATGAGGGAGGCACATTGTTTGAGAGAAAGGGAAGCAGAGAGTGCAGACCGAGCGGGTGTTGATGAGGGAGGCAGATTGTCTGAGAGAAAGGGAGGCAGAGATTGGAGACCGAGCGGGTGAGGGTGAGGGAGGTAGATTGGATGAGAGAAAGGGAAGCACAGAGTGGAGAGCGAGCGGGTGTGGGTGAGGGAGGCAGATTGCGTGAGAAAAAGGGAAGCAGTGAGTGGAGAGCGAGCGGATGTGGTGAGGGAGGCAGACTGGCTGAGAGAAAGGGAAGCAGAGAGTGGAGCCTGAGTGGGTGTGGGTGAGGGAGGCGGATTGTCTCAGAGAAAGTGAAGCAGAGGGTGGAACCGAGCGGGTGTGGGTGAGGGAGGCAGATTGTCTGAGAGAAACGGAGGCAGAGATTGGAAATCGAGCGGGTGAGGGGGAGGGAGGCACATTGGGTGAGAGAAAGGGAAGCAGAGAGTGGAGAGCGAGCGGGTGTGGTGAGGGAGGCAGATTGGCCGAGAGAAAGAGAAGCAGAGAATGGAGCCTGAGTGGGTGTGGGTGAGGGAGGCGGATTGTCTGAGAGAAAGGGAAGGAGAGAGTGGAGACCGAGAGTGTGTGGGTGAGGGAGGCAGATTGTCTGAGAGAAAGGGAAACAGAGAGAGGAAAGCGTGGGATTCTGGGTTCGGGAGGCAGATTGTCTGAGAGAAAGGGAAGCAGAGATTTGAGACCTAGCGGGAGTGGGTAAGGGAGGCAAATTTACTGAGAGAAAGGGAAGCAGAAAGTGGAGAGCGAGCGGGTGTGGGTGAGGGAGGCAGATTGTCTGAGAGAAATGGAAGCTGAGAGTGGATAGCGAGCGTGTGTGGGTGAGAGAGGCAAATTGGGTGAGTGAAAGGGAAGCAGAGAGTTGAGAGCGAGCGGGTGTGGGGGAGGGAGGCAGATTGTCTGAGAGAAAGGGAAGCAGAGGGAGGAAAGCGAGGGGGTGTGGGTGAGGGAGGCAGATTGTCTGAGAGAAGGGGAAGCAGAGAGTGGAGTCCGAGCGGGTATGGGTGAGGGAGGCAGATTGTCTGAGAGAAAGGGAAGCAGAGAGTGGAGAGCGAGGGTATGTTTGTTAGGGAGTCAGATTGTCTGTGAGAAAGGGAAGCAGAGAACGGAGAGCGAGCGGGTATGGATGAGGGAGGCATATTGTCTGAGAGAAAGGGAAGCAGATATTTGAGAGCGAGCGGTGTGGCTGAGGGAGTCAGATTGTCTGAGAGAAAGGGAAGCAGAGAGTTGAGACCGAGCTGGAGTGGGTGAGGGAGGCATATTTCCTGAGAGAAAGGGAAGCAGAGACTGGAGAGCGAGCGGGTGTGGGTGAGGGAGGCAGATTGTCTTAGAGAAATGGAAGCAGAGAGTGGATAGCGAGCGGGTGTGGGTGAGGGAGGCAGATTGTCTGAGAGAAAGGGAAGCAGAGAGTGGAGATGGTGCAGGTATGGGTGAGGGAGGCAGATTGTCCGAGAGAAAGGGAAGCAGAGAGAGGTGTCCGAGCGGGTGTGGGTGAGGGAGGCAGATTGGGTGAGAGAAAGGGAAGCAGAGAGTAGAGAGCGAGCGGGTGTGGGTGAGGGAGGCAGAATGTCTGAGAGAAAGGGAAGCAGAGAGTGGAGATGGAGCAGGTATGGGTGAGGGAGGCAGATTGTCCGAGAGAAAGGGAAGCAGGTAGTGGAGACCGAGCGGGTGTGGGTGAGGGAGGCAGATTGTCAGAGAGAAAGGGAAGCAGAGAGTGGAGAGCGGGCGGGTGTGGGTGAGATAGGCAGATTGTCTGAGAGAAAGGGAGGCAGAGAGTGGAGACGGAGCGGGTGAGGCTGAGAGAGTCAGATTGGGTGAGAGAAAGGAAAGCAGAGAGTGGAGAGCGAGCGGGTGTGGGTGAGGGAGGCAGATTGTCTGAGAGAAACGGAGGCAGAGATTGGAGATCGAGCGGGTGTGGGTAAGGGAGGCAGATTGTCTGAGAGAAAGGGAGGCAGAGATTGGAGACCGAGCGGGTGAGGGAGGCAGATTGGGTGAGACAAAGGGAAGCAGAGAGTGCAGACCGAGCGGGTGTGGGTGAGGGAGGCAGATTGTCTGAGAGAAACGGAGGCAGAGATTGGAGATCGAGCGGGTGAGGGGGAGGGAGGCATATTGCGTGAGAGAAAGGGAAGCAGAGAGTGGAGAGCGAGCGGGTGTGGGTGAGGGAGGCAGATTGGCTGAGAGAATGGGAAGCAGAGAGTAAAGCCTGAGTGGGTGTGGGTGAGGGAGGCAGATTGTCTCAGAGAAAGGGAAGCAGAGGGTGGAGAGCGAGCGGGTGTGGGTGAGGCAGGCAGATTGGGTGAGAGAAAGGGAGGCAGAGTGGAGAGAGAGCGGGTGTGGGTGAGGCAGGCAAATTGTCTGAGAGAAAGGGAAGGAGAGAGTGGCGAGCGAGCGGGTGTGGGTGAGGGAGGCAGATTGTCTGAGAGAAAGGGAAGCAGAGAGTGGAGATGGAGCGGGTGTGGGTGAGGTAGGCAGATTGTCTGAGAGAAAGGGAAGCAGAGAGTGGAGACCGAGCGGGTGTGGGTGAGGGAGGCAGATTGTCAGAGAGAAAGGGAAGCAGAGAGTGGAGAGCGGGCGGGTGTGGGTGAGATAGGCAGATTGTCTGAGAGAAAGGGAGGCAGAGAGTGGAGACCGAGCGGGTGAGGCTGAGAGAGTCAGATTGGGTGAGAGAAAGGAAAGCAGAGAGTGCAGAGCGAGCGGATGTGGGTGAGGGAGGCAGATTGTCTGAGAGAAAGGGAATCAAAGAGTGGAGACCGAGCCGGATTTGGTGAGGGAGTCAGATTGGGTGAGAGAATGGGAAGCAGAGAGTGGAGAGCGAGCGGGTGTGGGTGAGGGAGGCAGATTGTCTGAGAGAAACGGAGGCAGAGATTGGAGATCGAGCGGGTGTGGGTGAGGGAGGCAGATTGTCTGAGAGAAAGGGAGGCAGAGTTTGGAGACCGAGCGGGTGAGGGTGAGGGAGGCAGATTGGGTGAGACAAAGGGAAGCAGAGAGTGCAGACCGAGCGGGTGTGGGTGAGGGAGGCAGATTGTCTGAGAGAAACGGAGGCAGAGATTGGAGATCGAGCGGGTGAGGGGGAGGGAGGCATATTGCGTGAGAGAAAGGGAAGCAGAGAGTGGAGAGCGAGCGGGTGTGGGTGAGGGAGGCAGATTGGCTGAGAGAATGGGAAGCAGAGAGTAAAGCCTGAGTGGGTGTGGGTGAGGGAGGCAGATTGTCTCAGAGAAAGGGAAGCAGAGGGTGGAGAGCGAGCGGGTGTGGGTGAGGCAGGCAGATTGGGTGAGAGAAAGGGAGGCAGAGTGGAGAGAGAGCGGGTGTGGGTGAGGCAGGCAAATTGTCTGAGAGAAAGGGAAGGAGAGAGTGGCGAGCGAGCGGGTGTGGGTGAGGGAGGCAGATTGTCTGAGAGAAAGGGAAGCAGAGAGTGGAGATGGAGCGGGTGTGGGTGAGGTAGGCAGATTGTCTGAGAGAAAGGGAAGCAGAGAGTGGAGACCGAGCGGGTGTGGGTGAGGGAGGCAGATTGTCTGAGAGAAAGGGAAACAGAGAGAGGAAAGCGTGGGGTTCTGGGTTAGGGAGGCAGATTGTCTGAGAGAAAGGGAAGCAGAGAGTTGAGAGCTAGCGGGAGTGGGTGAGGGAGGCAGATTGTCTGAGAGAAAGGGAAGCAGAAAGTGGAGAGCGAGCGGGTGTGGGTGAGGGAGGCAGATCGTCTGAGAGAAATGGAAGCTGTGAGTGGATAGCGAGCGTGTGTGGGTGAGGGAGGCAGATTGTCTGAGAGAAAGGGAAGCAGAGAGTGGAGATGGAGCAGGTGTGGATGAGGGAGGCAGATTGTCTGAGAGAAAGGGAAGCAGAGAGAGGAGGCCGAGCGGGTGTGGGTGAGAGAGGCAAATTGGGTGAGTGAAAGGGAAGCAGAGAGTTGAGAGCGTGCGGGTGTGGGAGAGGGAGGCAGATTGTCTGAGAGAAAGGGAAGCAGAGAGAGGAAAGCGAGGGGCTGTGGGTGAGGGAGGCAGATTGTCTGAGAGAAGGGGAAGCAGAGAGTGGAGTCCGAGCGGGTATGGGTGAGGGAGGCAGATTGTCTGAGAGAAAGGGAAGCAGAGAGTGGAGAGCGAGCGGTGTGGCTGAGGGAGTCAGATTGTCTGAGAGAAAGGGAATCAAAGAGTGGAGATGGAGCGGGAGTGGGTGACGGAGGCAGATTGTCTGAGAGAAAGGGAATCAAATAGTGGAGTCCGAGCTGGTGTGGGTGATGGAGGGAGATTGGGTGTGAGAAAGGGAAGCAGAGAGTGGAGAGCGAGCGGGTGTGGGTGAGCGAGTCAGGTTGTCTGAGAAAAAGGGAAGCAGAGAGTGGAGAGCGAGCAGGTGTGGCTGAGGGAGGCAGATTGTCTGAGAGAAAGGGAATCAAAGAGTGGATACCGAGCGGGAGTGGGTGAGGGAGGCAGATTGTCTGAGAGAACGGGAAGCAGATAGTGGAGTCCGAGCGGGCGTGGGTGAGGGAGGCATATTGGGTGAGAGAATGGGAAGCAGAGAGTGGAGAGTGAGCGGGTGTGGGTGAGGGAGGCAGGTTGTCTGAGAGAAAGGGAAGCAGATAGTGGAGGCCGAACGGGTGTGGGTTAGGGAGGCAGATTGTCTGAGAGAAAGGGAAGCAGATAGTGGAGAACCGACGGTTGTGGGTGAGGGAGGCAGATTGGCCGAGAGAAAGGGAAGCAGAGAGTGGAGAGCGAGCGGGTGTGGGTGAGATAGGCAGATAATCTGAGAGAAAGGGAGGCAGAGAGTGGAGACCGAGCGGGAGTGGGTGAGGGAGGCAGATTGGGTGAGAGAAAGGGAAGCAGAGTGGAGAGAGAGCGGGTGTGGGGGAGGGAGGCAAATTGTTTGAGAGAAAGGGAAGCAGATAGTGGAGTCCGAGCGGGTGTGGGTGAGGGACGCAGATTGGGTGAGAGAAAGGGAATCAGAGAGTGCAGACCGAGCGGGTGTGGATGAGGGAGGCAGATTGCGTGAGAAAAAGGGAAGCAGTGAGTGATGAGCGAGCGGGTGTGGGTGAGGGAGGCAGATTGTCTGAGAGAAAGGGAGGCAGAGAATGGACACCGAGCGGGTGAGGGTGAGGGTGGCAGATTGGGTGAGAGAAAGGGAAGCAGAGAGTGCAGACCGAGCGGGTGTGGATGAGGGAGGCAGATTGGCTTAGAGAAAGGGAAGCAGAGTGGAGAGAGAGCGGGTGTGGGTGAGGGAGGCAGATTGGGTGAGAGAAAGGGAAGCAGAGAGTGGAGTCCGAACGTGTGTGGGTGAGGGAGGGAGATTGGGTGAGACAAAGGGAAGCAGAGAGTGGAGAGCGAGCGGGTGTGGGTGAGGGAGGCAGATTGCGTGAGAGAAAGGGAAGCTGAGAGTGGAGACCGAGCGGGTGTGGGTGAGGGAGGCAGATTGTCTGAGAGAAAGGGAAGCAGAGAGTGGAGATGGAGCAGGTGTGGACGAGGGAGGCAGATTGTGTGAGAGAAAGGGAGGCAGAGAGTGGAGACCGAGCGGGTGTGAGTGAGGGAGGCAGATTGGGTGAGAGAAAGGGAGGCAGAGAGTGGAGAGCGAGCGGATGTGGGTGAGGGAGGCAGATTGTATGAGAGAAAGGGAAGGAGAGAGCGGAGAGCGAGCGGGTGTGTGTGAGGGAGGCAGATTGGGTGAGAGAAAGGGAAGCTGAGAGTGCAGACCGAGCGGGTGTGGGTGAGGGAGGCAGATTGTCTGAGAGAAAGGGAAGCAGAGAGTGGAGAGCGAGCGGGTGTGGGTGAGGGAGGCAGATTGGGTGAGAGAAAGTGAAGCAAAGAGTGGAGAGCGAGCGGGTGTGGGTGAGGGAGGCAGATAGTCGGAGAGAAAGGGAAGCAGAGAGTGGAGAGCGAGCGGGTGTGGGTGAGAGATGTTCTTGGTGAGAAAGGGAAGCAGAGAGTGGAAAGCGAGCGGGTGTGGGTGAGGGAGGCAGATGTCTGAGAGAAAGGGAAGCAGAGAATTGAGTCCGAGCGGGTGTGGGTGAGGGAGGCAGATTGGGGGAGAGAAAGGGAAGCAGAGAGTGGAGACCGTGCGGGTGTGGGTGAGGGAAGCAGATTGGTTGAGAGAAAGGGAAGCAGAGAGTGGAGTCCGAGCGGGTGTGGGTGAGGGAGGCAGATTGGGTGAGAGAAAGGGAAGCAGAGAGAGGAGTCCGAGCGGGTGTGGGTGAGGGAGGTAGATTGGGTGAGAGAAAGTGAAGCAGAGAGTGGAGACCGAGCGGGTGTGGGTGAGGGAGGCAGGTTGTCTGAGAGAAAGGGAAGCAGAGAGTGGAGAGCGAGCGGGTGTGGGTGAGGGGGGCAGATTGTCTGAGAGAAAGGGAAGCAGAGAGTGGAGAGCGAGCGCGTGTGGGTGAGGGAGGCAGATTGGGTGAGAGAAAGGGAAGCAGTGAGTGGAGATCGAGCGGGTGTGGGTGAGGGAGGCAGATTGTCTGAGTGAAAGGGAAGCAGAGAGTGGATAGCGAGCGCGTGTCGGTGAGGGTGGCAGATTGTCTGAGAGAAAGGGAAGCAGAGAGTGGGGACCGAGCGGGTGTGGGTGAGGGAGGCAGATTGTCTGAGAGAAAGGGAAACAGAGAGAGGAAAGCGAGGGGTTGTGGGTGAGGGAGGCAGATTATCTGAGAGAAAGGGAAGCAGAGAGTTGAGACCTAGCGGGAGTGGGTGAGGGAGGCAGATTGTCTGAGAGAAAGGGAAGCAGAAAGTGGAGAGCGAGCGGGTGAGGGTGAGGAGGGCAGATTGTCTGAGGGAAATATAAAGCTGAGAGTGGATAGCGAGCGTGTGTGGGTGAGGGAGGCAGATTGTCTGAGAGAATGGGATGCAGAGAGTGGAGATGGAGCAGGTGTGGATGAGGGAGGCAGATTGTCTGAGAGAAAGGGAAGCAGAGAGAGGAGGCCGAGCGGGTGTGGATGAGAGAGGCAAATTGGGTGAGAGAAAGGGAAGCAGGGGGTGGAGAGCGAGCGGGTGTGGGTGAGATAGGCAGATTGCCTGCGAGAAAGGGAAGCAGCGAGAGGAAAGCGAGGGGGTGTGGGTGAGGGAGGCAGATTGTCTGAAAGAAGGAGAAGCAGAGAGTGGAGTCCGAGCGGGTATGGGTGAGGGAGGCAGATTGTCTGAGAGAAAGGGAAGCAGAGAGTGGAGAGCGAGCGGGTGTGGGTGAGGGAGTCAGATTGGGTGAGAGAAAGGGAAGCAGAAAGTGCAGACCGAGCGGGTGTTGATGAGGGAGGCAGATTGTCTGAGAGAAAGGGAGGCAGAGATTGGAGACCGAGCGGGTGAGGGTGAGGGAGGCAGATTGGATGAGAGAAAGGGAAGCACAGAGTGGAGAGCGAGCGGGTGTGGGTGAGGGAGGCAGATTGCGTGAGAAAAAGGGAAGCAGTGAGTAGAGAGCGAGCGGATGTGGTGAGGGAGGCAGACTGGCTGAGAGAAAGGGAAGCAGAGAGTGGAGCCTGAGTGGGTGTGGGTGAGGGAGGCGGATTGTCTCAGAGAAAGTGAAGCAGAGGGTGGAGACCGAGCGGGTGTGGGTGAGGGAGGCAGATTGTCTGAGAGAAACGGAGGCAGAGATTGGAGATCGAGCGGGTGAGGGGGAGGGAGGCATATTGGGTGAGAGAAAGGGAAGCAGAGAGTGGAGAGCGAGCGGGTGTGGTGAGGGAGGCAGATTGGCCGAGAGAAAGAGAAGCAGAGAATGGAGCCTGAGTGGGTGTGGGTGAGGGAGGCAGATTGTCTGAGAGAAAGGGAAACAGAGAGAGGAAAGCGTGGGATTCTGGGTTAGGGAGGCAGATTGTCTGAGAGAAAGGGAAGCAGAGATTTGAGACCTAGCGGGAGTGGGTGAGGGAGGCAAATTTACTGAGAGAAAGGGAAGCAGAAAGTGGAGAGCGAGCGGGTGTGGGTGAGGGAGGCAGATTGTCTGAGAGAAATGGAAGCTGAGAGTGGATAGCGAGCGTGTGTGGGTGAGAGAGGCAAATTGGGTGAGTGAAAGGGAAGCAGAGAGTTGAGAGCGAGCGGGTGTGGGGGAGGGAGGCAGATTGTCTGAGAGAAAGGGAAGCAGAGGGAGGAAAGCGAGGGGGTGTGGGTGAGGGAGGCAGATTGTCTGAGAGAAGGGGAAGCAGAGAGTGGAGTCCGAGCGGGTATGGGTGAGGGAGGCAGATTGTCTGAGAGAAAGGGAAGCAGAGAGTGGAGAGCGAGGGTATGTTTGTTAGGGAGTCAGATTGTCTGTGAGAAAGGGAAGCAGAGAACGGAGAGCGAGCGGGTATGGATGAGGGAGGCATATTGTCTGAGAGAAAGGGAAGCAGATATTTGAGAGCGAGCGGTGTGGCTGAGGGAGTCAGATTGTCTGAGAGAAAGGGAAGCAGAGAGTTGAGACCGAGCTGGAGTGGGTGAGGGAGGCATATTTCCTGAGAGAAAGGGAAGCAGAGACTGGAGATCGAGCGGGTGTGGGTGAGGGAGGCAGATTGTCTTTGAGAAATGGAAGCAGAGAGTGGATAGCGAGCGGGTGTGGGTGAGGGAGGCAGATTGTCTGAGAGAAAGGGAAGCAGAGAGTGGAGATGGTGCAGGTATGGGTGAGGGAGGCAGATTGTCCGAGAGAAAGGGAAGCAGAGAGAGGTGTCCGAGCGGGTGTGGGTGAGGGAGGCAGATTGGGTGAGAGAACGGGAAGCAGAGAGTAGAGAGCGAGCGGGTGTGGGAGAGGGAGGCAGAATGTCTGAGAGAAAGGGAAGCAGAGAGTGGAGATGGAGCAGGTATGGGTGAGGGAGGCAGATTGTCCGAGAGAAAGGGAAGCAGATAGTGGAGACCGAGCGGGTGTGGGTGAGGGAGGCAGATTGTCAGAGAGAAAGGGAAGCAGAGAGTGGAGAGCGGGAGGGTGTGGGTGAGATAGGCAGATTGTCTGAGAGAAAGGGAGGCAGAGAGTGGAGACCGAGCGGGTGAGGCTGAGGGAGTCAGATTGGGTGAGAGAAAGGAAAGCAGAGAGTGCAGAGCGAGCGGATGTGGGTGAGGGAGGCAGATTGTCTGAGAGAAAGGGAATCAAAGAGTGGAGACCGAGCGGGATTTGGTGAGGGAGTCAGATTGGGTGAGAGAATGGGAAGCAGAGAGTGGAGAGCGAGCGGGTGTGGGTGAGGGAGGCAGATTGTCTGAGAGAAACGGAGGCAGAGATTGGAGATCGAGCGGGTGTGGGTGAGGGAGGCAGATTGTCTGAGAGAAAGGGAGGCAGAGATTGGAGACCGAGCGCGTGAGGGTGAGGGAGGCAGATTGTGTGAGACAAAGGGAAGCAGAGAGTGCAGACCGAGCGGGTGTGGGTGAGGGAGGCAGATTGTCTGATAGAAACGGAGGCAGAGATTGGAGATCGAGCGGGTGAGGGGGAGGGAGGCATATTGCGTGAGAGAAAGGGAAGCAGAGAGTGGAGAGCGAGCGGGTGTGGGTGAGGGAGGCAGATTGGCTGAGAGAATGGGAAACAGAGAGTAAAGCCTGAGTGGGTGTGGGTGAGGGAGGCAGATTGTCTCAGAGAAAGGGAAGCAGAGGGTTGAGAGCGAGCGGGTGTGGGTGAGGCAGGCAGATTGGGTGAGGGAAAGGGAGGCAGAGTGGAGAGAGAGCGGGTGTGGGTGAGGCAGGCAAATTGTCTCAGAGAAAGGGAAGGAGAGAGTGGCGAGCGAGCGGGTGTGGGTGAGGGAGGCAGATTGTCTGAGAGAAAGGGAAGCAGAGAGTGGAGATGGAGCGGATGTGGGTGAGGTAGGCAGATTGTCTGAGAGAAAGGGAAGCAGAGAGTGGAGACCGAGCGGGTGTGGGTGAGGGAGGCAGATTGTCTGAGAGAAAGGGAAACAGAGAGAGGAAAGCGTGGGGTTCTGGGTTAGGGAGGCAGATTGTCTGAGAGAAAGGGAAGCAGAGAGTTGAGAGCTAGGGGGAGTGGGTGAGGGAGGCAGATTGTCTGAGAGAAAGGGAAGCAGAAAGTGGAGAGCGAGCGGGTGTGGGTGAGGGAGGCAGGTCGTCTGAGAGAAATGGAAGCTGAGAGTGGATAGCGAGCGTGTGTGGGTGAGGGAGGCAGATTGTCTGAGAGAAAGGGATGCAGAGAGTGGAGATGGAGCAGGTCTGGATGAGTGAGGCAGATTGTCTGAGAGAAAGGGAAGCAGAGAGTGGAGAGCGAGCGGTGTGGCTGAGGGAGTCAGATTGTCTGAGAGAAAGGGAATCAAAGAGTGGAGATCGAGCGGGAGTGGGTGACGGAGGAAGATTGTCTGAGAGAAAGGGAATCAAATAGTGGAGTCCGAGCTGGTGTGGGTGATGGAGGGAGATTGGGTGTGAGAAAGGGAAGCAGAGAGTGGAGAGCGAGCGGGTGTGGGTGAGCGAGTCAGGTTGTCTGAGAAAAAGGGAAGCAGAGAGTGGAGAGCGAGCAGGTGTGGGTGAGGGAGGCAGATTGTCTGAGAGAAAGGGAATCAAAGAGTGGATACCGAGCGGGAGTGGGTGAGGGAGGCAGATTGTCTGAGAGAACGGGAAGCAGATAGTGGAGTCCGAGCGGGCGTGGGTGAGGGAGGCATATTGGGTGAGAGAATGGGAAGCAGAGAGTGGAGGCCGAACGGGTGTGGGTTAGGGAGGCAGATTGTCTGAGAGAAAGGGAAGCAGGTAGTGGAGAACCGCCGATTGTGGGTGAGGGAGGCAGATTGTCCGAGAGAAAGGGAAGCAGAGAGTGGAGAGCGAGCGGGTGTGGGTGAGATAGGCAGATAATCTGAGAGAAAGGGAGGCAGAGAGTGGAGACCGAGCGGGAGTGGGTGAGGGAGGCAGATTGGGTGAGAAAAAGGGAAGCAGTGAGTGATGAGCGAGCGGGTGTGGGTGAGGGAGCTAGATTGTCTGAGAGAAAGGGATGCAGGGAATGGACACCGAGCGGGTGAGGGTGAGGGTGGCAGATTGGGTGAGAGAAAGGGAAGCAGAGAGTGCAGACCGAGCGGGTGTGGATGAGGGAGGCAGATTGGCTGAGAGAAAGGGAAGCAGAGTGGAGAGAGAGCGGGTGTGGGTGAGGGAGGCAGATTGGGTGAGAGAAAGGGAAGCAGAGAGTGGAGTCCGAACGTGTGTGGGTGAGGGAGGGAGATTGGGTGAGACAAAGGGAAGCAGAGAGTGGAGAGCGAGCGGGTGTGGGTGAGGGAGGCAGATTGTCTCAGAGAAAGGGAAGCAGAGGGTGGAGAGCGAGCGGGTGTGGGTGAGGCTGGCCGATTGGGTGAGAGAAAGGGAAGCAGAGTGGAGAGAGAGCGGGTGTGGGCGAGGCAGGCAAATTGTCTGAGAGAAAGGGAAGTAGAGAGTGGAGAGGGAGCGGATGTGGGTGAGGGAAGCAGATTGCCTGAGAGAAATGGAATCAAAGAGTGGAGAGCGAGCGGGTGTGGGTGAGGGAGGAAGATTGTCTGAGAGAAAGGGAGGCAGAGAGTGGAAACCGAGCGGGTGTGGGTGAGGGAGGCAGATTGTGTGAGAGAATGGGAAGGAGAGAGTGGAGAGCAAGCGGTGTGGCTGAGGGAGGCAGTTTATCTGAGAGAAAGTGAAGCAGAGAGTGGAGAGCTAGGGTGTGTGTGTTAGGGAGGCAGATTGTCTGAGAGAAAGGGAAGCAGAGAATGGAGAACGAGCGGGTGTGGGTGAGGGTGGCAGAATGTCTGAGAGAAAGGGAAGCAGATAGTGGAGAGCGAGCGGTGTGGCTGAGGGAGTCAGATTGTCTGAGAGAAAGGGAAGCAGAGAGTTGAGACCGAGCGGGAATGGGTGAGGGAGGCAGATTGTCTGAGAGAAAGGGAAGCAGAGAGTGGAGAGCGAGCGGGTGTGAGTGAGGGAGGCAGATTGTCTTCGAGAAATGGAAGCAGAGAGTGGATCGCGAGCGGGTGTATGTGAGGGAGGCAGATTGTCTGATGAAAGGGAAGCAGAGAGTGGAGATGGAGCACGTGTGGAAGAGGGAGGCAGATTGTCTGAGTGAAAGGGAAGCAGAGACAGGAGTCCGAGCGGATGTGGGTGAGGGAGGCAGATTGTATGAGAGAAAGGGAATAAATGAGTGGATACCGAGCGGTAGTGGGTGAGGGAGGCAGATTGTCTGAGAGAACGGGAAGCAGATAGTGGAGTCTGAGCGGGCGTGGGTGAGGGAGGCATATTGGGTGAGAGAATGGGAAGCAGAGAGTGGGGACCGAGCGGGGGTGGGTGAGAGAGGCAGATTGTCTGAGAGAAAGGGAGGCAGAGAGTGGAGACCGAGCGGGTGAGGGTGAGGGAGTCAGATTGGGTGAGCGAATGGAAAGCAGAGAGTGGAGAGCGAGCGGATGTGGGTGAGGGAGGCAGATTGTCTGAGAGAAAGTGAACCAAAGAGTGGAGACCGAGCGGGAGTGGGTGAGGGAGGCAGATTGTGTGAGAGAATGGGAAGGAGAGAGTGGAGAGCAAGCGGTGTGGCTGAGGGAGGCAGTTTATCTGAGAGAAAGTGAAGCAGAGAGTGGAGAGCTAGGGTGTGTGTGTTAGGGAGGCAGATTGTCTGAGAGAAAGGGAAGCAGAGAATGGAGAGCGAGCGGGTGTGGGTGAGGGAGGCAGATTGTCTGAGAGAAAGGGAAGCAGATAGTGGAGAGCGAGCGGTGTGGCTGAGGGAGTCAGATTGTCTGAGAGAAAGGGAAGCAGAGAGTTGAGACCGAGCGGGAGTGGGTGAGGGAGGCAGATTGTCTGAGAGAAAGGGAAGCAGATAGTGGAGGCCGAACGAGTGTGGGTTAGGGAGGCAGATTGTCTGAGAGAAAGGGAAGCAGATAGTGGAGACCCGCCGGTTGTGGGTGAGGGAGGCAGATTGTCTGATAGAAAGGGAAGCAGAGAGTGGAGAGCGAGCGGGTGTGGGTGAGATAGCCAGATTATCTGAGAGAAAGGGAGGCAGTGAGTGGAGACCGAGCGGGAGTGGGTGAGGGAGGCAGATTGTGTGAGACAAAGGGAAGCAGAGTGGTGAGAGAGCGGGTGTGGGTGAGGGAGGCAAATAGTTTGAGAGAAAGGGAAGCAGATAGTGGAGTCCGAGCGGGTGTGGGAGAGGGACGCAGATTGGGTGAGAGAAAGGGAATCAGAGAGTGCAGACCGAGCGGGTGTGGATGAGGGAGGCAGATTGCGTGAGAAAAAGGGAAGCAGTGAGTGATGAGCCAGCGGGTGTGGGTGAGGGAGGCAGATTGTCCGAGAGAAAGGGAGGCAGAGAATGGACACCGAGCGGGTGAGGGTGTGGGAGGCAGATTGGCTGAGAGAAAGGGAAGCAGAGTGGAGGGAGAGCGGGTGTGGGTGAGGGAGGGAGATTGGGTGAGAGAAAGGGAAGCAGAGAGTGGAGTCCGAACGTATGTGGGTGAGGGAGGGAGATTGGGTGAGAGAAAGGGAAGCAGAGAGTGGAGAGCGAGCGGGTGTGGGTGAGGGAGGCAGATTGGCTGAGAGAAAGGGAAGCAGAGAGTGGAGACTGAGTGGGTGTGGGTGAGGGAGGCAGATTGTCCCAGAGAAAGGGAAGCAGAGGCTGAAGAGCGAGCGGGTGTGGGTGAGGCAGGCAGATTGGGTGAGAGAAAGGAAAGCAGAATGGAGAGAGAGCGGGTGTGGGCGAGGCAGACAAATTGTCTGAGAGAAAGGGAAGCAGAGAGTGGCGAGCGAGCGGGTGTGGGGGAGGGAGGCAGATTGCCTGAGAGAAATGGAATCAAAGAGTGGAGAGCGAGCGGGTGTGGGTGAGGGAGGAAGATTGTCTGAGAGAAAGGGAGGCAGAGAGTGGAAATCGAGCGGGTGTGTGTGTAGGGAGGCAGATTGTGTGAGAGAATGGGAAGGAGAGAGTGGAGAGCAAGCGGTGTGGCTGAGGGAGGCAGTTTATCTGAGAGAAAGTGAAGCAGAGAGTGGAGAGCGAGCGGGTGTGGGTGTTAGGGAGGCAGATTGTCTGAGAGAAAGGGAAGCAGAGAGTTGAGACCGAGCGGGTGTGGGTGAGGGAGGCAGATTGTCTGAGAGAAAGGGAAGCAGATAGTGGAGAGCGAGCGGTGTGGCTGAGGGAGTCAGATTGTCTGAGAGAAAGGGAAGCAGAGAGTTGAGACCGAGCGGGAGTGGGTGAGGGAGGCAGATTGTCTGAGAGAAAGAGAAGCAGAGAGTGGAGAGCGAGCGGGTGTGGGTGAGGGAGGCAGATTGTCTGAGAGAAAGGGAAGCAGAGAGTGGAGATGGAGCAGGTGTGGACGAGGGAGGCAGATTGTCTGAGAGAAAGGGAAGCAGAGACAGGAGTCCGAGCGGATGTGGGTGAGGGAGGCAGATTGGTTGAGAGTAAGGGAAGCAGAGAGTTGAGAGCGAGCGGGTGTGGGAGAGGAAGGCTGAATGTCTGAGAGAAAGGAAAGCAGATAGTGGAGTCCGAGCGGTTGTGGGTGAGGGAGGCAGATTGTCTGAGTGAAAGGGAAGCTGAGAGTGGAGAGCGAGCGGATGTGGGTGTGGGAGGCAGATTGTCTGAGAGAAAGGGAATCAAAGAGTGGATACCGTGCGGGAGTGGGTGAGGGCGGCAGATTGTCTGAGAGAACGGGAAGCAGATAGTGGAGTCCGAGCGGGCGTGGGTGAGGGAGGCAGATTGGGTGAGGGAATAGGAAGCAGAGAGTGGAGAGCGAGTGGGTGTGGGTGAGATAAGCAGATTGTCTGAGATAAATGGAGACAGAGAGTGAAGACCGAGCGGATGTGGGTGAGGGAGGCAGATTGTCTGGGAGAAAGGGAAGCAGATAGTGGAGTCCGAACGGGTGTGGGTGTTTGAGGCAGATTGTCTGAGAGAGAAGGAAGCAGATAGTGGAGACCGAGCGGGTGTGGGTGAGGGAGGCAGATTGTCAGTGAGAAAGGGAAGCAGAGAGTGGAGAGCGAGCGGGTGTGGGTGAGATAGGCAGATTGTCTGAGAGAAAGGGAGGCAGAGAGTGGAGACCGAGCGGGTGAGGGTGAGGGAGTCAGATTGGGTGAGAGAAAGGAAATCAGAGAGTGGAGAGCGAGCGGATGTGGGTGAGGGAGGCAGATTGTCTGAGAGTAAGGGAATCAAAGAGTGGAGATCGAGCGGGAGTTGGTGAGGGAGGCAGTTTGGGTGAGAGAAAGGGAAGCAGAGAGTGGAGAGCGAGCAGGTGTGGGTGATGGAGGCAGATTGTCTGAGAGAAAGGGAATCAAAGAGTGGAGATCGAGCGGGAGTGGGTGACGGGTGCAGATTGTCTGAGAGAAAGGGAATCAAAGAGTGGAGTCCGAGCGGGTGTGGGTGAGGGAGGGAGATTGGGTGCGAGAAAGGGAAGCAGAGAGTGGAGAGCGAGCGGTTGTGGGTGAGCGAGGCAGGTTGTCTGAGAAAAAGGGAAGCAGACAGTGGAGAGCGAGCGGGTGTGGGTGAGGGAGGCAGATTGTATGAGAGAAAGGGAAGCAAAGAGTGGATACCGAGCGGTAGTGGGTGAGGGAGGCAGATTGTCTGAGAGAACGGGAAGCAGATAGTGGAGTCCGAGCGGGCGTGGGTGAGGGAGGCATATTGGGTGAGAGAATGGGAAGCAGAGAGTGGAGAGCGAGCGAGTGTGGGTGAGCGAGCCAGATTGTCTGAGAGAAAGGGAGGCAGAGAGTGGAGACCGAGCGGGTGAGGGTGAGGGAGTCAGACTGGGTGAGAGAAAGGAAAGCAGAGAGTGGAGAGCGAGCGGATGTGGGTGAGGGAGGCAGATTGTCTGAGAGAAAGGCAATCAAAGAGTGGAGACCGAGGGGGAGTGGGTGAGGGAGGCAGATTGGGTGAGAGAAAGGGAAGCATAGAGTGGAGAGCGAGCGGGTGTGGGTGAGATAGGCAGATTATTTGAGAGAAAGGGCAGCAGAGAGTGGAGACCGAGCGGGAGTGGGTGAGGGAGGCAGATTGGGTGAGACAAAGGGAAGCAGAGTGGAGAGAGAGCGGGTGTGGGTGAGGGAGGCAAATAGTTTGAGAGAAAGGGAAGCAGATAGTGGAGTCCGAGCGGGTGTGGGAGAGGGACGCAGATTGGGTGAGAGAAAGGGAATCAGAGATTGCAGACCGAGCCGGTGTGGATGAGGGAGGCAGATTGCGTGAGAAAAAGGGAAGCAGTGTGTGATGAGCGAGCGGGTGTGGGTGAGGGAGGCAGATTGTCTGAGAGAAAGGGAGGCAGAGAATGGAAACCGAGCGGGTGAGGGTGAGGGAGGCAGATTGGGTGAGAGAAAGGGAAGCAGAGACTGCAGACGAGCGGGTGTGGATGAGGGAGGCAGATTGGCTGAGAGAAAGGGAAGCAGAGTGGAGAGAGAGCGGGTGTGGGTGAGGGAGGCAAATTGTCTGAGAGAAAGGGAAGCAGAGAGTTGAGTCCGAGCGGGTGTGAGTGAGGGAGGCCGATTGGGTGAGAGAAAGGGAAGCAGAGAGTGGAGAGCGAGCGGGTGTGGGTGAGGGAGGGAGATTGGGTGAGAGAAAGGGAAGCAGAGAGTGGAGAGCGTACCGGTGTGGGTGAGGGAGGCAGATTATCTCAGAGAAAGGGAAGCAGAGGGTGAAGAGCGAGCGGGTGTGGGTGAGGCAGGCAGATTGGGTGTGAGAAGGGGAAGCAGAGTGGAGAGAGAGCGGGTGTGGGTGAGGCCGGCAAATTGTCTGAGATAAAGGGAAGCAGAGAGTGGCGAGCGAGCGGGTGTGGGTGAGGGAGGCAGATTGTCTGAGAGAAAGGGAAACAGAGAGTTGAGTCCGAGCGGCTGTTGGTGAGGGAGGCAGATTTGGTGAGAGTAAGGGAAGCAGAGAGTGGAGAGAGAGCGGGTGTGGATGAGGGAGGCAGATTGGGTGAGAGAAAGGAAATCAGAGAGTGGAGAGCGAGCGGATGTGGGTGAGGGAGGCAGATTGCCTGAGAGAAATGGAATCAAAGAGTGGAGAGCGAGCGGGTGTGGGTGAGGGAGGAAGATTGTCTGAGAGAAAGGGAGGCAGAGAGTGGAGACCGAGTGGGTGAGGGTGAGGGAGTCAGATTGGGTGAGAGAAAGGAAATCAGAGAGTGGAGAGCGAGCGGATGTGGGTGAGGGAGGCAGATTGTCTGAGAGTAAGGGAATCAAAGAGTGGTGATCGAGCGGGAGTTGGCGAGGGAGGCAGATTGGGTGAGAGAAAGGGAAGCAGAGAGTGGAGAGCGAGCAGGTGTGGGTGATGGAGGCAGATTGTCTGAGAGAAAGGGAATCAAAGAGTGGAGATCGAGCGGGAGTGGGTGACGGAGGCAGATTGTCTGAGAGAAAGGGAATCAAAGAGTGGAGTCCGAGCGGGTGTGGGTGAGGGAGGGAGATTGGGTGCGAGAAAGGGAAGCAGAGAGTGGAGAGCGAGCGGTTGTGGGTGAGCGAGGCAGGTTGTCTGAGAAAAAGGGAAGCAGAGAGTGGAGAGCGAGCGGGTGTGGGTGAGGGAGGCAGATTGTATGAGAGAAAGGGAATCAAAGAGTGGATACCGAGCGGGAGTGGGTGAGGGAGGCAGATTGTCTGAGAGAACGGGAAGCAGATAGTGGAGTCCGAGCGGGCGTGGGTGAGGGAGGCATATTGGGTGAGAGAATGGGAAGCAGAGAGTGGAGAGCGAGCGGGTGTGGGTGAGAGAGGCAGATTGTCTGAGATTAATGGAGGCAGAGAGTGGAGACCGAGCGGGTGTGGGTGAGGGAGGCAGATTGTCTGAGAGAAAGGGAAAAAGATAGTGGAGAGGGAGCGGATGTGGGTGAGGGAGGCAGATTGCCTGAGAGAAATGGAATCAAAGAGTGGAAACCGAGCGGGTGTGGGTGAGGGAGGCAGATTGGGTGAGAGAATGGGAAGGAGAGAGTGGAGAGCGAGCGGTGTGGCTGAGGGAGGCAGTTTGTCTGAGAGAAATTGAAGCAGAGAGTGGAGAGCTAGGGTGTGTGTGTTAGGGAGGCAGAATGTCTGAGAGAAAGGGAAGCAGAGAATGGAGAGCGAGCGGGTGTGGGTGAGGGAGGCAGGTTGTCTGAGAGAAAGGGAAGCAGATAGTGGAGACCGAGCGGTGTGGCTGAGGGAGTCAGATTGTCTGAGAGAAAGGGAAGCAGAGAGTTGAGACCGAGCGGGAGTGGGTGAGGGAGGCAGATTGTCTGAGAGAAAGGGAAGCAGAGAGTGGAGAGCGAGCGGGTGTGAGTGAGGGAGACAGATTGTCTGAGAGAAATGGAAGCAGAGAGTGTATAGCGAGCGGGTGTGGATGACGGAGGCAGATTGTCTGAGAGAAAGGGAATCAAAGAGTGGAGTCCGAGCGGGTGTGGGAGAGGGAGGGAGATTGGGTGCGAGAAAGGGAAGCAGAGAGTGGAGAGCGAGCGGTTGTGGGTGAGCGAGGCAGGTTTTCTGTGAAAAAGGGAAGCAGAGAGTGGAGAGCGAGCGGGTGTGGGTGAGGGAGGCAGATTGTATGAGAGAAAGGGAATCAAAGAGTGGATACCGAGCGGTAGTGGGTGAGGGAGGCAGATTGTCTGAGGGAACAGGAAGCAGATAGTGGAGTCCGAGCGGGCGTGGGTGAGGGAGGCATATTGGGTGAGAGAATGGGAAGCAGAGAGTGGAGAGCGAGAGGGTGTGGGTGAGAGAGGCAGATTGTCTGAGAGAAAGGGAGGCAGAGAGTGGAGACCGAGCGGGTGAGGGTGAGGGAGTCAGATTGGGTGAGAGAAAGGAAAGCAGAGAGTGGAGCCTGAGTGGGTGTGGGTGAGGGAGGCAGATTGTCTCAAAGAAAGGGAAGCAGAGGGTGAAGAGCGAGCGGGTGTGCGTGAGGCAGGCAGATTGGGTGTGAGAAAGGGAAGCAGAGTGGAGAGAGAGCGGGTTTGGGTGAGGCAGGCAAATTGTCTGAGATAAAGGGAAGCAGAGAGTGGCGAGCGAGCGGGTGTGGGTGAGGGAGGCAGATTGTCTGAGAGAAAGGGAAACAGAGAGTTGAGTCCGAGCGGCTGTTGGTGAGGGAGGCAGATTTGGTGAGAGTAAGGGAAGCAGAGAGTGGAGAGAGAGCGGGTGTGGGTGAGGGAGGCAGATGGTCTGAGAGAAAGGGAAGTAGAGAGTGGAGAGGGGGCGGATGTGGGTGAGGGAGGCAGATTGCCTGAGAGAAATGGAATCAAAGAGTGGAGAGCGAGCGGGTGTGGGTGAGGGAGGAAGATTGTCTGAGAAAAATGGAGGCAGAGAGTGGAGACCGAGTGGGTGAGGGTGAGGGAGTCAGATTGGGTGAGAGAAAGGAAATCAGAGAGTGGAGAGCGAGCGGATGTGGGTGAGGGAGGCAGATTGTCTGAGAGGAAGGGAATCAAAGAGTGGTGATCGAGCGGGAGTTGGTGAGGGAGGCAGATTGGGTGAGAGAAAGGGAAGCAGAGAGTGGAGAGCGAGCAGGTGTGGGTGATGGAGGCAGATTGTCTGAGAGAAAGGGAATCAAAGAGTGGAGATCGAGCGGTTGTGGGTGACGGAGGCAGATTGTCTGAGAGAAAGGGAATCAAAGAATGGAGTCCGAGCGGGTGTGGGTGAGGGAGGGAGATTGGGTGCGAGAAAGGGAAGCAGAGAGTGGAGAGCGAGCGGTTGTGGGTGAGCGAGGCAGGTTGTCTGAGAAAAAGGGAAGCAGAGAGTGGAGAGCGAGCGGGTGTGGGTGAGGGAGGCAGATTGTATGAGAGAAAGGGAATCAAAGAGTGGATACCGAGCGGGAGTGGGTGAGGGAGGCAGATTGTCTGAGAGAACGGGAAGCAGATAGTGGAGTCCGAGCGGGCGTGGGTGAGGGAGGCATATTGGGTGAGAGAATGGGAAGTAGAGAGTGGAGAGCGAGCGGGTGTGGGTGAGAGAGGCAGATTGTCTGAGATTAATGGAGGCAGAGAGTGGAGACCGAGCGGGTGTGGGTGAGGGAGGCAGATTGTCTGAGAGAAAGGGAAAAAGATAGTGGAGAGGGAGCGGATGTGGGTGAGGGAGGCAGATTGCCTGAGAGAAATGGAATCAAAGAGTGGAAACCGAGCGGGTGTGGGTGAGGGAGGCAGATTGGGTGAGAGAATGGGAAGGAGAGAGTGGAGAGCGAGCGGTGTGGCTGAGGGAGGCAGTTTGTCTGAGAGAAAGGGAAGCAGAGAGTTGAGACCGAGCGGGAGTGGGTGAGGGAGGCAGATTGCCTGAGAGAAAGGGAAGCAGAGAGTGGAGAGCGAGCGGGTGTGAGTGAGGGAGACAGATTGTCTGAGAGAAATGGAAGCAGAGAGTGCATAGCGAGCGGGTGTGGGTGACGGAGGCAGATTGTCTGAGAGAAAGGGAAGCAGAGTGTTGAGACCGAGCGGGATTGGGTGAGGGAGGCAGATTGTCTGAGAGAAAGGGAAGCAGAGAGTGGAGAGCGAGCGGGTGTGAGTGAGGGAGACAGATTGTCTGAGAGAAATGGAAGCAGAGAGTGTATAGCGAGCGGGTGTGGGTGACGGAGGCAGATTGTCTGAGAGAAAGGGAATCAAAGAGTGGAGTCCGAGCGGGTGTGGGTGAGGGACGGAGATTGGGTGCGAGAAAGGGAAGCAGAGAGTGGAGAGCGAGCGGTTGTGGGTGAGCGAGGCAGGTTGTCTGAGAAAAAGGGAAGCAGAGAGTGGAGAGCGAGCGGGTGTGGGTGAGGGAGGCAGATTGTATGAGAGAAAGGGAATCAAAGAGTGGATACCGAGCGGTAGTGGGTGAGGGAGGCAGATTGTCTGAGAGAACAGGAAGCAGATAGTGGAGTCCGAGCGGGCGTGGGTGAGGGAGGCATATTGGGTGAGAGAATGGGAAGCAGACAGTGGAGAGCGAGCGGGTGTGGGTGAGAGAGGCAGATTGTCTGAGAGAAAGGGAGGCAGAGAGTGGAGACCGAGCGGGTGAGGGTGAGGGAGTCAGATTGGGTGAGAGAAAGGAAAGCAGTGAGTGGAGAGCGAGCTGATGTGGGTGAGGGAGGCAGATTGTCTGAGAGAAAGGCAATCAAAGAGTGGAGACCGAGCGGGAGTGGGTGAGGGAGGCAGATTGGGTGAGAGAAAGGGAAGCATAGAGTGGAGAGCGAGCGGGTGTGGGTGAGATAGGCAGATTATCTGAGAGAAAGGGAGGCAGAGAGTGAAGGCCGAGCGGGAGTGGGTGAGGGAGGCAGATTGGGTGAGACAAAGGGAAGCAGAGTGGAGAAAGAGCGGGTGTGGGTGAGGGAGGCAAATAGTTTGAGAGAAAGGGAAGCAGATAGTGGAGTCCGAGCGGGTGTGGGAGAGGGACGCAGATTGGGTGAGAGAAAGGGAATCAGAGAGTGCAGACCGAGCGGGTGTGGATGAGGGAGGCAGATTGCGTGAGAAAAAGGGAAGCAGTGGGTGATGAGCGAGCGGGTGTGGGTGAGGGCGGCAGATTGTCTGAGAGAAAGGGAGGCAGAGAATGGACACCGAGCGGGTGAGGGTGAGGGAGGCATATTGGGTGAGAGAAAGGGAAGCAGAGAGTGCAGACCGAGCGGTTGTGGATGAGGGAGGCAGATTGGCTGAGAGAAAGGGAAGCAGTGTGGAGAGAGAGCGGGTGTGGGTGAGGGAGGCAAATTGCCTGAGAGAAAGGGAAGCAGAGAGTTGAGTCCGAGCGGGTGTGAGTGAGGGAGGCCGATTGGGTGAGAGAAAGGGAAGCAGAGTGTGGAGTCCGAACTTGTGTGGGGGAGGGAGGGAGATTGGGTGAGAGAAAGGGAAGCAGAGAGTGGAGAGCGTACCGGTGTGGGTGAGGGAGGCAGATTGGTTGAGAGAAAGGGAAGCAGAGAGTGCAGCCTGAGTGGGTGGTGGTGAGGGAGGCAGATTGTCTCAGAGAAAGGGAAGCAGAGGGTGAAGAGCGAGCGGGTGTGGGTGAGGCAGGCAGATTGGGTGTGAGAAAGGGAAGCAGAGTGGAGAGAGAGCGGGTGTGGGTGAGGCAGGCAAATTGTCTGAGATCAAGGGAAGCAGAGAGTGGCGAGCGAGCGGGTGTGAGTGAGGGAGGCAGATTGTCTGAGAGAAAGGGAAACAGAGAGTTGAGTCCGAGCGGCTGTTGGTGAGGGAGGCAGATTTGGTGAGAGTAAGGGAAGCAGAGAGTGGAGAGAGAGCGGGTGTGGGTGAGGGAGGCAGATGGTCTGAGAGAAAGGGAAGTAGAGAGTGGAGAGGAAGCGGATGTGGGTGAGGGAGGCAGATTGCCTGAGAGAAATGGAATCAAAGAGTGGAGAGCGAGCGGGTGTGGGTGAGGGAGGAAGATTGTCTGAGAGTAAGGGAATCAAAGAGTGGTGATCGAGCGGGAGTTGGTGAGGGAGGCAGATTGGGTGGGAGAAAGGGAAGCAGAGAGCGAACGGTTGTGGGTGAGCGAGGCAGGTTGTCTGAGAAAAAGGGAAGCAGAGAGTGCAGAGCGAGCGGGTGTGGGTGAGGGAGGCAGATTGTATGAGAGAAAGGGAATCAAAGAGTGGCTACCGAGCGGGAGTGGGTGAGGGAGGCAGATTGTCTGAGAGAACGGGAAGCAGATAGTGGAGTCCGAGCGGGCGTGGGTGAGGGAGGCATATTGGGTGAGAGAATGGGAAGCAGAGAGTGGAGAGCGAGCGGGTGTGGGTGAGAGAGGCAGATTGTCTGAGATAAATGGAGGCAGATAGTGGAGAGGGAGCGGATGTGGGTGAGGGAGGCAGATTGCCTGAGAGAAATGGAATCATAGAGTGGAAACCGAGCGGGTGTAGGTGAGGGAGGCAGATTGGGTGAGAGAATGGGAAGGAGAGAGTGGAGAGCGAGCGGTGTGGCTGAGGGAGGCCGTTTGTCTGAGAGAAAGTGAAGCAGAGAGTTGAGAGCTAGGGTGTGTGTGTTAGGGAGGCAGATTGTCTGAGAGAAAGGGTAGCAGAGAGTTGAGACCGAGCGGGAGTGGGTGAGGGAGGCAGATTGTCTGAGAGAAAGGGAAGCAGAGAGTGGAGAGCGAGCGGGTGTGAGTGAGGGAGACAGATTGTCTGAGAGAAATGGAAGCAGAGAGTGTACAGCGAGCGGGTGTGGGTGAGGGAGGCAGATTGTCTGAGAGAAAGGGAAGCAGAGAGTGGAGATGGAGCAGGTGTGGACGAGGGAGGCAGATTGTCTGAGAGAAAGGGAAGCCGAGACAGGAGTCCGAGCGGATGTGGGTGAGGGAGGCAGATTGGGTGAGAGAAAGGGAAGCAGAGAGTTGAGAGCGAGCGGGTGTGGGAGAGGGAGGCAGAATGTCTGAGAGAAAGGGAAGCAGATAGTGGAGTCAGAGCGGCTGTGCGTGAGGGAGGCAGATTGTCTGAGTGAAAGGGAAGCTGAGAGTGGAGAGCGAGCGGATGTGGGTGAGGGAGGCAGATTGTCTGAGAGAAAGGGAAGCAGATAGTGGAGTCCGAGCGGACGTGGGTGAGTGAGGCAGATTGGGTGAGAGAAAGGGAAGCAGAGAGTGGAGAGCGAGTGGGTGTGGGTGAGATAGGCAGATTGTCTGAGATAAATGGAGACAGAGAGTGGAGACCGAGCGGATGTGGGTGAGGGAGGCAGATTGACTGGGAGAAAGGGAAGCAGATAGTGGAGTCCGAACGGGTGTGGGTGATTGAGGCAGATTGTCAGAGAGAAAAGGAAGCAGATAGTGGAGACCGAGCGGGAGTGGGTGAGGGAGGCAGATAGTCAGAGTGAAAGGGAAGCAGAGAGTGGAGGCCGAGCGGGTGAGGTTGAGGGAGTCAGATTGGGTGAGAGAAAGGAAATCAGAGAGTGGAGAGCGAGCGGAAGTGGATGAGGGAGGCAGATTGTCTGAGAGTAAGGGAATCAAAGAGTGGAGATCGAGCGGGAGTTGGTGAGGGAGGCAGATTGTCTGAGATAAATGGAGGCAGAGAGTGGAGACCAAGCGGGTGTGGGTGAGGGAGGCAGATTGTCTGAGAGAAAGGGAAGCAGATAGTGGAGACCCGCCGGTTGTGGGTGAGGGAGGCAGATTGTCGGAGTGAAAGGGAAGCAGAGAGTGGAGAGCGAGCGGGTGTGGGTGAGATAGGCAGATTATCTGAGAGAAAGGGAGGCAGAGAGTGCAGACCGAGCTGGTGTGGATGAGGGAGGCAGATTGCGTGAGAAAAAGGGAAGCAGAGAGTTGAGTCCGAGCGGGTGTGGGTGAGGGAGGCAGATTGGGCGAGAGAAAGGGAAGCAGAGAGTGGAGTCCGAACGTGTGTGGGTGAGGGAGGGAGATTGGGTGAGAGAAAGGGAAGCAGAGAGTGGAGAGCGAGCGGGTGTGGGCGAGGGAGGCAGATTGCCTGCGAGAAAGGGAAGCAGATAGTTGAGAGCGAGAGGGTGTGGGTTAGCGAGGCAGATTGTCTGAGAGAAACTGAAGCAGAGAATGGAGAGCGAGCGGGTGTGGGTGAGGGAGGCAGGTTGTCTGAGAAAAAGGGAAGCAGAGAGTGGAGAGCGAGCGGGTGTGGGTGTGGGTGGCAGATTGTCTGAGAGAAAGGGATGCAGAGAGAGGTGACCGAGCGGACGTGGGTGAGGGAGGAAGATTGGGTGAGAGAATGAGAAGGAGAGAGTGGAGAGCGAGCGGTCTGGCTGAGGGAGGCAGTTTGTCTGAGGGAAAGTGAAGCAGAGAGTGGAGAGCGAGGGTGTGTGTTAGGGAGGCAGATTGTCTGTGAGAATGGGAAGCAGAGAATGGAGAGCGACCGGTTGTGGGTGAGGGAGACCGATTGTCTGAGAGAAAGGGAAGCAGATATTGGAGAGCGAGCGGGTGTGGGTGAGGGAGGCAGATTGTATGAGAGAAAGGGAATCAAAGAGTGGATACCGAGCGGGAGTGGGTGAGGGAGGCAGATTGTCTGAGAGAACGGGAAGCAGATAGTGGAGTCCGAGCGGGCGTGGGTGAGGGAGGCATATTGGGTGAGAGAATGGGAAGCAGAGAGTGGAGAGCGAGCGGGTGTGGGTGAGCGAGGCAGATTGTCTGAAATAAATGGAGGCAGAGAGTGGAGACCGAGCGGGTGTGGGTGAGGGAGACAGATTGTCTGAGAGAAAGGGAATCAGATAGTGGAGTCCGAGCGGGCGTGGGTGAGGGACGGAGATTGGGTGCGAGAAAGGGAAGCAGAGAGTGGAGAGCGAGCGGTTGTGGGTGAGCGAGGCAGGTTGTCTGAGAAAAAGGGAAGCAGAGAGTGGAGAGCGAGCGGGTGTGGGTGAGGGAGGCAGATTGTATGAGAGAAAGGGAATCAAAGAGTGGATACCGAGCGGTAGTGGGTGAGGGAGGCAGATTGTCTGAGAGAACAGGAAGCAGATAGTGGAATCCGAGCGGGCGTGGGTGAGGGAGGCATATTGGGTGAGAGAATGGGAAGCAGACAGTGGAGAGCGAGCGGGTGTGGGTGAGAGAGGCAGATTGTCTGAGAGAAAGGGAGGCAGAGAGTGGAGACCGAGCGGGTGAGGGTGAGGGAGTCAGATTGGGTGAGAGAAAGGAAAGCAGTGAGTGGAGAGCGAGCGGATGTGGGTGAGGGAGGCAGATTGTCTGAGAGAAAGGCAATCAAAGAGTGGAGACCGAGCGGGAGTGGGTGAGGGAGGCAGATTGGGTGAGAGAAAGGGAAGCATAGAGTGGAGAGCGAGCGGGTGTGGGTGAGATAGGCAGATTATCTGAGAGAAAGGGAGGCAGAGAGTGGAGGCCGAGCGGGAGTGGGTGAGGGAGGCAGATTGGGTGAGACAAAGGGAAGCAGAGTGGAGAAAGAGCGGGTGTGGGTGAGGGAGGCAAATAGTTTGAGAGAAAGGGAAGCAGATAGTGGAGTCCGAGCGGGTGTGGGAGAGGGACGCAGATTGGGTGAGAGAAAGGGAATCAGAGAGTGCAGACCGAGCGGGTGTGGATGAGGGAGGCAGATTGCGTGAGAAAAAGGGAAGCAGTGGGTGATGAGCGAGCGGGTGTGGGTGAGGGAGGCAGATTGTCTGAGAGAAAGGGAGGCAGAGAATGGACACCGAGCGGGTGAGGGTGAGGGAGGCATATTGGGTGAGAGAAAGGGAAGCAGAGAGTGCAGACCGAGCGGATGTGGATGAGGGAGGCAGATTGGCTGAGAGAAAGGGAAGCAGTGTGGAGAGAGAGCGGGTGTGGGTGAGGGAGGCAAATTGTCTGAGAGAAAGGGAAGCAGAGAGTTGAGTCCGAGCGGGTGTGAGTGAGGGAGGCCGATTGGGTGAGAGAAAGGGAAGCAGAGAGTGGAGTCCGAACTTGTGTGGGTGAGGGAGGGAGATTGGGTGAGAGAAAGGGAAGCAGAGAGTGGAGAGCGTACCGGTGTGGGTGAGGGAGGCAGATTGGTTGAGAGAAAGGGAAGCAGAGAGTGCAGCCTGAGTGGGTGGTGGTGAGGGAGGCAGATTGTCTCAGAGAAAGGAAAGCAGAGGGTGAAGAGCGAGCGGGTGTGGGTGAGGCAGGCAGATTGGGTGTGAGAAAGGGAAGCAGAGTGGAGAGAGAGCGGGTGTGGGTGAGGCAGGCAAATTGTCTGAGATCAAGGGAAGCAGAGAGTGGCGAGCGAGCGGGTGTGGGTGAGGGAGGCAGATTGTCTGAGAGAAAGGGAAACAGAGAGTTGAGTCCGAGCGGCTGTTGGTGAGGGAGGCAGATTTGGTGAGAGTAAGGGAAGCAGAGAGTGGAGAGAGAGCGGGTGTGGGTGAGGGAGGCAGATGGTCTGAGAGAAAGGGAAGTAGAGAGTGGAGAGGGAGCGGATGTGGGTGAGGGAGGCAGATTGCCTGAGAGAAATGGAATCAAAGAGTGGAGAGCGAGCGGGTGTGGGTGAGGGAGGAAGATTGTCTGAGAGAAAGGGAGGCAGAGAGTGGAGACCGAGCGGGTGAGGGTGAGGGAGTAAGATTGGGTGAGAGAAAGGAAATCAGAGAGTGGAGAGCGAGCCGATGTGGGTGAGGGAGGCAGATTGTCTGAGAGTAAGGGAATCAAAGAGTGGTGATCGAGCGGGAGTTGGTGAGGGAGGCAGATTGGGTGGGAGAAAGGGAAGCAGAGAGCGAACGGTTGTGGGTGAGCGAGGCAGGTTGTCTGAGAAAAAGGGAAGCAGAGAGTGCAGAGCGAGCGGGTGTGGGTGAGGGAGGCAGATTGTATGAGAGAAAGGGAATCAAAGAGTGGCTACCGAGCGGGAGTGGGTGAGGGAGGCAGATTGTCTGAGAGAACGGGAAGCAGATAGTGGAGTCCGAGCGGGCGTGGGTGAGGGAGGCATATTGGGTGAGAGAATGGGAAGCAGAGAGTGGAGAGCGAGCGGGTGTGGGTGAGAGAGGCAGATTGTCTGAGATAAATGGAGGCAGATAGTGGAGAGGGAGCGGATGTGGGTGAGGGAGGCAGATTGCCTGAGAGAAATGGAATCATAGAGTGGAAACCGAGCGGGTGTAGGTGAGGGAGGCAGATTGGGTGAGAGAATGGGAAGGAGAGAGTGGAGAGCGAGCGGTGTGGCTGAGGGAGGCCGTTTGTCTGAGAGAAAGTGAAGCAGAGAGTTGAGAGCTAGGGTGTGTGTGTTAGGGAGACAGATTGTCTGAGAGAAAAGGAAGCAGAGAATGGAGAGCGAGCGGGTGTGGGTGAGGGAGGCAGGTTGTCTGAGAGAAAGGGAAGCAGATAGTGGAGAGCGAGCGGTGTGGCTGAGGGAGTCAGATTGTCTGAGAGAAAGGGTAGCAGAGAGTTGAGACCGAGCGGGAGTGGGTGAGGGAGGCAGATTGTCTGAGAGAAAGGGAAGCAGAGAGTGGAGAGCGAGCGGGTGTGAGTGAGGGAGACAGATTGTCTGAGAGAAATGGAAGCAGAGAGTGTACAGCGAGCGGGTGTGGGTGAGGGAGGCAGATTGTCTGAGAGAAAGGGAAGCAGAGAGTGGAGATGGAGCAGGTGTGGACGAGGGAGGCAGATTGTCTGAGAGAAAGGGAAGCCGAGACAGGTGTCCGAGCGGATGTGGGTGAGGGAGGCAGATTGGGTGAGAGAAAGGGAAGCAGAGAGTTGAGAGCGAGCGGGTGTGGGAGAGGGAGGCAGAATGTCTGAGAGAAAGGGAAGCAGATAGTGGAGTCAGAGCGGCTGTGCGTGAGGGAGGCAGATTGTCTGAGTGAAAGGGAAGCTGAGAGTGGAGAGCGAGCGGATGTGGGTGAGGGAGGCAGATTGTCTGAGAGAAAGGGAATCAAAGAGTGGATACCGAGCGTGAGTGGGTGAGGGAGGCAGATTGTCTGAGAGAACGGGAAGCAGATAGTGGAGTCCGAGCGGACGTGGGTGAGTGAGGCAGATTGGGTGAGAGAAAGGGAAGCAGAGAGTGGAGAGCGAGTGGGTGTGGGTGAGATAGGCAGATTGTCTGAGATAAATGGAGACAGAGAGTGGAGACCGAGCGGATGTGGGTGAGGGAGGCAGATTGACTGGGAGAAAGGGAAGCAGATAGTGGAGTCCGAACGGGTGTGGGTGATTGAGGCAGATTGTCAGAGAGAAAAGGAAGCAGATAGTGGAGACCGAGCGGGAGTGGGTGAGGGAGGCAGATTGTCAGAGTGAAAGGGAAGCAGAGAGTGGAGACCGAGCGGGTGAGGTTGAGGGAGTCAGATTGGGTGAGAGAAAGGAAATCAGAGAGTGGAGAGCGAGCGGATGTGGATGAGGGAGGCAGATTGTCTGAGAGTAAGGGAATCAAAGAGTGGAGATCGAGCGGGAGTTGGTGAGGGAGGCAGATTGTCTGAGATAAATGGAGGCAGAGAGTGGAGACCAAGCGGGTGTGGGTGAGGGAGGCAGATTGTCTGAGAGAAAGGGAAGCAGATAGTGGAGACCCGCCGGTTGTGGGTGAGGGAGGCAGATTGTCGGAGTGAAAGGGAAGCAGAGAGTTTAGAGCGAGCGGGTGTGGGTGAGATAGGCAGATTATCTGAGAGAAAGGGAGGCAGAGAGTGCAGACCGAGCTGGTGTGGATGAGGGAGGCAGATTGCGTGAGAAAAAGGGAAGCAGAGAGTTGAGTCCGAGCGGGTGTGGGTGAGGGAGGCAGATTGGGCGAGAGAAAGGGAAGCAGAGAGTGGAGTCCGAACGTGTGTGGGTGAGGGAGGGAGATTGGGTGAGAGAAAGGGAAGCAGAGAGTGGAGAGCGAGCGGGTGTGGGCGAGGGAGGCAGATTGCCTGCGAGAAAGGGAAGCAGATAGTTGAGAGCGAAAGGGTGTGGGTTAGCGAGGCAGATTGTCTGAGAGAAACTGAAGCAGAGAATGGAGAGCGAGCGGGTGTGGGTGAGGGAGGCAGGTTGTCTGAGAAAAAGGGAAGCAGAGAGTGGAGAGCGAGCGGGTGTGGGTGTGGGTGGCAGATTGTCTGAGAGAAAGGGATGCAGAGAGAGGTGACCGAGCGGACGTGGGTGAGGGAGGAAGATTGGGTGAGAGAATGGGAAGGAGAGAGTGGAGAGCGAGCGGTCTGGCTGAGGGAGGCAGTTTGTCTGAGGGAAAGTGAAGCAGAGAGTGGAGAGCGAGGGTGTGTGTTAGGGAGGCAGATTGTCTGTGAGAATGGGAAGCAGAGAATGGAGAGCGACCGGTTGTGGGTGAGGGAGACCCATTGTCTGAGAGAAAGGGAAGCAGATATTGGAGAGCGAGCGGGTGTGGGTGAGGGAGGCAGATTGTATGAGAGAAAGGGAATCAAAGAGTGGATACCGAGCGGGAGTGGGTGAGGGAGGCAGATTGTCTGAGAGAACGGGAAGCAGATAGTGGAGTCCGAGCGGGCGTGGGTGAGGGAGGCATATTGGGTGAGAGAATGGGAAGCAGAGAGTGGAGAGCGAGCGCGTGTGGGTGAGCGAGGCAGATTGTCTGAAATAAATGGAGGCAGAGAGTGGAGACCGAGCGGGTGTGGGTGAGGGAGACAGATTGTCTGAGAGAAAGGGAATCAGATAGTGGAGTCCGAGCGGGCGTGGGTGAGGGAGGCATATTGGGTGAGAGAATGGGAAGCAGAGAGTGGAGAGCGAGCGGGTGTGGGTGAGCGAGGCAGATTGTCTGAGATAAATGGAGGCAGAGAGTGGAGACCGAGCGGGTGTGGGTGAGGGAGGCAGATTGTCTGAGAGAAAGGGAAGCAGATAGTGGAGGCCGAACGGGTGTGGGTGAGGGAGGCAGATTATCGGAGAGAATGGGAAGCAGAGAATGGAGAGCGAGCGGGTGTGGGTGAGGGAGGCAGATTGTCTGAGAGAAAGGGAAGCAGATATTGGAGAGCGAGCGGGTGTGGGTGAGGGAGGCAGATTGTATGAGAGAAAGGGAATCAAAGAGTGGATACCGAGCGGGAGTGGGTGAGGGAGGCAGATTGTCTGAGAGAACGGGAAGCAGATAGTGGAGTCCGAGCAGGCGTGGGTGAGGGAGGCATATTGGGTGAGAGAATGGGAAACAGAGAGTTGAGAGTGAGCGGGTGTGGGTGAGCGAGGCAGATTGTCTGAGATAAATGGAGGCAGAGAGTGGAGACCGAGCGGGTGTGGGTGAGGGAGGCAGATTGTCTGAGAGAAAGGGAAGCAGATAGTGGATGCCGAACGGGTGTGGGTGAGGGAGGCAGATTATCGGAGAGAAAGGGAAGCAGAGAGTGGAGAGCGAGCGGGTGTGGGTGAGATAGGCAGATTATCTGAGAGAAAGGGAGGCAGAGAGTGGAGACCGAGCGGGAGTGGGTGAGTGAGGCAGATTGGGTGAGAGAAAGGGAAGCAGAGAGTGGAGAGCGAGCGGGTGTGGGTGAGATCGGCAGATTGTCGGAGATAAATGGAGGCACAGAGTGGAGACCGAGCGGGTGTGGGTGAGGGAGGCAGATTGTTTGAGAGAAAGGGAAGCAGACAGTGGAGTCCGAGCGGATGTGGGTGAGGGACGCAGATTGGGTGAGAGAAAGGGAATCAGAGAGTGCAGACCGAGCGGGTGTGGATGAGGGAGCCAGATTATCGGAGAGAAAGGGAAGCAGAGAGTGGAGAGCGAGCGGGTGTGGGTGAGATAGGCAGATTATCTGAGAGAAAGGAAGGCAGAGAGTGGAGACCGAGCGGGAGCGGGTGAGGGAGGCAGATTGGGTGAGAGAAATGGAAGCAGAGAGTGGAGAGCGAGCGGGTGTGGGTGAGATAGGCAGACTGTCGGAGATAAATGGAGGCAGAGAGTGAAGACCGAGCGGGTGTGGGTGAGGGAGGCAGATTGTTTGAGAGAAAGGGAATCAGAGAGTGCACACCGAGCGGGTGTGGATGAGGGAGGCAGATTGCGTGAGAAAAAGGGAAGCAGTGAGTGATGAGCGAGCGGGTGTGGGTGAGGGAAGCAGATTGTTTGAGAGAAAGGGAGGCAGAGAATGGAGACCGAGCGGGTGAGGGTGAGGGAGGCAGATTGGGTGAGAGAAAGGGAAGCAGAGAGTGCAGACCGAGCGGGTGTGGATGAGGGAGGCAGATTGGCTGAGAGAAAGGGAAGCAGAGAGTTGAGTCCGAGCGTGTGTGGGTGAGGGAGGCAGATTGGGTGAGAGAAAGGGAAGCAGAGAGTGGAGTCCGAACGTGTGTGGGTGAGGGAGGGAGATTGGGTGAGAGAAAGGGAAGCAGAGAGTGGAGAGCGAGCGGGTGAGGGTGAGGGAGGCAGATTGTCTGCGAGAAAGGAAAGCAGAGAGTTGAAAGCGAGAGGGTGTGGGTTAGGGAGGCAGATTGTCTGAGAGAAACTGAAGCAGAGAGTGGAGTCCGAGCGGGTGTGGGTGAGGTAGGGAAATTGGGTGCGAGAAAGGGAAGCAGAGAGTGGAGAGCGAGCGGGTGTTGGTGAGCGAGGCAGGTTGTCTGAGAAAAAGGGAATCAGAGAGTAGAGAGCGAGCGGGTGTGGATGAGGGTGGCAGATTGTCTGAGAGAAAGGGATGCAGAGAGAGGTGACCGAGCGGATGTGGGTGAGGGAGGAAGATTGGGTGAGAGAATGGAAAGGAGAGAGTGGAGAGCGAGCGGTGTGGCTGAGGGAGGCAGTTTGACTGAGAGAAAGTGAAGCAGAGAGTGGAGAGCGAGGGTGTGTGTGTTAGGAAGGCAGATTGTCTGAGAGAATGGGAAGCAGAGAATGGAGAGCGAGCGGGTGTGGGTGAGGGAGGCAGATTGTCTGGGAGAAATGGAAGCAGAGAGTGGATAGCGAGCGGGTGTGGGTGAGGGAGGCAGATTGTCTGATAGAAAGGGAAGCAGAGAGTGGAGATGGAGCAGGTGTGGCTGAGGGTGGCAGATTGTCTGAGAGAAAGGGAAGCAGAGAGAGGAGTCCGAACGGGTGTGGGTGAGGGAGGCAGAATGGGTGAGAGAAAGGGAAGCAGAGAGTTGAGAGTGAGCGGGTGTGGGGTAGGGAGGCAGAATGTTTGAGAGAAAGGGAAGCAGATAGTGGAGTCTTGGCGGGTGTGGGTGAGGGAGGCAGATTGCCTGAGACAAAGGGAATCAAAGAGTGGATGCCGAGCGGCAGTGGGTGAGGGAGGCAGAATGTCTGTGAGAACGGGAAGCAGATAGTGGAGTCCGAGCGGGCGTGGGTGAGGGAGGCAGATTGGGTGAGATAAAGGGAAGCAGGGAGTGGAGATCGAGCGGGAGTGGGTGAGGGAGGCAGATTGTCTGAGAGAAAGGGAATCAAAGAGTGGAGATCGAGCGGGTGTGGGTGAGGGAGGCAGATTGTTTGAGAGAAAGGGAAGCAGATAGTGGAGTCCGAGCGGGTGTGGGTGAGGGAGGCAGATTGTCTGAGCGAAAGGGAAGCGGAGAGTGGAGAGCGAGCGGGAGTGGTTGAAGGAGGCGGATTGTATGTGTGAAATTGAAGCAGAGAGTGGATAGCGAGCGGGTGTGGGTGAGGGAGGCAGATTGTCTGATAGAAAGGGAAGCAGAGAGTGGAGATGGAGCAGGTGTGGATGAGGGAGGCAGATTGTCTGAGAGAAAGGGAAGCAGAGAGAGGAGTCCGAACGGGTGTGGGTGAGGGAGGCAGAATGGGTGAGAGAAAGGGAAGCAGAGAGTTGAGAGTGAGCGGGTGTGGGATAGGGAGGCAGAATGTCTGAGAGAAAGGGAAGCAGATAGTGGAGTCTTGGCGGGTGTGGGTGAGGGAGGCAGATTGCCTGAGACAAAGGGAATCAAAGAGTGGATGCCGTGCGGCAGTGGGTGAGGGAGGCAGATTGTCTGAGAGAACGGGAAGCAGATAGTGGAGTCCGAGCGGGCGTGGGTGAGGGAGGCAGATTGGGTGAGAGAAAGGGAAGCAGGGAGTGGAGATCGAGCGGGAGTGGGTGAGGGAGGCAGATTGTCTGAGAGAAAGGGAATCAAAGAGTGGAGATCGAGCGGGTGTGGGTGAAGGAGGCAGATTGTTTGAGAGAAAGGGAAGCAGATAGTGGAGTCCGAGCGGGTGTGGGGGAGGGAGGCAGATTGTCTGAGAGAAAGGGAAGCGGAGAGTGGAGAGCGAGCGGGAGTGGTTGAGGGAGGTAGATTGTATGTGTGAAATTGAAGCAGAGAGTGGATAGCGAGCGGGTGTGGGTGAGGGAGGCAGATTGTCTGAGAGAAAGGGAAGCAGAGAGTTGAGATGGAGCGGGTTTTGGTGAAGGAGGCAGATTGTCTGAGAGAAAGGGAAGCAGAGAGTTGAGTCCGAGCGGGTGTTGGTGAGGGAGGCAGATTTGGTGAGAGTAAGGGAAGCAGAGAGTGGAGAGAGATCGGGTGTGGATGAGGGAGGCAGATTTGCTGAGAGAAAGGGAAGCAGAGAGCTGAGTCCGATCGGGTGTGGGTGAGGGAGGCAGATTGTGTGAGAGAAAGGGAAGCAGAGAGTGGAGTCCGAACGTGTGTGTGTGAGGGAGGGAGATTGGGTGAGAGAAAGGGAAGCAGAGAGTGGAGAGCGGGCGGGTGTGGGTGAGGGAGGCAGATTGTCTGCGAGAAAGGGAAGCAGATAGTTGAGAGCGAGAGGGTGTGGGTTAGAGAGGCAGATTGTCTGAGAGAAACTGAAGCAGAGAATGGAGAGCGAGCGGGTGTGGGTGAGCGAGGCAGGTTGTCTGAGAGAAAGGGAGGCAGAGAGTGGAGACCGAGCGGGAGTGGGTGAGGGAGGCAGATTGGGTGAGAGAAAGGGAAGCAGAGAGTGGAGAGCGAGCGGGTGTGGGAGAGGGAGGCAGAATGTCTGAGAGAAAGGGAAGCAGATAGTGGAGTCCGAGCGGGTGTGGGTGAGAGAGGCAGATTGTCTGAGAGAAAGGGAAGCTGAGAGTGGAGAGCGAGCGGATGTGTGTGAGGGAAGCAGATTGTCTGAGAGAAAGGGAATCAAAGAGTGTATGCCAAGCGGGAGTGGGTGAGGGAGGCAGATTGTCTGAGAGAACTGGAAGCAGATAGTGGAGTCCGAGCGGGCGTGGGTGAGTGAGGCAGATTGGGTGAGAGAAAGGTAAGCAGGGAGTGGAGATTGAGAGGGAGTGGGTGAGGGAGGCAGATTGTCTGAGAGAAAGGGAATCAAAGAGTGGAGATCGAGCGGGTGTGGGTGAGGGAGGCAGATTGTTTGAGAGAAAGGGAAGCAGATAGTGGAATCCGAGCGGGTGTGGGTGAGGGAGGCAGATTGTCTGAGAGAAATGGAAGCGGAGAGTGGAGAGCGAGCGGGAGTGGTTGAGGGAGGAAGATTGTCTGTGTGAAATTGAAGCAGAGAGTGGCTAGCGAGCGGGTGTGGGTGAGGGAGGCAGATTGTCTGAGAGAAAGGGAAGCAGAGTCGAGATGGAGCGGGTGTGGGAGAGGGAGGCAGAATGTCTGAGACAAAGGGAAGCAGATAGTGGAGTCCGAGCGTGTGTGGGTGAGGGAGGCAGATTGTCTGAGAGAAAGGGAAGCAGAGAGTGGAGAGCGAGCGGATGTGGGTGAGGGAGGCAGATTGTCTGAGAGAAAGAGAATCAAAGAGTGGATACCGAGCGGGAGTGGGTGAGGGAGGCAGATTGTCTGAGAGAAACTGAAGCAGAGAGTGGAGTCCCAGCGGGTGTGGGTGAGGGAGGGAGATTGGCTGCGAGAAAGGGAAGCAGCGAGTGGAGAGCGAGCGGGTGTGGGTGAGCGAGGCAGGTTGTCGGAGAAAAAGGGAAGCAGAGAGTGGAGAGCGTGCGGGTGTGGGTGAGGGAGGCAGATTGTCTGAGAGAAAGGGATGCCGAGAGTGGTGACCGAACGGATGTGGGTGAGGGAGGAAGATTGGGTGAGAGAATGGGAAGGAGAGAGTGGAGGGCGAGCGGTGTGGCTGAGGGAGGCAGTATGTCTGAGAGAAAGTGAAGCAGAGAGTGGAGAGCGAGGGTGTGTGTGTTAGGGAGGCAGATTGTCTGGGAGAAAGGGAAGCAGAGAATGGAGAGCGAGCGGGTGTGGGTGAGGGAGGCAGATTGTCTGAGAGAAAGGGAAGCAGATATTGGAGAGCGAGCGGTGTGGCTGAGGGAGTCAGATTGTCTGAGAGAAAGGGAAGCAGAGAGTAGAGACCGAGCGGGATTGGTTGAGGGAGGCAGATTGTCTGAGAGAAATGGAAGCAGAGAGTGGATAGCGAGCGGGTGTGGATGAGGGAGGCAGATTTTCTGAGAGAAAGGGATGCAGAGAGAGGAGTCCGAACGGGTGTGGGCGAGGGAGGCAGATTAGGTGAGAGAAAGGGAAGCAGAGAGTTGAGAGCGAGCGGGTGTGGGAGAGGGAGGCAGAATGTCTGAGAGAAAGGGAAGCAGATAGTGGAGTCCGAGCGGGTGTGGGTGAGGGAGGCAGATTGTCTGAGAGAAAGGGAAGCTGAGAGTGGAGAGCGAGCGGATGTGGTTGAGGGAGGCAGATTATCTGAGAGAAAGGGAATCAAAGAGTGGATACCGAGCGGGAGTGGGTGAGGGAGGCAGATTGTCTGAGAGAACGGGAAGCAGATAGTGGAGTCCGAGCGGGCGTGGGTGAGGGAGGCAGACTGGGTGAGAGAAAGGGAAGCAGAGAGTGGAGAGCGAGGGGGTGTGGGTGAGATAGGCAGATTGTCAGAGATAAATGGAGGCAGAGAGTGGAGACCGAGCGGGTGTGGGTGAGGGAGGCAGATTGTCTGAGAGAAAGGGAAGCAGATAGTGGAGCCCGAACGGGTGTGGGTGAGGGAGGCAGATTGTCTGAGGGAAAGGGAAGCAGATAGTGGAGACCGAGCGGTTGTGGGTGAGATAGGCAGATTGTCTGAGTGAAATGGAAGCAGAGAGTGGATAGCGAGCGGGTGTGGGTGAGATAGGCAGATTATCTGAGAGAAAGGGAGGCAGAGAGTGGAGACCGAGCGGGAGTGGGTGAGGGATGCACATTGGGTGAGAGAAAGGGAAGCAGAGAGTGGAGAGCGAGCGGGTGTGGGTGAGATAGGCAGATTGTCGGAGATAAATGGAGGCAGAGAGTGGAGACGGAGCGGGTGTGTGTGAGGGAGGCAGATTGTTTGAGAGAAAGGGAAGCAGATAGTGGAGTCCGAGCCGGTGTTGGTGAGGGACGGCGATTGGGTGAGACAAAGGGAATCAGAGAGTGCAGACCGAGCGGGTGTGGATGAGGGAGGCAGATTGCGTCAGAAAAAGGGAAGCAGTGAGTGAAGAGCGTGCGGGTGTGGGTGAGGGAGGAAGATTGTCTGAGAGAAAGGGAAGCAGAGAATGGAGACCGAGCGGGTGAGGGTGAGGGAGGCAGATTGGGTAAGAGAAAGGGAAGCAGAGAGTGCAGACCGAGCGGGTGTGGATGAGGCAGGCAGGTTGGCTGAGAGAAAGGGAAGCAGATTGGAGAGAGAGCGGGAGTGGGTGAGGGAGGCAATTTTTCTGAGAGAAAGGGAAGCAGAGAGTTGAGACCGAGCGGGTGTGGGTAAGGGAGGCAGATTGGGTGAGAGAAAGGGAAGCAGAGAGTGGAGTCCGAACGTGTGTGGGTGAGGGAGGGAGATTGGGTGAGAGAAAGGGAAGCAGAGAGTGGAGAGCGAGCGGGTGTGGGTGATGGAGGCAGATTGTCTGCGAGAAAGGGAAGCAGAGAGTTGAGAAGGAGAGGGTGTGGGTTAGGGAGGCAGATTGTCTGAGAGAAACTGAAGCAGAGAGTGGAGTCCGAGCGGGTGTGGGTGAGGGAGGGAGATTGTGTGCGAGAAAGGGAAGCAGAGAGTGGAGAGCGAGCGGGTGTGGGTGAGCGAGGCAGGTTGTCTGGGAAAAAGGGAAGCAGAGAGTGGAAAGCGAGCGGGTGTGGGTGAGATAGGCAGATTATCTGAGAGAAAGGGAGGCAGAGAGTGGAGACCGAGCGGGAGTGGGTGAGGGAGGCACATTGGGTGAGAGAAAGGGAAGCAGAGAGTGGAGAGCGAGCGGGTGTGGGTGAGATAGGCAGATTGTCGGAGATAAATGGAGGCAGAGAGTGGAGACGGAGCGGGTGTGGGTGAGGGAGGCAGATTGTTTGAGAGAAAGGGAAGCAGATAGTGGAGTCCGAGCCGGTGTTGGTGAGGGACGGCGATTGGGTGAGACAAAGGGAATCAGAGAGTGCAGACCGAGCGGGTGTGGATGAGGGAGGCAGATTGCGTGAGAAAAAGGGAAGCAGTGAGTGAAGAGCGTGCGGGTGTGGGTGAGGGAGGCAGATTGTCTGAGAGAAAGGGAAGCAGAGAATGGAGACCGAGCGGGTAAGGGTGAGGGAGGCAGATTGGGTAAGAGAAAGGGAAGCAGAGAGTGCAGACCGAGCGGGTGTGGATGAGGTAGGCAGGTTGGCTGAGAGAAAGGGAAGCAGATTGGAGAGAGAGCGGGTGTGGGTGAGGGAGGCAATTTTTCTGAGAGAAAGGGAAGCAGAGAGTTGAGTCCGAGCGGGTGTGGGTGAGGGAGGCAGATTGGTGAGAGAAAGGGAAGCAGAGAGTGGAGTCCGAACGTGTGTGGGTGAGGGAGGGAGATTGGGTGAGAGAAAGGGAAGCAGAGAGGGGAGAGCGAGCGGGTGTGGGTGATGGAGGCAGATTGTCTGCGAGAAAGGGAAGCAGAGAGTTGAGAGCGAGAGGGTGTGGGTTAGGGAGGCAGATTGTCTGAGAGAAACTGAAGCAGAGAGTGGAGTCCGAGCGGGTGTGGGTGAGGGAGGGAGATTGTGTGCGAGAAAGGGAAGCAGAGAGTGGAGAGCGAGCGGGTGTGGGTGAGCGATGCAGGTTGTCTGAGAAAAAGGGAAGCAGAGAGTGGAGAGCGAGCGGGTGTGGGTGAGTGTGGCAGATTGTCTGAGAGATAGTGATGCAGAGAGAGGTAACGGAGCGGATGTGGGTGAGGGAGGAAGATTGGGTGAGAGAATGGGAAGGAGAGAGTGGAGAGCGAGCGGTGTGGCTGAGGGAGGCAGTTTGTCAGAGAGAAAGTGAAGCAGAGAGTGGAGAGCGAGGGTGTGTGTGATAGGGAGGTAGATTGTCTGAGAGAATGGGAAGCAGAGAATGGAGAGCGAGCGGGTGTGGGTGAGGGAGGCAGATTGTCTGAGAGAAAGGGAAGCAGATATTGGAGAGCGAGCGGTTTGGTGAGGGAGTCAGATTGTCTGAGAGAAAGGGAAGCAGAGAGTTGAGACCGAGCGGGAGTGGGTGAGGGAGGCAGGTTATCTTAGAGAAATGGAAGCAGAGAGTGGATAGCGAGCGGGTGTTGGTGAGGGAGGCAGATTGTCTGAGAGAAAGGGAAGCAGAGAGAGGAGTCCGAACGGGTGTGGGTGAGTGAGGCAGATTGGGTGAGAGAAAGGGAAGCAGAGAGTTGAGAGCGAGCGGGTGTGGGAGACGGAGGCAGAATGTCTGAGAGAAAGGGAAGCAGGGAGTGGAGATCGAGAGGGAGTGGGTGAGGAAGGCAGATTGTCTGAGAGAAAGGGAATCAAAGAGTGGAGATCGAGCGGGTGTGGGTGAGAGAGGCAGATTGTTTGAGAGAAAGGGAAGCAGATAGTGGAGACCGAGCGGCTTTGGGTGAGGGAGGCAGATTGTCTGAGAGAAAGGGAAGCGGAGAGTGGAGAGCGAGCGGGACTGGTTGAGGGAGGAAGATTGTCTGTGTGAAATTGAAGCAGAGAGTGGATAGCGAGCGGGTGTGGATGAGGGAGGCAGATTGTCTGAGAGAAAGGGAAGCAGAGTGGAGATGGAGCGGGTGTGGGAGAGGGAGGCAGAATGTCTGAGAGAAAGGGAAGCAGATAGTGGAGTCCGAGCGTGTGTGGGTGAGGGAGGCAGATTGTCTGAGAGATAGGGAAGCAGAGAGTGGAGAGCGAGCGGATGTGGGTGAGGGAGGCAGATTGTCTGAGAGAAAGAGAATCAAAGAGTGGATACCAAGCGGGAGTGGGTGAGGGAGGCAGATTGTCTGAGAGAAACTGCAGCAGAGAGTGGAGTCCGAGCGGGTGTGGGTGAGGGAGGGAGATTGGCTGCGAGAAAGGGAAGCAGCGAGTGGAGAGCGAGCGAGTGTGGGTGAGCGAGGCAGGTTGTCGGAGATAAGGGAAGCAGAGAGTGGAGAGCGAGCGGGTGTGGGTGAGGGAGGCAGATTGTCTGAGAGAAAGGGATGCCGAGAGTGGTGACCGAGCGGATGTGTGTGAGGGAGGAAGATTGGGTGAGAGAATGGGAAGGAGAGAGTGGAGAGCGAGTGGTGTGGCTGAGGGAGGCAGTTTGTCTGAGAGAAAGTGAAGCAGAGAGTGGAGAGCAAGGGTGTGTGTGTTAGGGAGGCAGATTGTCTGGGAGAAAGGGAAGCAGAGAACGGAGAGCGAGCGGGTGTGGGTGAGAGAGGCAGATTGTCTGAGAGAAAGGGAAGCAGATATTGGAGAGCGAGCGGTGTGGCTGAGGGAGTCAGATTGTCTGAGATAAAGGGAAGCAGACAGTAGAGGCCGAGCGGGATTGGTTGAGGGAGGCAGATTGTCTGAGAGAAATGGAAGCAGAGAGTGGATCGCGAGCGGGTGTGGGTGAGGGAGGCAGATTGTCTGAGAGAAAGGGAAGCAGAAAGAGGAGATGGAGCAGGTGTGGATGAGGGAGGCAGATTTTCTGAGAGAAAGGGATGCAGAGAGAGGAGTCCGAACGGGTGTGGGTGAGGGAGGCAGATTGGGTGAGAGAAAGGGAAGCAGAGATTTGAGAGCGAGCGGGTGTGGGAGAGGGAGGCAGAATGTCTGAGAGAAAGGGAAGCAGATAGTGGAGTCCGAGCGGGTGTGGGTGAGGGAGGCAGATTGTCTGAGAGAAAGGGAAGCTGAGAGTGGAGAGCGAGCGGATGTGGTTGAGGGAGGCAGATTGTCTGAGAGAAAGGGAATCAAAGAGTGGATACCGAGCGGGAGTGGGTGAGGGAGGCAGATTGTCTGAGGGAACGGGAAGCAGATAGTGGAGTCCGAGCGGGCGTGGGTGAGGGAGGCAGACTGGGTGAGAGAAAGGGAAGCAGAGAGTGGAGAGCGAGCGGGTGTGGGTGAGATAGGCAGATTGTCAGAGATGAATGGAGGCAGAGAGTGGAGACCGAGCGGGTGTAGGTGAGGGAGGCAGATTGTCTGAGAGAAAGGGAAGCAGATAGTGGAGCCCGAACGGGTGTGGGTGAGGGAGGCAGATTGTCTTAGGGAAAGGGAAGCAGATAGTGGAGACCGAGCGGTTGTGGGTGAGATAGGCAAATTGTCTGAGTGAAATGGAAGCAGAGAGTGGATAGCGAGCGGGTGTGGGTGAGATAGGCAGATTATCTGAGAGAAAGGGAGGCAGAGAGTGGAGACCGAGCGGGAGTGGGTGAGGGAGGCAGTTTGGGTGAGAGAAAGGGAAGCAGAGTGTGGAGAGCGAGCGGGTGTGGGTGAGATAGGCAGATTATCGGAGATAAATGGAGGCAGAGAGTGGAGACGGAGCGGGTGTGGGTGAGGGAGGCAGATTGTTTGAGAGAAAGGAAAGCAGATAGTGGAGTCCGAGCCGGTGTGGGTGAGGGACGGAGATTGGGTGAGAGAAAGGGAATCAGAGAGTGCAGACCGAGCGGGTGTTGATGAGGGAGGCAGATTGCGTGAGAAAAAGGGAAGCAGAGAATGGAGACCGAGCGGGTGAGGGAGGCAGATTGGGTAAGAGAAAGGGAAGCAGAGAGTGCAGACCGAGCGGGTGTGGATGAGGGAGGCAGATTGGCTGAAAGAAAGGGAAGCAGATTGGAGAGAGAGCGGGTGTGGGTGAGGGAGGCAAATTGTCTGAGAGAAAGGGAAGCAGAGAGTTGAGACCGAGCGGGTGTGGGTGAGGGAGGCAGATTGGGTGAGAGAAAGGGAAGCAGAGAGTGGAGTCCGAACGTGTGTGGGTGAGGGAGGGAGATTGGGTGAGAGAAAGGGAAGCAGAGAGTGGAGAGCGAGCGGGTGTGGGTGATGGAGGCAGATTGTCTGCGAGAAAGGGAAGCAGAGAGTTGAGAGCGAGAGGGTGTGGGTTAGGGAGGCAGATTGTCTGAGAGAAACTGAAGCAGAGAGTGGAGTCCGAGCGGGTGTGGGTGAGGGAGGGAGATTGTGTGCGAGAAAGGGAAGCAGAGAGTGGAGAGCGAGCGGGTGTGGGTGAGCGAGGCAGGTTGTCTGGGAAAAAGGGAAGCAGAGAGTGGAGAGCGAGCGGGTGTGGGTGAGGGTGGCAGATTGTCTGAGAGAAAGTGATGCAGAGAGAGGTGACCGAGCGGATGTGGGTGAGGGAGGAAGATTGGGTGAGAGAATGGGAATGAGAGAGTGAAGAGCGAGCGGTGTGGCTGAGGGAGGCAGTTTGTCAGAGAGAAAGTGAAGCAGAGACTGGAGAGCGAGGGTGTGTGTGTTAGGGAGGTAGATTGTCTGAGAGAATGGGAAGCAGAGAATGGAGAGCGAGCGGGTGTGGGTGAGGGAGGCAGATTGTCTGAGAGAAAGGGAAGCAGAGAGTTGAGACCGAGCGGGAGTGGGTGAGGGAGGCAGATTGTCTTAGAGAAAGGGAAGCTGAGAGTGGAGAGCGAGCGGATGTGTGTGAGGGAGGCAGATTGTCTGAGAGAAAGGGAATCAAAGAGTGGATGCCGAGCGGGAGTGGGTGAGGGAGGCAGAATGTCTGCGAGAACGGGAAGCAGATAGTGGAGTCCGAGCGGGTGTGGATGAGGGAGGCAGATTGGCTGAGACAAAGGGAAGCAGAGAGTTGAGTCCGAGCGGGTGTGGGTGAGGAGGCAGATTGTGTGAGAGAAAGGGAAGCAGAGAGTGGAGTCCGAACGTGTGTGGGTGAGGGAGGGAGATTGGGTGAGAGAAAGGGAAGCAGCGAGTGGAGATCGAGCGGGTGTGGGTTAGGGAGGCAGATTGTCTGAGAGAAACTGAAGCAGAGAGTGGAGAGCGAGCGGGTGTGGGTGAGCGAGGCAGGTTGTCTGAGAAAAAGGGAAGCAGAGAGTGGAGAGCGAGCGGGTGTGGGTGAGGGTGGCAGATTGTCTGAGAGAAAGTGATGCAGAGAGAGGTGACCGAGCGGATGTGGGTGAGGGAGGAAGATTGGGTGAGAGAATGGGAAGGAGTGAGTGGAGAGCGAGCGGTGTGGCTGAGGGAGGCAGTTTGTCAGAGAGAAAGTGAAGCAGAGAGTGGAGAGCGAGGGTGTGTGTGTTAGGGAGGTAGATTGTCTGAGAGAAAGGGAAGCAAAGAGAGGAGTCCGAACGGGTGTGGGTGAGTGAGGCAGATTGGGTGAGAGAAAGGGAAGCAGAGAGTTGAGAGCGAGCGAGTGTGGGAGAGGGAGGCAGAATGTCTGAGAGAAAGGGAAGCAGATAGTGGAGTCCGAGCGAGTGTGGGTGAGGGAGGCAGATTGTCTGAGAGGAAGGGAAGCTGAGAGTGGAGAGCCAGCGGATGTGTGTGAGGGAGGCAGATTGTCTGAGAGAAAGGGAATCAAAGAGTGGATGCCGAGCGGGAGTGGGTGAGGGAATCAGATTGTCTGAGAGAACGGGAAGCAGATAGTGGAGTCCGAGCGGGCGTGGGTGAGGGAGGCAGATTGGGTGAGAGAAAGGGAAGCAGGGAGTGGAGACCGAGCGGTTGTGGGTGAGATAGGCAGATTATCTGAGAGAAAGGGAGGCAGAGAGTGGAGACCGAGCGGGAGTGGGTGAGAGAGGCAGATTGGGTGACAGAAAGGGAAGCAGAGAGTGGAGAGCGAGCGGGTGTGGGTGAGATAGTCAGATTGTCGGAGATAAATGGAGGCAGAGAGTGGAGATCGAGCGGGTGTGGGTGAGGGAGGCAGATTGTTTGAGAGAAAGGGAAGCAGATAGTGGAGTCCGAGCCGGTGTGGGTGAGGGACGGAGATTGGGTGAGAGAAAGGGAAGCAGAGAGTTGAGAGCGAGCGGGTGTGGGAGAGGGAGGCAGAATGTCTGAGAGAAACGGAAGCAGATAGTGGAGTCCGAGCGGGTGTGGGTGAGGGAGGCAGATTGTCTGAGAGAAAGGGAAGCTGAGAGTGGAGAGCGAGCGGATGTGGTTGAGGGAGGCAGATTGTCTGAGAGAAAGGGAATCAAAGAGTGGATACCGAGCGGGAGTGGGTGAGGGAGGCAGTTTGTCTGAGAGAACGGGAAGCAGATAGTGGAGTCCGAGCGGGCGTGGGTGAGGGAGGCAGACTGGGTGAGAGAAAGGGAAGCAGAGAGTGGAGAGGGAGCGGGTGTGGGTGAGATAGGCAGATTATCAGAGATTAATGGAGGTAGAGAGTGGAGACCGAGCGGGTGTGGGTGAGGGAGGCAGATTGTCTGAGAGAAAGGGAAGCAGATAGTGGAGCCCGAACGGGTGTGGGTGAGGGAGGCAGATTGTCTGAGGGAAAGGGAAGCAGATAGTGGAGACCGAGCGGTTGTTGGTGAGAGAGGCAGATTGTCTGAGTGAAATGGAAGCAGAGAGTGGATAGCGAGCGGGTGTGGGTGAGATAGGCAGATTATCTGAGCGAAAGGGAGGCAGAGAGTGGAGACCGAGCGGGAGTGGGTGAGGGAGGCAGTTTGGGTGAGAGAAAGGGAAGCAGAGAGTGGAGGGCGAGCGGGTGTGGGTGAGATAGGCAGATTGTCGGAGATAAATGGAGGCAGAGAGTGGAGACCGAGCGGGTGTGGGTGAGGGAGGCAGATTGTTTGAGAGAAAGGGAAGCAGACAGTGGAGTCCGAGCCGGTGTGGGTGAGGGACGGAGATTGGGTGAGAGAAAGGGAATCAAAGAGTGCAGACCGAGCGGGTGTGGATGAGGGAGGCAGATTGCGTGAGAAAAAGGGAAGCAGTGAGTGATGAGCGTGCGGGTGTGGGTGAGGGAGGCAGATTGTCTGAGAGAAAGGGAAGCAGAGAATGGAGACCGAGCGGGTGAGGGTGAGGGAGGCAGATTGGGTAAGTGAAAGGGAAGCAGAGAGTGCAGACCGAGCGGGTGTGGATGAGGGAGGCAGATTGGCTGAGAGAAAGGGAAGCAGATTGGAGAGAGAGCGGTTGTGGGTGAGGGAGGCAAATTGGGTGAGAGAAAGGGAAGCAGAGAGTGGAGAGCGAGGGGGTGTGGGTGAGGGAGGCAGATTGGGTGAGAGAAAGGGAAGCAGAGAGTGGAGTCCGAACGTGTGTGGGTGAGGGAGGAAGATTGGGAGAGAGAAAGGGAAGCAGAGAGTGGAGAGCGAGCGGGTGTGGGTGAAGGAGGCAGATTGTCTGAGAGAAAGGGAAGCAGATTGGAGAGAGAGCGGGTGTGGGTGAGGGAGGCAGATTGGGTGAGAGAAAGGGAAGCAGAGAGTGGAGAGCGAGCAGGTGTGGGTGATGGAGGCAGATTGTCTGCGAGAAAGGGAAGCAGAGAGTTGAGAGCGAGAGGGTGTGGGTTAGGGAGGCAGATTGTCTGAGAGAAACTGAAGCAGAGAGTGGAGTCCGAGCGGGTGTGCGTGAGGGAGGGAGATTGTGTGCGAGAAAGGGAAGCAGTGAGTGGAGAGCGAGCGGATGTGGGTGAGCGAGGCAGGTTGTCTGAGAAAAAGGGAAGCAGAGAGTGGAGAGCGAGCGGGTGTGGCTGAGGGTGGCAGATTCTCTGAGAGAAAGTGATGTAGAGAGAGGTGACCGAGCGGATGTGGGTGAGGGAGGACGATTGAGTGAGAGAATGGGAAGGAGAGAGTGGAGAGCGAGCGGTGTGGCTGAGGGAGGCAGTTTGTCAGAGAGAAAGTGAAGCAGAGAGTGGAGAGCGAGGATGTGTGTGTTAGGGAGGTAGATTGTCTGAGAGAATGGGAAGCAGAGAATGGAGAGCGAGCGGGTGTGGCTGAGGGAGTCAGATTGTCTGAGAGAAAGGGAAGCAGAGAGTTGAGACCGAGCGGGAGTGGGTGAGGGAGGCAGATTGTCTGAGAGAAAGGGAAGCAGAGAGTTGAGAGCGAGCGGGTGTGGGAGAGGGAGGCAGAATGTCTGAGAGAAAGGGAAGCAGATAGTGGAGTCCGAGCGGGTGTGGGTGAGGGAGGCAGATTGTCTGAGAGGAAGGGAAGCTGAGAGTGGAGAGCCAGCGGATGTGTGTGAGGGAGGCAGATTGTCTGAGAGAAAGGGAATCAAAGAGTGGATGCCGAGCGGGAGTGGGTGAGGGAATCCGATTGTCTGAGAGAACGGGAAGCAGATAGTGGAGTCCGAGCGGGCGTGGGTGAGGGAGGCAGATTGGGTGAGAGAAAGGGAAGCAGGGAGTGGAGATCGAGAGGGAGTGGATGAGGGAGGCAGATTGTCTGAGAGAAAGGGAATCAAAGAGTGGAGATCGAGCGGGTGTGGGTGAGGGAGGCAGATTGTTTGAGAGAAAGGGAAGCAGATAGTGGAGTCCGAGCGGGTGTGGGTGAGGGAGGCAGATTGTCTGAGAGAAAGGGAAGCGGAGAGTGGAGAGCGAGCGGGAGTGGTTGAGGGAGGAAGATTGTCTGTGTGAAATTGAAGCAGAGAATGGATAGCGAGCGGGTGTGGGTGAGGGAGGCAGATTGTCTGACAGAAAGGGAAGCAGAGTGGAGATGGAGCGGGTGTGGGAGAGGGAGGCAGAATGTCTGAGAGAAAGGGAAGCAGATAGTGGAGTCCGAGCGTGTGTGGGTGAGGGAGGCAGATTGTCTGAGAGAAAGGGAAGCAGAGAGTGGAGAGCGAGCGGATGTGGGTGAGGGAGGCAGATTGTCTGAGAGAACGAGAATCAAAGAGTGGATACCGAGCGGGAGTCGGTGAGGGAGGCAGATTTTCTGAGAGAAACTGAAGCAGATAGTGGAGTCCGAGCGGGTGTGGGTGAGGGAGGGAGATTGGCTGCGAGAAAGGGAAGCAGCGAGTGGAGAGCGAGCGGGTGTGGGTGAGCGAGGCAGGTTGTCGGAGAAAAAGGGAAGCAGAGAGTGGAGAGCGAGCGGGTGTGGGTGAGGGAGGCAGATTGTCTGAGAGAAAGGGATGCCGAGAGTGGTGACCGAGCGGATGTGGGTAAGGGAGGAAGGTTGGGTGAGAGAATGGGAAGGAGAGAGTGGAGAGCGAGCGGTGTGGTTGAGGGAGGCAGTTTGTCTGAGAGAAAGTGAAGCAGAGAGTGGAGAGCGAGGGTGAGTGTGTTAGGGAGGCAGATTGTCTGGGAGAAAGGGAAGCAAAGAATGGAGAGCGAGCGGGTGTGGGTGAGGGAGGCAGATTGTCTGAGAGAAAGGGAAGCAGATATTGGAGAGCGAGCGGTGTGGCTGAGGGAGTCAGATTGTCTGAGAGAAAGGGAAGCAGAGAGTAGAGACCGAGCGGGATTGATTGAGGGAGGCAGATTGTCTGAGAGAAATGGAAGCAGATAGTGGAGTCCGAGCGGGTGTGGGTGAGGGAGGGAGATTGGCTGCGAGAAAGGGAAGCAGCGAGTGGAGAGCGAGCGGGTGTGGGTGAGCGAGGCAGGTTGTCGGAAAAAAGGAAAGCAGAGAGTGGAGAGCGAGCGGGTGTGGGTGAGGGAGGCAGATTGTCTGAGAGAAAGGGATGCCGAGAGTGGTGACCGAGCGGATGTGGGTAAGGGAGGAAGGTTGGGTGAGAGAATGGGAAGGAGAGAGTGGAGAGCGAGCGGTGTGGTTGAGGGAGGCAGTTTGTCTGAGAGAAAGTGAAGCAGAGAGTGGAGAGCGAGGGTGTGTGTGTTAGGGAGGCAGATTGTCTGGGAGAAAGGGAAGCAAAGAATGGAGAGCGAGCGGGTGTGGGTGAGGGAGGCAGATTGTCTGAGAGAAAGGGAAGCAGATATTGGAGAGCGAGCGGTGTGGCTGAGGGAGTCAGATTGTCTGAGAGAAAGGGAAGCAGAGAGTAGAGACCGAGCGGGATTGATTGATGGAGGCAGATTGTCTGAGAGAAATGGAAGCAGAGAGTGGATAGGGAGCGGGTGTGGGTGAGGGGGGCAGATTGTCTGAGAGAAAGGGAAGCAGTGAGTGGAAATGGAGCAGGTGTCGATGAGGGAGGCAGATTTTCTGAAAGAAAGGGATGCAGAGAGAGGAGTCCGAACGGGTGTGGGTGAGGGAGCAGATTGGGTGAGAGAAAGGGAAGCAGAGAGTGGAGAGCGAGCGGATGTGGTTGAGGGAGGCAGATTGTCTGAGAGAAAGGGAATCAAAGAGTGGATACCGAGCGGGAGTGGGTGAGGGAGGCATATTGTCTGAGAGAACGGGAAGCAGATAGTGGAGTCCGAGCGGGCGTGGGTGAGGGAGGCAGATTGGGTGAGAGAAAGGGAAGCAGAGAGTGGAGAGCGAGCGGGTGTGGGTGAGATAGGCAGATTGTCAGAGATAAATGGAGGCAGAGAGTGGAGACCGAGCGGGTGTGTGTGAGGGAGGCAGATTGTCTGAGAGAAAGGGAAGCAGATAGTGGAGCCCGAACGGGTTTGGGTAAGGGAGGCAGATTGTCTGAGGGAAAGGGAAGCAGATAGTGGAGACCGAGCGGTTGTGGGTGAGATAGGCAGATTGTCTGAGTGAAATGGAAGCAGAGAGTGGATAGCGAGCGGGTGTGGGTGAGATAGGCAGATTGTCTGAGAGAAATGGAAGCAGAGAGTGGATAGCGAGCGGGTGTGGGTGAGTGAGGCAGATTGGGTGAGAGAAAGGGAAGCAGAGAGTTGAGAGCGAGCGGGTGTGGGTGAGGGAGGCAGATTGTCTGAGAGAAAGGGAAGCTGAGAGTGGAGAGCCAGCGCGTGTGGGTGAGGGAGTCAGATGGTCTGCGAGAAATGGAAGCAGAGAGTTGAGAGCGAGAGGCTGTGGGTTAGGGAGGCAGATTGTCTGAGAGAAACTGAAGCAGAGAGTGGAGTCCGAGCGGGTGTGGGTGAGGGAGGGAGATTGGCTGCGAGAAAGGGAAGCAGAGAGTGGAGACCGAGCGGGTGTGGGTGAGCGAGGCAGGTTGTCTGAGAAAAAGGGAAGCAGAGAGTGGAGAGCGAGCGGGTGTGGGAGAGGGAGGCAGATTGTCTGAGAGAAAGGGATGCCGAGAGTGGTGACCGAGCGGATGTGGGTGAGGGAGGAAGATTGGGTGAGAGAATGGGAAGGAGAGAGTGGAGAGCGAGCGGTGTGGCTGAGGGAGGCAGTTTGTCTGAGAGAAAGTGAAGCAGATAGTGGAGAGCGAGGGTGTGTGTGTTAGGGAGGCAGATTGTCTGGAAGAAAGGGAAGCAGATATTGGAGAGCGAGCGGCGTGGCTGAGGGAGTCAGATTGTCTGAGAGACAGTGAAGCAGATATTGGAGAGCGAGCGGTGTGGCTGAGGGAGTCAGATTGTCTGAGAGAAAGGGAAGCAGAGAGTGGAGAGCGAGCGGGTGTGGTTGAGATAGGCAGATTTTCAGAGATAAATGGAGGCAGGGAGTGGAGACCGAGCGGGTGTGGGTGAGTGAGGCAGATTGTCTGAGAGAAAGGGATGCAGATAGTGGAGCCCGAACGGGTGTGGGTGAGATAGGCAGATTGTCTGAGAGAAATGGAAGCTGAGAGTGGATAGCGAGCGGGTGTGGGTGAGATAGGCAGATTGTCTGAGAGAAATGGAAGCAGAGAGTGGATAGCGAGCGGGTGTGGCTGAGGGAGTCAGATTGTCTGAGAGAAAGGGATGCAGAGAGTTGAGACCGAGCGGGAGTGGGTGAGGGAGGCAGACTGTCTGAGAGAAAGGGAAGCAGATAGTGGAGTCCGTGCGTGTGTGGGTGAGGGAGGCAGATTGTCTGAGAGAAAGGGAAGCAGAGAGTTGAGACCGAGCGGGAGTGGGTGAGGGAGGCAGATTGTCTGAGAGAAAGGGAAGCAGAGAGAGGAGTCCGAACGTGTGTGGGTGAGTGAGGCAGATTGGGTGAGAGAAAGGGAAGCAGAGAGTTGAGAGCGAGCGGGTGTGGGAGAGGGAGGCAGAATGTCTGAGAGAAAGGGAAGCAGATAGTGGAGTCCGAGCGGGTGTGGGTGAGGGAGGCAGATTGTCTGAGAGGAAGGGAAGCTGAGAGTGGAGAGCCAGCGGTTGTGTGTGAGGGAGGCAGATTGTCTGAGAGAAAGGGAATCAAAGAGTGGATACCGAGCGGGAGTGGGTGAGGGAATCCGATTGTCTGAGAGAACGGGAAGCAGATAGTGGAGTCCGAGCGGGCGTGGGTGAGGGAGGCAGATTGGGTGAGAGAAAGGGAAGCAGGGAGTGGAGATCGAGAGGGAGTGGATGAGGGAGGCAGATTGTCTGAGAGAAAGGGAATCAAAGAGTGGAGATCGAGCGGGTGTGGGTGAGGGAGGCAGATTGTTTGAGAGAAAGGGAAGCAGATAGTGGAGTCCGAGCGGGTGTGGGTGAGGGAGGCAGATTGTCTGAGAGAAAGGGAAGCGGAGAGTGGAGAGCGAGCGGGAGTGGTTGAGGGAGGAAGATTGTCTGTGTGAAATTGAAGCAGAGAATGGATAGCGAGCGGGTGTGGGTGAGGGAGGCAGATTGTCTGACAGAAAGGGAAGCAGAGTGGAGATGGAGCGGGTGTGGGAGAGGGAGGCAGAATGTCTGAGAGAAAGGGAAGCAGATAGTGCAGTCCGAGCGTGTGTGGGTGAGGGAGGCAGATTGTCTGAGAGAAAGGGAAGCAGAGAGTGGAGAGCGAGCGGATGTGGGTGAGGGAGGCAGATTGTCTGAGAGAAAGAGAATCAAAGAGTGGATACCGAGCGGGAGTCGGTGAGGGAGGCAAATTTTCTGAGAGAAACTGAAGCAGATAGTGGAGTCCGAGCGGGTGTGGGTGAGGGAGGGAGATTGGCTGCGAGAAAGGGAAGCAGCGAGTGGAGAGCGAGCGGGTGTGGGTGAGCGAGGCAGGTTGTCGGAGAAAAAGGGAAGCAGAGAGTGGAGAGCGAGCGGGTGTGGGTGAGGGAGGCAGATTGTCTGAGAGAAAGGGATGCCGAGAGTGGTGACCGAGCGGATGTGGGTAAGGGAGGAAGGTTGGGAGAGAGAATGGGAAGGAGAGAGTGGAGAGCGAGCGGTGTGGTTGAGGGAGGCAGTTTGTCTGAGAGAAAGTGAAGCAGAGAGTGGAGAGCGAGGGTGTGTGTGTTAGGGAGGCAGATTGTCTGGGAGAAAGGGAAGCAAAGAATGGAGAGCGAGCGGTGTGGCTGAGGGAGTCAGATTGTCTGAGAGAAAGGGAAGCAGAGAGTAGAGACCGAGCGGGATTGATTGAGGGAGGCAGATTGTCTGAGAGAAATGGAAGCAGAGAGTGGATAGCGAGCGGGTGTGGGTGAGGGGGGCAGATTGTCTGAGAGAAAGGGAAGCAGAGAGTGGAAATGGAGCAGGTGTCGATGAGGGAGGCAGATTTTCTGAGAGAAAGGGATGCAGAGAGAGGAGTCCGAACGGGTGTGGGTGAGGGAGCAGATTGGGTGAGAGAAAGGGAAGCAGAGAGTGGAGAGCGAGCGGATGTGGTTGAGGGAGGCAGATTGTCTGAGAGAAAGGGAATCAAAGAGTGGATACCGAGCGGGAGTGGGTGAGGGAGGCATATTGTCTGAGAGAACGGGAAGCAGATAGTGGAGTCCGAGCGGGCGTGGGTGAGGGAGGCAGATTGTCTGAGGGAAAGGGAAGCAGATAGTGGAGACCGAGCGGTTGTGGGTGAGATAGGCAGATTTTCTGAGTGAAATGGAAGCAGAGAGTGGATAGCGAGCGGGTGTGGGTGAGATAGGCAGATTGTCTGAGAGAAATGGAAGCAAAGAGTGGATAGCGAGCGGGTGTGGGTGAGTGAGGCAGATTGGGTGAGAGAAAGGGAAGCAGAGAGTTGAGAGCGAGCAGGTGTGGGAGAGGGAGGCAGAATGTCTGAGAGAAAGGGAAGCAGATAGTGGAGTCCGAGCGGGTGTGGGTGAGGGAGGCAGATTGTCTGAGAGAAAGGGAAGCTGAGAGTGGAGAGCCAGCGCGTGTGGGTGAGGGAGTCAGATGGTCTGCGAGAAATGGAAGCAGAGAGTTGAGAGCGAGAGGCTGTGGGTTAGGGAGGCAGATTGTCTGAGAGAAACTGAAGCAGAGAGTGGAGTCCGAGCGGGTGTGGGTGAGGGAGGGAGATTGGCTGCGAGAAAGGGAAGCAGAGAGTGGAGACCGAGCGGGTGTGGGTGAGCGAGGCACGTTGTCTGAGAAAAAGGGAAGCAGAGAGTGGAGAGCGAGCGGGTGTGGGAGAGGGAGGCAGATTGTCTGAGAGAAAGGGATGCCGAGAGTGGTGACCGAGCGGATGTGGGTGAGGGAGGAAGATTGGGTGAGAGAATGGGAAGGAGAGAGTGGAGAGCGAGCGGTGTGGCTGAGGGAGGCAGTTTGTCTGAGAGAAAGTGAAGCAGATAGTGGAGAGCGAGGGTGTGTGTGTTAGGGAGGCAGATTGTCTGGAAGAAAGGGAAGCAGATATTGGAGAGCGAGCGGCGTGGCTGAGGGAGTCAGATTGTCTGAGAGAAAGGGAAGCAGAGAGTGGAGAGCGAGCGGGTGTGGTTGAGATAGGCAGATTTTCAGAGATAAATGGAGGCAGGGAGTGGAGACCGAGCGGGTGTGGGTGAGGGAGGCAGATTGTCTGAGAGAAAGGGATGCAGATAGTGGAGCCCGAACGGGTGTGGGTGAGATAGGCAGATTGTCTGAGAGAAATGGAAGCTGAGAGTGGATAGCGAGCGGGTGTGGCTGAGATAGGCAGATTGTCTGAGAGAAATGGAAGCAGAGAGTGGATAGCGAGCGGGTGTGGCTGAGGGAGTCAGATTGTCTGAGAGAAAGGGATGCAGAGAGTTGAGACCGAGCGGGAGTGGGTGAGGGAGGCAGACTGTCTGAGAGAAAGGGAAGCAGATAGTGGAGTCCGTGCGTGTGTGGGTGAGGGAGGCAGATTGTCTGAGTGAAAAGGAAGCGGAGAGTGGAGAGCGAGCGGGAGTGGTTGAGGGAGGCAGATTGTCTGTGTGAAATTGATGCAGAGAGTGGATAGCGAGCGGGTGTGGGTGAGGGAGGCAGATTGTCTGAGAGAAATGGAGGCAGAGAATGGAGACCGAGAGGGTGTGGGTGAGGGGGGCAGATTGTCTGAGAGAAAGGGAAGCAGATAGTGGAGCCCGAACGGGTGTGGGTGAGGGAGGCAGATTGTCTGTGGGAAAGGGAAGCAGATAGTGGAGACCGAGCGGTTGTGGGTGAGATAGGCAGATTGTCTGAGTGAAATGGAAGCAGAGAGTGGATAGCGAGCGGGTGTGGGTGAGATAGGCAGATTGTCTGAGAGAAATGGAGGCAGAGAGTGGATAGCGAGCGGGTGTGGCTGAGGGAGTCAGATTGTCTGAGAGAAAGGGAAGCAGAGAGTTGAGACCGAGCGGGAGTGGGTGAGGGAGGCAGATTGTCTGAGAGAAATTGAAGCAGAGAGTGGATAGCGAGCGGGTGTGGGTGAGGGGGGCAGATTGTCTGAGAGAACGGGAAGCAGAGAGAGGAGTCCGAACGGGTGTGTGTGAGTGAGGCAGATTGGGTGAGAGAAAGGGAAGCAGAGAGTTGAGAGCGAGCAGGTGTGGGAGAGGGAGGCAGAATGTCTGAGAGAAAGGGAAGCAGATAGTGGAGTCCGAGCGGGTGTGGGTGAGGGAGGCAGATTGTCTGAGAGAAATGGAAGCAGAGAGTGGATAGCGAGCGGGTTTGGCTGAGGGAGTCAGATTGTCTGAGAGAAAGGGAAGCAGAGAGTTGAGACCGAGCGGGAGTGGGTGAGGGAGGCAGATTGTCTGAGAGAAATTGAAGCAGAGAGTGGATAGCGAGCGGGTGTGGGTGAGGGGGGCAGATTGTCTGAGAGAACGGGAAGCAGAGAGAGGAGTCCGAACGGGTGTGTGTGAGTGAGGCAGATTGGGTGAGAGAAAGGGAAGCAGAGAGTTGAGAGCGAGCAGGTGTGGGAGAGTGAGGCAGAATGTCTGAGAGAAAGGGAAGCAGATAGTGGAGTCCGAGCGGGTGTGGGTGAGGGAGGCAGATTGTCTGAGAGAAAGGAAAGCTGAGAGTGGAGAGCGAGCGCGTGTGGGTGAGGGAGGCAGGTGGTCTGCGAGAAAGGGAAGCAGAGAGTTGAGAGCGAGAGGCTGTGGGTTAGGGAGGCAGATTGTCTGAGAGAAACTGAAGCAGAGAGTGGAGTCCGAGCGGGTGTGGGTGAGGGAGGGAGATTGGCTGCGAGAAAGGGAAGCAGAGAGTGGAGACCGAACGGGTGTGGGTGAGCGAGGCAGGTTGTCTGAGAAAAAGGGAAGCAGAGAGTGGAGAGCGAGCGGGTGTGGGTGACGGAGGCAGATTGTCTGAGAGAAAGGGATGCCGAGAGTGGTGACCGAGCGGATGTGGGTGAGGGAGGAAGATTGGGTGAGAGAATGGGAAGGAGAGAGTGGAGAGCGAGCGGTGTGGCTGAGGGAGGCAGTTTGTCTGAGAGAAAGTGAAGCAGAGAGTGGAGAGCGAGGGTGTGTGTGTTAGGGAGGCAGATTGTCTGGAAGAAAGGGAAGCAGAGAATGGAGAGCGAGCGGGTGTGGGTGAGGGAGGCAGATTGTCTAGGAGAAAGGGAAGCAGATATTGGAGAGCGAGCGGCGTGGCTGAGGGAGTCAGATTGTCTGAGAGAAAGGGAAGCAGATATTGGAGAGCGAGCGGTGTGGCTGAGGGAGTCAGATTGTCTGAGAGAAAGGGAAGCAGAGAGTGGAGAGCGAGCGGGTGTGGGTGAGATAGGCAGATTGTAAGAGGTAAATGGAGGCAGAGAGTGGAGACCGAGCGGGTGTGGGTGAGGGAGGCAGATTGTCTGAGAGAAAGGGAAGCAGATAGTGGAGCCCGAACGGGTATGGGTGAGATAGGCAGATTGTCTGAGAGAAAGGGAAGCTGAGAGTGGATAGCGAGCGGGTGTGGGTGAGATAGGCAGATTGTCTGAGAGAAATGGAAGCAGAGAGTGGATAGCGAGCGGGTGTGGCTGAGGGAGTCAGATTGTCTGAGAGAAAGGGATGCAGAGAGTTGAGACCGAGCGGGAGTGGGTGAGGGAGGCAGACTGTCTGAGAGAAAGGGAAGCAGATAGTGGAGTCCGTGCGTGTGTGGGTGAGGGAGGCAGATTGTCTGAGTGAAAAGGAAGCGGAGAGTGGAGAGCGAGCGGGAGTGGTTGAGGGAGGCAGATTGCCTGTGTGAAATTGATGCAGAGAGTGGATAGCGAGCGGGTGTGGGTGAGGGAGGCAGATTGTCTGAGAGAAATTGAGGCAGAGAATGGAGACCGAGAGGGTGTGGGTGAGGGGGGCAGATTGTCTGAGAGAAAGGGAAGCAGATAGTGGAGCCCGAACGGGTGTGGGTGAGGGAGGCAGATTGTCTGTGGGAAAGGGAAGCAGATAGTGGAGACCGAGCGGTTGTGGGTGAGATAGGCAGATTGTCTGAGTGAAATGGAAGCAGAGAGTGGATAGCGAGCGGGTGTGGGTGAGATAGGCAGATTGTCTGAGAGAAATGGAAGCAGAGAGTGGATAGCGAGCGGGTGTGGCTGAGGGAGTCAGATTGTCTGAGAGAAAGGGAAGCAGAGAGTTGAGACCGAGCGGGAGTGGGTGAGGGAGGCAGATTGTCTGAGAGAAATTGAAGCAGAGAGTGGATAGCGAGCGGGTGTGGGTGAGGGGGGCAGATTGTCTGAGAGAACGGGAAGCAGAGAGAGGAGTCCGAACGGGTGTGTGTGAGTGAGGCAGATTGGGTGAGAGAAAGGGAAGCAGAGAGTTGAGAGCGAGCAGGTGTGGGAGAGGGAGGCAGAATGTCTGAGAGAAAGGGAAGCAGATAGTGGAGTCCGAGCGGGTGTGGGTGAGGGAGGCAGATTGTCTGAGAGAAAGGGAAGCTGAGAGTGGAGAGCGAGCGCGTGTGGGTGAGGGAGGCAGGTGGTCTGCGAGAAAGGGAAGCAGAGAGTTGAGAGCGAGAGGCTGTGGGTTAGGGAGGCAGATTGTCTGAGAGAAACTGAAGCAGAGAGTGGAATCCGAGCGGGTGTGGGTGAGGGAGGGAGATTGGCTGCGAGAAAGGGAAGCAGAGAGTGGAGACCGAACGGGTGTGGGTGAGCGAGGCAGGTTGTCTGAGAAAAAGGGAAGCAGAGAGTGGAGAGCGAGCGGGTGTGGGTGACGGAGGCAGATTGTCTGAGAGAAAGGGATGCCGAGAGTGGTGACCGAGCGGATGTGGGTGAGGGAGGAAGATTGGGTGAGAGAATGGGAAGGAGAGAGTGGAGAGCGAGCGGTGTGGCTGAGGGAGGCAGTTTGTCTGAGAGAAAGTGAAGCAGAGAGTGGAGAGCGAGGGTGTATGTGTTAGGGAGGCAGATTGTCTGGAAGAAAGGGAAGCAGAGAATGGAGAGCGAGCGGGTGTGGGTGAGGGAGGCAGATTGTCTAGGAGAAAGGGAAGCAGATATTGGAGAGCGAGCGGCGTGGCTGAGGGAGTCAGATTGTCTGAGAGAAAGGGAAGCAGATATTGGAGAGCGAGCGGTGAGGCTGAGGGAGTCAGATTGTCTGAGAGAAAGGGAAGCAGAGAGTGGAGAGCGAGCGGGTGTGGGTGAGATAGGCAGATTGTAAGAGGTAAATGGAGGCAGAGAGTGGAGACCGAGCGGGTGTGGGTGAGGGAGGCAGATTGTCTGAGAGAAAGGGAAGCAGAGAGTGGAGTCCGAACGTAAGTGGGTGAGGGAGGAAGATTGGGTGAGAGAAAGGGAAGCAGAGAGTGGAGAGCGAGCGGGTGTGGGTGAAGGAGGCAGATTGTCTGAGAGAAAGGGAAGCAGATTGGAGAGAGAGCGGGTGTGGGTGAGGGAGGCAGATTGGGTGAGAGAAAGGGAAGCAGAGAGTGGAGAGCGAGCGGGTGTGGGTGATGGAGGCAGATTGTCTGCGAGAAAGGGAAGCAGAGAGTAGAGAGCGAGAGGGTGTGGGTTAGGGAGGCAGATTGTCTGAGAGAAACTGAAGCAGAGAGTGGAGTCCGAGCGGGTGTGGGTGAGGGAGGGAGATTGTGTGCGAGAAAGGGAAGCAGTGAGTGGAGAGCGAGCGGGTGTGGGTGAGCGAGGCAGGTTGTCTGAGAAAAAGGGAAGCAGAGAGTGGAGAGCGAGCGGGTGTGGGTGAGGGTGGCAGATTGTCTGAGAGAAAGTGATGCAGAGAGAGGTGACCGGGCGGATGTGGGTGAGGGAGGACGATTGAGTGAGAGAATGGGAAGGAGAGAGTGGAGAGCGAGCGGTGTGGCTGAGGGAGGCAGTTTGTCAGAGAGAAAGTGAAGCAGAGAGTGGAGAGCGAGGATGTGTGTGTTAGGGAGGTAGATTGTCTGAGAGAATGGGAAGCAGAGAATGGAGAGGGAGCGGGTGTGGCTGAGGGAGTCAGATTGTCTGAGAGAAAGGGAAGCAGAGAGTTGAGACCGAGCGGGAGTGGGTGAGGGAGGCAGATTGTCTGAGAGAAAGGGAAGCAGAGAGAGGAGTCCGAACGGGTGTGGGTGAGTGAGGCAGATTGGGTGAGAGAAAGGGAAGCAGAGATTTGAGAGCGAGCGGGTGTGGGAGAGGGAGGCAGAATGTCTGAGAGAAAGGGAAGCAGATAGTGGAGTCCGAGCGGGTGTGGGTGAGGGAGGCAGATTGTCTGAGAGGAAGGGAAGCTGAGAGTGGAGAGCCAGCGAATGTGTGTGAGGGAGGCAGATTGTCTGAGGGAAAGGGAATCAAAGAGTGGATGCCGAGCGGGAGTGGGTGAGGGAATCCGATTGTCTGAGAGAACGGGAAGCAGATAGTGGAGTCCGAGCGGGCGTGGGTGAGGGAGGCAGATTGGGTGAGAGAAAGGGAAGCAGGGAGTGGAGATCGAGAGGGAGTGGGTGAGGGAGGCAGATTGTCTGAGAGAAAGGGAATCAAAGAGTGGAGATCGAGCGGGTGTGGGTGAGGGAGGCAGATTGTCTGAGAGAAATGGAGGCAGAGAATGGAGACCGAGAGGGTGTGGGTGAGGGGGCCAGATTGTCTGAGAGAAAGGGAAGCAGATAGTGGAGCCCGAACGGGTGTGGGTGAGGGAGGCAGATTGTCTGAGGGAAAGGGAAGCAGATAGTGGAGACCGAGCGGTTGTGGGTGAGATAGGCAGAATGTCTGAGTGAAATGGAAGCAGAGAGTGGATAGCGAGCGGGTGTGGGTGAGATAGGCAGATTGTCTGAGAGAAATGGAAGCAGAGAGTGGATAGCGAGCGGGTGTGGCTGAGGGAGTCAGGTTGTCTGAGAGAAAGGGAAGCAGAGAGTTGAGACCGAGCGAGAGTGGGTGAGGGAGGCAGATTGTCTGAGAGAAATTGAAGCAGAGAGTGGATAGCGAGCGGGTGTGGGTGAGGGGGGCAGATTGTCTGAGAGAACGGGAAGCAGAGAGAGGAGTCCGAACGGGTGTGTGTGAGTGAGGCAGATTGGGTGAGAGAAAGGGAAGCAGAGAGTTGAGAGCGAGCAGGTGTGGGAGAGGGAGGCAGAATGTCTGAGAGAAAGGGAAGCAGATAGTGGAGTCCGAGCGGGTGTGGGTGAGGGAGGCAGATTGTCTGAGAGAAAGGGAAGCTGAGAGTGGAGAGCGAGCGCGTGTGGGTGAGGGAGGCAGGTGGTCTGCGAGAAAGGGAAGCAGAGAGTTGAGAGCGAGAGGCTGTGGGTTAGGGAGGCAGATTGTCTGAGAGAAACTGAAGCAGATATTGGAGAGCGAGCGGCGTGGCTGAGGGAGTCAGATTGTCTGAGAGACAGTGAAGCAGATATTGGAGAGCGAGCGGTGTGGCTGAGGGAGTCAGATTGTCTGAGAGAAAGGGAAGCAGAGAGTGGAGAGCGAGCGGGTGTGGTTGAGATAGGCAGATTTTCAGAGATAAATGGAGGCAGGGAGTGGAGACCGAGCGGGTGTGGGTGAGGGAGGCAGATTGTCTGAGAGAAAGGGATGCAGATAGTGGAGCCCGAACGGGTGTGGGTGAGATAGGCAGATTGTCTGAGAGAAATGGAAGCTGAGAGTGGATAGCGAGCGGGTGTGGGTGAGATAGGCAGATTGTCTGAGAGAAATGGAAGCAGAGAGTGGATAGCGAGCGGGTGTGGCTGAGGGAGTCAGATTGTCTGAGAGAAAGGGATGCAGAGAGTTGAGACCGAGCGGGAGTGGGTGAGGGAGGCAGACTGTCTGAGAGAAAGGGAAGCAGATAGAGGAGTCCGTGCGTGTGTGGGTGAGGGAGGCAGATTGTCTGAGTGAAAAGGAAGCGGAGAGTGGAGAGCGAGCGGGAGTGGTTGAGGGAGGCAGATTGTCTGTGTGAAATTGATGCAGAGAGTGGATAGCGAGCGGGTGTGGGTGAGGGAGGCAGATTGTCTGAGAGAAATGGAGGCAGAGAATGGAGACCGAGAGGGTGTGGGTGAGGGGGGCAGATTGTCTGAGAGAAAGGGAAGCAGATAGTGGAGCCCGAACGGGTGTGGGTGAGGGAGGCAGATTGTCTGTGGGAAAGGGAAGCAGATAGTGGAGACCGAGCGGTTGTGGGTGAGATAGGCAGATTGTCTGAGTGAAATGGAAGCAGAGAGTGGATAGCGAGCGGGTGTGGGTGAGATAGGCAGATTGTCTGAGAGAAATGGAAGCAGAGAGTGGATAGCGAGCGGGTGTGGCTGAGGGAGTCAGATTGTCTGAGAGAAAGGGAAGCAGAGAGTTGAGACCGAGCGGGAGTGGGTGAGGGAGGCAGATTGTCTGAGAGAAATTGAAGCAGAGAGTGGATAGCGAGCGGGTGTGGGTGAGGGGGGCAGATTGTCTGAGAGAACGGGAAGCAGAGAGAGGAGTCCGAACGGGTGTGTGTGAGTGAGGCAGATTGGGTGAGAGAAAGGGAAGCAGAGAGTTGAGAGCGAGCAGGTGTGGGAGAGGGAGGCAGAATGTCTGAGAGAAAGGGAAGCAGATAGTGGAGTCCGAGCGGGTGTGGGTGAGGGAGGCAGATTGTCTGAGAGAAAGGGAAGCTGAGAGTGGAGAGCGAGCGCGTGTGGGTGAGGGAGGCAGGTGGTCTGCGAGAAAGGGAAGCAGAGAGTTGAGAGCGAGAGGCTGTGGGTTAGGGAGGCAGATTGTCTGAGAGAAACTGAAGCAGATATTGGAGAGCGAGCGGCGTGGCTGAGGGAGTCAGATTGTCTGAGAGACAGTGAAGCAGATATTGGAGAGCGAGCGGTGTGGCTGAGGGAGTCAGATTGTCTGAGAGAAAGGGAAGCAGAGAGTGGAGAGCGAGCGGGTGTGGTTGAGATAGGCAGATTTTCAGAGATAAATGGAGGCAGGGAGTGGAGACCGAGCGGGTGTGGGTGAGGGAGGCAGATTGTCTGAGAGAAAGGGATGCAGATAGTGGAGCCCGAACGGGTGTGGGTGAGATAGGCAGATTGTCTGAGAGAAATGGAAGCTGAGAGTGGATAGCGAGCGGGTGTGGGTGAGATAGGCAGATTGTCTGAGAGAAATGGAAGCAGAGAGTGGATAGCGAGCGGGTGTGGCTGAGGGAGTCAGATTGTCTGAGAGAAAGGGATGCAGAGAGTTGAGACCGAGCGGGAGTGGGTGAGGGAGGCAGACTGTCTGAGAGAAAGGGAAGCAGATAGTGGAGTCCGTGCGTGTGTGGGTGAGGGAGGCAGATTGTCTGAGTGAAAAGGAAGCGGAGAGTGGAGAGCGAGCGGGAGTGGTTGAGGGAGGCAGATTGTCTGTGTGAAATTGATGCAGAGAATGGAGACCGAGAGGGTGTGGGTGAGGGGGGCAGATTGTCTGAGAGAAAGGGAAGCAGATAGTGGAGCCCGAACGGGTGTGGGTGAGGGAGGCAGATTGTCTGTGGGAAAGGGAAGCAGATAGTGGAGACCGAGCGGTTGTGGGTGAGATAGGCAGATTGTCTTAGTGAAATGGAAGCAGAGAGTGGATAGCGAGCGGGTGTGGGTGAGATAGGCAGATTGTCTGAGAGAAATGGAAGCAGAGAGTGGATAGCGAGCGGGTGTGGGTGAGGGGGGCAGATTGTCTGAGAGAACGGGAAGCAGAGAGAGGAGTCCGAACGGGTGTGTGTGAGTGAGGCAGATTGGGTGAGAGAAAGGGAAGCAGAGAGTTGAGAGCGAGCAGGTGTGGGAGAGGGAGGCAGAATGTCTGAGAGAAAGGGAAGCAGATAGTGGAGTCCGAGCGGGTGTGGGTGAGGGAGGCAGATTGTCTGAGAGAAATGGAAGCAGAGAGTGGATAGCGAGCGGGTGTGGCTGAGGGAGTCAGATTGTCTGAGAGAAAGGGAAGCAGAGAGTTGAGACCGAGCGGGAGTGGGTGAGGGAGGCAGATTGTCTGAGAGAAATTGAAGCAGAGAGTGGATAGCGAGCGGGTGTGGGTGAGGGGGGCAGATTGTCTGAGAGAACGGGAAGCAGAGAGAGGAGTCCGAACGGGTGTGTGTGAGTGAGGCAGATTGGGTGAGAGAAAGGGAAGCAGAGAGTTGAGAGCGAGCAGGTGTGGGAGAGGGAGGCAGAATGTCTGAGAGAAAGGGAAGCAGATAGTGGAGTCCGAGCGGGTGTGGGTGAGGGAGGCAGATTGTCTGAGAGAAAGGAAAGCTGAGAGTGGAGACCGAACGGGTGTGGGTGAGCGAGGCAGGTTGTCTGAGAAAAAGGGAAGCAGAGAGTGGAGAGCGAGCGGGTGTGGGTGACGGAGGCAGATTGTCTGAGAGAAAGGGATGCCGAGAGTGGTGACCGAGCGGATGTGGGTGAGGGAGGGAGATTGGGTGAGAGAATGGGAAGGAGAGAGTGGAGAGCGAGCGGTGTGGCTGAGGGAGGCAGTTTGTCTGAGAGAAAGTGAAGCAGAGAGTGGAGAGCGAGGGTGTGTGTGTTAGGGAGGCAGATTGTCTGGAAGAAAGGGAAGCAGAGAATGGAGAGCGAGCGGGTGTGGGTGAGGGAGGCAGATTGTCTAGGAGAAAGGGAAGCAGATATTGGAGAGCGAGCGGCGTGGCTGAGGGAGTCAGATTGTCTGAGAGAAAGGGAAGCAGATATTGGAGAGCGAGCGGTGTGGCTGAGGGAGTCAGATTGTCTGAGAGAAAGGGAAGCAGAGAGTGGAGAGCGAGCGGGTGTGGGTGAGATAGGCAGATTGTAAGAGGTAAATGGAGGCAGAGAGTGGAGACCGAGCGGGTGTGGGTGAGGGAGGCAGATTGTCTGAGAGAAAGGGAAGCAGATAGTGGAGCCCGAACGGGTATGGCTGAGATAGGCAGATTGTCTGAGAGAAATGGAAGCTGAGAGTGGATAGCGAGCGGGTGTGGGTGAGATAGGCAGATTGTCTGAGAGAAATGGAAGCAGAGAGTAGATAGCGAGCGGGTGTGGCTGAGGGAGTCAGATTGTCTGGGAGAAAGGGATGCAGAGAGTTGAGACCGAGCGGGAGTGGGTGAGGGAGGCAGACTGTCTGAGAGAAAGGGAAGCAGATAGTGGAGTCCGTGCGTGTGTGGGTGAGGGAGGCAGATTGTCTGAGTGAAAAGGAAGCGGAGAGTGGAGAGCGAGCGGGAGTGGTTGAGGGAGGCAGATTGTCTGTGTGAAATTGATGCAGAGAGTGGATAGCGAGCGGGTGTGGGTGAGGGAGGCAGATTGTCTGAGAGAAAGGGAAGCTGAGAGTGGAGAGCGAGCGCGTGTGGGTGAGGGAGGCAGGTGGTCTGCGAGAAAGGGAAGCAGAGAGTTGAGAGCGAGAGGCTGTGGGTTAGGGAGGCAGATTGTCTGAGAGAAACTGAAGCAGAGAGTGGAGTCCGAGCGGGTGTGGGTGAGGGAGGGAGATTGGCTGCGAGAAAGGGAAGCAGAGAGTGGAGACCGAACGGGTTTGGGTGAGCGAGGCAGGTTGTCTGAGAAAAAGGGAAGCAGAGAGTGGAGAGCGAGCGGGTGTGGGTGACGGAGGCAGATTGTCTGAGAGAAAGGGATGCCGAGAGTGGTGACCGAGCGGATGTGGGTGAGGGAGGAAGATTGGGTGAGAGAATGGGAAGGAGAGAGTGGAGAGCGAGCGGTGTGGCTGAGGGAGGCAGTTTGTCTGAGAGAAAGTGAAGCAGAGAGTGGAGAGCGAGGGTGTGTGTGTTAGGGAGGCAGATTGTCTGGAAGAAAGGGAAGCAGAGAATGGAGAGCGAGCGGGTGTGGGTGAGGGAGGCAGATTGTCTAGGAGAAAGGGAAGCAGATATTGGAGAGCGAGCGGCGTGGCTGAGGGAGTCAGATTGTCTGAGAGAAAGGGAAGCAGATATTGGAGAGCGAGCGGTGTGGCTGAGGGAGTCAGATTGTCTGAGAGAAAGGGAAGCAGAGAGTGGAGAGCGAGCGGGTGTGGGTGAGATAGGCAGATTGTAAGAGGTAAATGGAGGCAGAGAGTGGAGACCGAGCGGGTGTGGGTGAGGGAGGCAGATTGTCTGAGAGAAAGGGAAGCAGAGAGTGGAGTCCGAACGTGTGTGGGTGAGGGAGGAAGATTGGGTGAGAGAAAGGGAAGCAGAGAGTGGAGAGCGAGCGGGTGTGGGTGAAGGAGGCAGATTGTCTGAGAGAAAGGGAAGCAGATTGGAGGGAGAGCGGGTGTGGGTGAGGGAGGCAGATTGGGTGAGAGAAAGGGAAGCAGAGAGTGGAGAGCGAGCGGGTGTGGGTGATGGAGGCAGATTGTCTGCGAGAAAGGGAAGCAGAGAGTAGAGAGCGAGAGGGTGTGGGTTAGGGAGGCAGATTGTCTGAGAGAAACTGAAGCAGAGAGTGGAGTCCGAGCGGGTGTGGGTGAGGGAGGGAGATTGTGTGCGAGAAAGGGAAGCAGTGAGTGGAGAGCGAGCGGGTGTGGGTGAGCGAGGCAGGTTGTCTGAGAAAAAGGGAAGCAGAGAGTGGAGAGCGAGCGGGTGTGGGTGAGGGTGGCAGATTGTCTGAGAGAAAGTGATGCAGAGAGAGGTGATCGAGCGGATGTGGGTGAGGGAGGACGATTGAGTGAGAGAATGGGAAGGAGAGAGTGGAGAGCGAGCGGTGTGGCTGAGGGAGGCAGTATGTCAGAGAGAAAGTGAAGCAGAGAGTGGAGAGTGAGGATGTGTGTGTTAGGGAGGTAGATTGTCTGAGAGAATGGGAAGCAGAGAATGGAGAGCGAGCGGGTGTGGCTGAGGGAGTCAGATTGTCTGAGAGAAAGGGAAGCAGAGAGTTGAGACCGAGCGGGAGTGGGTGAGGGAGGCAGATTGTCTGAGAGAAAGGGAAGCAGAGAGAGGAGTCCGAACGGGTGTGGGTGAGTGAGGCAGATTGGGTGAGAGAAAGGGAAGCAGAGATTTGAGAGCGAGCGGATGTGGGAGAGGGAGGCAGAATGTCTGAGAGAAAGGGAAGCAGATAGTGGAGTCCGAGCGGGTGTGGGTGAGGGAGGCAGATTGTCTGAGAGGAAGGGAAGCTGAGAGTGGAGAGCCAGCGGATGTGTGTGAGGGAGGCAGATTGTCTGAGAGAAAGGGAATCAAAGAGTGGATGCCGAGCGGGAGTGGGTGAGGGAATCCGATTGTCTGAGAGAACGGGAAGCAGATAGTGGAGTCCGAGCGGGCGTGGGTGAGGGAGGCAGATTGGGTGAGAGAATGGGAAGCAGGGAGTGGAGATCGAGAGGGAGTGGGTGAGGGAGGCAGATTGTCTGAGAGAAAGGGAATCAAAGAGTGGAGATCGAGCGGGTGTGGGTGAGGGAGGCAGATTGTTTGAGAGAAAGGGAAGCAGATAGTGGAGTCCGAGCGGGTGTGGGTGAGGGAGGCAGATTGTCTGAGAGAAAGGGAAGCGGAGAGTGGAGAGCGAGCGGGAGTGGTTGAGGGAGGAAGATTGTCTGTGTGAAATTGAAGCAGAGAATGGATAGCGAACGGGTGTGGGTGAGGGAGGCAGATTGTCTGACAAAAAGGGAATCAGAGTGGAGATGGAGCGGGTGTGGGTGAGGGAGGCAGATTGTCTGAGAGAAATTGAAGCAGAGAGTGGATAGCGAGCGGGTGTGGGTGAGGGGGGCAGATTGTCTGAGAGAACGGGAAGCAGAGAGAGGAGTCCGAACGGGTGTGTGTGAGTGAGGCAGATTGGGTGAGAGAAAGGGAAGCAGAGAGTTGAGAGCGAGCAGGTGTGGGAGAGGGAGGCAGAATGTCTGAGAGAAAGGGAAGCAGATAGTGGAGTCCGAGCGGGTGTGGGTGAGGGAGGCAGATTGTCTGAGAGAAAGGAAAGCTGAGAGTGGAGAGCGAGCGCGTGTGGGTGAGGGAGTCAGGTGGTCTGCGAGAAAGGGAAGCAGAGAGTTGAGAGCGAGAGGCTGTGGGTTAGGGAGGCAGATTGTCTGAGAGAAACTGAAGCAGAGAGTGGAGTCCGAGCGGGTGTGGGTGAGGGAGGGAGATTGGCTGCGAGAAAGGGAAGCAGAGAGTGGAGACCGGACGGGTGTGGGTGAGCGAGGCAGGTTGTCTGAGAAAAAGGGAAGCAGAGAGTGGAGAGCGAGCGGGTGTGGGTGACGGAGGCAGATTGTCTGAGAGAAAGGGATGCCGAGAGTGGTGACCGAGCGGATGTGGGTGAGGGAGGAAGATTGGGTGAGAGAATGGGAAGGAGAGAGTGGAGAGCGAGCGGTGTGGCTGAGGGAGGCAGTTTGTCTGAGAGAAAGTGAAGCAGAGAGTGGAGAGCGAGGGTGTGTGTGTTAGGGAGGCAGATTGTCTGGAAGAAAGGGAAGCAGAGAATGGAGAGCGAGCGGGTGTGGGTGAGGGAGGCAGATTGTCTAGGAGAAAGGGAAGCAGATATTGGAGAGCGAGCGGCGTGGCTGAGGGAGTCAGATTGTCTGAGAGAAAGGGAAGCAGATATTGGAGAGCGAGCGGTGTGGCTGAGGGAGTCAGATTGTCTGAGAGAAAGGGAAGCAGAGAGTGGAGAGCGAGCGGGTGTGGGTGAGATAGGCAGATTGTAAGAGGTAAATGGAGGCAGAGAGTGGAGACCGAGCGGGTGTGGGTGAGGGAGGCAGATTGTCTGAGAGAAAGGGAAGCAGATAGTGGAGCCCGAACGGGTATGGCTGAGATAGGCAGATTGTCTGAGAGAAATGGAAGCTGAGAGTGGATAGCGAGCGGGTGTGGGTGAGATAGGCAGATTGTCTGAGAGAAATGGAAGCAGAGAGTGGATAGCGAGCGGGTGTGGCTGAGGGAGTCAGATTGTCTGAGAGAAAGGGATGCAGAGAGTTGAGACCGAGCGGGAGTGGGTGAGGGAGGCAGACTGTCTGAGAGAAAGGGAAGCAGATAGTGGAGTCCGTGCGTGTGTGGGTGAGGGAGGCAGATTGTCTGAGTGAAAAGGAAGCGGAGAGTGGAGAGCGAGCGGGAGTGGTTGAGGGAGGCAGATTGTCTGTGTGAAATTGATGCAGAGAGTGGATAGCGAGCGGGTGTGGGTGAGGGAGGCAGATTGTCTGAGAGAAATGGAGGCAGAGAATGGAGACCGAGAGGGTGTGGGTGAGGGGGGCAGATTGTCTGAGTGATAGGGAAGCAGATAGTGGAGCCCGAACGGGTGTGGGTGAGGGAGGCAGATTGTCTGTGGGAAAGGGAAGCAGATAGTGGAGACCGAGCGGTTGTGGGTGAGATAGGCAGATTGTCTGAGTGAAATGGAAGCAGAGAGTGGATAGCGAGCGGGTGTGGGTGAGATAGGCAGATTGTCTGAGAGAAATGGAAGCAGAGAGTGGATAGCGAGCGGGTGTGGCTGAGGGAGTCAGATTGTCTGAGAGAAAGGGAAGCAGAGAGTTGAGACCGAGCGGGAGTGGGTGAGGGAGGCAGATTGTCTGAGAGAAATTGAAGCAGAGAGTGGATAGCGAGCGGGTGTGGGTGAGGGGGGCAGATTGTCTGAGAGAACGGGAAGCAGAGAGAGGAGTCCGAACGGGTGTGTGTGAGTGAGGCAGATTGGGTGAGAGAAAGGGAAGCAGAGAGTTGAGAGCGAGCAGGTGTGGGAGAGGGAGGCAGAATGTCTGAGAGAAAGGGAAGCAGATAGTGGAGTCCGAGCGGGTGTGGGTGAGGGAGGCAGATTGTCTGAGAGAAAGGGAAGCTGAGAGTGGAGAGCGAGCGCGTGTGGGTGAGGGAGGCAGGTGGTCTGCGAGAAAGGGAAGCAGAGAGTTGAGAGCGAGAGGCTGTGGGTTAGGGAGGCAGATTGTCTGAGAGAAACTGAAGCAGAGAGTGGAGTCCGAGCGGGTGTGGGTGAGGGAGGGAGATTGGCTGCGAGAAAGGGAAGCAGAGAGTGGAGACCGAACGGGTTTGGGTGAGCGAGGCAGGTTGTCTGAGAAAAAGGGAAGCAGAGAGTGGAGAGCGAGCGGGTGTGGGTGACGGAGGCAGATTGTCTGAGAGAAAGGGATGCCGAGAGTGGTGACCGAGCGGATGTGGGTGAGGGAGGAAGATTGGGTGAGAGAATGGGAAGGAGAGAGTGGAGAGCGAGCGGTGTGGCTGAGGGAGGCAGTTTGTCTGAGAGAAAGTGAAGCAGAGAGTGGAGAGCGAGGGTGTGTGTGTTAGGGAGGCAGATTGTCTGGAAGAAAGGGAAGCAGAGAATGGAAAGCGAGCGGGTGTGGGTGAGGGAGGCAGATTGTCTAGGAGAAAGGGAAGCAGATATTGGAGAGCGAGCGGCGTGGCTGAGGGAGTCAGATTGTCTGAGAGAAATGGAAGCAGATATTGGAGAGCGAGCGGTGTGGCTGAGGGAGTCAGATTGTCTGAGAGAAAGGGAAGCAGAGAGTGGAGAGCGAGCGGGTGTGGGTGAGATAGGCAGATTGTAAGAGGTAAATGGAGGCAGAGAGTGGAGACCGAGCGGGTGTGGGTGAGGGAGGCAGATTGTCTGAGAGAAAGGGAAGCAGAGAGTGGAGTCCGAACGTATGTGGGTGAGGGAGGAAGATTGGGTGAGAGAAAGGGAAGCAGAGAGTGGAGAGCGAGCGGGTGTGGGTGAAGGAGGCAGATTGTCTGAGAGAAAGGGAAGCAGATTGGAGAGAGAGCGGGTGTGGGTGAGGGAGGCAGATTGGGTGAGAGAAAGGGAAGCAGAGAGTGGAGAGCGAGCGGGTGTGGGTGATGGAGGCAGATTGTCTGCGAGACAGGGAAGCAGAGAGTAGAGAGCGAGAGGGTGTGGGTTAGGGAGGCAGATTGTCTGAGAGAAACTGAAGCAGAGAGTGGAGTCCGAGCGGGTGTGGGTGAGGGAGGGAGATTGTGTGCGAGAAAGGGAAGCAGTGAGTGGAGAGCGAGCGGGTGTGGGTGAGCGAGGCAGGTTGTCTGAGAAAAAGGGAAGCAGAGAGTGGAGAGCGAGCGGGTGTGGGTGAGGGTGGCAGATTGTCTGAGAGAAAGTGATGCAGAGAGAGGTGACCGAGCGGATGTGGGTGAGGGAGGACGATTGAGTGAGAGAATGGGAAGGAGAGAGTGGAGAGCGAGCGGTGTGGCTGAGGGAGGCAGTTTGTCAGAGAGAAAGTGAAGCAGAGAGTGGAGAGCGAGGATGTGTGTGTTAGGGAGGTAGATTGTCTGAGAGAATGGGAAGCAGAGAATGGAGAGCGAGCGGGTGTGGCTGAGGGAGTCAGATTGTCTGAGAGAAAGGGAAGCAGAGAGTTGAGACCGAGCGGGAGTGGGTGAGGGTGGCAGATTGTCTGAGAGAAAGGGAAGCAGAGAGAGGAGTCCGAACGGGTGTGGGTGAGTGAGGCAGATTGGGTGAGAGAAAGGGAAGCAGAGATTTGAGAGCGAGCGGGTGTGGGAGAGGGAGGCAGAATGTCTGAGAGAAAGGGAAGCAGATAGTGGAGTCCGAGCGGGTGTGGGTGAGGGAGGCAGATTGTCTGAGAGGAAGGGAAGCTGAGAGTGGAGAGCCAGCGAATGAGTGTGAGGGAGGCAGATTGTCTGAGAGAAAGGGAATCAAAGAGTGGATGCCGAGCGGGAGTGGGTGAGGGAATCCGATTGTCTGAGAGAACGGGAAGCAGATAGTGGAGTCCGAGCGGGCGTGGGTGAGGGAGGCAGATTGGGTGAGAGAAAGGGAAGCAGGGAGTGGAGATCGAGAGGGAGTGGGTGAGGGAGGCAGATTGTCTGAGAGAAAGGGAATCAAAGAGTGGAGATCGAGCGGGTGTGGGTGAGGGGGCCAGATTGTCTGAGAGAAAGGGAAGCAGATAGTGGAGCCCGAACGGGTGTGGGTGAGGGAGGCAGATTGTCTGAGGGAAAGGGAAGCAGATAATGGAGACCGAGCGGTTGTGGGTGAGATAGGCAGATTGTCTGAGTGAAATGGAAGCAGAGAGTGGATAGCGAGCGGGTGTGGGTGAGATAGGCAGATTGTCTGAGAGAAATGGAAGCAGAGAGTGGATAGCGAGCGGGTGTGGCTGAGGGAGTCAGATTGTCTGAGAGAAAGGGAAGCAGAGAGTTGAGACCGAGCGGGAGTGGGTGAGGGAGGCAGATTGTCTGAGAGAAATTGAAGCAGAGAGTGGATAGCGAGCGGGTGTGGGTGAGGGGGGCAGATTGTCTGAGAGAACGGGAAGCAGAGAGTTGAGAGCGAGAGGCTGTGGGTTAGGGAGGCAGATTGTCTGAGAGAAACTGAAGCAGAGAGTGGAGACCGAGCGGGTGTGGGTGAGGGAGGGAGATTGGCTGCGAGAAAGGGAAGCAGTGAGTGGAGACCGAACGGGTGTGGGTGAGCGAGGCAGGTTGTCTGAGAAAAAGGGAAGCAGAGAGTGGAGAGCGAGCGGGTGTGGGTGACGGAGGCAGATTGTCTGAGAGAAAGGGATGCCGAGAGTGGTGACCGAGCGGATGTGGGTGAGGGAGGAAGATTGGGTGAGAGAATGGGAAGGAGAGAGTGGAGAGCGAGCGGTGTGGCTGAGGGAGGCAGTTTGTCTGAGAGAAAGTGAAGCAGAGAGTGGAGAGCGAGGGTGTGTGTGTTAGGGAGGCAGATTGTCTGGAAGAAAGGGAAGCAGAGAATGGAGAGCGAGCGGGTGTGGGTGAGGGAGGCAGATTGTCTAGGAGAAAGGGAAGCAGATATTGGAGAGCGAGCGGCGTGGCTGAGGGAGTCAGATTGTCTGAGAGAAAGGGAAGCAGATATTGGAGAGCGAGCGGTGTGGCTGAGGGAGTCAGATTGTCTGAGAGAAAGGGAAGCAGAGAGTGGAGAGCGAGCGGGTGTGGGTGAGATAGGCAGATTGTAAGAGGTAAATGGAGGCAGAGAGTGGAGACCGAGCGGGTGTGGGTGAGGGAGGCAGATTGTCTGAGAGAAAGGGAAGCAGAGAGTGGAGTCCGAACGTGTGTGGGTGAGGGAGGAAGATTGGGTGAGAGAAAGGGAAGCAGAGAGTGGAGAGCGAGCGGGTGTGGGTGAAGGAGGCAGATTGTCTGAGAGAAAGGGAAGCAGATTGGAGGGAGAGCGGGTGTGGGTGAGGGAGGCAGATTGGGTGAGAGAAAGGGAAGCAGAGAGTGGAGAGCGAGCGGGTGTGGGTGATGGAGGCAGATTGTCTGCGAGAAAGGGAAGCAGAGAGTAGAGAGCGAGAGGGTGTGGGTTAGGGAGGCAGATTGTCTGAGAGAAACTGAAGCAGAGAGTGGAGTCCGAGCGGGTGTGGGTGAGGGAGGGAGATTGTGTGCGAGAAAGGGAAGCAGTGAGTGGAGAGCGAGCGGGTGTGGGTGAGCGAGGCAGGTTGTCTGAGAAAAAGGGAAGCAGAGAGTGGAGAGCGAGCGGGTGTGGGTGAGGGTGGCAGATTGTCTGAGAGAAAGTGATGCAGAGAGAGGTGATCGAGCGGATGTGGGTGAGGGAGGACGATTGAGTGAGAGAATGGGAAGGAGAGAGTGGAGAGCGAGCGGTGTGGCTGAGGGAGGCAGTATGTCAGAGAGAAAGTGAAGCAGAGAGTGGAGAGTGAGGATGTGTGTGTTAGGGAGGTAGATTGTCTGAGAGAATGGGAAGCAGAGAATGGAGAGCGAGCGGGTGTGGCTGAGGGAGTCAGATTGTCTGAGAGAAAGGGAAGCAGAGAGTTGAGACCGAGCGGGAGTGGGTGAGGGAGGCAGATTGTCTGAGAGAAAGGGAAGCAGAGAGAGGAGTCCGAACGGGTGTGGGTGAGTGAGGCAGATTGGGTGAGAGAAAGGGAAGCAGAGATTTGAGAGCGAGCGGATGTGGGAGAGGGAGGCAGAATGTCTGAGAGAAAGGGAAGCAGATAGTGGAGTCCGAGCGGGTGTGGGTGAGGGAGGCAGATTGTCTGAGAGGAAGGGAAGCTGAGAGTGGAGAGCCAGCGGATGTGTGTGAGGGAGGCAGATTGTCTGAGAGAAAGGGAATCAAAGAGTGGATGCCGAGCGGGAGTGGGTGAGGGAATCCGATTGTCTGAGAGAACGGGAAGCAGATAGTGGAGTCCGAGCGGGCGTGGGTGAGGGAGGCAGATTGGGTGAGAGAATGGGAAGCAGGGAGTGGAGATCGAGAGGGAGTGGGTGAGGGAGGCAGATTGTCTGAGAGAAAGGGAATCAAAGAGTGGAGATCGAGCGGGTGTGGGTGAGGGAGGCAGATTGTTTGAGAGAAAGGGAAGCAGATAGTGGAGTCCGAGCGGGTGTGGGTGAGGGAGGCAGATTGTCTGAGAGAAAGGGAAGCGGAGAGTGGAGAGCGAGCGGGAGTGGTTGAGGGAGGAAGATTGTCTGTGTGAAATTGAAGCAGAGAATGGATAGCGAACGGGTGTGGGTGAGGGAGGCAGATTGTCTGACAAAAAGGGAATCAGAGTGGAGATGGAGCGGGTGTGGGAGAGGGAGGCAGAATGAATGAGAGAAAGGGAAGCAGATAGTGGAGTCCGAGCGTGTGTGGGTGAGGGAGGCAGATTGTCTGAGAGAAAGAGAATCAAAAAGTGGATACCGTGCGGGTGTGGGTGAGGGAGGCAGATTTTCTGAGAGAAACTGAAGCAGAGAGTCGAGTCCAAGCGGGTGTGTGTGAGGGAGGGAGATTGGCTGCGAGAAAGGGAAGCAGCGAGTGGAGAGCGAGCGGGTCTGGGTGAGCGAGGCAGGTTGTCGGAGAAAAAGGGAAGCAGAGAGTGGAGAGCGAGCGGGTGTGGGTGAGGGAGGCAGATTGTCTGAGAGAAAGGGATGCCGAGAGTGGTGACCGAGCGGATGTGGGTAAGGGAGGAAGGTTGGGTGAGAGAATGGGAAGGAGAGAGTGGAGAGCGAGCGGTGTGGTTGAGGGAGGCAGTTTGTCTGAGAGAAAGTGAAGCAGAGAGTGGAGAGCGAGGGTGTGTGTGTCAGGGAGGCAGATTGTCTGGGAGAAAGGGAAGCAAAGAATGGAGAGTGAGCGGGTGTGGGTGAGGGAGGCAGATTGTCTGAGAGAAAGGGAAGCAGATATTGGAGAGCGAGCGGTGTGGCTGAGGGAGTCAGATTGTCTGAGAGAAAGTGAAGCAGAGAGTAGAGACCGAGCGGGATTGATTGAGGGAGGCAGATTGTCTGAGAGAAATGGAAGCAGAGAGTGGATACCGAGCGGGTGTGGGTGAGGGAGGCAGATTGTCTGAGAGAAAGGGAAGCAGAGAGTGGAAATGGAGCAGGTGTCGATGAGGGAGGCAGATTTTCTGAGAGAAAGGGATGCAGAGAGAGGAGTCCGAACGGGTGTGGGTGAGGGAGCAGATTGGGTGAGAGAAAGGGAAGCAGAGAGTTGAGAGCGAGCGGGTGTGGGAGAGGGAGGCAGAATGTCTGAGAGAAAGGGAAGCAGATAGTGGAGTCCGAGCGCGTGTGGGTGAGGGAGGCAGATTGTCTGAGAGAAAGGGAAGCTGAAAGTGGAGAGCGAGCGGATGTGGTTGAGGGAGGCAGATTGTCTGAGAGAAAGGGAATCAAAGAGTGGATACCGAGCGGGAGTGGGTGAGGGAGGCATATTGTCTGAGAGAACGGGAAGCAGATAGTGGAGTCCGAGCGGGCGTGGGTGAGGGAGGCAGATTGGGTGAGAGAAAGGGAAGCAGAGAGTGGAGAGCGAGCGGGTGTGGGTGAGATAGGCAGATTGTCAGAGATAAATGGAGGCAGAGAGTGGAGACCGAGCGGGTGTGGGTGAGGGAGGCAGATTGTCTGAGAGAAAGGGAAGCAGATAGTGGAGCCCGAACGGGTGTGGGTAAGGGAGGCAGATTGTCTGAGGGAAAGGGAAGCAGATAGTGGAGACCGAGCGGTTGTGGGTGAGATAGGCAGATTGTCTGAGTGAAATGGAAGCAGAGAGTGGATAGCGAGCGGGTGTGGGTGAGATAGGCAGATTGTCTGAGAGAAATGAAAGCAGAGAATGGATAGCGAGCGGGTGTGGGTGAGTGAGGCAGATTGGGTGAGAGAAAGGGAAGCAGAGAGTTGAGAGCGAGCAGGTGTGGGAGAGGGAGGCAGAATGTCTGAGAGAAAGGGAAGCAGATAGTGGAGTCCGAGCGGGTGTGGGTGAGGGAGGCAGATTGTCTGAGAGAAAGGGAAGCTGAGAGTGGAGAGCCAGCGCGTGTGGGTGAGGGAGTCAGATGGTCTGCGAGAAATGGAAGCAGAGAGTTGAGAGCGAGAGGCTGTGGGTTAGGGAGGCAGGTTGTCTGAGAGAAACTGAAGCAGAGAGTGGAGTCCGAGCGGGTGTGGGTGAGGGAGGGAGATTGGTTGCGAGAAAGGGAAGCAGAGAGTGGAGACCGAGCGGGTGTGGGTGAGCGAGGCAGGTTGTCTGAGAAAAAGGGAAGCAGAGAGTGGAGAGCGAGCGGGTGTGGGAGAGGGAGGCAGATTGTCTGAGAGAAAGGGATGCCGAGAGTGGTGACCGAGCGGATGTGGGTGAGGGAGGAAGATTGGGTGAGAGAAAAGGAAGGAGAGAGTGGAGAGCGAGCGGTGTGGCTGAGGGAGGCAGTTTGTCTGAGAGAAAGGGAAGCAGATAGTGGAGAGCGAGGGTGTGTGTGTTAGGGAGGCAGATTGTCTGGAAGAAAGGGAAGCAGATATTGGAGAGCGAGCTGCGTGGCTGAGGGAGTCAGATTGTCTGAGAGACAGGGAAGCAGATATTGGAGAGCGAGCGGTGTGGCTGAGGGAGTCAGATTGTCTGAGAGAAAGGGAAGCAGAGAGTGGAGAGCGAGCGGGTGTGGGTGAGATAGGCAGATTTTCAGAGATAAATGGAGGCAGGGAGTGGAAACCGAGCGGGTGTGGGTGAGGGAGGCAGATTGTCTGAGAGAAAGGGAAGCAGATAGTGGAGCCCGAACGGGTGTGGGTGAGATAGGCAGATTGTCTGAGAGAAATGGAAGCAGAGAGTGGATAGCGAGCGGGTGTGGGTGAGATAGGCAGATTGTCTGAGAGAAATGGAAGCAGAGAGTGGATAGCGAGCGGGTGTGGCTGAGGGAGTCAGATTGTCTGAGAGAAAGGGAAGCAGAGAGTTGAGACCGAGCGGGAGTGGGTGAGGGAGGCAGACTGTCTGAGAGAAAGGGAAGCAGATAGTGGAGTCCGTGCGTGTGAGGGTGAGGGAGGCAGATTGTCTGAGTGAAAAGGAAGCGGAGAGCGGAGAGCGAGCGGGAGTGGTTGAGGGAGGCAGATTGTCTGTGTGAAATTGATGCAGAGAGTGGATAGCGAGCGGGTGTGGGTGAGGGAGGCAGATTGTCTGAGAGAAATGGAGGCAGAGAATGGAGACCGAGAGGGTGTGGGTGAGGGAGGCAGATTGTCTGAGAGAAAGGGAAGCAGATAGTGGAGCCCGAACGGGTGTGGGTGAGGGAGGCAGATTGTCTGAGGCAAAGGGAAGCAGATAGTGGAGACCGAGCGGTTGAGGGTGAGATAGGCAGATTGTCTGAGTGAAATAGAAGCAGAGAGTGGTTAGCGAGCGGGTGTGGGTGAGATAGGCAGATTGTCTGAGAGAAATGGAAGCAGAGAGTGGATAGCGAGCGGGTGTGGCTGAGGGAGTCAGATTGTCTGAGAGAAAGGGAAGCAGAGAGTTGAGACCGAGCGGGAGTGGGTGAGGGAGGCAGATTGTCTGAGAGAAATGGAAGCAGAGAGTGGATAGCGAGCGGGTGTGGGTGAGGGAGGCAGATTGTCTGAGAGAACGGGAAGCAGAGAGAGGAGTCCGAACGGGTGTGTGTGAGTGAGGCAGATTGGGTGAGAGAAAGGGAAGCAGAGAGTTGAGAGCGAGCAAGTGTGGGAGAGGGAGGCAGAATGTCTGAGAGAAAGGGAAGCAGATAGTGGAGTCCGAGCGGGTGTGGGTGAGGGAGGCAGATTGTCTGAGAGAACGGGAAGCAGAGAGAGGAGTCCGAACGGGTGTGTGTGAGTGAGGCAGATTGGGTGAGAGAAAGGGAAGCAGAGAGTTGAGAGCGAGCAGGTGTGGGAGAGGGAGGCAGAATGTCTGAGAGAAAGGGAAGCAGATAGTGGAGTCCGAGCGGGTGTGGCTGAGGGAGTCAGATTGTCTGAGAGAAAGGGAAGCAGAGAGTTGAGACCGAGCGGGAGTGGGTGAGGGAGGCAGATTGTCTGAGAGAAATGGAAGCAGAGAGTGGATAGCGAGCGGGTGTGGGTGAGGGAGGCAGATTGTCTGAGAGAACGGGAAGCAGAGAGAGGAGTCCGAACGGGTGTGTGTGAGTGAGGCAGATTGGGTGAGAGAAAGGGAAGCAGAGAGTTGAGAGCGAGCAGGTGTGGGAGAGGGAGGCAGAATGTCTGAGAGAAATGGAAGCAGAGAGTGGATAGCGAGCGGGTGTGGGTGAGGGAGGCAGATTGTCTGAGAGAACGGGAAGCAGAGAGAGGAGTCCGAACGGGTGTGTGTGAGTGAGGCAGATTGGGTGAGAGAAATGGAAGCAGAGAGTTGAGAGCGAGCAGGTGTGGGAGAGGGAGGCAGAATGTCTGAGAGAAAGGGAAGCAGATAGCGGAGTCCGAGCGGGTGTGGGTGAGGGAGGCAGATTGTCTGAGAGAAAGGGAAGCTGAGAGTGGAGAGCGAGCGCGTGTGGGTGAGGGAGGCAGGTGGTCTGCGAGAAAGGGAAGCAGAGAGTTGAGTGCGAGAGGCTGTGGGTTAGGGAGGCAGATTGTCTGAGAGAAACTGAAGCAGAGAGTGGAGTCCGAGCGGGTGTGGGTGAGGGAGTGAGATTGGCTGCGAGAAAGGGAAGCAGAGAGTGGAGACCGAACGGGTGTGGGTGAGCGAGGCAGGTTGTCTGAGAATAAGGGAAGCAGAGAGTGGAGAGCGAGCGGGTGTGGGTGACGGAGGCAGATTGTCTGAGAGAAAGGGATGCCGAGAGTGGTGACCGAGCGGATGTGGATGAGGGAGGAAGATTGGGTGAGAGAATGGGAAGGAGAGAGTGGAGAGCGAGCGGTGTGGCTGAGGGAGGCAGTTTGTCTGAGAGAAAGTGAAGCAGAGAGTGGAGAGCGAGGCTGTGTGTGTTAGGGAGGCAGATTGTCTGGAAGAAAGGGAAGCAGAGAATGGAGAGCGAGCGGGTGTGGGTGAGGGAGGCAGATTGTCTGAGAGAAAGGGAAGCAGATATTGGAGAGCGAGCGGCGTGGCTGAGGGAGTCAGATTGTCTGAGAGAAAGGGAAGCAGATATTGGAGAGCGAGCGGTGTGGCTGAGGGAGTCAGATTGTCTGAGAGAAAGGGAAGCAGAGAGTGGAGAGCGAGCGGGTGTGGGTGAGATAGGCAGATTGTAAGAGGTAAATGGAGGCAGAGTGTGGCGAACGAGCGGGTGTGGGTGAGGGAGGCAGATTGTCTGAGAGAAAGGGAACCAGATAGTGGAGCCCGAACGGGTGTGGGTGAGATAGGCAGATTGTCTGAGAGAAAGGGAAGCTGAAAGTGGAGAGCGAGCGAATGTGGTTGAGGGAGGCAGATTGTCTGAGAGAAAGGGAATCAAAGAGTGGATACCGAGCGGGAGTGGGTGAGGGAGGCATATTGTCTGAGAGAACGGGAAGCAGATAGTGGAGCCCGAACGGGTGTGGGTAAGGGAGGCAGATTGTCTGAGGGAAAGGGAAGCAGATAGTGGAGACCGAGCGGTTGTGGGTGAGATAGGCAGATTGTCTGAGTGAAATGGAAGCAGAGAGTGGATAGCGAGCGGGTGTGGGTGAGATAGGCAGATTGTCTGAGAGAAATGGAAGCAGAGAGTGGATAGCGAGCGGGTGTGGGTGCGTGAGGCAGATTGGGTGAGAGAAAGGGAAGCAGAGAGTTGAGAGCGAGCAGGTGTGGGAGAGGGAGGCAGAATGTCTGAGAGAAAGGGAAGCAGATAGTGGAGTCCGAGCGGGTGTGGGTGAGGGAGGCAGATTGTCTGAGAGAAAGGGAAGCTGAGAGTGGAGAGCCAGCGCGTGTGGGTGAGGGAGTCAGATGGTCTGCGAGAAATGGAAGCAGAGAGTTGAGAGCGAGAGGCTGTGGGTTAGGGAGGCAGATTGTCTGAGAGAAACTGAAGCAGAGAGTGGAGTCCGAGCGGGTGTGGGTGAGGGAGGGAGATTGGCTGCGAGAAAGGGAAGCAGAGAGTGGAGACCGAGCGGGTGTGGGTGAGCGAGGCAGGTTGTCTGAGAAAAAGGGAAGCAGAGAGTGGAGAGCGAGCGGGTGTGGGAGAGGGAGGCAGATTGTCTGAGAGAAAGGGATGCCGAGAGTGGTGACCGAGCGGATGTGGGTGAGGGAGGAAGATTGGGTGAGAGAATGGGAAGGAGAGAGTGGAGAGCGAGCGGTGTGGCTGAGGGAGGCAGTTTGTCTGAGAGAAAGTGAAGCAGATAGTGGAGAGCGAGGGTGTGTGTGTTAGGGAGGCAGATTGTCTGGAAGAAAGGGAAGCAGATATTGGAGAGCGAGCTGCGTGGCTGAGGGAGTCAGATTGTCTGAGAGACAGGGAAGCAGATATTGGAGAGCGAGCGGTGTGGCTGAGGGAGTCAGATTGTCTGAGAGAAAGGGAAGCAGAGAGTGGAGAGCGAGCGGGTGTGGGTGAGATAGGCAGATTTTCAGAGATAAATGGAGGCAGGGAGTGGAGACCGAGCGGGTGTGGGTGAGGGAGGCAGATTGTCTGAGAGAAAGGGAAGCAGATAGTGGAGCCCGAACGGGTGTGGGTGAGATAGGCAGATTGTCTGAGAGAAATGGAAGCAGAGAGTGGATAGCGAGCGGGTGTGGGTGAGATAGGCAGATTGTCTGAGAGAAATGGAAGCAGAGAGTGGATAGCGAGCGGGTGTGGCTGAGGGAGTCAGATTGTCTGAGAGAAAGGGAAGCAGAGAGTTGAGACCGAGCGGGAGTGGGTGAGGGAGGCAGACTGTCTGAGAGAAAGGGAAGCAGATAGTGGAGTCCGTGCGTGTGTGGGTGAGGGAGGCAGATTGTCTGAGTGAAAAGGAAGCGGAGAGTGGAGAGCGAGCGGGAGTGGTTGAGGGAGGCAGATTGTCTGTGTGAAATTGATGCAGAGAGTGGATAGCGAGCGGGTGTGGGTGAGGGAGGCAGATTGTCTGAGAGAATTGGAGGCAGAGAATGGAGACCGAGAGGGTGTGGGTGAGGGAGGCAGATTGTCTGAGAGAAAGGGAAGCAGATAGTGGAGCCCGAACGGGTGTGGGTGAGGGAGGCAGATTGTCTGAGGGAAAGGGAAGCAGATAGTGGAGACCGAGCGGTTGAGGGTGAGATAGGCAGATTGTCTGAGTGAAATGGAAGCAGAGAGTGGATAGCGAGCGGGTGTGGGTGAGATAGGCAGATTGTCTGAGAGAAATGGAAGCAGAGAGTGGATAGCGAGCGGGTGTGGCTGAGGGAGTCAGATTGTCTGAGAGAAAGGGAAGCAGAGAGTTGAGACCGAGCGGGAGTGGGTGAGGGAGGCAGATTGTCTGAGAGAAATGGAAGCAGAGAGTGGATAGCGAGCGGGTGTGGGTGAGGGAGGCAGATTGTCTGAGAGAACGGGAAGCAGAGAGAGGAGTCCGAACGGGTGTGTGTGAGTGAGGCAGATTGGGTGAGAGAAAGGGAAGCAGAGAGTTGAGAGCGAGCAGGTGTGGGAGAGGGAGGCAGAATGTCTGAGAGAAAGGGAAGCAGATAGTGGAGTCCGAGCGGGTGTGGGTGAGGGAGGCAGATTGTCTGAGAGAAAGGGAAGCTGAGAGTGGAGAGCGAGCGCGCGTGGGTGAGGGAGGCAGGTGGTCTGCGAGAAAGGGAAGCAGAGAGTTGAGAGCGAGAGGCTGTGGGTTAGGGAGGCAGATTGTCTGAGAGAAACTGAAGCAGAGAGTGGAGTCCGAGCGGGTGTGGGTGAGGGAGGGAGATTGGCTGCGAGAAAGGGAAGCAGAGAGTGGAGACCGAACGGGAGTGGGTGAGCGAGGCAGGTTGTCTGAGAAAAAGTGAAGCAGAGAGTGGAGAGCGAGCGGGTGTGGGTGACGGAGGCAGATTGTTTGAGAGAAAGGGATGCCGAGAATGGTGACCGAGCGGATGTGGGTGAGGGAGGAAGATTGGGTGAGAGAATGGGAAGGAGGGAGTGGAGAGCGAGCGGTGTGGCTGAGGGAGGCAGTTTGTCTGAGAGAAAGTGAAGCAGAGAGTGGAGAGCGAGGGTGTGTGTGTTAGGGAGGCAGATTGTCTGGAAGAAAGGGAAGCAGAGAATGGAGAGCGAGCGGGTGTGGGTGAGGGAGGCAGATTGTCTGAGAGAAAGGGAAGCAGATATTGGAGAGCGAGCGGTGTGGCTGAGGGAGTCAGATTGTCTGAGAGAAAGGGAAGCAGAGAGTGGAGAGCGAGCGGGTGTGGGTGAGATAGGCAGATTGTAAGAGGTAAATGGAGGCAGAGAGTGGAGACCGAGCGGGTGTGGGTGAGGGAGGCAGATTGTCTGAGAGAAAGGGAAGCAGATAGTGGAGCCCGAACGGGTGTGGGTGAGATAGGCAGATTGTCTGAGAGAAATGGAAGCAGAGAGTGGATAGCGAGTGGGTGTGGGTGAGATCGGCAGATTGTCTGAGAGAAATGGAAGCAGAGAGTGGATAGCGAGCGGGTGTGGCTGAGGGAGTCAGATTGTCTGAGAGAAAGGGAAGCAGAGAGTTGAGACCGAGCGGGAGTGGGTGAGGGAGGCAGATTGTCAGAGAGAAATTGAAGCAGAGAGTGGATAGCGAGCGGGTGTGGGTGAGGGAGGCAGATTGTCTGAGAGAAAGGGAAGCAGAAAGAGGAGTCCGAGCGGGTGTGGTTGAGTGAGGCAGATTGGGTGACAGAAAGGAAAGCAGAGAGTTGAGAGCGAGCGGGTGTGGGAGAGGGAGACAGAATGTCTGAGAGAAAGGGAAGCAGATAGTGGAGTCCGAGCGGGTGTGGGTGAGGGAAACAGATTGTCTGAGAGAAAGGGAAGCTGAGAGTGGAGAGCGAGCGGATGTGGGTGAGGGAGGCAGATTGTCTGAATGAAAGGGAATCAAAGAGTGGATGCCGAGCGGGAGTGGGTGAGGGAGGCAGATTGTTTGAGAGAAAGGGAAGCAGAGAGTATAGACCGAGCGGGTGTGGTTGAGGGAGGCAGATTGCGTGAGAGGAAGGGAAGCAGTGAGTGATGATCGAGCGTGTGTGGGTGATGGAGGCAGATTGTCTGAGAGAAACGGAGACAGAGAACGGAGAGGGAGCGGGTGTGGGTGAGGGAGTCTGATTGTCTGAGAGAAAGTGAAGCAGATAGTGGAGAGCGAGCGGTGTGGCTGAGGGAGTCAGATTGTCTGAGAGAAAGGGAAGCAGAGAGTTGAGACCGAGCGGGAGTGGGTGAGCGAGGCAGATTGTCTGAGAGAAAGGGAAGCAGAGAGTGGAGAGCGAGCGGGTGTGGGTGAGGGAGGCAGATTTTCTGAGAGAAAGGGAAGCAGAGAGTGGAGATGGAGCAGGTATGGGTGAGGGAGGCAGATTGTCTGAGAGAAAGGGAAGCAGAGAGAGGTGTCTTAGCGGGTGTGGGTTCGTGAGGCTGATTGTCTGAGAGAAAAGGAAGCAGATAGTGGAGAACGAGCGGGTGTTGTCGAGGGAGGCAGATTGTCAGAGAGAAAGGGAAGCAGAGAGTGGAGAGCGAGCGGGTGTGGGTGAGATAGGCAGATTAGCTGAGAGAAAGGGAGGCAGAGAGTGGAGACCGAGCGGGTGAGGGTGAGGGAGTCAGATTGGGTGAGAGAAAGGAAAGCAGAGAGTGGAGAGCGAGCGGGTGTGGGTGAGGGAGGCAGATTGTCTGAGTGAAATGGAATCAAAGAGTGGAGATCGAGCGGGAGTGGGCGAGGGAGTCAGATTGTCTGAGAGAAAGGGAATCAAAGAGTGGAGATCGAGCGGGTGTGGGTGAGGGAGCCAGATTGTTTGAGAGAAAAGGAAGCAGAGAGTGCAGACCGAGCGGGTGTGGATGAGGGAGGCAGATTGCGTGAGAGGAAGGGAAGCAGTGAGTGATGAGCGAGCGGGTGTGGGTGAGGGAGGCAGATTGTCTGAGAGAAACGGAGGCAGAGAACGGAGAGCGAGCGGTTATGGGTGAGGGGGGCAGATTGTCTGAGAGAAAGGGAAGCAGATAGTGGAGAGCGAGCGGTGTGGCTGAGAGAGTCAGATTGTCTGAGAGAAAGGGAAGCAGAGAGTTGAGACCGAGCGGGAGTAGGTGAGGGAGGCAGATTGTCTGAGAGAAAGGGAAACAGAGAGTGGAGAGCGAGCGGGTGTGGGTGAGGGAGGCAGATTGTCTGAGAGAAATTGAAGCAGAGAGTGGATAGCGAGCGGGTGTGGGTGACGGAGGCAGATTGTCTGAGAGAAAGGGAAGCAGAGAGTGGAGATGGAGCAGGTATGGGTGAGGGAGGCAGATTGTCTGAGAGAAAGGGAAGCAGAGAGAGGTGTCCGAGCGGGTCTGGGTGAGGGAGGCAGATTGGGTGAGAGAAAGGGAAGCAGAGAGTAGAGAGCGAGCGGGTGTGCGAGAGGGAGGCAGAATGTCTGAGAGACAGGGAAGCAGATAGTGGAGTCCGAGCGGGTGTGGGTGAGGGAGGCAGATTGTCTGAGAGAAACGGAAGCAGATAGTGGAGTCCGAACGGGTGTGGGTTAGGGAGGCAGATTGTCTGAGAGAAAGGTAAGCAGATAGTGGAGACCGAGCGGGTGTGGGTGAGGGAGGCAGATTGTCAGAGAGCAAGGGAAGCAAAGAGTGGAGAGCGAGCGGGTGTGGGTGAGATAGGCTGATTATCTGAGAGAAAGGGAGGCAGAGAGTGGAGACCGAGCGGGTGAGGGTGAGGGAGTCAGATTGGGTGAGAGAAAGGAAATCAGAGAGTGGAGAGCGAGCGGATGTGGGTGAGGGAGGCAGATTGTCTGAGAGAAATTGAAGCAGAGAGTGGATAGCGAGCGGGTGTGGGTGAGGGAGGCAGATTGTCTTAGAGAAAGGGAAGCAGAAAGTGGAGATGGAGCAGGTATGGGTGAGGGAGGCAGATTGTCTGAGAGAAAGGGAAGCAGAGAGAGCTGTCCGAGCGGGTGTGGGTGAGGGAGGCAGATTGGGTGAGTGAAAGGGAAGCAGAGAGTGGAGAGCGAGCGGGTGTGTGTGAGGGAGGCAGATTGTCTGAGAGAAAGGGAAGCAGAGAGTGGAGAGCGAGCGGATGTGGGTGAGGGAGGCAGATTGTCTGAGAGAAAGGGAATCAAAGAATGGATACCGAGCGGGAGTGTGTGAGAGAGGCAGATTGTCTGAGAGAACGGGAAGCAGATCGTGGAGTCCGAGCGGGCGTGGGTGAGGGAGGCTTTTTTGGGTGCGAGAATAGGAAGCAGAGAGTGGAGAGCGAGCGGGTGTGGGTGAGATAGGCAGATTGACTGAGATAAATGGAGGCAGTGAGTGGAGACCGAGTGGGTGTGGGTGAGGGAGGCAGATTGTCAGAGAGAAAGGGAAGCAGATATTGGAGACCGAACGGGTGTGGGCGAGCGAGGCAGATTGTCAGAGAGAAAGGGAAGCAGAGAGTGGAGACCGAGCGGGTGAGGGTGAGGGAGTCAGAATGGGTGAGAGAAAGGAAAGAAGAGAGTGGAGGGCGGGCGGGTGTGGGTGAGGGAGGCAGATTGTCTGAGTGAAAGGGAGTCAAAGAGTGGAGATCGAGCGGGAGTGGGCGAGGGAGTCAGATTGTCTGAGAGAAAGGGAATCAAAGAGTGGAGATCGAGCGGGTGTGGGTGAGGGAGGCAGATTGTTTGAGAGAAAATGAAGCAGAGAGTGCAGACCGAGCGGGTGTGGATGAGGGAGGCAGATTGCGTGAGAGGAAGGGAAGCAGTGAATGATGAGCGAGCGGGTGTGGGTGAGGGAGGCAGATTGTCTGAGAGAAACGGAGGCAGAGAACGGAGAGCGAGCGGTTATGGGTGAGGGGGGCAGATTGTCTGAGAGAAAGGGAAGCAGATAGTGGAGAGCGAGCGGTGTGGCTGAGAGAGTCAGATTGTCTGAGAGAAAGGGAAGCAGAGAGTTGAGACCGAGCGGGAGTGGGTGAGGGAGGCAGATTGTCTGAGAGAAAGGGAAACAGAGAGTGGAGAGCGAGCGGGTGTGGGTGAGGGAGGCAGATTGTCTGAGAGAAATTGAAGCAGAGGGTGGATAGCGAGCGGGTGTGGGTGACGGAGGCAGATTGTCTGAGAGAAAGGGAAGCAGAGAGTGGAGATGGAGCAGGAATGGGTGAGGGAGGCAGATTGTCTGAGAGAAAGGGAAGCAGAGAGAGGTGTCCGAGCGGGTGTGGGAGAGGGAGGCAGATTGGGTGAGAGAAAGGGAAGCAGAGTGTAGAGAGCGAGCGGGTGTGCGAGAGGGAGGCAGAATGTCTGAGAGACAGGGAAGCAGATAGTGGAGTCCGAGCGGGTGTGGGTGAGGGAGGCAGATTGTCTGAGAGAACGGGAAGCAGATATTGGAGTCCGAGCGGGCGTGGGTGAGGGAGGCATATTGGGTGAGAGAATGGGAAGCAGAGAGTGGAGAGCGAGCGGGTGTGGGTGAGATAGGCAGATTGTCTGAGATAAATGGAGGCAGTGAGTGGAGACCGAGCGGGTGTGGGTGAGGGAGGCAGATTGTCTGAGAGAAACGGAAGCAGATAGTGGAGTCCGAACGGGTGTGGGTTAGGGAGGCAGATTGTCTGAGAGAAAGGGAAGCAGATAGTGGAGACCGAGCGGGTGTGGGTGAGGGAGGCAGATTGTCAGAGAGCAAGGGAAGCAAAGAGTGGAGAGCGAGCGGGTGTGGGTGAGATAGGCTGATTATCCGAGAGAAAGGGAGGCAGAGAGTGGAGACCGAGCGGGTGAGGGTGAGGGAGTCAGATTGGGTGAGAGAAAGGAAATCAGAGAGTGGAGAGCGAGCGGATGTGGGTGAGGGAGGCAGATTGTCTGAGAGAAATTGAAGCAGAGAGTGGATAGCGAGCGGGTGTGGGTGAGGGAGGCAGATTGTCTGAGAGAAAGGGAAGCAGAAAGTGGAGATGGAGCAGGTATGGGTGAGGGAGGCAGATTGTCTGAGAGAAAGGGAAGCAGAGAGAGCTGTCCGAGCGGGTGTGGGTGAGGGAGGCAAATTGGGTGAGTGAAAGGGAAGCAGAGAGTGGAGAGCGAGCGGGTGTGTGTGAGGGAGGCAGATTGTCTGAGAGAAAGGGAAGCAGAGAGTGGAGAGCGAGCGGATGTGGGTGAGGGAGGCAGATTGTCTGAGAGAAAGGGAATCAAAGAATGGATACCGAGCGGGAGTGTGTGAGAGAGGCAGATTGTCTGAGAGAACGGGAAGCAGATCGTGGAGTCCGAGCGGGCGTGGGTGAGGGAGGCTTTTTTGGGTGAGAGAATAGGAAGCAGAGAGTGGAGAGCGAGCGGGTGTGGGTGAGATAGGCAGATTGACTGAGATAAATGGAGGCAGTGAGTGGAGACCGAGTGGGTGTGGGTGAGGGAGGCAGATTGTCAGAGAGAAAGGGAAGCAGATATTGGAGACCGAACGGGTGTGGGCGAGCGAGGCAAATTGTCAGAGAGAAAGGGAAGCAGAGAGTGGAGACCGAGCGGGTGAGGGTGAGGGAGTCAGATTGGGTGAGAGAAAGGAAAGCAGAGAGTGGAGAGCGAGCGGGTGTGGGCGAGGGAGGCAGATTGTCTGAGTGAAAGGGAATCAAAGAGTGGAGATCGAGCGGGAGTGGGTGAGGGAGGCAGACTGTCTGAAAGAAAGGGAATCAAAGAGTGGAGATCGAGCGGGTGTGGGTGAGGGACGCAGATTGGCTGAGAGAATGGGAAGCAGAGAGTGCAGACCGAGCGGGTGTGGATGAGGGAGGCAGATTTCTTGAGAGGAAGGGAAGCAGTGAGTGATGAGCGAGCGGGTGTGGGTGAGGGAGGCAGATTGTCTGAGAGAAACGGAGGCAGAGAACGGAGAGCGAGCGGGAATGGGTGAGGGGGGCAGATTGTCTGCGAGAAAGGGAAGCAGATAGTGGAGAGCGAGCGGGTGTGGGTGAGATAGGCAGATTTTCAGAGATAAATGGAGGCAGGGAGTGGAGACCGAGCGGGTGTGGGTGAGGGAGGCAGATTGTCTGAGAGAACGGGAAACAGATAGTGGAGCCCGAACGGGTGTGGGTGAGATAGGCAGATTGTCTGAGAGAAATGGAAGCAGAGAGTGGATAGCGAGCGGGTGTGGCTGAGGGAGGGAGATTGTGTGCGAGAAAGGGAAGCAGAGAGTTGAGACCGAGCGGGAGTGGGTGAGGGAGGCAGACTGTCTGAGAGAAAGGGAAGCAGATAGTGGAGTCCGTGCGTGTGTGGGTGAGGGAGGCAGATTGTCTGAGTGAAAAGGAAGCGGAGAGTGGAGAGCGAGCGGCACTGGTTGAGGGAGGCAGATTGTCTGTGTGAAATTGATGCAGAGAGTGGATAGCGAGCGGGTGTGGGTGAGGGAGGCAGATTGTCTGAGAGAAATGGAGGCAGAGAATGGAGACCGAGAGGGTGTGGGTGAGGGAGGCAGATTGTCTGAGAGAAAGGGAAGCAGATAGTGGAGCCCGAACGGGTGTGGGTGAGGGAGGCAGATATGGGCAGCACGGTAGCACAAGTGATTATCACTGTGGCTTCACAGCGCCAGGGTCCCAGGTTCGATTCCCCGCTGGGTCACTGTCTGTGCGGAGTTTGCACGTTCTCCCCGTGTCCGCGTGGGTTTCCTCCGGGTGCTCCGGTTTCCTCCCACAGTCCAAAGACGTGCAGGTTAGGTGGATTGGCCATGCTAAATTACCCGTAGTGTCCATAAAGGTTAGGAGGAGTTATTGGGTTACGGGGATAGGGTGGAAGTGAGGGCTTAAGTGGTCGGTGCAGACTCGATGGGCCGAATGGCCTCCTTCTGCACTGTATGTTCTATGTAATCTATGTATGTCTGAGGGAAAGGGAAGCAGATAGTGGAGACCGAGCGGTTGTGGGTGAGATAGGCAGATTGTCTGAGTGAAATGGAAGCAGAGAGTGGATAGCGAGCGGGTGTGGCTGAGGGAGTCAGATTGTCTGAGAGAAAGGGAAGCAGAGAGTTGAGACCGAGCGGGAGTGGGTGAGGGAGGCAGATTGTCTGAGAGAAATGGAAGCAGAGAGTGGATAGCGAGCGGGTGTGGGTGAGGGAGGCAGATTGTCTGAGAGAACGGGAAGCTGAGAGAGGAGTCCGAACGGGTGTGTGTGAGTGAGGCAGATTGGGTGAGAGAAAGGGAAGCAGAGAGTTGAGAGCGAGCAGGTGTGGGAGAGGGAGGCAGAATGTCTGAGAGAAAGGGAAGCAGATAGTGGAGTCCGAGCGGGTGTGGGTGAGGGAGGCAGATTGTCTGAGAGAAAGGGAAGCTGAGAGTGGAGAGCGAGCGCGTGTGGGTGAGGGAGGCAGGTGGTCTGCGAGAAAGGGAAGAAGAGAGTTGAGAGCGAGAGGCTGTGGGTTAGGGAGGCAGATTGTCTGAGAGAAACTGAAGCAGAGAGTGGAGTCCGAGCGGGTGTGGGTGAGGGAGGGAGATTGGCTGCGAGAAAGGGAAGCAGAGAGTGGAGACCGAACGGGTGTGGGTGAGCGAGGCAGGTTGTCTGAGAAAAAGGGAAGCAGAGAGTGGAGAGCGAGCGGGTGTGGGTGAGGGAGGCAGATTGTCTGAGAGAAAGGGATGCCGAGAGTGGTGACCGAGCGGATGTGGGTGAGGGAGGAAGATTGGGTGAGAGAATGGGAAGGAGAGAGTGGAGAGCGAGCGGTGTGGCTGAGGGAGGCAGTTTGTCTGAGAGAAAGTGAAGCAGAGAGTGGAGAGCGAGGGTGTGTGTGTTAGGGAGGCAGATTGTCTGGAAGAAAGGGAAGCAGAGAATGGAGAGCGAGCGGGTGTGGGTGAGGGAGGCAGATTGTCTGAGAGAAAGGGAAGCAGATATTGGAGAGCGAGCGGCGTGGCTGAGGGAGTCAGATTGTCTGAGAGAAAGGGAAGCAGATATTGGAGAGCGAGCGGTGTGGCTGAGGGAGTCAGATTGTCTGAGAGAAAGGGAAGCAGAGAGTGGAGAGCGAGCGGGTGTGGGTGAGATAGGCAGATTGTAAGAGGTAAATGGAGGCAGAGAGTGGAGACCGAGCGGGTGTGGGTGAGGGAGGCAGATTGTCTGAGAGAAAGGGAAGCAGATAGTGGAGCCCGAACGGGTGTGGGTGAGATAGGCAGATTGTCTGAGAGAAATGGAAGCAGAGAGTGGATAGCGAGTGGGTGTGGGTGAGATCGGCAGATTGTCTGAGAGAAATGGAAGCAGAGAGTGGATAGCGAGCGGGTGTGGCTGAGGGAGTCAGATTGTCTGAGAGAAAGGGAAGCAGAGATTTGAGACCGAGCGGGAGTGGGTGAGGGAGGCAGACTGTCTGAGAGAAATGGAAGCAGAGAGTGGATAGCGAGCGGGTGTGGGTGAGGGAGGCAGATTGTCTGAGAGAAAGGGAAGCAGAAAGAGGAGTCCGATCGGGTGTGGTTGAGTGAGGCGGATTGGGTGACAGAAAGGAAATCAGAGAGTTGAGAGCGAGCGGGTGTGGGAGAGGTAGACAGAATGTCTGAGAGAAAGGGAAGCAGATAGTGGAGTCCGAGCGGGTGTGGGTGAGGGAAACAGATTGTCTGAGAGAAAGGGAAGCAGATAGTGGAGTCCGAGCGGGTGTGGGTGAGGGAAACAGATTGTCTGAGAGAAAGGGAAGCTGAGAGTGGAGAGCGAGCGGATGTGGGTGAGGGAGGCAGATTGTCTGAATGAAAGGGAATCAAAGAGTGGATGCCGAGCGGGAGTAGGTGAGGGAGGAAGATTGTTTGAGAGAAAGGGAAGCAGAGAGTATAGACCGAGCGGGTGTGGATGAGGGAGGCAGATTGCGTGAGAGGAAGGGAAGCAGTGAGTGATGATCGAGCGTGTGTGGGTGATGGAGGCAGATTGTCTGAGTGAAAGGGAGTCAAAGAGTGGAGATCGAGCGGGAGTGGGCGAGGGAGTCAGATTGTCTGAGAGAAAGGGAATCAAAGAGTGGAGATCGAGCGGGTGTGGGTGAGGGAGGCAGATTGTTTGAGAGAAAATGAAGCAGAGAGTGCAGACCGAGCGGGTGTGGATGAGGGAGGCAGATTGCGTGAGAGGAAGGGAAGCAGTGAATGATGAGCGAGCGGGTGTGGGTGAGGGAGGCAGATTGTCTGAGAGAAACGGAGGCAGAGAACGGAGAGCGAGCGGTTATGGGTGAGGGGGGCAGATTGTCTGAGAGAAAGGGAAGCAGATAGTGGAGAGCGAGCGGTGTGGCTGAGAGAGTCAGATTGTCTGAGAGAAAGGGAAGCAGAGAGTTGAGACCGAGCGGGAGTGGGTGAGGGAGGCAGATTGTCTGAGAGAAAGGGAAACAGAGAGTGGAGAGCGAGCGGGTGTGGGTGAGGGAGGCAGATTGTCTGAGAGAAATTGAAGCAGAGGGTGGATAGCGAGCGGGTGTGGGTGACGGAGGCAGATTGTCTGAGAGAAAGGGAAGCAGAGAGTGGAGATGGAGCAGGAATGGGTGAGGGAGGCAGATTGTCTGAGAGAAAGGGAAGCAGAGAGAGGTGTCCGAGCGGGTGTGGGTGAGGGAGGCAGATTGGGTGAGAGAAAGGGAAGCAGAGTGTAGAGAGCGAGCGGGTGTGCGAGAGGGAGGCAGAATGTCTGAGAGACAGGGAAGCAGATAGTGGAGTCCGAGCGGGTGTGGGTGAGGGAGGCAGATTGTCTGAGAGAACGGGAAGCAGATATTGGAGTCCGAGCGGGCGTGGGTGAGGGAGGCATATTGGGTGAGAGAATGGGAAGCACAGAGTGGAGAGCGAGCGGGTGTGGGTGAGATAGGCAGATTGTCTGAGATAAATGGAGGCAGTGAGTGGAGACCGAGCGGGTGTGGGTGAGGGAGGCAGATTGTCTGAGAGAAACGGAAGCAGATAGTGGAGTCCGAACGGGTGTGGGTTAGGGAGGCAGATTGTCTGAGAGAAAGGGAAGCAGATAGTGGAGACCGAGCGGGTGTGGGTGAGGGAGGCAGATTGTCAGAGAGCAAGGGAAGCAAAGAGTGGAGAGCGAGCGGGTGTGGGTGACATAGGCTGATTATCCGAGAGAAAGGGAGGCAGAGAGTGGAGACCGAGCGGGTGAGGGTGAGGGAGTCAGATTGGGTGAGAGAAAGGAAATCAGAGAGTGGAGAACGAGCGGATGTGGGTGAGGGAGGCAGATTGTCTGAGAGAAATTGAAGCAGAGAGTGGATAGCGAGCGGGTGTGGGTGAGGGAGGCAGATTGTCTGAGAGAAAGGGAAGCAGAAAGTGGAGATGGAGCAGGTATGGGTGAGGGAGGCAGATTGTCTGAGAGAAAGGGAAGCAGAGAGAGCTGTCCGAGCGGGTGTGGGTGAGGGAGGCAAATTGGGTGAGTGAAAGGGAAGCAGAGAGTGGAGAGCGAGCGGGTGTGTGTGAGGGAGGCAGATTGTCTGAGAGAAAGGCAAGCAGAGAGTGGAGAGCGAGCGGATGTGGGTGAGGGAGGCAGATTGTCTGAGAGAAAGGGAATCAAAGAATGGATACCGAGCGGGAGTGTGTGAGAGAGGCAGATTGTCTGAGAGAACGGGAAGCAGATCGTGGAGTCCGAGCGGGCGTGGGTGAGGGAGGCTTTTTTGGGTGAGAGAATAGGAAGCAGAGAGTGGAGAGCGAGCGGGTGTGGGTGAGATAGGCAGATTGACTGAGATAAATGGAGGCAGTGAGTGGAGACCGAGTGGGTGTGGGTGAGGGAGGCAGATTGTCAGAGAGAAAGGGAAGCAGATATTGGAGACCGAACGGGTGTGGGCGAGCGAGGCAAATTGTCAGAGAGAAAGGGAAGCAGAGAGTGGAGACCGAGCGGGTGAGGGTGAGGGAGTCAGATTGGGTGAGAGAAAGGAAAGCAGAGAGTGGAGAGCGAGCGGGTGTGGGCGAGGGAGGCAGATTGTCTGAGTGAAAGGGAATCAAAGAGTGGAGATCGAGCGGGAGTGGGTGAGGGAGGCAGACTGTCTGAAAGAAAGGGAATCAAAGAGTGGAGATCGAGCGGGTGTGGGTGAGGGACGCAGATTGTCTGAGAGAAAGGGAAGCAGAGATTTGAGACCGAGCGGGAGTGGGTGAGGGAGGCAGACTGTCTGAGAGAAATGGAAGCAGAGAGTGGATAGCGAGCGGGTGTGGGTGAGGGAGGCAGATTGTCTGAGAGAAAGGGAAGCAGAAAGAGGAGTCCGATCGGGTGTGGTTGAGTGAGGCGGATTGGGTGACAGAAAGGAAATCAGAGAGTTGAGAGCGAGCGGGTGTGGGAGAGGTAGACAGAATGTCTGAGAGAAAGGGAAGCAGATAGTGGAGTCCGAGCGGGTGTGGGTGAGGGAAACAGATTGTCTGAGAGAAAGGGAAGCAGATAGTGGAGTCCGAGCGGGTGTGGGTGAGGGAAACAGATTGTCTGAGAGAAAGGGAAGCTGAGAGTGGAGAGCGAGCGGATGTGGGTGAGGGAGGCAGATTGTCTGAATGAAAGGGAATCAAAGAGTGGATGCCGAGCGGGAGTAGGTGAGGGAGGCAGATTGTTTGAGAGAAAGGGAAGCAGAGAGTATAGACCGAGCGGGTGTGGATGAGGGAGGCAGATTGCGTGAGAGGAAGGGAAGCAGTGAGTGATGATCGAGCGTGTGTGGGTGATGGAGGCAGATTGTCTGAGTGAAAGGGAGTCAAAGAGTGGAGATCGAGCGGGAGTGGGCGAGGGAGTCAGATTGTCTGAGAGAAAGGGAATCAAAGAGTGGAGATCGAGCGGGTGTGGGTGAGGGAGGCAGATTGTTTGAGAGAAAATGAAGCAGAGAGTGCAGACCGAGCGGGTGTGGATGAGGGAGGCAGATTGCGTGAGAGGAAGGGAAGCAGTGAATGATGAGCGAGCGGGTGTGGGTGAGGGAGGCAGATTGTCTGAGAGAAACGGAGGCAGAGAACGGAGAGCGAGCGGTTATGGGTGAGGGGGGCAGATTGTCTGAGAGAAAGGGAAGCAGATAGTGGAGAGCGAGCGGTGTGGCTGAGAGAGTCAGATTGTCTGAGAGAAAGGGAAGCAGAGAGTTGAGACCGAGCGGGAGTGGGTGAGGGAGGCAGATTGTCTGAGAGAAAGGGAAACAGAGAGTGGAGAGCGAGCGGGTGTGGGTGAGGGAGGCAGATTGTCTGAGAGAAATTGAAGCAGAGGGTGGATAGCGAGCGGGTGTGGGTGACGGAGGCAGATTGTCTGAGAGAAAGGGAAGCAGAGAGTGGAGATGGAGCAGGAATGGGTGAGGGAGGCAGATTGTCTGAGAGAAAGGGAAGCAGAGAGAGGTGTCCGAGCGGGTGTGGGTGAGGGAGGCAGATTGGGTGAGAGAAAGGGAAGCAGAGTGTAGAGAGCGAGCGGGTGTGCGAGAGGGAGGCAGAATGTCTGAGAGACAGGGAAGCAGATAGTGGAGTCCGAGCGGGTGTGGGTGAGGGAGGCAGATTGTCTGAGAGAACGGGAAGCAGATATTGGAGTCCGAGCGGGCGTGGGTGAGGGAGGCATATTGGGTGAGAGAATGGGAAGCACAGAGTGGAGAGCGAGCGGGTGTGGGTGAGATAGGCAGATTGTCTGAGATAAATGGAGGCAGTGAGTGGAGACCGAGCGGGTGTGGGTGAGGGAGGCAGATTGTCTGAGAGAAACGGAAGCAGATAGTGGAGTCCGAACGGGTGTGGGTTAGGGAGGCAGATTGTCTGAGAGAAAGGGAAGCAGATAGTGGAGACCGAGCGGGTGTGGGTGAGGGAGGCAGATTGTCAGAGAGCAAGGGAAGCAAAGAGTGGAGAGCGAGCGGGTGTGGGTGACATAGGCTGATTATCCGAGAGAAAGGGAGGCAGAGAGTGGAGACCGAGCGGGTGAGGGTGAGGGAGTCAGATTGGGTGAGAGAAAGGAAATCAGAGAGTGGAGAGCGAGCGGATGTGGGTGAGGGAGGCAGATTGTCTGAGAGAAATTGAAGCAGAGAGTGGATAGCGAGCGGGTGTGGGTGAGGGAGGCAGATTGTCTGAGAGAAAGGGAAGCAGAAAGTGGAGATGGAGCAGGTATGGGTGAGGGAGGCAGATTGTCTGAGAGAAAGGGAAGCAGAGAGAGCTGTCCGAGCGGGTGTGGGTGAGGGAGGCAAATTGGGTGAGTGAAAGGGAAGCAGAGAGTGGAGAGCGAGCGGGTGTGTGTGAGGGAGGCAGATTGTCTGAGAGAAAGGCAAGCAGAGAGTGGAGAGCGAGCGGATGTGGGTGAGGGAGGCAGATTGTCTGAGAGAAAGGGAATCAAAGAATGGATACCGAGCGGGAGTGTGTGAGAGAGGCAGATTGTCTGAGAGAACGGGAAGCAGATCGTGGAGTCCGAGCGGGCGTGGGTGAGGGAGGCTTTTTTGGGTGAGAGAATAGGAAGCAGAGAGTGGAGAGCGAGCGGGTGTGGGTGAGATAGGCAGATTGACTGAGATAAATGGAGGCAGTGAGTGGAGACCGAGTGGGTGTGGGTGAGGGAGGCAGATTGTCAGAGAGAAAGGGAAGCAGATATTGGAGACCGAACGGGTGTGGGCGAGCGAGGCAAATTGTCAGAGAGAAAGGGAAGCAGAGAGTGGAGACCGAGCGGGTGAGGGTGAGGGAGTCAGATTGGGTGAGAGAAAGGAAAGCAGAGAGTGGAGAGCGAGCGGGTGTGGGCGAGGGAGGCAGATTGTCTGAGTGAAAGGGAATCAAAGAGTGGAGATCGAGCGGGAGTGGGTGAGGGAGGCAGACTGTCTGAAAGAAAGGGAATCAAAGAGTGGAGATCGAGCGGGTGTGGGTGAGGGACGCAGATTGGCTGAGAGAATGGGAAGCAGAGAGTGCAGACCGAGCGGGTGTGGATGAGGGAGGCAGATTTCTTGAGAGGAAGGGAAGCAGTGAGTGATGAGCGAGCGGGTGTGGGTGAGGGAGGCAGATTGTCTGAGAGAAACGGAGGCAGAGAACGGAGAGCGAGCGGGAATGGGTGAGGGGGGCAGATTGTCTGCGAGAAAGGGAAGCAGATAGTGGAGAGCGAGCTGGTGTGGGTGAGATAGGCAGATTTTCAGAGATAAATGGAGGCAGGGAGTGGAGACCGAGCGGGTGTGGGTGAGGGAGGCAGATTGTCTGAGAGAACGGGAAGCAGATAGTGGAGCCCGAACGGGTGTGGGTGAGATAGGCAGATTGTCTGCGGGAAATGGAAGCAGAGAGTGGATAGCGAGCGGGTGTGGCTGAGGGAGGGAGATTGTGTGCGAGAAAGGGAAGCAGAGAGTTGAGACCGAGCGGGAGTGGGTGAGGGAGGCTGACTGTCTGAGAGAAAGGGAAGCAGATAGTGGAGTCCGTGCGTGTGTGGGTGAGGGAGGCAGATTGTCTGAGTGAAAAGGAAGCGGAGAGTGGAGAGCGAGCGGCACTGGTTGAGGGAGGCAGATTGTCTGTGTGAAATTGATGCAGAGAGTGGATAGCGAGCGGGTGTGGGTGAGGGAGGCAGATTGTCTGAGAGAAATGGAGGCAGAGAATGGAGACCGAGAGGGTGTGGGTGAGGGAGGCAGATTGTCTGAGAGAAAGGGAAGCAGATAGTGGAGCCCGAACGGGTGTGGGTGAGGGAGGCAGATTGTCTGAGGGAAAGGGAAGCAGATAGTGGAGACCGAGCGGTTGTGGGTGAGATAGGCAGATTGTCTGAGTGAAATGGAAGCAGAGAGTGGATAGCGAGCGGGTGTGGCTGAGGGAGTCAGACTGTCTGAGAGAAAGGGAAGCAGAGAGTTGAGACCGAGCGGGAGTGGGTGAGGGAGGCAGATTGTCTGAGAGAAATGGAAGCAGAGAGTGGATAGCGAGCGGGTGTGGGTTAGGGAGGCAGATTGTCTGAGAGAAACTGAAGCAGAGAGTGGAGTCCGAGCGGGTGTGGGTGAGGGAGGGAGATTGGCTGCGAGAAAGGGAAGCAGAGAGTGGAGACCGAACGGGTGTGGGTGAGCGAGGCAGGTTGTCTGAGAAAAAGGGAAGCAGAGAGTGGAGAGCGAGCGGGTGTGGGTGAGGGAGGCAGATTGTCTGAGAGAAAGGGATGCCGAGAGTGGTGACCGAGCGGATGTGGGTGAGGGAGGAAGATTGGGTGAGAGAATGGGAAGGAGAGAGTGGAGAGCGAGCGGTGTGGCTGAGGGAGGCAGTTTGTCTGAGAGAAAGTGAAGCAGAGAGTGGAGAGCGAGGGTGTGTGTGTTAGGGAGGCAGATTGTCTGGAAGAAAGGGAAGCAGAGAATGGAGAGCGAGCGGGTGTGGGTGAGGGAGGCAGATTGTCTGAGAGAAAGGGAAGCAGATATTGGAGAGCGAGCGGCGTGGCTGAGGGAGTCAGATTGTCTGAGAGAAAGGGAAGCAGATATTGGAGAGCGAGCGGTGTGGCTGAGGGAGTCAGATTGTCTGAGAGAAAGGGAAGCAGAGAGTGGAGAGCGAGCGGGTGTGGGTGAGATAGGCAGATTGTAAGAGGTAAATGGAGGCAGAGAGTGGAGACCGAGCGGGTGTGGGTGAGGGAGGCAGATTGTCTGAGAGAAAGGGAAGCAGATAGTGGAGCCCGAACGGGTGTGGGTGAGATAGGCAGATTGTCTGAGAGAAATGGAAGCAGAGAGTGGATAGCGAGTGGGTGTGGGTGAGATCGGCAGATTGTCTGAGAGAAATGGAAGCAGAGAGTGGATAGCGAGCGGGTGTGGCTGAGGGAGTCAGATTGTCTGAGAGAAAGGGAAGCAGAGATTTGAGACCGAGCGGGAGTGGGTGAGGGAGGCAGACTGTCTGAGAGAAATGGAAGCAGAGAGTGGATAGCGAGCGGGTGTGGGTGAGGGAGGCAGATTGTCTGAGAGAAAGGGAAGCAGAAAGAGGAGTCCGATCGGGTGTGGTTGAGTGAGGCGGATTGGGTGACAGAAAGGAAATCAGAGAGTTGAGAGCGAGCGGGTGTGGGAGAGGTAGACAGAATGTCTGAGAGAAAGGGAAGCAGATAGTGGAGTCCGAGCGGGTGTGGGTGAGGGAAACAGATTGTCTGAGAGAAAGGGAAGCAGATAGTGGAGTCCGAGCGGGTGTGGGTGAGGGAAACAGATTGTCTGAGAGAAAGGGAAGCTGAGAGTGGAGAGCGAGCGGATGTGGGTGAGGGAGGCAGATTGTCTGAATGAAAGGGAATCAAAGAGTGGATGCCGAGCGGGAGTAGGTGAGGGAGGCAGATTGTTTGAGAGAAAGGGAAGCAGAGAGTATAGACCGAGCGGGTGTGGATGAGGGAGGCAGATTGCGTGAGAGGAAGGGAAGCAGTGAGTGATGATCGAGCGTGTGTGGGTGATGGAGGCAGATTGTCTGAGTGAAAGGGAGTCAAAGAGTGGAGATCGAGCGGGAGTGGGCGAGGGAGTCAGATTGTCTGAGAGAAAGGGAATCAAAGAGTGGAGATCGAGCGGGTGTGGGTGAGGGAGGCAGATTGTTTGAGAGAAAATGAAGCAGAGAGTGCAGACCGAGCGGGTGTGGATGAGGGAGGCAGATTGCGTGAGAGGAAGGGAAGCAGTGAATGATGAGCGAGCGGGTGTGGGTGAGGGAGGCAGATTGTCTGAGAGAAACGGAGGCAGAGAACGGAGAGCGAGCGGTTATGGGTGAGGGGGGCAGATTGTCTGAGAGAAAGGGAAGCAGATAGTGGAGAGCGAGCGGTGTGGCTGAGAGAGTCAGATTGTCTGAGAGAAAGGGAAGCAGAGAGTTGAGACCGAGCGGGAGTGGGTGAGGGAGGCAGATTGTCTGAGAGAAAGGGAAACAGAGAGTGGAGAGCGAGCGGGTGTGGGTGAGGGAGGCAGATTGTCTGAGAGAAATTGAAGCAGAGGGTGGATAGCGAGCGGGTGTGGGTGACGGAGGCAGATTGTCTGAGAGAAAGGGAAGCAGAGAGTGGAGATGGAGCAGGAATGGGTGAGGGAGGCAGATTGTCTGAGAGAAAGGGAAGCAGAGAGAGGTGTCCGAGCGGGTGTGGGTGAGGGAGGCAGATTGGGTGAGAGAAAGGGAAGCAGAGTGTAGAGAGCGAGCGGGTGTGCGAGAGGGAGGCAGAATGTCTGAGAGACAGGGAAGCAGATAGTGGAGTCCGAGCGGGTGTGGGTGAGGGAGGCAGATTGTCTGAGAGAACGGGAAGCAGATATTGGAGTCCGAGTGGGCGTGGGTGAGGGAGGCATATTGGGTGAGAGAATGGGAAGCACAGAGTGGAGAGCGAGCGGGTGTGGGTGAGATAGGCAGATTGTCTGAGATAAATGGAGGCAGTGAGTGGAGACCGAGCGGGTGTGGGTGAGGGAGGCAGATTGTCTGAGAGAAACGGAAGCAGATAGTGGAGTCCGAACAGGTGTGGGTTAGGGAGGCAGATTGTCTGAGAGAAAGGGAAGCAGATAGTGGAGACCGAGCGGGTGTGGGTGAGGGAGGCAGATTGTCAGAGAGCAAGGGAAGCAAAGAGTGGAGAGCGAGCGGGTGTGGGTGACATAGGCTGATTATCCGAGAGAAAGGGAGGCAGAGAGTGGAGACCGAGCGGGTGAGGGTGAGGGAGTCAGATTGGGTGAGAGAAAGGAAATCAGAGAGTGGAGAGCGAGCGGATGTGGGTGAGGGAGGCAGATTGTCTGAGAGAAATTGAAGCAGAGAGTGGATAGCGAGCGGGTGTGGGTGAGGGAGGCAGATTGTCTGAGAGAAAGGGAAGCAGAAAGTGGAGATGGAGCAGGTATGGGTGAGGGAGGCAGATTGTCTGAGAGAAAGGGAAGCAGAGAGAGCTGTCCGAGCGGGTGTGGGTGAGGGAGGCAAATTGGGTGAGTGAAAGGGAAGCAGAGAGTGGAGAGCGAGCGGGTGTGTGTGAGGGAGGCAGATTGTCTGAGAGAAAGGCAAGCAGAGAGTGGAGAGCGAGCGGATGTGGGTGAGGGAGGCAGATTGTCTGAGAGAAAGGGAATCAAAGAATGGATACCGAGCGGGAGTGTGTGAGAGAGGCAGATTGTCTGAGAGAACGGGAAGCAGATCGTGGAGTCCGAGCGGGCGTGGGTGAGGGAGGCTTTTTTGGGTGAGAGAATAGGAAGCAGAGAGTGGAGAGCGAGCGGGTGTGGGTGAGATAGGCAGATTGACTGAGATAAATGGAGGCAGTGAGTGGAGACCAAGTGGGTGTGGGTGAGGGAGGCAGATTGTCAGAGAGAAAGGGAAGCAGATATTGGAGACCGAACGGGTGTGGGCGAGCGAGGCAAATTGTCAGAGAGAAAGGGAAGCAGAGAGTGGAGACCGAGCGGGTGAGGGTGAGGGAGTCAGATTTGGTGAGAGAAAGGAAAGCAGAGAGTGGAGAGCGAGCGGGTGTGGGCGAGGGAGGCAGATTGTCTGAGTGAAAGGGAATCAAAGAGTGGAGATCGAGCGGGAGTGGGTGAGGGAGGCAGACTGTCTGAAAGAAAGGGAATCAAAGAGTGGAGATCGAGCGGGTGTGGGTGAGGGACGCAGATTGGCTGAGAGAATGGGAAGCAGAGAGTGCAGACCGAGCGGGTGTGGATGAGGGAGGCAGATTTCTTGAGAGGAAGGGAAGCAGTGAGTGATGAGCGAGCGGGTGTGGGTGAGGGAGGCAGATTGTCTGAGAGAAACGGAGGCAGAGAACGGAGAGCGAGCGGGAATGGGTGAGGGGGGCAGATTGTCTGCGAGAAAGGGAAGCAGATAGTGGAGAGCGAGCTGGTGTGGGTGAGATAGGCAGATTTTCAGAGATAAATGGAGGCAGGGAGTGGAGACCGAGCGGGTGTGGGTGAGGGAGGCAGATTGTCTGAGAGAACGGGAAGCAGATAGTGGAGCCCGAACGGGTGTGGGTGAGATAGGCAGATTGTCTGCGGGAAATGGAAGCAGAGAGTGGATAGCGAGCGGGTGTGGCTGAGGGAGGGAGATTGTGTGCGAGAAAGGGAAGCAGAGAGTTGAGACCGAGCGGGAGTGGGTGAGGGAGGCTGACTGTCTGAGAGAAAGGGAAGCAGATAGTGGAGTCCGTGCGTGTGTGGGTGAGGGAGGCAGATTGTCTGAGTGAAAAGGAAGCGGAGAGTGGAGAGCGAGCGGCACTGGTTGAGGGAGGCAGATTGTCTGTGTGAAATTGATGCAGAGAGTGGATAGCGAGCGGGTGTGGGTGAGGGAGGCAGATTGTCTGAGAGAAATGGAGGCAGAGAATGGAGACCGAGAGGGTGTGGGTGAGGGAGGCAGATTGTCTGAGAGAAAGGGAAGCAGATAGTGGAGCCCGAACGGGTGTGGGTGAGGGAGGCAGATTGTCTGAGGGAAAGGGAAGCAGATAGTGGAGACCGAGCGGTTGTGGGTGAGATAGGCAGATTGTCTGAGTGAAATGGAAGCAGAGAGTGGATAGCGAGCGGGTGTGGCTGAGGGAGTCAGACTGTCTGAGAGAACGGGAAGCTGAGAGAGGAGTCCGAACGGGTGTGTGTGAGTGAGGCAGATTGGGTGAGAGAAAGGGAAGCAGAGAGTTGAGAGCGAGCAGGTGTGGGAGAGGGAGGCAGAATGTCTGAGAGAAAGGGAAGCAAATAGTGGAGTCCGAGCGGGTGTGGGTGAGGGAGGCAGATTGTCTGAGAGAAAGGGAAGCTGAGAGTGGAGAGCGAGCGCGTGTGGGTGAGGGAGGCAGGTGGTCTGCGAGAAAGGGAAGAAGAGAGTTGAGAGCGAGAGGCTGTGGGTTAGGGAGGCAGATTGTCTGAGAGAAACTGAAGCAGAGAGTGGAGTCCGAGCGGGTGTGGGTGAGGGAGGGAGATTGGCTGCGAGAAAGGGAAGCAGAGAGTGGAGACCGAACGGGTGTGGGTGAGCGAGGCAGGTTGTCTGAGAAAAAGGGAAGCAGAGAGTGGAGAGCGAGCGGGTGTGGGTGAGGGAGGCAGATTGTCTGAGAGAAAGGGATGCCGAGAGTGGTGACCGAGCGGATGTGGGTGAGGGAGGAAGATTGGGTGAGAGAATGGGAAGGAGAGAGTGGAGAGCGAGCGGTGTGGCTGAGGGAGGCAGTTTGTCTGAGAGAAAGTGAAGCAGAGAGTGGAGAGCGAGGGTGTGTGTGTTAGGGAGGCAGATTGTCTGGAAGAAAGGGAAGCAGAGAATGGAGAGCGAGCGGGTGTGGGTGAGGGAGGCAGATTGTCTGAGAGAAAGGGAAGCAGATATTGGAGAGCGAGCGGCGTGGCTGAGGGAGTCAGATTGTCTGAGAGAAAGGGAAGCAGATATTGGAGAGCGAGCGGTGTGGCTGAGGGAGTCAGATTGTCTGAGAGAAAGGGAAGCAGAGAGTGGAGAGCGAGCGGGTGTGGGTGAGATAGGCAGATTGTAAGAGGTAAATGGAGGCAGAGAGTGGAGACCGAGCGGGTGTGGGTGAGGGAGGCAGATTGTCTGAGAGAAAGGGAAGCAGATAGTGGAGCCCGAACGGGTGTGGGTGAGATAGGCAGATTGTCTGAGAGAAATGGAAGCAGAGAGTGGATAGCGAGTGGGTGTGGGTGAGATCGGCAGATTGTCTGAGAGAAATGGAAGCAGAGAGTGGATAGCGAGCGGGTGTGGCTGAGGGAGTCAGATTGTCTGAGAGAAAGGGAAGCAGAGATTTGAGACCGAGCGGGAGTGGGTGAGGGAGGCAGACTGTCTGAGAGAAATGGAAGCAGAGAGTGGATAGCGAGCGGGTGTGGGTGAGGGAGGCAGATTGTCTGAGAGAAAGGGAAGCAGAAAGAGGAGTCCGAACGGGTGTGGTTGAGTGAGGCGGATTGGGTGACAGAAAGGAAATCAGAGAGTTGAGAGCGAGCGGGTGTGGGAGAGGTAGACAGAATGTCTGAGAGAAAGGGAAGCAGATAGTGGAGTCCGAGCGGGTGTGGGTGAGGGAAACAGATTGTCTGAGAGAAAGGGAAGCAGATAGTGGAGTCCGAGCGGGTGTGGGTGAGGGAAACAGATTGTCTGAGAGAAAGGGAAGCTGAGAGTGGAGAGCGAGCGGATGTGGGTGAGGGAGGCAGATTGTCTGAATGAAAGGGAATCAAAGAGTGGATGCCGAGCGGGAGTAGGTGAGGGAGGCAGATTGTTTGAGAGAAAGGGAAGCAGAGATTATAGACCGAGCGGGTGTGGATGAGGGAGGCAGATTGCGTGAGAGGAAGGGAAGCAGTGAGTGATGATCGAGCGTGTGTGGGTGATGGAGGCAGATTGTCTGAGAGAAACGGAGACAGAGAACGGAGAGGGAGCGGGTGTGGGTGAGGGAGTCTGATTGTCTGAGAGAAAGAAAAGCAGATAGTGGAGAGCGAGCGGTGTGGCTGAGGGAGTCAGATTGTCTGAGAGAAAGGGAAGCAGAGAGTTGGGACCGAGCGGGAGTGGGTGAGCGAGGCAGATTGTCTGAGAGAAAGGGAAGCAGAGAGTGGAGAGCGAGCGGGTGTGGGTGAGGGAGGCAGATTTTCTGAGAGAAAGGGAAGCAGAGAGTGGAGATGGAGCAGGTATGGGTGAGGGAGGCAGATTGTCTGAGAGAAAGGGAAGCAGAGAGAGGTGTCTTAGCGGGTGTAGCTGACGGAGGCTTTTTTGAGTGAGAGAATGGGAAGCAGAGAGTGGAGAGCGAGCGGGTGTGGGTGAGATAGGCAGATTGACTGAGATAAATGGAGACAGAGAGTGGAGACCGAACGGGTGTGGTTGAGGGAGGCCGATTGTCTGAGAGAAAGGGAAGCAGAGAGTGGAGAGCGAGCGGGTGTGGGTTCGTGAGGCTGATTGTTTGAGAGAAAAGGAAGCAGATAGTGGAGAACGAACGGGTGTGGGCGAGGGAGGCAGATTGTCAGAGAGAAAGGGAAGCAGAGAGTGGAGAGCGAGCGGGTGTGGGTGAGATAGGCAGATTATCTGAGAGAAAGGGAGGCAGAGAGTGGAGACCGAGCGGGTGAGGGTGAGGGAGTCAGATTGGGTGAGAGAAAGGAAAGCAGAGAGTGGAGAGCGAGCGGGTGTGGGTGAGGGAGGCAGATTGTCTCAGTGAACGGGAATCAAAGAGTGGAGATCGAGCGGGAGTGGGCGAGGGAGTCAGATTGTCTGAGAGAAAGGGAATCAAAGAGTGGAGATCGAGCGGGTGTGGGTGAGGGAGGCAGATTGTTTGAGAGAAAAGGAAGCAGAGAGTGCAGACCGAGCGGGTGTGGATGAGGGAGGCAGATTGCGTGAGAGGAAGGGAAGCAGTGAGTGGCGATGGAGCAGGTATGGGTGAGGGAGGCAGATTGTCTGAGAGAAAGGGAAGCAGAGAGAGGTGTCCGAGCGGGTGTGGGTGAGGGAGGCAGATTGGGTGAGAGAAAGGGAAGCAGAGAGTAGAGAGGGAGCGGGTGTGCGAGAGGGAGGCAGAATGTCTGAGAGACAGGGAAGCAGATAGTGGAGTCCGAGCGGGTGTGGGTGAGGGAGGCAGATTGTCTGAGAGAACGGGAAGCAGATATTGGAGTCCGAGCGGGCGTGGGTGAGGGAGGCATGTTGGGTGAGAGAATGGGAAGCAGAGAGTGGAGAGCGAGCGGGTGTGGGTGATATAGGCAGATTGTCTGAGATAAATGGAGGCAGTGAGTGGAGACCGAGCGGGTGTGGGTGAGGGAGGCAGATTGTCTGAGAGAAAGGGAAGCAGACAGTGGAGTCCGAACGGGTGTGGGTTAGGGAGACAGATTGTCTGAGAGAAAGGGAAGCAGATAGTGGAGACCGAGCGGGTGTGGGTGAGGGAGGCAGATTGTCAGAGAGCAAGGGAAGCAAAGAGTGGAGAGCGAGCGGGTGTGGGTGAGATAGGCTGATTATCTGAGAGAAAGGGAGAAAGAGAGTGGAGACCGAGCGGGTGAGGGTGAGGGTGTCAGATTGGGTGAGAGAAAGGAAATCAGAGAGTGGAGAGCGAGCGGATGTGGGTGAGGGAGGCAGATTGTCTGAGAGAAATTGAAGCAGAGAGTGGATAGCGAGCGGGTGTGGGTGAGGGAGGCAGATTGTCTGAGAGAAAGGGAAGCAGAAAGTGGAGATGGAGCAGGTATGGGTGAAGGAGGCAGATTGTCTGAGAGAAAGGGAAGCAGAGAGAGCTGTCCGAGCGGGTGTGGGTGAGGGAGGCAGATTGGGTGAGTGAAAGGGAAGCAGAGAGTGGAGAGCGAGCGGGTGTGTGTGAGGGAGGCAGATTGTCTGAGAGAAAGGGAAGCAGAGAGTGGAGAGCGAGCGGATGTGGGTGAGGGAGGCAGATTGTCTGAGAGAAAGGGAATCAAAGAATGGATACCGAGAGGAAGTGTGTGAGTGAGGCAGATTGTCTGAGACAACGGGAAGCAGATCGTGGAGTCCGAGCGGGCGTGGGTGAGGGAGGCTTTTTTGGGTGAGAGAATAGGAAGCAGAGAGTGGAGAGCGAGCGGGTGTGAGTTAGATAGGCAGATTGACTGAGATAAATGGAGGCAGTGAGTGGAGACCGAGTGGGTGTGGGTGAGGGAGGCAGATTGGGCGAGAGAAAGGGAAGCAGAGAGTGGAGAGCGAGCGTGAGTGGGTGAGGGTGGCAGATTGGGTGAGAGAAAGGGAAGCAGAGAGTGGAGTCCGAGCGGGTGTGGGTGAGGGAGGCAGATTGTCTGGGAGAAAGGGAAGCAGAGAGTGGAGAGCGAGCGGGTGTGGGTGAGTGAGGCAGATTTGGTGAGAGAAAGGGAAGCATAGATTGGAGTGCGAGCGGGTGTGGGTGAGGGAGGCAGAATGCCTGAGAGAAAGGGAAGCAGAGAGTGGAGTCCGAGTTGGTGGGTGGGTGAGGGTGGCAGATTGTGTGAGAGTAAGGGAAGCAGAGAGTGGAGAGCGAGTGGGTGTGGGTGAGGGAGGCAGATTGTCTGAGAGAAAGGGAAGCAGAGAGTGGAGTCCGAGCGAGTGTGGGTGAGGGAGGCAGATTTGGTGAGAGAAAAGGAAGCAGAGAGTGGAGAAGAATCGGGTGTGGGTGAGGGATGCAGATTGTCTGAGAGAAAGGGAAGCAGAGAGTTGGGAGCGAGCGGGTGTTGGTGAGGGAGGCAGAATGTCTGAGAGAAAGGGAAGCAGAGAGTGGAGAGCGAGCGTGTGTGGGTGAGGGTGGCAGATTGGGTGAGAGAAAGGGAAGCAGAGAGTGGAGACCGAGCGGGTGTGCGTGAAGGAGGCAGATTGGGTGAGAGAAAGGGAAACAGAGAGTTTAGAGCAAGCGGGTGTGGGTGAGGGAGGCAGATTGTCTGAGAGAAAGGGAAACAGAGAGTGGAGAGCGAGGGGGTGTGGGTGAGGGATGCAGATTGTCTGAGAGAAAGGGATGCAGAGAGAGGAGGCCGAGCGGGTGTAGGTGAGGGTGCCAGATTGTCTGAGAGAAAGGGAAGCAGACAATGACCTCCGAGCGGGTGTGGGTGAGGGAGGCAGATTGTCTGAGAGAAGGGGAAGCAGAGAGTGGAGAGCGAGCGGATGTGGGTGAGGGAGGCAGATTGTCTGAGAGAAAGAGAAGCAGAGAGTGGAGTCCGAGAGAGCGTGGGTGAGGGAGGCAGCTTGTCTTAGAGAACGGGAAGCCGAGAGTGGAGTCCGAGAGGCTGTGGGTGAGGGAGACAGATTGGGTGAGAGAAAGGGAAGCAGAGAGTGGAGACCGAGCGGGTGTGGGTGAGGTAGGCAGGTTGTCTGAGAGAAAGGGAATCAGAGAGCGGAGAGCGAGCGGGTGTGGGTGAGGGAGGCAGAGTGTCTGAGAGAAAGGGAATCAGAGAGCGGAGAGCGAGCGGGTGTGGGTGAGCGAGTCAGATTGGGTGAGAGAAAGGGAAGCAGAGAGTGGAGACTGAGCGGATGTGGGTGAGGTAGGCTGATTGTCTGAGAGAAAGGGAAGCAGAGAGTGGAGACTGAGCGGGTATGGGTGGGGGAGGCAGATTGTCTGAGAGAAAAAGAAGAAGAGAGTGGAGTCCGAGCGGGTGCGGGTGAGGGAGGCACATTGTCAGAGAGAAAGGAAAGCAGAGAGTGGATAGAGAGCGGGTGTGGATGAGGGAGGCAGGTTGTCTGAGAGAAAGGGAAGCAGAGATTGGAGATGGAGCGGCTGTGGGTGAGGGAGGCAGATTGTCAGAGAGAAAGGGAAGCAGAGAGTGGAGTCCGAGCGGCTGTTATTGGGTGAGGCAGATTGGGTGAGAGAAAGGGAAGCAGAGAGTGGAGACCGAGCGGGTTTGCGTGAAGGAGGCAGATTGGGTGAGAGAAAGAGAAGCAGAGAGTGGAGAGCAAGCGGGTGTGGGTGAGGGCGGCAGATTTTCAGAGAGAAAGGGAAGCAGAGAGTGGAATCCGATCGGCTGTGTGTCAGCGTGGCAGATTGGATGAGTGAAAGGGAAGCAGAGAGTGGGTAGCGAGCCGGTGTGCGTGAGGGAGGCAGATTGGGTGAGACAAACGGAAGCAGAGAGTGGAGATCGAGCGGGTGTGGGTGAGGTAGGCAGGTTGTCTGAGAGAAAGGGAAGCAGAGAGTGGAGTGCGAGCGGGTGTGGGCGCGGGAGGCAGATTGTCCGAGAGAAAGGGAAGCAGAGAGTGGAGTCCGAGAGGGTGTGGGTGAGGGAGGCAGATTGGGTGAGAGAAAGGGAAGCAGAGAGTGGAGAAGAAGCAGGTGTGGGTGAGGGATGCAGAATGTCTGAGAGAAAGGGAAGCAGAGAGTGGAGAGGGAGCGGGTGTGGGTGAGGGAGGCAGATTGGGTGAGGAAAAGGGAAGCAGAGATTGGAGTCCGAGCCGGTGTGGGTGAGGGAATCAGATTGTCTGAGAGAAAGGGAAACAGAGAGTGGAGTCCGAGCCGGTGGGTGGCTGAGGGTGGCAGATTGGGTGAGAGTAAGTGAAGCAGAGAGTGGAGAGCAAGCGGGTGTGGTTGAGGGCGGCAGATTGTCTGAGAGAAATGGAAGCAGAGAGTGGAGAGCGAGCATGTGTGGGTGAGGGAGGCAGATTGGGTGAGAGAAAGAGAAGCAGAGATTTGAGACCGAGCGGGTGTGGGTGAGGAAGGCAGATTGTCTGAGAGAAAGGGAAGCAGAGAGTGGAGAGCGAGCGTGTGTGGGTGAGGGAGGCAGATTGTCTGAGAGAAAGGGAAGCAGAGAGTGGAGAGCGAGCGGGTGTGGGTGAGGGCGGCAGATTGGGCGAGATAAAGAGAAGCAGAGATTTGAGACCGAGCGGGTGTGGGTGAGGGAGGCAGATTGTCTGAGAGAAAGGGAAGCAGAGAGTGGAGTCCGAGTGGGTGGATGGGTGAGGGTGGCAGATTGTGTGAGAGTAAGGGAAGCAGAGAGTGGAGAGCAGGCGGGTGTGGACGAGGGAGGCAGATTGTCTGAGAGAAATGGAAGCAGAGAGTGGAGAGCGAGCGGGTGTGGGTTAGGGAGGCAGATTAGATGAGAGAAAGGGAAGCAGAGAGTGGAGAGCAAGAGGGTGTGGTTGAGGGAGGCAGATTGTCTGAGAGAAAGGGAAGCAGAGAGTGGAGTCCGAGCGGCTGTGGGTGAGGGATGCAGATTGAATGAGAGAAAGGGAGGCAGAGAGTGGAGTCCGAGCGGGTGTGGGTGAGGTAGGCAGATTGTCTAAGAGAAAGGGAAGCAGAGAGTGGAGAGCGAGCGCGTGTGGGTGAGGGAGGCAGATTGTCTGAGAGAAAGGGAAGCAGAGAGTGGAGAGCGAGCGGGTGTGGGTGAGGGAGGCAGATTGGGTGAGAGAAAGGGAAGCAGAGAGTGGAGTCCGAGCGGGTGTGGGTGAGGTATTCAGATTGTCTGAGAGAAAGGGAAGCAGAGAGTGGAGTCCGAGCGGGTGTGGGTGAGTGGGGCAGATTGGGTGAGAGAAAGGGAAGCAGAGAGTGGAGAAGAAGCGGGTGTGGTTGAGAGAGGCAGATTGTCTGAGAGAAAGGGAAGCAGAGAATGGAGAGCGAGCGGGTGTGGGTGAGGTAGGCAGATTGCGCGAGAGAAAGGGAAGCAGAGAGTGGAGACCGAGCGGGTGTGCGTGAGGGAGGGAGATCGGAGGAGAGAAAGGGAAGCAGAGAGTGGTGAGCTAGCGGGTGTGGGTGAGGGAGGCATCATTTCTGAGAGAAAGGGAAGCAGTGAGTGGAGAGCGAGCGTGTGTGGGTGATGGAGGCAGATTGGGCCAGAGAAAGGGAAGCAGGGAGCGGCGTCCGAGCGGGTGGGTGTGAGGGAGGCAGATTGGGTTAGAGTAAGGGAAGCAGAGAGTGGAGAGCGAGCCGGTGTCGGTGAGGGAGGCAGATTGTCTGAGGAAAAGGGAACAAGAGAGTGGAGTGCGAGCGGGTGTAGTTGAGGGAGCCAGATTGTCTGAGAGAAAGGGAAGCAGACAATGGCCTCCGAGAGGATGTGGGTGAGGGAGGCAGATTTTCTGAGAGAAAGGGAAGCAGAGAGTGGAGACCGAGCGGGTGTGGGTGAGGGAGCAAGATTGTCTGAGAGATACGGAAACAGAGAGTGGAGTACGAGCGGGTGAGTGGGTGAGGGAGGCAGACTTGGGTGAGAGAAAGGGAAGCAGATATTGGAGAGCGAGCGGGTGTGGGTGAGGGAGGCAGGTTGTCTGAGAGAAAGGGAAGCAGAGGCTGGAGTCCGAGCGGTTGTGGGTGAGGGAGGCAGATTGTCCGGGAGAAAGGGAAGCAGAGAGTGGAGAGCGAGCGGGTGTGGGTGAGTGAGGCAGATTTGGTGAGAGAAAGGGAAGCATAGATTGGAGTGCGAGCGGGTGTGGGCGAGGGAGGCAGAATGCCTGAGAGAAAGGGAAGCAGAGAGTGGAGTCCGAGTTGGTGGGTGGGTGAGGGTGGCAGATTGTGTGAGAGTAAGGGAAGCAGAGAGTGGAGAGCGAGTGGGTGTGGGTGAGGGAGGCAGATTGTCTGAGAGAAAGGGAAGCAGAGAGTGGAGTCCGAGCGAGTGTGGGTGAGGGAGGCAGATTTGGTGAGAGAAAAGGAAGCAGAGAGTGGAGAAGAAGCGGGTGTGGGTGAGGGATGCAGATTGTCTGAGAGAAAGGGAAGCAGAGAGTTGGGAGCGAGCGGGTGTGGGTGAGGGAGGCAGAATGTCTGAGAGAAAGGGAAGCAGAGAGTGGAGAGCGAGCGTGTGTGGGTGAGGGTGGCAGATTGGGTGAGAGAAAGGGAAGCAGAGAGTGGAGACCGAGCGGGTGTGCGTGAAGGAGGCAGATTGGGTGAGAGAAAGGGAAACAGAGAGTTTAGAGCAAGCGGGTGTGGGTGAGGGAGGCAGATTGTCTGAGAGAAAGGGAAACAGAGAGTGGAGAGCGAGCGGGTGTGGGTGAGGGAGGCAGATTGTCTGAGAGAAAGGGATGCAGAGAGAGGAGGCCGAGCGGGTGTAGGTGAGGGTGCCAGATTGTCTGAGAGAAAGGGAAGCAGACAATGACCTCCGAGCGGGTGTGGGTGAGGGAGGCAGATTGTCTGAGAGAAGGGGAAGCAGAGAGTGGAGAACGAGCGGATGTGGGTGAGGGAGGCAGATTGTCTGAGAGAAAGAGAAGCAGAGAGTGGAGTCCGAGAGGGCGTGGGTGAGGGAGGCAGCTTGTCTTAGAGAACGGGAAGCCGAGAGTGGAGTCCGAGAGGCTGTGGGTGAGGGAGATAGATTGGGTGAGAGAAAGGGAAGCAGAGAATGGAGTCCGAGCGGGTGTGGGTGAGGTAGGCAGGTTGTCTGAGAGAAAGGGAATCAGAGAGCGGAGAGCGAGCGGGTGTGGGTGAGGGAGGCAGATTGTCTGAGAGAAAGGGAAGCAGAGAGTGGAGACCGAGCGGGTGTGGGTGAGGTAGGCAGGTTGTCTGAGAGAAAGGGAATCAGAGAGCGGAGAGCGAGCGGGTGTGGGTGAGGGAGGCAGATTGTCTGAGAGAAAGGGAATCAGACAGCGGAGAGCGAGCGGGTGTGGGTGAGGGAGGCAGATTGTCTGAGAGAAAGGGAAGCAGAGAGTGGAGTTCGAGCGTGTGTAGGTGTGCGAGTCAGATTGGGTGAGAGAAAGGGAAGCAGAGAGTGGAGACTGAGCGGTTGTGGGTGAGGTAGGCTGATTGTCTGAGAGAAAGGGAAGCAGAGAGTGGAGACTGAGCGGGTGTGGGTGGGGGAGGCAGATTGTCTGAGAGAAAAAGAAGAAGAGAGTGGAGTCCGAGCGGGTGCGGGTGAGGGAGGCACATTGTCAGAGAGAAAGGAAAGCAGAGAGTGGATAGAGAGCGGGTGTGGATGAGGGAAGCAGGTTGTCTGAGAGAAAGGGAAGCAGAGATTGGAGATGGAGCGGCTGTGGGTGAGGGAGGCAGATTGTCAGAGACAAAGGGAAACAGAGAGTGGAGTCCGAGCGGCTGTTATTGGGTGAGGCAGATTGGGTGAGAGAAAGGGAAGCAGAGAGTGGAGACCGAGCGGGTGTGCGTGAAGGAGGCAGATTGGGTGAGAGAAAGAGAAGCAGAGAGTGGAGAGCAAGCGGGTGTGGGTGAGGGCGGCAGATTGTCTGAGAGAAAGGGAAGCAGAGAGTGGGGAGCGAGCATGTGTGGGTGAGGGAGGCAGATTGGGTGAGAGAAAGATAAGCAGAGAGTTGAGACCGAGCTGGTGTGGGTGAGGGAGCCAGATTGCCTGAGAGAATGGGAAGCAGAGAGTGGAGACCGAGCAGGTGTGCGTGAGGGAGGCAGAATATCTGAGAGAATGGGGAGCAGAGTGTGGCGAGTGAGCGGGTCTGGGTGAGGGAGGCAGATTTTCAGAGAGAAAGGGAAGCAGAGAGTGGAGTCCGAGCGGCTGTGTGTCAGCGAGGCAGATTGGATGAGTGAAAGGGAAGCAGAGAGTGGAGATCGAGCGGGTGTGGGTGAGGGAGGCCGATTGGGTGAGAGAAAGGGAAGCAGATAGTGGAGAGCGAGCGGGTGTGGTTGTGGGGGGCAGATTGTCTGAGGGAAAGGGAACAAGAGAGTGGAGAGCGAGTAGGTGTGGGTGAGGGAGGCAATTTGTCTGAGAGAAAGGGAAGCAGAGAGTGGAGTCCGAGCGGGTGTGGGTGAGTGAGGCAGATTGTGTGAGAGAAAGGGAAGCTGAGAGTGGAGAAGAAGCGGGTGTGGGTGAGGGATGCAGATTGTCTGAGAGAAAGGGAAGCAGAGAGTGGAGAGCGAGCGGGTTTGGGTGAGGGAGGCAGATTGGGTGAGAGAAAGGGAAGCCGGGAGCGGCGTCCGAGCGGGTAGGGGTGAGGGAGGCAGATTGGGTGAGAGAAAGGGAAGCAGAGAGTGGAGAGCGAGCGGATGTGAGTGAGGGAGGTAGATTGTCTGAGAGAAAGGGAAGCAGAGAGTGGAGAGCGAGCGGGTGTGGGTGAGGTAGGCAGATTGGGCGAGAGAAAGGGAAGCAGAGAGTCGAGACCGAGCGGGTGTGCGTGAGGGAGGCAGATTGGGTGAGAGAAAGGGAAGCAGAGAGTGGAGAGCTAGCGGGTGTGGGTGAGGGAGGCAGATTGTCTGAGAGAAAGGGAAGCAGTGAGTGGAGGGCGAGCGGGTGTGGTAGAGGGAGGCAGATTGTCTGAGAGAAAGGGAAGCAGAGAGTGGAGACCGAGCGGGTGTGGGTGAGGGAGCAAGATTGTCTGAGAGATACGGAAACAGAGAGTGGAGTCCGAGCGGGTGAGTGAGTGAGGGAGGCAGACTGGGTGTGAGAAAGGGAAGCAGAGAGTCGATAGCGAGCGGGTGTGGGTGAGGGAGGCAGATTGGGTGAGAGAAAGGGAAGCAGAGAGTGGAGAGCGAGCGGCTGTGGGTGAGGTAGGCAGATTGGGCGAGAGAAAGGGAAGCAGAGAGTGGAGACCGAGCGGGTGTGCGTGACGGAGGCAGATGGTCTGAGAGAAAGGGAAGCAGTGAGTGGAGGGCGAGCGGGTGTGGGTGAGGGAGGCAGATTGGGTGAGAGAAAGGGAAGCAGACAATGGCGTCCGAGCGGGTGTGGGTGAGGGAACAAGATTGTCTGAGAGAAGGGGAAGCAGTGAGTGGAGTCCGAGTGGGTGAGTGGGTGATGGAGGCAGATTGGGTGAGAGAAAGGGAATCAGATAGTGGAGAGCGAGCGGTGGCTGTGGGAGGCGGATTGTCAGAGAGAAAGCAAGCAGAGAGTGGAGTCCGAGCGGCTGTGGGTGAGGGAGGCAGATTGGATGAGAGAAAGGGAAGCAGAGAGTTGATAGCGAGCGGGTGTGGGTGAGGGAGGCAGGTTGTCTGACAGAAAGGGAACAAGAGATTGGAGAAGGAGTGGGTGTGGGTGAGGGGTGCAGATTGGGTGTGAGAAAGGGAAGCAGAGAGTGGAGGCCGAGCGGCTGTGGGTGAGGGAGGCAGATGGGATGAGAGAAAGTGAAGCAGAGAGTGGATAGCGAGTGTGTGTGGGTGAGGGAGGCAGATTGTCTGAGAGAAAGGGAAGCAGAGAGAGGAGTCCGAAAGGGTATGGGTGAGGGAGGCAGATTGGGTGAGAGAAAGGGAAGCAGGGTGCGGCATCCGAGCGGTTGGGGGTGAGGAAAGCAGATTGGGTGAGAGAAAGGGAAGCAGAGAGTGGAGAGCGAGCGGGTGTGGGTGAGGGATGCAGATTGTCTGAGAGAAAGGGAAGCAGAGAGTGGAGAGCGAGCGGGTGTGGGTGAGGGAGGCAGATTGGGTGAGAGAAAGGGAAGCCGCGAGCGGCGCAGGAGCGGGTAGGGGTGAGGGAGGCAGATTGGGTGAGAGAAAGGGAAGCAGAGAGTGGAGAGCGAGCGGATGTGAGTGAGGGAGGTAGATTGTCTGAGAGAAAGGGAAGCAGAGAGTGGAGAGCGAGCGGGTGTGGGTGAGGTTGGCAGATTGGGCGATAGAATGGGAAGCGGAGAGTCGAGACCGAGCGGGTGTGCGTGAGGGAGGCAGATTGGGTGAGAGAAAGGGAAGCAGATAGTGGAGAGCTAGCGGGTGTGGGTGAGGGAGGCAGATTGTCTGAGAGAAAGGGAAGCAGTGAGTGGAGGGCGAGAGGGTGTGGTAGAGGGAGGCAGATTGTCTGAGAGAAAGGGAAGCAGAGAGTGGAGACCGAGCGGGTGTGGGTGAGGGAGCAAGATTGTCTGAGAGATACGGAAACAGAGAGTGGAGTACGAGCTGGTGAGTGGGTGAGGGAGGCAGACTTGGGTGAGAGAAAGGGAAGCAGATATTGGAGAGCGAGCGAGTGTGGGTGAGGGAGGCAGATTGTCAGAGAGAAAGGGATGCAGAGAGTGGAGAGCGAGCGGATGTGAGTGAGGGAGGCAATTTGTCTGAGAGAAAGGGAAGCAGAGAGTGGAGTCCGAGCGGGTGTGGGTGAGTGAGGCAGATTGGGTGAGAGAAAGGGAAGCAGAGAGTGGAGAAGAAGCGGGTGTGGGTGAGGGATGCAGATTGTCTGAGAGAAAGGGAAGCAGAGAGTGGAGAGCGAGCGGGTGTGGGTGAGGGAGGCAGATTGGGTGAGAGAAAGGGAAGCATAGATTGGAGTGCGAGCGGGTGTGGGTGAGGGAGGCAGAATGCCTGAGAGAAAGGGAAGCAGAGAGTGGAGTCCGAGTTGGTGGGTGGGTGAGGGTGGCAGATTGTGTGAGAGTAAGGGAAGCAGAGAGTGGAGAGCGAGTGGGTGTGGGTGAGGGAGTCAGATTGTCTGAGAGAAAGGGAAGCAGAGAGTGGAGTCCGAGCGAGTGTGGGTGAGGGAGGCAGATTTGGTGAGAGAAAAGGAAGCAGAGAGTGGAGAAGAAGCGGGTGTGGGTGAGGGATACAGATTGTCTGAGAGAAAGGGAAGCAGAGAGTTGGGAGCGAGCGGGTGTGGGTGAGGGAGGCAGAATGTCTGAGAGAAAGGGAAGCAGAGAGTGGAGAGCGAGCGTGTGTGGGTGAGGGTGGCAGATTGGGTGAGAGAAAGGGAAGCAGAGAGTGGAGACCGAGCGGGTGTGCGTGACGGAGGCAGATTGGGTGAGAGAAAGGGAAACAGAGAGTTTAGAGCAAGCGGGTGTGGGTGAGGGAGGCAGATTGTCTGAGAGAAAGGGAAACAGAGAGTGGAGAGCGAGCGGGTGTGGGTGAGGGAGGCAGATTGTCTGAGAGAAAGGGATGCAGAGAGAGGAGGCCGAGCGGGTGTAGGTGAGGGTGCCAGATTGTCTGAGAGAAAGGGAAGCAGACAATGACCTCCGAGCGGGTGTGGGTGAGGGAGGCAGATTGTCTGAGAGAAGGGGAAGCAGAGAGTGGAGAGCGAGCGGATGTGGGTGAGGGAGGCAGATTGTCTGAGAGAAAGAGAAGCAGAGAGTGGAGTCCGAGAGGGCGTGGGTGAGGGAGGCAGCTTGTCTTAGAGAACGGGAAGCCGAGAGTGGAGTCCGAGAGGCTGTGGGTGAGGGAGACAGATTGGGTGAGAGAAAGGGAAGCAGAGAATGGAGTCCGAGCGGGTGTGGGTGAGGGAGGCAGATTGGGTGAGAGAAAGGGAAGCAGAGAGTGGAGACCGAGCGGGTGTGGGTGAGGTGGCAGGTTGTCTGAGAGAAAGGGAATCAGAGAGCGGAGAGCGAGCGGGTGTGGGTGAGGGAGGCAGATTGTCTGAGAGAAAGGGAATCAGAGAGCGGAGAGCGAGCGGGTGTGGGTGAGGGAGGCAGATTGTCTGAGAGAAAGGGAATCAGGGAGCGGAGAGCGAGCGGGTGTGGGTGAGGGAGGCAGATTGTCTGAGAGAAAGGGAAGCAGAGAGTGGAGTTCGAGCGTGTGTAGGTGAGCGAGTCAGATTGTGTGAGAGAAAGGGAAGCAGAGAGTGGAGACTGAGCGGGTGTGGGTGAGGTAGGCTGATTGTCTGAGAGAAAGGGAAGCAGAGAGTGGAGACTGAGCGGGTGTGGGTGGGGGAGGCAGATTGTCTGAGAGAAAAAGAAGAAGAGAGTGGAGTCCGAGCGGGTGCGGGTGAGGGAGGCACATTGTCAGAGAGAAAGGAAAGCAGAGAGTGGATAGAGAGCGGGTGTGGATGAGGGAGGCAGGTTGTCTGAGAGAAAGGGAAGCAGAGATTGGAGATGGAGCGGCTGTGGGTGAGGGAGGCAGATTGTCAGAGACAAAGGGAAACAGAGAGTGGAGTCCGAGCGGCTGTTATTGGGTGAGGCAGATTGGGTGAGAGAAAGGGAAGCAGAGAGTGGAGACCGAGCGGGTGTGCGTGAAGGAGGCAGATTGGGTGAGAGAAAGGGAAGCATAGATTGGAGTGCGAGCGGGTGTGGGTGAGGGAGGCAGAATGCCTGAGAGAAAGGGAAGCAGAGAGCGGAGTCCGAGTTGGTGGGTGGGTGAGGGTGGCAGATTGTGTGAGAGTAAGGGAAGCAGAGAGTGGAGAGCGAGTGGGTGTGGGTGAGGGAGTCAGATTGTCTGAGAGAAAGGGAAGCAGAGAGTGGAGTCCGAGCGAGTGTGGGTGAGGGAGGCAGATTTGGTGAGAGAAAAGGAAGCAGAGAGTGGAGAAGAAGCGGGTGTGGGTGAGGGATACAGATTGTCTGAGAGAAAGGGAAGCAGAGAGTTGGGAGCGAGCGGGTGTGGGTGAGGGAGGCAGAATGTCTGAGAGAAAGGGAAGCAGAGAGTGGAGAGCGAGCGTGTGTGGGTGAGGGTGGCAGATTGGGTGAGAGAAAGGGAAGCAGAGAGTGGATACCGAGCGGGTGTGCGTGAAGGAGGCAGATTGGGTGAGAGAAAGGGAAACAGAGAGTTTAGAGCAAGCGGGTGTGGGTGAGGGAGGCAGATTGTCTGAGAGAAAGGGAAACAGAGAGTGGAGAGCGAGCGGGTGTGGGTGAGGGAGGCAGATTGTCTGAGAGAAAGGGATGCAGAGAGAGGAGGCCGAGCGGGTGTAGGTGAGGGTGCCAGATTGTCTGAGAGAAAGGGAAGCAGACAATGACCTCCGAGCGGGTGTGGGTGAGGGAGGCAGATTGTCTGAGAGAAGGGGAAGCAGAGAGTGGAGAGCGAGCGGATGTGGGTGAGGGAGGCAGATTGTCTGAGAGAAAGAGAAGCAGAGAGTGGAGTCCGTGAGGACGTGGGTGAGGGAGGCAGCTTGTCTTAGAGAACGGGAAGCCGAGAGTGGAGTCCGAGAGGCTGTGGGTGAGGGAGACAGATTGGGTGAGAGAAAGGGAAGCAGAGAATGGAGTCCGAGCGGGAGTGGGTGAGGGAGGCAGATTGGGTGAGAGAAAGGGAAGCAGAGAGTGGAGACCGAGCGGGTGTGGGTGAGGTAGGCAGGTTGTCTGAGAGAAAGGGAATCAGAGAGCGGAGAGCGAGCGGGTGTGGGTGAGGGAGGCAGATTGTCTGAGAGAAAGGGAATCAGAGAGCGGAGAGCGAGCGGGTGTGGGTGAGGGAGGCAGATTGTCTGAGAGAAAGGGAATCAGGGAGCGGAGAGCGAGCGGGTGTGGGTGAGGGAGGCAGATTGTCTGAGAGAAAGGGAAGCAGAGAGTGGAGTTCGAGCGTGTGTAGGTGAGCGAGTCAGATTGGGTGAGGGAAAGGGAAGCAGAGAGTGGAGACTGAGCGGGTGTGGGTGAGTTAGGCTATTTGTCTGAGAGAAAGGGAAGCAGAGAGTGGAGACTGAGCGGGTGTGGGTGGGGGAGGCAGATTGTCTGAGAGAAAAAGAAGAAGAGAGTGGAGTCCGAGCGGGTGCGGGTGAGGGAGGCACATTGTCAGAGAGAAAGGAAAGCAGAGAGTGGATAGAGAGCGGGTGTGGATGAGGGAGGCAGGTTGTCTGAGAGAAAGGGAAGCAGAGATTGGAGATGGAGCGGCTGTGGGTGAGGGAGGCAGATTGTCAGAGACAAAGGGAAACAGAGAGTGGAGTCCGAGCGGCTGTTATTGGGTGAGGCAGATTGGGTGAGAGAAAGGGAAGCAGAGAGTGGAGACCGAGCGGGTGTGCGTGAAGGAGGCAGATTGGGTGAGAGAAAGAGAAGCAGAGAGTGGAGAGCAAGCGGGTGTGGGTGAGGGCGGCAGATTGTCTGAGAGAAAGGGAAGCAGAGAGTGGAGGGCGAGCGGGTGTAGGTGAGGGGGCCAGATTGTCTGAGAGAAAGGGAAGCAGAGAGTGGGGAGCGAGCATGTGTGGGTGAGGGAGGCAGATTGGGTGAGAGAAAGATAAGCAGAGAGTTGAGACCGAGCTGGTGTGGGTGAGGGAGGCAGATTGTCTGAGAGAAAGGGAAGCAGAGAGTGGAGCGCGAGCGTGTGTGGGTGAAGGAGCCAGATTGCCTGAGAGAATGGGAAGCAGAGAGTGGAGACCGAGCAGGTGTGCGTGAGGGAGGCAGAATATCTGAGAGAATGGGGAGCAGAGTGTGGCGAGTGAGCGGGTCTGGGTGAGGGAGGCAGATTTTCTGAGAGAAAGGGAAGCAGTGAGTGGAGGGCGAGAGGGTGTGGTAGAGGGAGGCAGATTGTCTGAGAGAAAGGGAAGCAGAGGCTGGAGTCCGAGCGGTTGTGGGTGAGGGAGGCAGATTGTCCGGGAGAAAGGGAAGCAGAGAGTGGAGAGCGAGCGGGTGTGGGTGAGTGAGGCAGATTTGGTGAGAGAAAGGGAAGCATAGATTGGAGTGCGAGCGGGTGTGGGTGAGGGAGGCAGAATGCCTGAGAGAAAGGGAAGCAGAGAGTGGAGTCCGAGTTGGTGGGTGGGTGAGGGTGGCAGATTGTGTGAGAGTAAGGGAAGCAGAGAGTGGAGAGCGAGTGGGTGTGGGTGAGGGAGGCAGATTGTCTGAGAGAAAGGGAAGCAGAGAGTGGAGTCCGAGCGAGTGTGGGTGAGGGAGGCAGATTTGGTGAGAGAAAAGGAAGCAGAAAGTGGAGAAGAAGCGGGTGTGGGTGAGGGATGCAGATTGTCTGAGAGAAAGGGAAGCAGAGAGTTGGGAGCGAGCGGGTGTGGGTGAGGGAGGCAGAATGTCTGAGAGAAAGGGAAGCAGAGAGTGGAGAGCGAGCGTGTGTGGGTGAGGGTGGCAGATTGGGTGAGAGAAAGGGAAGCAGAGAGTGGAGACCGAGCGGGTGTGCGTGAAGGAGGCAGATTGGGTGAGAGAAAGGGAAACAGAGAGTTTAGAGCAAGCGGGTGTGGGTGAGGGAGGCAGATTGTCTGAGAGAAAGGGAAACAGAGAGTGGAGAGCGAGCGGGTGTGGGTGAGGGAGGCAGATTGTCTGAGAGAAAGGGATGCAGAGAGAGGAGGCCGAGCGGGTGTAGGTGAGGGTGCCAGATTGTCTGAGAGAAAGGGAAGCAGACAATGACCTCCGAGCGGGTGTGGGTGAGGGAGGCAGATTGTCTGAGAGAAGGGGAAGCAGAGAGTGGAGAACGAGCGGATGTGGGTGAGGGAGGCAGATTGTCTGAGAGAAAGAGAAGCAGAGAGTGGAGTCCGAGAGGGCGTGGGTGAGGGAGGCAGCTTGTCTTAGAGAACGGGAAGCCGAGAGTGGAGTCCGAGAGGCTGTGGGTGAGGGAGACAGATTGGGTGAGAGAAAGGGAAGCAGAGAATGGAGTCCGAGCGGGTGTGGGTGAGGTAGGCAGGTTGTCTGAGAGAAAGGGAATCAGAGAGCGGAGAGCGAGCGGGTGTGGGTGAGGGAGGCAGATTGTCTGAGAGAAAGGGAAGCAGAGAGTGGAGACCGAGCGGGTGTGGGTGAGGTAGGCAGGTTGTCTGAGAGAAAGGGAATCAGAGAGCGGAGAGCGAGCGGGTGTGGGTGAGGGAGGCAGATTGTCTGAGAGAAAGGGAATCAGACAGCGGAGAGCGAGCGGGTGTGGGTGAGGGAGGCAGATTGTCTGAGAGAAAGGGAATCAGAGAGCGGAGAGCGAGCGGGTGTGGGTGAGGGAGGCAGATTGTCTGAGAGAAAGGGAAGCAGAGAGTGGAGTTCGAGCGTGTGTAGGTGAGCGAGTCAGATTGGGTGAGAGAAAGGGAAGCAGAGAGTGGAGACTGAGCGGGTGTGGGTGAGGTAGGCACATTGTCAGAGAGAAAGGAAAGCAGATAGTGGATAGAGAGCGGGTGTGGATGAGGGAAGCAGGTTGTCTGAGAGAAAGGGAAGCAGAGATTGGAGATGGAGCGGCTGTGGGTGAGGGAGGCAGATTGTCAGAGACAAAGGGAAACAGAGAGTGGAGTCCGAGCGGCTGTTATTGGGTGAGGCAGATTGGGTGAGAGAAAGGGAAGCAGAGAGTGGAGACCGAGCGGGTGTGCGTGAAGGAGGCAGATTGGGTGAGAGAAAGAGAAGCAGAGAGTGGAGAGCAAGCGGGTGTGGGTGAGGGCGGCAGATTGTCTGAGAGAAAGGGAAGCAGAGAGTGGAGGGCGAGCGGATGTAGGTGAGGGAGCCAGATTGTCTGAGAGAAAGGGAAGCAGAGAGTGGGGAGCGAGCATGTGTGGGTGAGGGAGGCAGATTGGGTGAGAGAAAGATAAGCAGAGAGTGGAGACCGAGCAGGTGTGCGTGAGGGAGGCAGAATATCTGAGAGAATGGGGAGCAGAGTGTGGCGAGTGAGCGGGTCTGGGTGAGGGAGGCAGATTTTCAGAGAGAAAGGGAAGCAGAGAGTGGAGTCCGAGCGGCTGTGTGTCAGCGAGGCAGATTGGATGAGTGAAAGCGAAGCAGAGAGTGGGTAGCGAGCCGGTGTGCGTGAGGGAGGCAGATTGGGTGAGACAAAGGGAAGCAGAGAGTGGAGATCGAGCGGGTGTGGGTGAGGGAGGCCGATTGGGTGAGAGAAAGGGAAGCAGATTGTGGAGAGCGAGCGGGTGTGGTTGTGGGGGGCAGATTGTCTGAGGGAAAGGGAACAAGAGAGTGGAGAGCGAGTGGGTGTGGGTGAGGGAGGCAATTTGTCTGAGAGAAAGGGAAGCAGAGAGTGGAGTCCGAGCGGGTGTGGGTGAGTGAGGCAGATTGTGTGAGAGAAAGGGAAGCTGAGAGTGGAGAAGAAGCGGGTGTGGGTGAGGGATGCAGATTGTCTGAGAGAAAGGGAAGCAGAGAGTGGAGAGCGAGCGGGTGTGGGTGAGGGAGGCAGATTGGGTGAGAGAAAGGGAAGCCGGGAGCGGCGTCCGAGCGGGTAGGGGTGAGGGAGGCAGATTGGGTGAGAGAAAGGGAAGCAGAGAGTGGAGAGCGAGCGGATGTGAGTGAGGGAGGTAGATTGTCTGAGAGAAAGGGAAGCAGAGAGTGGAGAGCGAGCGGGTGTGGGTGAGGTAGGCAGATTGGGCGAGAGAAAGGGAAGCAGAGAGTCGAGACCGAGCGGGTGTGCGTGAGGGAGGCAGATTGGGTGAGAGAAAGGGAAGCAGAGAGTGGAGAGCTAGCGGGTGTGGGTGAGGGAGGCAGATTGTCTGAGAGAAAGGGAAGCAGTGAGTGGAGGGCGAGCGGGTGTGGTAGAGGGAGGCAGATTGTCTGAGAGAAAGGGAAGCAGTGAGTGGAGGGCGAGCGGGTGTGGTAGAGGGAGGCAGATGGTCTGAGAGAAAGGGAAGCAGTGAGTGGAGGGCGAGCGGGTGTGGGTGAGGGAGGCATATTGGGTGAGAGAAAGGGAAGCAGACAATGGCGTCCGAGCGGGTGTGGGTGAGGGAACAAGATTGTCTGAGAGAAGGGGAAGCAGAGAGTGGAGTCCGAGTGGGTGAGTGGGTGATGGAGGCAGATTGGGTGAGAGAAAGGGAATCAGATAGTGGAGAGCGAGCGGTGGGTGTGGGAGGCGGATTGTCAGAGAGAAAGCAAGCAGAGAGTGGAGTCCGAGCGGCTGTGGGTGAGGGAGGCAGATTGGATGAGAGAAAGGGAAGCAGAGAGTTGATAGCGAGCGGGTGTGGGTGAGGGAGGCAGGTTGTCTGACAGAAAGGGAACAAGAGATTGGAGAAGGAGTGTGTGTGGGTGAGGGATGCAGATTGGGTGTGAGAAAGGGAAGCAGAGAGTGGAGGCCGAGCGGCTGTGGGTGAGGGAGGCAGATGGGATGAGAGAAAGTGAAGCAGAGAGTGGATAGCGAGTGTGTGTGGGTGAGGGAGGCAGATTGTCTGAGAGAAAGGGAAGCAGAGAGAGGAGTCCGAAAGGGTATGGGTGAGGGAGGCAGATTGGGTGAGAGAAAGGGAAGCAGGGTGCGGCATCCGAGCGGTTGGGGGTGAGGAAAGCAGATTGGGTGAGAGAAAGGGAAGCAGAGAGTGGAGAGCGAGCGGGTGTGGGTGAGGGATGCAGATTGTCTGAGAGAAAGGGAAGCAGAGAGTGGAGAGCGAGCGGGTGTGGGTGAGGGAGGCAGATTGGGTGAGAGAAAGGGAAGCCGCGAGCGGCGCAGGAGCGGGTAGGGGTGAGGGAGGCAGATTGGGTGAGAGAAAGGGAAGCAGAGAGTGGAGAGCGAGCGGATGTGAGTGAGGGAGGTAGATTGTCTGAGAGAAAGGGAAGCAGAGAGTGGAGAGCGAGCGGGTGTGGGTGAGGTAGGCAGATTGGGCGATAGAATGGGAAGCGGAGAGTCGAGACCGGGCGGGTGTGCGTGAGGGAGGCAGATTGGGTGAGAGAAAGGGAAGCAGATAGTGGAGAGCTAGCGGGTGTGGGTGAGGGAGGCAGATTGTCTGAGAGAAAGGGAAGCAGTGAGTGGAGGGCGAGAGGGTGTGGTAGAGGGAGGCAGATTGTCTGAGAGAAAGGGAAGCAGAGAGTGGAGACCGAGCGGGTGTGGGTGAGGGAGCAAGATTGTCTGAGAGATACGGAAACAGAGAGTGGAGTACGAGCGGGTGAGTGGGTGAGGGAGGCAGACTTGGGTGAGAGAAAGGGAAGCAGATATTGGAGAGCGAGCGAGTGTGGGTGAGGGAGGCAGATTGTCAGAGAGAAAGGGATGCAGAGAGTGGAGAGCGAGCGGATGTGAGTGAGGGAGGCAATTTGTCTGAGAGAAAGGGAAGCAGAGAGTGGAGTCCGAGCGGGTGTGGGTGAGTGAGGCAGATTGGGTGAGAGAAAGGGAAGCAGAGAGTGGAGAAGAGGCGGGTGTGGGTGAGGGATGCAGATTGTCTGAGAGAAAGGGAAGCAGAGAGTGGAGAGCGAGCGGGTGTGGGTGAGGGAGGCAGATTGGGTGAGAGAAAGGGAAGCATAGATTGGAGTGCGAGCGGGTGTGGGTGAGGGAGGCAGAATGCCTGAGAGAAAGGGAAGCAGAGAGTGGAGTCCGAGTTGGTGGGTGGGTGAGGGTGGCAGATTGTGTGAGAGTAAGGGAAGCAGAGAGTGGAGAGCGAGTGGGTGTGGGTGAGGGAGTCAGATTGTCTGAGAGAAAGGGAAGCAGAGAGTGGAGTCCGAGCGAGTGTGGGTGAGGGAGGCAGATTTGGTGAGAGAAAAGGAAGCAGAGAGTGGAGAAGAAGCGGGTGTGGGTGAGGGATACAGATTGTCTGAGAGAAAGGGAAGCAGAGAGTTGGGAGCGAGCGGGTGTGGGTGAGGGAGGCAGAATGTCTGAGAGAAAGGGAAGCAGAGAGTGGAGAGCGAGCGTGTGTGGGTGAGGGTGGCAGATTGGGTGAGAGAAAGGGAAGCAGAGAGTGGAGACCGAGCGGGTGTGCGTGAAGGAGGCAGATTGGGTGCGAGAAAGGGAAACAGAGAGTTTAGAGCAAGCGGGTGTGGGTGAGGGAGGCAGATTGTCTGAGAGAAAGGGAAACAGAAAGTGGAGAGCGAGCGGGTGTGGGTGAGGGAGGCAGATTGTCTGAGAGAAAGGGATGCAGAGAGAGGAGGCCGAGCGGGTGTAGGTGAGGGTGCCAGATTGTCTGAGAGAAAGGGAAGCAGACAATGACCTCCGAGCGGGTGTGGGTGAGGGAGGCAGATTGTCTGCGAGAAGGGGAAGCAGAGAGTGGAGAGCGAGCGGATGTGGGTGAGGGAGGCAGATTGTCTGAGAGAAAGAGAAGCAGAGAGTGGAGTCCGAGAGGGCGTGGGTGAGGGAGGCAGCTTGTCTTAGAGAACGGGAAGCCGAGAGTGGAGTCCGAGAGGCTGTGGGTGAGGGAGACAGATTGGGTGAGAGAAAGGGAAGCAGAGAATGGAGTCCGAGCGGGTGTGGGTGAGGGAGGCAGATTGGGTGAGAGAAAGGGAAGCAGAGAGTGGAGACCGAGCGGGTGTGGGTGAGGTAGGCAGGTTGTCTGAGAGAAAGGGAATCAGAGAGCGGAGAGCGAGCGGGTGTGGGTGAGGGAGGCAGATTGTCTGAGAGAAAGGGAATCAGAGAGCGGAGAGCGAGCGGGTGTGGGTGAGGGAGGCAGATTGTCTCAGAGAAAGGGAATCAGGGAGCGGAGAGCGAGCGGGTGTGGGTGAGGGAGACAGATTGTCTGAGAGAAAGGGAAGCAGAGAGTGGAGTTCGAGCGTGTGTAGGTGAGCGAGTCAGATTGGGTGAGAGAAAGGGAAGCAGAGAGTGGAGACTGAGCGGGTGTGGGTGAGGTAGGCTGATTGTCTGAGAGAAAGGGAAGCAGAGAGTGGAGACTGAGCGGGTGTGGGTGGGGGAGGCAGATTGTCTGAGAGAAAAAGAAGAAGAGAGTGGAGTCCGAGCGGGTGCGGGTGAGGGAGGCACATTGTCAGAGAGAAAGGAAAGCAGAGAGTGGATAGAGAGCGGGTGTGGATGAGGGAGGCAGGTTGTCTGAGAGAAAGGGAAGCAGAGATTGGAGATGGAGCGGCTGTGGTTGAGGGAGGCAGATTGTCAGAGACAAAGGGAAACAGAGAGTGGAGTCCGAGCGGCTGTTATTGGGTGAGGCAGATTGGGTGAGAGAAAGGGAAGCAGAGAGTGGAGACCGAGCGGGTGTGCGTGAAGGAGGCAGATTGGGTGAGAGAAAGAGAAGCAGAGAGTGGAGAGCAAGCGGGTGTGGGTGAGGGCGGCAGATTGTCTGAGAGAAAGGGAAGCAGAGAGTGGAGGGCGAGCGGGTGTAGGTGAGGGAGCCAGATTGTCTGAGAGAAAGGGAAGCAGAGAGTGGGGAGCGAGCATGTGTGGGTGAGGGAGGCAGATTGGGTGAGAGAAAGATAAGCAGAGAGTTGAGACCGAGCTGGTGTGGGTGAGGGAGGCAGATTGTCTGAGAGAAAGGGAAGCAGAGAGTGGAGTGCGAGCGTGTGTGGGTGAAGGAGCCAGATTGCCTGAGAGAATGGGAAGCAGAGAGTGGAGACCGAGCAGGTGTGCGTGAGGGAGGCAGAATATCTGAGAGAATGGGGAGCAGAGTGTGGCGAGTGAGCGGGTCTGGGTGAGGGAGGCAGATTTTCAGAGAGAAAGGGAAGCAGAGAGTGGAGTCCGAGCGGCTGTGTGTCAGCGAGGCAGATTGGATGAGTGAAAGGGAAGCAGAGAGTGGGTAGCGAGCCGGTGTGCGTGAGGGAGGCAGATTGGGTGAGACAAAGGGAAGCAGAGAGTGGAGATCGAGCGGGTGTGGGTGAGGTAGGCAGGTTGTCTGAGAGAAAGGGAAGCAGAGAGTGGAGTGCGAGCGGGTGTGGGCGCGGGAGGCAGATTGTCCGAGAGAAAGGGAAGCAGAGAGTGGAGTCCGAGAGGGTGTGGGTGAGGGAGGCAGATTGGGTGAGAGAAAGGGAAGCAGAGAGTGGAGAAGAAGCAGGTGTGGGTGAGGGATGCAGAATGTCTGAGAGAAAGGGAAGCAGAGAGTGGAGAGGGAGCGGGTGTGGGTGAGGGAGGCAGATTGGGTGAGGAAAAGGGAAGCAGAGATTGGAGTCCGAGCCGGTGTGGGTGAGGGAATCAGATTGTCTGAGAGAAAGGGAAACAGAGAGTGGAGTCCGAGCCGGTGGGTGGCTGAGGGTGGCAGATTGGGTGAGAGTAAGTGAAGCAGAGAGTGGAGAGCAAGCGGGTGTGGTTGAGGGCGGCAGATTGTCTGAGAGAAAGGGAAGCAGACAGTGGAGGGCGAGCGGGTGTAGGTGAGGGAGGCAGATTGGGTGAGAGAATGGGAAGCAGAGAGCCGAGACCGAGCGGGTGTGGGTGAGGGAGGCAGATTGGGTGAGAGAATGGGAAGCAGAGAGTGGAGAGCAGGCGGGTATGGATGAGGGAGGCAGATTGTCTGAGAGAAATGGAAGCAGAGAGTGGAGAGCGAGCGGGTATGGGTTAGGGAGGCAGATTAGATGAGAGAAAGGGAAGCAGAGAGTGGAGAGCAAGAGGGTGTGGTTGAGGGAGGCAGATTGTCTGAGAGAAAGGGAAGCAGAGAGTGGAGTCCGAGCGGCTGTTGGTGAGGGATGCAGATTGAATGAGAGAAAGGGAGGCAGAGAGTGGAGTCCGAGCGGGTGTGGGTGAGGTAGGCAGATTGTCTAAGAGAAAGGGAAGCAAAGAGTGGAGAGCGAGCGCGTGTGGGTGAGGGAGGCAGATTGTCTCAGAGAAAGGGAAGCAGAGAGTGGAGAGCGAGCGGGTGTGGGTGAGGGAGGCAGATTGGCTGAGAGAAAGGGAAGCAGAGAGTGGAGTCCGAGCGGGTGTGGGTGAGGTATTCAGATTGTCTGAGAGAAAGGGAAGCAGAGAGTGGAGTCCGAGCGGGTGTGGGTGAGTGGGGCAGATTGGGTGAGAGAAAGGGAAGCAGAGAGTGGAGAAGAAGCGGGTGTGGTTGAGAGGGGCAGATTGTCTGAGAGAAAGGGAAGCAGAGAATGGAGAGCGAGCGGGTGTGGGTGAGGTAGGCAGATTGCGCGAGAGAAAGTGAAGCAGAGAGTGGAGACCGAGCGGGTGTGCGTGAGGGAGGCAGATCGGGGGAGAGAAAGGGAAGCAGAGAGTGGAGAGCTAGCGGGTGTGGGGAGGGAGGCATCATTTCTGAGAGAAAGGGAAGCAGTGAGTGGAGAGCGAGCGTGTGTGGGTGATGGAGGCAGATTGGGCCAGAGAAAGGGAAGCAGGGAGCGGGGATCCGAGCGGGTGGGGGTGAGGGAGGCAGATTGGGTTAGAGTAAGGGAAGCAGAGAGTGGAGAGCGAGCCGGTGTCGGTGAGGGAGGCAGATTGTCTGAGGAAAATGGAACAAGAGAGTGGAGTGCGAGCGGTTGTAGTTGAGGGAGCCAGATTGTCTGAGAGAAAGGGAAGCAGACAATGGTCTCCGAGCGGATGTGGGTGAGGGAGCAAGATTATCTGAGAGAAAGGTAAGCAGAGAGTGGAGAGCGAGCGGGTGTGTGGGTGAGGGAGGCAGATTGGGTGAGAGAAAGAGAAGCAGAGATTTGAGACCGAGCGGGTGTGGGTGAGGAAGGCAGATTGTCTGAGAGAAAGGGAAGCAGAGAGTGGAGAGCGAGCGTGTGTGGGTGAGGGAGGCAGATTGTCTGAGAGAAAGGGAAGCAGAGAGTGGAGAGCAAGCGGGTGTGGGTGAGGGCGGCAGATTGGGCGAGATAAAGAGAAGCAGAGATTTGAGACCGAGCGGGTGTGGGTGAGGGAGGCAGATTGTCTGAGAGAAAGGGAAGCAGAGAGTGGAGTCCGAGCCGGTGTGGGTGAGGGATTCAGATTGTCTGAGAGAAAGGGAAGCAGAGAGTGGAGTCCGAGTGGGTGGGTGGGTGAGGGTGGCAGATTGTGTGAGAGTAAGGGAAGCAGAGAGTGGAGAGCGAGTGGGTGTGGGTGAGGGAGGCAGATTGTCTGAGGAAAAGGGAAGCAGAGAGTGGAGTCCGAGCGGGTGTGGGTGAGTGAGGCAGATTGGGTGAGAAAAAGGGAAGCAGAGAGTGGTGAAGGAGCGGGTGTGGGTGAGGGATGCAGATTGTCTGAGAGAAAGGGAAGCAGAGAGTGGAGAGCGAGCGGATGTGAGTGAGGGAGGTAGATTGTCTGAGAGAAAGGGAAGCAGAGAGAGGAGAGCGAGCGCGTGTGGGTGAGAGAGGCAGATTGTCTGAGAGAAAGGGAAGCAGAGAGTGGAGAGCGAGCGGGTGTGGGTGAGGTAGACAGATTGGGTGAGAGAAAGGGAAGCAGAGAGTGGAGACCGAGCGGGTGTGCGTGAGGGAGGCAGGTAGTCTGAGAGAAAGGGAAGCAGTGAGTGGAGGGCTAGCGGGTGTGGCTGAGGGAGGCAGATTGTCTGAGAGAAAGGGAAGCAGACAATGGCGTCCGAGCGGGTGTGGGTGAGGGAGCAAGATTGTCTGAGAGAAGGGGAAGCAGAGAGTGGAGTCCGAGAGGTTGAGTGGGTGAGGGAGGCCGATTGGGTGAGAGAAAGGGAAGCAGATAGTGGAGAGCGAGCGGGTGTGGTTGTGGGGGGGGGGAGATTGTCTGAGGGAAAGGGAACAAGAGAGAGGAGAGCGAGTGGGTGTGGGTGAGGGAGGCAATTTGTCTGAGAGAAAGGGAAGCAGAGAGTGTAGTCCGAGCGGGTGTGGGTGAGTGAGGCAGATTGTGTGAGAGAAAGGGAAGCTGAGAGTGGAGAAGAAGCGGGTGTGGGTGAGGGATGCAGATTGTCTGAGAGAAAGGGAAGCAGAGAGTGGAGAGCGAGCGGGTGTGGGCGAGGGAGGCAGATTGGGTGAGAGAAAGGGAAGCCGGGAGCGGCGTCCGAGCGGGCAGGGGTGAGGGAGGCAGATTGGGTGAGAGAAAGGGAAGCAGAGAGTGGAGAGCGAGCGGGTTTGGGTGAGGTAGGCAGATTGGGCGAGAGAAAGGGAAGCAGAGAGTCGAGACCGAGCGGGTGTGCGTGAGGGAGGCAGATTGGGTGAGAGAAAGGGAAGCAGAGAGTGGAGAGCTAGCGGGTGTGGGTGAGGGAGGCAGATTGTCTGAGAGAAAGGGAAGCAGTGAGTGGAGGGCGAGCGGGTGTGGTAGAGGGAGGCAGATTGTCTGAGAGAAAGGGAATCAGAGAGTGGAGAACGAGCGGGTGTGGGTGAGGGAGCAAGATTGTCTGAGTGATACGGAAACAGAGAGTGGAGTCCGAGCGGGTGAGTGGGTGAGGGAGGCAGACTGGGTGTGAGAAAGGGAAGCAGATATTGGAGAGCCAGCGAGTGTGGGTGAGGGAGGCAGATTGTCAGAGAGAAACGGATGCAGAAAGTGGAGAGCGAGCGGATGTGAGTGAGGGAGGCAGATTGTCTGAAAGAAAGGGAAGCAGAGAGTGGATAGCGAGCGGGTGTGGGTGAGGGAGGCAGATTGGGTGAGAGAAAGGGAAGGAGAGAGTGGAGAGCGAGCGGCTGTGGGTGAGGTAGGCAGATTGGGCGAGAGAAAGGGAAGCAGAGAGTGGAGACCGAGCGGGTGTGCGTGACGGAGGCAGATTGTCTGAGAGAAAGGGAAGCAGTGAGTGGAGGGCGAGCGGGTGTGGGTGAGGGAGGCAGATTGGGTGAGAGAAAGGGAAGCAGACAATGGCGTCGGAGCGGGTGTGGGTGAGGGAACAAGATTGTCTGAGAGAAGGGGAAGCAGAGAGTGGAGTCCGAGTGGGTGAGTGGGTGATGGAGGCAGATTGGGTGAGAGAAAGGGAAGCAGATAGTGGAGAGCGAGCGGTGGGTGTGGGAGGCGGATTGTCAGAGAGAAAGCAAGCAGAGAGTGTTGTCCGAGCGGCTGTGGGTGAGGGAGGCAGATTGGATGAGAGAAAGGGAAGCAGAGAGTTGATAGCGAGCGGGTGTGGGTGAGGGAGGCAGGTTGTCTGACAGAAAGGGAACAAGAGATTGGAGAAGGAGTGGGTGTGGGTGAGGGATGCAGATTGGGTGTGAGAAAGGGAAGCAGAGAGTGGAGGCCGAGCGGCTGTGGGTGAGGGAGGCAGATGGGATGAGAGAAAGTGAAGCAGAGAGTGGATAGCGAGCGGGTGTGGGTGAGTGAGGCAGATTGTCTGAGAGAAAGGGAAGCAGACAATGGCGTCCGAGCGGGTGTGGGTGAGCGAGCAAGATTGTCTGAGGGAAGGGGAAGCAGAGAGTGGAGTCCCAGAGGGTGCGGGTGAGGGAGGCAGATTGGGTGAGAGAAAGGGAAGCAGAGAGTGGAGTCCGAGCGGGTGTGGGTGAGGGATTCAGATTGTCTGAGAGAAAGGGAACAAGAGAGTGGAGAGCGAGTGTGTGTGGGTGAGGGAGGCAGATTGTCTGAGAGAAAGGGAAGCAGAGAGAGGAGTCCGAACGGGTATGGGTGAGGGAGGCAGATTGGGTGAGAGAAAGGGAAGCAGGGTGCGGCATCCGAGCGGTTGGGGGTGAGGAAAGCAGATTGGGTGAGAGAAAGGAAAGCAGAGAGTGGAGAGCAAGCGGGTGTGGGTGAGGGAGGAAGATTGTCTGAGAGAAATGGAATCAGAGAGTGGAGAGCGAGCGGGTGTGAGTTAGGGAGGCAGATTGGATGAGAGAAAGGGAAGCGGAGAGTGGAGAGCAAGCGGGTGTGGGTGAGGGAGGCAGATTGTCTGAGAGAAAGGGAAGCAGAGAGAGGAGTCCGAGCGGCTGTGGGTGAGGGATGCAGATTGAATGAGAGAAAGGGAAGCAGAGAGTGGAGAACGAGCGGGTGTGGGTGAGGGAGGCAGATTGGGTGAGAGAAAGGGAAGCGCAGAGTGGACCGCGAGCATGTGTGGGTGAGGGAGCCAGATTGTCTGAGAGAATGGGAAGCAGAGAGTGGAGACCGAGCGGTTGTGGGTGAGGTAGGCAAATTGTCTGAGAGAAAGGGAGCAGAGAGTGGAGTCCGAGTGGGTGTGGGCGTGGGAGGCAGATTGGGTGAGAGAAAGGGAAGCAGAGAGTGGAGAGCGACCGGGTGTGGGTGAGGGAGGCAGATTGGCTCAGAGAAATGTAAGCTGAGAGTGGAGACCGAGCTGGTGTGCGTGAGGGAGGCAGATTGAGTGAGAGAAAGGGAAGCAGAGAGATGAGAGCGAGCGGGTGTGGGTGAGGGAGGCAGATGTCTGAGAGAAAGGGAAGCAGAGTGTGGAGAGTGAGCGGGTGTGGGTGAGGGCGGCAGATTGTCAGAGAGAAAGGGATGCAGAGAGTCGAGAGCGAGCGGATGTGAGTGAGGGAGGCAGATTGAGTGAGAGAAAGGGAAGCAGAGAGATGAGAGCGAGCGGGTGTGGGTGAGGGAGGCAGATGTCTGAGAGAAAGGGAAGCAGAGTGTGGAGAGTGAGCGGGTGTGGGTGAGGGAGGCAGATTTTCTGAGAGAAAGGGAAGCAGAGAGAGGAGAGCGAGCGCGTGAGGTTCAGAGAGGCAGATTGGGTGAGAGAAAGGGAAGCAGAGAGTGGAGAGCGAGCGGGTGTGGGTGAGGGAGGCAGATTGGGTGAGAGAAAGGGAAGCAGAGAGTGGAGACCGAGCGGGTGTGCGTGAGGGAGGCAGATTGGGTGAGAGAAAGGGAAGCAGAGAGTGGAGCGCAAGCGTGTGTGGGTAGGGAGTCAGATTGTCTGAGAGAAAGGGAAGCAGACAATGGCGTCCGAGCGGGTGTGGGTGAGGGAGCAAGATTGTGTGAGAGAAAGGGAAGCAGAGAGTGGATAGCGAGCGGGTGTGAGTGAGGGAGGCAGACTGGGTGAGAGAAAGGGAAGCAGAGAGTGGAGACCGAGCGGTTGTGGGTGAGGGAGGCAGGTTGTCCGAGAGAAAGGGAAGCTGAGAGTGGAGAGCGAGCGGATGTGAGTGAGGGAGGTAGATTGTCTGAGAGAAAGGGAAGCAGAGAGTGGAGAGCGAGCGGGTGTGGGTGAGGTAGGCAGATTCGGCGAGAGAAAGGGAAGCAGAGAGTCGAGACCGAGCGGGTGTGCGAGAGTGAGGCAGACTGGGTGAGAGAAAGGGAAGCAGAGAGTGGAGAGCTAGCGGGTGTGGGTGAGGGAGGCAGATTGCCTGAGAGAAAGGGAAGCAGTGAGTGGAGGGCGAGCGGGTGTGGGTGAGGGAGGCAGATTGTCTGAGAGAAAGGGAAGCAGAGAGTGGAGACCGAGCGGGTGTGGGTGAGGGAGCAAGATTGTCTGAGAGAAAGGGAAACAGAGAGTGGAGTCCGAGCGGGTGAGTGGGTGAGGGAGGCAGACTGGGTGAGAGAAAGGGAAGCAGATATTGGAGAGCGAGCGAGTGTGGGTGAGGGAGGCAGATTGTCAGAGAGAAAGGGATGCAGAGAGTGGAGAGCGAGCTGATGTGAGTGAGGGAGGCAGATTGTCTGAGAGAAAGGGAAGCAGAGAGTGGAGAGCGAGCGGGTGTGGGTGAGGTAGGCAGATTGGGCGAGTGAAAGGGAAGCAGAGAGTGGAGACCGAGCGGGTGTGCGTGACGGAGGCAGATTGGGTGAGAGAAAGGGAAGCAGAGAGTGGAGAGCGAGCGGGTGTGAGTTATGGAGGCAGATTGGATGAGAGAAAGGGAAGCAGAGAGTGGAGAGCAAGCGGGTGTGGTTGAGGGAGGCAGATTGTCTGAGAGAATGGGAAGCAGAGAGTGGAGAGCGAGCGGGTGTGGGTGAGGTAGGCAGATTGGGCGAGTGAAAGGGAAGCAGAGAGTGGAGACCGAGCGGGTGTGCGTGACGGAGGCAGATTGGGTGAGAGAAAGGGAAGCAGAGAGTGGAGAGCTAGCGGGTGTGGGTGAGGGAGGCAGATTGTCTGAGAGAAAGGGAAGCAGAGAGTGGAGAGCGAGCGGGTGTGGGTGAGGTAGGCAGATTCGGCGAGAGAAAGGGAAGCAGAGAGTCGAGACCGAGCGGGTGTGCGAGAGTGAGGCAGACTGGGTGAGAGAAAGGGAAGCAGAGAGTGGAGAGCTAGCGGGTGTGGGTGAGGGAGGCAGATTGCCTGAGAGAAAGGGAAGCAGTGAGTGGAGGGCGAGCGGGTGTGGGTGAGGGAGGCAGATTGTCTGAGAGAAAGGGAAGCAGAGAGTGGAGACCGAGCGGGTGTGGGTGAGGGAGCAAGATTGTCTGAGAGAAAGGGAAACAGACAGTGGAGTCCGAGCGGGTGAGTGAGTGAGGGAGGCAGACTGGGTGAGAGAAAGGGAAGCAGATATTGGAGAGCGAGCGAGTGTGGGTGAGGGAGGCAGATTGTCAGAGAGAAAGGGATGCAGAGAGTGGAGAGCGAGCTGATGTGAGTGAGGGAGGCAGATTGTCTGAGAGAAAGGGAAGCAGAGAGTGGAGAGCGAGCGGGTGTGGGTGAGGTAGGCAGATTGGGCGAGTGAAAGGGAAGCAGAGAGTGGAGACCGAGCGGGTGTGCGTGACGGAGGCAGATTGGGTGAGAGAAAGGGAAGCAGAGAGTGGAGAGCGAGCGGGTGTGAGTTATGGAGGCAGATTGGATGAGAGAAAGGGAAGCAGAGAGTGGAGAGCAAGCGGGTGTGGTTGAGGGAGGCAGATTGTCTGAGAGAATGGGAAGCAGAGAGTGGAGAGCGAGCGGGTGTGGGTGAGGTAGGCAGATTGGGCGAGTGAAAGGGAAGCAGAGAGTGGAGACCGAGCGGGTGTGCGTGACGGAGGCAGATTGGGTGAGAGAAAGGGAAGCAGAGAGTGGAGAGCTAGCGGGTGTGGGTGAGGGAGGCAGATTGTCTGAGAGAAAGGGAAGCAGTGAGTGGAGGGCGAGCGGGTGTGGGTGAGGGAGGCAGATTGTCTGAGAGAAAGGGAAGCAGACAATGGCGTCCGAGCGGGTGTGGGTGAGGGAGCAAGATTGTCTGAGAGAAGGGGAAGCAGAGAGTGGAGTCCGAGTGGGTGAGTGGGTGATAGAGGCAGATTGGGTGAGTGAAAGGGAAGCGGATAGTGGAGAGCGAGCGGGTGTGGGTGTGGGAGGCAGATTGTCAGAGAGAAAGGGAAGTAGAGAGTGGAGTCAAAGCGGCTGTGGGTGAGGGAGGCAGATTGGATGAGAGAAAGGGAAGCAGAGAGTGGAGAGCGAGCGGGTGTGGGTGAGGTAGGCAGATTGGGCGAGAGAAAGGGTAGCAGAGAGTCGAGACCGAGCGGGTGTGCGTGAGGGAGGCAGATTGGGTGAGAGAAAGGGAAGCAGAGAGTGGAGAGCTAGCGGGTGTGGGTGAGGGAGGCAGATTGCCTGAGAGAAAGGGAAGCAGTGAGTGGAGGGCGGGCTGGTGTGGGTGAGGGAGGCAGATTGTCTGAGAGAAAGGGAAGCAGAGAGTGGAGACCGAGCGGGTGTGGGTGAGGGAGCAAGATTGTCTGAGAGATAGGGAAACAGAGAGTGGAGTCCGAGCGGGTGAGTGGGTGAGGGAGGCAGACTGGGTGAGAGAAAGGGAAGCAGAAAGCGGAGAGCGAGCGGGTGTGGGTGTGGGAGGCAGATTGTCAGAGAGAAAGGGAAGCAGAGAGTGGAGTCCGAGCGGCTGTGGGTGAGGGAGGCAGATTGGATGAGAGAAAGTGAAGCAGAGAGTGGATAGCGAGCGGGTGTGGGTGAGGGAGCAAGATTGTCTGAGAGAAGGGGAAGCAGAGAGTGGAGTCCCAGCGGGTGCGGGTGAGGGAGGCAGATTGTCTGAGGGAAAGGGAACAAGAGAGTGGAGAGCGAGTGGGTGTGGGTGAGGGAGGCAGATTGTCTGAGAGAAAGGGAAGCAGAGAGAGGAGTCCGAGCGGGTATGGGTGAGGGAGGCAGATTGGGTGAGAGAAAGGGAAGCAGAGAGTGGAGAAGAAGCGGGTGTGGGTGAGGGATGCAGAGTGTCTGAGAGAAAGGGAAGCAGAGAGTGGAGAGCGAGCGGGTGTGGGTGAGGGAGGCAGATTGGGTGAGAGAAAGGGAAGCAGGGAGCGGCATCCGAGCGGTTGGGGGTGAGGAAAGCAGATTGGGCGAGAGAAAGGAAAGCAGAGAGTGGAGAGCAAGCGGGTGTGGGTGAGGGAGGAAGATTGTCTGAGAGAAATGGAAGCAGAGAGTGGAGAGCGAGCGGGTGTGAGTTATGGAGGCAGATTGGATGAGAGAAAGGGAAGCAGAGAGTGGAGAGCAAGCGGGTGTGGTTGAGGGAGGCAGATTGTCTGAGAGAAAGGGAAGCAGAGAGTGGAGTCCGAGCGGCTGTGGGTGAGGGATGCAGATTGATTGAGAGAAAGGGAATCAGAGAGTGGAGAACAAGCGGGTGTGGGTGAGGGAGGCAGATTGGGTGAGAGAAAGGGAAGCACAGAGTGGACCGCGAGCGTGTGTGGGTGACGGAGCCAGATTGTCTGAGAGAATGGGAAGCAGAGAGTGGAGACCGAGCGGTTGTGGGTGAGGGAGGCAAATTGTCTGAGAGAAAGGGAGCAGAGAGTGGAGTCCGAGTGGGTGTGGGCGTGGGAGGCAGATTGGGTGAGAGAAAGGGAAGCAGAGAGTGGAGAGCGAGCGAGTGTGGGTGAGGGAGGCAGATATAGTGAGAGAAAGGGAAGCAGAGAGATGAGAGCGAGCGGGTTTGGGTGAGGGAGGCAGATGTCTGAGAGAAAGGGAAGCAGAGTGTGGAGAGTGAGCGGGTGTGGTTGAGGGAGGCAGATTGTCAGAGAGAAAGGGATGCAGAGAGTGGAGAGCGAGCGGATGTGAGTGAGGGAGGCAGATTGTCTGAGAGAAAGGGAAGCAGAGAGAGGAGAGCGAGCGCGTGTGGTTGAGAGAGGCAGATTGTCTGAGTGAAAGGGAAGCAGTGAGTGTAGAGCGAGCGGGTGTGGGTGAGGGAGGCAGATTGGGTGAGAGAAAGGGAAGCAGAGAGTGGAGACCGAGCGTGTGTGGGTGAGGGAGCAAGATTGTCTGAGAGAAAGGGAAGCAGAGAGTGGAGCGCAAGCGTGTGTGGGTGAGGGAGTCAGATTGTCTGAGAGAAAGGGAAGCAGACAATGGCGTCCGAGCGGGTGTGGGTGAGGGAGCAAGATTGTCTGAGAGAAAGGGAAGCAGAGAGTGGATAGCGAGCGGGTGTGTGTGAGGGAGGCAGATTGGGTGAGAGAAAGGGAAGCAGAGAGTGGAGACCGAGCGGTTGTGGGTGAGGGAGGCAGGTTGTCTGAGAGAAAGGGAAGCAGAGAGTGGAGAGCGAGTGGGTGTGGGTGAGGGAGGCAGATTGTCTGAGAAGAAGGGAAGCAGAGAGTGGAGACCGAGCGGGTGTGCGCGAAGGAGGCAGATTGGGTGAGAGAAAGGGAAGCAGAGAGTGGAGCGCGAGCGTGTGTGGGTGAGGGAGCCAGATTGGGTGAGAGAAAGATAAGCAGAGAGTTGAGACCGAGCGGGTGTGGGTGAGGGAGGCAGATCGTCTGAGAGAAAGGGAAGCAGTGAGTGGAGGGCGAGCGCGTGTGGCTGAGGGAGGCAGATTGTCTGAGAGAAAGGGAAGCAGACAATGGCGTCCGAGCGGGTGAGGGTGAGGGAGCAAGATTGTCTGAGAGACGGGGAAGCAGAGAGTGGAGTCCGAGCGGGTGAGTGGGTGAGCGAGGCAGATTGGGTGAGAGAAAGGGAAGTAGAGAGAGGAGTCCGAGCGGGTGAGTGGGTGAGCGAGGCAGATTGGGTGAGAGAAAGGGAAGCAGAGAGAGGAGTCCGAACGGGTATGGGTGAGGGAGGCAGATTGGGTGAGAGAAAGGGAAGCAGGGTGCGGCATCCGAGCGGTTGGGGGTGAGGAAAGCAGATTGGGTGAGAGAAAGGAAAGCAGAGAGTGGAGAGCAAGCGGGTGTGGGTGAGGGAGGAAGATTGTCTGAGAGAAATGGAATCAGAGAGTGGAGAGCGAGCGGGTGTGAGTTAGGGAGGCAGATTGGATGAGAGAAAGGGAAGCGGAGAGTGGAGAGCAAGCGGGTGTGGGTGAGGGAGGCAGATTGTCTGAGAGAAAGGGAAGCAGAGAGAGGAGTCCGAGTGGCTGTGGGTGAGGGATGCAGATTGAATGAGAGAAAGGGAAGCAGAGAGTGGAGAACGAGCGGGTGTGGGTGAGGGAGGCAGATTGGGTGAGAGAAAGGGAAGCGCAGAGTGGACCGCGAGCATGTGTGGGTGAGGGAGCCAGATTGTCTGAGAGAATGGGAAGCAGAGAGTGGAGACCGAGCGGTTGTGGGTGAGGGAGGCAAATTGTCTGAGAGAAAGGGAGCAGAGAGTGGAGTCCGAGTGGGTGTGGGCGTGTGAGGCAGATTGGGTGAGAGAAAGGGAAGCAGAGAGTGGAGCGCGACCGGGTGTGGGTGAGGGAGGCAGATTGGCTCAGAGAAATGTAAGCTGAGAGTGGAGACCGAGCTGGTGTGCGTGAGGAAGGCAGATTGAGTGAGAGAAAGAGAAGCAGAGAGATGAGAGCGAGCGGGTGTGGGTGAGGGAGGCAGATGTCTGAGAGAAAGGGAAGCAGAGTGTGGAGAGTGAGCGGGTGTGGGTGAGGGAGGCAGATTGTCAGAGAGAAAGGGATGCAGAGAGTGGAGAGCGAGCGGATGTGAGTGAGGGAGGCAGATTGAGTGAGAGAAAGGGAAGCAGAGAGATGAGAGCGAGCGGGTGTGGGTGAGGGAGGCAGATGTCTGAGAGAAAGGGAAGCAGAGTGTGGAGAGTGAGCGGGTGTGGGTGAGGGAGGCAGATTGTCTGAGAGAAAGCGAAGCAGAGAGAGGAGAGCGAGCGCGTGAGGTTCAGAGAGGCAGATTGTCTGAGTGAAAGGGAAGCAGAGAGTGGAGAGCGAGCGGGTGTGGGTGAGGGAGGCAGATTGGGTGAGAGAAAGGGAAGCAGAGAGTGGAGACTGAGCGGGTGTGCGTGAGGGAGGCAGATTGTATGAGAGAAAGGGAAGCAGAGAGTGGAGCGCAAGCGTGTGTGGGTAGGGAGTCAGATTGTCTGAGAGAAAGGGAAGCAGACAATGGCGTCCGAGCGGGTGTGGGTGAGGGAGCAAGATTGTGTGAGAGAAAGGGAAGCAGAGAGTGGATAGCGAGCGGGTGTGAGTGAGGGAGGCAGACTGGGTGAGAGAAAGGGAAGCAGAGAGTGGAGACCGAGCGGTTGTGGGTGAGGGAGGCAGGTTGTCCGAGAGAAAGGGAAGCTGAGAGTGGAGAGCGAGCGGATGTGAGTGAGGGAGGTAGATTGTCTGAGAGAAAGGGAAGCAGAGAGTGGAGAGCGAGCGGGTGTGGGTGAGGTAGGCAGATTCGGCGAGAGAAAGGGAAGCAGAGAGTCGAGACCGAGCGGGTGTGCGAGAGTGAGACAGACTGGGTGAGAGAAAGGGAAGCAGAGAGTGGAGAGCTAGCGGGTGTGGGTGAGGGAGGCAGATTGCCAGAGAGAAAGGGAAGCAGTGAGTGGAGGGCGAGCGGGTGTGGGTGAGGGAGGCAGATTGTATGAGAGAAAGGGAAGCAGAGAGTGGAGACCGAGCGGGTGTGGGTGAGGGAGCAAGATTGTCTGAGAGAAAGGGAAACAGAGAGTGGTGTCCGAGCGGGTGAGTGGGTGAGGGAGGCAGACTGGTTGAGAGAAAGGGAAGCAGATATTGGAGAGCGAGCGAGTGTGGGTGAGGGAGGCAGATTGTCAGAGAGAAAGGGAGGCAGAGAGTGGAGAGCGAGCTGATGTGAGTGAGGGAGGCAGGTTGTCTGAGAGAAAGGGAAGCAGAGAGTGGAGAGCGAGCGGGTGTGGGTGAGGTAGGCAGATTGGGCGAGTGAAAGGGAAGCAGAGAGTGGAGACCGAGCGGGTGTGCGTGACGGAGGCAGATTGGGTGAGAGAAAGGGAAGCAGAGAGTGGAGAGCGAGCGGGTGTGAGTTATGGAGGCAGATTGAATGAGAGAAAGGGAAGCAGAGAGTGGAGAGCAAGCGGGTGTGGTTGAGGGAGGCAGATTGTCTGAGAGAATGGGAAGCAGAGAGTGGAGAGCGAGCGGGTGTGGGTGAGGTAGGCAGATTGGGCGAGTGAAAGGGAAGCAGAGAGTGGAGACCGAGCGGGTGTGCGTGACGGAGGCAGATTAGGTGAGAGAAAGGGAAGCAGAGAGTGGAGAGCTAGCGGGTGTGGGTGAGGGAGGCAGATTGTCTGAGAGAAAGGGAAGCAGTGAGTGGAGGGCGAGCGGGTGTGGGTGCGGGAGGCAGATTGTCTGAGAGAAAGGGAAGCAGACAATGGCGTCCGAGCGGGTGTGGGTGGGGGAGCAAGATTGTCTGAGAGAAGGGGAAGCAGAGAGTGGAGTCCGAGTGGGTGAGTGGGTGATGGAGGCAGATTGGGTGAGAGAAAGGGAAGCGGATAGTGGAGAGCGAGCGGGTGTGGGTGTGGGAGGCAGATTGTCAGAGAGAAAGGGAAGCAGAGAGTGGAGTCCGAGCGGCTGTGGGTGAGGGAGGCAGATTGGATGAGAGAAAGGGAAGCAGAGAGTGGAGAGCGAGCGGGTGTGGGTGAGGTAGGAAGATTGGGCGAGAGAAAGGGTAGCAGAGAGTCGAGACCGAGCGGGTGTGCGTGAGGGAGGCAGATTGGGTGAGAGAAAGGGAAGCAGAGAGTGGAGAGCTAGCGGGTGTGGGTGAGGGAGGCAGATTGCCTGAGAGAAAGGGAAGCAGTGAGTGGAGGGCGAGCTGGTGTGGGTGAGGGAGGCAGATTGTCTGAGAGAAAGGGAAGCAGAGAGTGGAGACCGAGCGGGTGTGGGTGAGGGAGCAAGATTGTCTGAGAGATAGGGAAACAGAGAGTGGAGTCCGAGCGGGTGAGTGGGTGAGGGAGGCAGACTGGGTGAGAGAAAGGGAAGCAGAAAGCGGAGAGCGAGCGGCTGTGGGTGAGGGAGGCAGATTGGATGAGAGAAAGTGAAGCAGAGAGTGGATAGCGAGCGGGTGTGGGTGAGGGAGGCAGATTGTCTGAGCGAAAGGGAAGCAGACAATGGCGTCCGAGCGGGTGTGGGTGAGGGAGCAAGATTGTCTGAGAGAAGGGGAAGCAGAGAGTGGAGTCCCAGCGGGTGCGGGTGAGGGAGGCAGATTGTCTGAGAGAAAGGGAAGCAGAGAGTGGAGTCCGAGCGGCTGTGGGAGAGGGAGGCAGATTGGATGAGAGAAAGTGAAGCAGAGAGTGGATAGCGAGCGGGTGTGGGTGAGGGAGGCAGATTGTCTGAGCGAAAGGGAAGCAGACAATGGCGTCCGAGCGGGTGTGGGTGAGGGAGCAAGATTGTCTGAGAGAAGGGGAAGCAGAGAGTGGAGTCCCAGCGGGTGCGGGTGAGGGAGGCAGATTGTCTGAGAGAAAGTGAAGCAGAGAGAGGAGTCCGAGCGGGTATGGGTGAGGGAGGCAGATTGGGTGAGAGAAAGGGAAGCAGAGAGTGGAGAAGAAGCGGGTGTGGGTGAGGGATGCAGAGTGTCTGAGAGAAAGGGAAGCAGAGAGTGGAGAGCGAGCGGGTGTGGGTGAGGGAGGCAGATTGAGTGAGAGAAAGGGAAGCAGGGAGCGGCATCCGAGCGGTTGGGGGTGAGGAAAGCAGATTGGGCGAGAGAAAGGAAAGCAGAGAGTGGAGAGCAAGCGGGTGTGGGTGAGGGAGGAAGATTGTCTGAGAGAAATGGAAGCAGAGAGTGGAGAGCGAGCGGGTGTGAGTTATGGAGGCAGATTGGATGAGAGAAAGGGAAGCAGAGAGTGGAGAGCAAGCGGGTGTGGTTGAGGGAGGCAGATTGTCTGAGAGAAAGGGAAGCAGAGAGTGGAGTCCGAGCGGCTGTGGGTGAGGGATGCAGATTGATTTAGAGAAAGGGAATCAGAGAGTGGAGAACAAGCGGGTGTGGGTGAGGGAGGCAGATTGGGTGAGAGAAAGGGAAGCACATAGTGGACCGCGAGCGTGTGTGGGTGACGGAGCCAGATTGTCTGAGAGAATGGGAAGCAGAGAGTGGAGACCGAGCGGTTGTGGGTGAGGGAGGCAAATTGTCTGAGAGAAAGGGAGCAGAGTGTGGAGTCCGAGTGGGTGTGGGCGTGGGAGGCAGATTGGGTGAGAGAAAGGGAAGCAGAGAGTGGAGAGCGAGCGAGTGTGGGTGAGGGAGGCAGATTGAGTGAGAGAAAGGGAAGCAGAGAGATGAGAGCGAGCGGGTGTGGGTGAGGGAGGCAGATGTCTGAGAGAAAGGGAAGCAGAGTGTGGAGAGTGAGCGGGTGTGGTTGAGGGAGGCAGATTGTCAGAGAGAAAGGGATGCAGAGAGTGGAGAGCGAGCGGATGTGATTGAGGGAGGCAGATTGTCTGAGAGAAAGGGAAGCAGAGAGAGGAGAGCGAGCGCGTGTGGTTGAGAGAGGCAGATTGTCTGAGTGAAAGGGAAGCAGTGAGTGTAGAGCGAGCGGGTGTGGGTGAGGGAGGCAGATTGGGTGAGAGAAAGGGAAGCAGAGAGTGGAGACCGAGCGTGTGTGCATGAGGGAGGCAGATTGGGTGAGAGAAAGGGAAGCAGAGAGTGGAGCGCAAGCGTGTGTGGGTGAGGGAGTCAGATTGTCTGAGAGAAAGGGAAGCAGACAATGGCGTCCGAGCGGGTGTGGGTGAGGGAGCAAGATTGTCTGAGAGAAAGGGAAGCAGAGAGTGGATAGCGAGCGGGTGTGTGTGAGGGAGGCAGATTGGGTGAGAGAAAGGGAAGCAGAGAGTGGAGACCGAGCGGTTGTGGGTGAGGGAGGCAGGTTGTCTGAGAGAAAGGGAAGCAGAGAGTGGAGAGCGAGTGGGTGTGGGTGAGGGAGGCAGATTGTCTGAGAAGAAGGGAAGCAGAGAGTGGAGACCGAGCGGGTGTGCGCGAAGGAGGCAGATTGGGTGAGAGAAAGGGAAGCAGAGAGTGGAGCGCGAGCGTGTGTGGGTGAGGGAGCCAGATTGGGTGAGAGAAAGATAAGCAGAGAGTTGAGACCGAGCGGGTGTGGGTGAGGGAGGCAGATCGTCTGAGAGAAAGGGAAGCAGTGAGTGGAGGGCGAGCGCGTGTGGCTGAGGGAGGCAGATTGTCTGAGAGAAAGGGAAGCAGACAATGGCGTCCGAGCGGGTGAGGGTGAGGGAGCAAGATTGTCTGAGAGAAGGGGAAGCAGAGAGTGGTGTCCGAGCGGGTGAGTGGGTGAGCGAGGCAGATTGGGTGAGAGAAAGGGAAGCAGATAGTGGAGAGCGAGCGGGTATGGTTGTGGGAGGCAGATTGTCAGAGAGAAAGGGAAGTAGAGAGTGGAGTCCGAGCGGCTGTGGGTGGTGGAGGCAGATTGGATGAGAGAAAGGGAAGCAGTGAGTGGATAGCGAGCGGGTGTGGGTGAGGGAGGCAGGTTGTCTGAGAGAAAGGGAAGCAGAGAGTGGAGTCCGAGCGGGTGGCTGGGTGAGGGTGGCAGATTGGGTTAGAGTAAGGGAAGCAGAGAGTGGACAGCGAGCCGGTGTCGGTGAGGGAGGCAGATTGTCTGAGGGAAAGGGAACAAGAGAGTGGAGAGCGTGTGGGTGTGGGTGAGGGAGGCAATTTGTCTGAGAGAAAGGGAAGCAGAGAGTGGAGTCCGAGCGGGTGTGGGTGAGTGAGGCAGATTGGGTGAGAGAAAGGGAAGCAGAGAGTGGAGAAGAAGCGGGTGTGGGTGAGGGATGCAGATTGTCTGAGAGAAAGGGAAGCAGAGAGTGGAGAGCGAGCGGGTGTGGGTGAGGGAGTCAGATTGGGTGAGAGAAAGGGAAGCCGCGAGCGGCGCAGCAGTGGGTAGGGGTGAGGGAGGCAGATTGGGTGAGAGAAAGGGAAGCAGAGAGTGGAGAGCGAGCGGATGTGAGTGAGGGAGGTAGATTGTCTGAGAGAAAGGGAAGCAGAGAGTGGAGAGCGAGCGGGTGTGGGTGAGGTAGGCAGATTGGGCGATAGAATGGGAAGCGGAGAGTCGAGACCGAGCGGGTGTGCGTGAGGGAGGCACATTGGGTGAGAGAAAGGGAAGCAGATAGTGGAGAGCTAGCGGGTGTGGGTGAGGGAGGCAGATTGTCTGAGAGAAAGGGAAGCAGTGAGTGGAGGGCGAGAGGGTGTGGTAGAGGGAGGCAGATTGTCTGAGAGAAAGGGAAGCAGAGAGTGGAGACCGAGCGGGTGTGGGTGAGGGAGCAAGATTGTCTGAGAGATACGGAAACAGAGAGTGGAGTACGAGCGGCTGAGTGGGTGAGGGAGGCAGACTTGGGTGAGAGAAAGGGAAGCAGATATTGGAGAGCGAGCGAGTGTGGGTGAGGGAGGCAGATTGTCAGAGAGAAAGGGATACAGAGATTGGAGAGCGAGCGGATGTGAGTGAGGGAGGCAATTTGTCTGAGAGAAAGGGAAGCAGAGAGTGGAGTCCGAGCGGGTGTGGGTGAGTGAGGCAGATTGGGTGAGAGAAAGGGAAGCAGAGAGTGGAGAAGAAGCGGGTGTGGGTGAGGGATGCAGATTGTCTGAGAGAAAGGGAAGCAGAGAGTGGAGAGCGAGCGGGTGTGGGTGAGGGAGGCATATTGGGTGAGAGAAAGGGAAGCCGGGAGCGGCGCAGGAGCGGGTAGGGGTGAGGGAGGCAGATTGGGTGAGAGAAAGGGAAGCAGAGAGTGAAGAGCGAGCGGGTGTGGGTGAGGTAGGCAGATTGGTCGATAGAATGGGAAGCGGAGAGTCGAGACCGAGCGGGTGTGCGTGAGGGAGGCAGATTGGGTGAGAGAAAGGGAAGCAGAGAGTGGAGAGCTAGAGGGTGTGGGTGAGGGAGGCAGATTGTCTGAGAGAAAGGGAAGCAGTGACTGGAGGGCGAGAGGGTGTGGTAGAGGGAGGCAGATTGTCTGAGAGAAAGGGAAGCAGAGAGTGGAGACCGAGCGGGTGTGGGTGAGGGAGCAAGATTGTCTGAGAGATACGGAAACAGAGAGTGGAGTACGAGCGGGTGAGTGGGTGAGGGAGGCAGACTTGGGTGAGAGAAAGGGAAGCAGATATTGGAGAGCGAGCGAGTGTGGGTGAGGGAGGCAGATTGTCAGAGAGAAAGGGATGCAGAGAGTGGAGAGCGAGCGGATGTGAGTGAGGGAGGCAGATTGTCTGAAAGAAAGGGAAGCAGAGAGTGGATAGCGAGCGGCTGTGGGTGAGGTAGGCAGATTGGGCGAGAGAAAGGGAAGCAGAGAGAGGAGACCGAGCGGGTGTGCGTGACGGAGGCAGATTTTCTGAGAGAAAGGGAAGCAGTGAGTGGAGGGCGAGCGGGTGTGGGTGAGGGAGGCAGATTGGGTGAGAGAATGGGAAGCAAACAATGACGTCCGAGCGGGTGTGGGTGAGGGAATAAGATTGTCTGAGAGAAGGGGAAGCAGAGAGTGGAGTCCGAGTGGGTGAGTGGGTGATGGAGGCAGATTGGGGGAGAGAAAGGGAAGCAGATAGTGGAGAGCGAGCGGGTGTGGGTGTGGGAGGCAGATTGTCAGAGAGAAAGCAAGCAGAGAGTGGAGTCCGAGCGGCTGTGGGTGAGGGAGGCAGATTGGATGAGAGAAAGGGAAGCAGAGAGTGGATAGCGAGCGGGTGTGGGTGAGGGAGGCAGGTTGTCTGACAGAAAGGGAACAAGAGAGTGGAGAAGGAGTGGGTGTGGGTGAGGGATGCAGATTGGGTGTGAGAAAGGGAAGCAGAGAGTGGAGGCCGAGCGGCTGTGGGTGAGGGAGGCAGATGGGATGAGAGAAAGTGAAGCAGAGAGTGGATAGCGAGCGGGTGTGGGTGAGTGAGGCAGATTGTCTGAGAGAAAGGGAAGCAGAGAGTGGAGGGCGAGCGGGTGTGGGTGAGGTAGGCAGATTGGGCGAGAGAAAGGGAAGCAAAGAGTGGAGACCGAGCGGGTGTGCGTGACGGAGGCAGATTGGGTGAGAGAAAGGGAAGCAGAGAGTGGAGAGCTAGCGGGTGTGGGTGAGGGAGGCAGATTGTCTGAGAGAAAGGGAAGCAGTGAGTGGAGGGCGAGCGGGTGTGGGTGAGGGAGGCAGAATGTCTGAGAGAAAGGGAAGCAGACAATGGCGTCCGAGCGGGTGTGGGTGAGGGAGCAAGATTGTCTGAGAGAAAGGGAAGCAGAGAGTGGAGTCCGAGTGGGTGAGTGGGTGATGGAGGCAGATTGGGTGAGAGAAAGGGAAGCACATAGTGGAGAGCGAGCGGGTGTGGGTGTGGGAGGCAGATTGTCAGAGACAAAGTGAAGCAGAGAGTGGAGTCCGAGCGGCTGTGGGTGAGGGAGGCAGATTGGATGAGAGAAAGGGAAGCAGAGAGTGGAGAGCGAGCGGGTGCGGGTGAGGTAGGCAGATTGGGCGAGAGAAAGGGAAGCAGAGAGTCGAGACCGAGCGGGTGTGCGTGAGGGAGGCAGATTGGGTGCGAGAAAGGGAAGCAGAGAGTGGAGACCGAGCGGGTGTGGGTGAGGGAGCAAGATTGTCTGAGAGATAGGGAAACAGAGAGTGGAGTCCGAGCGGGTGAGTGGGTGAGGGAGGCAGACTGGGTGAGAGAAAGGGAAGCAGAAAGCGGAGAGCGAGCGGGTGTGTGTGTGGGAGGCAGATTGTCAGAGAGAAAGGGAAGCAGAGAGTGGAGTCCGAGCGGCTGTGGGTGAGGGAGGCAGATTGGATGAGAGAAAGGGAAGCAGAGAGTGGATAGCGAGCGGGTGTGGGTGAGGGAGGCAGATTGTCTGAGAGAAAGGGAAGCAGCCAATGGCATCCGAGCGGGTGTGGGTGAGGGAGCAAGATTGTCTGAGAGAAGGGGAAGCAGAGAGTGGAGTCCCAGCGGGTGCGGGTGAGGGAGGCAGATTGGGTGAGAGAAAGGGAAGCAGAGAGTGGAGTCCGAGCGGGTGTGGGTGAGGGATTCAGATTGTCTGAGAGAAAGGGAACAAGAGAGTGGAGAGTGAGTGGGTGTGGGTGAGGGATGCAGATTGTCTGAGAGAAAGGGAAGCAGAGAGAGGAGTCCGAGCGGGTATGGGTGAGGGAGGCAGATTGGGTGAGAGAAAGGGAAGCAGAGAGTGGAGAAGAAGCGGGTGTGGGTGAGGGATGCAGAGTGTCTGAGAGAAAGGGAAGCAGAGAGTGGAGAGCGAGCGGGTGTGGGTGAGGGAGGCAGATTGGGTGAGAGAAAGGGAAGCAGGGAGCGGCATCCGAGCGGTTGGGGGTGAGGAAAGCAGATTGGGTGAGAGAAAGGAAAGCAGAGAGTGGAGAGCATGCGGGTGTGGGTGAGGGAGGAAGATTGTCTGAGAGAAATGGAAGCAGAGAGTGGAGAGCGAGCGGGTGTGAGTTAGGGAGGCAGATTGGATGAGAGAAAGGGAAGCAGAGAGTGGAGAGCAAGCGGGTGTGGTTGAGGGAGGCAGATTGTCTGAGAGAAAGGGAAGCAGAGAGTGGAGTCCGAGCGGCTGTGGGTGAGGGATGCAGATTGATTGAGAGAAAGGGAATCAGAGAGTGGAGAACGAGCGGGTGTGGGTGAGGGAGGCAGATTGGGTGAGAGAAAAGGAAGCACAGAGTGGACCGCGAGCGTGTGTGGGTGAGGGAGCCAGATTGTCTGAGAGAATGGGAAGCAGAGAGTGGAGACCGAGCGGTTGTGGGTCAGGGAGGCAAATTGTCTGAGAGAAAGGGAGCAGAGAGTGGAGTCCGAGTGGGTGTGGGCGTGGGAGGCAGATTGGGTGAGAGAAAGGGAAGCAGAGAGTGGAGAGCGAGCGGGTGTGGGTGAGGGAGGCAGATTGAGTGAGAGAAAGGGAAGCAGATAGATGAGAGCGAGCGGGTGCGGGTGAGGGAGGCAGATGTCTGAGAGAAAGGGAAGCAGAGTGTGGAGAGTGAGCGGGTGTGGGTGAGGGAGGCAGATTGTCAGAGAGAAAGGGATGCAGAGAGTGGAGAGCGAGCGGATGTGAGTGAGGGAGGCAGATTGTCTGAGAGAAAGGGAAGCAGAGAGAGGAGAGCGAGCGCGCGTGGTTGAGAGAGGCAGATTGTCTGAGTGAAAGGGAAGCAGAGAGTGGAGAGCGAGCGGGTGTGGGTGAGGGAGGCAGATTGGGTGAGAGAAAGGGAAGCAGAGAGTGGAGACCGAGCGTGTTTGCGTGAGGGAGGCAGATTGGGTGAGAGAAAGGGAAGCAGAGAGTGGAGCGCAAGCGTGTGTGGGTGAGGGAGTCAGATTGTCTGAGAGAAAGGGAAGCAGACAATGGCATCCGAGCGGGTGTGGGTGAGGGAGCAAGACTGTCTGAGAGAAAGGGAAGCAGAGAGTGGATAGCGAGCGGGTGTGTGTGAGGGAGGCAGATTGGGTGAGAGAAAGGGAAGCAGAGAGTGGAGACCGAGCGGTTGTGGGTGAGGGAGGCAGGTTGTCTGAGAGAAAGGGAAGCAGAGAGTGGAGAGCGAGTGGGTGTGGGTGAGGGAGGCAGATTGTCTGAGAAGAAGGGAAGCAGAGAGTGGAGACCGAGCGGGTGTGCGCGAAAAAGGCAGATTGGGTGAGAGAAAGGGAAGCAGAGAGTGCAGCGCAAGCGTGTGTGGTTGAGGGAGCCAGATTGGGGGAGAGAAAGATAAGCAGAGAGTTGAGACCGAGCGGGTGTGGGTGAGTGAGGCAGATCGTCTGAGAGAAAGGGAAGCAGATAGTGGAGCGCGAGCGTGTGTGGGTGAGGGAGCCATATTGTCTGAGAGAATGGGAAGCAGAGAGTGGAGACCGAGCAGGTGTGGGTGAGGGAGGCAGAATGTCTGAGAGAAAGGGGAGCAGAGTGTGGAGAGTGAGCGGGTGTGGGTGAGGGAGGCAGATTGTCAGAGAGAAAGGGATGCAGAGAGTAGAGAGCGAGCGGATGTGAGTGAGGGAGACAGATTGTCTGAGAGAATGGGATGCAGAGAGAGGAGAGACATCGCGTGTGGTTGAGAGAGGCAGATTGTCTGAGAGAAAGGGAAGCAGAGAGTGGAGAGCGAGCGGGTGTGGGTGAGGTAGGCAGATTGGGCTAGAGAAAGGGAAGCAGAGAGTGGAGACCGAGCGGGTGTGCGTGAGGGAGGCAGATTTGGTGAGAGAAAGGGAAGCAGATAGTGGAGAGCTAGCGGGTCTGGATGAGAGAGGCAGATTGTCAGAGAGAAAGGGAAGCAGAGAGTGGAGAGCGAGCGGGTGTGGGTGAGGTAGGCAGATTTGGTGAGAGAAAGGGAAGCAGAGAGTGGAGACCGAGCGGGTGTGCGTGAGGGAGGCAGATAGTGTGAGAGAAAGGGAAGCAGTGACTGGAGGGCGAGCGGGTGTGGCTGAGGGAGGCAGATTGTCTGAGAGAAAGGGAAGCAGACAATGGCGTCCGAGCGGGTGTGGGTGAGGGAGCAAGATTGTCTGAGAGAAGGGGAAGCAGAGAGTGGAGTCCGAGCGGGTGAGTGGGTGAGCGAGGCAGATTGGGCGAGAGAAAGGGAAGCAGATAGTGGAGAGCGAGCGGGTGTGGTTGTGGGAGGCAGATTGTCAGAGAGAAAGGGAAGCAGAGAGTGGAGTCCGAGCGGCTGTGGGTGATGGAGGCAGATTGGATGAGAGAAAGGGAAGCAGAGAGTGGATAGCGAGCGGGTGTGGGTGAGGGAGGCAGGTTGTCTGAGAGAAAGGGAAGCAGAGAGTGGAGTCCGAGCGGGTGGCTGGGTCAGGGTGGCAGATTGGGTTAGAGTAAGGGAAGCAGAGAGTGGACAGCGAGCCGGTGTCGGTGAGGGAGGCAGATTGTCTGAGGGAAAGGGAACAAGAGAGTGGAGAGCGAGTGGGTGTGGGTGAGGGAGGCAATTTGTCTGAGAGAAAGGGAAGCAGAGAGTGGAGTCCGAGCGGGTGTGGGTGAGTGAGGCAGATTGCGTGAGAGAAAGGGAAGCAGAGAGTGGAGAAGAAGCGGGTGTGGGTGAGGGATGCAGATTGTCTGAGAGAAAGGGAAGCAGAGAGTGGAGAGCGAGCGGGTGTGGGTGAGGGAGGCAGATTGGGTGAGAGAAAGGGAAGCCGGGAGCGGCGCCCGAGCGGGTAGGGGTGAGGGAGGCAGATTGGGTGAGAGAAAGGGAAGCAGAGAGTGAAGAGCGAGCGGATGTGAGTGAGGGAGGTAGATTGTCTGACAGAAAGGGAAGCAGAGAGTGGAGAGCGAGCGGGTGTGGGTGAGATAGGCAGATTGGGCGAGAGAAAGGGAAGCGGAGAGTCGAGACCGAGCGGTTGTGCGTGAGGGAGGCAGATTTGGTGAGAGAAAGGGAAGCAGAGAGTGGAGAGCGAGCGAGTGTGGGTGAGGGAGGCAGATTGTCAGAGAGAATAGGATGCAGAGAGTGGAGAGCGAGCGGGTGTGGGTGAGGTAGGCAGATTGGGCGAGAGAAAGGAAAGCGGAGAGTCGAGACCGAGCGGGTGTGCGTGAGGGAGGCAGATTGGGTGAGAGAAAGGGAAGCAGTGAGTGGAGGGCGAGCGAGTGTGGGTGAGGGAGGCAGATTGTCTGAGAGAAAGGGAAGCAGTGAGTGGAGGGCGAGCGGGTGTGGTAGATGGAGGCAGATTGTCTGAGAGAAAGGGAAGCAGAGAGTGGAGACCGAGCGGGTGTGGGTGAGGGAGCAAGATTGTCTGAGAGATAGGGAAACAGAGAGTGGAGTCCGAGCGGGTGAGTGGGTGAGGGAGGCCGACTGGGTGAGAGAAAGGGAAGCAGATATTGGAGAGCGAGCGAGTATGGGTGAGGGAGGCAGATTGTCAGAGAGAAAGGGATGCAGAGAGTGGAGAGCGTGCGGATGTGAGTGAGGGAGGCAGATTGTCTGAGAGAAAGGGAAGCAGAGAGTGGAGAGCGAGCGGGTGTGGGTGAGGTAGGCAGATTGGGCGAGAGAAAGGGAAGCTGAGAGTGGAGACCGAGCGGGTGTGCGTGACGGATGCAGATTGTCTGAGAGAAAGGGAAGCAGAGAGTGGAGAGCGAGCGGGTGAGGGTGAGGGAGGCAGATTGGGTGAGAGAAAGGGAAGCCGGGAGCGGCGCCCGAGCGGGTAGGGGTGAGGGAGGCAGATTGGGTGAGAGAAAGGGAAGCAGAGAGTGAAGAGCGAGCGGATGTGAGTGAGGGAGGTAGATTGTCTGACAGAAAGGGAAGCAGAGAGTGGAGAGCGAGCGGGTGTGGGTGAGATAGGCAGATTGGGCGAGAGAAAGGGAAGCGGAGAGTCGAGACCGAGCGGTTGTGCGTGAGGGAGGCAGATTTGGTGAGAGAAAGGGAAGCAGAGAGTGGAGAGCGAGCGAGTGTGGGTGAGGGAGGCAGATTGTCAGAGAGAATAGGATGCAGAGAGTGGAGAGCGAGCGGGTGTGGGTGAGGTAGGCAGATTGGGCGAGAGAAAGGAAAGCGGAGAGTCGAGACCGAGCGGGTGTGCGTGAGGGAGGCAGATTGGGTGAGAGAAAGGAAAGCAGTGAGTGGAGGGCGAGCGAGTGTGGGTGAGGGAGGCAGATTGTCTGAGAGAAAGGGAAGCAGTGAGTGGAGGGCGAGCGGGTGTGGTAGATGGAGGCAGATTGTCTGAGAGAAAGGGAAGCAGAGAGTGGAGACCGAGCGGGTGTGGGTGAGGGAGCAAGATTGTCTGAGAGATAGGGAAACAGAGAGTGGAGTCCGAGCGGGTGAGTGGGTGAGGGAGGCCGACTGGGTGAGAGAAAGGGAAGCAGATATTGGAGAGCGAGCGAGTATGGGTGAGGGAGGCAGATTGTCAGAGAGAAAGGGATGCAGAGAGTGGAGAGCGTGCGGATGTGAGTGAGGGAGGCAGATTGTCTGAGAGAAAGGGAAGCAGAGAGTGGAGAGCGAGCGGGTGTGGGTGAGGTAGGCAGATTGGGCGAGAGAAAGGGAAGCTGAGAGTGGAGACCGAGCGGGTGTGCGTGACGGAGGCAGATTGGGTGAGAGAAAGGGAAGCAGAGAGTGGAGAGCTAGCGGGTGTGGGTAAGGGAGGCAGATTGTCTGAGAGAAAGGGAAGCAGTGAGTGGAGGGCGAGCGGGTGTGGGTGAGGGAGGCAGATTGTCTGAGAGAAAGGGAAGCAGACAATGGCGTCCGAGCGGGTGTGAATGAGGGAGCAAGATTGTCTGAGAGAAGGGGAAGCAGAGAGTGGAGTCCGAGTGGGTGAGTGGGTGAGCGAGGCAGATTGGGTGAGAGAAAGGGAAGCAGATAGTGGAGAGCGAGCGGGTGTGGTTGTGGGAGGCAGATTGTCAGAGAGAAAGGGAAGTAGAGAGTGGAGTCCGAGCGGCTGTGGGTGGTGGAGGCAGATTGGGTGAGAGAAAGGGAAGCAGTGAGTGGATAGCGAGCGGGTGTGGGTGAGGGAGGCAGGTTGTCTGAGAGAAAGGGAAGCAGAGAGTGGAGTCCGAGCGGGTGGCTGGGTGAGGGTGGCAGATTGGGTTAGAGTAAGGGAAGCAGAGAGTGGACAGCGAGCCGGTGTCGCTGAGGGAGGCAGATTGTCTGAGGGAAAGGGAACAAGAGAGTGGAGAGCGTGTGGGTGTGGGTGAGGGAGGCAATTTGTCTGAGAGAAAGGGAAGCAGAGAGTGGAGTCCGAGCGGGTGTGGGTGAGTGAGGCAGATTGGGTGAGAGAAAGGGAAGCAGAGAGTGGAGAAGAAGCGGGTGTGGGTGAGGGATGCAGATTGTCTGAGAGAAAGGGAAGCAGAGAGTGGAGAGCGAGCGGGTGTGGGTGAGGGAGGCAGATTGGGTGAGAGAAAGGGAAGCCGCGAGCGGCGCAGGAGTGGGTAGGGGTGAGGGAGGCAGATTGGGTGAGAGAAAGGGAAGCAGAGAGTGGAGAGCGAGCGGATGTGAGTGAGGGAGGTAGATTGTCTGAGAGAAAGGGAAGCAGAGAGTGGAGAGCGAGCGGGTGTGGGTGAGGTAGGCAGATTGGGCGATAGAATGGGAAGCGGAGAGTCGAGACCGAGCGGGTGTGCGTGAGGGAGGCAGATTGGGTGAGAGAAAGGGAAGCAGATAGTGGAGAGCTAGCGGGTGTGGGTGAGGGAGGCAGATTGTCTGAGAGAAAGGAAAGCAGTGAGTGGAGGGCGAGAGGGTGTGGTAGAGGGAGGCAGATTGTCTGAGAGAAAGGGAAGCAGAGAGTGGAGACCGAGCGGGTGTGGGTGAGGGAGCAAGATTGTCTGAGAGATACGGAAACAGAGAGTGGAGTACGAGCGGCTGAGTGGGTGAGGGAGGCAGACTTGAGTGAGAGAAAGGGAAGCAGATATTGGAGAGCGAGCGAGTGTGGGTGAGGGAGGCAGATTGTCAGAGAGAAAGGGATACAGAGATTGGAGAGCGAGCGGATGTGAGTGAGGGAGGCAATTTGTCTGAGAGAAAGGGAAGCAGAGAGTGGAGTCCGAGCGGGTGTGGGTGAGTGAGGCAGATTGGGTGAGAGAAAGGGAAGCAGAGAGTGGAGAAGAAGCGGGTGTGGGTGAGGGATGCAGATTGTCTGAGAGAAAGGGAAGCAGAGAGTGGAGAGCGAGCGGGTGTTGGTGAGGGAGGCATATTGGGTGAGAGAAAGGGAAGCCGGGAGCGGCGCAGGAGCGGGTAGGGGTGAGGGAGGCAGATTGGGTGAGAGAAAGGGAAGCAGAGAGTGAAGAGCGAGCGGATGTGAGTGAGGGAGGTAGATTGTCTGAGAGAAAGGGAAGAAGAGAGTGGAGAGCGAGCGGGTGTGGGTGAGGTAGGCAGATTGGTCGATAGAATGGGAAGCGGAGAGTCGAGACCGAGCGGGTGTGCGTGAGGGAGGCAGATTGGGTGAGAGAAAGGGAAGCAGAGAGTGGAGAGCTAGAGGGTGTGGGTGAGGGAGGCAGATTGTCTGAGAGAAAGGGAAGAAGTGACTGGAGGGCGAGAGGGTGTGGTAGAGGGAGGCAGATTGTCTGAGAGAAAGGGAAGCAGAGAGTGGAGACCGAGCGGGTGTGGGTGAGGGAGCAAGATTGTCTGAGAGATACGGAAACAGAGAGTGGAGTACGAGCGGGTGAGTGGGTGAGGGAGGCAGACTTGGGTGAGAGAAAGGGAAGCAGATTTTGGAGAGCGAGCGAGTGTGGGTGAGGGAGGCAGATTGTCAGAGAGAAAGGGATGCAGAGAGTGGAGAGCGAGCGGATGTGAGTGAGGGAGGCAGATTGTCTGAAAGAAAGGGAAGCAGAGAGTGGATAGCGAGCGGCTGTGGGTGAGGTAGGCAGATTGGGCGAGAGAAAGGGAAGCAGAGAGAGGAGACCGAGCGGGTGTGCGTGACGGAGGCAGATTGTCTGAGAGAAAGGGAAGCAGTGAGTGGAGGGCGAGCGGGTGTGGGTGAGGGAGGCAGATTGGGTGAGAGAAAGGGAAGCAAACAATGGCGTCCGAGCGGGTGTGGGTGTGGGAGGCAGATTGTCAGAGACAAAGTGAAGCAGAGAGTGGAGTCCGAGCGGCTGTGGGTGAGGGAGGCAGATTGGATGAGAGAAAGGGGAGCAGAGAGTGGAGTACGAGCGGGTGAGTGGGTGAGGGAGGCAGACTTGGGTGAGAGAAAGGGAAGCAGATTTTGGAGAGCGAGCGAGTGTGGGTGAGGGAGGCAGATTGTCAGAGAGAAAGGGATGCAGAGAGTGGAGAGCGAGCGGATGTGAGTGAGGGAGGCAGATTGTCTGAGAGAAAGGGAAGCAGTGAGTGGAGGGCGAGCGGGTGTGGGTGAGGGAGGCAGAATGTCTGAGAGAAAGGGAAGCAGACAATGGCGTCCGAGCTGGTGTGGGTGAGGGAGCAAGATTGTCTGAGAGAAAGGGAAGCAGAGAGTGGAGTCCGAGTGGGTGAGTGGGTGATGGAGGCAGATTGGGTGAGAGAAAGGGAAGCACATAGTGGAGAGCGAGCGGGTGTGGGTGTGGGAGGCAGATTGTCAGAGACAAAGTGAAGCAGAGAGTGGAGTCCGAGCGGCTGTGGGTGAGGGAGGCAGATTGGATGAGAGAAAGGGAAGCAGAGAGTGGAGAGCGAGCGGGTGTGGGTGAGGTAGGCAGATTGGGCGAGAGAAAGGGAAGCAGAGAGTCGAGACCGAGCGGGTGTGCGTGAGGGAGGCAGATTGGGTGAGAGAAAGGGAAGCAGAGAGTGGAGACCGAGCGGGTGTGGGTGAGGGAGCAAGATTGTCTGAGAGATAGGGAAACAGAGAGTGGAGTCCGAGCGGGTGAGTGGGTGAGGGAGGCAGACTGGGTGAGAGAAAGGGAAGCAGAAAGCGGAGAGCGAGCGGGTGTGTGTGTGGGAGGCAGATTGTCAGAGAGAAAGGGAAGCAGAGAGTGGAGTCCGAGCGGCTGTGGGTGAGGGAGGCAGATTGGATGAGAGAAAGGGAAGCAGAGAGTGGATAGCGAGCGGGTGTGGGTGAGGGAGGCAGATTGTCTGAGAGAAAGGGAAGCAGCCAATGGCGTCCGAGCGGGTGTGGGTGAGGGAGCAAGATTGTCTGAGAGAAGGGGAAGCAGAGAGTGGAGTCCCAGCGGGTGCGGGTGAGGGAGGCAGATTGGGTGAGAGAAAGGGAAGCAGAGAGTGGAGTCCGAGCGGGTGTGGGTGAGGGATTCAGATTGTCTGAGAGAAAGGGAACAAGAGAGTGGAGAGTGAGTGGGTGTGGGAGAGGGATGCAGATTGTCTGAGAGAAAGGGAAGCAGAGAGAGGAGTCCGAGCGGGTATGGGTGAGGGAGGCAGATTGGGTGAGAGAAAGGGAAGCAGAGAGTGGAGAAGAAGCGGGTGTGGGTGAGGGATGCAGAGTGTCTGAGAGAAAGGGAAGCAGAGAGTGGAGAGCGAGCGGGTGTGGGTGAGGGAGGCAGATTGGGTGAGAGAAAGGGAAGCAGGGAGCGGCATCCGAGCGGTTGGGGGTGAGGAAAGCAGATTGGGTGAGAGAAAGGAAAGCAGAGAGTGGAGAGCATGCGGTTGTGGGTGAGGGAGGAAGATTGTCTGAGAGAAATGGAAGCAGAGAGTGGAGAGCGAGCGGGTGTGAGTTAGGGAGGCAGATTGGATGAGAGAAAGGGAAGCAGAAAGTGGAGAGCAAGCGGGTGTGGTTGAGGGAGGCAGATTGTCTGAGAGAAAGGGAAGCAGAGAGTGGAGTCCGAGCGGCTGTGGGTGAGGGATGCAGATTGATTGAGAGAAAGGGAATCAGAGAGTGGAGAACGAGCGGGTGTGGGTGAGGGAGGCAGATTGGGTGAGAGAAAAGGAAGCACAGAGTGGACCGCGAGCGTGTGTGGGTGAGGGAGCCAGATTTTCTGAGAGAATGGGAAGCAGAGAGTGGAGACCGAGCGGTTGTGGGTCAGGGAGGCAAATTGTCTGAGAGAAAGGGAGCAGAGAGTGGAGTCCGAGTGGGTGTGGGCGTGGGAGGCAGATTGGGTGAGAGAAAGCGAAGCAGAGAGTGGAGAGCGAGCGGGTGTGGGTGAGGGAGGCAGATTGAGTGAGAGAAAGGGAAGCAGATAGATGAGAGCGAGCGGGTGCGGGTGAGGGAGGCAGATGTCTGAGAGAAAGGGAAGCAGAGTGTGGAGAGTGAGCGGGTGTGGGTGAGGGAGGCAGATTGTCAGAGAGAAAGGGATGCAGAGAGTGGAGAGCGAGCGGATGTGAGTGAGGGAGGCAGATTGTCTGAGAGAAAGGGAAGCAGAGAGAGGAGAGCGAGCGCGTGTGGTTGAGAGAGGCAGATTGTCTGAGTGAAAGGGAAGCAGAGAGTGGAGAGCGAGCGAGTGTGGGTGAGGGAGGCAGATTGGGTGAGAGAAAGGGAAGCAGAGAGTGGAGACCGAGCGTGTGTGCGTGAGGGAGGCAGATTGGGTGAGAGAAAGGGAAGCAGAGAGTGGAGCGCAAGCGTGTGTGGGTGAGGGAGTCAGATTGTCTGAGAGAAAGGGAAGCAGACAATGGCATCCGAGCGGGTGTGGGTGAGGGAGCAAGACTGTCTGAGAGAAAGGGAAGCAGAGAGTGGATAGCGAGCGGGTGTGTGTGAGGGAGGCAGTTTGGGTGAGAGAAAGGGAAGCAGAGAGTGGAGACCGAGCGGTTGTGGGTGAGGGAGGCAGGTTGTCTGAGAGAAAGGGAAGCAGAGAGTGGAGAGCGAGTGGGTGTGGGTGAGGGAGGCAGATTGTCTGAGAAGAAGGGAAGCAGAGAGTGGAGACCGAGCGGGTGTGCGCGAAAAAGGCAGATTGGGTGAGAGAAAGGGAAGCAGAGAGTGCAGCGCGAGCGTGTGTGGTTGAGGGAGCCAGATTGGGGGAGAGAAAGATAAGCAGAGAGTTGAGACCGAGCGGGTGTGGGTGAGTGAGGCAGATCGTCTGAGAGAAAGGGAAGCAGAGAGTGGAGCGCGAGCGTGTGTGGGTGAGGGAGCCATATTGTCTGAGAGAATGGGAAGCAGAGAGTGGAGACCGAGCAGGTGTGGGTGAGGGAGGCAGAATGTCTGAGAGAAAGGGGAGCAGAGTGTGGCGAGTGAGCGGGTGTGGGTGAGGGAGGCAGATTGTCAGAGAGAAAGGGATGCAGAGAGTAGAGAGCGAGCGGATGTGAGTGAGGGAGACAGATTGTCTGAGAGAATGGGATGCAGAGAGAGGAGAGACATCGCGTGTGGTTGAGAGAGGCAGATTGTCTGAGAGAAAGGGAAGCAGAGAGTGGAGAGCGAGCGGGTGTGGGTGAGGTAGGCAGATTGGGCTAGAGAAAGGGAAGCAGAGAGTGGAGACCGAGCGGGTGTGCGTGAGGGAGGCAGATTTGGTGAGAGAAAGGGAAGCAGATAGTGGAGAGCGAGCGGGTCTGGATGAGGGAGGCAGATTGTCAGAGAGAAAGGGAAGCAGAGAGTGGAGAGCGAGCGGGTGTGGGTGAGGTAGGCAGATTTGGTGAGAGAAAGGGAAGCAGAGAGTGGAGACCGAGCGGGTGTGCGTGAGGGAGGCAGATAGTGTGAGAGAAAGGGAAGCAGTGACTGGAGGGCGAGCGGGTGTGGCTGAGGGAGGCAGATTGTCTGAGAGAAGGGGAAGCAGAGAGTGGAGTCCGAGCGGGTGAGTGGGTGAGCGAGGCTGATTGGGCGAGAGAAAGGGAAGCAGATAGTGGAGAGCGAGCGGGTGTGGTTGTGGGAGGCAGATTGTCAGAGAGAAAGGGAAGCAGAGAGTGGAGTCCGAGCGGCTGTGGGTGATGGAGGCAGATTGGATGAGAGAAAGGGAAGCAGAGAGTGGATAGCGAGCGGGTGTGGGTGAGGGAGGCAGGTTGTCTGAGAGAAAGGGAAGCAGAGAGTGGAGTCCGAGCGGGTGGCTGGGTCAGGGTGGCAGATTGGGTTAGAGTAAGGGAAGCAGAGAGTGGACAGCGAGCCGGTGTCGGTGAGGGAGGCAGATTGTCTGAGGGAAAGGGAACAAGAGAGTGGAGAGCGAGTGGGTGTGGGTGAGGGAGGCAATTTGTCTGAGAGAAAGGGAAGCAGAGAGTGGAGTCCGAGCGGGTGTGGGTGAGTGAGGCAGATTGCGTGAGAGAAAGGGAAGCAGAGAGTGGAGAAGAAGCGGGTGTGGGTGAGGGATGCAGATTGTCTGAGAGAAAGGGAAGCAGAGAGTGGAGAGCGAGCGGGTGTGGGTGAGGGAGGCAGATTGGGTGAGAGAAAGGGAAGCCGGGAGCGGCGCCCGAGCGGGTAGGGGTGAGGGAGGCAGATTGGGTGAGAGAAAGGGAAGCAGAGAGTGGAGAGCGAGCGGATGTGAGTGAGGGAGGTAGATTGTCTGACAGAAAGGGAAGCAGAGAGTGGAGAGCGAGCGGGTTTGGGTGAGATAGGCAGATTGGGCGAGAGAAAGGGAAGCGGAGAGTCGAGACCGAGCGGTTGTGCGTGAGGGAGGCAGATTTGATGAGAGAAAGAGAAGCAGCGAGTGGAGAGCGAGCGAGTGTGGGTGAGGGAGGCAGATTGTCAGAGAGAATAGGATGCAGAGAGTGGAGAGCGAGCGGGTGTGGGTGAGGTAGGCAGATTGGGCGAGAGAAAGGAAAGCGGAGAGTCGAGACCGAGCGGGTGTGCGTGAGGGAGGCAGATTGGGTGAGAGAAAGGGAAGCAGTGAGTGGAGGGCGAGCGAGTGTGGGTGAGGGAGGCAGATTGTCTGAGAGAAAGGGAAGCAGTGAGTGGAGGGCGAGCGGGTGTGGTAGATGGAGGCAGATTGTCTGAGAGAAAGGGAAGCAGAGAGTGGAGACCGAGCGGGTGTGGGTGAGGGAGCAAGATTGTCTGAGAGATAGGGAAACAGAGAGTGGAGTCCGAGCGGGTGAGTGGGTGAGGGAGGCCGACTGGGTGAGAGAAAGGGAAGCAGATATTGGAGAGCGAGCGAGTATGGGTGAGGGAGGCAGATTGTCAGAGAGAAAGGGATGCAGAGAGTGGAGAGCGTGCGGATGTGAGTGAGGGAGGCAGATTGTCTGAGAGAAAGGGAAGCAGAGAGTGGAGAGCGAGCGGGTGTGGGTGAGGTAGGCAGATTGGGCGAGAGAAAGGGAAGCTGAGAGTGGAGACCGAGCGGGTGTGCGTGACGGAGGCAGATTGGGTGAGAGAAAGGGAAGCAGAGAGTGGAGAGCTAGCGGGTGTGGGTAAGGGAGGCAGATTGTCTGAGAGAAAGGGAAGCAGTGAGTGGAGGGCGAGCGGGTGTGGGTGAGGGAGGCAGATTGTCTGAGAGAAAGGGAAGCAGACAATGGCGTCCGAGCGGGTGTGAATGAGAGAGCAAGATTGTCTGAGAGAAGGGGAAGCAGAGAGTGGAGTCCGAGTGGGTGAGTGGGTGAGGGAGGCCGACTGGGTGAGAGAAAGGGAAGCAGATATTGGAGAGCGAGCGAGTGTGGGTGAGGGAGGCAGATTGTCAGAGAGAAAGCGATGCAGAGAGTGGAGAGCGTGCGGATGTGAGTGAGGGAGGCAGATTGTCTGAAAGAAAGGGAAGCAGAGAGTGGGTAGCGAGCGGGTGTGGGTGAGGGAGGCAGATTGGGTGAGAGAAGGGGAAGCAGAGAGTGGAGAGCGAGCGGCTGTGGGTGAGGTAGGCAGATTGGGCGAGAGAAAGGGAAGCAGAGAGAGGAGACCGAGCGGGTGTGCGTGACGGAGGCAGATTGTCTGAGAGAAAGGGAAGCAGTGAGTGGAGGGCGAGCGGGTGTGGGTGAGGGTGGCAGATTGGGTGACAGAAAGGGAAGCAGACAATGGCGTCCGAGCGGGTGTGGGTGAGGGAACAAGATTGTCTGAGAGAAGGGGAAGCAGAGAGTGGAGTCCGAGTGGGTGAGTGGGTGATGGAGGCAGATTGGGTGAGAGAAAGGGAAGCAGATAGTGGAGAGCGAGCGGGTGTGGGTGTGGGAGGCAGATTGTCAGAGAGAAAGCAAGCAGAGAGTGGAGTCCGAGCGGCTGTGGGTGAGGGAGGCAGATTGGATGAGAGAAAGGGAAGCAGAGAGTGGATAGCGAGCGGGTGTGGGTGAGGGAGGCAGGTTGTCTGACAGAAAGGGAACAAGAGAGTGGAGAAGGAGTGGGTGTGGGTGAGGGATGCAGATTGGGTGTGAGAAAGGGAAGCAGAGAGTGGAGGCCGATCGGCTGTGGGTGAGGGAGGCAGATGGGATGAGAGAAAGTGAAGCAGAGAGTGGATAGCGAGCGGGTGTGGGTGAGGGAGGCAGATTGTCTGAGAGAAAGGGAAGCAGACAATGGCGTCCGAGCGGATGTGGGTGAGGGAGCAAGATTGTCTGAGAGAAGGGGAAGCAGACAGTGGAGTCCCAGCGGGTGCGGGTCAGGGAGGCAGATTGGGTGAGAGAAAGGGAAGCAGAGAGTGGAGTCCGAGCGGGTGTGGGTGAGGGATTCAGATTGTCTGAGAGAAAGGGAACAAGAGAGTGGAGAGCGAGTGGGTGTGGGTGAGGGAGGCAGATTGTCTGAGAGAAAGGGAAGCAGAGAGAGGAGTCCGAGCGGGTATGGGTGAGGGAGGCAGATTGGGTGAGAGAAAGGGAAGCAGAGAGTGGAGAAGAAGCGGGTGTGGGTGAGGGATGCAGAGTGTCTGAGAGAAAGGGAAGCGGAGAGTGGAGAGCGAGCGGGTGTGGGTGAGGGAGGCAGATTGGGTGAGAGAAAGGGAAGCAGGGTGCGGCATCCGAGCGTTTGGGGGTGAGGAAAGCAGATTGGGTGAGAGAAAGCAAAGCAGAGAGTGGAGAGCAAGCAGGTGTGGGTGAGGGAGGAAGATTGTCTGAGAGAAATGGAAGCAGAGAGTGGAGAGCGAGCGGGTGTGAGTTAGGGAGGCAGATTGGATGAGAGAAAGGGAAGCAGAGAGTGGAGAGCAAGCGGGTGTGGTTGAGGGAGGCAGATTGTCTGAGAGAAAGGGAAGCAGAGAGTGGAGTACGAGCGGCTGTGGGTGAGGGATGCAGATTGAATGAGGGAAAGGGAAGCAGAGAGTGGAGAACGAGCGGGTGTGGGTGAGGGAGGCAGATTGGGTGAGAGAAAGGGAAGCACAGAGTGGACGCGAGCGCGTGTGGGTGTGGGAGCCAGATTGTCTGAGAGAATGGGAAGCAGAGAGTGGGGACCGAGCGGTTGTGGGCGAGGGAGGCAAATTGTCTGAGAGAAAGGGAGCAGAGAGTGGAGTCCGAGTGGGTGTGGGCGTGGGAGGCAGATTGGGTGAGAGAAAGGGAAGCAGAGAGTGGAGAGCGACCGGGTGTGGGTGAGGGAGGCAGATTGGCTCAGAGAAATGTAAGCTGAGAGTGGAGAGCGAGCGGGTGTGGGTGAGGGAGGCAGATGTCTGAGAGAAAGGGAAGCAGAGTGTGGAGAGTGAGCGGGTGTGGGTGAGGGAGGCAGATTGTCAGAGAGAAAGGGATGCAGAGAGTGGAGAGCGAGCGGATGTGAGTGAGGGAGGCAGATTGTCTGAGAGAAAGGGAAGCAGAGAGAGGAGAGCGAGCGCGTGAGGTTGAGAGAGGCAGATTGTCTGAGTGAAAGGGAAGCAGAGAGTGGAGAGCGAGCGGGTGTGGGTGAGGGAGGCAGATTGGGTGAGAGAAAGGGAAGCAGAGAGTGGGGACCGAGCGGGTGTGCGTGAGGGAGGCAGATTTGGTGAGAGAAAGGGAAGCAGAGAGTGGAGCGCAAGCGTGTGTGGGTAGGTAGTCAGATTGTCTGACAGAAAGGGAAGCAGACAATGTCGTCCGAGCGGGTGTGGGTGAGGGAGCAAGATTGTGTGAGAGAAAGGGAAGCAGAGAGTGGATAGCGGAACGGGTGTGAGAGAGGGAGGCAGATTGGGTGAGAGAAAGGGAAGCAGAGAGTGGAGACCGAGCGGTTGTGGGTGAGGGAGGCAGGTTGTCTGAGAGAAAGGGAAGCTGAGAGTGGAGAGCGAGCGGATGTGAGTGAGGGAGGTAGATTGTCAGAGAGAAAGGGAAGCAGAGAGTGGAGAGCGAGCGGGTGTGGGTGAGGTAGGCAGATTGGGCGAGAGAAAAGGAAGCAGAGAGTCGTGACGGAGCGGGTGTGCGAGAGTGAGGCAGATTGGGTGAGAGAAAGGGAAGCAGAGAGTGGAGAGCTAGCGGGTGTGGGTGAGGGAGGCAGATTTTCTGAGAGAAAGGGAAGCAGTGAGTGGAGGGCGAGCGGGTGTGGGTGAGGGAGGCAGATTGTATGAGGGAAAGGGAAGCAGAGAGTGGAGACCGAGCGGGTGTGGGTGAGGGAGCAAGATTGTCTGAGAGAAAGGGAAACAGAGAGTGGAGTCCGAGCGGGTGAGTGGGTGAGGGAGGCAGACTGGGTGAGAGAAAGGGAAGCAGATATTGGAGAGCGAGCGAGTGTGGGTGAGGGAGGCAGATTGTCAGAGAGAAAGGGATGCAGAGAGTGGAGAGCGCGCGGATGTGAGTGAGGGAGGCAGATTGTCTGAGAGAAAGGGAAGCAGAGAGTGGAGAGCGAGCGGGTGTGGGTGAGGTAGGCAGATTGGGCGAGAGAAAGGGAAGCTGAGAGTGGAAACCGAGCGGGTGTGCGTGACGGAGGCAGATTGGGTGAGAGAAATGGAAGCAGAGAGTGGAGAGCTAGCGGGTGTGGGTAAGGGAGGCAGATTGTCTGAGAGAAAGGGAAGCAGTGAGTGGAGGGCGAGCGGGTGTGGGTGAGGGAGGCAGATTGTCTGAGAGAAAGGGAAGCAGACAATGGCGTCCGAGCGGGTGTGGGTGAGGGAGCAAGATTGTCTGAGAGAAGATGAAGCAGAGAGTGGAGTCCGAGTGGGTGAGTGGGTGATGGAGGCAGATTGGGTGAGAGAAAGGAAAGCAGATAGTGGAGAGCGAGCGGGTGTGGGTGTGGGAGGCAGATTGTCAGAGAGAAAGGGAAGCAGAGAGTGGAGTCCGAGCGGCTGTGGGTGAGGGAGGCAGATTGGATGAGAGAAAGGGAAGCAGAGAGTGGAGACCGAGCGGGTGTGGGTGAGGCAGCAAGATTGTCTGAGAGAAAGGGAAGCAGAGAGTCGAGACCGAACGGGTGTGCGTGAGGGAGGCAGATTGGGTGAGAGAAAGGGAAGCAGAGAGTGGAGAGCTAGCGGGTGTGGGTGAGGGAGGCAGATTGTCTGAGAGAAAGGGAAGCAGTGAGTGGAGGGCGAGCGGGTGTGGGTGAGGGAGGCAGATTGTCTGAGAGAAAGGGAAGCAGAGAGTGGAGACCGAGCGGGTGTGGGTGAGGGAGCAAGATTGTCTGAGAGATAGGGAAACAGAGAGTGGAGTCCGAGCGGGTGAGTGGGTGAGGGAGGCAGACTGGGTGAGAGAAAGGGAAGCAGATAGTGGAGAGCGAGCGGGTGTGGGTGTGGGAGGCAGATTGTCAGAGAGAAAGGGAAGCAGAGAGTGGAGTCCGAGCGGCTGTGGGTGAGGGAGGCAGATTGGATGAGAGAAAGGGAAGCAGAGAGTGGAGAGCGAGCGGGTGTGGGTGAGGTAGGCAGATTGGGCGAGAGAATGGGAAGCAGAGAGTGGAGACCGAGCGGGTGTGCGTGACGGAGGCAGATTGGGTGAGAGAAAGGGAAGCAGAGAGTGGGGAGCTAGCGGGTGTGGGTGAGGGAGGCAGATTGTCTGAGAGAAAGGGAAGCAGTGAGTGGAGGGCGAGCGGGTTTGGGTGAGGGAGGCAGATTGTCAGAGAGAAAGGGAAGCAGACAATGGCGTCCGAGCGGGTGTGGGTGAGGGAGCAAGATTGTCTGAGAGAATGGGAAGCAGAGAGTGGAGACCGAGCGGTTGTGGGTCAGGGAGGCAAATTGTCTGAGAGAAAGGGAGCAGAGAGTGGAGTCCGAGTGGGTGTGGGCGTGGGAGGCAGATTGGGTGAGAGAAAGGGAAGCAGAGAGTGGAGACCGAGCGGGTGTGGGTGAGGGAGGCAGATTGAGTGAGAGAAAGGGAAGCAGATAGATGAGAGCGAGCGGGTGCGGGTGAGGGAGGCAGATGTCTGAGAGAAAGGGAAGCAGAGTGTGGAGAGTGAGCGGGTGTGGGTGAGGGAGGCAGATTGTCAGAGAGAAAGGGATGCAGAGAGTGGAGAGCGAGCGGATGTGAGTGAGGGAGGCAGATTGTCTGAGAGAAAGGGAAGCAGAGAGAGGAGAGCGAGCGCGTGTGGTTGAGAGAGGCAGATTGTCTGAGTGAAAGGGAAGCAGAGAGTGGAGAGCGAGCGGGTGTGGGTGAGGGAGGCGGATTGGGTGAGAGAAAGGGAAGCAGAGAGTGGAGACCGAGCGTGTGTGCGTGAGGGAGGCAGATTGGGTGAGAGAAAGGGAAGCAGAGAGTGGAGCGCAAGCGTGTGTGGGTGAGGGAGTCAGATTGTCTGAGAGAAAGGGAAGCAGACAATGGCATCCGAGCGGGTGTGGGTGAGGGAGCAAGACTGTCTGAGAGGAAGGGAAGCAGAGAGTGGATAGCGAGCGGGTGTGTGTGAGGGAGGCAGATTGGGTGAGAGAAAGGGAAGCAGAGAGTGGAGACCGAGCGGTTGTGGGTGAGGGAGGCAGGTTGTCTGAGAGAAAGGGAAGCAGAGAGTGGAGAGCGAGTGGGTGTGGGTGAGGGAGGCAGATTGTCTGAGAAGAAGGGAAGCAGAGAGTGGAGACCGAGCGGGTGTGCGCGAAAAAGGCAGATTGGGTGAGAGAAAGGGAAGCAGAGAGTGCAGCGCGAGCGTGTGTGGTTGAGGGAGCCAGATTGGGGGAGAGAAAGATAAGCAGAGAGTTGAGACCGAGCGGGTGTGGGTGAGTGAGGCAGATCGTCTGAGAGAAAGGGAAGCAGAGAGTGGAGCGCGAGCGTGTGTGGGTGAGGGAGCCATATTGTCTGAGAGAATGGGAAGCAGAGAGTGGAGACCGAGCAGGTGTGGGTGAGGGAGGCAGAATGTCTGAGAGAATGGGGAGCAGAGTGTGGAGAGTGAGCGGGTGTGGGTGATGGAGGCAGATTGTCAGAGAGAAAGGGATGCAGAGAGTAGAGAGCGAGCGGATGTGAGTGAGGGAGACAGATTGTCTGAGAGAATGGGATGCAGAGAGAAGAGAGACATCGCGTGTGGTTGAGAGAGGCAGATTGTCTGAGGGAAAGGGAAGCAGAGAGTGGAGAGCGAGCGGGTGTGGGTGAGGTAGGCAGATTGGGCTAGAGAAAGGGAAGCAGAGAGTGGAGACCGAGCGGGTGTGCGTGAGGGAGGCAGATTTGGTGCGAGAAAGGGAAGCAGATAGTGGAGAGCGAGCGGGTCTGGATGAGGGAGGCAGATTGTCAGAGAGAAAGGGAAGCAGAGAGTGGAGAGCGAGCGGGTGTGGGTGAGGTAGGCAGATTTGGTGAGAGAAAGGGAAGCAGAGAGTGGAGACCGAGCGGGTGTGCGTGAGGGAGGCAGATAGTCTGAGAGAAAGGGAAGCAGTGAGTGGAGGGCGAGCGGGTGTGGCTGAGGGTGGCAGATTGTCTGAGAGAAAGGGAAGCAGACAATGGCGTCCGAGCGGGTGTGGGTGAGGGAGCAAGATTGTCTGAGAGAAGGGGAAGCAGAGAGTGGAGTCCGAGCGGGTGAGTGGGTGAGCGAGGCAGATTGGGCGAGAGAAAGGGAAGCAGATAGTGGAGAGCGAGCGGGTGTGGTTGTGGGAGGCAGATTGTCAGAGAGAAAGGGAAGCAGAGAGTGGAGTCCGAGCGGCTGTGGGTGATGGAGGCAGATTGGATGAGAGAAAGGGAAGCAGAGAGTGGATAGCGAGCGGGTGTGGGTGAGGGAGGCAGGTTGTCTGAGAGAAAGGGAAGCAGAGAGTGGAGTCCGAGCGGGTGGCTGGGTGAGGGTGGCAGATTGGGTTAGAGTAAGGGAAGCAGAGAGTGGACAGCGAGCCGGTGTCGGTGAGGGAGGCAGATTGTCTGAGGGAAAGGGAACAAGAGAGTGGAGAGCGAGTGGGTGTGGGTGAGGGAGGCAATTTGTCTGAGAGAAAGGGAAGCAGAGAGTGGAGTCCGAGCGGGTGTGGGTGAGTGAGGCAGATTGGGTGAGAGAAAGGGAAGCAGAGAGTGGAGAAGAAGCGGGTGTGGGTGAGAGATGCAGATTGTCTGAGAGAAAGGGAAGCAGAGAGTGGAGGGCGAGCGGGTGTGGGTGAGGGAGGCAGATTGGGTGAGAGAAAGGGAAGCCGGGAGCGGCGCCCGAGCGGGTAGGGGTGAGGGAGGCAGATTGGGTGAGAGAAAGGGAAGCAGAGAGTGGAGAGCGAGCGGATGTGAGTGAGGGAGGTAGATTGTCTGACAGAAAGGGAAGCAGAGAGTGGAGAGCGAGCGGGTGTGGGTGAGATAGGCAGATTGGGCGAGAGAAAGGGAAGCGTAGAGTCGAGACCGAGCGGGTGTGCGTGAGGGAGGCAGATTGGGTGAGAGAAAGGGAAGCAGAGAGTGGAGAGCGAGCGAGTGTGGGTGAGGGAGGCAGATTGTCAGAGAGAAAGGGATGCAGAGAGTGGAGAGCGAGCGGTTGTGGGTGAGGTAGGCAGATTGGGCGAGAGAAAGGGAAGCGGAGAGTCGAGACCGAGCGGGTGTGCGTGAGGGAGGCAGATTGGGTGAGAGAAAGGGAAGCAGTGGGTGGAGGGCGAGCGAGTGTGGGTGAGGGAGGCAGATTGTCTGAGAGAAAGGGAAGCAGTGAGTGGAGGGCGAGCGGGTGTGGTAGATGGAGGCAGATTGTCTGAGAGAAAGGGAAGCAGAGAGTGGAGACCGAGCGGGTGTGGGTGAGGGAGCAAGATTGTCTGAGAGATAGGGAAACAGAGAGTGGAGTCCGAGCGGGTGAGTGGGTGAGGGAGGCTGACTGGGTGAGAGAAAGGGAAGCAGATATTGGAGAGCGAGCGAGTATGGGTGAGGGAGGCAGATTGTCAGAGAGAAAGGGATGCAGAGAGTGGAGAGCGTGCGGATGTGAGTGAGGGAGGCAGATTGTCTGAGAGAAAGGGAAGCAGAGAGTGGAGAGCGAGCGGGTGTGGGTGAGGGGGCAGATTGGGTGAGAGAATGGGAAGCAGAGAGTGGAGAGCGAGCGGCTGTGGGTGAGGGAGGCAGAATGGGTGAGAGAAAGGGAAGCAGAGAGTAGAGAGCGAGCGGGTGTGGGTGAGGGAGGCAGATTGGGTGAGTGAAAGGGAAGCAGAGAGAGGAGAGCGAGCGGGTGTGGGTGAGGCAGGCCGATTATCTGAGAGAAAGTGTAGCAGAGAGTGGAGACCGAGCGGGTATGGGTGAGGGAGGCAGGTTGTCTGAGAGAAAGGGAAGCAGAGAGTGCAGAGCGAGCGGGTATGCGTGAGGGAGGCAGATTGGTTGAGAGAAAGGGAAGCAGAGAGTGGAGTCAGAGCGGGTGTGGGTGAGGGAGGCAGATTGTCTGAGAGAGGGAAGAAGATAGTGGAGAGCAAGCGAGTTTGGGTGACGGAGGCAATTATTCTGAGAGAAAGGGAAGCAGAGAGTGGACAGAGAGCGGGTGTGGGTGAGGAAGGCAGATTGTCTGAGAGAAAGGGAAGCAGAGAGAGGAGAGCGAGCGGTTGTGGGTGAGGGAGGCAGATTGTCTGAGAGAAAGAGAAGCAGAGAGTGGAGATCGAGCGGGTGTGGGTGAGGGGGGCAGATTGGGTGAGAGAAAGGGACACAGAGAGTGAAGAGCGTGCGGGTGTGGGTGAGGGAGGCAGATTGGGTGAGAGAAAGGGAAGCAGAGAGTGACGAGAGAGCGGGTGGGTGAGGGAGGCAGATTGTCTGAGAGAAAGGAAAGCAGAGAGTTGAGACCGAGCAGGTGTGGGTAAGGGAGGCAGATTGTCTGATAGAAAGGGAAGCAGAGAGTGGAGAGCGAGTGGGTGTGGGTGAAGGAGGCAGATTGTCTGAGAGAAAGGGAAGCAGGGGGTGCAGACCGACCGGGTGTGGGTGAAGGAGGCAGATTGGGTGAGAGAGAGGGAAGCAGAGAGTGGAGTGAGAGCGGGTGTGCGTGAGGGAGGCAGATTGTCTGAGAGAGGGAAGAAGAGAGTGGAGAGCGAGCGGGTTTGGGTGACGGAGGCAATTATTCTGAGAGAAAGGGAAGCAGAGAGTGGACAGAGAGCGGGTGTGGGTGAGGAAGGCAGATTGTCTGAGAGAAAGGGAAGCAGAGAGAGGAGAGCGAGCGGGTGTGGGTGAGGGAGGCAGATTGTCTGAGAGAAAGAGAAGCAGAGAGTGGAGATCGAGCGGGTGTGGGTGAGGGGGGCAGATTGGGTGAGAGAAAGGGACACAGAGAGTGAAGAGCGTGCGGGTGTGGGTGAGGGAGGCAGATTGGGTGAGAGAAAGGGAAGCAGAGAGTGAAGAGAGAGTGGGTGGGTGAGGGAGGCAGATTGTCTGAGAGAAAGGGAAGCAGAGAGAGGAGAGCGAGCGGGTGTGGGTGAGGGAGGCAGTTGTCTGAGAAAAAGGGAAGCAGAAAGTGGAGAGCGAGCGCGTGTGGTTGAGGGAGGCAGATTGGGTGAGAGAAAGGGAAGCAGAGAGAGGGGAGCGAGCGGGTGTGGGTGAGGCAGGCCGATTATCTGAGAGAAAGGGTAGCAGAGAGTGGAGACCGAGCGGGTATGGGTGAGGGAGGCAGATTGTCTGAGAGAAAGGGAAGCAGAGAGTGGAGAGCGAGCGGGTATGCGTGAGGGAGGAAGATTGGGTGAGAGAAAGGAAAGCAGCGAGTTGAGACCGAGCAGGTGTGGGTGAGGGGGGCAGATTGTCTGAGAGAAAGGGTAGAAGAGAGTGGAGACAGAGCGGGTGTGGTTGAGGGGGCAGATTGGGTGAGAGAATGGGAAGCAGAGAGTGGAAAACGAGCGTGTGTGGCTGAGGGAGGCAGATTGTGTGAGAGAAAGGGAAGCTGAGAGTGGGGACCAGGCAGGTGTGGCTGAGGGAGGCAGATTGGGTGAGAGAAAGGGAAGCAGGGGGTGCAGACCGACTGTGTGTGGGTGAAGGAGGCAGATTATCTGAGAGAAAGGGAAGCAGAGAGTGGAGAGCGAGCGGGTGTGGGTGAAGGAGGCAGATTGGGTGAGAGAGAGGGAAGCAGAGAGTGGAGTGCGAGCGGGTGTGAGTGAGGGAGGCAGATTGTCTGAGAGAGGGAAGAAGAGAGTGGAGAGCGAGCGGGTTTGGGTGACGGAGGCAATTTTTCTGAGAGAAAGGGAAGGAGAGAGTGGACAGAGAACGGGTGTGGGTGAGGAAGGCAGATAGTCTGAGAGAAAGGGAAGCAGAGAGAGGAGAGCGAGCGGGTGTGGTTGAGGGAGGCAGATTGTCTGAGAGAAAGGGAATCAGAGAGTGGAGACTAAGCGGGTGTGGGTGAGGGGGCAGATTGGGTGAGAGAAAGGGACACAGGAAGTGCAGAGCGTGCGGGTGTGGGTGAGGGAGGCAGCTTGGGTGAGAGAAAGGGAAGGAGAGAGTGGAGAGAGAGCGGGTGGGTGAGGGAGGCAGATTGTCTGAGAGAAAGGGAAGCAGAGATTGGAGAGCGAGCGGGTGTGGGTGAGGAAGGCAGATTGTCTGAGAGAAAGGGAAGAAGAGAGTGGAGAGCGAGCGGGTTTTGGTGAGGGAGGCAGATTGTCTGAGAGAAAAGGAAGCCGAGAGTTGAGACCGAGCGGGTATGGATGAGGAAGGCAGATTGGGTGAGAGAAAGGTTCGCAGAGAGTGAAGAGCGAGCGGGTGTGGGAGTGGGAGGCAGATTGGGTGAGAGAAAGGGAAGCAGAGACAGGAGAGCGAGCGGGTGTGGGTGAGGCAGGCCGATTATCTGAGAGAAAGGGTAGCAGAGAGTGGAGACCGAGTGGGTAAGGGTGAGGGAGGCAGATTGTCTGAGAGAAAGGGAAGCAGAGACTGGAGAGCGAGCGGGTATGCGTGAGGGTGGCAGATTGGGTGAGAGAAAGGGAAGCAGAGAGTGGAGTCCGAGCGGGTGTGGGTGAGGGAGCAGATTGTCTGAGAGAAAGGAAAGCAGAGAATTGAGACCGAGCAGGTGTGGGTGAGGGAGGCAGATTGTCTGAGAGAAAGGGAAGAAGAGAGTGAAGACCGAGCGGGTGTGGGTGAGGAGGCAGATTGGGTGAGAGAATGGGAAGCAGAGAGTGGAGACCGAGCGGGTGTGGGTGAGGTAGATAGATTGGGTGAGAGAAAGGGAAGCAGAGAATGGAGAGTGAGCGGGTGTGGGTGAGTGAGGCAGATTGTCTGAGAGAAAGGGAAGAAGAGTGTGGAGAGCGAGCGGGTGTGGGTGAGGCAGGCCGATTATCTGAGAGAAAGGGTAGCAGAGAGTGGAGACCGAGCGGGTATGGGTGAGGGAGGCAAATTGTCTGAGAGAAAGGGACGTAGAGAGTGGAGAGCGAGCGGGTATGCGTGAGGGTGGCAGACTGGGTGAGAGAAAGGGAAGCAGAGAGTGGAGTCCGAGCGGGTGTGGGTGAGGGGGCAGATTGGGTGAGAGAATGGGAAGCAGAGAGTGGAGAGCGAGCGGCTGTGGGTGAGGGAGGCAGATTGTCTGAGAGAAAGGGAAGCAGGGAGTGGAGGCAGAGCGGGTGTGGGTGAGGGAGGCAAATTGTCTGAGAGAAATGGAAGCAGAGTGGAAAACGAGCGGGTGTGTCTGAGGGAGGCAGATTGTCTGAGAGAAAGGGAAGCAGAGATTGGAGAGCGAGTGGGTGTGGGTGAGGGAGGCAGATTGGGTGAGAGAATGGGAAGCAGGGGGTGCAGACCGAGTGGGTGTGGGTGAAGGAGGCAGATTGTCTGAGAGAAAGGGAAGCAGAGAGTGGAGAGCGAGCGGGTGTGGGTGAAGGAGGCAGATTGGGTGAGAGAGAGGGAAGCAGAGAGTGGAGTGCGAGCGGGTGTTGGTGAGGGACGCAGATTGTCTGAGAGAGGGAAGAAGAGAGTGGAGAGCGAGCGGGTTTGGGTGAGGGAGGCAGTTTTTCTGAGAGAAAGTGAAGCAGAGAGTGGACAGAGAGCGGGTTTGGGTGAGGAAGGCAGATTGTCTGAGAGAAAGGGAAGCAGAGAGAGGTGAGCGAGCGGGTGAGGGAGGCAGATTGTCTGAGAGAAAGGGAAGCAGAGAGTGGAGACCGAGCGGGTGTGGGTGAGGGGGGCAGATTGGGTGAGAGAAAGGGACGGAGAGAGTGAAGAGCTAGCGGGTGTGGGTGAGGGAGGCAGATTGGGTGAGAGAAAGGGAAGCAGAGAGTGGAGAGAGAGCGGGTGGGTGAGGGAGGCAGATTGTCTGAGAGAAAGGGAAGCAGAGAGTGGAGAGCGAGCGGGTGTGGGTGAGGGAGGCAGATTGTCTGAGAGAAAGGGAAGAAGAGAGTGGAGAGCGAGCGGGTTTTGGTGAGGGAGGCAGATTGTCTGAGAGAAAGGGAAGAAGAGAGTGGAGAGCGAGCGGGTTTTGGTGAGGGAGGCAGATTGTCTGAGAGAAAGGGAAGCCGAGAGTGGAGACCGAGCGGGTGTGGATGAGGGAGGCACATTGGGTGAGAGAAAGGGACGCAGAGAGTTAGAGCGAGCAGGTGTGGGTGAGGGAGGCAGATTGGGTGAGAGAAAGGGAAGCAGAGAGAGGAGAGCGAGCGGGTGTGGGTGAGGCAGGCCGATTATCTTAGAGAAAGGGTAGCAGAGAGTGGAGACCGAGCGGGTGTGTGTGAGGGAGGCAGATTGTCTGAGAGAAAGGGAAGCAGAGAGTGGAGAGCGAGCGGGTATGCGTGAGGGAGGCAGATTGGGTGAGAGAAAGGGAAGCAGGGAGTGGAGTCCGAGCGCGTGTGGGTGAGGGAGCAGATTGTCTGAGAGAAAGGAAAGCAGAGAGTTGAGACCGAGAGGGTGTGGGTGAGGGAGGCAGATTGTCTGAGAGAAAGGGAAGCAGAGAGTGGAGACCGAGCGGGTGTGGGTGAGGGAGGCAGATTGTCTGAGAGAATGGGAAGCAGGGGGTGCAGACCGAGCGGGTGTGGGTGAAGGAGGCAGATTGTCTGAGAGAAAGGGAAGCAGAGAGTGGAGAGCGAGCGGGTGTGGGTGAGGGAGGCAGATTGGGTGAGCGAGAGGGAAGCAGAGACTGTAGTGCTTGCGATTGGGGGTGAGGGACGCAGATTGTCTGAGAGAGGGAAGAAGAGAGTGGAGAGCGAGCGGGTTTGGGTGAGGGAGGCAGTTTTTCTGAGAGAAAGGGAAGCAGGGAGTGGACAGAGAGCGGGTGTGGGTGAGGAAGGCAGATTGTCTGAGAGAAAGCGAAGCAGAGAGAGGTGAGCGAGCGGGTGAGGGAGGCAGATTGTCTGAGAGAAAGGAAAGCAGAGAGTGGAGACCGAGCGGGTGTGGGTGAGGGGGGCAGATTGGGTGAGAGATAGGGACGCAGAGAGTGAAGAGCTAGCGGGTGTGGGTGAGGGAGGCAGATTGGGTGAGAGAAAGGGAAGCAGAGAGTGGAGAGAGAGCGGGTGGGTGAGGGAGCCAGATTGTCTGAGAGAAAGGGAAGAAGAGAGTGGAGAGCGAGCGGGTTTTGGTGAGGGAGGCAGATTGTCTGAGAGAAAGGGAAGCCGAGAGTGGAGACCGAGCGGGTGTGGATGAGGGAGGCAGATTGGGTGAGAGAAAGGGACGCAGAGAGTTAGAGCGAGCAGGTGTGGGTGAGGGAGGCAGATTGGGTGAGAGAAAGGGAAGCAGAGAGAGGAGACCGAGCGGGTGTGGGTGAGGCAGGCCGATTATCTTAGAGAAAGGGTAGCAGAGAGTGGAGACCGAGCGGGTGTGGGTGAGGGAGGCAGATTGTCTGAGAGAAAGGGAAGCAAAGAGTGGAGAGCGAGCGCGTATGCATGAGGGAGGCAGATTGGGTGAGAGAAAGGGAAGCAGAGAGTGGAGTCCGAGCGCGTGTGGGTGAAGGAGCAGATTGTCTGAGAGAAAGGAAAGCAGAGAGTTGAGACCGAGCAGGTGTGGGCGAGGGAGGCAGATTGTCTGAGAGAAAGGGAAGAAGAGAGTGGAGACCGAGCGGTTGTGTGGTGAGGGGGCAGATTGGGTGAGGGAATGGGAAGCAGAGAGTGGAGAGCGAGCGGCTGTGGGTGAGGGAGGCAGTTTGTCTGAGAGAAAGGGAAGCAGGGTGTGGAGGCAGAGCGGGTGTGGGTGAGGGAGGCAAATTGTCTGAGAGAAATAGAAGCAGAATGTGGAAAACGAACGGGTGTGGTTGAGGGAGGCAGATTGTCTGAGAGAAAGGGAAGCAGGGGGTTCAGACAGAGCGGGTGATGGTGAGGGATGCAGATTGGGTGAGAGAAAGGGAAGCAGGGGTGCAGACCGAGCGGGTGTGGGTGAAGGAGGCAGTTTGTCTTAGAGAAAGGGAAGCAGAGAGTGGAGAGCGAGCGGGTGTGGATGAGGGAGGCAGATTGGGTGTGAGAAAGGGAAGCAGAGAGTGGAGAGCTAGCGGGTGTTGGTAAGGGAGGCAGAAAAGGTGAGACAAAGGGAAGCAGGGGGTTCAGACCGAGCGGGTGTGGGTGATAGAGGCAGATTGTCTGAGAGAAAGGGAAGCCGAGAGTGGAGACCGAGCGGGTGTGGGTGAGGGAGGCAGATTGTCTGAGAGAAAGGGAAGCAGAGAGTGGGGAGCGAGTGGGTGTGGGTGAGGGAGGCAGATTGGGTGAGAGAATGGGAAAAAGGGGGTGCAGACCGAGCGGGTGTGGGTGAAGGAGGCAGATTGTCTGAGAGAAAGGGAAGCAGAGAGTGGAGAGCGAGCGGGTGTGGGTGAAGGAGGAAGATTGGGTGAGAGAGAGGGAAGCAGAGAGTGGAGTGCGAGCGGGTGTGGGTGAGGGACGCAGATTGTCTGAGAGAGGGAAGAAGAGAGTGGAGAGCGAGCGGGTTTGGGTGAGGGAGGCAGTTTTTCTGAGAGAAAGGGAAGCAGAGAGTGGACAGAGAGCGGGTGTGGGTGATGAAGGCAGATTGTCTGAGAGAAAGGGAAGCAGAGAGAGGTGAGCGAGCGGGTGAGGGAGGCAGATTGTCTGAGAGAAAGGGAAGCAGAGAGTGGAGACCGAGCGGGTGTGGGTGAGGGGGGCAGATTGGGTGAGAGAAAGGGACGCAGAGAGTGAAGAGCTAGCGGGTGTGGGTGAGAGAGGCAGATTGGGTGAGAGAAAGGGAAGCACAGAGTGGAGAGAGAGCGGGTGGGTGAGGGAGCCAGATTGTCTGAGAGAAAGGGAAGCAGAGAGAGGAGAGCGAGCGGGTGTGGGTGAGGGTGGCAGATTGTCTGAGAAAAAGGGAAGCAGAGAGTGGAGAGCGAGCGGGTGTGGGTGAGGGAGACAGATTGCCTGAGGGAAAGGGAAGAAGAGGGTGGAGAGCGAGCGGGTTTTGGTGAGGGAGGCAGATTGTCTGAGAGAAAGTGAAGCCGAGAGTGGAGACCGAGCAGGTGTGGATGAGGGAGGCAGATTGGGTGAGAGAAAGGGACGCAGAGAGTTAGAGCGAGCAGGTGTGGGTGAGGGAGACAGATTGGGTGAGAGAAAGGGAAGCAGAGAGAGGAGACCGAGCGGGTGTGGGTGAGGGAGGCAGATTGTCTGAGAGAAAGGGAAGCAGAGAGTGGAGAGCGAGCGGGTATGCGTGAGGGAGGCAGATTGGGTGAGATAAAGGGAAGCAGAGAGTGGAGTCCGAGCGCGTGTGGGTGAAGGAGCAGATTGCCTGAGAGAAAGGAAAGCAGAGAGTTGAGACCGAGCAGGTGTGGGCGAGGGAGGCAGATTATCAGAGAGAAAGGGAAGAAGAGAGTGGAGACCGAGCGGGTGTGTGGTGAGGGGGCAGATTGGGTGAGACAATGGGAAGCAGAGAGTGGAGAGCGAGCGGCTGTGGGTGAGGGAGGCAGATTGTCTGAGAGAAAGGGAAGCAGGGAGTGGAGGCAGAGCGGGTGTGGGTGAGGGAGGCAGATTGTCTGAGAGAAAGGGAAGCAGAGAGTGGAGAGCGAGCGGGTGTGGGTGAGGGAGGCAGATTGTCTGAGAGAAAGGGAAGCAGAGAGTGGAGAGCGAGCGGGTGTGGGTGAGGGAGGCAGATTAGTTGAGAGAAAGGGAAGCAGAGGGTGGAGAGCCAGCGGGTGTGGGTGAGGGGGGCAGATTGCATGAGTGAAAGGGAAGCAGAGAGTTGAGAGCGAGCGGGTGTGGGTGAGGGAGGCAGATTGTCTGAGAGAAAGGGAAGCAGATAGTGGAGACCGAGCGGGTGTGGGTGAGGGGGGAAGATTGAGTCAGTGAGAGGGAAGCAGAGAGCGGAGACCGAGCGGGTGTGGGTGAGGGAGGCGTATTGTCTGAGAGAAAGGGAGGCAGAGAGTGGAGACCGAGCGGAAGTGGGTGAGGGAGGCAGATTGTCTGAGAGAAAGGGCAGCAGAGTGGAGACCGAGCGGGTGTGGGTGAGGGAGGCAGATTGTCTGAGAGAAAGGGAAGCAGAGAGTGGAGAGCGAGTGGGTGTGGGTGAGGGAGGCAGATTGGGTGAGAGAATGGGAAGCAGGGGGTGCAGACCGAGTGGGTGTGGGTGAAGGAGGCAGATTGTCTGAGAGAAAGGGAAGCAGAGAGTGGAGAGCGAGCGGGTGTGGGTGAAGGAGGCAGATTGGGTGAGAGAGAGGGAAGCAGAGAGTGGAGTGCGAGCGGGTTTGGGTGAGGGACGCAGATTGTCTGAGAGAGGGAAGAAGAGAGTGGAGAGCGAGCGGGTTTGGGTGAGGGAGGCAGTTTTTCTGAGAGAAAGTGAAGCAGAGAGTGGACAGAGAGCGGGTGTGGGTGAGGAAGGCAGATTGTCTGAGAGAAAGGGAAGCAGAGAGAGGTGAGCGAGCGGGTGAGGGAGGCAGATTGTCTGAGAGAAAGGGAAGCAGAGAGTGGAGACCGAGCGGGTGTGGGTGAGGGGGGCAGATTGGGTGAGAGAAAGGGACGCAGAGAGTGAAGAGCTAGCGGGTGTGGGTGAGGGAGGCAGATTGGGTGAGAGAAAGGGAAGCAGAGAATGGAGAGAGAGCGGGTGGGTGAGGGAGTCAGATTGTCTGAGAGAAAGGGAAGAAGAGAGTGGAGAGCGAGCGGGTTTTGGTGAGGGAGGCAGAGTGTCTGAGAGAAAGGGAAGAAGAGAGTGGAGAGCGCGCGGGTTTTGGTGAGGGAGGCAGATTGTCTGAGAGAAAGGGAAGCCGAGAGTGGAGACCGAGCGGGTGTGGATGAGGGAGGCACATTGAGTGAGAGAAAGGGACGCAGAGAGTTAGAGCGAGCAGGTGTGGATGAGGGAGGCAGATTGGGTGAGAGAAAGGGAAGCAGAGAGAGGAGAGCGAGCGGGTGTGGGTGAGGGAGGCAGATTGGGTGAGAGAATGGGAAGCAGGGGGTGCAGACCGAGCGGGTGTGGGTGAAGGAGGCAGATTGTCTGAGAGAAAGGGAAGCAGAGAGTGGAAAGCGAGCGGGTATGCGTGAGGGAGGCAGATTGCCTGAGAGAAAGGGAAGCAGAGAGTGGAGAGCGAGCGGGTGTGGGTGAAGGAGGCATATTGGGTGAGCGAGAGGGAAGCAGAGAGTGTAGTGCTTGCGATTGTGGGTGAGGGACGCAGATTGTCTGAGAGAGGGAAGAAGAGAGTGGAGAGCGAGCGGGTTTGGGTGAGGGAGGCAGTTTTTCTGAGAGAAAGGGAAGCAGAGAGTGGACAGAGAGCGGGTGTGGGTGAGGAAGGCAGATTGTCTGAGAGAAAGGGAAGCAGAGAGAGGTGAGCGAGCGGGTGAGGGAGGCAGATTGTCTGAGAGAAAGGGAAGCAGAGAGTGGAGACCGAGCGGGTGTGGGTGAGGGGGGCAGATTGGGTGAGAGATAGGGACGCAGAGAGTGAAGAGCTAGCGGGTGTGGGTGAGGGAGGCAGATTGGGTGAGAGAAAGGGAAGCAGAGAGTGGAGAGCGAGCGGGTGGGTGAGGGAGCCAGATTGTCTGAGAGAAAGGGAAGCAGAGAGAGGAGAGCGAGCGGGTGTGGGTGAGTGCGGCAGATTGTCTGAGAAAAAGGGAAGCAGAGAGTGGAGAGCGAGCGGGTGTGGGTGAGGGAGGCAGATTATCTGAGAGAAAGGGAAGAAGAGAGTGGACAGAGAGCGGGTGGGTGAGGGAGCCAGATTGTCTGAGAGAAAGGGAAGCAGAGAGAGGAGAGCGAGCGGGTGTGGGTGAGTGCGGCAGATTGTCTGAGAAAAAGGGTAGCAGAGAGTGGAGACCGAGCGGGTGTGGGTGAGGGAGGCAGATTGGGTGAGAGAAAGGGAAGCAGAGAGTGGAGTCCGAGCGCGTGTGGGTGAAGGAGCAGATTGTCTGAGAGAAAGCAAATCAGAGAGTTGAGACCGAGCAGGTGTGGGCGAGGGAGGCAGATTGTCTGAGAGAAAGGGAAGAAGAGAGTGGAGACCAAGCGGTTGTGTGGTGAGGGGGCAGATTGGGTGAGGCAATGGGAAGCAGAGAGTGGAGAGCGAGCGGCTGTGGGTGAGGGAGGCAGATTGTCTGAGATAAAGGGAAGCAGGGTGTGGAGGCAGAGCGGGTGTGGGTGAGGGAGGCAAATTGTCTGAGAGAAATGGAAGCAGAGAGTGGAAAACGAACGGGTGTGGTTGAGGGAGGCAGATTGGGTGAGAGAAAGGGAAGCAGGGGGTTCAGACCGAGCGGGTGTGGGTGAGGGAGGCAGATTGTCTGAGAGAAAGGGAAGCCGAGAGTGGAGACCGAGCGGGTGTGGGTGAGGGAGGCAGATTGTCTGAGAGAAAGGGAAGCAGAGAGTGGAGAGCGAGTGGGTGTGGGTGAGGGAGGCAGATTGTCTGAGAGAAAGGGAAGCAGAGAGTGGAGAGCGAGCGGGTGTGGGTGAAGGAGGAAGATTGGGTGAGAGAGAGGGAAGCAGAGAGTGGAGTGCGAGCGGGTGTGGGTGAGGGACGCAGATTGTCTGAGAGAGGGAAGAAGAGAGTGGAGAGCGAGCGGGTTTGGGTGAGGGAGGCAGTTTTTCTGAGAGAAAGGGAAGAAGAGAGTGGACAGAGAGCGGGTGTGGGTGAGGAAGGCAGATTGTCTGAGAGAAAGGGAAGCAGAGAGAGGTGAGCGAGCGGGTGAGGGAGGCAGATTGTCTGAGAGAAAGGGAAGCAGAGAGTGGAGACCGAGCGGGTGTGGGTGAGGGGGGCAGATTGGGTGAGAGAAAGGGACGCAGAGAGTGAAGAGCTAGCGGGTGTGGGTGAGGGAGGCAGATTGTCTGAGAGAAATGGAAGCAGAGAGGGGAAAACGAACGGGTGTGGTTGAGGGAGGCAGATTGTCTGAGAGAAAGGGAAGCAGGGGGTTCAGACCGAGCGGGTGATGGTGAGGGATGCAGATTGGGCGAGACAAAGGGAAGCAGGGGGTGCAGAACGAGCGGGTGTGGGTGAAGGAGGCAGTTTGTCTGAGAGAAAGGGAAGCAGAGAGTGGAGAGCGAGCGGGTGTGGGTGAGGGAGGCAGATTGGGTGAGAGAAAGGGAAGCAGAGAGTGGAATGCGAGCGGGTGTGTGTGAGGGAGGCATATTGGGTGAGAGAAACGGAAGCAGAGAGTGGAGAGCGAGCGGGTGTGGGTGAGGGAGTCAGATTTAGTGAGAGAAAGGGAAGTAGAGAGTGGAGAGCGAGCGGGTGTGGGTGAGTGAGGCTGATTGTCTGAGAGAAAGGGAAGCAGAGAGTGGTGAGCAAGCGGGTGGGTGAGGGAGACAGATTGTCTGAGAGAAAGGGAAGCAGAGAGAGGAGAGCGAGCGGATGTGGGTGAGGGTGGCAGATTGTCTGAGAGAAAGGGAAGAAGAGAGTGGAGAGCGCGCGGGTTTTGGTGAGGGAGGCAGATTGTCTGAGAGAAAGTGAAGCCGAGAGTGGAGACCGAGCGGGTGTGGATGAGGGAGGCAGATTGGTTGAGAGAAAGGGACGCAGAGAGTTAGAGCGAGCAGGTGTGGGTGAGGGAGACAGATTGGGTGAGAGAAAGGGAAGCAGAGGGAGGAGACCGAGCGGGTGTGGGTGAGGGAGGCAGATTGTCTGAGAGAAAGGGAAGCAGAGAGTGGAGAGCGAGCGGGTATGCGTGAGGGAGGCAGATTGGGTGAGAGAAAGGGAAGCAGAGAGTGGAGTCCGAGCGCGTGTGGGTGAAGGAGCAGATTGTCTGAGAGAAAGGAAAGCAGAGAATTGAGACCGAGCAGGTGTGGGCGAGGGAGGCAGATTATCTGAGATAAAGGGAAGAAGAGAGTGGAGACCGAGCGGGTGTGTGGTGAGGGGGCAGATTGGGTGAGACAATGGGAAGCAGAGAGTGGAGAGCGAGCGGCTGTGGGTGAGGGAGGCAGATTGTCTGGGAGAAAGGGAAGCAGAGAGTGGAAAACGAACGGGTGTGGTTGATGGAGGCAGATTGTCTGAATGAAAGGGAAGCAGGGGGTTCAGACCGAGCGGGTGATGGTGATGGATGCAGATTGGGCGAGAGAAAGGGAAGCAGGGGGTGCAGACCGAGCGGATGTGGGTGAAGGAGGCAGTTTGTCTGAGAGAAAGGGAAGCAGAGAGTGGAGACCGAGCGGGTGTGGATGAGCGAGGCAGATTGGGTGAGAGAAAGGGACGCAGAGAGTTAGAGCGAGCAGGTGTGGGTGAGGGAGGCAGATTGGGTGAGAGAAAGGGAAGCAGAGAGAGGAGACAGTGCGGGTGTGGGTGAGGGAGGCAGATTGTCTGAGTGAAAGGGAAGCAGAGAGTGGAGAGCGAGCGGGCATGCGTGAGGGAGGCAGATTGGGTGAGAGAAAGGGAAGCAGAGAGTGGAGTCCGAGCGCGTGTGGGTGAAGGAGCAGATTGTCTGAGAGAAAGGGAAGCAGAGAGTGGAGAGCGAGCGGGTATGCGTGAGGGAGGCAGATTGGGTGAGAGAAAGGGAAGCAGAGAGTGGAGTCCGAGCGCGTGTGGGTGAAGGTGCAGATTGTCAGAGAGAAAGGAAAGCAGAGAGTTGAGACCGAGCAGGTGTGGGCGAGGGAGGCAGATTATCTGAGAGAAAGGGAAGAAGAAAGTGGAGACCGAGCGGGTGTGTGGTGAGGGGGCAGATTGGGTGAGAGAATGGGAAGCAGAGAGTGGAGAGCGAGCGGCTGTGGGTGAGGGAGGCAGATTGTCTGAGAGAAAGGGAAGCAGGGAGTGGAGGCAGAGCCGGTGTGGGTGAGGGAGGCAAATTGTCTGAGAGAAATGGAAGCAGAGAGGGGAAAACGAACGGGTGTGGTTGAGGGAGGCAAATTGTCTGAGAGAAAGGGAAGCAGGGGGTTCAGACCGAGCGGGTGATGGTGAGGGATGCAGATTGGGCGAGACAAAGGGAAGCAGGGGGTGCAGACCGAGCGGGTGTGGGTGAAGGAGGCAGTTTGTCTGAGAGAAAGGGAAGCAGAGAGTGGAGAGCGAGCGGGTGTGGGTGAGGGAGGCAGATTGGGTGAGAGAAAGGGAAGCAGAGAGTGGAATGCGAGCGGGTGTGTGTGAGGGAGGCATATTGGGTGAGAGAAACGGAAGCAGAGAGTGGAGAGCGAGCGGGTGTGGGTGAGGGAGTCAGATTTAGTGAGAGAAAGGGAAGTAGAGAGTGGAGAGCGAGCGGGTGTGGGTGAGTGAGGCTGATTGTCTGAGAGAAAGGGAAGCAGAGAGTGGTGAGCAAGCGGGTGTGGGTGAGGGAAGCAGATTGTCTGAGTGAAAGGGAAGCAGAGAGTGGAGAGCGAGCGGTTGTGGTTGAGGGAGGCAGATTGTCTGAGAGAAATAGAAGCATAGTGTGGAAAACGAGCGGGTGTGGCTGAGGGAGGCAGATTGTTTGAGAGAAAGGGAAGCTGAGAGTGGAGACCGAGCGGATGAGGGTGAGGGAGGCAGATCGTCTGAGAGAAAGTGAAGCTGAGAGTGGAGACCAAGCGAGTGTGGGTGAGGGAGGCAGATTGGGTGATAGAAAGGGATGCAGAGAGTGGGACCGAGCTGGTGAGGGTGAGGGAGGCATATTGTCTGAGAGAAAGGGAAGCAGAGAGAGGCGAGCGAGTGGGTGTGGGTGAGGTAGGCAGATTGGGAGAGAGAAAGGGAAGCAGGGGGTGCAGACCGAGCGGATGTGGGTGAAGGAGGCAGATTGTCTGAGAGAAAGGGAAGCAGAGAGTGGAGAGCGAGCGGGTGTGGGTGAGGAAGGCAGATTGTCTGAGAGAAAGGGAAGCAGAGAGAGGTGAGCGATCGGGTGAGGGAGGCAGATTGTCTGAGAGAAAGGGAAGCAGAGAGTGGAGACCGAGCGGGTGTGGGTGAGGGGGGCAGATTGGGTAAGAGAAAGGGACGCAGAGAGTGAAGAGCTAGCGGGTGTGGGTGAGGGAGGCAGATTGGGTGAGAGAAAGGGAAGCAGAGAGTGGAGAGAGAGCGGGTGGGTGAGGGAGCCAAATTGTCTGAGAGAAAGGGAAGCAGAGAGAGGAGAGCGAGCGGGTGTGGGTGAGGGTGGCAGATTGTCTGAGAAAAAGGGAAGCAGAGAGTGGAGAGCGAGCGGGTGTGGGTGAGGGAGACAGATTGTCTGAGAGAAAGGGAAGAAGAGAGTGGAGAGCGAGCGGGTTTTGGTGAGGGAGGCAGATTGTCTGAGAGAAAGTGAAGCCGAGAGTGGAGACCGAGCGGGTGTGGATGAGGGAGGCAGATTGGGTGTGAGAAAGGGACGCAGAGAGTTAGAGCGAGAATGTGTGGGTGAGGGAGACAGATTGGGTGAGAGAAAGGGAAGCAGAGAGAGGAGACCGAGCGGGTGTGGGTGAGGGAGGCAGATTGTCTGAGAGAAAGGGAGGCAGAGAGTGGAGAGCGAGCGGGTATGCGTGAGGGAGGCAGATTGGGTGAGAGAAAGGGAAGCAGAGAGTGGAGTCCGAGCGCGTGTGGGTGAAGGAGCAGATTGTCTGAGAGAAAGGAAAGCAGAGAGTTGAGACCGAGCAGGTGTGGGCGAGGGAGGCAGATTATCTGAGAGAAAGGGAAGAAGAGAGTGGAGACCGAGCGGGTGTGTGGTGAGGGGGCAGATTGGGTGAGACAATGGGAAGCAGAGAGTGGAGAGCGAGCGGCTGTGGGTGAGGGAGGCAGATTGTCTGAGAGAAAGGGAAGCAGGGAGTGGAGGCAGAGCTGGTGTGGGTGAGGGAGGCAAATTGTCTGAGAGAAATGGAAGCAGAGAGTGGAAAACGAACGGGTGTGGTTGAGGGAGGCAGATTGTCTGAATGAAAGGGAAGCAGGGGGTTCAGACCGAGCGGGTGATGGTGATGGATGCAGATTGGGCGAGAGAAAGGGAAGCAGGGGGTGCAGACCGAGCGGGTGTGGGTGAAGGAGGCAGTTTGTCTGAGAGAAAGGGAAGCAGAGAGTGGAGAGCGAGCGGATGTGGGTGAGGGAGGCAGATTGGGTGAGAGAAAGGGAAGCAGAGAGTGGAATGCGAGCGGGTGTGTGTGAGGGAGGCATATTGGGTGAGAGAAACGGAAGCAGAGAGTGGAGAGCGAGCGGGTGTGGGTGAGGGAGTCAGATTGGGTGAGAGAAAGGGAAGTAGAGAGTGGAGAGCGAGCGGGTGTGGGTGAGTGAGGCTGATTGTCTGAGAGAAAGGGAAGCAGAGAGTGGTGAGCAAGCGGGTGTGGGTGAGGGAAGCAGATTGTCTGAGTGAAAGGGAAGCAGAGAGTGGAGAGCGAGCGGTTGTGGTTGAGGGAGGCAGATTGTCTGAGAGAAATGGAAGCATAGAGTGGAAAACGAGCGGGTGTGGCTGAGGGAGGCAGATTGTCTGAGAGAAAGGGAAGCTGCGAGTGGAGACCGAGCGGATGAGGGTGAGGGAGGCAGATTGTCTGAGAGAAAGTGAAGCTGAGAGTGGAGACCAAGCGAGTGTGGGTGAGGGAGGCAGATTGGGTGAGAGAAAGGGATGCAGAGAGTGGGACCGAGCTGGTGAGGGTGAGGGAGGCATATTGTCTGAGAGAAAGGGAAGCAGAGAGAGGCGAGCGAGTGGGTGTGGGTGAGGGAGGCAGATTGGGAGAGAGAAAAGGAAGCAGGGGGTGCAGACCGAGCGGGTGTGGGTGAAGGAGGCAGATTGTCTGAGAGAAAGGGAAGCAGAGAGTGGAGGGCGAGCGGGTGTGGGTGAGGGTGGCAGATTGTCTGAGAGAAAGGGAAGCAGAGAGTGGAGAGCGGGCGGGTGTGGCTTAGGGAGGCAGATTGGGTGAGAAAAAGGGAAGCAGAGAGTGGAGAGCGAGCGGGTGTGGGTGAGGGAGGCAGATTGCCTGAGTGAAAGGGAAGCAGAGAGTTGAGTCGAGCCGGTTTGGCTGAGGGAGGCAGGTTTTCTGAGAGAAAGGGAAGCAGAGAGAGGACAGAGAGCGGGTGTGGATGAGGAAGGCAGATTGTCTGAGACAAAGGCAAGCAGAGAGTGGAGAGCGAGCGGGTGTGGGTGAGGGAGGCAGATTGAGTGAGAGTAAGGAAAGCAGAGAGTGGAGAGCGAGCGGGTGTGGGTGAGGGAGGCATATTGTGTGAGAGAAAAGGAAGAAGAGAGTGGAGTGCGAGCGGGTGTGGGTGAGGGAGTAAGATTGGGTGAGAGAAAGGGAAGTAGAGAGTGGAGAGCGAGCGGGTGTGGGTGAGGGAGGCTGATTGTCTGAGAGAAAGTGAAGTAGAGAGTGGTGAGCAAGCGGGTGTGGGTGAGGGAAGCAGATTGTCTGAATGAAAGGGAAGCAGGGGGTTCAGACCGAGCGGGTGATGGTGATGGATGCAGATTGGGCGAGAGAAAGGGAAGCAGGGGGTGCAGACCGAGCGGGTGTGGGTGAAGGAGGCAGTTTGTCTGAGAGAAAGGGAAGCAGAGAGTGGAGAGCGAGCGGATGTGGGTGAGGGAGGCAGATTGGGTGAGAGAAAGGGAAGCAGAGAGTGGAATGCGAGCGGGTGTGTGTGAGGGAGGCATATTGGGTGAGAGAAACGGAAGCAGAGAGTGGAGAGCGAGCGGGTGTGGGTGAGGGAGTCAGATTGGGTGAGAGAAAGGGAAGTAGAGAGTGGAGAGCGAGCGGGTGTGGGTGAGTGAGGCTGATTGTCTGAGAGAAAGGGAAGCAGAGAGTGGTGAGCAAGCGGGTGTGGGTGAGGGAAGCAGATTGTCTGAGTGAAAGGGAAGCAGAGAGTGGAGAGCGAGCGGTTGTGGTTGAGGGAGGCAGATTGTCTGAGAGAAATGGAAGCATAGAGTGGAAAACGAGCGGGTGTGGCTGAGGGAGGCAGATTGTCTGAGAGAAAGGGAAGCTGCGAGTGGAGACCGAGCGGATGAGGGTGAGGGAGGCAGATTGTCTGAGAGAAAGTGAAGCTGAGAGTGGGACCGAGCTGGTGAGGGTGAGGGAGGCATATTGTCTGAGAGAAAGGGAAGCAGAGAGAGGCGAGCGAGTGGGTGTGGGTGAGGGAGGCAGATTGGGAGAGAGAAAAGGAAGCAGGGGGTGCAGACCGAGCGGGTGTGGGTGAAGGAGGCAGATTGTCTGAGAGAAAGGGAAGCAGAGAGTGGAGGGCGAGCGGGTGTGGGTGAGGGTGGCAGATTGTCTGAGAGAAAGGGAAGCAGAGAGTGGAGAGCGGGCGGGTGTGGCTTAGGGAGGCAGATTGGGTGAGAAAAAGGGAAGCAGAGAGTGGAGAGCGAGCGGGTGTGGGTGAGGGAGGCAGATTGCCTGAGTGAAAGGGAAGCAGAGAGTTGAGTCGAGCCGGTTTGGCTGAGGGAGGCAGGTTTTCTGAGAGAAAGGGAAGCAGAGAGAGGACAGAGAGCGGGTGTGGATGAGGAAGGCAGATTGTCTGAGACAAAGGCAAGCAGAGAGTGGAGAGCGAGCGGGTGTGGGTGAGGGAGGCAGATTGAGTGAGAGTAAGGAAAGCAGAGAGTGGAGAGCGAGCGGGTGTGGGTGAGGGAGGCATATTGTGTGAGAGAAAAGGAAGAAGAGAGTGGAGTGCGAGCGGGTGTGGGCGAGGGAGTAAGATTGGGTGAGAGAAAGGGAAGTAGAGAGTGGAGAGCGAGCGGGTGTGGGTGAGGGAGGCTGATTGTCTGAGAGAAAGTGAAGTAGAGAGTGGTGAGCAAGCGGGTGTGGGTGAGGGAAGCAGATTGTCTGAGTGAAAGGGAAGCAGAGAGTAGAGAGCGAGCGGGTGTGGGTGAGGGAGGCAGTTAGGGTGAGAAAAAGGGAAGCAGGGGGTTCAGACCGAGCGGGTGGTGGTGAGGGATGCAGATTGGGTGAGAGAAAGGGAAGCAGGGGGTGCAGACCGAGCGCGTGTGGGTGAAGGAGGCAGATTGTCTGAGAGAAAGGGAAGCAGAGAGTGGAGAGCGAGCGTGTGTGGGTGAGGGTTGCAGATTGGGTGAGAGAAAGTGACTCAGAGAGTGAAGAGCGAGCCGGTGTGGGTGAGGGAGGCAGATTGGGTGAGAGAAAGGGAAGCAGAGAGAGGAGAGCAAGCGGGTGTGGGTGAGGCAGACAGATTGTCTGAGAGAAAGGAAAGAAGAGAGTGGAGACCGAGCCGGTGTGGGTGAGGGGGCAGATTGGGTGAGAGAATGGGAAGCAGAGAGTGGAGTGCGAGCGGCTGTGGGTGAGGGAGGCAGATTGTCTGAGAGAAAGGGAAGCAGGGGGTGCAGACCGAGCGCTTGTGGATGAAGGAGGCAGATTGTCTGAGAGAAAGGGAAGCAGAGAGTGGAGACCGAGCCGGTGTGGGTGAGGGGGCAGATTGGGTGAGAGAATGGGAAGCAGAGAGTGGAGTGCGAGCGGCTGTGGGTGAGGGAGGCAGATTGTCTGAGAGAAAGGGAAGCAGGGAGTGGAGGCAGAGCGGGTGTGGGTGAGGGAGGCAAATTGTCTGAGAGAAATGGAAGCGGAGAGTGGAAAACGAGCGGGTGTGGCTGCGGGAGGCAGATTGTCTGAGAGAAAGTGAAGCTGAGAGTGGAGACCGAGCGGGTGTGGGTGAGGGAGTCAGATTGTCTGAGAGAAAGTGAAGCAGAGAGTGGAGACCGAGCGGGTGTGGGTGAGGGAGGCAGATAAGGTGAGAGAAAGGGAAGCAGGGGGTTCAGACCGAGCGGGTGATGGTGAGGGATGCAGATTGGGTGAGAGAAAGGGAAGCAGGGGGTGCAGAACGAGCGGGTGTGAGTGAGGGAGGCAGATTGGATGAGAGAAAGGGAAGCAGAGAGTAGAATGCGAGCGGGTGTGGGTGAGGGAGGCAGATTGGGTGAGAGAAAGGGAAGCAGAGAGTGGAGAGCGAGCGGGTGTGGATGAGGGAGGCAGATTGGGTGAGAGAAAGGGAAGCAGAGAGTGGTGTGCGAGCGGGTGTGCGTGAGGGAGGCAGATTAGATGAGAGAAAGGGAAGCAGAGAGTGGAGAGCGAGCGGGTGTGGGTGAGGGAGACAGATTGCCTGAGTGAAAGGGAAGCAGAGAGTTGAGTCGAGCGGGTATGGATGAGGGAGGCAGATTGTCTGAGAGAAAGTTAAGCAGAGAGTGGATACCGAGCGGGTGTGGGTGAGGGAGGCAGATTGTCTGAGAGTAAGTGAAGCAGAGAGTGGAGACCGAGCGGATGTGGGTGAGGGAGGCAGATTGTCTGAGAGAAATGGAAGCAGAGAGTGGAGAGCAGGTGGGTGTGGGTGAGGGAGGCAGTTTGGGTGAGAGAAAGGGAAGCAGGGGGTGCAAACCGAGCGGGTGTGGGTGAAGGAGGCAGATTGTCTGAGAGAAAGGGAAGAAGAGAGTGGAGAGCGGCCGGTGTGGGTGAAGGAGGCAGATTGGGTGAGAGAGAGGGAATCAGAGAGTGGAGTGCGAGCGGGTGTGGGTGAGGGAGGCAGATTGTCTGAGAGAGGGAAGAAGAGAGTGGAGAGCTAGCGGGTTTGGGTGAGGGAGGCAGTTTTTCTGAGAGAAAGGGAAGCAGAGAGTGGACAGAGAGCGGGTGTGGGTGAGGAAGGCAGATTGTCTGAGATAAAGGGAAGCAGAGAGAGGGGAGCGAGCGGGTCTGGGTGAGGGAGGCAGATTGTCTGAGAGAAAGGGATGCAGAGAGTGGAGACCGCGAGGGTGTGGGTGAGGGGGGCAGATTGGGTGAGGAAAAGGGACGCAGAGAGTGAAGAGCGAGCGGGTGTGGGTGAGGGAGGCAGATTGGGTGAGAGAAAGGGAAGCAGAGAGTGGAGAGAGAGCGGGTGAGTGAGGGATGCAGATTGTCTGAGAGAAAGGGAAGCAGAGAGGAGAGCGAGCGGGTGTGGGTGAGGGAGGCAGATTGTCTGAGAGAAACGGAAGCAGAGCGTGGAGACCGAGCGGGTGTGGGTGAGGGAGGCAGATTGGGTGAGAGAAAGGGAAGCAGAGAGTGTAGAGCGAGCGGGTGTGGGTGAGGGAGGGAGATTGTCTGAGAGTAAGGGAAGATGAGAGTGGAGAGCGAGCGGGTTTTGGTGAGGGAGGCAGATTGTCTGAGAGAAAGGGAAGCAGAGAGAGGAGAGCGAGCGGGTGTGGGTGAGGGAGGCTGATTGTCTGAGAGAAAGGGAAGCCGAGAGTGGAGACCGAGCTGGTGTGGATGAGGGAGGCAGATTGCGTGAGAGAAAGTGACTCAGAGAGTGAGAGCGAGCGGGTGTGGGTAAGGGAGGCAGATTGGGTGAGAGAAAGGGAAGCAGAGAGAGGAGAGAAAGCGGGTGTGGGTGAGGCAGGCCGATTATCTGAGAGAAAGGGTAGCAGAGAGAGGAGATTGAGCGGGTGTGGGTGAGGGAGGCAGATTGTCTGAGAGAAAGGGAAACAGAGAGTGGAGAGCGAGCGGGTATGCGTGAGGGAGGCAGATTGAGTGAGAGAAAGGGAAGCAGAGAGTGGAGTCCGAGCGGGTGTGGGTGAGGGAGCAGATTGTCTGAGAGAAAGGAAAGCAGAGAGTTGAAACCGAGCAGCTGTGGGTGAGGGAGGCAGATTGTTTGAGAGATAGGGAAGAAGAGAGTGGAGGCCGAGCGGCTGTGGGTGAGGGGGCAGATTGGGTGAGAGAATTGGAAGCAGGGAGTGGAGGCAGAGCGGGTGTGGGTAAGGGAGGCAAATTGTCTGAGAGAAATGGAAACAGAGAGTGGAAAACGAGCGGGTGTGGCTGAGGGAGGCAGATTGTCTGAGAGAAAGGGAAGCTGAGAGTGGAGACCGAGCGGGTGTGGGTGAGGGAGTCAGATTGTCTGAGAGAAAGTGAAGCAGCAAGTGGAGACCGAGCGGGTGTAGGTGAGGGAGGCAGATAAGGTGAGAGATAGGGAAGCATGGGGATCAGACCGAGCGGGTGATGGTGAGGGATGCAGATTGGTTGAGAGAAAGGGAAGCAAGGGGTGCAGAACGAGCGGGTGTGGGTGAGGGAGGCAGATTGGGTGAGAGAAAGGGAAGCAGAGAGTAGAATGCGAGCGGGTGTGAGTGAGGGAGGCAGATTGGGTGAGAGAAAGGCAAGCAGAGAGTGGAGAGCGAGCGGGTGAGGGTGAGCGAGGATGATTGTCTGAGAGAAAGGGAAGCAGAGAGTGGAGAGCGGGCGGCTGTGGATGAGGGAGGCAGATTGGGTGAGAGAATGGGAAGCAGAGAGTGGAGAGCGAGCGGGTGTTGGTAAGGGAGGCAGATTAGATGAGACAAAGGGAAGCAGGGGGTTCAAACCGTGCGGGTGTGGGTGAGGGAGGCAGATTGGGTGAGAGAAAGTGAAGCAGAGAGTGGAGAGCGAGCGGGTGTGTGTGAGGGAGGCATATTGGGTGAGAGAAAGGGAAGCAGAGAGTGGAGTGCGAGTGGGTTTTGGTGAGGCAGGCAGACTGTCTGAGAGAAAGAGATGCAGAGAGAGGAGAGCGAGCGAGTGTGGGTGAGGGAGGCTGATTGTCTGAGAGAAAGGGAAGCCGAGAGTGGAGACCGAGCTGGTGTGGATGAGGGAGGCAGATTGTGTGAGAGAATGTGACTCAGAGAGTGAACAGCGTGCCGGTGTGGGTGAGGGAGGCAGATTGGGTGAGAGAAAGGGAAGCAGAGAGAGGACAGCAAGCGGGTGTGGGTGAGGCAGGCCAATTATCTGAGAGAAAGGGTAGCAGAGAGTGGAGACCGAGCGGGTGTGGGTGAGGGAGGCAGATTGTCTGAGGGAAAGGGAAGCAGAGATTGGAGAGCGAGCGGGTATGCGTGAGGGAGGCAGATTGGGTGAGAGAAAGGGAAGCAGAGAGTGGAGTCCGAGCGGGTGTGGGTGAGGGAGCAGATTGTCTGAGAGAAAGGAAAGCAGAGAGTTGAGACCGAGCAGGTGTGGGTGAGGGAGGCAGATTGTCTGAGAGAAAGGGAAGAAGAGAGTGGAGACCGAGCGGGTGTGGGTGAGGGGGCAGATTGGGTGAGAGAATGGGAAGCAGAGAGTGGAGAGCGAGCGGCTGTGGGTGAGGGAGGCAGATTGTCTGAGAGAAAGGGAAGCAGGGAGTGGAGGCAGAGCGGGTGTGGGTGAGGGAGGCAAATTGTCTGAGAGAAATGGAAGCGGAGAGTGGAAAACGAGCGGGTGTGGCTGAGGGAGGCAGAATGTCTGAGAGAAAGTGAAGCTGAGAGTGGAAACCGAGCGGGTGTGGGTGAGGGATTCAGATTGTCTGAGAGAAAGTGAAGCAGAGAGTGGAGACCGAGCGGGTGTGGGTGAGGGAGACAGATAAGGTGAGAGAAAGGGAAACAGGGGGTTCTGCCCGAGCGGGTGATGGTGAGGGATGCAGATTGGGTGAGAGAAAGGGAAGCAGGCGGTGCAGAACGAGCGGATGTGAGTGAGGGAGGCAGATTGGGTGAGAGAAAGGGAAGCACAGAGCAGAATGCGGGCGGGTGTGGGTGAGGGAGGCAGATTGGGTGAGAGAAAGGGAAGCAGAGAGTGGAAAGCGTGCGGGTGTGGATGAGGGAGGCAGATTGGGTGAGAGAAAGGGAAGCAGAGAGTTGAGTCGAGCGAGTATGGGTGAGGGAGGCAGATTGTCTGAGAGAGAGTTAAGCAGAGAGTGGATACCGAGCGGGTGTGGGTGAGGGAGGCAGATTGTCTGAGAGAAAGGGAAGCAGAGAGTGGAGACCGAGCGGGTGTGGGTGAGGGAGGCAGATTGTCTGAGAGAAATGGAAGCAGAGAGTGGAGAGCGAGTGGGTGTGGGTGAGGGAGGCAGTTTGGGTGAGAGAAAGGGAAGCAGGGGGTGCAAACCGAGCGGGTGTGGGTGAAGGAGGCAGATTGTCTGAGAGAAAGGGAAGAAGAGAGTGGAGAGCGAGCGGGAGTGGGTGAAGGAGGCAGATTGGGTGAGAGAGAGGGAAGCAGAGAGTGGAGTGCGAGCGGGTCTGGGTGAGGGAGGCAGATTGTCTGAGAGAAAGGGAAGCAGAGAGAGGAGAGCGAGCGGGTCTGGGTGAGGGAGGCAGATTGTCTGAGAGAAAGGGATGCAGAGAGCGGAGACCGAGAGGGTGTGGGTGAGGGGGGCAGGTTGGGTGAGAGAAAGGGAAGCAGAGAGTGGAGAGAGAGCGGGTGGGTGAGGGATGCAGATTGTCTGAGAGAAAGGGAAGCAGAGAGTGGAGAGCGAGCGGCTGTGGATGAGGGAGACAGATTGGGTGAGAGAATGGGAAGCAGAGAGTGGAGAGCGAGCGGGTGTTGGTAAGGGAGGCAGATTAGATGAGACAAAGGGAAGCAGGGGGTTCAGACCGTGCGGGTGTGGGTGAGGGAGGCAGATTGGGTGAGAGAAAGTGAAGCAGAGAGTGGAGAGCGAGCGGGTGTGTGTGAGGGAGGCATATTGGGTGAGAGAAAGGAAAGCAGAGAGTGGAGTGCGAGCGGGTTTTGGTGAGGCAGGCAGATTGTCTGAGAGAAAGGGAAGCAGAGAGAGGAGAGCGAGCGAGTGTGGGTGAGGGAGGCTGATTGTCTGAGAGAAAGGGAAGCCGGGAGTGGAGACCGAGCTGGTGTGGATGAGGGAGGCAGATTGGGTGAGAGAAAGTGACTCAGAGAGTGAACAGCGTGCCGGTGTGGGTGAGGGAGGCAGATTGGGTGAGAGAAAGGGAAGCAGAGAGAGGAGAGCAAGCGGGTGTGGGTGAGGCAGGCCAATTATCTGAGAGAAAGGGTAGCAGAGAGTGGAGACCGAGCGGGTGTGGGTGAGGGAGGCAGATTGTCTGAGGGAAAGGGAAGCAGAGATTGGAGAGCGAGCGGGTATGCGTGAGGGAGGCAGATTGGGTGAGAGAAAGGGAAGCAGAGAGTGGAGTCCGAGCGGGTGTGGGTGAGGGAGCAGATTGTCTGAGAGAAAGGAAAGCAGAGAGTTGAGACCGAGCAGGTGTGGGTGAGGGAGGCAGATTGTCTGAGAGAAAGGGAAGAAGAGAGTGGAGACCGAGCGGGTGTGGGTGCAGATTGGGTGAGAGAATGGGAAGCAGAGAGTGGAGAGCGAGCGGCTGTGGGTGAGGGAGGCAGATTGTCTGAGAGAAAGGGAAGCAGGGAGTGGAGGCAGAGCGGGTGTGGGTGAGGGAGGCAAATTGTCTGAGAGAAATGGAAGCGGAGAGTGGAAAACGAGCGGGTGTGGCTGAGGGAGGCAGAATGTCTGAGAGAAAGTGAAGCTGAGAGTGGTGACCGAGCGGGTTTGGGTGAGGGAGTCAGATTGTCTGAGAGAAAGTGAAGCAGAGAGTGGAGACCGAGCGGGTGTGGGTGAGGGAGACAGATAAGGTGAGAGAAAGGGAAGCAGGGGGTTCTGCCCGAGCGGGTGATGGTGAGGGATGCAGATTGGGTGAGAGAAAGGGAAGCAGGCGGTGCAGAACGAGCGGGTGTGAGTGAGGGAGGCAGATTGGGTGAGAGAAAGGGAAGCACAGAGTAGAATGCGGGCGGGTGTGGGTGAGGGAGGCAGATTGGGTGAGAGAAAGGGAAGCAGAGAGTGGAGAGCGTGCGGGTGTGGATGAGGGAGGCAGATTGGGTGAGAGAAAGGGAAGCAGAGAGTTGAGTCGACCGAGTATGGGTGAGGGTGGCAGATTGTCTGATAGAGAGTTAAGCAGAGAGTGGATACCGAGCGGGTGTGGGTGAGGGAGGCAGATTGTCTGAGAGAAAGGGAAGCAGAGAGTGGAGACCGAGCGGGTGTGGGTGAGGGAGGCAGATTGTTTGAGAGAAATGGAAGCAGAGAGTGGAGAGCGAGTGGGTGTGGTTGAGGGAGGCAGTTTGGGTGAGAGAAAGGGAAGCAGGGGGTGCAAACCGAGCGGGTGTGGGTGAAGGAGGCAGATTGTCTGAGAGAAAGGGAAGAAGAGAGTGGAGAGCGAGCGGGAGTGGGTGAAGGAGGCAGATTGGGTGAGAGAGAGGGAAGCAGAGATTGGAGTGCGAGCGGGTCTGGGTGAGGGAGGCAGATTGTCTGAGAGAAAGGGATACAGAGAGTGGAGACCGAGAGGGTGTGGGTGAGGGGGGCAGATTGGGTGAGAGAAAGGGAAGCAGAGAGTGGAGAGAGAGCGGGTGGGTGAGGGATGCAGATTGTCTGAGAGAAAGGGAAGCAGAGAGGAGAGCGAGCGGGTGTGGGTGAGGGAGGCAGATTGTCTGAGAAAAAGGGAAGCAGAGAGTGGAGAACGAGCGGGTGTAGGTGAGGGAGGCAGATTGGGTGAGAGAAAGGGAAGCAGAGAGTGGAGAGCGAGCGGGTGTGGGTGAGGGAGGCAGATTGTCTGAGAGAAAGGGAAGCAGAGCGTAGAATGCGAGCGGGTGTGAGTGAGGGAGGCAGATTGGGTGAGAGAAAGGGAAGCAGAGAGTGGAGAGCGAGCGGGTGAGGGTGAGCGAGGATGATTGTCTGAGAGAAAGGGAAGCAGAGAGTGGAGAGCGAGCGGCTGTGGATGAGGGAGACAGATTGGGTGAGAGAATGGGAAGCAGAGAGTGGAGAGCGAGCGGGTGTTGGTAAGGGAGGCAGATTAGATGAGACAAAGGGAAGCAGGGGGTTCAGACCGTGCGGGTGTGGGTGAGGGAGGCAGATTGGGTGAGAGAAAGTGAAGCAGAGAGTGGAGAGCGAGCGGGTGTGTGTGAGGGAGGCATATTGGGTGAGAGAAAGAGAAGCTGAGAGTGGAGTGCGAGCGGGTTTTGGTGAGGCGGGCAGATTGTCTGAGAGAAAGGGAAGCAGAGAGAGGAGAGCGAGCGAGTGTGGGTGAGGGAGGCTGATTGTCTGAGAGAAAGGGAAGCCGGGAGTGGAGACCGAGCTGGTGTGGATGAGGGAGGCAGATTGGGTGAGAGAAAGTGGCTCAGAGAGTGAACAGCGTGCCGGTGTGGGTGAGGGAGGCAGATTGGGTGAGAGAAAGGGAAGCAGAGAGAGGAGAGCAAGCGGGTGTGGGTGAGGCAGGCCAATTATCTGAGAGAAAGGGTAGCAGAGAGTGGAGACCGAGCGGGTGTGGGTGAGGGAGGCAGATTGTCTGAGGGAAAGGGAAGCAGAGATTGGAGAGCGAGCGGGTATGTGTGAGGGAGGCAGATTGGGTGAGAGAAAGGGAAGCAGAGAGTGGAGTCCGAGCGGGTATGGGTGAGGGAGCAGATTGTCTGAGAGAAAGGAAAGCAGAGAGTTGAGACCGAGCATGTGTGGGTAAGGGAGGCAGATTGTCTGAGAGAAAGGGAAGAAGAGAGTGGAGACCGAGCGGGTGTGGGTGAGGGGGCAGATTGGGTGAGAGAATGGGAAGCAGAGAGTGGAGAGCGAGCGGCTGTGGGTGAGGGAGGCAGTTTGTCTGAGAGAAAGGGAAGCAGGGAGTGGAGGCAGAGCGGGTGTGGGTGAGGGAGGCAAATTGTCTGAGAGAAATGGAAGCGGAGAGTGGAAAACGAGCGGGTGTGGCTGAGGGAGCCAGAATGTCTGAGAGAAAGTGAAGCTGAGAGTGGAGACCGAGCGGGTGTGGGTGAGGGAGTCAGATTGTCTGAGAGAAAGTGAAGCAGAGAGTGGAGACCGAGCGGGTATGCGTGAGGGAGGCAGATTGGGTGAGAGAAAGGGAAGCAGAGAGTGGAGTCCGAGCGGGTGTGGGTGAGGGAGCAGATTGTCTGAGAGAAAGGAAAGCAGAGAGTTGAGACCGAGCAGGTGTGGGTGAGGGAGGCAGATTGTCTGAGAGAAAGGGAAGAAGAGAGTGGAGACCGAGCGGGTGTGGGTGCAGATTGGGTGAGAGAATGGGAAGCAGAGAGTGGAGAGCGAGCGGCTGTGGGTGAGGGAGGCAGATTGTCTGAGAGAAAGGGAAGCAGGGAGTGGAGGCAGAGCGGGTGTGGGTGAGGGAGGCAAATTGTCTGAGAGAAATGGAAGCGGAGAGTGGAAAACGAGCGGGTGTGGCTGAGGGAGGCAGAATGTCTGAGAGAAAGTGAAGCTGAGAGTGGTGACCGAGCGGGTTTGGGTGAGGGAGTCAGATTGTCTGAGAGAAAGTGAAGCAGAGAGTGGAGACCGAGCGGGTGTGGGTGAGGGAGACAGATAAGGTGAGAGAAAGGGAAGCAGGGGGTTCTGCCCGAGCGGGTGATGGTGAGGGATGCAGATTGGGTGAGAGAAAGGGAAGCAGGCGGTGCAGAACGAGCGGGTGTGAGTGAGGGAGGCAGATTGGGTGAGAGAAAGGGAAGCACAGAGTAGAATGCGGGCGGGTGTGGGTGAGGGAGGCAGATTGGGTGAGAGAAAGGGAAGCAGAGAGTGGAGAGCGTGCGGGTGTGGATGAGGGAGGCAGATTGGGTGAGAGAAAGGGAAGCAGAGAGTTGAGTCGACCGAGTATGGGTGAGGGTGGCAGATTGTCTGATAGAGAGTTAAGCAGAGAGTGGATACCGAGCGGGTGTGGGTGAGGGAGGCAGATTGTCTGAGAGAAAGGGAAGCAGAGAGTGGAGACCGAGCGGGTGTGGGTGAGGGAGGCAGATTGTTTGAGAGAAATGGAAGCAGAGAGTGGAGAGCGAGTGGGTGTGGTTGAGGGAGGCAGTTTGGGTGAGAGAAAGGGAAGCAGGGGGTGCAAACCGAGCGGGTGTGGGTGAAGGAGGCAGATTGTCTGAGAGAAAGGGAAGAAGAGAGTGGAGAGCGAGCGGGAGTGGGTGAAGGAGGCAGATTGGGTGAGAGAGAGGGAAGCAGAGATTGGAGTGCGAGCGGGTCTGGGTGAGGGAGGCAGATTGTCTGAGAGAAAGGGATACAGAGAGTGGAGACCGAGAGGGTGTGGGTGAGGGGGGCAGATTGGGTGAGAGAAAGGGAAGCAGAGAGTGGAGAGAGAGCGGGTGGGTGAGGGATGCAGATTGTCTGAGAGAAAGGGAAGCAGAGAGGAGAGCGAGCGGGTGTGGGTGAGGGAGGCAGATTGTCTGAGAAAAAGGGAAGCAGAGAGTGGAGAACGAGCGGGTGTAGGTGAGGGAGGCAGATTGGGTGAGAGAAAGGGAAGCAGAGAGTGGAGAGCGAGCGGGTGTGGGTGAGGGAGGCAGATTGTCTGAGAGAAAGGGAAGCAGAGCGTAGAATGCGAGCGGGTGTGAGTGAGGGAGGCAGATTGGGTGAGAGAAAGGGAAGCAGAGAGTGGAGAGCGAGCGGGTGAGGGTGAGCGAGGATGATTGTCTGAGAGAAAGGGAAGCAGAGAGTGGAGAGCGAGCGGCTGTGGATGAGGGAGACAGATTGGGTGAGAGAATGGGAAGCAGAGAGTGGAGAGCGAGCGGGTGTTGGTAAGGGAGGCAGATTAGATGAGACAAAGGGAAGCAGGGGGTTCAGACCGTGCGGGTGTGGGTGAGGGAGGCAGATTGGGTGAGAGAAAGTGAAGCAGAGAGTGGAGAGCGAGCGGGTGTGTGTGAGGGAGGCATATTGGGTGAGAGAAAGAGAAGCTGAGAGTGGAGTGCGAGCGGGTTTTGGTGAGGCGGGCAGATTGTCTGAGAGAAAGGGAAGCAGAGAGAGGAGAGCGAGCGAGTGTGGGTGAGGGAGGCTGATTGTCTGAGAGAAAGGGAAGCCGGGAGTGGAGACCGAGCTGGTGTGGATGAGGGAGGCAGATTGGGTGAGAGAAAGTGACTCAGAGAGTGAACAGCGTGCCGGTGTGGGTGAGGGAGGCAGATTGGGTGAGAGAAAGGGAAGCAGAGAGAGGAGAGCAAGCGGGTGTGGGTGAGGCAGGCCAATTATCTGAGAGAAAGGGTAGCAGAGAGTGGAGACCGAGCGGGTGTGGGTGAGGGAGGCAGATTGTCTGAGGGAAAGGGAAGCAGAGATTGGAGAGCGAGCGGGTATGTGTGAGGGAGGCAGATTGGGTGAGAGAAAGGGAAGCAGAGAGTGGAGTCCGAGCGGGTATGGGTGAGGGAGCAGATTGTCTGAGAGAAAGGAAAGCAGAGAGTTGAGACCGAGCATGTGTGGGTAAGGGAGGCAGATTGTCTGAGAGAAAGGGAAGAAGAGAGTGGAGACCGAGCGGGTGTGGGTGAGGGGGCAGATTGGGTGAGAGAATGGGAAGCAGAGAGTGGAGAGCGAGCGGCTGTGGGTGAGGGAGGCAGTTTGTCTGAGAGAAAGGGAAGCAGGGAGTGGAGGCAGAGCGGGTGTGGGTGAGGGAGGCAAATTGTCTGAGAGAAATGGAAGCGGAGAGTGGAAAACGAGCGGGTGTGGCTGAGGGAGCCAGAATGTCTGAGAGAAAGTGAAGCTGAGAGTGGAGACCGAGCGGGTGTGGGTGAGGGAGTCAGATTGTCTGAGAGAAAGTGAAGCAGAGAGTGGAGACCGAGCGGGTGTGGGTGAGGGAGACAGATAAGGTGAGAGAATGGGAAGCAGGGGGTTCTGCCCGAGCGGGTGATGGTGAGGGATTGAGATTGGGTAAGAGAAAGGGAAGCAGGCGGTGCAGAACGAGCGGGTGTGAGTGAGGGAGGCAGATTGGGTGAGAGAAAGGGAAGCACAGAGTAGAATGCGGGCGGGTGTGGGTGAGGGAGGCAGATTGGGTGAGAGAAAGGGAAGCTGAGAGTGGAGAGCGTGCGGGTGTGGATGAGGGAGGCAGATTGGGTGAGAGAAAGGGAAGCAGAGAGTTGAGTCGAGCGAGTATGGGTGAGGGAGGCAGATTGTCTGAGAGAGAGTTAAGCAGAGAGTGGATACCGAGCGGGTGTGGGTGAGGGAGGCAGATTGTCTGAGAGAAAGGGAAGCAGAGAGTGGAGACCGAGCGGGTGTGGGTGAGGGAGGCAGATTGTCTGAGAGAAATGGAAGCAGAGAGTGGAGAGCGAGTGGGTGTGGTTGAGGGAGGCAGTTTGGGTGAGAGAAAGGGAAGCAGGGGGTGCAAACCGAGCGGGTGTGGGTGAAGGAGGCAGATTGTCTGAGAGAAAAGGAAGAAGAGAGTGGAGAGCGAGCGGGAGTGGGTGAAGGAGGCAGATTGGGTGAGAGAGAGGGAAGCAGAGAGTGGAGTGCGAGCGGGTCTGGGTGAGGGAGGCAGATTGTCTGAGAGAAAGGGAAGCAGAGAGAGGAGAGCGAGCGGGTCTGGGTGAGGGAGGCAGATTGTCTGAGAGAAAGGTATACAGAGAGTGGAGACCGAGAGGGTGTGGGTGAGGGGGGCAGATTGGGTGAGAGAAAGGGAAGCAGAGAGTGGAGAGAGAGCGGGTGGGTGAGGGATGCAGATTGTCTGAGAGAAAGGGAAGCAGAGAGGAGAGCGAGCGGTTGTGGGTGAGGGAGGCAGATTGTCTGAGAAAACGGGAAGCAGAGAGTGGAGAACGAGCGGGTGTAGGTGAGGGAGGCAGATTGGGTGAGAGAAAGGGAAGCAGAGAGTGGAGAGCGAGCGGGTGTGGGTGAGGGAGGCAGATTGTCTGAGAGAAAGGGAAGAAGAGAGTCGAGAGCGAGCGTGTTTTGGTGAGGGAGGCAGATTGTCTGAGAGAAACGGAAGCAGAGAGAGGAGAGCGAACGGGTGTGGGTGAGGGAGGCTGATTGTCTGAGAGAAAGGGAAGCCGAGAGTGGAGACCGAGCTGGTGTGGATGAGGGAGGCAGTTTGGGTGAGAGAAAGTGACTCAGAGAGTAAGAGCGAGCGGGTGTGGGTGAGGGAGCAGATTGGGTGAGAGAAAGGGAAGCAGAGAGAGGAGAGCAAGCGGGTGTGGGTGAGGCAGGCCGATTATCTGAGAGAAAGGGTAGCAGAGAGTGGAGACCGAGCGGGTGTGGGTGAGGGTGGCAGATTGTCTGAGAGAAAGGGAAGCAGAGAGTGGAGACCGAGCGGGTGTGGGTGAGGGGGCAGATTGGGTGAGAGAATGGGAAGCAGAGAGTGGAGAGCGAGCGGCTGTGGGTGAGGGAGGCAGATTGTCTGAGAGAAAGGGAAGCAGGGAGTGGAGGCAGAGCGGGTGTGGGTGAGGGAGGCAAATTGTCTGAGAGAAATGGAAGCGGAGAGTGGAAAACGAGCGGGTGTGGCTGAGGGAGGCAGAATGTCTGAGAGAAAGTGAAGCTGAGAGTGGAGACCGAGCGGGTGTGGGTGAGGGAGTCAGATTGTCTGAGAGAAAGTGAAGCAGAGAGTGGAGACCGAGCGGGTGTGGGTGAGGGAGACAGATAAGGTGAGAGAAAGGGAAGCAGGGGGTTCTGCCCGAGCGGATGATGGTGAGGGATGCAGATTGGGTGAGAGAAAGGGAAGCAGGCGGTGAAGAACGAGCGGGTGTGAGTGAGGGAGGCAGATTGGGTGAGAGAAAGGGAAGCACAGAGTAGAATGCGGGCGGGTGTGGGTGAGGGAGGCAGATTGGGTGAGAGAAAGGGAAGCAGAGAGTGGAGAGCGTGCGGGTGTGGATGAGGGAGGCAGATTGGGTGAGAGAAAGGGAAGCAGAGAGTTGAGTCGAGCGAGTATGGGTGAGGGAGGCAGATTGTCTGAGAGAGAGTTAAGCAGAGAGTGGAGACCGAGCGGGTGTGGGTGAGGGAGGCAGATTGTCTGAGAGAAATGGAAGCAGAGAGTGGAGAGCGAGTGGGTGTGGGTGAGGGAGGCAGTTTGGGTGAGAGAAAGGGAAGCAGGGGGTGCAAACCGAGCGGGTGTGGGTGAAGGAGGCAGATTGTCTGAGAGAAAGGGAAGAAGAGAGTGGTGAGCGAGCGGGAGTGGGTGAAGGAGTCAGATTGGGTGAGAGAGAGGGAAGCAGAGAGTGGAGTGCGAGCCGGTCTGGGTGAGGGAGGCAGATTGTCTGAGAGAAAGGGAAGCAGAGAGAGGAGAGCGAGCGGGTCTGGGTGAGGGAGGCAGATTGTCTGAGAGAAAGGGATGCAGAGAGTGGAGACCGAGAGGGTGTGGGTGAGGGGGGCAGATTGGGTGAGAGAAAGGGAAGCAGAGAGTGGAGAGAGAGCGGTTGGGTGAGGGATGCAGATTGTCTGAGAGAAAGGGAAGCAGAGAGGAGAGCGAGCGGGTGTGGGTGAGGGAGGCAGATTGTCTGAGAAAAAGGGAAGCAGAGAGTGGAGAACGAGCGGGTGTAGGTGAGGGAGGCAGATTGGGTGAGAGAAAGGGAAGCAGAGAGTGGAGAGCGAGCGGGTGTGGGTGAGGGAGGCAGATTGTCTGAGAGAAAGGGAAGAAGAGAGTCGAGAGGGAGCGTGTTTTGGTGAGGGAGGCAGATTGTCTGAGAGAAAGGGAAGCAGAGAGAGGAGAGCGAGCGGGAGTGGGTGAGGGAGGCTGATTGTCTGAGAGAAAGGGAAGCCGAGAGTGGACACCGAGCTGGTGTGGATGAGGGAGGCAGATTCGATGAGAGAAAGTGACTCAGAGAGTAAGAGCGAGCGGGTGTGGGTGAGGGAGGCAGATTGGGTGAGAGAAAGGGAAGCAGAGAGAGGAGAGCAAGCGGGTGTGGGTGAGGCAGGCCGATTATCTGAGAGAAAGGGTAGCAGAGAGTGGAGACCGAGCGGGTGTGGGTGAGGGTGGCAGATTGTCTGAGAGAAAGGGAAGCAGAGAGTGGAGAGCGAGCGGGTATGCGTGAGGGAGGCAGATTGGGTGAGAGAAAGGGAAGCAGAGAGTGGAGTCCGAGCGGGTGTGGGTGAGGGAGCAGATTGTCTGAGAGAAAGGAAAGCAGAGAGTTGAGACCGAGCGGCTGTGGGTGAGGGGGCAGATTGGGTGAGAGAATGGGAAGCAGGGAGTGGAGGCAGAGCGGGTGTGGGTGAGGGAGGCAATTTGTCTGAGAGAAATGGAAGCAGAGAGTGGAAAACGAGCGGGTGTGTCTGAGGGAGGCAGATTGTCTGAGAGAAAGGGAAGCTGATAGTGGAGATCGAGCGGGTGTGGGTGAGGGCGTCTGATTGTCTGAGAGAAAGTGAAGCAGAGAGTGGAGACCGAGCGGGTGTGGGCGAGGGAGGCAGATACGGTGAGAGAAAGGGAAGCAGGGGGTTCAGACCGAGCGGGTGATGGTGAGGGATGCAGATTGGGTGAGAGAAAGGGAAGCAGGGGGTGCAGAACGAGCGGGTGTGGGTGAGGGAGGCAGATTGGGTGAGAGAAAGGGAAGCAGAGAGTAGAATGCGAGCGGGTGTGAGTGAGGGAGGCAGATTGGGTGAGAGAATGGGAAGCAGAGAGTGGAGAGCGAGCGGGTGTGGGTGAGCGAGGCTGATTGTCTCAGAGAAAGGGAAGCAGAGAGTGGAGAGCGAGCGGGTGTGGATGAGGGAGGCAGATTGGGTGAGAGAATGGGAAGCAGAGAGTGGAGAGCGAGCGGGTGTTGGTAAGGGAGGCAGATTAGATGAGACAAAGGGAAGCAGGGGGTTCAGACCGTGCGGGTGTGGGTGAGGGAGGCAGATTGGGTGAGAGAAAGTGAAGCAGAGAGTGGAGAGCGAGCGGGTGTGTGTGAGGGAGGCATATTGGGTGAGAGAAAGGGAAGCAGAGAGTGGAGTGCGAGCGGGTGTGGGTGAGGGAGTCTGATTGGGTGAGAGAAACGGAAGTAGAGAGTTGAGAGCGAGCGGCTGTGGGTGAGGGAGGCTGCTTGTCTGAGAGAAAGGGAAGCAGAGAGTGGTGAACAAGCGGGTGTGGGTGAGGTAAGCAGATTGTCTGAGTGAAAGAGAAGCAGAGAGTGGAGAGCGAGCGGGTGTGGGTGAGGGAGGCAGATTGTCTGAGAGAATAGGAAGCAGAGAGTGGAGACCGGGCGGGTGTTGGTGAGGGAGGCAGATTGTGTGAGAGAAAGGGAAGCAGAGAGTGTGAACCGAGCGGGTGTGGGTGAGGGAGGCAGATTGTCTGAGAGAAAGTGAAGAAGAGAGTGGAGACCGAGCGGGTGTGGGTGAGGGAGGCAGATTATCTGAGTGAAAGGGAAGCAGAGAGTGGAGAACGAGCGGGTGTGAGTGAGGGAGGCAGATTGGGTGAGAGAAAGGGAAGCACAGAGTAGAATGCGGGCGGGTGTGGGTGAGGGAGGCAGATTGGGTGAGAGAAAGGGAAGCAGAGAGTGGAGAGCGTGCGGGTGTGGATGAGGGAGGCAGATTGGGTGAGAGAAAGGGAAGCAGAGAGTTGAGTCGAGCGAGTATGGGTGAGGGAGGCAGATTGTCTGAGAGAGAGTTAAGCAGAGAGTGGATACCGAGCGGGTGTGGGTGAGGGAGGCAGATTGTCTGAGAGAAAGGGAAGCAGAGAGTGGAGACCAAGCGGGTGTGGGTGAGGGAGGCAGATTGTCTGAGAGAAATGGAAGCAGACAGTGGAGAGCGAGTGGGTGTGGGTGAGGGAGGCAGTTTGGGTGAGAGAAAGGGAAGCAGGGGGTGCAAACCGAGCGGGTGTGGGTGAAGGAGGCAGATTGTCTGAGAGAAAGGGAAGAAGAGAGTGGTGAGCGAGCGGGAGTGGGTGAAGGAGGCAGATTGGGTGAGAGAGAGGGAAGCAGAGAGTGGAGTGCGAGCGGGTCTGGGTGAGGGAGGCAGATTGTCTGAGAGAAAGGGAAGCAGAGAGAGGAGAGCGAGCGGGTCTGGGTGAGGGAGGCAGATTGTCTGAGAGAAAGGGATGCAGAGAGTGGAGACCGAGAGGGTGTGGGTGAGGGGGGCAGATTGGGTGAGAGAAAGGGAAGCAGAGAGTGGAGAGAGAGCGGGTGGGTGAGGGATGCAGATTGTCTGAGAAAAAGGGAAGCAGAGAGTGGAGAACGAGCGGGAGTAGGTGAGGGAGGCAGATTGGGTGAGAGAAAGGGAAGCAGAGAGTGGAGAGCGAGCGGGTGTGGGTGAGGGAGGCAGATTGTCTGAGAGAAAGGGAAGAAGAGAGTCGAGAGGGAGCGTGTTTTGGTGAGGCAGGCAGATTGTCTGAGAGAAAGGGAAGCAGAGAGAGGAGAGCGAGCGGGAGTGGGTGAGGGAGGCTGATTGTCTGAGAGAAAGGGAAGCCGAGAGTGGACACCGAGCTGGTGTGGATGAGGGAGGCAGATTGGGTGAGAGAAAGTGACTCAGAGAGTAAGAGCGAGCGGGTGTGGGTGAGGGAGGCAGATTGGGTGAGAGAAAGGGAAGCAGAGAGAGGAGAGCAAGCGGGTGTGGGTGAGGCAGGCCGATTATCTGAGAGAAAGGGTAGCAGAGGGTGGAGACCGAGCGGGTGTGGGTGAGGGTGGCAGATTGTCTGAGAGAAAGGGAAGCAGAGAGTGGAGAGCGAGCGGGTATGCGTGAGGGAGGCAGATTGGGTGAGAGAAAGGGAAGCAGAGAGTGAAGTCCGAGCGGGTGTGGGTGAGGGAGCAGATTGTCTGAGAGAAAGGAAAGCAGAGAGTTGAGACCGAGCGGCTGTGGGTGAGGGGGCAGATTGGGTGAGAGAATGGGAAGCAGGGAGTGGAGGCAGAGCGGGTGTGGGTGAGGGAGGCAATTTGTCTGAGAGAAATGGAAGCAGAGAGTGGAAAACGAGCGGGTGTGTCTGAGGGAGGCAGATTGTCTGAGAGAAAGGGAAGCTGATAGTGGAGATCGAGCGGGTGTGGGTGAGGGCGTCAGATTGTCTGAGAGAAAGTGAAGCAGAGAGTGGAGACCGAGCGGGTGTGGGTGAGGGAGGCAGATACGGTGAGAGAAAGGGAAGCAGGGGGTTCAGACCGAGCGGGTGATGTTGAGGGATGCAGATTGGGTGAGAGAAAGGGAAGCAGGGGGTGCAGAACGAGCGGGTGTGGGTGAGGGAGGCAGATTGGGTGAGAGAAAGGGAAGCAGAGAGTAGAATGCGAGCGGGTGTGAGTGAGGGAGGCAGATTGGGTGAGACAATGGGAAGCAGAGAGTGGAGAGCGAGCGGGTGTGGGTGAGCGAGGCTGATTGTCTCAGAGAAAGGGAAGCAGAGAGTGGAGAGCGAGCGGGTGTGGATGAGGGAGGCAGATTGGGTGAGAGAATGGGAAGCAGAGAGTGGAGAGCGAGCGGGTGTTGGTAAGGGAGGCAGATTAGATGAGACAAAGGGAAGCAGGGGGTTCAGACCGTGCGGGTATGGGTGAGGGAGGCAGATTGGGTGAGAGAAAGTGAAGCAGAGAGTGGAGAGCGAGCGGGTGTGTGTGAGGGAGGCATATTGGGTGAGAGAAAGGGAAGCAGAGAGTGGAGTGCGAGCGGGTGTGGGTGAGGGAGTCAGATTGGGTGAGAGAAACGGAAGTAGAGAGTTGAGAGCGAGCGGCTGTGGGTGAGGGAGGCTGCTTGTCTGAGAGAAAGGGAAGCAGAGAGTGTGAACCGAGCGGGTGTGGGTGAGGGAGGCAGATTGTCTGAGAGAAAGTGAAGAAGAGAGTGGAGACCGAGCGGGTGTGGGTGAGGGAGGCAGATTGTCTGAGAGAAAGGGAAGCAGAGAGTTGAGACCGAGCAGGTGTGGGTGAGGGAGGCAGATTATCTGAGTGAAAGGGAAGCAGAGAGTGGAGAGCGAGCGGGTGTGGGTGAGGGAGTCAGATTGTCTGAGAGATAGGGAAGCAGAGAGTGAAGTCCCTCCTCCTCTAACCTAATAATAAGACCCATTGGTGTAAGGTAAGTGCCATATTATATTATATATTATTAGCATTGTGCAGGCCAAGGATTGGAGGTGGAGGAGCAGTCTCTGTCAGCGAGAGAACCTGAGAACATCTCAGAAGGTAAGCAAGTGATTTTTACTTTTATACCTTTTTTCAAATTGTGTGTGTCGGGGGGGACAGAAAAGCTGTGACCTGAGTGGCTGGTTGGGATTCTAACCTAAATTTTTTTGACTATTTGGGAACTAATTAAACATAATAACTTAATTATAATTTAGAGGATATCTAAGCCAGAGATCGGAGGATATTATAGTTAGCTATCGCATTTCTATTAGAAATCTAGTGCTAGGAAACAGATAGTTGACAGTAACTTTGTAATTTTAAAAAAAAAAGTATTTATAAAAAAAAGACAAATTTTAATTTTAATTAATTGACGCAATGTCAGTTAGAGGGGTGCTGTGCTCTGACTGTGAGATGTGGCAGGTCCGGGAGGCTTCCAGCGTCCTGGATGGCTTCATCTGCAGAAAGTGCACCCAACTGCAGCTCCTCACAGACCGCATGGTTCGGTTGGAGCAGCAATTGGATGCACTTAGGAGCATGCAGGTGGCGGAAAGCGTCATAGATCGCAGTTATGTAAGTGTGGTCACACCCAAGGTGCAGGCAGAGAAATGGGTGACCACCAGAAAGGGCAGGCAGTCAGTGCAGGAATCCCCTGTGGTTGTCCCCCTCTCGAACAGGTATACCCCTTTGGATACTGTCGGGGGGGATAGCCTATCAGGGGAAAACAGCAGCAGCCAGAGCAGTGGCACCACGGCTGGCTCTGATGTTCAGAAGGGAGGGTCAAAGCGCAGAAGAGTAATAGTTATAGGGGACTCTATAGTCAGGGGAACAGATAGGCGCTTCTGTGGACGTGAAAGAGACTCCAGGATGGTATGTTGCCTCCCTGGTGCCAGGGTCCAGGATGTCTCCGAACGGGTAGAGGGAATCCTGAAGGGGGAGGGCAAACAGGTAGAGGTCGTTGTACATATTGGTACTAACGACATAGGCAGGAAGAGGCATGAGGTCCTGCAGCAGGAGTTCAGGGAGCTAGGCAGAAAGTTAACCCTCGAGGGTTGTAATCTCGGGATTACTCCCTGTGCCACGTGCCAGTGAGGCTAGAAATAGGAAGATAGAGCAGACAAACACGTGGCTAAACAGCTGGTGTAGGAGGGAGGGTTTCGGTTATCTGGACCACTGGGAGCTCTTCCGGGGCAGGTGTGACCTGTATAAGATGGACGGGTTGCATCTAAACCGGAGAGGCATAAATATCCTGGCCGCGAGATTTGCTAGTGTCACACGGGAGGGTTTAAACTAGTATGGCAGGGGGGTGGGCACGGGAGCAATAGGTCAGAAGGTGAGAGCGTTGAGGGAGAACTAGGGAATATGGACAGTGTGGCTCTGAGGCAGAGCAGACGGGGAGAAGTTGCTGAACACAGCGGGTCTGGTGGCCTGAAGTGCATATGTTTTAATGCAAGGAGCATTACGGGTAAGGCAGATGAACTTAGAGCTTGGATTAGTACTTGGAACTATGATGTTGTTGCCATTACAGAGACCTGGTTGAGGGAAGGGCAGGATTGGCAGCTAAACGTTCCAGGATTTAGATGTTTCAGGCGGGATAGAGGGGGATGTAAAAGGGGAGGCGGAGTTGCGCTACTTGTTCAGGAGAGTATCACAGCTATACAGCGAGAGGACACCTCAGAGGGCAGTGAGGCTATATGGGTAGAGATCAGGAATAAGAAGGGTGCAGTCACAATGTTGGGGGTATACTACAGGCCTCCCAACAGCCAGCGGGAGATAGAGGAGCAGATAGGTAGACAGATTTTGGAAAAGAGTAAAAACAACAAGGTTGTGGTGATGGCAGACTTCAACTTCCCCAATATTGACTGGGACTCACTTAGTGCCAGGGGCTTAGACGGGGCAGAGTTTGTAAGGAGCATCCAGGAGGGCTTCTTAAAACAATATGTAAACAGTCCAACTAGGGAAGAGGCGGTACTGGACCTGGTATTGGGGAATGAGCCCGGCCAGGTGGTAGATGTTTCAGTAGGGGAGCATTTCGGTAACAGTGACCACAATTCAGTAAGTTTTAAAGTACTGGTGGACAAGGATAAGAGTGGTCCGAGGATGAATGTGCTAAATTGGGGGAAGGCTAATTATAACAATATTAGGCGGGAACTGAAGAGCATAGATTGGGGGCGGATGTTTGAGGGCAAATCAACATCTGACATGTGGGAGGCTTTCAAGTGTCAGTTGATAGGAATACAGGACAGGCATGTTCCTGTGAGGAAGAAAGACAAATACGGCAATTTTCGGGAACCTTGGATGACGAATGATATTGTAGGCCTCGTCAAAAAGAAAAAGGAGGCATTTGTCAGGGCTAAAAGGCTGGGAACAGACGAAGCCTGTGTGGCATATAAGGAAAGTAGGAAGGAACTTAAGCAGGGAGTCAGGAGGGCTAGAAGGGGTCATGAAAAGTCATTGGCAAATAGGGTTAAGGAAAATCCCAAGGCTTTTTACACTTACATAAAAAGCAAGAGGGTAGCCAGGGAAAGGGTTGGCCCACTGAAGGATAGGCAAGGGAATCTATGTGTGGAGCCAGAGGAAATGGGCGAGGTACTAAATGAATACTTTGCATCAGTATTCACCAAAGAGAAGGAATTGGTAGATGTTGAGTCTGGAGAAGGGGGTGTAGATAGCCTGGGTCACATTGTGATCCAAAAAGACGAGGTGTTGGGTGTCTTAAAAAATATTAAGGTAGATAAGTCCCCAGGGCCGGATGGGATCTACCCCAGAATGCTGAAGGAGGCTGGAGAGGAAATTGCTGAGGCCTTGACAGAAATCTTTGGATCCTCGCTGTCTTCAGGGGATGTCCCGGAGGACTGGAGAATAGCCAATGTTGTTCCTCTGTTTAAGAAGGGTGGCAGGGATAATCCCGGGAACTACAGGCCGGTGAGCCTTACTTCAGTGGTAGGGAAATTACTGGAGAGAATTCTTCGAGACAGGATCTACTCCCATTTGGAAGCAAATGGACGTATTAGTGAGAGGCAGCACGGTTTTGTGAAGGGGAGGTCGTGTCTCACTAACTTGATCGAGTTTTTCGAGGAGGTCACTAAGATGATTGATGCAGGTAGGGCAGTAGATGTTGTCTATATGGACTTCAGTAAGGCCTTTGACAAGGTCCCTCATGGTAGACTAGTACAAAAGGTGAAGTCACACGGGATCAGGGGTGAACTGGCAAGGTGGATACAGAACTGGCTAGGCCATAGAAGGCAGAGGGTAGCAATGGAGGGATGCTTTTCTAATTGGAGGGCTGTGACCAGTGGTGTTCCACAGGGATCAGTGCTGGGACCTTTGCTCTTTGTAGTATATATAAATGATTTGGAGGAAAATGTAACTGGTCTGATTAGTAAGTTTGCAGACGACACAAAGGTTGGTGGAATTGCGGATAGCGATGAGGACTGTCTGAGGATACAGCAGGATTTAGATTGTCTGGAGACTTGGGCGGAGAGATGGCAGATGGAGTTTAACCTGGACAAATGTGAGGTAATGCATTTTGGAAGGGCTAATGCAGGTAGGGAATATACAGTGAATGGTAGAACCCTCAAGAGTATTGAAAGTCAAAGAGATCTAGGAGTACAGGTCCACAGATCACTGAAAGGGGCTACACAGGTGGAGAAGGTAGTCAAGAAGGCATACGGCATGCTTGCCTTCATTGGCCGGGGCATTGAGTATAAGAATTGGCAAGTCATGTTGCAGCTGTATAGAACCTTAGTTAGGCCACACTTGGAGTATAGTGTTCAATTCTGGTCGCCACACTACCAGAAGGATGTGGAGGCTTTAGAGAGGGTGCAGAAGAGATTTACCAGAATGTTGCCTGGTATGGAGGGCATAAGCTATGAGGAGCGATTGAATAAACTCGGTTTGTTCTCACTGGAACGAAGGAGGTTGAGGGGCGACCTGATAGAGGTATACAAAATTATGAGGGGCATAGACAGAGTGGATAGTCAGAGGCTTTTCCCCAGGGTAGAGGGGTCAATTACTAGGGGGCATAGGTTTAAGGTGAGAGGGGCAAGGTTTAAAGTAGATGTACGAGGCAAGTTTTTTACGCAGAGGGTAGTGGGTGCCTGGAACTCACTACCGGAGGAGGTAGTGGAGGCAGGGACGATAGGGACATTTAAGGGGCATCTTGACAAATATATGAATAGGATGGGAATAGAAGGATACGGACCCAGGAAGTGTAGAAGATTGTAGTTTAGTCGGGCAGTATGGTCGGCACGGGCTTGGAGGGCCGAAGGGCCTGTTCCTGTGCTGTACATTTCTTTGTTCTTTGTTCTTTGAGAGTGGAGACCGAGTGGTTTGGGTGAGGGAGGCAGATTCTGTGAGAGAAAGGGAAGCAGAGAGTGTGAACCGAGCGGGTGTGCGTGAGGGAGGCAGATTGTCTGAGAGAAAGGGAAGCAGAGAGTGGAGAGCGAGCGGGTATGGGTGAGGGAGGCAGATTGGGTGAGAGAAAGGGAAGCAGAGAGTGAATTCCGAGCGGGTGTGGGTGAGGGAGGCAGATTGTCTGAGAGAAAGGGAAGCAGAGAGTTGAGACCGAGAAGGCGTGGGTGAGGGAGGCAGATTGTCTGAGAGAAAGGGAAGCAGACAGAGGAAAACGAGCGGGTGTGGCTGAGGGAGGTAGATTGTCTGAGAGAAAGGGAAGCTGAGAGTGGAGACCGAGCGGGTGTGGGTGAGGGAGGCAGATTGTCTGTGAGAAAGTGAAGCAGAGAGTGGAGACCGAGCGAGTGTGGGGGAGGGAGGCAGATTGGGTGAGAGAAAGGGAAGCAGAGAGTGGAGAACGAGCGGGTGTGGGTGAGGGAGGCACATTGGGTGAGAGGAAGGGAAGCAGAGAGTGGGACCGATCGGATGAGGGTAAGGGAGGCAGATTGTCAGAGAGAAAGGGAAGCAGAGAGTTGAGACCGAGCAGGTGTGGGTGAGGGAGGCAGATTGTCTGAGAGAAAGGGAAGCAGAGAGTGGAAAACGAGCGGGTGTGGCTGAGGGAGGCAGATTGTCTGAGAGAAAGTGAAGCTGATAGTGGAGACCGAGCGGGTGTGGGTGAGGGAGTCAGATTATCTGAGAGAAAGTGAAGCAGAGAGTGGAGACCGAGCGGGTGTGGGTGAGGGAGGCAGATAAGGTGAGAGAAAGGGAAGCAGGGGGTTCAGACCGAGCGGGTGATGGTGAGGGATGCAGATTGGGTGAGAGAAAGGGAAGCAGAGAGTGGACAGAGAGCGGGTGTGGGTGAGGAAGGCAGATTGTCTGAGAGAAAGGGAAGCAGAGAGAGGAGAGCGAGCGGGTCTGGGTGAGGGAGGCAGATTGTCTGAGAGAAAGGGATGCAGAGAGAGGAGGCCGAGCGGGTGTGGGTGAGGGGGGCAGATTGGGTGAGGGAAAGGTACGCAGAGAGTGAAGAGCGAGCGGGTGTGGGTGAGGGAGGCAGATTGGGTGAGAGAATGGGAAGCAGAGAGGGGAGAGAGAGCGGGTGGGTGAGGGATGCAGATTGTCTGAGAGAAAGGGAAGCAGAGAGTGGTGACCGAGCGGGTGTGGGTGAGGGAGGCAGATTGTCTGAGAGAAAGGGAAGCAGAGAGTGGAGAGCGAGCGGGTGTGGGTGAGGGAGGCAGATTGTCTGAGAGAAAGGGAAGCAGAGAGTTGAGACCGAGCAGGTGTGGGTGAGGGAGGCAGATTGTCTGAGTGAAAGGGAAGCAGAGAGTGGAGAGCGAGCGGGTGTGGGTGAGGGCGTCAGATTGTCTGAGAGATAGGGAAGCAGAGAGTGGAGACCGAGCGGATGTGGGTGAGGGAGGCAGATTGTGTGAGAGAAAGGGAAGCAGAGATGTGAACCGAGCGGGTGTGGGTGAGGGAGGCAGACTGTCTGAGAGAAAGGGAAGCAGAGAGTGGAGAACGAGCGGGTATGGGTGAGGGAGGCAGATTGGGAGAGAGAAAGGGAAGCAGAGAGTGGATTCCGAGCGGGTGTTGGTGAGGTAGGCAGATTGTCTGAGAGAAAGGGAAGTAGAGAGTTGAAACCGAGCAGGTGTGGGTGAGGGAGGCAGATTGTCTGAGAGAAAGGGAAACAGAGAGTGGAAAACGAGCGGGTGTGGCTGAGGGAGGCACATTGTCTGAGAGAAAGGGAAGCTGAGAGTGGAGACCGAGCGGGTGTGTGTGAGGGAGACAGATTGTCTGAGAGAAAGTGAAGCAGAGAGTGGAGACCGAGCGGGTGTGGGTGAGGGAGGCAGATAAAGTGAGAGAAAGGGAAGCAGGGGGTTCAGACCGAGCGGGTGATGGTGAGGGATGCAGATTGGGTGAGAGAAAGGGAAGCAGAGAGTGGACAGAGAGCGGGTGTGGGTGAGGAAGGCAGATTGTCTGAGAGAAAGGGAAGCAGAGAGAGGAGAGCGAGCGGGTCTGGGTGAGGGAGGCAGATTGTCTGAGAGAAAGGGATGCAGAGAGAGGAGACCGAGCGGGTGTGGGTGAGGGGTCAGATTGGGTGAGGGAAAGGTACGCAGAGAGTGAACAGCGAGCGGGTGTGGGTGAGGGAGGCAGATTGGGTGAGCGAATGGGAAGCAGAGAGTGGAGAGAGAGCGGGTGGGTGAGGGATGCAGATTGTCTGAGAGAAAGGGAAGCAGAGAGGAGAGCGAGCGGGTGTGGGCGAGGGAGGCAGATTGTCTGAGAAAAAGGGAAGCAGAGGGTGGAGACCGAGCGGGTGTGGGTGAGGGAGGCAGATAGGGTGAGAGAAAGTGAAGCAGAGAGTGGAGAGCGAGCGGGTGTGGGTGAGGGAGGCAGATTGTCTGAGAGAAAGGGAAGCAGTGAGTTGAGACCGAGCAGGTGTGGGTGAGGGAGGCAGATTGTCTGAGTGAAAGGGAAGCAGAGAGTGGAGAGCGAGCGGGTGTGGGTGAGGGAGTCAGATTGTCTGAGAGATAGGGAAGCAGAGAGTGGAGACCGAGCGGGTGTGGGTGAGGGAGGCAGATTGTGTGAGAGAAAGGGAAGCAGAGAGTGTGAATCGAGCGGGTGTGGTTGAGGGAGGCAGATTGTCTGAGAGAAAGGGAAGCAGAGATGGAGAACGAGCGGGTATGGGTGAGGGAGGCAGATTGGGTGAGAGAAAGGGAAGCAGAGAGTGGATTCCGAGCGGGTGTGGGTGAGGGAGGCAGATTGTCTGAGAGAAAGGGAAGCAGAGAGATGAGACCGAGCAGGTGTGGGTGAGGGAGGCAGATTGTCTGATAGAAAGGGAAGCAGAGCGAGGAAAACGAGCGGGTGTGGCTGAGGGAGGTAGATTGTCTGAGAGAAAGGGAAGCTGAGAGTGGAGACCGAGCGGGTGTGGGTGAGGGAGGCAGAATGTCTGTGAGAAAGTGAAGCAGAGAGTGGAGACCGAGCGAGTGTGGGGGAGGGAGGCAGATTGGGTGAGAGAAAGGGAAGCAGAGAGTGGAGAACGAGCGGGTGTGGGTGAGGGAGCAGATTGGGTGAGAGAAAGGGAAGCAGAGAGTGGGACCGAGCGGATGAGGGTGAGGGAGGCAGATTGTCTGAGAGAAAGGGAAGCAGAGAGTTGAGACCGAGCAGGTGTGGGTGAGGGAGGCAGATTGTCTGAGAGAAAGGGAAGCAGAGAGTGGAAAACGAACGGGTGTGGCTGAGGGAGGCAGATTGTCTGTGAGAAAGGGAAGCTGAGATTGGAGACCGAGCGGGTGTGGGTGAGGGAGTCAGATTGTCTGAGAGAAATGGAAGCAGAGAGTGGAAAACGAGCGGGTGTGGCTGAGGGAGGCAGATTGTCTGAGAGAAATTGAAGCAGAGAGTGGAGACCGAGCGGGTGTGAGTGAGGGAGGCAGATTTGGTGAGAGAAAGGGAAGCAGAGAGTGGAGAACGATCGGGTGTGGGTGATGGAGGCAGATTGGGTGAGAGAAAGGGAAGCAGAGAGTGGGACCGAGCGGGTGAGGGTGAGGGAGGCAGATTGTCTGAGAGAAAGGGAAGCAGAGATTTGAGACCGAGCGGGTGAGGGTGAGGGAGGCAGATTGTCTGAGAGAAAGGGAAGCTGAGAGTGGAGACCGAGCGGGTGTGGGTGAGGGAGTCAGATTGTCTGAGAGAAAGTGAAGCAGAGAATGGTGACCGAGCGGGTGTGGGTGAGGGAGGCAGATAAGGTGAGAGAAAGGGAAGCAGGGGGTTCAGACCGAGCGGGTGTGGGTGAAGGAGGCAGATTGGGTGAGAGAAAGGGAAGCAGAGAGTAGAATGCGAGCGGGTGTGGGTGAGGGAGGCAGATTGGGTGAGAGAAAGGGAAGCAGAGAGTGGAGAGCGAGCGGGTGTGGGTGAGCGAGGCTGATTGTCTGAGAGAAAGGGAAGCAGAGAGTGGAGAGCGAGCGGGTGTGGCTGAGGGAGGCAGATTGGGTGAGAGAAAGGGAAGCAGAGAGTTGAGAGCGAGCGGGTGTTGGTAAGGGAGGCAGATTAGATGAGACAAAGGGAAGCAGGGGGTTCAGACCGTGCGGGTGTGGGGGAGGGAGGCAGATTGGGTGAGAGAAAGGGAAGCAGAGAGTGGAGAGCGAGCGGGTGTTGGTAAGGGAGGCAGATTAGATGAGACAAAGGGAAGCAGGGGGCTCAGACGGTGCGGGTGTGGGTGAGGGAGGCATATTGGGTGAGAGAAAGGGAAGCAGAGAGTGGAGTGCGAGCGGGTGTGGGTGAGGGAGTCAGATTGGGTGAGAGAAAGGGAAGCTGAGATTGGAGACCGAGCGGGTGTGGGTGAGGGAGTCAGATTGTCTGAGAGAAAGTGAAGCAGAGAGTGGAGACCGAGCGGGTGTGGGTGAGGGAGGCAGATAAGGTGAGAGAAAGGGAAGCAGGGGTTTCAGACCGAGCGGGTGATGGTGAGGGATGCAGATTGGCTGAGAGAAAGGGAAGCAGAGAGTGGACAGAGAGCGGGTGTGGGTGAGGAAGGCAGATTGTCTGAGAGAAAGGGAAGCAGAGAGTGGAGGCAGTGCGGGTGTGGGTGAGGGAGGCAATTTGTCTGAGAGAAATGGAAGCAGAGAGTGGAAAACGAGCGGGTGTGGCTGAGGGAGGCAGATTGTCTGAGAGAAAGTGAAGCAGAGAGTGGAGACCGAGCGGGTGTGAGTGAGGGAGGCAGATAAGGTGAGAGAAAGGGAAGCAGGGGGTTCAGACCGAGCGGGTGATGGTGAGGGATGCAGATTGGCTGAGAGAAAGGGAAGCAGGGGGTGCAGAACGAGCGGGTGTGGGTGAGGGAGGCAGATTGGGTGAGAGAAAGGGAAGCAGAGAGTAGAATGCGAGCGGGTGTGAGTGAGGGAGGCAGATTGGGTGAGAGAATGGGAAGCAGAGAGTGGAGAGCGAGCGGGTGTGGGTGAGCGAGGCTGATTGTCTCAGAGAAAGGGAAGCAGAGAGTGGAGAGCGAGCGGGTGTGGATGAGGGAGGCAGATTGGGTGAGAGAATGGGAAGCAGAGAGTGGAGAGCGAGCGGGTGTTGATAAGGGAGGCAGATTAGATGAGACAAAGGGAAGCAGGTGGTTCAGACCGTGCGGGTGTGGGTGAGGGAAGCAGATTGGGTGAGAGAAAGTGAAGCAGAGAGTGGAGAGCGAGCGGGTGTGTGTGAGGGAGGCATATTGTGTGAGAGAAAGGGAAGCAGAGAGTGGAGTGCGAGCGGGTGTGGGTGAGGGAGTCAGATTGGGTGAGAGAAACGGAAGTAGAGAGTGGAGAGCGAGCGGCTGTGGGTGAGGGAGGCTACTTGTCTGAGAGAAAGGGAAGCAGAGAGTGGTGAGCAAGCGGGTGTGGGTGAGGTAAGCAGATTGTCTGAGTGAAAGGGAAGCAGAGAGTGGAGAGCGAGCGGGTGTGGGTGAGGGAGGCAGATTGTCTGAGAGAATAGGAAGCAGAGAGTGGAAACCGAGTGGTTTGGGTGAGGGAGGCAGATTGTGTGAGAGAAAGGGAAGCAGAGAGTGTGAACCGAGCGGGTGTGGGTGAGGGAGGCAGATTGTCTGAGAGAAAGGGAAGCAGAGAGTGGAGAGCGAGCGGGTATGGGTGAGGGAGGCAGATTGGGTGAGAGAAAGGGAAGCAGAGAGTGAATTCCGAGCGGGTGTGGGTGAGGGAGGCAGATTGTCTGAGAGAAAGGGAAGCAGAGAGTTGAGACCGAGAAGGTGTGGGTGAGGGAGGCAGATTGTCTGAGAGAAAGGGAAGCAGAGAGAGGAAAACGAGCGGGTGTGGCTGAGGGAGGTAGATTGTCTGAGAGAAAGGGAAGCTGAGAGTGGAGACCGAGCGGGTGTGGGTGAGGGAGGCAGATTGTCTGTGAGAAAGTGAAGCAGAGAGTGGAGACCGAGCGAGTGTGGGGGAGGGAGGCAGATTGGGTGAGAGAAAGGGAAGTAGAGAGTGGAGTCCGAGCAGGTGTGGGTGAGGGAGGCAGATTGTGTGAGCGTTAGGGAAGCAGAGAGTGTGAACCGAGCGGGTGTAGGTGAGGGAGGCAGATTGTCTGAGAGAAAGGGAAGCAGAGAGTGGAGAACGAGCGGGTATGGGTGAGGGAGGCAGATTGGGTGAGAGAATGGGAAGCAGAGAGTGGAGTCCGAGCGGGTGTGGGTGAGGGAGGCAGATTGTCTGAGAGAAAGGGAAGCAGAGAGTTGAGACCGAGCAGGTGTGGGTGAGGGAGGCAGATTGTCTGAGAGAAAGGGAAGCAGGGAGAGGAAAACGAGCGGGTGTGGCTGAGCGAGGTAGATTGTCTGAGAGAAAGGGAAGCTGAGAGTGGAGACCAAGCGGGTGTGGGCGAGGGAGGCAGATTGTCTGTGAGAAAGTCAAGAAGAGAGTGGAGACCGAGCGAGTGTGCGTGAGGGAGGCAGATTTGGTGAGAGAAAGGGAAGCAGAGAGTGGAGAACGATCGGGTGTGGGTGATGGAGGCAGATTGGGTGAGAGAAAGGGAAGCAGAGAGTGGGACCGAGCGGGTGAGGGTGAGGGAGGCAGATTGTCTGAGAGAAAGGGAAGCAGAGAGTTGAGACCGAGCAGATGTGGGTGAGGGAGGCAGATTGTCTGAGAGAAAGGGAAGCAGAGAGTGGAAAACGAGCGGGTGTGGCTGAGGGAGGCAGATTGTCTGAGAGAAAGGGAAGCTGAGAGTGGAGACCGAGCGGGTGTGGGTGAGGGAGTCAGAGTGTCTGAGAGAAAGTGAAGCAGAGAATGGTGACCGAGCGGGTGTGGGTGAGGGAGGCAGATAAGGTGAGAGAAAGGGAAGCAGGGGGTTCAGACCGAGCGGGTGATGGTAAGGGATGCAGATTGGGTGAGAGAAAGGGAAGCAGGGGGTGCAGAACGAGCGGATGTGGGTGAAGGAGGCAGATTGGGTGAGAGAAAGGGAAGCAGAGAGTAGAATGCGAGCGGGTGTGGGTGAGGGAGGCAGATTGGGTGAGAGAAAGGGAAGCAGAGAGTGGAGAGCGAGCGGGTGTGGGTGAGCGAGGCTGATTGTCTGAGAGAAAGGGAAGCAGAGAGTGGAGAGCGAGCGCGTGTGGATGAGGGAGGCAGATTGGGTGAGAGAAAGGGAAGCAGAGAGTTGAGAGCGAGCGGGTGTTGGTAAGGGAGGCAGATTAGATGAGACAAAGGGAAGCAGGGGGCTCAGACCGTGCGGGTGTGGGGGAGGGAGGCAGATTGGGTGAGAGAAAGGGAAGCAGAGAGTGGAGAGCGAGCGGGTGTTGGTAAGGGAGGCAGATTAGATGAGACAAAGGGAAGCAGGGGGCTCAGACCGTGCGGGTGTGGGTGAGGGAGGCATATTGGGTGAGAGAAAGGGAAGCAGAGAGTGTAGTGCGAGCGGGTGTGGGTGAGGGAGTCAGATTGGGTGAGAGAAAGGGAAGTAGAGAGTGGAGAGCGAGCGTGTGTGGGTGAGGGAGTCAGATTGTCTGAGAGAAAGTGATGGAGAGAGTGGAGATCGAGCGGGTGTGGGTGAGGGAGGCAGATAAGGTGAGAGAAAGGGAAGCAGGGGGTCCAGACCGAGCGGGTGATGGTAAGGGATGCAGATTGAGTGAGAGAAAGGGAAGCAGGGGGTGCAGAACGAGCGGGTGTGGGTGAGGGAGGCAGATTGGGTGAGAGAAAGGGAAGCAGAGAGTAGAATGCGAGCGGGTGTGGGTGATTGAGGCAGATTGGGTGAGAGAAAGGGAAGCAGAGAGTGGAGAGCGAGCGGGTGTGGGTGAGCGAGGCTGATTGTCTGAGAGATAGGGAAGCAGAGAGTGGAGAGCGAGCGAGTGTGGATGAGGGAGGCAGATTGGGTGAGAGAAAGGGAAGCAGAGAGTGGAGAGCGAGCTGGTGTTGGTAAGGGAGGCAGATTAGATGAGACAAAGGGAAGCAGCGGGCTCAGACCGTGCGGGTGTGGGTGAGGGAGGCAGATTGGGTGAGAGAAAGTGAAGCAGAGAGTGGAGAGCGAGCGGGTGTGTGTGAGGGAGGCATATTGGGTGAGAGAAAGGGAAGCAGAGAGTGGAGTGCGAGCGGGTGTGGGTGAGGGAGTCAGATTGAGTGAGAGAAAGGGAAGTAGAGAGTGGAGAGCGAGCGGGAGTGGGTGAGGGAGGCTGCTTGTCTGAGATAAAGGGAAGCAGAGAGTGGGGAGCAAGCGGGTGTGGGTGAGGGAAGCAGATTGTCTGAGTGAAAGGGAAGCAGAGAGTGGAGAGCGAGCGGGTGTGGGTGAGGGAGGCAGATTGTCTGAGAGATAGGGAAGCAGAGAGTGGAGACCGGGCGGGTGTTGGTTAGGGAGGCAGATTGTGTGAGAGAAAGGGAAGCAGAGAGTGTGAACCGAGCGGGTGTGGGTGAGGGAGTCAGATTGTCTGAGAGAAAGGGAAGCAGTGAGTGGAGACCGAGCGGGTGTGGGTGAGGGAGGCAGATTGTCTGAGAGAAAGGGAAGCAGAGAGTTGAGACCGAGCAGGTGTGGGTGAGGGAGGCAGATTGTCTGAGTGAAAGGGAAGCAGAGAGTGGAGAGCGAGCGGGTGTGGGTGAGGGAGGCAGATTGTGTGAGGGAAAGGGAAGCAGAGAATGTGAACCGAGCGGGTGTGGGTGAGGGAGGCAGATTGTCTGAGAGAAAGGGAAGCAGAGAGTGGAGAACGAGCGGGTATGGGTGAGGGAGGCAGATTGGGTGAGAGAAAGGGAAGCAGAGAGTGGAGAGCGAGCGGGTGTGTGTGGGAGGCATATTGTGTGAGAGAAAGTGAAGCAGAGAGTGGAGTGCGAGCGGGTGTGGGTGAGGGAGTCAGATTGGGTGAGAGAAAGGGATGTAGAGAGTGGAGAGCGAGCGGGTGTGGGTGAGGGAGGCTGCTTGTCTGAGAGAAAGGGAAGCAGAGAGTGGGGAGCAAGCGGGTGTGGGTGAGGCAAGCAGATTGTCTGAGTGAAAGGGAAGCAGAGAGTGGAGAGCGAGCGGGTGTGGGTGAGGGAGGCAGATTGTCTGAGAGATAGGGAAGCAGAGAGTGGAGACCTGGCGGGTGTTGGTGAGGGAGGCAGATTGTGTGAGAGAAAGGGAAGCAGAGAGTGTGAACCGAGCGGGTGTGGGTGAGGGAGTTAGATTGTCTGAGAGAAAGGGAAGCAGAGAGTGGAGACCGAGCGGGTGTGGGTGAGGGAGGCAGATTGTCTGAGAGAAAGGGAAGCAGAGAGTGGAGACCGAGCGGGTGTGGGTGAGGGAGGCAGATAAGGTGAGAGAAAGGGAAGCAGGGGGTTCAGACCGAGCGGGTGATGGTGAGGGATACAGATTGGGTGAGAGAAAGGGAAGCAGGGGGTGCAGAACGAGCGGGTGTGGGTGAGGGAGGCAGATTGGGTGAGAGAAAGGGAAGCAGAGAGTAGAAAGCGAGTGGGTGTGGGTGAGGGAGGCAGATTGGGAGAGAGAAAGGGAAGTAGAGAGTGGAGAGCGCGAGGGTGTGGGTGAGCGAGGCTGACTGTCTGAGAGAAAGGGAAGCAGAGAGTGGAGAGCGAGCGGGTGTGGATGAGGGAGGCAGATTGGGTGAGAGAAAGGGAAGCAGAGAGTGGAGAGCGAGCGGGTGATGGTAAGGGAGGCAGATTAGATGAGACACAGGGAAGCAGCGGGTTCAGACCGTGCGGGTGTGGGTGAGGGAGGCAGATTGGGTGAGAGAAAGTGAAGCAGAGAGTGGAGAGCGAGCGGGTGTGTGTGAGGGAGGGATATTGGGTGAGAGAAAGGGAAGCAGAGAGTGGAGAGCGAGCGGGTGTGGGTGAGGGAGTCAGATTGGGTGAGAGAAAGGGAAGTAGAGAGTGGAGAGCGAGCGGGTGTGTGTGAGGGAGGCTGCCTGTCTGAGAGAAAGGGAAGCAGAGAGTGGGGAGCAAGCGGGTGTGGGTGAGGGAAGCAGATTGTCTCAGTTAAAGGGAAGCAGAGAGTGGAGAGCGAGCGCGTTTGGGTGAGGGATGCAGATTGTCTGAGAGATAGGGAAGCAGAGAGTGGAGACCGGGCGGGTGTTGGTGAGGGAGGCAGATTGTGTGAGAGTAAGGGAAGCAGAGAGTGTGAACCGAGCGGGTGTGGGTGAGGGAGGCAGATTGTCTGAGAGAAAGGAAGCAGAGAGTGGAGACCGAGCGGGTGTGGGTGAGGGAGGCAGATTGTCTGAGAGAAAGGGAAGCAGAGAGTTGACACCGAGCAGGTGTGGGTGAGGGAGGCAGATTGTCTGAGTGAAAGGGAAGCAGAGAGTGGAGAGCGAGCGGGTGTGGGTGAGGGAGGCAGATTGTGTGAGGGTTAGGGAAGCAGAGAGTGTGAACCGAGCGGGTGTAGGTGAGGTAGGCAGATTGTCTGAGAGAAAGGGAAGCAGAGAGTGGAGAACGAGCGGGTATGGGTGAGGGAGGCAGATTGAGTGAGAGAAAGGGAAGCAGAGAGTGGAGTCCGAGCGGGTGTGGGTGAGGGAGGCAGATTGTCTGAGAGAAAGGGAAGCAGAGAGTTGAGACCGAGCAGGTGTGGGTGCGGGAGGCAGATTGTCTGAGAGAAAGGTAAGCAGAGAGAGGAAAACGAGCGGGTGTGGCTGAGCGAGGTAGATTGTCTGAGAGAAAGGGAAGCTGAGAGTGGAGACCGAGCGGGTGTGGGCGAGGGAGGCAGATTGTCTGTGAAAAAGTAAAGAAGAGAGTGGAGACCGAGCGAGTGTGCGTGAGGGAGGCAGATTTGGTGAGAGAAAGGGATGCAGAGAGTGGAGAACGATCGGGTGTGGGTGATGGAGGCAGTTTGGGTGAGAGAAAGGAAAGCAGAGAGTGGGACCGAGCGGGTGAGGGTGAGGGAGGCAGATTGTCTGAGAGAAAGGGAAGCAGAGAGTTGAGATCGAGCATGTGTGGGTGAGGGAGGCAGATTGTCTGAGAGAAAGGGAAGCAGAGAGTGGAAAACGAGCGGGTGTGGCTGAGGGAGGCAGATTGTCTGAGAGAAAGGGAAGCTGAGAGTGGAGACCGAGCGGGTGTAGGTGAGGGCGACAGATTGTCTGAGAGAAAGTGAAGCAGAGAATGGTGACCGAGCGGGTGTGGGTGAGGGAGGCAGATAAGGTGAGAGAAAGGGAAGCAGGGGGTTCTGACCGAGCGGGTGATGGTAAGGGATGCAGATTGGGTGAGAGAAAGGGAAGCAGGGGGTGCAGAACGAGCGGATGTGGGTGAATGGGGCAGATTGGGTGAGAGAAAGGGAAGCAGAGAGGAGAATGCGAGCGGGTGTGGGTGAGGGAGGAAGATTGGGTGAGAGAAAGGGAAGCAGAGAGTGGAGAGCGAGCGGGTGTGGGTGAGCGAGGCTGATTGTCTGAGAGAAAGGGAAGCAGAGAGTGGAGAGCGAGCGGGTGTGGGTGAGGGAGGCAGATTGGGTGAGAGAAAGCGAAGCAGAGAGTGGATTCCGAGCGGGTGTGGGTGAGGGAGGCAGATGGTCTGAGAGAAAGGGAAGCAGAGAGTTGAGACCGAGCAGGTGTGGGTGAGGGAGGCAGATTGTCTGATAGAAAGGGAAGCAGAGCGAGGAAAACGAGCGGGTGTGGCTGAGGAAGGTAGATTGTCTGAGAGAAAGGGAAGCTGAGAGTGGAGACCGAGCGGGTGTGGGTGAGGGAGGCAGAATGTCTGTGAGAAAGTGAAGCAGAGAGTGGAGACCGAGCGAGTGTGGGGGAGGGAGGCAGATTGGGTGAGAGAAAGGGAAGCAGAGAGTGGAGAACGAGCGGGTGTGGGTGAGGGAGGCAGATTGGGTGAGAGAAAGGGAAGCAGAGAGTGGGACCGAGCGGATGAGGGTGAGGGAGGCAGATTGTCTGAGAGAAAGGGAAGCAGAGAGTTGAGACCGAGCAGGTGTGGGTGAGGGAGGCAGATTTTCTGAGAGAAAGGGAAGCAGAGAGTGGAAAACGAACGGGTGAGGCTGAGGGAGGCAGATTGTCTGAGAGAAAGGGAAGCTGAGATTGGAGACCGAGCGGGTGTGGGTGAGGAAGTCAGATTGTCTGAGAGAAAGTGAAGCAGAGAGTGGAGACCGAGCGGGTGTGGGTGAGGGAGGCAGATAAGGTGAGAGAAAGGGAAGCAGGGGTTTCAGACCGAGCGGGTGATGGTGAGGGATGCAGATTGGGTGAGAGAAAGGGAAGCAGAGAGTGGACAGAGAGCGGGTGTGGGTGAGGAAGGCAGATTGTCTGAGAGAAAGGGAAGCAGAGAGTGTAGGCAGTGCGGGTGTGGGTGAGGGAGGCAATTTGTCTGAGAGAAATGGAAGCAGAGAGTGGAAAACGAGCGGGTGTGGCTGAGGGAGGCAGATTGTCTGAGAGAAAGTGAAGCAGAGAGTGGGGACCGAGCGGGTGTGAGTGAGGGAGGCAGATAAGGTGAGAGAAAGGGAAGCAGGGGGTTCAGACCGAGCGGGTGATGGTGAGGGATGCAGATTGGGTGAGAGAAAGGGAAGCAGTGGGTGCAGAACGAGCGGGTGTGGGTGAGGGAGGCAGATTGGGCGAGAGAAAGGGAAGCAGAGAGTAGAATGCGAGCGGGTGTGAGTGAGGGAGGCAGATTGGGTGAGAGAATGGGAAGCAGAGAGTGGAGAGCGAGCGGGTGTGGGTGAGCGAGGCTGATTGTCTCAGAGAAAGGGAAGCAGAGAGTGGAGAGCGAGCGGGTGTGGATGAGGGAGGCAGATTGGGTGAGAGAATGGGAAGCAGAGAGTGGAGAGCGAGCGGGTGTTGATAAGGGAGGCAGATTAGATGAGACAAAGGGAAGCAGGGGGTTCAGACCGTGCGGGTGTGGGTGAGGGAGGCAGATTGGGTGAGAGAAAGTGAAGCAGAGAGTGGAGAGCGAGCGGGTGTGTGTGAGGGAGGCATATTGGGTGAGAGAAAGGGAAGCAGAGAGTGGAGTGCGAGCGGGTGTGGGTGAGGGAGTCAGATTGGGTGAGAGAAACGGAAGTAGAGAGTGGAGAGCGAGCGGCTGTGGGTGAGGGAGGCTACTTGTCTGAGAGAAAGGGAAGCAGAGAGTGGTGAGCAAGCGGGTGTGGGTGAGGTAAGCAGATTGTCTGAGTGAAAGGGAAGCAGAGTGGAGAGCGAGCGGGTGTGGGTGAGGGAGGCAGATTGTCTGAGAGAATAGGATGCAGAGAGTGGAGACCGAGTGGTTTGGGTGAGGGAGGCAGATTGTGTGAGAGAAAGGGAAGCAGAGAGTGTGAACAGAGCGGGTGTGGGTGAGGGAGGCAGATTGTCTGAGAGAAAGGGAAGCAGAGAGTGGAGAGCGAGCGGGTATGGGTGAGGGAGGCAGATTGGGTGAGAGAAAGGGAAGCAGAGAGTGAATTTCGAGCGGGTGTGGGTGAGGGAGGCAGATTGTCTGAGAGAAAGGGAAGCAGAGACTTGAGACCGAGAAGGTGTGGGTGAGGGAGGCAGATTGTCTGAGAGAAAGGGAAGCAGAGAGAGGAAAACGAGCGGGTGTGGCTGAGGGAGGTAGATTGTCTGAGAGAAAGGGAAGCTGAGAGTGGAGACCGAGCGGGTGTGGGTGAGGGAGGCAGATTGTCTGTGAGAAAGTGAAGCAGAGAGTGGAGACCGAGCGAGTGTTTGGGAGGGAGGAAGATTGGGTGAGAGAAAGGGAAGCAGAGAGTGGAGTCCGAGCAGGTGTGGGTGAGGGAGGCAGATTGTGTGAGCGTTAGGGAAGCAGAGAGTGTGAACCGAGCGGGTGTAGGTGAGGGAGGCAGATTGTCTGAGAGAAAGAGAAGCAGAGAGTGGAGAACGAGCGTGTATGGGTGAGGGAGGCAGATTGGGTGAGAGAATGGGAAGCAGAGAGTGGAGTCCGAGCGGGTGTGGGTGAGGGAGTCAGATTGTCTGAGAGAAAGGGAAGCAGAGAGTTGAGACCGAGCAGCTGTGGGTGAGGGAGGCAGATTGTCTGAGAGAAAGGGAAGCAGGGAGAGGAAAACGAGCGGGTGTGGCTGAGCGAGGTAGATTGTCTGAGAGAAAGGGAAGCTGAGAGTGGAGACCGAGCGGGTGTGGGCGAGGGAGGCAGATTGTCTGTGAGAAAGTCAAGAAGAGAGTGGAGACCGAGCGAGTGTGCGTGAGGGAGGCAGATTTGGTGAGAGAAAGGGAAGCAGAGAGTGGAGAACGATCGGGTGTGGGTGATGGAGGCAGATTGAGTGAGAGAAAGGGAAGCAGAGAGTGGGACCGAGCGGGTGAGGGTGAGGGAGGCAGATTGTCTGAGAGAAAGGGAAGCAGAGAGTTGAGACCGAGCAGATGTGGGTGAGGGAGGCAGATTGTCTGAGAGAAAGGGAAGCAGAGAGTGGAAAACGAGCGGGTGTGGCTGAGAAAGGCAGATTGTCTGAGAGAAAGGGAAGCTGAGAGTGGAGACCGAGCGGGTGTGGGTGAGGGAGTCAGATTGTCTGAGAGAAAGTGAAGCAGAGAATGGTGACCGAGCGGGTGTGGGTGAGGGAGGCAGATAAGGTGAGAGAAAGGGAAGCAGGGGGTTCAGACCGAGCGGGTGATGGTAAGGGATGCAGATTGGGTGAGAGAAAGGGAAGCAGGGGGTGCAGAACGAGCGGATGTGGGCGAAGGAGGCAGATTGGGTGAGAGAAAGGGAAGCAGAGAGTGGAGAGCGAGCGGGTGTGGGTGAGGGAGGCTGATTGGGTGAGAGAAAGGGAAGCAGAGAGTGGAGAGCGAGCGGGTGTGGGTGAGGGAGGCTGATTGTCTGAGAGAAAGGGAAGCAGAGAGAGTAAAACGAGCGGGTGTGGCTGAGGAAGGTAGATTGTCTGAGAGAAAGGGAAGCAGAGAGAGTAAAACGAGCGGGTGTGGCTGAGGAAGGTAGATTGTCTGAGAGAAAGGGAAGCAGAGAGTGTGAACCGAGCGGGTGTGGGTGAGGGAGGCAGATTGTCTGAGAGAAAGGGAAGCAGAGAGTGGAGAGCGAGCGGGTATGGGTGAGGGAGGCAGATTGGGTGAGAGAAAGGGAAGCAGAGAGTGAATTCCGAGCGGGTGTGGGTGAGGGAGGCAGATTGTCTGAGAGAAAGGGAAGCAGAGAGTTGAGACCGAGAAGGTGTGGGTGAGGGAGGCAGATTGTCTGAGAGAAAGGGAAGCAGAGAGAGGAAAACGAGCGGGTGTGGCTGAGGGAGGTAGATTGTCTGAGAGAAAGGGAAGCTGAGAGTGGAGACCGAGCGGGTGTGGGTGAGGGAGGCAGATTGTCTGTGAGAAAGTGAAGCAGAGAGTGGAGACCGAGCGAGTGTGGGGGAGGGAGGCAGATTGGGTGAGAGAAAGGGAAGCAGAGAGTGGAGTCCGAGCAGGTGTGGGTGAGGGAGGCAGATTGTGTGAGCGTTAGGGAAGCAGAGAGTGTGAACCGAGCGGGTGTAGGTGAGGGAGGCAGATTGTCTGAGAGAAAGGGAAGCAGAGAGTGGAGAACGAGCGGGTATGGGTGAGGGAGGCAGATTGGGTGAGAGAATGGGAAGCAGAGAGTGGAGTCCGAGCGGGTGTGGGTGAGGGAGGCAGATTGTCTGAGAGAAAGGGAAGCAGAGAGTTGAGACCGAGCAGGTGTGGGTGAGGGAGGCAGATTGTCTGAGAGAAAGGGAAGCAGGGAGAGGAAAACGAGCGGGTGTGGCTGAGCGAGGTAGATTTTCTGAGAGAAAGGGAAGCTGAGAGTGGAGACCAAGCGGGTGTGGGCGAGGGAGGCAGATTGTCTGTGAGAAAGTCAAGAAGAGAGTGGAGACCGAGCGAGTGTGCGTGAGGGAGGCAGATTTGGTGAGAGAAAGGGAAGCAGAGAGTGGAGAACGATCGGGTGTGGGTGATGGAGGCAGATTGGGTGAGAGAAAGGGAAGCAGAGAGTGGGACCGAGCGGGTGAGGGTGAGGGAGGCAGATTGTCTGAGAGAAAGGGAAGCAGAGAGTGGAAAACGAGCGGGTGTGGCTGAGGGAGGCAGATTGTCTGAGAGAAAGGGAAGCTGAGAGTGGAGACCGAGCGGGTGTGGGTGAGGGAGTCAGAGTGTCTGAGAGAAAGTGAAGCAGAGAATGGTGACCGAGCGGGTGTGGGTGAGGGAGGCAGATAAGGTGAGAGAAAGGGAAGCAGGGGGTTCAGACCGAGCGGGTGATGGTAAGGGATGCAGATTGGGTGAGAGAAAGGGAAGCAGAGAGTAGAATGCGAGCGGGTGTGGGTGAGGGAGGCAGATTGGGTGAGAGAAAGGGAAGCAGAGAGTGGAGAGCGAGCGGGTGTGGGTGAGCGAGGCTGATTGTCTGAGAGAAAGGGAAGCAGAGAGTGGAGAGCGAGCGCGTGTGGATGAGGGAGGCAGATTGGGTGAGAGAAAGGGAAGCAGAGAGTTGAGAGCGAGCGGGTGTTGGTAAGGGAGGCAGATTAGATGAGACAAAGGGAAGCAGGGGGTTCAGACCGTGCGGGTGTGGGGGAGGGAGGCAGATTGGGTGAGAGAAAGGGAAGCAGAGAGTGGAGAGCGAGCGGGTGTTGGTAAGGGAGGCAGATTAGATGAGACAAAGGGAAGCAGGGGGCTCAGACCGTGCGGGTGTGGGTGAGGGAGGCATATTGGGTGAGAGAAAGGGAAGCAGAGAGTGGAGTGCGAGCGGGTGTGGGTGAGGGAGTCAGATTGGGTGAGAGAAAGGGAAGTAGAGAGTGGAGAGCGAGCGTGTGTGGGTGAGGGAGTCAGATTGTCTGAGAGAAAGTGATGGAGAGAGTGGAGACCGAGCGGGTGTGGGTGAGGGAGGCAGATAAGGTGAGAGAAAGGGAAGCAGGGGGTCCAGACCGAGCGGGTGATGGTAAGGGATGCAGATTGTGTGAGAGAAAGGGAAGCAGGGGGTGCAGAACGAGCGGGTGTGGGTGAGGGAGGCAGATTGGGTGAGAGAAAGGGAAGCAGAGAGTAGAATGCGAGCGGGTGTGGGTGATTGAGGCAGATTGGGTGAGAGAAAGGGAAGCAGAGAGTGGAGAGCGAGCGGGTGTGGGTGAGCGAGGCTGATTGTCTGAGAGATAGGGAAGCAGAGAGTGGAGAGCGAGCGAGTGTGGATGAGGGAGGCAGATTGGGTGAGAGAAAGGGAAGCAGAGAGTGGAGAGCGAGCTGGTGTTGGTAAGGGAGGCAGATTAGATGAGACAAAGGGAAGCAGCGGGCTCAGACCGTGCGGGTGTGGGTGAGGGAGGCAGATTGGGTGAGAGAAAGTGAAGCAGAGAGTGGAGAGCGAGCGGGTGTGTGTGAGGGAGGCATATTGGGTGAGAGAAAGGGAAGCAGAGAGTGGAGTGCGAGCGGGTGTGGGTGAGGGAGTCAGATTGGGTGAGAGAAAGGGAAGTAGAGAGTGGAGAGCGAGCGGGAGTGGGTGAGGGAGGCTGCTTGTCTGAGATAAAGGGAAGCAGAGAGTGGGGAGCAAGCGGGTGTGGGTGAGGGAAGCAGATTGTCTGAGTGAAAGGGAAGCAGAGAGTGGAGAGCGAGCGGGTGTGCGTGAGGGAGGCAGATTGTCTGAGAGATAGGGAAGCAGAGAGTGGAGACCGGGCGGGTGTTGGTTAGGGAGGCAGATTGTGTGAGAGAAAGGGAAGCAGAGAGTGTGAACCGAGCGGGTGTGGGTGAGGGAGTCAGATTGTCTGAGAGAAAGGGAAGCAGTGAGTGGAGACCGAGCGGGTGTGGGTGAGGGAGGCAGATTGTCTGAGAGAAAGGGAAGCAGAGAGTTGAGACCGAGCAGGTGTGGGTGAGGGAGGCAGATTGTCTGAGTGAAAGGGAAGCAGAGAGTGGAGAGCGAGCGGGTGTGGGTGAGGGAGGCAGATTGTGTGAGGGAAAGGGAAGCAGAGAATGTGAACCGAGCGGGTGTGGGTGAGGGAGGCAGATTGTCTGAGAGAAAGGGAAGCAGAGAGTGGAGAACGAGCGGGTATGGGTGAGGGAGGCAGATTGGGTGAGAGAAAGGGAAGCAGAGAGTGGAGAGCGAGCGGGTGTGAGTGGGAGGCATATTGGGTGAGAGAAAGTGAAGCAGAGAGTGGAGTGCGAGCGGGTGTGGGTGAGGGAGTCAGATTGGGTGAGAGAAAGGGATGTAGAGAGTGGAGAGCGAGCGGGTGTGGGTGAGGGAGGCTGCTTGTCTGAGAGAAAGGGAAGCAGAGAGTGGGGAGCAAGCGGGTGTGGGTGAGGCAAGCAGATTGTCTGAGTGAAAGGGAAGCAGAGAGTGGAGAGCGAGCGGGTGTGGGTGAGGGAGGCAGATAGTCTGAGAGATAGGGAAGCAGAGAGTGGAGACCTGGCGGGTGTTGGTGAGGGAGGCAGATTGTGTGAGAGAAAGGGAAGCAGAGAGTGTGAACCGAGCGGGTGTGGGTGAGGGAGTTAGATTGTCTGAGAGAAAGGGAAGCAGAGAGTGGAGACCGAGCGGGTGTGGGTGAGGGAGGCAGATTGTCTGAGAGAAAGGGAAGCAGAGAGTGGAGACCGAGCGGGTGTGGGTGAGGGAGGCAGATAAGTTGAGAGAAACGGAAGCAGGGGGTTCAGACCGAGCGGGTGATGGTGAGGGATACAGATTGGGTGAGAGAAAGGGAAGCCGGGGGTGCAGAACGAGCGGGTGTGGGTGAGGGAGGCAGATTGGGTGAGAGAAAGGGAAGCAGAGAGTAGAAAGCGAGTGGGTGTGGGTGAGGGAGGCAGATTGGGAGAGAGAAAGGGAAGTAGAGAGTGGAGAGCGCGAGGGTGTGGGTGAGCGAGGCTGATTGTCTGAGAGAAAGGGAAGCAGAGAGTGGAGAGCGAGCGGGTGTGGATGAGGGAGGCAGATTGGGTGAGAGAAAGGGAAGCAGAGAGTGGAGAGCGAGCGGGTGATGGTAAGGGAGGCAGATTAGATGAGACACAGGGAAGCAGCGGGTTCAGACCGTGCGGGTGTGGGTGAGGGAGGCAGATTGGGTGAGAGAAAGTGAAGCAGAGAGTGGAGAGCGAGCGGGTGTGTGTGAGGGAGGGATATTGGGTGAGAGAAAGGGAAGCAGAGAGTGGAGAGCGAGCGGGTGTGGGTGAGGGAGTCAGATTGGGTGAGAGAAAGGGAAGTAGAGAGTGGAGAGCGAGCGGGTGTGTGTGAGGGAGGCTGCCTGTCTGAGAGAAAGGGAAGCAGAGAGTGGGGAGCAAGCGGGTGTGGGTGAGGGAAGCAGATTGTCTCAGTTAAAGGGAAGCAGAGAGTGGAGAGCGAGCGCGTTTGGGTGAGGGATGCAGATTGTCTGAGAGATAGGGAAGCAGAGAGTGGAGACCGGGCGGGTGTTGGTGAGGGAGGCAGATTGTGTGAGAGTAAGGGAAGCAGAGAGTGTGAACCGAGCGGGTGTGGGTGAGGGAGGCAGATTGTCTGAGAGAAAGGAAGCAGAGAGTGGAGACCGAGCGGGTGTGGGTGAGGGAGGCAGATTGTCTGAGAGAAAGGGAAGCAGAGAGTTGAGACCGAGCAGGTGTGGGTGAGGGAGGCAGATTGTCTGAGTGAAAGGGAAGCAGAGAGTGGAGAGCGAGCGGGTGTGGGTGAGGGAGGCAGATTGTGTGAGGGTTAGGGAAGCAGAGAGTGTGAACCGAGCGGGTGTAGGTGATGTAGGCAGATTGTCTGAGAGAAAGGGAAGCAGAGAGTGGAGAACGAGCGGGTATGGGTGAGGGAGGCAGATTGAGTGAGAGAAAGGGAAGCAGAGAGTGGAGTCCGAGCGGGTGTGGGTGAGGGAGGCAGATTGTCTGAGAGAAAGGGAAGCAGAGAGTTGAGACCGAGCAGGTGTGGGTGAGGGAGGCAGATTGTCTGAGAGAAAGGTAAGCAGAGAGAGGAAAACGAGCGGGTGTGGCTGAGCGAGGTAGATTGTCTGAGAGAAAGGGAAGCTGAGAGTGGAGACCGAGCGGGTGTGGGCGAGGGAGGCAGATTGTCTGTGAAAAAGTAAAGAAGAGAGTGGAGACCGAGCGAGTGTGCGTGAGGGAGGCAGATTTGGTGAGAGAAAGGGAAGCAGAGAGTGGAGAACGATCGGGTGTGGGTGATGGAGGCAGATTGGGTGAGAGAAAGGAAAGCAGAGAGTGGGACCGAGCGGGTGAGGGTGAGGGAGGCAGATTGTCTGAGAGAAAGGGAAGCAGAGAGTTGAGATCGAGCATGTGTGGGTGAGGGAGGCAGATTGTCTGAGAGAAAGGGAAGCAGAGAGTGGAAAACGAGCGGGTGTGGCTGAGGGAGGCAGATTGTCTGAGAGAAAGGGAAGCTGAGAGTGGAGACCGAGCGGGTGTAGGTGAGGGCGTCAGATTGTCTGAGAGAAAGTGAAGCAGAGAATGGTGACCGAGCGGGTGTGGGTGAGGGAGGCAGATAAGGTGAGAGAAAGGGAAGCAGGGGGTTCTGACCGAGCGGGTGATGGTAAGGGATGCAGATTGGGTGAGAGAAAGGGAAGCAGGGGGTGCAGAACGAGCGGATGTGGGTGAATGGGGCAGATTGGTTGAGAGAAAGGGAAGCAGAGAGTAGAATGCGAGCGGGTGTGGGTGAGGGAGGAAGATTGGGTGAGAGAAAGGGAAGCAGAGAGTGGAGAGCGAGCGGGTGTGGGTGAGGGAGGCTGATTGTCTGAGAGAAAGGGAAGCAGAGAGTGGAGAGCGAGCGGGTGTGGATGAGGGAGGCAGATTGGGTGAGAGAAAGGGAAGCAGAGAGTGGAGAGCGAGCGGGTGTTGGTAAGGGAGGCAGATTAGATGAGACAAAGGGAAGCAGGGGGTTCAGACCGTGCGGGTGTGGGTGAGGGAGGCAGATTGGGTGAGAGAAAGCGAAGCAGAGAGTGGATTCCGAGCGGGTGTGGGTGAGGGAGGCAGATGGTCTGAGAGAAAGGGAAGCAGAGAGTTGAGACCGAGCAGGTGTGGGTGAGGGAGGCAGATTGTCTGATAGAAAGGGAAGCAGAGCGAGGAAAACGAGCGGGTGTGGCTGAGGAAGGTAGATTGTCTGAGAGAAAGGGAAGCTGAGAGTGGAGACCGAGCGGGTGTGGGTGAGGGAGGCAGAATGTCTGTGAGAAAGTGAAGCAGAGAGTGGAGACCGAGCGAGTGTGGGGGAGGGAGGCAGATTGGGTGAGAGAAAGGGAAGCAGAGAGTGGAGAACGAGCGGGTGTGGGTGAGGGAGGCAGATTGGGTGAGAGAAAGGGAAGCAGAGAGTGGGACCGAGCGGATGAGGGTGAGGGAGGCAGATTGTCTGAGAGAAAGGGAAGCAGAGAGTTGAGACCGAGCAGGTGTGGGTGAGGGAGGCAGATTTTCTGAGAGAAAGGGAAGCAGAGAGTGGAAAACGAACGGGTGAGGCTGAGGGAGGCAGATTGTCTGAGAGAAAGGGAAGCTGAGATTGGAGACCGAGCGGGTGTGGGTGAGGAAGTCAGATTGTCTGAGAGAAAGTGAAGCAGAGAGTGGAGACCGAGCGGGTGTGGGTGAGGGAGGCAGATAAGGTGAGAGAAAGGGAAGCAGGGGTTTCAGACCGAGCGGGTGATGGTGAGGGATGCAGATTGGGTGAGAGAAAGGGAAGCAGAGAGTGGACAGAGAGCGGGTGTGGGTGAGGAAGGCAGATTGTCTGAGAGAAAGGGAAGCAGAGAGTGGAGGCAGTGCGGGTGTGGGTGAGGGAGGCAATTTGTCTGAGAGAAATGGAAGCAGAGAGTGGAAAACGAGCGGGTGTGGCTGAGGGAGGCAGATTGTCTGAGAGAAAGTGAAGCAGAGAGTGGGGACCGAGCGGGTGTGAGTGAGGGAGGCAGATAAGGTGAGAGAAAGGGAAGCAGGGGGTTCAGACCGAGCGGGTGATGGTGAGGGATGCAGATTGGGTGAGAGAAAGGGAAGCAGTGGGTGCAGAACGAGCGGGTGTGGGTGAGGGAGGCAGATTGGGTGAGAGAAAGGGAAGCAGAGAGTAGAATGCGAGCGGGTGTGAGTGAGGGAGGCAGATTGGGTGAGAGAATGGGAAGCAGAGAGTGGAGAGCGAGCGGGTGTGGGTGAGCGAGGCTGATTGTCTCAGAGAAAGGGAAGCAGAGAGTGGAGAGCGAGCGGGTGTGGATGAGGGAGGCAGATTGGGTGAGAGAATGGGAAGCAGAGAGTGGAGAGCGAGCGGGTGTTGATAAGGGAGGCAGATTAGATGAGACAAAGGGAAGCAGGGGGTTCAGACCGTGCGGGTGTGGGTGAGGGAGGCAGATTGGGTGAGAGAAAGTGAAGCAGAGAGTGGAGAGCGAGCGGGTGTGTGTGAGGGAGGCATATTGGGTGAGAGAAAGGGAAGCAGAGAGTGGAGTGCGAGCGGGTGTGGGTGAGGGAGTCAGATTGGGTGAGAGAAACGGAAGTAGAGAGTGGAGAGCGAGCGGCTGTGGGTGAGGGAGGCTACTTGTCTGAGAGAAAGGGAAGCAGAGAGTGGTGAGCAAGCGGGTGTGGGTGAGGTAAGCAGATTGTCTGAGTGAAAGGGAAGCAGAGTGGAGAGCGAGCGGGTGTGGGTGAGGGAGGCAGATTGTCTGAGAGAAAGGGAAGCAGGGAGAGGAAAACGAGCGGGTGTGGCTGAGCGAGGTAGATTGTCTGAGAGAAAGGGAAGATGAGAGTGGAGACCGAGCGGGTGTGGGCGAGGGAGGCAGATTGTCTGTGAGAAAGTCAAGAAGAGAGTGGAGACCGAGCGAGTGTGCGTGAGGGAGGCAGATTTGGTGAGAGAAAGGGAAGCAGAGAGTGGAGAACGATCGGGTGTGGGTGATGGAGGCAGATTGAGTGAGAGAAAGGGAAGCAGAGAGTGGGACCGAGCGGGTGAGGGTGAGGGAGGCAGATTGTCTGAGAGAAAGGGAAGCAGAGAGTTGAGACCGAGCAGATGTGGGTGAGGGAGGCAGATTGTCTGAGAGAAAGGGAAGCAGAGAGTGGAAAACGAGCGGGTGTGGCTGAGGGAGGCAGATTGTCTGAGAGAAAGGGAAGCTGAGAGTGGAGACCGAGCGGGTGTGGGTGAGGGAGTCAGATTGTCTGAGAGAAAGTGAAGCAGAGAATGGTGACCGAGCGGGTGTGGGTGAGGGAGGCAGATAAGGTGAGAGAAAGGGAAGCAGGGGGTTCAGACCGAGCGGGTGATGGTAAGGGATGCAGATTGGGTGAGAGAAAGGGAAGCAGGGGGTGCAGAACGAGCGGATGTGGGCGAAGGAGGCAGATTGGGTGAGAGAAAGGGAAGCAGAGAGTAGAATGCGAGCGGCTGTGGGTGAGGGAGGCAGATTGGGTGAGAGAAAGGGAAGCAGAGAGTGGAGAGCGAGCGGGTGTGGGTGAGGGAGGCTGATTGTCTGAGAGAAAGGGAAGCAGAGAGAGTAAAACGAGCGGGTGTGGCTGAGGAAGGTAGATTGTCTGAGAGAAAGGGAAGCTGAGAGTGGAGACCGAGCGGGTGTGGGTGAGGGAGGCAGAATGTCTATGAGAAAGTGAAGCAGAGAGTGGAGACCGAGCGAGTGTGGGGGAGGGAGGCAGATTGGGTGAGAGAAAGGGAAGCAGAGAGTGGAGAACGAGCGGGTGTGGGTGAGGGAGGCAGATTGGGTGAGAGAAAGGGAAGCAGAGAGTGGGACCGAGCGGATGAGGGTGAGGGAGGCAGATTGTCTGAGAGAAAGGGAAGCAGAGAGTTGAGACCGAGCAGGTGTGGGTGAGGGAGGCAGATTGTCCGAGAGAAAGTGAAGCAGAGAGTGGAGACCGAGCGGGTGTGGGTGAGGGAGGCAGATAAGGTGAGAGAAAGGGAAGCAGAGAGTGGAGACCGAGCGGGTGTGGGTGAGGGAGGCAGATAAGGTGAGAGAAAGGGAAGCAGGGGTTTCAGACCGAGCGGGTGATGGTGAGGGATGCAGATTGGGTGAGAGAAAGGGAAGCAGAGAGTGGACAGAGAGCGGGTGTGGGTGAGGAAGGCAGATTGTCTGAGAGAAAGGGAAGCAGAGAGTGGAGGCAGTGCGGGTGTGGGTGAGGGAGGCAATTTGTCTGAGAGAAATGGAAGCAGAGAGTGGAAAACGAGCGGGTGTGGCTGAGGGAGGCAGATTGTCTGAGAGAAAGTGAAGCAGAGAGTGGAGACCGAGCGGGTGTGAGTGAGGGAGGCAGATAAGGTGAGAGAAAGGGAAGCAGGGGGTTCAGACCGAGCGGGTGATGGTGAGGGATGCAGATTGGGTGAGAGAAAGGGAAGCAGGGGGTGCAGAACGAGCGGGTGCGGGTGAGGGAGGCAGATTGGGTGAGAGAAAGGGAAGCAGAGAGTAGAATGCGAGCGGGTGTGAGTGAGGGAGGCAGATTGGGTGAGAGAATGGGAAGCAGAGAGTGGAGAGCGAGCGGGTGTGGGTGAGCGAGGCTGATTGTCTCAGAGAAAGGGAAGCAGAGAGTGGAGAGCGAGCGGGTGTGGATGAGGGAGGCAGATTGGGTGAGAGAATGGGAAGCAGAGAGTGGAGAGCGAGCGGGTGTTGATAAGGGAGGCAGATTAGATGAGACAAAGGGAAGCAGGTGGTTCAGACCGTGCGGGTGTGGGTGAGGGAGGCAGATTGGGTGAGAGAAAGTGAAGCAGAGAGTGGAGAGCGAGCGGGTGTGTGTGAGGGAGGCATATTGGGTGAGAGAAAGGGAAGCAGAGAGTGGAGTGCGAGCGGGTGTGGGTGAGGGAGTCAGATTGGGTGAGAGAAAGGGAAGTAGAGAGTGGAGAGCGAGCGGGTGTGGGTGAGGGAGTCAGATTGTCTGAGAGAAAGTGATGCAGAGAGTGGAGACCGAGCGGGTGTGGGTGAGGGAGACAGATAAGGTGAGAGAAAGGGAAGCAGGGGGTCCAGATCGAGCGGGTGATGGTAAGGGATGCAGATTGAGTGAGAGAAAGGGAAGCAGGGGGTGCAGAACGAGCGGGTGTGGGTGAGGGAGGCAGATTGGGTGAGACAAAGGGAATCAGAGAGTAGAATGCGAGCGGGTGTGGGTGATTGAGGCAGATTGGGTGAGAGAAAGGGAAGCAGAGAGTGGAGAGCGAGCGGGTGTGGGTGAGCGAGGCTGATTGTCTGAGAGATAGGGAAGCAGAGAGTGGAGAGCGAGCGGGTGTGGATGAGGGAGGCAGATTGGGTGAGAGAAAGGGAAGCAGAGAGTGGAGAGCGAGCGGGTGTTGGTAAGGGAGGCAGATTAGATGAGACAAAGGAAAGCAGGGGGCTCAGACCGTGCGCGTGTGGGTGAGGGAGGCAGATTGGGTGAGAGAAAGTGAAGCAGAGATTGGGAAACGTGCGGGTGTGTGTGAGGGAGGCATATTGGGTGAGAGAAAGGGAAGCAGAGAGTGGAGTGCGAGCGGGTGTGGGTGAGGGAGTCAGATTGGGTGAGAGAAAGGGAAGTAGAGAGTGGAGAGCGAGCGGGAGTGGGTGAGGGAGGCTGCTTGTCTGAGATAAAGGGAAGCAGAGAGTGGGGAGCAAGCGGGTGTGGGTGAGGGAAGCAGATTGTCTGAGTGAAAGGGAAGCAGAGAGTGGAGAGCGAGCGGGTGTGGGTGAGGGAGGCAGATTGTCTGAGAGATAGGGAAGCAGAGAGTGGAGACCGGGCGGGTGTTGGTGAGGGAGGCAGATTGTGTGAGAGAAAGGGAAGCAGAGAGTGTGAACCGAGCGGGTGTGGGTGAGGGAGTCAGATTGTCTGAGAGAAAGGGAAGCAGAGATTGGAGACCGAGCGGGTGTGGGTGAGGGAGGCAGATTGTCTGAGAGAAAGGGAAGCAGAGAGTTGAGACCGAGCAGGTGTGGGTGAGGGAGGCAGATTGTCTGAGTGAAAGGGAAGCAGAGAGTGGAGAGCGAGCGGGTGTGGGTGAGGGAGGCAGATTGTGTGAGGGAAAGGGAAGCAGAGAATGTGAACAGAGCGGGTGTGGGTGAGGGAGGCAGATTGTCTGAGAGAAAGGGAAGCAGAGAGTGGAGAACGAGCGGGTATGGGTGAGGGAGGCAGATTGGGTGAGAGAAAGAGAAGCAGAGAGTGGAGAGCGAGCGGGTGTGTGTGAGGGAGGCATATTGGGTGAGAGAAAGGGAAGCAGAGAGTGGAGTGCGAGCGGGTGTGGGTGAGGGAGTCAGATTGGGTGAGAGAAAGGGATGTAGAGAGCGGAGAGCGAGCGGGTGTGGGTGAGGGAGGCTGCTTGTCTGAGAGAAAGGGAAGCAGAGAGTGGGGAGCAAGCGGGTGTGGGTGAGGGAAGCAGATTGTCTGAGTGAAAGGGAAGCAGAGAGTGGAGAGCGAGCGGGTGTGGGTGAGGGAGGCAGATTGTCTGAGAGATAGGGAAGCAGAGAGTGGAGACCGGGCGGGTGTTGGTGAGGGAGGCAGATTGTGTGAGAGAAAGGGAAGCAGAGAGTGTGAACCGAGTGGGTGTGGGTGAGGGAGTCAGGTTGTCTGAGAGAAAGGGAAGCAGAGAGTGGAGACCGAGCGGGTGTGGGTGAGGGAGGCAGATTGTCTGAGAGAAAGGGAAGCAGAGAGTGGAGACCGAGCGGGTGTGGGTGAGGGAGGCAGATAAGGTGAGAGAAAGGGAAGCAGGGGGTTCAGACCGAGCGGGTGATGGTGAGGGATACAGATTGGGTGAGAGAAAGGGAAGCAGAGAGTAGAAAGCGAGTGGGTGTGGGTGAGGGAGGCAGATTGGGAGAGAGAAAGGGAAGCAGAGAGTGGAGAGCGCGAGGGTGTGGGTGAGCGAGGCTGATTGTCTGAGAGAAAGGGAAGCAGAGAGTGGACAGCGAGCGGGTGTGGATGAGGGAGGCAGATTGGGTGAGAGAAAGGGAAGCAGAGAGTGGAGAGCGAGCGGGTGATGGTAAGGGAGGCAGATTAGATGAGACACAGGGAAGCAGCGGGTTCAGACCGTGCGGGGGTGGGTGAGGGAGGCAGATTGGGTGAGAGAAAGTGAAGCAGAGAGTGGAGAACGAGCGGGTGTGTGTGAGGGAGGGATATTGGGTGAGAGAAAGGGAAGCAGAGAGTGGAGAGCGAGCGGGTGTGGCTGAGCGAGGTAGATTGTCTGAGAGAAAGGGAAGCTGAGAGTGGAGACCGAGCGGGTGTGGGCGAGGGAGGCAGATTGTCTGTGAAAAAGTAAAGAAGAGAGTGGAGACCGAGCGAGTGTGCGTGAGGGAGGCAGATTTGGTGAGAGAAAGGGAAGCAGAGAGTGGAGAACGATCGGGTGTGGGTGATGGAGGCAGATTGGGTGAGAGAAAGGGAAGCAGAGAGTTGAGACCGAGCATGTGTGGGTGAGGGAGGCAGATTGTCTGAGAGAAAAGGAAGCAGAGAGTGGAAAACGAGCGGGTGTGGCTGAGGGAGGCAGATTGTCTGAGAGAAAGGGAAGCTGAGAGTGGAGACCGAGCGGGTGTAGGTGAGGGTGTCAGATTGTCTGAGAGAAAGTGAAGCAGAGAATGGTGACCGAGCGGGTGTGGGTGAGGGAGGCAGATAAGGTGAGAGAAAGGGAAGCAGGGGGTTCTGACCGAGCGGGTGATGGTAAGGGATGCAGATTGGGTGAGAGAAAGGGAAGCAGGGGGTGCAGAACGAGCGGATGTGGGTGAATGAGGCAGATTGGGTGAGAGAAAGGGAAGCAGAGAGTAAAATGCGAGCGGGTGTGGGTGAGGGAGGAAGATTGGGTGAGAGAAAGGGAAGCAGAGAGTGGAGAGCGAGCGGGTGTGGATGAGGGAGGCAGATTGGGTGAGAGAAAGGGAAGCAGAGAGTGGAGAGCGAGCGGGTGTTGGTAAGGGAGGCAGATTAGATGAGACAAAGGGAAGCAGGGGGGTCATGACCGTGCGGGTGTGGGTGAGGGAGGCAGATTGGGTGAGAGAAAGGGAAGCAGAGAGTGGAGAGCGAGCGGGTGTTGGTAAGGGAGGCAGATTAGATGAGACAAAGGGAAGCAGGGGGCTCAGACCGTGCGGGTGTGGGTGAGAGAGGCAGATTGGGTGAGAGAAAGTGAAGCAGAGAGTGGAGAGCGAGCGGGTGTGTGTGAGGGAGGCATATTGGGTGAGAGAAAGGGAAGCAGAGAGTGGAGTGCGAGCGGGTGTGGGTGAGGGTGTCAGATTGGGTGAGAGAAAGGGAAGTAGAGAGTGGAGAGCGAGCGGGTGTGGGTGAGGGAGTCAGATTGTCTGAGGGAAAGTGATGCAGAGAGTGGAGACCGAGCGGGTGTGGGTGAGGGAGGCAGATAAGGTGAGAGAAAGGGAAGCAGGGGGTTCAGACCGAGCGGGTGATGGTAAGGGATGCAGATTGGGTGAGAGAAAGGGAAGCAGGGGGTGCAGAACGAGCGGGTGTGGGTGAGGGAGGCAGATTGGGTGAGAGAAAGGGAAGCAGAGAGTAGAATGCGAGCGGGTGTGGGCGATTGAGGCAGATTGGGTGAGAGAAAGGGAAGCAGAGAGTGGAGAGCGAGCGGTTGTGGGTGAGCGAGGCTGATTGTCTGAGAGATAGGGAAGCAGAGTGTGGAGAGCGAGCGGGTGTGGATGAGGGAGGCAGATTGGGTGAGAGAAAGGGAAGCAGAGAGTGGAGAGCGAGCGGGTGTTGGTAAGGGAGGCTGATTAGATGAGACAAAGGGAAGCAGGGGGCTCAGACCGTGCGGGTGTGGGTGAGGGAGGCAGATTGGGTGAGAGAAAGTGAAGCAGAGAGTGGAGAGCGAGTGGGTGTGTGTGAGGGAGGCATATTGGGTGAGAGAAAGGGAAGCAGAGAGTGGAGTGCGAGCGGGTGTGGGTGAGGGAGTCAGATTGGGTGAGAGAAAGGGAAGTAGAGAGTGGAGAGCGAGCGGGTGTGGGTGAGGGAGGCTGCTTGTCTGAGATGAAGGGAAGCAGAGAGTGGGGAGCAAGCGGGTGTGGGTGAGGGAAGCAGATTGTCTGAGTGAAAGGGAAGCAGAGAGTGGAGAGCGAGCGGGTGTGGGTGAGGTAGACAGATTGTCAGAGAGATATGGAAGCGGAGAGTGGAGACCGGGCGGGTGTTGGTGAGGGAGGCAGATTGTGTGAGAGAAAGGGAAGCAGAGAGTGTGAACCCAGCGGGTGTGGGTGAGGGAGTCAGATTGTCTGAGAGAAAGGGAAGCAGAGAGTGGAGACCGAGCGGGTGTGGGTGAGGGAGGCAGATTGTCTGAGAGAAAGGGAAGCAGAGAGTTGAGACCGAGCAGGTGTGGGTGAGGGAGGCAGATTGTCTGAGTGAAAGGGAAGCAGAGAGTGGAGAGCGAGCGGGTGTGGGTGAAGGAGGCAGATTGTGTGAGGGAAAGGGAAGCAGAGAATGTGAACCGAACGGGTGTGGGTGAGGGAGGCAGATTGTCTGAGAGAAAGGGAAGCAGAGAGTGGAGAACGAGCTGGTGTGGTTGAGGGAGGCAGATTGTCTGAGGGATAGGGAAGCAGAGAGTGGAGACCGGGCGGGTGTTGGTGAGGGAGGCAGATTGTGTGAGAGAAAGGGAAGCTGAGAGTGTGAACCGAGCGGGTGTGGGTGAGGGAGTCAGATTGTCTGAGAGAAAGGGAAGCAGAGAGTGGAGACCGAGCGGGTGTGGGTGAGGGAGGCAGATTGTCTGAGAGAAAGGGAAGCAGAGAGTTGAGACCGAGCAGGTGTGGGTGAGGGAGGCAGATTGTCTGAGTGAAAGGGAAGCAGAGAGTGGAGAGCGAGCGGGTGTGGGTGAAGGAGGCAGATTGTGTGAGGGAAAGGGAAGCAGAGAATGTGAACCGAACGGGTGTGGGTGAGGGAGGCAGATTGTCTGAGAGAAAGGGAAGCAGAGAGTGGAGAACGAGCGGGTATGGGTGAGGGAGGCAGATTGGGTGAGAGAAATGGAAGCAGAGAGTGGAGAGCGAGCGGGTGTGTGTGAGGGAGGCATATTGGGTGAAAGAAAGGGAAGCAGAGAGTGGAGTGCGAGCGGGTGTGGGTGAGGGAGTCAGATTGGGTGAGAGAAAGGGAAGTAGAGAGTGGAGAGCGAGCGGGTGTGGGTGAGGGAGGCTGCTTGTCTGAGAGAAAGGGAAGCAGAGAGTGGGGAGCAAGCGGGTGTGGGTGAGGGAAGCAGATTGTCTGAGTGAAAGGGAAGCAGAGAGTGGAGAGCGAGCTGGTGTGGGTGAGGGAGGCAGATTGTCTGAGGGATAGGGAAGCAGAGAGTGGAGACCGGGTGGGTGTTGGTGAGGGAGGCAGATTGTGTGAGAGAAAGGGAAGCAGAGAGAGTGAACCGAGCGGGTGTGGGTGAGGGAGTCAGATTGTCTGAGAGAAAGGGAAGCAGAGAGTGGAGACTGAGCGGGTGTGGGTGAGGGAGGCAAATTGTCTGAGAGAAAGGGAAGCAGAGAGTTGAGACCGAGCAGGTGTGGGTGATGGAGGCAGATTGTCTGAGTGAAAGGGAAGCAGAGAGTGGAGAGCGAGCGGGTGTGGGTGAGGGAGGCAGAATGTGTGAGGGAAAGGGAAGCAGAGAATGTGAACCGAGCGGGTGTGGGGGAGGGAGGCAGATTGTCTGAGAGAAAGGGAAGCAGAGAGTGGAGAACGAGCGGGTATGGGTGAGGGAGGCAGATTGGGTGAGAGAAAGGGAAGCAGAGAGTGGAGTCCGAGCGGGTGTGGATGAGGGAGGCAGATTGTCTGAGAGAAAGGGAAGCAGAGAGTTGAGACTAGCAGGTGTGGGTGAGGGAGGCAGATTGTCTGAGAGAAAGGGAAGCAGAGAGAGGAAAACGAGCGTGTGTGGCTGAGGGAGGTAGACTGTCTGAGAGAAAGGGAAGCTGAGAGTGGAGACCGAGCGGGTGTGGGTGAGGGAGGCTGATTGTCTGAGAGAAAGGGAAGCAGAGAGTTGAGACCGAGCAGGTGTGGGTCATGGAGGCAGATTTTCTGAGAGAAAGGGAAGCAGAGAGTGGAAAACGAGCGGGTGTGGGTGAGGGAGTCAGATTGTCTGAGAGAAAGTGAAGCAGAGAGTGGAGACCGAGCGGGTGTGGGTGAGGGAGGCAGATAAGGTGAGAGAAAGGGAAGCAGGGGGTTCAGACCGAGCGGGTGATGGTAAGCGAAGCAGATTGGGTGAGAGAACGGGAAGCAGGGAGTGCAGAACGAGCGGGTGTGGGTGAGGGGGGCAGATTGGGTGAGAGAAAGGGAAGCAGAGAGAAGACTGCGAGCGGGTGTGGGTGAGGGAGGCAGATTGTCTGAGAGAAAGGGAAGCTGAGAGTGGAGACAGAGCGGGTGTGGGTGAGGGAGTCAGATTGTCTGAGAGAAAGTGAAGCAGAGAGTGGAGACCGAGCGGGTGTGGGTGAGGGAGGCAGATAAGGTGAGAGAAAGGGAAGCAGGGGGTTCAGACCGAGCGGGTGATGGTAAGCGAAGCAGATTGGGTGAGAGAACGGGAAGCAGGGAGTGCAGAACGAGCGGGTGTGGGTGAGGGGGGCAGATTGGGTGAGAGAAAGGGAAGCAGAGAGAAGACTGCGAGCGGGTGTGGGTGAGGGAGGCAGATTGGGTGAGAGAAAGGGAAGCAGAGAGTGGAGAGCGAGCGGGTGTGGGTGAGCGAGGCTGATTGTCTGAGAGAAAGGGAAGCAGAGAGTGGAGAGCGAGCGGGTGTGGATGAGGGAGGCAGGTTGGGTGGGAGGAAGGCAAGCAGAGAGTGGAGACCGAGCGGGTGTTGGTAAGGGAGGCAGATTAGATGAAACAAAGGGAAGCAGGGGGTTCAGACCGTGCGGGTGTGGGTGTGGTAGGCAGATTGGGTGAGAGAAAGGGAAGCAGAGAGTGGAGTGCGAGCGGGTGTGGGTGAGGGAGTCAGATTGGGTGAGAGAAAGGGAAGTAGAGAGTGGAGAGCGAGCGGGTGTGGGTGAGGGAGGCTGCTTGTCTGAGAGAAAGGGAAGCAGAGAGTGGGGAGCAAGCGGGTGTGGGTGAGGGAAGCAGATTGTCTGAGAGAAAGGGAAGCAGAGAGTGGAGACCGAGCGCGTGTGGGTGAGGGAGGCAGATTGTCTGAGAGAAAGGGAAGCAGAGAGTTGAGACCGAGCAGGTGTGGGTGAGGGAGGCAGATTGTCTGAGTGAAAGGGAAGCAGAGAGTGCAGAGCGAGCGGGTGTGGGTGAGGGAGGCAGATTGTCTGAGAGATAGGGTAGCAGAGAGTGGAGACCGAGCGGGTGTGGGTGAGCGAGGTAGATTGTCTGAGAGAAAGGGAAGCAGAGAGTGGAGAACGAGCGGGTATGGGTGAGGGAGGCAGATTGGGTGAGAGAATGGGAAGCAGAGAGTGGAGTCCGAGCGGGTGTGGGTGAGGGAGGCAGATTGTCTGAGAGAAAGGGAAGCAGAGAGTTGAGACCGAGCAGGTGTGGGTGAGGGAGGCAGATTGTCTGAGAGAAAGGGAAGCAGGGAGAGGAAAACGAGCGGGTGTGGCTGAGCGAGGTAGATTGTCTGAGAGAAAGGGAAGCTGAGAGTGGAGACCGAGCGGGTGTGGGCGAGGGAGGCAGATTGTCTGTGAGAAAGTCAAGAAGAGAGTGGAGACCGAGCGAGTGTGCGTGAGGGAGGCAGATTTGGTGAGAGAAAGGGAAGCAGAGAGTGGAGAACGATCGGGTGTGGGTGATGGAGGCAGATTGGGTGAGAGAAAGGGAAGCAGAGAGTGGGACCGAGCGGGTGAGGGTGAGGGAGGCAGATTGTCTGAGAGAAAGGGAAGCAGAGAGTTGAGACCGAGCAGATGTGGGTGAGGGAGGCAGATTGTCTGAGAGAAAGGGAAGCAGAGAGTGGAAAACGAGCGGGTGTGTCTGAGGGAGACAGATTGTCTGAGAGAAAGGGAAGCTGAGAGTGGAGACCGAGCGGGTGTGGGTGAGGGAGTCAGATTGTCTGAGAGAAAGTGAAGCAGAGAATGGTGACCGAGCGGGTGTGGGTGAGGGAGGCAGATAAGGTGAGAGAAAGGGAAGCAGGGGGTTCAGACCGAGCGGGTGATGGTAAGGGATGCAGATTGGGTGAGAGAAAGGGAAGCAGGGGGTGCAGAACGAGCGGATGTGGGTGAAGGAGGCAGATTGGGTGAGAGAAAGGGAAGCAGAGAGTAGAATGCGAGCGGGTGTGGGTGAGGGAGGCAGATTGGGTGAGAGAAAGGGAAGCAGAGAGTGGAGAGCGAGCGGGTGTGGGTGAGCGAGGCTGATTGTCTGAGAGAAAGGGAAGCAGAGAGTGGAGAGCGAGCGGGTGTGGATGAGGGAGGCAGATTGGGTGAGAGAAAGGGAAGCAGAGAGTTGAGAGCGAGCGGGTGTTGGTAAGGGAGGCAGATTAGATGAGACAAAGGGAAGCAGGGGGTTCAGACCGTGCGGGTGTGGGTGAGGGAGGCAGATTGGGTGAGAGAAAGGGAAGCAGAGAGTGGAGAGCGAGCGGGTGTTGGTAAGGGAGGCAGATTAGATGAGACAAAGGGAAGCAGGGGGCTCAGACCGTGCGGGTGTGGGTGAGGGAGGCATATTGGGTGAGAGAAAGGGAAGCAGAGAGTGGAGTGCGAGCGGGTGTGGGTGAGGGAGTCAGATTGGGTGAGAGAAAGGGAAGTAGAGAGTGGAGAGCGAGCGGGTGTGGGTGAGGGAGTCAGATTGTCTGAGAGAAAGTGATGCAGAGAGTGGAGACCGAGCGGGTGTGGGTGAGGGAGGCAGATAAGGTGAGAGAAAGGGAAGCAGGGGGTCCAGACCGAGCGGGTGATGGTAAGGGATGCAGATTGAGTGAGAGAAAGGGAAGCAGGGGTTGCAGAACGAGCGGGTGTGGGTGAGGGAGGCAGATTGGGTGAGAGAAAGGGAAGCAGAGAGTAGAATGCGAGCGGGTGTGGGTGATTGAGGCAGATTGGGTGAGAGAAAGGGAAGCAGAGAGTGGAGAGCGAGCGGGTGTGGATGAGGGAGGCAGATTGGGTGAGAGAAAGGGAAGCAGAGAGTGGAGAGCGAGCGGGTGTTGGTAAGGGAGGCAGATTAGATGAGACAAAGGGGAAGCAGGGGGCTCAGACCGTGCGGGTGTGGGTGAGGGAGGCAGATTGGGTGAGAGAAAGTGAAGCAGATAGTGGAGAGCGTGCGGGTGTGTGTGAGGGAGGCATATTGGGTGAGAGAAAGGGAAGCAGAGTGTGGAGTGCGAGCGGGTGTGGGTGAGGGAGTCAGATTGGGTGAGAGAAAGGGAAGTAGAGAGTGGAGAGCGAGCGGGAGTGGGTGAGGGAGGCTGCTTGTCTGAGATAAAGGGAAGCAGAGAGTGGGGAGCAAGCGGGTGTGGGTGAGGGAAGCAGATTGTCTGAGTGAAAGGGAAGCAGAGAGTGGAGAGCGAGCGGGTGTGGGTGAGGGAGGCAGGTTGTCTGAGAGATAGGGAAGCAGAGAGTGGAGACCGGGCGGGTGTTGGTGAGGGAGGCAGATTGTGTGAGAGAAAGGGAAGCAGAGAGTGTGAACCGAGCGGCTGTGGGTGAGGGAGTCAGATTGTCTGAGAGAAAGGGAAGCAGAGAGTGGAGACCGAGCGGGTGTGGGTGAGGGAGGCAGATTGTCTGAGAGAAAGGGAAGCAGAGAGTTGAGACCGAGCAGGTGTGGGTGAGGGAGGCAGATTGTCTGAGTGAAAGGGAAGCAGAGAGTGGAGAGCGAGCGGGTGTGGGTGAGGGAGGCAGATTGTGTGAGGGAAAGGGAAGCAGAGAATGTGAACCGAGCGGGTGTGGGTGAGGGAGGCAGAATGTCTGAGAGAAAGGGAAGCAGAGAGTGGAGAACGAGCGGGTATGGGTGAGGGAGGCAGATTGGGTGAGAGAAAGGGAAGCAGAGAGTGGAGAGCGAGCAGTTGTGTGTGAGGGAGGCATATTGGGTGAGAGAAAGGGAAGCAGAGAGTGGAGTGCGAGCGGGTGTGGGTGAGGGAGTCAGATTGGGTGAGAGAAAGGGATGTAGAGAGTGGAGAGCGAGCGGGTGTGGGTGAGGGAGGCTGCTTGTCTGAGAGAAAGGGAAGCAGAGAGTGGGGAGCAAGCGGGTGTGGGTGAGGGAAGCAGATTGTCTGAGTGAAAGGGAAGCAGAGAGTGGAGAGCGAGCGTTTGTGGGTGAGGGAGTCAGATTGGGTGAGAGAAAGGGAAGCAGAGAGTGGAGTGCGAGCGGGTGTGGGTGAGGGAGTCAGATTGGGTGAGAGAAAGGGAAGTAGAGAGTGGAGAGCGAGCGGGTGTGGGTGAGGGAGTCAGATTGTGTGAGAGAAAGTGATGCAGAGAGTGGAGACCGAGCGGGTGTGGGTGACGGAGGCAGATAAGGTGAGAGAAAGGGAAGCAGGGGGTCCAGACCGAGCGGGTGATGGTAAGGGATGCAGATTGAGTGAGAGAAAGGGAAGCAGGGGGTGCAGAACGAGCGGGGTGTGGGTGAGGGAGGCAGATTGGGTGAGAGAAAGGGAAACAGAGAGTAGAATGCGAGCGGGTGTGGGTCATTGAGGCAGATTGGGTGAGAGAAAGGGAAGCAGAGAGTGGAGAGCGAGCGGGTGTGGGTGAGCGAGGCTGATTGTCTGAGAGATAGGGAAGCAGAGAGTGGAGAGCGAGCGGGTGTGGATGAGGGAGGCAAATTGGGTGAGAGAAAGGGAAGCAGAGAGTGGAGAGCGAGCGGGTGTTGGTAAGGGAGGCAGATTAGATGAGACAAAGGGAAGCAGGGGGCTCAGACCGTGCGGGTGTGGGTGAGGGAGGCAGATTGGGTGAGAGAAAGTGAAGCAGAGAGTGGAGAGCGTGCGGGTGTGTGTGAGGGAGGCATATTGGGTGAGAGAAAGGGAAGCAGAGAGTGGAGTGCGAGCGGGTGTGGGTGAGGGAGTCAGATTGGGTGAGAGAAAGGGAAGTAGAGAGTGGAGAGCGAGCGGGAGTGGGTGAGGGAGGCTGCTTGTCTGAGATAATGCGAAGCAGAGAGTGGGGAGCAAGCGGGTGTGGGTGAGGGAAGCAGATTGTCTGAGTGAAAGGGAAGCAGAGCGTGGAGAGCGAGCGGGTGTGGGTGAGGGAGGCAGATTGTCTGAGAGATAGGGAAGCAGAGAGTGGAGACCGGGCGGGTGTTGGTGAGGGAGGCAGATTGTGTGAGAGAAAGGGAAGCAGAGAGTGTGAACCGAGCGGGTGTGGGTGAGGGAGTCAGATTGTCTGAGAGAAAGGGAAGCAGAGAGTGGAGACCGAGCGGGTGTGGGTGAGGGAGGCAGATTGTCTGAGAGAAAGGGAAGCAGAGAGTTGAGACCGAGCAGGTGTGGGTGAGGGAGGCAGATTGTCTGAGTGAAAGGGAAGCAGAGAGTGGAGAGCGAGCGGGTGTGGGTGAGGGAGGCAGATTGTGTGAGGGAAAGGGAAGCAGAGAATGTGAACCGAGCGGGTGTGGGTGAGGGAGGCAGATTGTCTGAGAGAAAGGGAAGCAGAGAGTGGAGAACGAGCGGGTATGGGTGAGGGAGGCAGATTGGGTGAGAGAAAGGGAAGCAGAGAGTGGAGAGCGAGCGGGTGTGTGTGAGGGAGGCATATTGGGTGAGAGAAAGGGAAGCAGAGAGTGGAGTGCGAGCGGGTGTGGGTGAGGGAGTCAGATTGGGTGAGAGAAAGGGATGTAGAGAGTGGAGAGCGAGCGGGTGTGGGTGAGGTAGGCTGCTTGTCTGAGAGAAAGGGAAGCAGAGAGTGGGGAGCAAGCGGGTGTGGGTGAGGGAAGCAGATTGTCTGAGTGAAAGGGAAGCAGAGAGTGGAGAGCGAGCGGGTGTGGGTGAGGGAGGCAGTTTGTCTGAGAGAAAGGGAAGCAGAGAGTGGAGACCGGGCGGGTGTTGGTGAGGGAGGCAGATTGTGTGAGAGAAAGGGAAGCAGAGAGTGTGAACCGAGCGGGTGTGGGTGAGGGAGTCAGATTGTCTGAGAGAAAGGGAAGCAGAGAGTGGAGACCGAGCGGGTGTGGGTGAGGGAGGCAGATTGTCTGAGAGAAAGGGAAGCAGAGAGTGGAGACCGAGCGGGTGTGGGTGAGGGAGGCAGATAAGGTTAGAGAAAGGGAAGCAGGGGGTTCAGACCGAGCGGGTGATGGTGAGGGATACAGATTGGGTGAGAGAAAGGGACGCAGGGGGTGCAGAACGAGCGGGTGTGGGTGAGGGAGGCAGATTGGGTGAGAGAAAGGGAAGCAGAGAGTAGAAAGCGAGTGGGTGTGGGTGAGGGAGGCAGATTGGGAGAGAGAAAGGGAAGCAGAGAGTGGAGAGCGCGAGGGTGTGGGTGAGCGAGGCTGATTGTCTGAGAGAAAGGGAAGCAGAGAGTGGAGAGCGAGCGGGTGTGGATGAGGGAGGCAGATCGGGTGAGAGAAAGGGAAGCAGAGAGTGGAGAGCGAGCGGGTGATGGTAAGGGAGGCAGATTAGATGAGACACAGGGAAGCAGCGGGTTCAGACCGTGCGGGTGTGGGTGAGGGAGGCAGATTGGGTGAGAGAAAGTGAAGCAGAGAGTGGAGAGCGAGCGGGTGTGTGTGAGGGAGGGATATTGGGTGAGAGAAAGGGAAGCAGAGAGTGGAGAGCGAGCGGGTGTGGGTGAGGGAGTCAGATTGGGTGAGAGAAAGGGAAGTAGAGAGTGGAGAGCGAGCGGGTGTGTGTGAGGGAGGCTGCTTGTCTGAGAGAAAGGGAAGCAGAGAGTGGGGAGCAAGCGGGTGTGGGTGAGGGAAGCACATTGTCTCAGTGAAAGGGAAGCAGAGAGTGGAGAGCGAGCGCCTGTGGGTGAGGGATGCAGATTGTCTGAGAGATAGGGAAGCAGAGAGTGGAGACCGGGCGGGTGTTGGTGAGGGAGGCAGATTGTGTGAGAGAAAGGGAAGCAGCGAGTGTGAACCGAGCGGGTGTGGGTGAGGGAGGCAGATTGCCTGAGAGAAATGGAAGCAGAGAGTGGAGACCGAGCGGGTGTGGGTGAGGGAGGCAGATTGTCTGAGAGAAAGGGAAGCAGAGAGTTGAGACCGAGCAGGTGTGGGTGAGGGAGGCAGATTGTCTGAGTGAAAGGGAAGCAGAGAGTGGAGAGCGAGCGGGTGTGGGTGAGGGAGGCAGATTGTGTGAGGGTTAGGGAAGCAGAGAGTGTGAACCGAGCGGGTGTAGGTGAGGGAGGCAGATTGTCTGAGAGAAAGGGAAGCAGAGAGTGGATAACGAGCGGGTATGGGTGAGGGAGGCAGATTGGGTGAGAGAAAGGGAAGCATAGAGTGGAGTCCGAGCGGGTGTGGGTGAGGGAGGCAGATTGTCTGAGAGAAAGGGAAGCAGAGAGTTGAGACCGAGCAGGTGTGGGTGAGGGAGGCAGATTGTCTGAGAGAAAGGGAAGCAGAGAGAGGAAAACGAACGGGTGTGGCTGAGCGAGGTAGATTGTCTGAGAGAAAGGGAAGCTGAGAGTGGAGACCGAGCGGGTGTGGGCGAGGGAGGCAGATTGTCTGTGAGAAAGTAAAGAAGAGAGTGGAGACCGAGCGGGTGTGGGTGAGGGAGGCAGATAAGGTGAGAGAAAGGGAAGCAGGGGGTTCAGACCGAGCGGGTGATGGTAAGGGATGCAGATTGGGTGAGAGAAAGGGAAGCAGGGGGTGCAGAACGAGCGGATGTGGGTGAATGAGGCAGATTGGGTGAGAGAAAGGGAAGCAGAGAGTAGAATGCGAGCGGGTGTGGGTGAGGGAGGAAGATTGCGTGAGAGAAAGGGAAGCAGAGAGTGGAGAGCGAGCGGGTGTGGGTGAGCGAGGCTGATTGTCTGAGAGAAAGGGAAGCAGAGAGTGGAGAGCGAGCGGGTGTGGATGAGAGAGGCAGATTGGGTGAGAGAAAGGGAAGCAGAGAGTGGAGAGCGAGCGGGTGTTGGTAAGTGAGGCAGATTAGATGAGACAAATGGAAGCAGGGGGCTCAGACCGTGCGGGTGTGGGTGAGGGAGGCAGATTGGGTGAGAGAAAGTGAAGCAGAGAGTGGAGAGCGAGCGGGTGTGTGTGAGGGAGGCATATTGGGTGAGAGAAAGGGAAGCAGAGAGTGGAGTGCGAGCGGGTGTGGGTGAGGGTGTCAGATTGGGTGAGAGAAAGGGAAGTAGAGAGTGGAGAGCGAGCGGGTGTGGGTGAGGGAGTCAGATTGTCTGAGGGAAAGTGATGCAGAGAGTGGAGACCGAGCGGGTGTGGGTGAGGGAGGCAGATAAGGTGAGAGAAAGGGAAGCAGGGGGTTCAGACCGAGCGGGTGATGGTAAGGGATGCAGATTGGGTGAGAGAAAGGGAAGCAGGGGGTGCAGAACGAGCGGGTGTGGGTAAGGGAGGCAGATTGGGTGAGAGAAAGGGAAGCAGAGAGTAGAATGCGAGCGGGTGTGGGCGATTGAGGCAGATTGGGTGAGAGAAAGGGAAGCAGAGAGTGGAGAGCGAGCGGGTGTGGGTGAGCGAGGCTCATTGTCTGAGAGATAGGGAAGCAGAGAGTGGAGAGCGAGCGGGTGTGGATGAGGGAGGCAGATTGGGTGAGAGAAAGGGAAGCAGAGAGTGGAGAGCGAGCGGGTGTTGGTAAGGGAGGCTGATTAGATGAGACAAAGGGAGGCAGGGGGCTAAGACCGTGCGGGTGTGGGTGAGGGAGGCAGATTGGGTGAGAAAAAGTGAAGCAGAGAGTGGAGAGCGAGTGGGTGTGTGTGAGGGAGGCATATTGGGTGAGAGAAAGGGAAGCAGAGAGTGGAGTGCGAGCGGGTGTGGGTGAGGGAGTCAGATTGGGTGAGAGAAAGGGAAGCAGAGAGTGGAGTCCGAGCGGGTGTGGGTGAGGGAGGCAGATTGTCTGAGAGAAAGGGAAGCAGAGAGTTGAGACCGAGCAGGTGTGGGTGAGGGAGGCAGGTTGTCTGAGAGAAAGGGAAGCAGAGAGAGGAAAACGAGCGGGTGTGGCTGAGGGAGGTAGCTTGTCTGAGAGAAAGGGAAGCTGAGAGTGGAGACCGAGTGGGTGTGGGTGAGGGAGGCAGATTGTCTGAGAGAAAGGGAAGCAGAGAGAGGAAAACGAGCGGGTGTGGCTGAGGGAGGTAGCTTGTCTGAGAGAAAGTGAAGCAGAGAGTGGAGACCGAGCGAGTGTGGGTGAGGGAGGCAGATTGGGTGAGAGAAAGGGAAGCAGAGAGTGGAGAACGAGCGAGTGTGGGTGAGGGAGGCAGATTGGGTGAGAGAAAGGGAAGCAGAGAGTGGAAAACGAGCGGGTGCGGCTGAGGGATGTAGATTGTCTGAGAGAAAGGGAAGCTGCGAGTGGAGACCGAGTGGGTGTGGGTGAGGGCGGCAGATTGTCTGAGAGAAAGTAAAGCAGAGAGTGGAGACCAAGCGAGTGTGGGTGAGGGAGGCAGATTGGGTGAGAGAAAGGGAAGCAGAGAGTGGGACCGAGCGGGTGAGGGTGAGGGAGGCATATTTTCTGAGAGAAAGGGAAGCAGAGAGAGGAGAGCGAGTGGGTGTGGGTGAGGGAGTCAGATTGGAAGAGAGAAAAGGAAGCAGGGGGTGCAGACCGAGCGGTTGTGGGTGAAGGAGGCAGATTGTCTGAGAGAAAGGGAAGCAGAGAGTGGAGAACGAGCGGGTATGGGTGAGGGAGGCAGATTGGGTGAGAGAAAGGGATGCAGAGAGTGGAGTCCGAGCGGGTGTGGGTGAGGGAGGCAGATTGTCTGAGAGTAAGGGAAGCAGAGAGTCGTGACCGAGCAGGTGTGGGTGAGGGAGGCAGACTGTCTGAGAGAAAGGGAAGCAGAGAGAGGAAAACGAGCGGGTGTGGCTGAGGGAGGTAGATTGTCTGAGAGAAAGGGAAGCTGAGAGTGGAGACCGAGTGGGTGTGGGTGAGGGAGGCAGATTGTCTGTGAGAAAGTGAAGCAGAGAGTGGAGACCGAGCGAGTGTGGGTGAGGGGGGCAGATTGGGTGAGAGAAAGGGAAGCAGAGAGTGGAGAACGAGCGGGTGTGGGTGAGGGAGGCAGATTGGGTGAGAGAAAGGGAAGCAGAGAGTGGGACCGAGCGGATGAGGGTGAGGGAGGCAGATTGTCTGAGAGAAAGGGAAGCAGAGAGTTGAGACCGAGCAGGTGTGGGTGAGGGAGGCAGATTGTCTGAGAGAAAGGGAAGCAGAGAGTGGAAAACGAGCGGGTGTGGCTGAGGGAGGTAGATTGTCTGAGAGAAAGGGAAGCTGAGAGTGGAGACTGAGCGGGTGTGGGTGAGGGAGGCAGATTGTCTGAGAGAAAGTAAAGCAGAGAGTGGAGACCAAGCGAGTGTGGGTGAGGGAGGCAGATTGGGTGAGAGAAAGGGAAGCAGAGAGTGGGACCGAGCGGGTGAGGGTGAGGGAGGCATATTGTCTGAGAGAAAGGGAAGCAGAGAGAGGAGCGCGAGTGGGTGTGGGTGAGGGAGGCAGATAAGGTGAGAGAAAGGGAAGCAGGGGGTTCAGACCGAGCGGGTGATGGTAAGGGATGCAGATTGTCTGAGAGAAAGGGAAGCAGAGAGTGGGGAGCGAGCTGGTGTGGGTGAGGGAGGCAGATTGTCTGAGAGAAAGGGAAGCAGAGAGTGGAGAGCGAGCGGGTGTGGCTTAGGGAGGCAGATTGGGTGAGAGAAAGGGAAGCAGAGAGTGGTGTCCGAGCGGGTGTGGGTGAGGGAGGCAGATTAGGTGAGAGAAAGTGAAGCAGAGAGTGGAGAGCGAGCGGGTGTGGGTGAGGGAGGCAGATTGCCTGAGTGAAAGGGAAGCAGAGAGTTGAGTCGAGCGGGTATGGGTGAGGGAGGCAGATTGTCTGAGAGAAGGTTAAGCAGAGAGTGGATACCGAGCGTGTGTGGGTGAGGGAGGCAGATTGTCTGAGAGAAAGGGAAGCAGAGACTGGAGACCGAGCGGGTGTGGGTGAGAGAGGCAGATTGTCTGAGAGAAAGGGAAGCAGAGAGTGGAGAGCGACTGGGTGTGGGTGAGGGAGGCAGCTTGGGTGAGAGAAAGGGAAGCAGGGGGTGAAAACAGAACGGGTGTGGGTGAAGGAGGCAGATTGTCTGAGAGAAAGGGAAGAAGAGAGTGCAGAGCGAGCGGGTGTGGGTGAAGGAGGCAGATTGGGTGAGAGAGAGGGAAGCAGAGAGTGGAGTGCGAGCGGGTGTGGGTGAGGGAGGCAGATTGTCTGAGGGAGGGAAGAATAGAGTGGAGAGCGAGCAGGGTTGGGTGAGGGAGGCAGTTTTTCTGAGAGAAAGGGAAGCAGAGAGTGGACGGAGAGCGGGTGTGGGTGAGGAAGGCAGATTGTCTGAGAGAAAGGGAAGCAGAGAGAGGAGAGCGAGCGGGTGTGGGTGAGGGAGGCAGATTGTCTGAGAGAAAGGGAAGCAGAGAGTGGAGACCGAGCGGGTGTGGGTGAGGGGGGCAGATTGGGTGAGACAAAGGGACTCCGAGAGTGAGGAGCGAGCGGGTGTGGGTGAGGGAGGCAGATTGTGTGAGAGAAAGGGAAGCAGAGAGTGGAGAGAGGGCGGGTGGGTGAGGGAGGCAGATTGTTGGAGAAAAAGGGTTGCAGAGAGTGGAGACCGAGCGGGTGTGGGTGAGGGAGGCAGATTGGGTGAGAGAAAGGACGCAGAGAGTGGAGAACGAGCGGGTGTGGGTGAGGGAGGCAGATTGGGTGAGAGAAAGGGAAGCAGAGAGTGGGACCGAGCGGGTGAGGGTGTGGGAGGCAGATTGTCTGAGAGAAAGGGAAGCAGAGAGTTGAGACCGCGCAGGTGTGGGTGAGGGAGGCAGATTGTCTGAGAGAAAGGGAAGCAGCGAGTGGAAAACGAGCGGGTGTGGCTGAGGGAGGTAGATTGTCTGAGAGAAAGTGAAGCAGAGAGTGGAGACCAAGCGAGTGTGGGTGAGGGAGGCAGATTGGGTGAGAGAAAGGGAAGCAGAGAGTGGAACCGAGCGGGTGTGGGTGAGGGAGGCAGATTGTCTGAGAAAAAGGGAAGCAGAGAGTGGAGACCGAGCGGGTGTGGGTGAGGGAGGCAGATTGTCTGAGAGAAAGTGAAGCTGAGAGTGGAGACCAAGCGAGTGTGGGTGAGGGAGGCAGATTGGGTGAGAGAAAGGGAAGCAGAGAGTGGAACCGAGCGGGTGTGGGTGAGGGAGGCAGATTGTCTGAGAAAAAGGGAAGCAGAGAGTGGAGACCGAGCGGGTGTGGGTAAGGGAGGCAGATTTGGTGAGAGAAAGGGAAGCAGAGAGTGGAGAGCGAGCGGATGTGGGTGAGGGAGGCAGATTGTCTGAGAGAAAGGAAAGAAGAGAGTGGAGAGCGAGCGGGTTTTTGTGATGGAGGCAGATTGTCTGAGAGAAAGGGAAGCAGAGAGAGGAGAGCGATCGGGTGTGGGTGAGGGAGGCAGATTGGGTGAGAGAAAGGGAAGCAGAGAGAGGAGAGCAAGCGGGTATGGGTGAGGCAGGCCGATTATCTGAGAGAAAGGGTAGCAGAGAGTGGAGACCGAGCGGGTGTGGGTGACGGAGGCAGATTGTCTGAGAGAAAGGGGAGCAGAGAGTGGAGTGCGAGCGGGTATGCGTGAGGGAGGCAGATTGGGTGAGAGAAAGGGAAGCAGAGTGTGGAGTCCGAGCGGGTGTGGGTGAGGGAGAAGATTGTCTGAGAGAAAGGAAAGCAGAGAGTTGAGACCGAGCAGGTGTGGGTGATTGAGGCAGATTGTCTGAGAGAAAGGGAAGCAGAGAGTGGAGAGCGAGCGGGTGTGGGTGAGGGAGGCTGATTCTCTGAGAGAAAGGGAAGCAGAGAGTGGAGAGCGAGCGGGTGTGGATGGGGGAGGCAGATTGGGTGAAGAAAGGGAAGCAGAGAGTGGAGAGCGAGCGGGTGTTGGTAAGGGAGGCAGATTAGGTGAGACAAAGGGAAGCAGGGGGTTCAGACCGAGCGGGTGTGGGTGAGGGAGGCAGATTGAGTGAGAGAAAGGGAAGCAGAGAGTGGAGAGCGAGCGGGTGTGTGTGAGGGAGGCATATTGGGTGAGAGAAAGGGAAGCAGAGAGTGGAGTGCGAGCGGCTGTGGGTGAGGGAGTCAGATTGGGTGAGAGAAAGGGAAGTAGAGAGTGGAGAGCGAGCGGGTGTGGGTGAGGGAAGCTGATTGTCTGAGAGAAAGGGAAGCAGAGAGTGGTGAGCAAGCGGGTGTGGGTGAGGGAAGCAGATTGTCTGAGTAAAAGGGAAGCAGAGAGTGGAGAGCGAGCGGGTGTGGGTGAGGGATGCAGATTGTCTGAGAGATAGGGAAGCAGAGAGTGGAGACCGAGCGGGTGTGGATGAGGGAGGCAGGTTGGGTGAGAGAAAGGGAAGCAGAGAGTGGAGAGCGAGCGGGTGTTGGTAAGGGAGGCAGATTAGATGAGACAAAGGGAAGCAGGGGGCTCAGACCGTGCGGGTGTGGGTGAGGGAGGCAGATTGGGTGAGAGAAAGTGAAGCAGAGAGTGGAGAGCGAGCGGGTGTGTGTGAGGGAGGCATATTGGGTGAGAGAAAGGGAAGCAGAGACTGGAGTGCGAGCGGGTGTGGGTGAGGGTGTCAGATTGGGTGAGAGAAAGGGAAGTAGAGAGTGGAGAGCGAGCGGGTGTGGGTGAGGGAGTCAGATTGTCTGAGGGAAAGTGATGCAGAGAGTGGAGACCGAGCGGGTGTGGGTGAGGGAGGCAGATAAGGTGAGAGAAAGGGAAGCAGGGGGTTCAGACCGAGCGGGTGATGGTAAGGGATGCAGATTGTCTGAGAGAAAGGAAAGCAGAGAGTTGAGACCGAGCAGGTGTGGGTGAGTGAGGCAGATTGTCTGAGAGAAAGGGAAGCAGAGAGTGGAGAGCGAGCGGGTGTGCGTGAGGGAGGCTGATTCTCTGAGAGAAAGGGAAGCAGAGAGTGGAGAGCGAGCGGGTGTGGATGGGGGAGGCAGATTGGGTGAAGAAAGGGAAGCAGAGAGTGGAGAGCGAGCGGGTGTTGGTAAGGGAGGCAGATTAGGTGAGACAAAGGGAAGCAGGGGGTTCAGACCGAGCGGGTGTGGGTGAGGGAGGCAGATTGAGTGAGAGAAAGGGAAGCAGAGAGTGGAGAGCGAGCGGGTGTGTGTGAGGGAGGCATATTGGGTGAGAGAAAGGGAAGCAGAGAGTGGAGTGCGAGCGGGTGTGGGTGAGGGAGTCAGATTGGGTGAGAGAAAGGGAAGGAGAGAGTGGAGAGCGAGCGGGTGTGGGTGAGGGAAGCTGATTGTCTGAGAGAAAGGGAAGCAGAGAGTGGTGAGCAAGCGGGTGTGGGTGAGGGAAGCAGATTGTCTGAGTAAAAGGGAAGCAGAGAGTGGAGAGCGAGCGGGTGTGGGTGAGGGAGGCAGATTGTCTGAGAGATAGGGAAGCAGAGAGTGGAGACCGAGCGGGTGTGGATGAGGGAGGCAGATTGGGTGAGAGAAAGGGAAGCAGAGAGTGGAGAGCGAGCGGGTGTTGGTAAGGGAGGCAGATTAGATGAGACAAAGGGAAGCAGGGGGCTCAGACCGTGCGGGTGTGGGTGAGGGAGGCAGATTGGGTGAGAGAAAGTGAAGCAGAGAGTGGAGAGCGAGCGGGTGTGTGTGAGGGAGGCATATTGGGTGAGAGAAAGGGAAGCAGAGACTGGAGTGCGAGCGGGTGTGGGTGAGGGTGTCAGATTGGGTGAGAGAAAGGGAAGTAGAGAGTGGAGAGCGAGCGGGTGTGGGTGAGGGAGTCAGATTGTCTGAGGGAAAGTGATGCAGAGAGTGGAGACCGAGCGGGTGTGGGTGAGGGAGGCAGATAAGGTGAGAGAAAGGGAAGCAGGGGGTTCAGACCGAGCGGGTGATGGTAAGGGATGCAGATTGGGTGAGAGAAAGGGAAGCAGGGGGTGCAGAACGAGCGGGTGTGGGTGAGGGAGGCAGATTGGGTGAGAGAAAGGGAAGCAGAGAGTAGAATGCGAGCGGGTGTGGGCGATTGAGGCAGATTGGGTGAGAGAAAGGGAAGCAGAGAGTGGAGAGCGAGCGGGTGTGGGTGAGCGAGGCTGATTGTCTGAGAGATAGGGAAGCAGAGAGTGGAGAGCGAGCGGTTGTGGATGAGGGAGGCAGATTGGGTGAGAGAAAGGGAAGCAGAGAGTGGAGAGCGAGCTGGTATTGGTAAGGGAGGCTGATTAGATGAGACAAAGGGAAGCAGGGGGCTCAGACCGTGCGGGTGTGGGTGAGGGAGGCAGATTGGGTGAGAGAAAGTGAAGCAGAGAGTGGAGAGCGAGTGGGTGTGTGTGAGGGAGGCATATTGGGTGAGAGAAAGGGAAGCAGAGAGTGGAGTGCAAGCGGGTGTGCGTGAGGGAGTCAGATTGGGTGAGAGAAAGGGAAGTAGAGAGTGGAGAGCGAGCGGGTGTGGGTGAGGGAGGCTGCTTGTCTGAGATGAAGGGAAGCAGAGAGTGGGGCGCAAGCGGATGTGGGTGAGGGAAGCAGATTGTCTGAGTGAAAGGGAAGCAGAGAGTGGAGAGCGAGCGGGTGTGGGTGAGGGAGGCAGGTTGTCTGAGAGATAGGGAAGCGGAGAGTGGAGACCGGGCGGGTGTTGGTGAGGGAGGCAGATTGTGTGAGAGAAAGGGAAGCAGAGAGTGTTAACCGAGCGGGTGTGGGTGAGGGAGTCAGATTGTCTGAGAGAAAGGGCAGCAGAGAGTGGAGACCGAGCGGGTGTGGGTGAGGGAGGCAGATTGTCTGAGAGAAAGGGAAGCAGAGAGTTGAGACCGAGCAGGTGTGGGTGAGGGAGGCAGATTGTCTGAGTGAAAGGGAAGCAGAGAGTGGAGAGCGAGCGGGTGTGGGTGAAGGAGGCAGATTGTGTGAGGGAAAGGGAAGCAGAGAATGTGAACCGAACGGGTGTGGGTGAGGGAGGCAGATTGTCTGAGAGAAAGGGAAGCAGAGAGTGGAGAACGTGCGGGTATGGGTGAGGGAGGCAGATTGGGTGAGAGAAAGGGAAGCAGAGAGTGGAGAGCGAGCGGGTGTGTGTGAGGGAGGCATATTGGGTGAGAGAAAGGGAAGCAGAGAGTGGAGTGCGAGCGGGTGTGGGTGAGGGAGTCAGATTGGGTGAGAGAAAGGGAAGTAGAGAGTGGAGAGCGAGCGGGTGTGGGTGAGGGAGGCTGCTTGTCTGAGAGAAAGGGAAGCAGAGAGTGGGGAGCAAGCGGGTGTGGGTGAGGGAAGCAGGTTGTCTGAGTGAAAGGGAAGCAGAGAGTGGAGAGCGAGCGGGTGTGGGTGAGGGAGGCAGATTGTCTGAGGGATAGGGAAGCAGAGAGTGGAGACCGGGCGGGTGTTGGTGAGGGAGGCAGATTGTGTGAGAGAAAGGGAAGCAGAGAGTGTGAACCGAGCGGGTGTGGGTGAGGGAGTCAGATTGTCTGAGAGAAAGGGAAGCAGAGAGTGGAGACCGAGCGGGTGTGGGTGAGGGATGCATATTGTCTGAGAGAAAGGGAAGCAGAGAGTTGAAACCGAGCAGGTGTGGGTGATGGAGGCAGATTGTCTGAGTGAAAGGGAAGCAGTGAGTGGAGAGCGAGCGGGTGTGGGTGAGGGAGGCAGAATGTGTGAGGGAAAGGGAAGCAGAGAATGTGAACCGAGCGGGTGTGGGGGAGGGAGGCAGATTGTCTGAGAGAAAGGGAAGCAGAGAGTGGAGAACGAGCGGGTATGGGTGAGGGAGGCAGATTGGGTGAGAGAAAGGGAAGCAGAGAGTGGAGTCCGAGCGGGTGTGGATGAGGGAGGCAGATTGTCTGAGAGAAAAGGAAGCAGAGAGTTGAGACCGAGCAGGTGTGGGTGAGGGAGGCAGATTGTCTGAGAGAAAGGGAAGCAGAGAGAGGAAAACGAGCGGGTGTGGCTGAGGGAGGTAGACTGTCTGAGAGAAAGGGAAGCTGAGAGTGGAGACCGAGCGGGTGTGGGTGAGGGAGGCAGATTGGGTGAGAGAAAGGGAAGCAGAGAGTGGGACCGAGCGGGTGAGGGAGGCAGATTGTCTGAGAGAAAGGGAAGCAGAGAGTTGAGACCGAGCAGGTGTGGGTGAGGGAGGCAGATTGTCTGAGAGAAAGGGAAGCAGAGAGTGGAAAACGAGCGGGTGTGGCTGAGGGAGGCAGATTGTCTGAGAGAAAGGGAAGCTGAGAGTGGAGACCCAGCGGGTGTGGGTGAGGGAGTCAGATTGTCTGAGAGAAAGTGAAGCAGAGAGTGGAGACCGAGCGGGTGTGGGTGAGGGAGGCAGATAAGGTGAGAGAAAGGGAAGCAGGGGGTTCAGACCGAGCGGGTGATGGTAAGGGAAGCAGATTGGGTGAGAGAAAGGGAAGCAGGGGGTGCAGAACGAGCGGGTGTGGGTGAGGGGGGCAGATTGGGTGAGAGAAAGGGAAGCAGAGAGAAGACTGCGAGCGGGTGTGGGTGAGGGAGGCAGATTGGTTGAGAGTAAGGGAAGCAGAGAGTGGAGAGCGAGCGGGTGTGGGTGAGCGAGGCTGATTGTCTGAGAGAAAGGGAAGCAGAGAGTGGAGAGCGAGCGGGTGTGGATGAGGGAGGCAGGTTGGGTGGGAGAAAGGCAAGCAGAGAGAGGAGACCGAGCGGGTGTTGGTAAGGGAGGCAGATTAGATGAAACGAAGGGAAGCAGGGGGTTCAGACCGTGCGGGTGTGGGTGTGGCAGGCAGATTGGGAGAGAGAAAGGGAAGCAGAGAGTGGAGTGCAAGCGGGTGTGGGTGAGGGAGTCAGATTGGGTGAGAGAAAGGGAAGTAGAGAGTGGAGAGCGAGCGGGTGTGGGTGAGGGAGGCTGCTTGTCTGAGAGAAAGGGAAGCAGAGAGTGGGGAGCAAGCGGGTGTGGGTGAGGGAAGCAGATTGTCTGAGAGAAAGGGAAGCAGAGTGTGGAGAGCGAGCGGGTGTGGGTGAGGGAGGCAGATTGTCTGAGAGGAAGGGAAGCAGAGAGTTGAGACCGAGCAGGTGTGGGTGAGGGAGGCAGATTGTCTGAGTGAAAGGGAAGCAGAGAGTGGAGAGCGAGCGGGTGTGGGTGAGGGAGGCAGATTGTCTGAGAGATAGGGTAGCAGAGAGTGGAGACCGAGCGGGTGTGGGTGAGGGAGGCAGATTGTCTGAGAGAAAGGGAAGCAGAGAGTTGAGACCGAGCAGGTGTGGGTGAGGGAGGCAGATTGTCTGAGAGAAAGGGAAGCAGAGAGAGGAAAACGAGCGGGTGTGGCTGAGGGAGGTAGCTTGTCTGAGAGAAAGGGAAGCTGAGAGTGGAGACCGAGTGGGTGTGGGTGAGGGAGGCAGATTGTCTGTGAGAAAGTGAAGCAGAGAGTGGAGACCGAGCGAGTGTGGGTGAGGGAGGCAGATTGGGTGAGAGAAAGGGAAGCAGAGAGTGGGACCGAGCGGGTGAGGGTGAGGGAGGGAGATTGTCTGAGAGAAAGGGAAGCAGAGAGTGGAAAACGAGCGGGTGCGGCTGAGGGAGGTAGATTGTCTGAGAGAAAGGGAAGCTGAGAGTGGAGACCGAGCGGGTGTGGGTGAGGGCGGCAGATTGTCTGTGAGAAAGTAAAGCAGAGAGTGGAGACCAAGCGAGTGTGGGTGAGGGAGGCAGATTGGGTGAGAGAAAGGGAAGCAGAGAGTGGGACCGAGCGGGTGAGGGTGAGGGAGGCATATATTCTGAGAGAAAGGGAAGCAGAGAGAGGAGAGCGAGTGGGTGTGGGTGAGGGAGTCAGATTGGGAGAGAGAAAAGGAAGCAGGGGGTGCAGACCGAGCGGTTGTGGGTGAAGGAGGCAGATTGTCTGAGAGAAAGGGAAGGAGAGAGTGGAGAACGAGCGGGTATGGGTGAGGGAGGCAGATTGGGTGAGAGAAAGGGATGCAGAGAGTGGAGTCCGAGCGGGTGTGGGTGAGGGAGGCAGATTGTCTGAGAGAAAGGGAAGCAGAGAGTTGTGACCGAGCAGGTGTGGGTGAGGGAGGCAGACTGTCTGAGAGAAAGGGAAGCAGAGAGAGGAAAACGAGCGGGTGTGGCTGAGGGAGGTAGATTGTCTGAGAGAAAGGGAAGCTGAGAGTGGAGAACGAGTGGGTGTGGGTGAGGGAGGCAGATTGTCAGTGAGAAAGTGAAGCAGAGAGTGGAGACCGAGCGAGTGTGGGTGAGGGAGGCAGATTGGGTGAGAGAAAGGGAAGCAGAGAGTGGAGAACGAGCGGGTGTGGGTGAGGGAGGCAGATTGGGTGAGAGAAAGGGAAGCAGAGAGTGGGACCAAGCGGATGAGGGTGAGGGAGGCAGATTGTCTGAGAGAAAGGGAAGCAGAGAGTGGAAAACGAGCGGGTGTGGCTGAGGGAGGTAGATTGTCTGAGAGAAAGGGAAGCTGAGAGTGGAGACTGAGCGGGTGTGGGTGAGGGAGGCAGATTGTCTGAGAGAAAGTAAAGCAGAGAGTGGAGACCAAGCGAGTGTGGGTGAGGGAGGCAGATTGGGTGAGAGAAAGGGAAGCAGAGAGTGGGACCGAGCGGGTGAGGGTGAGGGAGGCATATTGTCTGAGAGAAAGGGAAGCAGAGAGAGGAGCGCGAGTGGGTGTGGGTGAGGGAGGCAGCTTGGGTGAGAGAAAGGGAAGCAGGGGGTGCAGACCGAGAGGGTGTGGGTGAAGAAGGCAGATTGTCTGAGAGAAAGGGAAGCAGAGAGTGGGGAGCGAGCTGGTGTGGGTGAGGGAGGCAGATTGTCTGAGAGAAAGGGAAGCAGAGAGTGGAGAGCGAGCGGGTGTGGCTTAGGGAGGCAGATTGGGTGAGAGAACGGGAAGCAGCGAGTGGTGTCCGAGCGGGTGTGGGTGAGGGAGGCAGATTAGGTGAGAGAAAGGGAAGCAGAGAGTGGAGAGCGAGCGGGTGTGGGTGAGGGAGGCAGATTGCCTGAGTGAAAGGGAAGCAGAGAGTTGAGTCGAGCGGGTATGGGTGAGGGAGGCAGATTGTCTGAGAGAAGGTTAAGCAGAGAGTCGATACCGAGCGTGTGTGGGTGAGGGAGGCAGATTGTCTGAGAGAAAGGGAAGCAGAGACTGGAGACCGAGCGGGTGTGGGTGAGGGAGGCAGATTGTCTGAGAGAAAGGGAAGCAGAGAGTGGAGAGCGACTGGGTGTGGGTGAGGGAGGCAGCTTGGGTGAGAGAAAGGGAAGCAGGGGGTGAAAACCGAACGGGTGTGGGTGAAGGAGGCAGATTGTCTGAGAGAAAGGGAAGAAGAGAGTGGAGAGCGAGCGGGTGTGGGTGAAGGAGGCAGATTGGGTGAGAGAGGGAAGCAGGGCGTGGAGTGCGAGCGGGTGTGGGTGAGGGAGGCAGATTGTCTGAGGGAGGGAAGAAGAGAGTGGAGAGCGAGCAGGTTTGGGTGAGGGAGGCAGTTTTTCTGAGAGAAAGGGAAGCAGAGAGTGGACGGAGAGCGGGTGTGGGTGAGGAAGGCAGATTGTCTGAGAGAAAGGGAAGCAGAGAGAGGAGAGCGAGCGGGTGTGGGTGAGGGAGGCAGATTGTCTGAGAGAAAGGGAAGCAGAGAGTGGAGGCCGAGCGGGTGTGGGTGAGGGGGGCAGATTGGGTGAGACAAAGGGACTCAGAGAGTGAGGAGCGAGCGGGTGTGGGTGAGGGAGGCAGATTGTGTGAGAGAAAGGGAAGCAGAGAGTGGAGAGAGGGCGGGTGGGTGAGGGAGGCAGATTGTTGGAGAAAAAGGGAAGCAGAGAGTGGAGACCGAGCGGGTGTGGGTGAGGAAGGCAGATTGGGTGAGAGAAAGGGAAGCAGAGAGTGGAGAACGAGCGGGTGTGGGTGAGGGAGGCAGATTGGGTGAGAGAAAGGGAAGCAGAGAGTGGGACCGAGCGGGTGACGATGTGGGAGGCAGATTGTCTGAGAGAAAGGGAAGCAGAGAGTTGAGACCGAGCAGGTGTGGGTGAGGGAGGCAGATTGTCTGAGAGAAAGGGAAGCAGAGAGTGGAAAACGAGCGGGTGTGGCTGAGGGAGGTAGATTGTCTGAGAGAAAGGGAAGCTGAGAGTGGAGACCGAGCGGGTGTGGGTGAGGGAGGCAGATTGTCTGAGAGAAAGTGAAGCAGAGAGTGGAGACCAAGCGAGTGTGGGTGAGGGAGGCAGATTGGGTGAGAGAAAGGGAAGCAGAGAGTGGAACCGAGCGGGTGTGGGTGAGGGAGGCAGATTGTCTGAGAAAAAGGGAAGCAGAGAGTGGAGACCGAGCGGGTGTGGGTAAGGGAGGCAGATTTGGTGAGAGAAAGGGAAGCAGAGAGTGGAGAGCGAGCGGATGTGGGTGAGGGAGGCAGATTGTCTGAGAGAAAGGGAAGAAGAGAGTGGAGAGCGTGCGGGTTTTTGTGATGGAGGCAGATTGTCTGAGAGAAAGGGAAGCAGAGAGAGGAGAGCGAGCGGCTGTGGGTGAGGGAGGCTGATTGTCTGAGAGAAAGGGAGGCGGAGAGTGGAGACCGAGCGGGTGTGGATGAGGGAGGCAGATTGTGTGAGATAAAGGGACTCAGAGAGTGAAGAGCGATCGGGTGTGGGTGAGGGAGGCAGATTGGGTGAGAGAAAGGGAAGCAGAGAGAGGAGAGCAAGCGGGTATGGGTGAGGCATGCCGATTATCTGAGAGAAAGGGTAGCAGAGAGTGGAGACCGAGCGGGTGTGGGTGAGGGAGGTAGATTGTCTGAGAGAAAGGGAAGCTGAGAGTGGAGACCGAGCGGGTGTGGGTGAGGGAGGCAGATTGTCAGTGTGAAAGTGATGCAGAGTGTGGAGACCGAGCGAGTGTGGGTGAGGGAGGCAGATTGGGTGAGAGAAAGGGAAGCAGAGAGTGGAGAGCGAGCGGGTGTGGGTGAGGGAGGCAGATAAGGTAAGAGAAAGGGAAGCAGGGGGTCCAGACCGAGCGGGTGATGGTGAGGGATGCAGATTGGGTGAGAGAAAGGGAAGCAGGGGGTGCAGACCGAGCGGGTGTGGGTGAAGGAGGCAGATTGTCTGAGAGAAAGGGAAGCAGAGAGTGGAGAGCGAGCGGGTGTGTGTGAGGGAGGCATATTGGGTGAGAGAAAGGGAAGCAGAGAGTGGAGAGCGAGCGGGTGTGGTTGAGGGAGGCAGATTGTCTGAGTGAAAGGGAAGCAGAGAGTTGAGACCGAGCAGGTGTGGGTGAGGGAGGCAGATTGTCTGAGAGAAAGGGAAGCAGAGAGTGGAGACCGAGCAGGTGTGGGTGAGGGAGGCAGATTGTCTGTGAGAAAGGGAAGCAGAGAGTGGAGAGCGAGCGGGTGTGGGTGAGGGAGGCAGATAAGCTAAGAGAAAGGGAAGCAGGGGGTTCAGACCGAGCGGGTGATGGTGAGAGATGCAGATTGGGTGAGAGAAAGGGAAGCAGAGAGTGGAGAGCGAGCGGCTGTGGGTGAGGGAGGCAGATTGTCTGAGAGAAAGGGAAGCAGAGCATGGAGACCGACTGGGTGTGGGTGAGGGAGGCAGCTTGGGTGAGAGAAAGGGAAGCAGGCGGTGCAAACCGAACGGGAGTGGGTGAAGGAGGCAGATAAGGTAAGAGAAAGGGAAGCAGGGGGTTCAGACCGAGCGGGTGATGGTGAGAGATGCAGATTGGGTGAGAGAAAGGGAAGCAGAGAGTGGAGAGCGAGCGGCTGTGGGTGAGGGAGGCTGATTGTCTGAGAGAAAGGGAGGCCGAGAGTGGAGACCGAGCGGGTGTGGATGAGGGAGGCAGATTGGGTGAGAGAAAGGAACTCAGAGAGTGAAGAGCGAGCGGGTGTGGGTGAGGGAGGCAGATTGGGTGAGAGAAAGGGAAGCAGAGAGAGGAGAGCAAGCGGGTATGGGTGAGGCAGGCCGATTATCTGAGAGAAAGGGTAGCAGATAGTGGAGACCGAGCGGGTGTGGGTGAGGGAGGCAGATTGTCTGAGAGAAAGGGAAGCAGAGAGTGGAGTGCGAGCGGGTATGCGTGAGTAAGGCAGATTGGGTGAGAGAAAGGGAAGCAGAGAGTGGAGTCCGAGCGGGCGTGGGTGAGGGAGAAGATTGTCTGAGACAAAGGAAAGCAGAGAGTTGAGACCGAGCAGGTGTGGGTGAGTGAGGCAGATTGTCTGAGAGAAAGGGAAGAAGAGAGTGGAGACCGAGCGGGTGTGGGTGAGGGGGCAGCTTGGGTGAGAGAATGCAATGCAGAGAGTGTAGAGCGAGCGGCTGTGGTTGAGGGAGGCAGATTGTCTGAGAGAAAGGGAAGCAGGGAGTGGAGGCAGAGCGGGTGTGGGTGAGGGAGGCAAATTGTCTGAGAGAAATGGAAGCAGAGAGTGGAAAACGAGCGGGTGTGGCTGAGAGAGGCAGATTGTCTGAGAGAAAGTGAAGCAGAGAGTGGAGACCGAGCGGGTGTGGGTGAGGGAGGCAGTTAAGGTGAGAGAAAGGGAAGCTGAGGGTTCAGACCGAGCGGGTGATGGTGAGGGATGCAGATTGGGTGAGAGAAAGGGAAGCAGGGGGTGCAGAACGAGCGGGTGTGTGTGAGGGAGGCAGATTAGGTGAGAGAATGGGAAGCAGAGAGAGTAGAGCGAGCGGGTGTGGGTGAGGGAGGCAGATTGTCTGAGAGAAAGGGAAGCAGAGAGTGGAGACCGAGCGGGTGTGGGTGAGGGGGGCAGATTGGGTGAGAGAAAGGGACTCAGAGAGTGAAGAGCGAGCGGGTGTGGGTGAGGGAGGCAGATTGGGTGAGAGAAAGCGAAGCAGAGAGTGGAGAGAGAGCGGGTGGGTGAGGTAGGCAGATTGTCTGAGAGAAAGTGAAGCAGAGAGAGGAGAGCGAGCGTGTGTGGGTGAGGGAGGCAGATTGTCTGAGAAAAAGGGAAGCAGAGAGTGGAGACCGAGCGGGTGTGGGTGAGGGAGGCAGACTTGGTGAGAGAAAGGGAAGCAGAGAGTGGAGAGCGAGCGGATGTGTGTGAGGGAGGCAGGTTGTCTGAGAGAAAGGGAAGAAGAGAGTGGAGAGCGAGCGGGTTTTGGTGATGGATGCAGATTGTCTGAGAGAAAGGGAAGCAGAGAGAGGAGAGCGAGCGGGTGTGGGTGAGGGAGGCTGATTGTCTGAGAGAAAGGGAGGCCGAGAGTGGAGACCGAGCGGGTGTGGATGAGGGAGGCAGATTGGGTGAGAGAAAGGAACTCAGAGAGTGAAGAGCGAGCGGGTGTGGGTGAGGGAGGCAGATTGGGTGAGAGAAAGGGAAGCAGAGAGAGGAGAGCAAGCGGGTATGGGTGAGGCAGGCCGATTATCTGAGAGAAAGGGTAGCAGAGAGTGGAGAGCAAGCGGGTGTGGGTGAGGGAGGCAGATTGTCTGAGAGAAAGGGAAGCAGAGAGTGGAGAGCGAGTGCGTGTGGTTGAGTGAGGCAGATTGTTTGAGAGAAAGGGAAGCACAGAGTGGTTTGCGATCGGGTGTGGTCGAGGGAGGCAGATTGGGAGTGCGAAAGGGAAGCAGAGAGTGGAGAGCGAGCGGGTGTGGGTGAGGGAGGCAGATTGGGTGAGAGAAAGGGAAGCAGAGAGTGGAGAGCGTGCGGGTGTAGGTGGGGGAGGCAGATTGTCTGAGAGAAAGGGAAGCAGAGAGTGGAGACCGAGCGGGTGTTTGTGAGGGAGGCAGATTGTCTGAGAGAAAGGGAAGCAGAGAGTGGAGACCGAGCGGGTGTTTGTGAGGAAGGCAGATTCTCTGAGAGAAAGGGAAGCAGAGAGTGGAGACCGAGCGGGTGTGGTAAGGGAGGCATATTGTCTGAGAGAAAGGGAAGAAGAGAGTGGAGACCGAGCGGGTGTGGGTGAGGGAGGCAGATTGTCTGAGAGAAAGGGAAGCAGAGAGTGGAGAGCGAGTGGGTGTGGGTGAGGGAGGCAGATTGGGTGAGAGAAAGGGAAACAGGGGGTGCAGACCGAGCGGGTGTGGGTGAAGGAGGCAGATTGTCTGAGAGAAAGGGAAGTAGAGAGTGGAGAGCGAGCGAGCGTGGGTGAGGGAGGCAGATTGTCTGAGAGAAAGGGAAGCAGAGAGTGGAGACCGAGCAGGTGTGGGTGAGGGAGACAGATTGGGTGAGAGAAAGGGAAGCAGAGAGTGGAGAGCGAGTGGGTGTGGATGAGAGAGGCAGATTGTCAGCGAAAAAGGGAAGCAGAGAGTGGAGAGCGAGCGGGTGTGTGTGCCGGAGGCAGATTGGGTGAGAGAAAGGGAAGCAGAGAGTGGAGAGCGAGCGGGTGTGTGTGAGGGAGGCAGATTGTTTGAGAGAAAGGGAAGCAGAGAGTGGAGAACGAGCGGGTGTGGGGGAGGGAGGCAGATTCGGTGAGAGAAAGGTCAGCAGAGAGTGGAGACCGAGCGGGTGTGGGTGAGGGAGACAGATAGTCTGAGAGAAAGGGAAGCAGAGAGTGGAGAGCAAGCGGTTGTGTGTCAGGGAGGCAGATTGGGTGAGAGAAAGGGAAGCAGAGAGTGGAGTGCGAGCGGGTGTGGGTGAGAGGGAGGCAGATTGGGTGTGAGAAAGGGAAGCAGAAAGGGGAGAGCGAGCGGGTGTGTGTGAGGAATGCAGATTGGGTGAAAGAAAGGGAAGCAGAGAGTGGAGAGCGTGCGGGTGTTGGTGGGGGAGGCAGATTGTCTGAGAGAAAGGGAAGCAGAGAGTGGAGACCGATCAGGTGTGGGTGAGGGAGACAGATTGGGTGAGAGAAAGGGAAGCAGAGAGTGGAGAGCGAGTGAGTGTGTGTGAGGGAGGCAGATTGGGTGAGAGAAAGGGAAGCAGAGATTGGAGAGCGAGCGGGTGTGTGTGAGGGAGGCAGATTGTTTGAGAGAAAAGGAAGCAGAGAGTGGAGACCGAGGTGTTGTGGGGGAGGGAGGCAGATTCGGTGAGAGAAAGGTCAGCAGAGAGTGGAGACCGAGCGGGTGTGGGTGAGGGTGTCAGATTGTCTGAGAGAAGGGGAAGCAGAGAGTGGAGAGCGAGTGGGTGTGGGTGAGGGAGGCAGATTGGGTGAGAGAAAGGGAAGCAGGATGCGCAGACCGAGCGGGTGTGGGTGAAGGAGGCAGATTGTCTGAGAGAAAGGGAAGAAGGGAGTGGAGACCGAGTGGGTGTGGGTGAGGGAGGCAGATTTGGTGTGAGAAAGGGACACAGAGTGAAGAGCGAGGGGTGTGTTTGAGGGAGGCAGATTGGGTGAGAGAAAGGGAAGCAGAGAGAGGAGTGCGAGCTGGAGTGGGTGAGGGAAGTAGATTGTCTGAGAGAAAGGGAAGCAGAGAGTGGAGACCGAGCGGGTGTTTTGAGGGAGGCATATTGTCTGAGAGAAAGGGAAGAAGAGAGTGGAGACCGAGCGGGTGTGGGTGAGGGAGGCAGATTGTCTGAGAGAAATGGAAGCAGAGAATGGAGAGCGAGTGGGTGTGGGTGAGGGAGGCAGATTGGGTGAGAGAGAGGGAAACAGGGGGTGCAGACCGAGCGGGTGTGGTGGAAGGAGGCAGATTGTCTGAGAGAAAGGGAAGTAGAGAGTGGAGAGCGAGCGGGCGTGGTTGAGGGAGGCAGATTGTCTGAGAGAAAGGGAAGCAGTGAGTGGAGAGCGTGCGGGTGTGGGTGGGGGAGGCAGATTGTCTGAGAGAAAGGGAAGCAGAGAGTGGAGAGCGAGCAGGTGTGGGTGAGGGAGGCAGATTGTGTGAGAGAAAGGGAAGCAGTGGGTGCAGACCGAGCGGTTGTGAGTGAAGGAGGCAGATTGTCTGAGAGAAAGGGAAGCAGAGAGTGGAGAGCGAGCGGGTGTGGGTGAGAGAGGCAGATTGTCTGAGAGAAAGGGAAGCAGAGAGTGGCGAGCGTGTGGGTGTGGGTGAGTGAGGCAGATTGTTTGAGAGAAAGGGAAGCAGAGAGTGGTGTGCGAGCGGGTGTGGTTGAGGGAGGCAGATTGGGTGTGCGAAAGGGAAGCAGAGAGTGGAGAGCGAGCGGGTGTGGATGAAGGAGGTAGATTGGGTGAGAGAAAGGGAAGCAGAGAGTGGAGAGCGTGCGGGTGTGTGTGGGGGAGGCAGATTGTCTGACTGAAAGGGAAGCAGAGAGTGGAGACCGAGCGGGTGTTTGTGAGGAAGGCAGATTGTCTGAGATAAAGGGAAACAGAGAGTGGAGACCGAGCGGGTGTGGGCGAGGGAGGCAGATTGTCTGAGAGAAAGGGAAGCAGAGAGTGGAGAGCGAGCGGTTGTGGGTGAGGGAGGCAGATTGGGTGAGAGAAAGGGAAGCAGAGAGTGGAGTGCGAGCGGGTGTGGGGGAGGGAGGCAGATTGGGTGAAAGAAAGCGAAGCAGAGAGTGGAGAGCGTGCGGGTGTGGGTGAGGGAGGCTGATTGTCCGAGAGGAAGGTAAGCAGAGAGTGGAGACCGAGCGGGTGTTTGTGAGGGAGGCAGATTGTCTGAGAGAAAGGAAAGCAGAGAGTGGAGACCGATCGGGTGTGGGTGAGGGAGGCAGTTGTCTGAGGGAAAGGGAAGCAGAGAGTGGAGAGCGAGTGGGTGTGGGTGAGAGAGGCAGATTGTCAGCGAGAAAGGGAAGCAGGGGGTGCAGACCGTGCGGGTGTGAGTGAAGGAGGCAGATTGTCTGAGAGAAAGGGAAGCAGAGAGTGGAGAGCGAGCGGGTGTGGGTGAGGGAGGCAGATTGTCTGAGAGAAAGGGAAGCAGAGAGGGGAGAGCGAGTGGGTGTGGGTGAGGGAGGCAGATTGTTTGAGAGAAAGGGAAGCAGAGAGTGGTGTGCGAGCGGGTTTGGGTGAAGAAGGAAGATTGGGTGTGAGAAAGGGAAGCAGAGAGTGGAGAGCGAGCGGGTTTGGGTGAGGGAGGCAGATTGGGTGAGAGAAACGGAAGCAGAGCGTGGAGAGCGTGCGGGTGTGGGTGGGGGAGGCAGATTGTCTGAGAGAAAGGGAAGCAGAGAGTGGAGACCGAGCGGGTGTTTGTGAGGAAGGCAGATTGTCTGAGAGAAAGGGAAGCAGAGAGTGGAGACCGAGCGGGTATTTGTGAGGAAGGCAGCTTGTCTGAGAGAAAGGGAAGCAGAGAGTGGAGGGCGAGCGGGTGTGGGAGACGGAGGCACTTTGTCGGGGATAAAGGGAAGTAGGGAGGGGGACCGAGCAGGGGTGGGACGCAGCTTGGGTAAGATAAAGGGAAGCAGAGAGTGGAGAGCGAGCGGGTGTGGGTGAGGGAGGCACATTGTCTGATTGAAAGGGAAGAAAAGAGTGGAGAGCGAACGTGTGTGGGTGAGGGAGGCAGATTGGGTGAGAGAAAGGGAAGCAGAGAGTGGAGAGCGTGCGGGTGTAGGTGGGGGAGGCAGATTGTCTGAGAGAAAGGGAAGCAGAGAGTGGAGACCGAGCGGGTGTTTGTGAGGGAGGCAGATTGTCTGAGTGAAAGGGAAGCAGAGAGTGGAGACCGAGCGGGTGTTTGTGAGGGAGGCAGATTGTCTGAGAGAAAGGGAAGCAGAGAGTGGAGACCGAGCGGGTGTTTGTGAGGAAGGCAGATTCTCTGAGAGAAAGGGAAGCAGAGAGTGGAGACCGAGCGGGTGTGGTAAGGGAGGCATATTGTCTGAGAGAAAGGGAAGAAGAGAGTGGAGACCGAGCGGGTGTGGGTGAGGGAGGCAGATTGTCTGAGAGAAAGGGAAGCAGAGAGTGGAGAGCGAGTGGGTGTGGGTGAGGGAGGCAGATTGGGTGAGAGAAAGGGAAACAGGGGGTGCAGACCGAGCGTGTATGGGTGAAGGAGGCAGATTGTCTGAGAGAAAGGGACGTAGAGAGTGGAGAGCGAGCGAGCGTGGGTGAGGGAGGCAGATTGTCTGAGAGAAAGGGAAGCAGAGAGTGGAGACCGAGCGGGTGTTTGTGAGGAAGGCAGATTGTCTGAGATAAAGGGAAACAGAGAGTGGAGACCGAGCGGGTGTGGGCGAGGGAGGCAGATTGTCTGAGAGAAAGGGAAGCAGAGAGTGGAGAGCGAGCGGTTGTGGGTGAGGGAGGCAGATTGGGTGAGAGAAAGGGAAGCAGACAGTGGAGAGCGAGCGGGTGTGGATGAAGGAGGTAGATTGGGTGAGAGAAAGGGAAGCAGAGAGTGGAGAGCGTGCGGGTGTGGGTGGGGGAGGCAGATTGTCTGAGAGAAAGGGAAGCAGAGAGTGGAGACCGAGCGGGTGTTTGTGAGGAAGGCAGATTGTCTGAGATAAAGGGAAACAGAGAGTGGAGACCGAGCGGGTGTGGGCGAGGGAGGCAGATTGTCTGAGAGAAAGGGAAGCAGAGAGTGGAGAGCGAGCGGTTGTGGGTGAGGGAGGCAGATTGGGTGAGAGAAAGGGAAGCAGACAGTGGAGTGCGAGCGGGTGTGGGGGAGGGAGGCAGATTGGGTGAAAGAAAGCGAAGCAGAGAGTGGAGAGCGTGCGGGTGTGGGTGAGGGAGGCTGATTGTCCGAGAGGAAGGTAAGCAGAGAGTGGAGACCGAGCGGGTGTTCGTGAGGGAGGCAGATTGTCTGAGAGAAAGGAAAGCAGAGAGTGGAGACCGATCGGGTGTGGGTGAGGGAGGCAGTTGTCTGAGGGAAAGGGAAGCAGAGAGTGGAGAGCGAGTGGGTGTGGGTGAGAGAGGCAGATTGTCAGCGAGAAAGGGAAGCAGAGAGTGGAGACCGAGCGGGTGTGTGTGAGGGAGGCAGATTGGGTGAGAGAAAGGGAAGCAGACAGTGGAGAGCGAGCGGGTGTGTGTGAGGGAGTCAGATTGTTTGAGAGAAAGGGAAGCAGAGAGTGGAGACCGAGCGGGTCTGGGGGAGGGAGGCAGATTCGGTGAGAGAAAGGTCAGCAGAGAGTGGAGACCGAGCGGGTGTGGGTGAGGGAGTCAGATAGTCTGAGAGAAAGGGAATCAGAGAGTGGAGACCGAGCGGGTGTGGGTGAGGGAGGCAGATTGGGTGAGAGAAAGGGAAGCAGAGAGTGGAGAGCCAGCGGGTGTGGGAGGCATATTGTCTGCGAGAAAGGGAAGCAGAGAGTGGAGACCGAGCGGGTGTGGGTGAGGGAGTCAGATTGTCTGAGAGAAGGGGAAGCAGAGAGTGGAGAGCGAGTGGGTGTGGGTGAGGGAGGCAGATTGGGTGAGAGAAATGGAAGAAGGGTGTGCAGACCGAGCGGGTGTGGGTGAAGGAGGGAGATTGTCTGAGAGAAAGGGAAGCGGAGAGTGGAGAGAGAGCGGGTGTTGGAGAGGGAGGCAGATTGTCTGAGAGAATGGGAAGCAGAGAGTGGAGAGCGAGTGGGTGTGGGTGAGGGAGGCAGATTGTCTGAGAGAAAGGGAAGAAGGGAGTGGAGACCGAGTGGGTGTGGGTGAGGGAGGCAGATTGGGTGTGAGAAAGGGACACGGAGAGTGAAGAGCGAGGGGTGTGGTTGAGGGAGGCAGATTGGGTGAGAGAAAAGGAAGCAGAGAGAGGAGAGCGACCTGGAGTGGGTGAGGGAAGAAGATTGTCTGAGAGAAAGGGAAGCAGAGAGTGGAGACCGAGCGGGTGTGGGTGAGGGAGGCATATTGTCTGAGAGAAAGTGATGAAGAGAGATGGAGACCGAGCGGGTGTGGGTGAGGGAGGCAGATTGCCTGAGAGAAAGGGAAGCAGAGAGTGGAGAGCGAGTGGGTGTGGGAGAGGGAGGCAGATTGGGTGAGAGAAAGGGAAACAGGGGGTGCAGACCAAGCTGGTGTGGGTGAAGGAGGCAGATTGTCTGAGAAAAAGGGAAGCAGAGAGCGGAAAGCGAGTGGGTGTGGGTGACCGCGGCAGATTGGGTGAGAGAAAGGGATGCAGAGAGTGGAGAGCGAGCGGGTGTGGGTGAGGGAGGCAGATTGTCTGAGAGAACGGGAAGCAGAGAGTGGAGAACGAATGGGTGTGGGTGAGGGAGGCAGACTGTCTGAGAGAAAAGGAAGCAGTGAGTGGAGAGCGTGCTGGTGTGGGTGGGGGAGGCAGATTGTCTGAGAGAAAGGGAAGCAGAGAGTGGAGAGCGAGCGGGTGTGGGTGAGGGAGGCAGACTGTGTGAGAGAAAGGGAAGCAGGGGGTGCAGACCGAGCGGGTGTGAGTGAAGGAGGCAGATTGTCTGAGAGAAAGGGAAGCAGAGAGTGGAGAGCGAGCGGGTGTGGGTGAGGGAGGCAGATTGTCTGAGAGAAAGGGAAGCAGAGAGTGGAGAGCGAGTGGGTGTGGGTGAGGGAGGCAGATTGTTTTAGAGAAAGGGAAGCAGAGAGTGGTGTGCGAGCGGGATTGGGTGAAGAAGGAAGATTGGGTGTGAGAAAGGGAAGCAGAGAGTGGAGAGCGAGCGGGTGTGGGTGAGGGAGGCAGATTGGGTGAGAGAAACGGAAGCAGAGCGTGGAGAGCGTGCGGGTGTGGGTGGGGGAGGCAGATTGTCTGAGAGAAAGGGAAGCAGAGAGTGGAGACCGAGCGGGTGTTTGAGAGGAAGGCAGATTGTCTGAGAGAAAGGGAAGCAGAGAGTGGAGACCGAGCGGGTATTTGTGAGGAAGGCAGCTTGTCTGAGAGAAAGGGAAGCAGAGAGTGGAGGGCGAGCGGGTGTGGGAGACGGAGGCACTTTGTCGGGGAGAAAGGGAAGTAGGGAGGGGGACCGAGCAGGGGTGGGACGCAGCTTGGGTAAGATAAAGGGAAGCAGAGAGTGGAGAGCGAGCGGGTGTGGGTGAGGGAGGCACATTGTCTGAGTGAAAGGGAAGAAAAGAGTGGAGAGCGAACGTGTGTGGGTGAGGGAGGCAGATTGGGTGAGAGAAAGGGAAGCAGAGAGTGGAGAGCGTGCGGGTGTAGGTGGGGGAGGCAGATTGTCTGAGAGAAAGGGAAGCAGAGAGTGGAGACCGAGCGGGTGTTTGTGAGGGAGGCAGATTGTCTGAGTGAAAGGGAAGCAGAGAGTGGAGACCGAGCGGGTGTTTGTGAGGGAGGCAGATTGTCTGAGAGAAAGGGAAGCAGAGAGTGGAGACCGAGCGGGTGTTTGTGAGGAAGGCAGATTCTCTGAGAGAAAGGGAAGCAGAGAGTGGAGACCGAGCGGGTGTGGTAAGGGAGGCATATTGTCTGAGAGAAAGGGAAGAAGAGAGTGGAGACCGAGCGGGTGTGGGTGAGGGAGGCAGATTGTCTGAGAGAAAGGGAAGCAGAGAGTGGAGAGCGAGTGGGTGTGGGTGAGGGAGGCAGATTGGGTGAGAGAAAGGGAAACAGGGGGTGCAGACCGAGCGTGTATGGGTGAAGGAGGCAGATTGTCTGAGAGAAAGGGACGTAGAGAGTGGAGAGCGAGCGAGCGTGGGTGAGGGAGGCAGATTGTCTGAGAGAAAGGGAAGCAGAGAGTGGAGACCGAGAAGGTGTGGGTGAGGGAGACAGATTGGGTGAGAGAAAGGGAAGCAGAGAGTGGAGAGCGAGTGGGTGTGGATGAGAGAGGCAGATTGTCAGCGAGAAAGGGAAGCAGAGAGTGGAGACCGAGCGGGTGTGTGTGCCGGAGGCAGATTGGGTGAGAGAAAGGGAAGCAGAGAGTGGAGAGCGAGCGGGTGTGTGTGAGGGAGGCAGATTGTTTGAGAGAAAGGGAAGCAGAGAGTGGAGAACGAGCGGGTGTGGGGGAGGGAGGCAGATTCGGTGAGAGAAAGGTCAGCAGAGAGTGGAGACCGAGCGGGTGTGGGTGAGGGAGACAGATAGTCTGAGAGAAAGGGAAGCAGAGAGTGGAGAGCAAGCGGTTGTGTGTGAGGGAGGCAGATTGGGTGAGAGAAAGGGAAGCAGAGAGTGGAGTGCGAGCGGGTGTGGGTGAGAGGGAGGCAGATTGGGTGTGAGAAAGGGAAGCAGAAAGGGGAGAGCGAGCGGGCGTGTGTGAGGAATGCAGATTGGGTGAAAGAAAGGGAAGCAGAGAGTGGAGAGCGTGCGGGTGTTGGTGGGGGAGGCAGATTGTCTGAGAGAAAGGGAAGCAGAGAGTGGAGACCGATCAGGTGTGGGTGAGGGAGACAGATTGGGTGAGAGAAAGGGAAGCAGAGAGTGGAGAGCGAGTGAGTGTGTGTGAGGGAGGCAGATTGGGTGAGAGAAAGGGAAGCAGAGAGTGGAGAGCGAGCGGGTGTGTGTGAGGGAGGCAGATTGTTTGAGAGAAAAGGAAGCAGAGAGTGGAGACCGAGCGGTTGTGGGGGAGGGAGGCAGATTCGGTGAGAGAAAGGTCAGCAGAGAGTGGAGACCGAGCGGGTGTGGGTGAGGGTGTCAGATTGTCTGAGAGAAGGGGAAGCAGAGAGTGGAGAGCGAGTGGGTGTGGGTGAGGGAGGCAGATTGGGTGAGAGAAAGGGAAGCAGGATGCGCAGACCGAGCGGGTGTGGGTGAAGAAGGCAGATTGTCTGAGAGAAAGGGAAGCAGAGAGTGGAGAGAGAGCGGGTGTTGGAGAGGGAGGCAGATTGTCTGAGAGAATGGGAAGCCGAGAGTGGAGTGCGAGTGGTTGTGGGTGAGGGAGGCAGATTGTCTGAGAGAAAGGGAAGAAGGGAGTGGAGACCGAGTGGGTGTGGGTGAGGGAGGCAGATTTGGTGTGAGAAAGGGACACAGAGTGAAGAGCGAGGGGTGTGGTTGAGGGAGGCAGATTGGGTGAGAGAAAGTGAAGCAGAGAGAGGAGTGCGAGCTGGAGTGGGTGAGGGAAGAAGATTGTCTGAGAGAAAGGGAAGCAGAGAGTGGAGACCGAGCGGGTGTTTTGAGGGAGGCATATTGTCTGAGAGAAAGGGAAGAAGAGAGTGGAGACCGAGCGGGTGTGGGTGAGGGAGGCAGATTTTCTGAGAGAAATGGAAGCAGAGAATGGAGAGCGAGTGGGTGTGGGTGAGGGAGGCAGATTGGGTGAGAGAGAGGGAAACAGGGGGTGCAGACCGAGCGGGTGTGGTGGAAGGAGGCAGATTGTCTGAGAGAAAGGGAAGTAGAGAGTGGAGAGCGAGCGGGCGTGGTTGAGGGAGGCAGATTGTCTGAGAGAATGGGAAGCAGTGAGTGGAGAGCGTGCGGGTGTGGGTGGGGGAGGCAGATTGTCTGAGAGAAAGGGAAGCAGAGAGTGGAGAGCGAGCAGGTGTGGGTGAGGGAGGCAGATTGTGTGAGAGAAAGGGAAGCAGAGAGTGGAGAGCGAGCGGGTGTGGGTGAGAGAGGCAGATTCTCTGAGAGAAAGGGAAGCAGAGAGTGGCGAGCGTGTGGGTGTGGGTGAGTGAGGCAGATTGTTTGAGAGAAAGGGAAGCAGAGAGTGGTGTGCGAGCGGGTGTGGTTGAGGGAGGCAGATTGGGTGTGCGAAAGGGAAGCAGAGAGTGGAGAGCGAGCGGGTGTGGATGAAGGAGGTAGATTGGGTGAGAGAAAGGGAAGCAGAGAGTGGAGAGCGTGCGGGTGTGGGTGGGGGAGGCAGATTGTCTGAGAGAAAGGGAAGCAGAGAGTGGAGACCGAGCGGGTGTTTGTGAGGAAGGCAGATTGTCTGAGATAAAGGGAAACAGAGAGTGGAGACCGAGCGGGTGTGGGCGAGGGAGGCAGATTGTCTGAGAGAAAGGGAAGCAGAGAGTGGAGAGCGAGCGGTTGTGGGTGAGGGAGGCAGATTGGGTGAGAGAAAGGGAAGCAGAGAGTGGAGTGCGAGCGGGTGTGGGGGAGGGAGGCAGATTGGGTGAAAGAAAGGGAAGCAGAGAGTGGAGAGCGTGCGGGTGTGGGTGAGGGAGGCTGATTGTCCGAGAGGAAGGTAAGCAGAGAGTGGAGACCGAGCGGGTGTTTGTGAGGGAGGCAGATTGTCTGAGAGAAAGGAAAGCAGAGAGTGGAGACCGATCGGGTGTGGGTGAGGGAGGCAGTTGTCTGAGGGAAAGGGAAGCAGAGAGGGGAGAGCGAGTGGGTGTGGGTGAGAGAGGCAGATTGTCAGCGAGAAAGGGAAGCAGAGAGTGGAGACCGAGCGGGTGTGTGTGAGGGAGGCAGATTGGGTGAGAGAAAGGGAAGCAGACAGTGGAGAGCGAGCGGGTGTGTGTGAGGGAGTCAGATTGTTTGAGAGAAAGGGAAGCAGAGAGTGGAGACCGAGCGGGTCTGGGGGAGGGAGGCAGATTCGGTGAGAGAAAGGTCAGCAGAGAGTGGAGACCGAGCGGGTGTGGGTGAGGGAGTCAGATAGTCTGAGAGAAAGGGAATCAGAGAGTGGAGACCGAGCGGGTGTGGGTGAGGGAGGCAGATTGGGTGAGAGAAAGGGAAGCAGAGAGTGGAGAGCCAGCGGGTGTGGGAGGCATATTGTCTGCGAGAAAGGGAAGCAGAGAGTGGAGACCGAGCGGGTGTGGGTGAGGGAGTCAGATTGTCTGAGAGAAGGGGAAGCAGAGAGTGGAGAGCGAGTGGGTGTGGGTGAGGGAGGCAGATTGGGTGAGAGAAATGGAAGAAGGGTGTGCAGACCGAGCGGGTGTGGGTGAAGGAGGGAGATTGTCTGAGAGAAAGGGAAGCGGAGAGTGGAGAGAGAGCGGGTGTTGGAGAGGGAGGCAGATTGTCTGAGAGAATGGGAAGCAGAGAGTGGAGAGCGAGTGGGTGTGGGTGAGGGAGGCAGATTGTCTGAGAGAAAGGGAAGAAGGGAGTGGAGACCGAGTGGGTGTGGGTGAGGGAGGCAGATTTGGTGTGAGAAAGGGACACGGAGAGTGAAGAGCGAGGGGTGTGGTTGAGGGAGGCAGATTGGGTGAGAGAAAAGGAAGCAGAGAGAGGAGAGCGAGCTGGAGTGGGTGGGGGAAGAAGATTGTCTGAGAGAAAGGGAAGCAGAGAGTGGAGACCGAGCGGGTGTGGGTGAGGGAGGCATATTGTCTGAGAGAAAGGGATGAAGAGAGATGGAGACCGAGCGGGTGTGGGTGAGGGAGGCAGATTGTCTGAGAGAAAGGGAAGCAGAGAGTGGAGAGCGAGTGGGTGTGGGTGAGGGAGGCAGATTGGGTGAGAGAAAGGGAAACAGGGGGTGCAGACCAAGCTGGTGTGGGTGAAGGAGGCAGATTGTCTGAGAAAAAGGGAAGCAGAGAGTGGAAAGCGAGTGGGTGTGGGTGACCGCGGCAGATTGGGTGAGAGAAAGGGACGCAGAAAGTGGAGAGCGAGCGGGTGTGGGTGAGGGAGGCAGATTGTCTGAGAGAACGGGAATCAGAGAGTGGAGAACGAATGGGTGTGGGTGAGGGAGGCAGACTGTCTGAGAGAAAAGGAAGCAGTGAGTGGAGAGCGTGCTGGTGTGGGTGGGGGAGGCAGATTGTCTGAGAGAAAGGGAAGCAGAGAGTGGAGAGCGAGCGGGTGTGGGTGAGGGAGGCAGACTGTGTGAGAGAAAGGGAAGCAGGGGGTGCAGACCGAGCGGGTGTGAGTGAAGGAGGAAGATTGTCTGAGAGAAAGGGAAGCAGAGAGTGGAGAGCGAGCGGGTGTGGGTGAGGGAGGCAGATTGTCTGAGAGAAAGGGAAGCAGAGAGTGGAGAGCGAGTGGGTGTGGTTGAGGGAGGCAGATTGTTTGAGAGAAAGGGAAGCAGAGAGTGGTGTGCGAGCGGGTTTGGGTGAAGAAGGAAGATTGGGTGTGAGAAAGGGAAGCAGAGAGTGGAGAGCGAGCGGGTGTGGGTGAGGGAGGCAGATTGGGTGAGAGAAACGGAAGCAGAGCGTGGAGAGCGTGCGGGTGTGGGTGGGGGAGGCAGATTGTCTGAGAGAAAGGGAAGCAGAGAGTGGAGAGCGAGCGGGTGTGTGTGAGGGAGGCAGATTGTTTGAGAGAAAGGGAAGCAGAGAGTGAAGAACGAGCGGGTGTGGGGGAGGGAGGCAGATTCGGTGAGAGAAAGGTCAGCAGAAAGTGGAGACCGAGCGGGTGTTGGTGAGGGAGACAGATAGTCTGAGAGAAAGGGAAGCAGAGAGTGGAGAGCAAGCGGTTGTGTGTGAGGGAGGCAGATTGGGTGAGAGAAAGGGAAGCAGAGAGTGGAGTGCGAGCGGGTGTGGGTGAGAGGGAGGCAGATTGGGTGTGAGAAAGGGAAGCAGAAAGGGGAGAGCGAGCGGGTGTGTGTGAGGAATGCAGATTGGGTGAAAGAAAGGGAAGCAGAGAGTGGAGAGCGTGCGGGTGTTCGTGGGGGAGGCAGATTGTCTGAGAGAAAGGGAAGCAGAGAGTGGAGACCGATCAGGTGTGGGTGAGGGAGACAGATTGGGTGAGAGAAAGGGAAGCAGAGAGTGGAGAGCGAGTGAGTGTGTGTAAGGGAGGCAGATTGGGTGAGAGAAATGGAAGCAGAGAGTGGAGAGCGAGCGGGTGTGTGTGAGGGAGGCAGATTGTTTGAGAGAAAAGGAAGCAGAGAGTGGAGACCGAGCGGTTGTGGGGGAGGGAGGCAGATTCGGTGAGAGAAAGGTCAGCAGAGAGTGGAGACCGAGCGGGTGTGGGTGAGGGTGTCAGATTGTCTGAGAGAAGGGGAAGCAGAGAGTGGAGAGCGAGTGGGTGTGGGTGAGGGAGGCAGATTGGGTGAGAGAAAGGGAAGCAGGATGCGCAGACCGAGCGGGTGTGGGTGAAGGAGGCAGATTGTCTGAGAGAAAGGGAAGCAGAGAGTGGAGAGAGAGCGGGTGTTGGAGAGGGAGGCAGATTGTCTGAGAGAATGGGAAGCCGAGAGTGGAGTGCGAGTGGTTGTGGGTGAGGGAGGCAGATTGTCTGAGAGAAAGGGAAGAAGGGAGTGGAGACCGAGTGGGTGTGGGTGAGGGAGGCAGATTTGGTGTGAGAAAGGGACACAGAGTGAAGAGCGAGGGGTGTGGTTGAGGGAGGCAGATTGGGTGAGAGAAAGGGAAGCAGAGAGAGGAGTGCGAGCTGGAGTGGGTGAGGGAAGAAGATTGTCTGAGAGAAAGGGGAGCAGAGAGTGGAGACCGAGCGGGTGTTTTGAGGGAGGCATATTGTCTGAGAGAAAGGGAAGAAGAGAGTGGAGACCGAGCGGGTGTGGGTGAGGGAGGCAGATTGTCTGAGAGAAATGGAAGCAGAGAATGGAGAGCGAGTGGGTGTGGGTGAGGGAGGCAGATTGGGTGAGAGAGAGGGAAACAGGGGGTGCAGACCGAGCGGGTGTGGTGGAAGGAGGCAGATTGTCTGAGAGAAAGGGAAGTAGAGAGTGGAGAGCGAGCGGGCGTGGTTGAGGGAGGCAGATTGTCTGAGAGAAAGGGAAGCAGTGAGTGGAGAGCGTGCGGGTGTGGGTGGGGGAGGCAGATTGTCTGAGAGAAAGGGAAGCAGAGAGTGGAGATCGAGCAGGTGTGGGTGAGGGAGGCAGATTGTGTGAGAGAAAGGGAAGCAGTGGGTGCAGACCGAGCGGATGTGAGTGAAGGAGGCAGATTGTCTGAGAGAAAGGGAAGCAGAGAGTGGAGAGCGAGCGGCTGTGGGTGAGAGAGGCAGATTGTCTGAGAGAAAGGGAAGCAGAGAGTGGCGAGCGTGTGGGTGTGGGTGAGTGAGGCAGATTGTTTGAGAGAAAGGGAAGCAGAGAGTGGTGTGCGAGCGGGTGTGGTTGAGGGAGGCAGATTGGGTGTGCGAAAGGGAAGCAGAGAGTGGAGAGCGAGCGGGTGTGGATGAAGGAGGTAGATTGGGGGAGAGAAAGGGAAGCAGAGAGTGGAGAGCGTGCGGGTGTGAGTGGGGGAGGCAGATTGTCTGAGAGAAAGGGAAGCAGAGAGTGGAGACCGAGCGGGTGTTTGTGAGGAAGGCAGATTGTCTGAGATAAAGGGAAACAGAGAGTGGAGACCGAGCGGGTGTGGGCGAGGGAGGCAGATTGTCTGAGAGAAAGGGAAGCAGAGAGTGGAGAGCGAGCGGTTGTGGGTGAGGGAGGCAGATTGGGTGAGAGAAAGGGAAGCAGACAGTGGAGTGCGAGCGGGTGTGGGGGAGGGAGGCAGATTGGGTGAAAGAAAGGAAGCAGAGAGTGGAGAGCGTGCGGGTGTGGGTGAGGGAGGCTGATTGTCCGAGAGGAAGGTAAGCAGAGAGTGGAGACCGAGCGGGTGTTTGTGAGGGAGGCAGATTGTCTGAGAGAAAGGAAAGCAGAGAGTGGAGACCGATCGGGTGTGGGTGAGGGAGGCAGTTGTCTGAGGGAAAGGGAAGCAGAGAGTGGAGAGCGAGTGGGTGTGGGTGAGAGAGGCAGATTGTCAGCGAGAAAGGGAAGCAGAGAGTGGAGACCGAGCGGGTGTGTGTGAGGGAGGCAGATTGGGTGAGAGAAAGGGAAGCAGACAGTGGAGAGCGAGCGGGTGTGTGTGAGGGAGTCAGATTGTTTGAGAGAAAGGGAAGCAGAGAGTGGAGACCGAGCGGGTCTGGGGGAGGGAGGCAGATTCGGTGAGAGAAAGGTCAGCAGAGAGTGGAGAATGAGCGGGTGTGGGTGAGGGAGTCAGATAGTCTGAGAGAAAGGGAATCAGAGAGTGGAGACCGAGCGGGTGTGGGTGAGGGAGGCAGATTGGGTGAGAGAAAGGGAAGCAGAGAGTGGAGAGCCAGCGGGTGTCGGAGGCATATTGTCTGCGAGAAAGGGAAGCAGAGAGTGGAGACCGAGCGGGTGTGGGTGAGGGAGTCAGATTGTCTGAGAGAAGGGGAAGCAGAGAGTGGAGAGCGAGTGGGTGTGGGTGAGGGAGGCAGATTGGGTGAGAGAAATGGAAGAAGGGTGTGCAGACCGAGCGGGTGTGGGTGAAGGAGGGAGATTGTCTGAGAGAAAGGGAAGCGGAGAGTGGAGAGAGAGCGGGTGTTGGAGAGGGAGGCAGATTGTCTGAGAGAATGGGAAGCAGAGAGTGGAGAGCGAGTGGGTGTGGGTGAGGGTGGCAGATTGTCTGAGAGAAAGGGAAGAAGGGAGTGGAGACCGAGTGGGTGTGGGTGAGGGAGGCAGATTGGGTGTGAGAAAGGGACACGGAGAGTGAAGAGCGAGGGGTGTGGTTGAGGGAGGCAGATTGGGTGAGAGAAAAGGAAGCAGAGAGAGGAGAGCGAGCTGGAGTGGGTGAGGGAAGAAGATTGTCTGAGAGAAAGGGAAGCAGAGAGTGGAGATCGAGCGGGTGTGGGTGAGGGAGGCATATTGTCTGAGAGAAAGGGATGAAGAGAGATGGAGACCGAGCGGGTGTGGGTGAGGGAGGCAGATTGTCTGAGAGAAAGGGAAGCAGAGAGTGGAGAGCGAGTGGGTGTGGGTGAGGGAGGCAGATTGGGTGAGAGAAAGGGAAACAGGGGGTGCAGACCAAGCTGGTGTGGGTGAAGGAGGCAGATTGTCTGAGAAAAAGGGAAGCAGAGAGTGGAAAGCGAGTGGGTGTGGGTGACCGCGGCAGATTGGGTGAGAGAAAGGGACGCAGAGAGTGGAGAGCGAGCGGGTGTGGGTGAGGGAGGCAGATTGTCTGAGAGAACGGAAAGCAGAGAGTGGAGAACGAATGGGTGTGGGTGAGGGAGGCAGACTGTCTGAGAGAAAAGGAAGCAGTGAGTGGATAGCGTGCTGGTGTGGGTGGGGGAGGCAGATTGTCTGAGAGAAAGGGAAGCAGAGAGTGGAGAGCGAGCGGGTGTGGTTGAGGGAGGCAGACTGTGTGAGAGAAAGGGAAGCAGGGGGTGCAGACCGAGCGGGTGTGAGTGAAGGAGGCAGATTGTCTGAGAGAAAGGGAAGCAGAGAGTGGAGAGCGAGCGGGTGTGGGTGAGGGAGGCTGATTGTCTGAGAGAAAGGGAAGCAGAGAGTGGAGAGCGAGTGGGTGTGGGTGAGGGAGGCAGATTGTTTGAGAGAAAGGGAAGCAGAGAGTGGTGTGCGAGCGGGTTTGCGTGAAGAAGGAAGATTGGGTGTTTGAAAGGGAAGCAGAGAGTGGAGAGCGAGCGGGTGTGGGTGAGGGAGGCAGATTGGGTGAGAGAAACGGAAGCAGAGCGTGGAGAGCGTGCGGGTGTGGGTGGGGGAGGCAGATTGTCTGAGAGAAAGGGAAGCAGAGAGTGGAGACCGAGCGGGTGTTTGTGAGGGAGGCAGATTGTCTGAGAGAAAGGGAAGCAGAGAGTGGAGACCGAGCGGGTATTTGTGAGGAAGGCAGCTTGTCTGAGAGAAAGGGAAGCAGAGAGTGGAGGGCGAGCGGGTGTGGGTGACGGAGGCACTTTGTCGGGGAGAAAGGGAAGTAGGGAGGGGGACCGAGCAGGGGTGGGACGCAGCTTGGGTAAGATAAAGGGAAGCAGAGAGTGGAGAGCGAGCGGGTGTGGGTGAGGGAGGCACATTGTCTGAGTGAAAGGGAAGAAAAGAGTGGAGAGCGAACGTGTGTGGGTGAGGGTGGCAGATTGTCTGAGAGAAAGGGAAGCAGAGGGTGCAGACCGAGCGGGTGTGAGTGAAGGAGGCAGATTGTCTGAGAGAAAGGGAAGCAGGGAGGGGGACCGAGCGGGTGTGGGTGTGGGAGTCAGATTGGGTGAGAGAAAGGGAAGCAGAGATTGGAGAGCGAGCGGGTGTGGGTGAGGGATGCAGATTGGGTGAGAGAAAGGAAAGCAGAGAGTGGAGACCGAGCGGGTGTGGGTGAGGGAGGCAGATTTGGTGAGAGAAAGGGAAGCAGAGAGTGGAGAGCGAGCGGGTGTGGGTGATGGAGGCAGGCTGTCTGAGAGAAAGGGAAGCAGAGACTGGAAACCGAGCGGGTGTGGGTGAGGGAAGCAGATTCGGTGAGAAAAAGGTAAGCAGAGTGGAGACCGAGCGGGTGTGGGTGAGGGAGGCAGATAGTCTGAGAGAAAGGGAATCAGAGAGTGGAGACCGAGCGGGTGTGGGTGAGGTAAACATATTGGGTGAGAGAAAGGGAAGCAGAGAGAGGAGAGCGAGCGGATGTGGGTGAGGGAGGCAGATTGTCTGAGAGAAAGGGAAGCGGAGAGTGTAGACCGAGTGGGTGTGGGTGAGTAGTTCAAATTTAACTTCAGGTTTAAGTCATGGCAGGAGAGCTCAGACCCGTGTCATGCTCCTCTTTTGAGATGTGGCAAGTCAGGGACCCTTCTGGTGTCCCTGACTCCTTCATCTGCAAGAAGTGTGTCCAACTGCAGCGCCTGTTAGACCGCTTGACGGCTCTAGAGCTGCGGATGGACTCACTTTGGAGCATCCGCGATGCTGAGGAAGTTGTGGATAGCACATTCAGTGAGTTGGTCACACCGCAGATTAAAATTACTGAGGCAGATAGGGAAAGGGTGACCAACAGACAGAGGAAGAGTAGGAAGGCAGTGCAGGGATCCCCTGCGGTCATCTCCCTCCAAAACAGATTTACCGTTTTGGAAACTGTTGGGGGAGATGGCTCACCAGGGGAAGGTGGCAGCAGCCAGGTTCATGGCACCGTGGCTGGCTCTGCTGCACAGAAGGGCGGGAAAAAGAGTGGCAGAGCTATAGTGATAGGGGATTCAATTGTAAGGGGAATAGACAGGCGTTTCTGCGGACGCAAACGAGAATCCAGGTTGGTATGTTGCCTCCCTGGTGCAAGGGTCAAGGATGTCTCGGAGCGGCTGCAGGGCATTCTGGAGGGGGAGGGTGAACAGCCAGCTGTCGTGGTGCATATAGGCACCAACGATATAGGTAAAAAACGGGATGAGGTCCTACAAGCTGAATTTAGGGAGTTAGGAGTTAAACTAAAAAGTAGGACCTCAAAGGTAGTAATCTCAGGCTTGCTACCAGTGCCACGTGATAGTCAGAGTAGGAATGACAGGATAGCTAGGATGAATACGTGGCTTGAGAGATGGTGCAAGAGGGAGGGTTTCAAATTCCTGGGACATTGGGACCGATTCTGGGGGAGGTGGGACCTGTACAAATCGGACGGTCTGCATCTGGGTGGGACCGGAACCAATGTTCTCGGGGGGGTGTTTGCTAGTGCAGTTGGGGAGGGTTTAAACTAATGTGCCAGGGGGATGGGAACCGATGTAGGAAGTCAGTGGGGACAGAAACAAAAGGCAGGAAGGGAGAGTGTGTAAAGCATGACCAGAGAAAGCAGGGCAGAGAGCAAGGAAGGTCTACATTAAACTGCATTTATTTCAATGCAAGGGGCCTGACGGGCAAAGCGGATGAACTCAGGGCATGGACGGGCACATGGGACTGGGATATTATAGCTATGACTGAAACATGGCTAAGGGAGGGGCAGGACTGGCAGCTCAATGTTCCGGCGTACAGATGCTATAGAAAGGATAGAACAGGAGGTAAGAGAGGAGGGGGAGTGGCGTTTTTGATTAGGGAGAACATCACAGCAGTACTTAGAGGGGATATATCCGAGGGTTCGCCCACTGAGTCTATATGGGTGGAACTGAAAAATAAGAAGGGAGAGATCACCTTGGTAGGACTGTACTACAGGCCCCCAAATAGTCAGCGGGAAATTGAGGAGCAAATATGTAAGGAGATTACAGATAGCTGCAAGAATAATAGGGTGGTAGTAGTAGGGGACTTTAACTTTCCCAACATTGACTGGGACAGCCATAGCATTAGGGGTTTGGATGGAGGGAAATTTGTTGAGTGTATTCAGGAGGAATTTCTCATTCAGTATGTGGATGGACCGACTAGAGAGGGGGCAAAACTTGACCTCGTCTTGGGAAATAAGGAAGGGCAAGTGATAGAAGTTGCTAGTGAGGGATCACTTTGGGACAAGTGACCATAATTCCATTAGTTTTAAGATAGCTATGGAGAATGATAGGTCTGGCCCAAGAGTTAAAATTCTTAATTGGGGCAAGGCCAATTTTGATGGTATCAGACAGGAACTTGCAGAGGTAGATTGGGGGAGACTATTGGCAGACAAAGGGACGGCTGGTAAATGGGAGGCTTTTAAAAATGTGTTAACCAGGGTGCAGGGTAAGCACATTCCTTTTAGAGTGAAGGGCAAGGCTGGTAGAAGTAGGGAACCCTGGATGACTCGAGATATTGAGACTCTGGTCAAAAAGAAGAAGGAGGCACATGACGTACATAAGCAACTGGGATCAAGTAGATCCCTTGAAGAGTATAGAGATTGTCGAAATAGAGTTAAGAGGGAAATCAGGAGGGCAAAAAGGGGACATGAAATTGCTTTGGCAAATAATGCAAGGGTGAATCCAAAGAGATTCTACAGATACATAAAGGGGAAAAGAGTAACTAGGGACAGAGTAGGGCCTCTTAAGGATCAACAAGGGCATCTATGTGCAGAGCCACAAGAGTTGGGTGAGATCCTGAATGAATATTCCTCATCGGTATTCACGGTGGAGAAAGGCATGGATGTTAGGAAACTAAGGGAAATAAATAGTGATGTCTTGAGAAGTGTGCATATTACAGAGGAGGAGGTGCTGGAAGTCTTAAAGCACATCAAGGTAGATAAATCCCCGGGACCTGATGAAATGTATCCCAGGATGTTGTGGGAGGCTAGGGAGGAAATTGCGGGTCCCCTAACCGAGATATTTGAATCATCGGCAGCCACAGGTGAGGTGCCTGAAGATTGGAGAGTGGCGAATGTTGTGCCCTTGTTTAAGAAGGGCAGCAGGGAAAAGCCTGGGAACTACAGACCGGTGAGCCTAACGTCTGTAGTAGGTAAGTTGCTAGAAGGTATTCTGAGAGACAGGATCTACAAGCATTTAGAGAGGCAAGGACTGATTCGGGGCAGTCAGCATGGCTTTGTGCGTGGAAAATCATGTCTCACAAATTTGATTGAGTTTTTTGAGGGAGTGACCAAGAAGGTAGATGAGGGCAGTGCAGTAGACGTTGTCTACATGGACTTTAGCAAAGCCTTTGACAAGGTACCGCATCGTAGGTTGTTGCAGAAGGTTAAAGCTCACGGGATCCAGGGTGAGGTTGCCAATTGGATTCAAAATTGGCTGGACGACAGAAGGCAGAGGGTGGTTGTAGAGGGTTGTTTTTCAAACTGGAGGCCTGTGACCAGTGGTGTGCCTCAGGGATCGGTGCTGGGTCCACTGTTATTTGTGATTTATATTAATGATTTGGATGAGAATTTAGGAGGCATGGTTAGTAAGTTTGCAGATGACACCAAGATTGGTGGCACAGTGGATAGTGAAGAAGGTTATCTAGGATTGCAACGGGATCTTGATCAATTAGGCCAGTGGGCCGACGAATGGCAGATGGAGTTTAATTTAGATAAATGTGAGGTGATGCATTTTGGCAGATCGAATCAGGCCAGGACCTACTCAGTTAATGGTATGGCGTTGGGGAGAGTTATAGAACAAAGAGATCTAGGAGTACAGGTTCATAGCTCCTTGAAGGTGGAGTCGCAGGTGGACAGGGTGGTGAAGAAGGCATTCGGCATGCTTGGTTTCATTGGTCAGAACATTGAATATAGGAGTTGTGACGTCTTGTTGAAGTTGTACAAGACATTGGTACGGCCACACTTGGAATACTGTGTGCAGTTCTGGTCACCCTATTATAGAAAGGATATTATTAAACTAGAAAGAGTGCAGAAAAGATTTACTAGGATGTTGCCGGGACTTGATGGTTTGAGTTATAAGGAGAGGCTGGATAGACTGGGACTTTTTTCCCTGGAGCGTAGGAGGCTTAGGGGTGATCTTATAGAGGTCTATAAAATAATGAGGGGCATAGATGAGGTATCAACATCTTTTCCCAAAGGTAGGGGAGTCTAAAACTAGAGGGCATAGGTTCAAGGTGACACGGGAGAGATTCAGAAGGGCCCAGAGGGGCAATTTCTTCACTCAGAGGGTAGTGAGTGTCTGGAATGGGCTGCCAGAGGTAGTAATAGAGGCGGGTACAATTGTGTCTTTCAAAAAGCATTTAGATGGTTACATGGGTAAGATGGGTATAGAGGGTTATGGGCCAAGTGCGGGCAACTGGGACTAGCTTAATGGTAAAAACTGGGCGGCATGGACTGGTTGGGTGAAGGGCCTGTTTCCATGCTGTAAACTTCTATGATTCTATGATTCTATGATGGAGGCAGATTGACTGAGAGAAAGGTACGCAGGGAGTGAAGAGCGAGCGGTGTGGGTGAGTGAGGCAGATTGGGTGAGAGAAAGGGAAGCAGGGGGTGCAGTCCGAGCGGGTGTGTGTGAAGGAGGCAGATTATCTGAGAGAAACGGAAGCGGAGAGTGTAGACCGAGTGGGTGTGGGTGAGGGAGGCAGATTGGCTGAGAGAAAGGGAAGCGGAGAGTGTAGACCGAGTGGGTGTGGGTGAGGGAGGCAGATTGGGTGAGAGAAAGGGAAGCAGAGATTGGAGAGCGAGCGGGTGTGGGTGAGGGATGCAGATTGGGTGAGAGAAAGGGAAGCAGAGAGTGGAGACGGAGCGGATGTGGTTGAGGGAGGCAGATTGGGTGAGAGAAAGGGAAGCAGAGAGTGGAGAGCGAGCGGGTGTGGGTGAGGTAGGAAGATTGGGTGTGAGAAAGGGAAGCAGAGAGTGGAGAGCGAGCGGGAGTGGGTGAGGGAGGCAGATTGTCTGAGAGAAAGGGAAGCAGGGAGTGGAGAGCGAGTGAGTGTGGGTGAGGGAGGCAGATTGGGTGAGAGAAAGGGAAACAAGGGGTGCAGACCGAGCGGGTGTGGGTGAAGGAGGCAGATTGTCTGAGAGACAGGGAAGCAGAGAGTGGAGAGCGAGCGGGTGTGGGTGAGGGAGGCAGATTGTCAGAGAGAAAGGGAAGCAGCGAGTGGAGAGCGAGTTGGTGTGGGTGAGGGAGGCAGATTGTGTGAGAGAAAGGGAAGCAGAGGGTGCATACCGAGCGGGTGTGAGTGAAGGAGGCAGATTGTCTGAGAGAAAGGGGAGCAGAGAGTGGAGACCGAGCGCGTGTGGGTGAGGGAGGCAGATTGTGTGAGAGAAAGGGAAGCAGAGAGTGGAGAGCGAGCGGGTGTGGGTGAGGGAGGCAGATTGTTTGAGAGAAAGGGAAGCAGAGAGTGGTATGCGAGCGGGTATTTGTGAGGAAGGCTGATTGTCTGAGAGAAAGGGAAGCAGCGAGTGGAGAGCGAGTTGGTGTGGGTGAGGGAGGCAGATTGTGTGAGAGAAAGGGAAGCAGAGGGTGCAGACCGAGCGGGTGTGAGTGAAGGAGGCAGATTGTCTGAGAGAAAGGGAAGCAGGGAGGGGGACCGAGCGGGTGTGGGTGTGGGAGTCAGATTGGGTGAGAGAAAGGGAAGCAGAGATTGGAGAGCGAGCGGGTGTGGGTGAGGGATGCAGATTGGGTGAGAGAAAGGAAAGCAGAGAGTGGAGACCGAGCGGGTGTGGGTGAGGGAGGCAGATTTGGTGAGAGAAAGGGAAGCAGAGAGTGGAGAGCGAGCGGGTGTGGGTGATGGAGGCAGGCTGTCTGAGAGAAAGGGAAGCAGAGACTGGAAACCGAGCGGGTGTGGGTGAGGGAAGCAGATTCGGTGAGAAAAAGGTAAGCAGAGTGGAGACCGAGCGGGTGTGGGTGAGGGAGGCAGATAGTCTGAGAGAAAGGGAATCAGAGAGTGGAGACCGAGCGGGTGTGGGTGAGGTAAACATATTGGGTGAGAGAAAGGGAAGCAGAGAGAGGAGAGCGAGCGGATGTGGGTGAGGGAGGCAGATTGTCTGAGAGAAAGGGAAGCGGAGAGTGTAGACCGAGTGGGTGTGGGTGAGTAGTTCAAATTTAACTTCAGGTTTAAGTCATGGCAGGAGAGCTCAGACCCGTGTCATGCTCCTCTTTTGAGATGTGGCAAGTCAGGGACCCTTCTGGTGTCCCTGACTCCTTCATCTGCAAGAAGTGTGTCCAACTGCAGCGCCTGTTAGACCGCTTGACGGCTCTGGAGCTGCGGATGGACTCACTTTGGAGCATCCGCGATGCTGAGGAAGTTGTGGATAGCACATTCAGTGAGTTGGTCACACCGCAGATTAAAATTACTGAGGCAGATAGGGAAAGGGTGACCAACAGACAGAGGAAGAGTAGGAAGGCAGTGCAGGGATCCCCTGCGGTCATCTCCCTCCAAAACAGATTTACCGTTTTGGAAACTGTTGGGGGAGATGGCTCACCAGGGGAAGGTGGCAGCAGCCAGGTTCATGGCACCGTGGCTGGCTCTGCTGCACAGAAGGGCGGGAAAAAGAGTGGCAGAGCTATAGTGATAGGGGATTCAATTGTAAGGGGAATAGACAGGCGTTTCTGCGGACGCAAACGAGAATCCAGGTTGGTATGTTGCCTCCCTGGTGCGAGGGTCAAGGATGTCTCGGAGCGGCTGCAGGGCATTCTGGAGGGGGAGGGTGAACAGCCAGCTGTCGTGGTGCATATAGGCACCAACGATATAGGTAAAAAACGGGATGAGGTCCTACAAGCTGAATTTAGGGAGTTAGGAGTTAAACTAAAAAGTACGACCTCAAAGGTAGTAATCTCAGGATTGCTACCAGTGCCACGTGATAGTCAGAGTAGGAATGACAGGATAGCTAGGATGAATACGTGGCTTGAGAGATGGTGCAAGAGGGAGGGTTTCAAATTCCTGGGACATTGGGACCGATTCTGGGGGAGGTGGGACCTGTACAAATCGGACGGTCTGCATCTGGGTGGGACCGGAACCAATGTTCTCGGGGGGGGTGTTTGCTAGTGCAGTTGGGGAGGGTTTAAACTAATGTGCCAGGGGGATGGGAACCGATGTAGGAAGTCAGTGGGGACAGAAACAAAAGGCAGGAAGGGAGAGTGTGTAAAGCATGACCAGAGAAAGCAGGGCAGAGAGCAAGGAAGGTCTACATTAAACTGCATTTATTTCAATGCAAGGGGCCTGACGGGCAAAGCGGATGAACTCAGGGCATGGACGGGCACATGGGACTGGGATATTATAGCTATGACTGAAACATGGCTAAGGGAGGGGCAGGACTGGCAGCTCAATGTTCCGGCGTACAGATGCTATAGAAAGGATAGAACAGGAGGTAAGAGAGGAGGGGGAGTGGCGTTTTTGATTAGGGAGAACATCACAGCAGTACTTAGAGGGGATATATCCGAGGGTTCGCCCACTGAGTCTATATGGGTGGAACTGAAAAATAAGAAGGGAGAGATCACCTTGGTAGGACTGTACTACAGGCCCCCAAATAGTCAGCGGGAAATTGAGGAGCAAATATGTAAGGAGATTACAGATAGCTGCAAGAATAATAGGGTGGTAGTAGTAGGGGACTTTAACTTTCCCAACATTGACTGGGACAGCCATAGCATTAGGGGTTTGGATGGAGGGAAATTTGTTGAGTGTATTCAGGAGGAATTTCTCATTCAGTATGTGGATGGACCGACTAGAGAGGGGGCAAAACTTGACCTCGTCTTGGGAAATAAGGAAGGGCAAGTGATAGAAGTTGCTAGTGAGGGATCACTTTGGGACAAGTGACCATAATTCCATTAGTTTTAAGATAGCTATGGGGAATGATAGGTCTGGCCCAAGAGTTAAAATTCTTAATTGGGGCAAGGCCAAATTTGATGGTATCAGACAGGAACTTGCAGAGGTAGATTGGGGGAGACTATTGGCAGACAAAGGGACGGCTGGTAAATGGGAGGCTTTTAAAAATGTGTTAACCAGGGTGCAGGGTAAGCACATTCCTTTTAGAGTGAAGGGCAAGGCTGGTAGAAGTAGGGAACCCTGGATGACTCGAGATATTGAGACTCTGGTCAAAAAGAAGAAGGAGGCACATGACGTACATAAGCAACTGGGATCAAGTAGATCCCTTGAAGAGTATAGAGATTGTCGAAATAGTGTTAAGAGGGAAATCAGGAGGGCAAAAAGGGGACATGAAATTGCTTTGGCAAATAATGCAAGGGTGAATCCAAAGAGATTCTACAGATACATAAAGGGGAAAAGAGTAACTAGGGACAGAGTAGGGCCTCTTAAGGATCAACAAGGGCATCTATGTGCAGAGCCACAAGAGTTGGGTGAGATCCTGAATGAATATTCCTCATCGGTATTCACGGTGGAGAAAGGCATGGATGTTAGGAAACTAAGGGAAATAAATAGTGATGTCTTGAGAAGTGTGCATATTACAGAGGAGGAGGTGCTGGAAGTCTTAAAGCACATCAAGGTAGATAAATCCCCGGGACCTGATGAAATGTATCCCAGGATGTTGTGGGAGGCTAGGGAGGAAATTGCGGGTCCCCTAACCGAGATATTTGAATCATCGGCAGCCACAGGTGAGGTGCCTGAAGATTGGAGAGTGGCGAATGTTGTGCCCTTGTTTAAGAAGGGCAGCAGGGAAAAGCCTGGGAACTACAGACCGGTGAGCCTAACGTCTGTAGTAGGTAAGTTGCTAGAAGGTATTCTGAGAGACAGGATCTACAAGCATTTAGAGAGGCAAGGACTGATTCGGGGCAGTCAGCATGGCTTTGTGCGTGGAAAATCATGTCTCACAAATTTGATTGAGTTTTTTGAGGGAGTGACCAAGAAGGTAGATGAGGGCAGTGCAGTAGACGTTGTCTACATGGACTTTAGCAAAGCCTTTGACAAGGTACCGCATCGTAGGTTGTTGCAGAAGGTTAAAGCTCACGGGATCCAGGGTGAGGTTGCCAATTGGATTCAAAATTGGCTGGACGACAGAAGGCAGAGGGTGGTTGTAGAGGGTTGTTTTTCAAACTGGAGGCCTGTGACCAGTGGTGTGCCTCAGGGATCGGTGCTGGGTCCACTGTTATTTGTGATTTATATTAATGATTTGGATGAGAATTTAGGAGGCATGGTTAGTAAGTTTGCAGATGACACCAAGATTGGTGGCACAGTGGATAGTGAAGAAGGTTATCTAGGATTGCAACGGGATCTTGATCAATTAGGCCAGTGGGCCGACGAATGGCAGATGGAGTTTAATTTAGATAAATGTGAGGTGATGCATTTTGGCAGATCGAATCAGGCCAGGACCTGCTCAGTTAATGGTATGGCGTTGGGGAGAGTTATAGAACAAAGAGATCTAGGAGTACAGGTTCATAGCTCCTTGAAGGTGGAGTCGCAGGTGGACAGGGTGGTGAAGAAGGCATTCGGCATGCTTGGTTTCATTGGTCAGAACATTGAATATAGGAGTTGGGACGTCTTGTTGAAGTTGTACAAGACATTGGTACGGCCACACTTGGAATACTGTGTGCAGTTCTGGTCACCCTATTATAGAAAGGATATTATTAAACTAGAAAGAGTGCAGAAAAGATTTACTAGGATGTTGCCGGGACTTGATGGTTTGAGTTATAAGGAGAGGCTGGATAGACTGGGACTTTTTTCCCTGGAGCGTAGGAGGCTTAGGGGTGATCTTATAGAGGTCTATAAAATAATGAGGGGCATAGATGAGGTATCAACATCTTTTCCCAAAGGTAGGGGAGTCTAAAACTAGAGGGCATAGGTTTAAGGTGACACGGGAGAGATTCAGAAGGGCCCAGAGGGGCAATTTCTTCACTCAGAGGGTAGTGAGTGTCTGGAATGGGCTGCCAGAGGTAGTAGTAGAGGCGGGTACAATTGTGTCCTTCAAAAAGCATTTAGATGGTTACATGGGTAAGATGGGTATAGAGGGTTATGGGCCAAGTGCGGGCAACTGGGACTAGCTTAATGGTAAAAACTGGGCGGCATGGACTGGTTGGGTGAAGGGCCTGTTTCCATGCTGTAAACTTCTATGATTCTATGATTCTATGATGGAGGCAGATTGACTGAGAGAAAGGTACGCAGGGAGTGAAGAGCGAGCGGTGTGGGTGAGTGAGGCAGATTGGGTGAGAGAAAGGGAAGCAGGGGGTGCAGTCCGAGCGGGTGTGTGTGAAGGAGGCAGATTGTCTGAGAGAAACGGAAGCGGAGAGTGTAGACCGAGTGGGTGTGGGTGAGGGAGGCAGATTGGCTGAGAGAAAGGGAAGCGGAGAGTGTAGACCGAGTGGGTGTGGGTGAGGGAGGCAGATTGGCTGAGAGAAAGGAACGCAGAGAGTGAAGAGCGAGCGGTGTGGGTGAGTTAGGCAGATTGGGTGAGAGAAAGGGAAGCAGGGGGTGCAGTCCGAGCGGGTGTGTGTGAAGGAGGCAGATTGTCTGAGAGAAAGGGAAGCAGAGGGTGTAGACCGAGCGGGTGTTTGTGAGGGAGGCAGATTGCCTGAGAGAAAGGGAAGCAGAGAGTGGAGACCGAGCGGGTGTGGGTGAGGGAGGCAGATTGTCTGAGTGAAAGGGAAGAAAAGAGTGGAGAGCGAACGGGTGTGGGTGAGGGTGGCAGATTGTCTGAGAGAAAGGGAAGCAGAGAGTGGAGAGCGTGCGGGTGTGGGTGGCGGAGGCAGATTGTCTGAGAGAAAGGGAAGCAGAGGGTGGACACCGAGCGGGTGTTTGTGAGGGAGGCAGATTGTCTGAGAGAAAGGGAAGGAGAGAGTGGAGACCGAGCGAGTGTGGGTGAGGGAGGCAGATTGTCTGAGAGAAAGGGAAGCAGAGAGTGGAGAGCGTGCGGGTGTGGGTGGCGGAGGCAGATTGTCGGAGAGAAAGGGAAGCAGGGAGGGGGACCGAGCAGGTGTGGGAGGCAGATTGGGTAAGATAAAGGGAAGCAGAGAGTGGAGAGAGAGCGGGTGTGGGTGAGGGGGGTAGATTGTCTGAGTGAAAGGGAAGAAAAGAGTGGAGAGCGAACGGGTGTGGGTGAGGGAGGCAGATTGGGTGTGAGAAAGGTACGCAGAGAGTGAAGAGCGAGCGGTGTGGGTGAGCGAGGCAGATTGGGTGAGAGAAAGGGAAGCAGAGAGTGGAGACCGAGCGAGTGTGTGTGAGGGAGGCAGATTGTCTGAGAGAAAGGGAAGCAGAGAGTGGAGAGCGTGCGGGTGTGGGTGGCGGAGGCAGATTGTCGGAGAGAAAGGGAAGCAGGGAGGGGGACCGAGCAGGTGTGGGAGGCAGATTGGGTAAGATAAAGGGAAGCAGATAGTGGAGAGAGAGCGGGTGTGGGTGAGGGAGGCAGATTGTCTGAGTGAAAGTGAAGAAAAGTGTGGAGACCGAACGGGTGTGGGTGAGGGAGGCAGATTGGGTGTGAGAAAAGCAAGCAGAGAGTGGAGAGCGAGCGGGTGTGGGTGAGGGAGGCAGATTGGGTGAGAGAAAAGGAAGCAGAGATTGGAGAGCGAGCGGGTGTGGGTGTCCGAGAGGGAGGCAGATTGTCTGAGAGAAAGGGAAGGAGAGAGTGGAGAGAGAGCGGGTGTGGGTGAGGGAGGCAGATTGTCTGTGAGAACGGGAAGCAGAGAGAGGAGAGCGAGCGGGTGTGGGTGAGGGAGGCAGATTGTCTGAGAGAAATGGAAGCAGAGAGTGGAGACCGAGCGGATGTGGGTGAGGGAGGCAGATTCTGTGAGAGAAAGGGAATCTGAGAGTGGAGACCGAGCGGGGGTGGGTTAGCGAGGCAGATTGGGTGAGAGAAAGGAAGCAGAGAGTGGAGAGCGAGCGGGTGTGGGTGAGGGAGGCAGATTGTCTGAGAGAAAGAGAAGAAGAATGTGGAGAGCGAGTGGGTGGGGGTGACGGAGGCAGTTTTTCTGAGAGAAAGGGAACCAGAGAGTGGACAGAGACCGGGTGTGGGTGACGGAGGCTGATTGTCTGAGAGAAATGGAAGAAGAGAGAGGAGAGCGAGCGGGTTTGGGTGAGCGAGGCAGATTGTCTGAGAGAAAGGGATGCAGAGAGTGGAGACCTAGTGGGTGTGGGTGAGGGAGGCATAATGTCTGATAGAAAGGGAAGCAGAGAGTGGAGACCGAGCGGGTGTGGGTGAGGGAGGCAGATTGTCTGAGAGAAAGGGAAGCAGAGAGTGGAGTGCGAGCGGGTGTGGGTGAGGGTGGCAGATTGGGTGTGAGTAAGGCAAGCAGAGTGTGGAGAGCGAGCGGGTTTGGGTGAGGGAGGCAGATTGGGTGAGAGAAGGGGAAGCAGAGAGTGGAGAGCGTGCGTGTGTGGGTGGCGGAGGCAGATTGTCTGAGAGAAAGGGAAGCACAGAGTGGAGACCGAGCGGGTGTTTGTGAGGGAGGCAGATTGTCTGAGAGAAAGGGAAGCGGAGAGTGGAGACCGAGCGGGTGTCGGTGAGGGAGGCAGATTGTCTGAGAGAAAGGGAAGCCGAGAGTGGAGAGCGAATGGGTGTGGGTGTGGGAGGCAGATTGGGTGAGAGAAAGGGAAGCAAGGGGTGCAGACCGACCGGGGGTGGGTGAGGGAGGCAGATTGTCAGAGAGAAAGGGAAGCAGAGAGTGGAGAGCGAGTGGGTGTGGGTGAGGGAGGCAGATTGTCTGAGAGAAAGGGAAGCAGAGAGTGGAGTGCAAGCGCGTGTGGTTGAGGGAGGCAGATTGGGTGTGAGAAAGGGAAGCAGAGAGTGGAGACCGAGTGGGTGTGGGTGAGGGAGGCAGATTGGCTGAGAGAAAGGTACGCAGAGAGTGAAGAGCGAGCGGTGTGGGTGAGCGAGGCAGATTGGGTGAGAGAATGGGATGCAGAGTGTGGAGAGCGAGCGTGTGTGGGTGAGGGAGGCTGATTGGGTGAGAGAAAGGGAAGCAGAGAGTGGAGAGTGAGCGCGTGTGGGTGAGGGAGGCAGATTGGTTGAGAGAAAGGGAAGCAGAGAGTGGCGACCGAGCGGGTGTGGGTGAGTGAGGCAGATTGTCTGAGAGAAAGGGAAGAAGAGAGTGGAGAACGAGCGGGTGTGGGTGAGGGAGGCAGATTCGGTGAGATAAAGGGAACCAGAGAGTGGAGAGCGAGCGGGTGTGGGTGAGGGAGGCAGATGGTCTGAGTGAAAGGGAAGAAGAGAGTGGAGAGGGAGGTAGATTGTGTGAGAAAACGTGAAGCAGAGATTGGAGAGCGAGCGGGTGTGGGTGTCCGAGAGGGAGGCAGATTGTCTGAGAGAAAGGGAAGGAGAGAATGGAGAGAGAGCGGGTGTGGGTGAGGGAGGCAGATTGTCTGTGAGAAAGGGAAGCAGAGAGAGGAGAGCGAGCGGGTGTGGGTGATGGAGGCAGATTGTCTGAGAGAAAGGGAAGCAGAGAGTGGAGACCGAGCGGATGTGGGTGAGGGAGGCAGATTCGGTGAGAGAAAGGGAATCTGAGAGTGGAGACCGAGCGGGGGTGGGTGAGGGAGGCAGATTGGGTGAGAGAAAGGAAGCAGAGAGTGGAGAGCGAGCGAGTGTGGGTGAGGGAGGCAGATTGTCTGAGAGAAAGAGAAGAAGAATGTGGAGAGCGAGCGGGTGGGGGTGACGGAGGCAGTTTTTCTGAGAGAAAGGGAACCAGAGAGTGGACAGAGACCGGGTGTGGGTGAGGGAGGCTGATTGTCTGAGAGAAAGGGAAGAAGAGAGAGGAGAGCGAGCGGGTTTGGGTGAGGGAGGCAGATTGTCTGAGAGAAAGGGATGCAGAGAGTGGAGACCGAGTGGGTGTGGGTGAGGGAGGCATAATGTCTGATAGAAAGGGAAGCAGAGAGTGGAGACCGAGCGGGTGTGGGTGAGGGAGGCAGATTGTCTGAGAGAAAGGGAAGCAGAGAGTGGGGTGCGAGCGGGTGTGGGTGAGGGAGGCAGATTGGGTGTGAGTAAGGCAAGCAGAGAGTGGAGAGCGAGCGGGTGTGGGTGAGAGAGGCAGATTGTCTGAGAGAAAGGGAAGCAGAGAGTGGAGAGCGTGTGGGTGTGGGTGAGTGAGGCAGATTGTTTGAGAGAAAGGGAAGCAGAGAGTGGTGTGCGAGCGGGTGTGGTTGAGGGAGGCAGATTGGGTGTGAGAAAGGGAAGCAGAGAGTGGAGAGTGAGCGGGTGTGGGTGAAGGAGGTAGATTGGGTGAGAGAAAGGGAAGCAGAGAGTGGAGAGCGTGCGGGTGTGGGTGGGGGAGGCAGATTGTCTGAGAGAAAGGGAAGCAGAGAGTGGAGACCGAGCGGGTGTTTGTGAGGGACGCAGCATGTCTGAGAGAAAGGGATACAGAGAGTGGATACCGAGCGGGTGTTTGTGAGGAAGGCAGATTGTCTGAGATAAAGGGAAGCAGAGAGTGGAGACCGAGCGGGTGTGGGCGAGGGAGGCAGATTGTCTGAGAGAAAGGGAAGCAGAGAGTGGAGAGCGAGCGGTTGTGGGTGAGGGAGGCAGATTCGGTGAGAGAAAGGGAAGCAGACAGTGGAGTGCGAGCGGGTGTGGGTAGGGGAGGCAGATTGTCCGAGAGGAAGGTAAGCAGAGAGTGGAGACCGAGCGGGTGTTTGTGAGGGAGGCAGATTGTCTGAGAGAAAGGAAAGCAGAGAGTGGAGACCGATCGGGTGTGGGTGAGGGAGGCAGTTGTCTGAGGGAAAGGGAAGCAGAGAGTGGAGACCGAGCAGGTGTGGGTGAGGGAGTCAGATTGGGTGAGAGAAAGGGAAGCAGAGAGTGGAGAGCGAGTGGGTGTGGGTGAGAGAGGCAGATTGTCAGCGAGAAAGGGAAGCAGAGAGTGGAGACCGAGCGGGTGTGTGTGAGGGAGGCAGATTGGGTGAGAGAAAGGGAAGCAGACAGTGGAGAGCGAGCGGGTGTGGGTGAGGGAGGCAGATTGTTTGAGAGAAAGGGAAGCAGAGAGTGGAGACCGAGCGGGTCTGGGGGAGGGAGGCAGATTCGGTGAGAGAAAGGGAAGCAGAGAGTGGAGGCCGAGCGGATGTGGGTGAGGGAGTCAGATTGTCTGAGAGAAGGGAAAGCAGAGAGTGGAGACCGAGCGGGTGTGTGTGAGGGACTCAGATAGTCTGAGAGAAAGGGAATCAGAGAGTGGAGACCGAGCGGCTGTGGGTGAGAGAGGCAGATTGGGTGAGAGAAAGGGAAGCAGAGAGTGGAGAGCCAGCGGGTGTGGGAGGCATATTGTCTGCGAGAAAGGGAAGCAGAGAGTGGAGACCGAGCGGGTGTGGGTGAGGGAGTCAGATTGTCTGAGAGAAGGGGAAGCAGAGAGTGGAGAGCGAGTGGGTGTGGGTGAGGGAGGCAGATTGGGTGAGAGAAATGGAAGAAGGGTGTGCAGACCGAGCGGGTGTGGGTGAAGGAGGGAGATTGTCTGAGAGAAAGGGAAGCAGAGAGTGGAGAGCGAGCGGGTGTGGGTGAGGGAGGCAGATTGTTTGAGAGAAAGGGAAGCAGAGAGTGGTATGGGAGCGGGTATTTGTGAGGAAGGCTGATTGTCTGAGTGAAAGGGAAGAAAATAGTGGAGAGCGAACGTGTGTGGGTGACGGAGGCAGATTGTCTGAGAGAAAGGGAAGCAGGGAGGGGGACCGAGCGAGTGTGGGTTGGGAGGCAGATTGGGTGAGAGAAAGGGAAGCAGAGATTGGAGAGCGAGCGGGTGCGGGTGAGGGATGCAGATTGGGTGAGAGAAAGGGAAGCAGAGAGTGGAGACCGAGCGGATGTGGGTGAGGGAGGCAGATTGGGTGAGAGAAAGGGAAGCAGAGAGTGGAGAGCGAGCGGGTGTGGGTGAGGTAGGAAGATTGGGTGTGAGAAAGGGAAGCAGAGAGTGCAGAGCGAGGGAGGCAGATTGTCTGAGAGAAAGGGAAGCAGAGAGTGGAGAGCGAGTGGGTGTGGGCGAGGGAGGCAGATTGGGTGAGAGAAAGGGAAACAGGGGGTGCAGACCGAGCGGGTCTGGGTGAAGGAGGCAGATTGTCTGAGAGAAACGGAAGCAGAGAGTGGAGAGCGAGCGGGTGTTCCTGAGGGAGGCAGATTGTCTGAGAGAAAGGGAAGCAGCGAGTGGAGAGCGAGTTGGTGTGGGTGAGGGAGGCAGATTGTGTGAGAGAAAGGGAAGCAGAGGGTACAGACCGAGCGGGTGTGAGTGAATAAGGCAGATTGTCTGAGAGAAAGGGAAGCAGAGAGTGGCGAGCCAGCGGGTGTGGGTGAGGGAGGCAGATTGTGTGAGAGAAAGGGAAGCGGAGGGTGCAGACCGAGCGGGTGTGAGTGAAGGAGGCAGATTGTCTGAGAGAAAGGGAAACAGAGAGTGGAGAGCGAGCGGGTGTGGGTGAGGGAGGCAGATTGTCTGAGAGAAATGGAAGCAGAGAGTGGAGAGCGAGTGGGTGTGGGTGAGGGAGGCAGATTGTTTGAGAGAAAGGGAAGCAGAGAGTGGTATGCGAGCGGGTGTGGGTGTGGAAGGAAGACTGGGTGTGAGAAAGGGAAGCAGAGAGTGGAGAGCGAGCGGGTGTGGGTGAGGGAGGCAGATTGGGTGAGAGAAACGGAAGCAGGGAGTGGAGAGCGTGCGGGTGTGGGTGGGGGAGGCAGATTGTCTGAGAGAAAGGGAAGCAGAGAGTGGAGACCGAGCTGCTGTTTGTGAGGGAGGCAGATATTCTGACAGAAAGTGAAGCAGAGAGTGGAGACCGAGCGGGTATTTCTGAGGAAGGCAGATTGTCTGAGAGAAAGGGAAGCAGAGAGTGGAGAGGGGGAGGCTGTGTGTGAGGGAGGCAGATTGGGTGAGAGAAAGGGAAGCAGGGGGTGCAGTCCGAGCGGGTGTGGGTGAAGGAGGCAGATAGTCTGAGAGAAAGGGAAGCAGAGAGTGGAGAGCGACGGGTGTGGGTGAGGGAGGCAGATTGTCTGAGAGAAAGGGAAGCAGAGAGTGGAGAGCGAGTGGGTGTGGGTGAGGTAGGCAGATTGGGTGTGAGAAACGGCAGCAGAGAGTGGTGAGCGAGCAGGTGTCGGTGAGGGAGACAGATTGTCTGAGAGAAAGAGAAGCAGAGAGTGGAGAGCGAGCGGGTGTGGGTGCCGGAGGCAGATTGTCGGAGAGAAAGGGAAGCAGGGAGGGGGACCGAGCGGGTGTGGGTGTGGGAGTCAGATTGGGTGAGAGAAAGGGAAGCAGAGAGTGGAGAGCGAGCGGGTGTGGGTGAGGGAGGCAGGCTGTCTGAGAGAAAGGGAAGCAGAGAGTGGAAACCGAGCGGGTGTGGGTGAGGGAAGCAGATTCGGTGAGAAAATGGTAAGCAGAGTGGAGACCGAGCGGGTGTGGGTGAGCGAGGCAGATAGTCTGAGAGAAAGGGAATCAGAGAGTGGAGACCGAGCGGGTGTGGGTGAGGTAAACATATTGGGTGAGAGAAAGGGAAGCTGAGAGAGGAGAGCGAGCGGATGTGGGTGAGGGAGGCAGATTGTCTGAGAGAAAGGGAAGCGGAGAGTGTAGACCGAGTGGGTGTGTGTGATGGAGGCAGATTGACTGAGAGAAAGGTACGCAGAGAGTGAAGAGCGAGCGGTGTGGGTGAGTAAGGCAGATTGGGTGAGAGAAAGGGAAGCAGGGGGTGCAGTCCGAGCGGGTGTGTGTGAAGGAGGCAGATTGTCTGAGAGAAAGGGAAGCGGAGAGTGCAGACCGAGTGGGTGTGGGTGAGGGAGGCAGATTGGCTGAGAGAAAGGTACTCAGAGAGTGAAAAGCGAGCGGTGTGGGTGAGTGAGGCAGATTGGGTGAGAGAAAGGGAAGCAGGGGGTGCAGTCCGAGCGGGTGTGTGTGAAGGAGGCAGATTGTCTGAGAGAAAGGGAAGCAGAGGGTGTAGACCGAGCGGGTGTTTGTGAGGGAGGCAGATTGTCTGAGAGAAAGGGAAGCAGAGAGTGGAGACCGAGCGGGTGTGGGTGAGGGAGGCAGGTTGTCTGAGAGAAAGGGAAGCAGAGAGTGGAGAGCGTGCGGGTGTGGGTGGCGGAGGCAGATTGTCTGAGAGAAAGGGAAGCAGAGGGTGGACACCGAGCGGGTTTTTGTGAGGGAGGCAGATTGTCTGAGAGAAAGGGAAGCAGAGAGTGGAGACCGAGCGGGTGTGGGTGAGGGAGGCAGATTGTCTGAGAGAAAGGGAAGCTGAGAGTGGAGAGCGTGAGTGTGTGGGTGGCGGAGGCAGAGTGTCGGAGAGAAAGGGGAGCAGGGAGGGGGACCGAGCAGGCGTGGGAGGCAGATTGGGTAAGATAAAGGGAAGCAGAGAGTGGAGAGAGAGCGGGTGTGGGTGAGGGAGGTAGATTGTCTGAGTGAAAGGGAAAAAAAGAGTGGAGAGCGAACGGGTGTGGGTGAGGGAGGCAGATTGGGTGTGAGAAAGGTACGCAGAGAGTGAAGAGCGAGCGGTGTGGGTGAGCGAGGCAGATTGGGTGAGAGAAAGGGAAGCAGAGAGTGGAGACCGAGCGAGTGTGGGTGAGGGAGGCAGATTGGGTGTGAGAAAGGGAAGCAGAGAGTGGAGAGCGAGCGGGTGTGGGTGAGGGAGGCAGATTGGGTGAGAGAAAGTGAAGCAAGGGGTGCAGACCGAGCGGGGGTGGGTGAGGGAGGCAGATTGTCTGAGAGAAAGGGAAGCAGAGAGTGGAGAGCGAGTGGGTGTGGGTGAGGGAGGCAGATTGTCTGAGAGAAAGGTACGCAGAGAGTGAAGAGCGAGCGGTATGGGTGAGCGTGGCAGATTGGGTGAGAGAAAGGGATGCAGAGAGCGGAGACCGAGCGAGTGTGGGTGAGGGAGGCAGATTGTCTGAGAGAAAGGGAAGCAGAGTTTGGAGAGCGTGCGGGTGTGGGTGGCGGAGGCAGATTGTCGGAGAGAAAGGGAAGCAGGGAGGGGGACCGAGCAGGTGTGGGAGGCAGATTGGGTAAGATAAAGGGAAGCAGATAGTGGAGAGAGAGCGGGTGTGGGTGAGGGAGGCAGATTGTCTGCGTGAAAGTGAAGAAAAGAGTGGAGAGCGAACGGGTGTGGGTGAGGGAGGCAGATTGGGTGTGAGAAAGGCAAGCAGAGAGTGGAGAGCGAGCGGGTGTGTGTGAGGGAGGCAGATTGGGTGAGAGAAAAGGAAGCAGAGAGTGGAGAGCGAGCGTGTGTGGGTGAGGGAGGCAGATTGTCTGAGAGAAAGGGAAGCAGAGAGTGGAGAGCAAGCGGGTGTGGGTGAGGGGGGCTGATTGGGTGAGAGAAAGGGAAGCAGGGGGTGCAGACCCAGCGGGTGTGGGTGGGGGAGGCAGATTGTCTGAGAGAAAGGGAAGCAGAGAGTGGAGAGCGAGTGGGTGTGGTTGAGGGAGGCAGATTGTCTGAGAGAAAGGGAAGCAGGGGGTGCAGACCGAGCGGGTGTGGGTGAGGGAGGCAGATTGTCTGAGAGAAAGGGAAGCAGAGAGTGGAGAGCGAGTGGGTGTGGTTGAGGGAGGCAGATTGTCTGAGAGAAAGGGAAGCAGGGAGTTGGATCGAGCGGGTGTGGGTTTGGGAGGCAGATTGGGTGAGAGACAGGGAAGCAGAGAGTGGAGAGCGAGCGGGTGTGGGTGAGGGATGCAGATTGGGTGAGAGAAAGGGAAGCAGAGAGTGGAGAGTGAGCGCGTGTGGGTGAGGGAGGCAGATTGGTTGAGAGAAAGGGAAGCAGAGAGTGGAGACCGAGCGGGTGTGGGTGAGGGAGGCAGATTGGGTGAGAGAAAGGGAAGCAGAGAGTGGAGAGCGAGCGGGTGTGGGTGAGTGAGGCAGATTGTCTGAGAGAAAGGGAAGAAGAGAGTGGAGAACGAGCGGGTGTGGGTGAGGGAGGCAGATTCGGTGAGATAAAGGGAACCAGAGAGTGGAGAGCGAGCGGGTGTGGGTGAGGGAGACAGATTGTCTGAGTGAAAGGAAAGAAGAGAGTGGAGAGGGAGGTAGATTGTGTGAGAAAAAGTGAAGCAGAGATTGGAGAGCGAGCGGGTGTGGGTGTCCGAGAGGGAGGCAGATTGTCTGAGAGAAAGGGAAGGAGAGAATGGAGAGAGAGCAGGTGTGGGTGAGGGAGGCAGATTGTCTGTGAGAAAGGGAAGCAGAGAGAGGAGAGCGAGCGGGTGTGGGTGATGGAGGCAGATTGTCTGAGAGAAAGGGAAGCAGAGAGTGGAGACCGAGCGGATGTGGGTGAGGGAGGCAGATTCGGTGAGAGAAAGGGAATCTGAGAGTGGAGACCGAGCGGGGGTGGGTGAGGGAGGCAGATTGGGTGAGAGAAAGGAAGCAGAGAGTGGAGAGCGAGCGGGTGTGGGTGAGGGAGGCAGATTGTCTGAGAGAAAGAGAAGAAGAATGTGGAGAGCGAGCGGGTGGGGGTGACGGAGGCAGTTTTTCTGAGAGAAAGGGAACCAGAGAGTGGACAGAGACCGGGAGTGGGTGAGGGAGGCTGATTGTCTGAGAGAAAGGGAAGAAGAGAGAGGAGAGCCAGCGGGTTTGGTTGAGCGAGGCAGATTGTCTGAGAGAAAGGGATGCAGAGAGTGGAGACCGAGTGGGTGTGGGTGAGGGAGGCATAATGTCTGACAGAAAGGGAAGCAGAGAGTGGAGGCCGAGCGGGTGTGGGTGAGGGAGGCAGATTGTCTGAGAGAAAGGGAAGCAGAGAGTGGAGTGCGAGCGGGTGTGGGTGAGGGAGGCAGATTGGGTGTGAGTAAGGCAAGCAGAGAGTGGAGAGCGAGCGGGTTTGGTTGAGGGAGGCAGACTGGGTGAGAGAAAGGTAAGCAGAGAGTGGAGAGCGTACGTGTGTGGGTGGCGGAGGCAGATTGTCTGAGAGAAAGGGAAGCACAGAGTGGAGACCGAGCGGGTGTTTGTGAGGGAGGCAGATTGTCTGAGAGAAAGGGAAGCGGAGAGTGGAGACCGAGAGGGTGTGGGTGAGGGAGGCAGATTGTCTGAGAGAAAGGGAAGCAGAGAGTGGAGAGCGAATGGGTGTGGGTGAGGGAGGCAGATTGGGTGAGAGAAAGGGAAGCAAGGGGTTCAGACCGAGCGGGTGTGGGTGAGGGAGGCAGATTGTCTGAGAGAAAGGGAAGCAGAGAGTGCAGAGCGAGTGGGTGTGGGTGAGGGAGGCAGATTGTCTGAGAGAAAGGGAAGCAGAGAGTGGAGTGCAAGCGGGTGTGGTTGAGGGAGGCAGATTGGGTGTGAGAAAGGGAAGCAGAGAGTGGAGAGCGAGCGGGTGTGGGTGAGGGAGGCAGATTGGGTGAGAGAAAGGGAAGCAGAGATTGGAGAGCGTGCGGGTGTGGGTCGGGGAGGCAGATTGTCTGAGAGGAGGGGAAGCAGAGGGTGGAGACCGAGAGGGTGTGGGCGAGGGAGGCAGATTGTCTGAGAGAAAGGGAAGCAGAGAGTGGAGTGCGAGCGGTTGTGGATGAGGGAGGCAGATTGGGTGAGAGAAAGGGAAACAGAGAGTGGAGAGGGTGCGGGTGTGGGTGGGGGTGGCAGATTGTCTGAGAGAAAGGGAAGCAGAGAGTGGAGACCGAACGGGTGTTTGTGAGGGAGGCAGATTGTCTGAGAGAAAGGGAAGCAGAGAGTGGAGACCCAGCGGCTGTGGGTGAGGGAGGCAGCTGTCTGAGAGAAAGGGAAGCAGAGTGTGGAGAGCGAGCGGGTGTGGGTGTGGGAGGCAGATTGGGTGAGAGAAAGGGAAGCAGAGAGTGGAGAGCGAGCGTGTGTGGGTGAGAGATGCAGATTGGGTGAGTGAAAGGGAAGCAGAGAGTGGAGAGTGAGCGCGTGTGGGTGAGGGAGGCAGATTGGTTGAGCGAAAGAGAAGCAGAGAGTGGAGACCGAGCGGGTGTGGGTGAGGGAGGCAGATTGGATGAGAGAAAGGGAAGCAGAGAGTGGAGAGCGAGCGGGTGTCGGTGAGAGAGGCAGATTGAGAGAAAGGGAAGAAGAGAGGGGAGAACGAGCGGGTGTGGGTGAGGGAGGCGGTTTGGGTGAGATAAAGGGAACCAGAGAGTGCAGAGCGAGCGGCTGTGGGTGAGGGAGGCAGATTGTCTGAGTCAATGGGAAGAAGAGAGTGGAGAGGAAGGTAGATTGTGTGAGAGAAAGTGAAGCAGAGATCGGAGAGCGAGCGGGTGTGGGTGACCGAGAGGGAGGCAGTTTGTCTGAGAGAAAGGGAAGCAGAGCGTGGAGAGAGAGCGGGTGTGGGTGAGGGAGGCAGATTGTCTGAGAGAAAGGGAAGCAGAGAGAGGAGAGCGAGCGGGTGTGGGTAAGGGAGGCAGATTGTCTGAGAGAAAGGAAAGCAGAGAGTGGAGACCGAGCGGGTGTGTGTGAGGGAGGCAGATTCGGTGAGAGGAAGGTAAGCAGAGAGTGGAGACCGAGCGGGTGTGGGTGAGGGAGGCAGATAGTCTGCGAAAAAGGGAACCAGAGAATGGAGACCGAGCGAGGGTGGGTGAGGGAGGCAGATTGGGTGAGAGAAAGGAAGCAGAGAGTGGAGAGCGAGCGTGTGTGGGTGAGGGAGGCTGATAGGGTGAGAGAAAGGGAAGCAGAGAGTGGAGACCGAGCGGGTGTAGGTGAGGGAGGCAGATTGTCTGAGAGAAAGGGAAGCAGAGAGTGGAGAGCAAGCGGGTGTGGGTGAGGGGGGCTGATTGGGTGAGAGAAAGGGAAGCAGGGGGTGCAGACCGAGCGGGTGTGGGTGAGGGAGGCAGATTGTCTGAGAGAAAGGGAAGCAGAGAGTGGAGAGCGAGTGGGTGTGGTTGAGGGAGGCAGATTGTCTGAGAGAAAGGGAAGCAGGGAGTTGGATCGAGCGGGTGTGGTTGTGGGAGGCAGATTGGGTGAGAGACAGGGAAGCAGAGAGTGGAGAGCGAGCGGGTGTGGGTGAGGGATGCAGATTGGGTGAGAGAAAGGGAAGCAGAGAGTGGAGAGTGAGCGCGTGTGGGTGAGGGAGGCAGATTGGTTGAGAGAAAGGGAAGCAGAGAGTGGAGACCGAGCGGGTGTGGGTGAGGGAGGCAGATTGGGTGAGAGAAAGGGAAGCAGAGAGTGGAGAGCGAGCGGGTGTGGGTGAGTGAGGCAGATTGTCTGAGAGAAAGGGAAGAAGAGAGTGGAGAACGAGCGGGTGTGGGTGAGGGAGGCAGATTCGGTGAGATAAAGGGAACCAGAGAGTGGAGAGCGAGCGGGTGTGGGTGAGGGAGACAGATTGTCTGAGTGAAAGGAAAGAAGAGAGTGGAGAGGGAGGTAGATTGTGTGAGAAAAAGTGAAGCAGAGATTGGAGAGCGAGCGGGTGTGGGTGTCCGAGAGGGAGGCAGATTGTCTGAGAGAAAGGGAAGGAGAGAATGGAGAGAGAGCAGGTGTGGGTGAGGGAGGCAGATTGTCTGTGAGAAAGGGAAGCAGAGAGAGGAGAGCGAGCGGGTGTGGGTGATGGAGGCAGATTGTCTGAGAGAAAGGGAAGCAGAGAGTGGAGACCGAGCGGATGTGGGTGAGGGAGGCAGATTCGGTGAGAGAAAGGGAATCTGAGAGTGGAGACCGAGCGGGGGTGGGTGAGGGAGGCAGATTGGGTGAGAGAAAGGAAGCAGAGAGTGGAGAGCGAGCGGGTGTGGGTGAGGGAGGCAGATTGTCTGAGAGAAAGAGAAGAAGAATGTGGAGAGCGAGCGGGTGGGGGTGACGGAGGCAGTTTTTCTGAGAGAAAGGGAACCAGAGAGTGGACAGAGACCGGGAGTGGGTGAGGGAGGCTGATTGTCTGAGAGAAAGGGAAGAAGAGAGAGGAGAGCGAGCGGGTTTGGTTGAGCGAGACAGATTGTCTGAGAGAAAGGGATGCAGAGAGTGGAGACCGAGTGGGTGTGGGTGAGGGAGGCATAATGTCTGACAGAAAGGGAAGCAGAGAGTGGAGGCCGAGCGGGTGTGGGTGAGGGAGGCAGATTGTCTGAGAGAAAGGGAAGCAGAGAGTGGAGTGCGAGCGGGTGTGGGTGAGGGAGGCAGATTGGGTGTGAGTAAGGCAAGCAGAGAGTGGAGAGCGAGCGGGTTTGGTTGAGGGAGGCAGACTGGGTGAGAGAAAGGTAAGCAGAGAGTGGAGAGCGTGCGTGTGTGGGTGGCGGAGGCAGATTGTCTGAGAGAAAGGGAAGCACAGAGTGGAGACCGAGCGGGTGTTTGTGAGGGAGGCAGATTGTCTGAGAGAAAGGGAAGCGGAGAGTGGAGACCGAGAGGGTGTGGGTGAGGGAGGCAGATTGTCTGAGAGAAAGGGAAGCAGAGAGTGGAGAGCGAATGGGTGTGGGTGAGGGAGGCAGATTGGGTGAGAGAAAGGGAAGCAAGGGGTTCAGACCGAGCGGGTGTGGGTGAGGGAGGCAGATTGTCTGAGAGAAAGGGAAGCAGAGAGTGCAGAGCGAGTGGGTGTGGGTGAGGGAGGCAGATTGTCTGAGAGAAAGGGAAGCAGAGAGTGGAGTGCAAGCGGGTGTGGTTGAGGGAGGCAGATTGGGTGTGAGAAAGGGAAGCAGAGAGTGGAGAGCGAGCGGGTGTGGGTGAGGGAGGCAGATTGGGTGAGAGAAAGGGAAGCAGAGATTGGAGAGCGTGCGGGTGTGGGTCGGGGAGGCAGATTGTCTGAGAGAAAGAGAAAAAGAAAGTGGAGAGCGAGCGAGTGGGGTTGACGGATGCAGTTTTTCTGAGAGATTGGGAGCCAGAGAGTGGACAGAGAGCGGGTGTGGGTGAGGGAGGCTGATTGTCTGAGAGAAAGGGAAGCAGAGAGAGGAGAGCGAGCGGGTGTGGGTGAGCGAGGCAGATTGTCTGTGAGAAAGGGATGCAGAGAGTGGAGACCGAGTGGGTGTGGGCGAGGGAGGCAGATTGTCTGAGAGAAAGGGAAGCAGAGAGTGGAGTGCGAGCGGTTGTGGATGAGGGAGGCAGATTGGGTGAGAGAAAGGGAAACAGAGAGTGGAGAGGGTGCGGGTGTGTGTGGGGGTGGCAGATTGTCTGAAAGAAAGGGAAGCAGAGAGTGGAGACCGAACGGGTGTTTGTGAGGGAGGCAGATTGTCTGAGAGAAAGGGAAGCAGAGAGTGGAGACCCAGCGGGTGTGGGTGAGGGAGGCAGTTGTCTGAGAGAAAGGGAAGCAGAGTGTGGAGAGCGAGCGGGTGTGGGTGACGGAGGCAGATTGTCTGAGGGAAAGGGAAGCAGGGAGGGGGACCGAGCGGGTGTGGGTGTGGGAGGCAGATTGTCTGAGAGAAAGGGAAGCAGAGAGTGGAGAGCGAGTGGGTGTGGTTGAGGGAGGCAGATTGTCTGAGAGAAAGGGAAGCAGGGAGTTGGATCGAGCGGGTGTGGTTGTGGGAGGCAGATTGGGTGAGAGACAGGGAAGCAGAGAGTGGAGAGCGAGCGGGTGTGGGTGAGGGATGCAGATTGGGTGAGAGAAAGGGAAGCAGAGAGTGGAGAGTGAGCGCGTGTGGGTGAGGGAGGCAGATTGGTTGAGAGAAAGGGAAGCAGAGAGTGGAGACCGAGCGGGTGTGGGTGAGGGAGGCAGATTGGGTGAGAGAAAGGGAAGCAGAGAGTGGAGAGCGAGCGGGTGTGGGTGAGTGAGGCAGATTGTCTGAGAGAAAGGGAAGAAGAGAGTGGAGAACGAGCGGGTGTGGGTGAGGGAGGCAGATTCGGTGAGATAAAGGGAACCAGAGAGTGGAGAGCGAGCGGGTGTGGGTGAGGGAGACAGATTGTCTGAGTGAAAGGAAAGAAGAGAGTGGAGAGGGAGGTAGATTGTGTGAGAAAAAGTGAAGCAGAGATTGGAGAGCGAGCGGGTGTGGGTGTCCGAGAGGGAGGCAGATTGTCTGAGAGAAAGGGAAGGAGAGAATGGAGAGAGAGCAGGTGTGGGTGAGGGAGGCAGATTGTCTGTGAGAAAGGGAAGCAGAGAGAGGAGAGCGAGCGGGTGTGGGTGATGGAGGCAGATTGTCTGAGAGAAAGGGAAGCAGAGAGTGGAGACCGAGCGGATGTGGGTGAGGGAGGCAGATTCGGTGAGAGAAAGGGAATCTGAGAGTGGAGACCGAGCGGGGGTGGGTGAGGGAGGCAGATTGGGTGAGAGAAAGGAAGCAGAGAGTGGAGAGCGAGCGGGTGTGGGTGAGGGAGGCAGATTGTCTGAGAGAAAGAGAAGAAGAATGTGGAGAGCGAGCGGGTGGGGGTGACGGAGGCAGTTTTTCTGAGAGAAAGGGAACCAGAGAGTGGACAGAGACCGGGAGTGGGTGAGGGAGGCTGATTGTCTGAGAGAAAGGGAAGAAGAGAGAGGAGAGCGAGCGGGTTTGGTTGAGCGAGACAGATTGTCTGAGAGAAAGGGATGCAGAGAGTGGAGACCGAGTGGGTGTGGGTGAGGGAGGCATAATGTCTGACAGAAAGGGAAGCAGAGAGTGGAGGCCGAGCGGGTGTGGGTGAGGGAGGCAGATTGTCTGAGAGAAAGGGAAGCAGAGAGTGGAGTGCGAGCGGGTGTGGGTGAGGGAGGCAGATTGGGTGTGAGTAAGGCAAGCAGAGAGTGGAGAGCGAGCGGGTTTGGTTGAGGGAGGCAGACTGGGTGAGAGAAAGGTAAGCAGAGAGTGGAGAGCGTGCGTGTGTGGGTGGCGGAGGCAGATTGTCTGAGAGAAAGGGAAGCACAGAGTGGAGACCGAGCGGGTGTTTGTGAGGGAGGCAGATTGTCTGAGAGAAAGGGAAGCGGAGAGTGGAGACCGAGAGGGTGTGGGTGAGGGAGGCAGATTGTCTGAGAGAAAGGGAAGCAGAGAGTGGAGAGCGAATGGGTGTGGGTGAGGGAGGCAGATTGGGTGAGAGAAAGGGAAGCAAGGGGTTCAGACCGAGCGGGTGTGGGTGAGGGAGGCAGATTGTCTGAGAGAAAGGGAAGCAGAGAGTGCAGAGCGAGTGGGTGTGGGTGAGGGAGGCAGATTGTCTGAGAGAAAGGGAAGCAGAGAGTGGAGTGCAAGCGGGTGTGGTTGAGGGAGGCAGATTGGGTGTGAGAAAGGGAAGCAGAGAGTGGAGAGCGAGCGGGTGTGGGTGAGGGAGGCAGATTGGGTGAGAGAAAGGGAAGCAGAGATTGGAGAGCGTGCGGGTGTGGGTCGGGGAGGCAGATTGTCTGAGAGAAAGAGAAAAAGAAAGTGGAGAGCGAGCGAGTGGGGTTGACGGATGCAGTTTTTCTGAGAGATTGGGAGCCAGAGAGTGGACAGAGAGCGGGTGTGGGTGAGGGAGGCTGATTGTCTGAGAGAAAGGGAAGCAGAGAGAGGAGAGCGAGCGGGTGTGGGTGAGCGAGGCAGATTGTCTGTGAGAAAGGGATGCAGAGAGTGGAGACCGAGTGGGTGTGGGCGAGGGAGGCAGATTGTCTGAGAGAAAGGGAAGCAGAGAGTGGAGTGCGAGCGGTTGTGGATGAGGGAGGCAGATTGGGTGAGAGAAAGGGAAACAGAGAGTGGAGAGGGTGCGGGTGTGTGTGGGGGTGGCAGATTGTCTGAAAGAAAGGGAAGCAGAGAGTGGAGACCGAACGGGTGTTTGTGAGGGAGGCAGATTGTCTGAGAGAAAGGGAAGCAGAGAGTGGAGACCCAGCGGGTGTGGGTGAGGGAGGCAGTTGTCTGAGAGAAAGGGAAGCAGAGTGTGGAGAGCGAGCGGGTGTGGGTGACGGAGGCAGATTGTCTGAGGGAAAGGGAAGCAGGGAGGGGGACCGAGCGGGTGTGGGTGTGGGAGGCAGATTGGGTGAGAGAAAGGGAAGCAGAGAGTGGAGAGCGAGCGTGTGTGGGTGAGAGATGCAGATTGGGTGAGTGAAAGGGAAGCAGAGAGTGGAGAGTGAGCGCGTGTGGGTGAGGGAGGCAGATTGGTTGAGAGAAAGAGAAGCAGAGAGTGGAGACCGAGCGGGTGTGGGTGAGGGAGGCAGATTGGGTGAGAGAAAGGGAAGCAGAGAGTGGAGAGCGAGCGGGTGTCGGTGAGAGAGGCAGATTGAGAGAAAGGGAAGAAGAGAGGGGAGAACGAGCGGGTGTGGGTGAGGGAGGCGGTTTGGGTGAGATAAAGGGAACCAGAGAGTGCAGAGCGAGCGGCTGTGGGTGAGGGAGGCAGATTGTCTGAGTGAAAGGCAAGAAGAGAGTGGAGAGGAAGGTAGATTGTGTGAGAGAAAGTGAAGCAGAGATTGGAGAGCGAGCGGGTGTGGGTGACCGAGAGGGAGGCAGTTTGTCTGAGAGAAAGGGAAGCAGAGAGTGGAGAGAGAGCGGGTGTGGGTGAGGGAGGCAGATTGTCTGAGAGAAAGGGAAGCAGAGAGAGGAGAGCGAGCGGGTGTGGGTAAGGGAGGCAGATTGTCTGAGAGAAAGGAAAGCAGAGAGTGGAGACCGAGCGGGTGTGTGTGAGGGAGGCAGATTATGTGAGAGGAAGGTAAGCAGAGAGTGGAGACCGAGCGGGTGTGGGTGAGGGAGGCAGATAGTCTGCGAAAAAGGGAACCAGAGAATGGAGACCGAGCGAGGGTGGGTGAGGGAGGCAGATTGGGTGAGAGAAAGGAAGCAGAGAGTGGGGAGCGAGCGAGTGTGGGTGAGGGAGGCAGATTGTCTGAGAGAAAGAGAAAAAGAAAGTGGAGAGCGAGCGAGTGGGGTTGACGGATGCAGTTTTTCTGAGAGATTGGGAGCCAGAGAGTGGACAGAGAGCGGGTGTGGGTGAGGGAGGCTGATTGTCTGAGAGAAAGGGAAGCAGAGAGAGGAGAGCGAGCGGGTGTGGGTGAGCGAGGCAGATTGTCTGTGAGAAAGGGATGCAGAGAGTGGAGACCGAGTGGGTGTGGGTGAGGGAGGCAGATTGGGTGAGAGAAAGGGACGCAGAGAGTGAAGAGCGAGCGGTGTGGGTGTGGGAGGCAGATTGGATGAGAGAAAGGGAAGCAGAGAGAGGAGAGCGAGCTGGTGTGGGTGAGGGAGGCAGATTGTCTGAGAGAAAGGGAAGCAGAGAGTGGAGACCGAGCGTCTGTGGGTGAGGGAGGCATATTGTCTGAGAGAAAGTGAAGCAGAGAGTGGAGACCGAGCGGGTGTGGGTGAGGGAGGCAGATTGTCTGAGAGAAAGGGAAGCAGAGAGTGGAGAGCGAGCGGGTGTGGGTGAGGGAGGCAGATTGTCTGAGAGAAAGGGAAGCAGAGAGTGGAGTGCGAGCGGGTGTGGGTGAGGGAGTCAGATTGGGTGTGAGAAAGGGAAACAGAGAGTGGATAGCGAGCGGGTGTGGGTGAGGGATGCAGATTGGGTGAGAGAAAGGGAAGCAGAGAGTGGAGAGCGTGCGGGTGTGGGTGGGGTAGGCAGATTGTCTGAGTGAAAGGGAAGCAGAGAGTGGAGACCGAGCGGGTGTTTGTGAGGGAGGCAGTCTGCCTGAGAGAAAGGGTAGCAGAGAGTGGAGACCGAGCGGATGTGGGTGAGGGAGGCAGATTGTCTGAGAGAAAGGGAAGCAGAGAGTGGAGAGCGAGCGGGTGTGGGTGACGGAGGCAGATTGTCTGAGAGAAAGGGAAGCAGGGAGTTGGACCGAGCGGGTGTGGGTGTGGAAGGCAGATTGGGTGAGAGAAAGGGAAGCAGAGAGTGGAAAGCGAGCGGGTGTGCGTGAGGGAGGCAGATTGGGTGAGAGAAAGGGAAGCAGAGAGTGGAGAGTGAGCGGGTGTGGGTGAGGGATGCAGATTGTCTGAGAGAAAGGGAAGCAGAGAGTGGAGACCGAGCAGGTGTGGGGGAGGGATGCAGATTGTCTGAGAGAAAGGGAAGCAGAGAGTGGAGACCGAGCGGGTGTGGGTGAGGGAGGCAGATTGGGTGAGAGAAAGGGAAGCTGAGAGTGGAGACCGAGCGGGTGTGGATGAGGGAGGCAGATTGTGTGAGAAGGATGATGTGTAAAATACTAACATAATCTTAGACATAAGTGAAGGAGAGAGCGACTGAGTGACTGAGGGAGTGGGAGATGGAAATGTTGTGAAGGAAAGTGTGAGGGGCATAGAGTGTGAGAGAATGTGTGGGAGAGGGAAAGAGTGTGAGAGAAAGTGTCAGTGAGGGAGTTGTGTGAGAGGGAGGGAGGCATAGTGGGAGAGATATAGGGATGGAGAGAGTGTGAGAGAGGGACAGAGTGTGAGAGAAAGTGTCTAAAGGTGTGAGAGAGGGAGGGAGTGGGAGAGAGGGAGAGAGTGGAAGATGGGGAGAGTGTGAAAGTGGGAGAGAATGTGAGAGAGGGAGACAGTGTGGGACAGGGAGAGAGTGTGAGAGAGGAAGACAGTGTGGGAGAGGGAGGGAGTGTGAAAGGGGGACAGATTGTGAGAGAGGGAGAGATTTTGAGAGAGGGAGAAAGTGTGAGAGAGGGAGGGTGATCGAGGGAGGGTGAGAGAGTGAGAGAGTGTGAGAGTGAGACACTGTGAGAGAGGGAGGGAGTGTGAGAGAGAGAGTGTGTGAGAGAGGGAGACAGTGTGGGAGAGAGAGAGAGTGTGAGAGTGGGAGGGTGAGAGACGGAGGGTGAGAGAGTGAGAGAATGTGAGAGGCAGACAGTGTGGGAGAGAGTTAGAGTGTGAGAGAGTGAGGAAGAGGGAGTGAGAGAGTGCAAGGGAGAAAGAGTGTGAGGGAGTGTTCTTGGAGATATGGGGAACTAGGTCTCATATGGAAAACACAATCCCGATTAATACATTTGCTGAGTAAACACACTTGTTCCTAAATTATAAACTCAGATCCTGGATAAAGTAAATGTCCTTCATGCAGTATTCCACCATTTAAGTTGTGAATAACTGACAGAGTGTGAGAGGTCAGTCATTGTGCAGAGCTGGAATAAAACTTATCTTTCCCCAGTGAGAGGCCAGAAAGCAAACACGTGGCACAGCCGCTTTTAAAAATAATTGTAAGGCAACCTGAAAAAAGATAGACCTCCCTCAAATTATTAAATGTGCGTCTGCTTTTATTGGGAGCAACACAGATGTTCTCAACATTAAAAGCACAGACAGCGCCCAGGGTGAGGCAGATTGGAACTTACAATGAAGTTGATGCTGTGAAGTAAGCAGTGAGCTAACGCGGGCGCTGAGTTCACACATGGACACAGTGAATAGAAAGGATTACAGTGAGAATAGTCGCGGTGGTGGGTAACTTGGAGGGAACCTGCAGGTGTTGGTCCACATCATCTCACAGCCAGGCCACACCCAAAGCCTTAAAAGTGCGTGAAGTCCCGAAGGAGGACATTCATTCCTGGGGCTGGTTTAGCACACTGGGCTAAATCGCTGGCTTTTAAAGCAGACCAAGGCAGGCCAGCACCACGGTTCAATTCCTGTACCATCCTCCACGAACAGGGGCCGGAATGTGGCGTCTATGGGCTTTTCACACTAACTTCATTTGAAGCCTACTTGTGACAATAAGCGATTTTCATTTCATTTCATTCTGTTTGACCTCAGCGGCTCTATAGTTGAGCAGATTATTCAATCCGACTGCACCGCCCTTTCCCTGGAGACATACGTTTGATTTATGTCACTCCCACCAGTCCCTCTTAAACCACTGTTGTATCTGCCGGCACCAGTGTCCCAGGCCGTGCAGACCAGATCAGAACCACTCGCTGTGTGAATCGTTCAGAAGCAGTTTTCCCTTCGTGATGATTGGATTGACTGGGGCTGGGTTATTGGGAATAAAAGACGATGATGTGAGATTCGTTCCACACATTTAAGATTATATTAGTTTTGGATAATCTGGATGTAAATGAACTGTTTCCATGAACAATATAAATATCTGTTGGAAAGATGTAACTGAAATATATGATCATGCAGCTACATTCATCAGCGAGTAATGCAGAGCCGGAACTGATAACAAATGGCAACATGGGGAGACTACACGGTCACTCACACCTCCTCCACCATTCAATTTAATCACTGCTCAGCTTCTGCCTCAATGTCATTTCCCGCTTGTTCCTCACATCCTTTCATTACCTCATTTTCTGTAAGAATAATGGAGGCAGACACCCAAAGCAACATTTCAAACCGAGTTGGACATTTACGGCCATAAGACCATAAGACACAGGAGCTGAACTTGGTCACTAGGCCCAGCGAGCCTGCTCCGCCATTCAATCATGGCTGATATGTTTCTCATCCTCATTCTCCTACCTTCTCACCTTCTCCCCATAACCCCTGATCTCCTTATTAATCAAGAACCTATCTATCTCTGTCTTAAATACACTCAGTGATTTGGTCTCCACAGCTTTCTTTGGCAAAGAGTTCTACAGATTCACTACCCTCTGGCTGAATACATTCCTCCTCATCTCTGTTTTAAAGGATCGCCCCGTTAGTCTGAGATGGTGTCCTCTGGTTCTAGTTTTCCTACAAGTGGAAACACCCTCTCCACATCCACTCTGTCCAGGACTATCCTGGAAGTTTCAATAAGATGCCCCCTCATCCTTCTAAAGTCCAACGAGTACAGACCCAGAGTCTTCAACCGTTCTTCATACGACAAACTCTTCATTCCAGGGATCGTCCTAGTGAACCTCCTCTGGACCCTTGCCAAGGGAAGCACATCCTTCTTCAGATACGGGCTAAAACTGCTCACAATAATACAAATGGGGTCTGACCAGAACCTTATACAGCCTCAGAAGTACATCCCTGCTCTTGTACTCTCGCCCTCTCGACATGAATGCTAACATTGCAAGTGCCTTCATAACTGCCGACTGAACCTGCACGTTAACCGTAAGAGAATCGTGAACAAGGTCTCCCAAGTCCCTTTGTGCTTCTGATTTCAGAAGCATTTCCACATTTAGGGAATAGTCAATTCCTCCATACCTCCTTCTAAAGTGCATAACCTCACACTTTTCCACATTGTATTCCATCTGCCACTTTTCACAATCTCCCAGCCTCGAAGTCCTTCTGCAGCACCCCCCCCCCCCCCGCCCCCTTCCTCAATACTACCTGTCCCTCTACAGATCTTTGTATCATCTGCAAACTTCGCAACAGTGCCTTCGGTTCCGTTTTCCAGATCATTAATGTATATTGTGGAAAGTTGTGGTCCCAGCACAGACTCCAGAGGCACACGACTAGACACCGGCTGCCATCCTGAAAAAGGCCCCTTCTTGCCACTCTCTGCCTTCTGCCAGTCAGCCAATTCTTTTTCCATCCCAGGATCTTACCCTGAACACCATGGACTCTTAACCAATTTAACAGTCTGTAATGCGGCACTATGTCAAAGGCCTTCTGGAAATCTAAATAAATCACGTCCACTGGTTCTGCTTTGTCTAACTTCCTTGTTACTTCCTCAAAGAACTCCAACAGATTTGTCAGACATGACCTCCCCTTGACGAAGCCGTGCTGAATCAGTCCTATTTTACCATGCACTTCCAAGTACTCCGCAATCTCATCTTTAATAATGGATCAAAAATTTTACCAATGACTGAAGTCAGGCTAACCGGCCGATAATTTCCCGTCTTATGCCTCCCTCCCTTCTTAAACAGCAGTGCTACATTAGCCACTTTCCAGTCCTCTGGGACCCTTTCTGCCTTCAGTGATTCCTGAAAGATTACCACCACTGCCTCCACAATCTCCTCAGCTATCTTTTTTAGAACCCTGGGATGTACTCCATCCGGTCCAGGTCATTCATCCACCTTCAGACCTTTCATTGTCCGCAGAACCGTCTCCTTCGTGATGGCCACAGGACTCACCTCTGCCCCCTGGTTCTCCTGGAGCTCTGGCATCCCACTGGTGTCTTCCACCGTGAAGACTGATGCAAAGTAACTATACAGTTCGCCTGCCATTTCTTTGTTACCTATTATTACTTCTCCAGTCATATTTTCCACTGTTCAAATGTCTTTTTCTTGTCTCTCGCTTACCTTTTATATATTAAAAGAACATCTTCTTATCGTCTTTTACATTACTAACTAGCTTGGACTCATATTTCATCTCCTCCTCCTTTATTGCTTTTTCAGTTGTCTTCTGCTTGCTATTAAAGGCTTCCCAATCTTCCAGCATCACACTATTCCGCGCCACATTGTATGTTTTTTATTTGGCTTTACTGCTGTCCTTGACTTCCCTCGTGAGCCATGGATTCCTTGTTCTCCCCTTGGTATGTTTCCTCCTCCTTGGGATGAAATTCTGTTGTTCCTCCCGAATAACCCCCCAAAATACCTGCCATTGCTGTCCCACTGTCTTCCCTGCTCGGCTCCTTTTCCAATCAACTCTGAGCAGCTCCTCCCTCATGTCTTTGTAGTTACCCCTATTTAATTGTAATACTGTTGCATCTGATTGCAGCTTCTCCCTGTCAAACTGTAGGTTAAATTCTATCATATTGTGGTCACTGCTGCCTAAGGGCTCCTTCAACTTAAGTTCCCGAATCAAGTCTGCTTCATTACACATCACCAAATCCAGAATTGCCTGTTCCCTAGTCGGCTCTGTCACAGGCTGCAAAAAAAATCATCTCTTAGACTTTCCACAAATTCCTTTTCTTGGGATCCACGACCAACCTGATTTTTGCTGTCCACCTGCATATTGACGTCCCCCATGATTACATGCCTTTTCTATCTCCTGATTTATTTTCTGCTCCACATCTTGATTACTGCTCCGGGCCCTGCAACGAACTCCGATCAGAGTCTTTTTCTCTGTTCGAATCCTCAACTCTGCCCACTGGGATTCTATGCCTTCTGATCCTATATCGCTCCTTGCTATCGATTTAACTTAATTCCTTACTAACAATGCAACCCCGCCCCCTTTGCCCATCTGCCTGTCCTTTCGATAGAACACTTGCATATTTTGATGCCAGCCCTCATCACCTTGCAGCCACGTTTCTGTGATTCCAACAACATTGTACCAGCCAATTTCAATGTGCGCAACATGCACATTTACCTTGTTCTGTCTACTGCGCACATTTAGGTACATCACCCTCAATCCGGCATTGAAATGAAAATAAAAATCGCTTATTGCCACAAGTAGGCTTCAAATGAAGTTACTGTGAAAAGCCCCTAGTCGCCACATTCCGGCGCCTGTTCGGGGAGGCTGTTACGGGAATCGAACCGTGCTGCTGGCCTGTCTTGGTCTGCTTTCAAAGCCAGCGATTTAGCCCTGTGCTAAACAGCCCCTAATAGCATCTCCCTTCTCAAACTTGTCACCTTTTTTGCTCTGCCGGACGGTAATGTTGTTCAGGTATTTGTGTTCTCTATTTCTCAGATGTTGTTCAGGTATTTGTGTTCTCTATTTCCCCTTCAGTTATTACACCTTCTGAGCTACCGCTCTGGTTCCCACCCACTTTCATGTTAGTTTCAATTCTCCCGAGTGACACCAACAAACCTCCCAGCTAGGATAGTGATGCCCCTCCAGTTTAGATGCTGCCCGCCCTTCTTGTCCAGGTCCCACCTGTCCCGGAAGATAGCCCAATGGCCCAGAAATCTGAAATCCTCCCTCCTACACCACCAATTTAGCCACGTGTTTAGCTGGCCTATCCTCTTGTTTCTTGCCTCACTGTCACGGGGCACAGGGAGTAGTCCTGAGATTTCAACCCGAGAGGTCCTACTTTTTAGCTTACTGTCTAACTTCCTGACCTCCTTCTGCAGGACTCCATCACTCTTCCTGCGGATGTCGTCAGTACCGATGTGAACTAAGACCTCTGGCTGTTCACCCTCCCCCTTCAGGACGTTCTGTATTCGTTCAGCGACAACCTTGACCCTGACACCAGGGAGACAACATACCAACCTGGAGTCTCTTTCCTGTCCACTGAAGCGCCTATCTGTGCCCCTTACTCTCGAGTCCCTACAACTATCGCTTTCCTGCTCGTTGCCCTCTCCTGCTGAGTAACAGAGCCAGTTGTAGTGCCACTATTCTGGCTGCTGTTGTTTTCCCTGATAGTCTATCCTCCCAAATGTATCCAACACAGTATACCTATTAGAGAGTGGGACAGCCACAGGGGATTCCAGCGCTGACTGCCTGCCCTTTCCAGCAGTCATCCACCCAACTATCTGCCTGCACCTTCGGTGTGACCACGTCTCCAGATCGTCTATCTATGATGCTTTCCGCCACCTGCATGCTCCTCAGTGCATCCAATTGTTGCTCGAACCGAACCACGCGGTCTGTGAGGAACTGCCATCAGCTACACCTGCTGCAGACGTAGTCGACCAGAGCGCTGGAAGCGTCATGGTTCTCCACATCTCACAGTTAGAGCACTGCACCCCCTGAGTGACATTTATGCACTAGTTAATTCATTCAATATAATCATTTTATTGCTATCAGATTTAGTTACAATTAACTATATGGTCCTGGCGCTGGATTTTTACTGTAAATTAAATGTTAAATTCTAATCCCTGCTCTCAGGTTTAGTTACTCCTCTGCCCATCCTGCTCTCAGGTTTAGTTACTCCTCTGCCCATTTAATGAATTAGTTGCTGCAGTTGTATAGAACCTTAATTACATGAGTAATACATGAGTAGAATGGGAATACAGGGATATGGATCACAGGAAGTGCAGAAGATTATAGGTCAGATGGGCAGCATGTTCAGCACAGGCTTGAGGGCCGAAGAGCCAATATCAATGATATACTTTTATTTGAGCTTTGTTCTTTGTTCTAACTATTTGTATCAGGTATTGCTGAGTCTGGAGTCCAAAATCGCAATCAATAGTATATTTTACAAGGGTTTGTCTTGAACAACGGGCACGAGGTAATGGGACTGAGAGACTGGAGGAGATAATCCCACACCTTCCGGGCCAGACAGCGGAATACAAGGCATCACGTGTTCAACTATTAATCGAATAATAATAATCTTTATTAATCATAATAATCTTCATTGTCACAAGTAGTCTTACATTAACACTGCAATGAAGTTACTGTGAAAAGCCCCTAGTCGCCACACTCCGGCCCGTGTTCGGGTACACAGCTCACAACACGTCTTTCGGGACCTGTGGGAGGAAACCGGAGCACCCAGAGTAAAACCACGCACACACGGGGGGGAACGTGCAGACTCCACACAGACAGTGACCCAAGCCGGGAATCGAACCTGGGACCCCGGAGCTGTGAAGCCACTGCGCTAACCACTGTGCTATCATGCCGGCCTTCAAATCAGGAATCCTGAAGAATTGGGAGAGTGTCGGTATCACGGAGAGCTATGGATCTGCTGTGTAATACTGAGAAATAAATCACCAAGGCCATGGCAGGGTTTGATTCTCCTACAATCCGCCAGCTCCAATCTTAACCATCACATTAGACCCCGGCATTGATTAGTCCATTAAACCTGGGGAACAGACTCTAATTGATGAATAATGAATGGAAACAATGGTTGATCACTCTCTTATTGTGAAACAGTCAGTATTTTCCCGAGTTGAAACACTAGAGGATACAGAAGGGACACAAAAGGACCAGTCTGCCCAACAACACCAGCGGGAGCTTGTAGTTATCCAGTTGTGGCAGTCAGATAGCCTGAATAATTTAAATAAATAGGTAACACAATATATAATAGTTTCTCAGCCCATTACTTCCCGGATTCCATCATTCAAATTACTGCGATGTCTTCAGTAGAAACAGGCAGAGATATCACATGGAATTCCAGCATATAAAGCAGTGATATTTCTCGTAACTAATGGAATTAAAACCTGAAAAATAATTACTGGTACTCATCGACATTTCCAAATGCACATTATTGTGAAAAGCATTAAGATTTCTAGATATATTCAGTGATCATTGGACTGAAAACAATCATGTTCCTGGCATGATGATTCCATAGAAAGATAATCACAGTTTAGTTAATTGTGAGCAGAAATGTGCATGTTCAATTTATTATGTTGTTATAGTAAGGTCAGGAATTACTGACGCTATTTGAAAGAACAATCTTATTATGAATATTGTCTGAACAATATTCATTTACGCCTCTGATTACTGGAATAATCAATCCTTCAATAATCACTTTAAAAGTTGCAATTAGATGTTTTTCGTTATTTACTGTGTTCAATGGACTGAAAACGAATGTGTTGCTTTCTATCAATGTTGTGCAAACATGATAAGACCATAAGGCATAGGAGTGGAAGTAAGGCCATTCGGCCCATCGAGTCCACTCCACCATTCAATCATGGCTGATTTCAACTCCATTTACCCGCTCTCTCGCTATAGCCCTTAATTCCTCGAGAAATCAAGAATTTATCAACTTCTGTCTTAAAGACACTCAACGTCCCGGCCTCCACTGCCCTCTGTGGCAATGAATTCCACAGACCCACCACTCTCTGGCTGAAGAAATTTCTCCTCATCTCTGTTCTAAAGTGACTCCCTTTTATTCTAAGGCTGTGCCCCCGGGTCCTAGTCTCCCCTGCTAATGGAAACAACTTCCCTACATCCACCCTATCTAAGCCATTCATTATCTTGTAAGTTTCTATTAGATCTCCCCTCAACCTCCTAAACTCCAATCAATATAATCCCAGGATCCTCAGACGTTCATCGTATGTTCATAGAATCATAGAAGTTTACAGCATGGAAACAGGCCCTTCGGCCCAACCAGTCCATGCCGCCCAGTTTTTTACCATTAAGTATGTTAGGCCTACCATTCCTGGGATCATCCGTGTGAATCTCCGCTGGACCCGCTCCAGTGGCAGTATGTCCTTCCTGAGGTGTCCTTCATGATGGTGCAATATATGTCATCCTGACTCCATCATTGGATTTCAGAGATCATAGAATTTACAGTGCAGAAGGAGGCCATTCGGCCCACCGAGTCTGCACCGGCTCTTGCAAAGAGCACCCTACCCAAGCCCACACCTCCACCCTATCCCCATAACCCAGTAACCCGTCTAAGCGAAGAGCAATTTAGCATGGCCCATCCACCTAACCTGCACATCTTTGGACTGTGGGAGACAATCAGAGCTCCCGGAGGAAACCCACGCACACACGGGGAGAACGTGCAGGCTCTGCACAGACAGTGACCCAAGCGGGAATCGAACCTGGGACCCTGGCGCTGTGACGTCATAGTGGTAACCACTATGCTACCGTGCTGCCCGATTTGCTCAGTTTTCTTTGGTAGAAACAGGCAGAGAGAATTCTCACACTATTCAGCCATGGCACAACTATGATTAATGGAATTAAATCCTGAGATATAATTGCTGGTATCATAGACATGGGAAATATTTCCTAATACATATTACTGTGGGAAGTTAAAAGATTTATTCATACCGTTAGTGATGAATGGATTACTCAGTATCTTGCCATGATAATTCACTTGGAAAATGACCATCGGTTTAGTGTCCTGTACCCGATTCTCTGTCCCGCCAGCCCCGTTATCCGGCGCGGCGCACCCACCGCCACAACGCGATTCTCCGTTCCCACAGCCGGTCAATGAGGTTTCCCATTGTGACCACACCACGCCATCGAGAAACCCGCCGACATGGGTGTGCTGCCGGCGGAATTGGAGGATGCTGCCGAGGGAGAATCCCATTGATTGGGATTGTGAGCTGAACAAATGCATTTTTAATTGATGCTATTATTGTTGTGTGGTCAGGAATTACAGATTCTATTCCACTGAATAACAATCTCAATTTGATTATGGTCTGAACAGTAATTAGAAACCGCCTGTGATTATTGCAATGAACAATCCTTTGACAATCACAGTGAAAGATGCAATGAAATGTTTTTAGTTACTTGCTGTGTTTAATGGACTGAAAACTAATTTGGTATTTTCTCTCAATGTTGCACAAATAATAATTAGTTGTGTAATGCTTGTTGGACTTTAACATAATGAGCTGTTCACTGATTTAATTCAACCTCGCAATGAATGAATGAGATAATTGTTTATTGGACCAAACAATCAAATCAAGTTCACTCTGATTATTGGGATGAACGGTGTTAACAGGTGATTAATCTTCCACAGAAAATGATTATTTAATTCAAGTAAAAAGCACAAATCCATCAGAATTTCACCAGTTTAAAGACATTTAATGTTGGGTCTCTGGCAAGCATTGAATACAACATTCTGAGCCATTTTAACAGCAAGTTCTTCCATATTCGCTTTGATTATTGGGTGCAATGATTAAAAGTTAGTTACTTTAACTCTTGGACTGATGAAGAATTTGCTCTTTCCTTTTATCCGGAATCCAAGCAGCAGAAAAATTGTTGGCCCTCAGGCCAATCTCAACGAAAGGACATTTGAAAAGGGACCTGTTGCAGAGACTGATGTTATCTCCAAATCCCGCAGCCCACCCACCCCTCTCTGGGGTTGGGTGATATCTGGCGTTGGGTGATATCTGGTGTTGGGTGATCTCTGGGGTTGGGTGATCTCTGGGGTTGGGTGATCTCTGGGGTTGGGTGATCTCTGGGGTTGGGTGATATCTGGGGTTGGGTGATTTCTGGGGTTGGGTGATATCTGGGGTTGGGTGATATCTGGGGTTGGGTGATCTCTGGGGTTGGGTGATATCTGGGGTTGGGTGATCTCTGGCATTGGGTGATATCTGGGTTTGGGTGATCTCTGGGGTTGGGTGATCTCTGGTGTTGGGTGATCTCTGGGGTTGGGTGATCTCTTCGGTTGGGTGATCTCTGGGGTTGGGTGATCTCTGGGGTTGGGTGATATCAGGGGTTGGGTGATTTCTGGGGTTGTATGATATCTGGGGTTGGGTGATATCTGGGGTTGGGTGATCTCTGGGGTTGGGTGATATCTGGGGTTGGGTGATCTCTGGCATTGAGTGATATCTGGGTTTGGGTGATCTCTGGGGTTGGGTGATCTCTGGGGTTGGGTGATCTCTGGGGTTGGGTGATATCTGTGGTTGGGTGATTTCTAGGGTTGGGTGATATCTGGGGTTGGGTGATCTCTGGGGTTGGGTGATATCTGGGGTTGGGTGATCTCTGGGGTTGGGTGATCTATGGGTTTGGGTGATCTCTGGGGTTGGGTGATATCTGGGGTTGGGTGATCTCTGGCATTGGGTGATATCTGGGTTTGGGTGATCTTTGGGGTTGGGTGATCTCTGGTGTTGGGTGATCTCTAGGGTTGGGTGATCTCTGGGGTTGGGTGATCTCTGGGGTTGGGTGATCTCTGGGGTTGGGTGATATCTGGGGCTGGGTGATTTCTGGGGTTGGGTGATATCAGGGGTTGGGTGATATCTGGGGTTGGGTGATCTCTGGGGTTGGGTGATATCTGGGGTTGGGTGATCTCTGGCATTGGGTGATATCTGGGTTTGGGTGATCTCTGGGGTTGGGTGATCTCTGGGGTTGGATGATCTCTGGGGTTGGGTGATATCTGTGGTTGGATGATTTCTGGGGTTGGGTGATATCTGGGGTTGGGTGATCTCTGGGGTTGGGTGATATCTGGGGTTGGGTGATCTCTGGGGTTGGGTGATCTATGGGGTTGGGTGATCTCTGGGGTTGGGTGATATCTGGGGTTGGGTGATCTCTGGCATTGGGTGATATCTGGGTTTGGTTGATTTCTGGGGTTGGGTGATCTCTGGGGTTGGGTGATCTCTGGGGTTGGGTGATCTCTGGGGTTGGGTGATATCTGGGGTTGGGTGATTTCTGGGGTTGGGTGATATCTGGGGTTGGGTGATCTCTGGGGTTAGGTGATATCTGGGGTTGGGTGATATCTGGGGTTGGGTGATATCTGGGGTTGGGTGATCTCTGGGGTTGGGTGATCTCTGGGGTTGGGTGATATCTGGGGTTGGCTGACCTCTGGGGTTTGGTAATCTCTGGGTTTGGGTGATCTCCGGGGTTGGGTGATATCTGGCGTTGGGTGATATCTGGGGTTGGGTGATATCTGGTGTTGAGTGATCTCTGGGGTTGGGTGATATCTGGGGTTGGGTGATATCTGGTGTTGGGTGATATCTGGGGTTGGGTGATCTCTGGCATTGGGTGGTATATGGGTTTGGGTGATCTCTGGGATTCGATGATAACCGGGGTTCGGTGATATCTAGTGTTGGGTGATATCTTTGGTTGGGTGATATCTGGGCTTGGGTGATCTCTGGGGTTGGGTGATATCTGGGCTTGGGTGATCTCTCGAATTGGGTGATAACTGGGGTTGGGTGATATCTGGGGTTGGGTGATATCTGGGGTTGGGAGATCACTGCCATCAGGTGATATATGGTGTTGGGTGATCTCTGGGATTGGGTGATATCTGGGGTTGGGTGATATCTGGGGTTGGGTGACATCTTTGGTTGGGTGATATCTGGGATTGGGTGATCTCTAGGGTAGGGTGAAATCTGGGGTTGGATGATCTGTGAGGTTGGGTGATATCTGGGGTTGGGTAATATCTGGGGTTGGGTGATATCTTGGGTTGGGTGATATCTGGGGTTGGGTGATATCTGGGATTGGGTGCTTTCTGGGATTGGTTGATATCTGGGGTTGGGTGATATCTGGGATTGGGTGATATATTTGGTTGGGTGATATCTGGAGTTGGGTGATCTCTGGGGTTGGGTGATATCTGGGGTTTGTTGATATTTGGGTTGGGTGATATCTGGGGTTGGGTGGTATCTTTTGTTGGGTGATACCTGGGTTTGGGTGATCTCTGGGGTAGGGTGATCTCTTGCATTGGGTGTTATCTGGGGTTGGGGGGTAACTGGGGTTGGGTGATAACTGGGGTTGGGTGATATCTGGGGTTGGGTGATATCTATGTTTGTGTGATCTCTGGGGTTGGGTGATATCTGGGGTTGGGTGATATCTGGCGTTGGCTGATATATTTGGTTGGGTGATCGCTTGGCTTGGGTTATATCTGGGGTTGGGTCATATCTGGGGTTGGGTGATATTGGGGGGGGTGATATGCGATGGGTGCTGATATCCGTTCAGCGGTGATGTTTGGCGGGTGGGCATGAATTCCAGGCTGGGTTCATATCCGAGGTGGGATGAGGATGACATATTAATAATAATAATCGCTTATTGTCATAAGTATATTTCACTCAAGTCACAGTGAAAAGCCCATAGTCGCCATATTCCGGCGCCTGTTTGTGGAGGCCGGCAGGGGAATTAATCCCGCACTGCTCGCATTGTTCTGCATTGCACGACAGCTAATTAGCCCACTGAGCTAAACCAGCCCATACTGGGCTGATTCGGGTGTGGTGGGTGTGTCATCGGAAACACTTGCTGGGTGCATCCGGGGGTTGCGGGTATTAATCAGGGTGATAATATCGAGAGTCGTTATATCTGTGGACTGACATACAAGGGGAGGGGGTGATATCGGGGTGGGGGTGATATCGGGGAGTGGGTGATATCGGGGTGGGGGTGATATCGAGGAGGGGGTGATATCGCGGAGGGGGTGATATCGGGGAGGGGGTGAAATCGGGGAGGGGGTGATATCGGGGAATGGGCTGATATCGGGGGGGGGTGATATCGGGGAGGGGGTGATGTCGGGGTGGGGGTGGTGTCGGGTTGGGGTGATATCGGGGCGGGGGTGATATCGGCGAGGGAGTGATATCGGGGAGGTTGTGGTATCGGGGAGGGGGTGATATCGGGGAGGGAGTGATACCGGGGTGGGGGTGATATCTGGGAGGGGCTCATATCGGGGAGGGGGTAATATCGGCGAGGATGTGATATCGGGGAGTAGGTGACAGCGGGGAGGGGGTGATATCGGGGAGGGGGTGATATCGGGGTGGGGGTGATACCGGGGAGGAGGTGATATCGGGGAGGGGGTGATATCGGGGTGGGGGTAAAATCGGGGCGGGGGTGCTATCGGGGAGGGGCTGATATTGGGGTGAGGGTGATATCGGGGAGGGGGTGATATCGGGAGGGGGTGATATCTGGGAGGGGGTGATATCGGGGTGGGGGTGATAGCGTGGCGGGAGTGGTATTGGGGAGGGGGTGATATCGGGCTGGGGATGATATCGGGATGGGGATGATATCGTGGAGGGGGTGATATCGGGGAGGGGGTGATATCGGGGAGAGGGTGAAATCAGGGAGGGGGTGATATTGGGGAGGGGGTGATATCGGGGAGGGGGTGATTTCGGGGAGGGGGTGATATCGTGGAGGGGCTGATATCGGGGAGCGGGTGATATCGGGGAGGGGTGATATCGGGGGGGGGGTGATATCGGGGAGAGACTGATATCGGGGAGGGGTGATATCGGGGAGGGGCTAATATCGGGGAGGGGGTGATATCGGGGTGGGGTTAATATCGGGGTGGGCGTGATATCGGGGAGGTGGTGATATCGGGGTGGGCGTGATATCGGGGTGGGCGCGATATCGGGAGGGGTGATATTGGGGAGGAGGTTATATCGGGGAGGGGGTGATATCGGGGTTGGGTGATATCGGGGATAGGGAGAAATCGGGGAGGGGGTGATATCGGGGAGGGGGTGATATCGGGGTGGGTTGATATCGGGGAGGGGGTGATATCGGGGTGGGGGGATATCGGGGAGTGGGTGATATCGGGGTGGGGGTGATATCGTGGAGGGGGTGATATCGGGGTGGGGGTGATATCCGGGGGGGTTGATATCCGGGGTGGGGGGGGCACTGCTGCGGTGTCTATTGAGACACAACAATCCCGAAGACTCCCAAAATGGGTCCAATGGGCTGCAGAAGCCGCCACTGCGCCTCTGCCACACCCATCCCACCATCCCCTGCGCGCTGGCGGCACCAATCTTGTGTTTCCAGGGGGACCCCCGGCAGCCATCCTGTGTTACCATGGGAGACTCCCGGTGGCCATCTTCTGTTTCCAGGGGAGACACACGGCAGCCATCTTATGTTGCCTGGGGAGACTCCCCGCAGCTATCTTGTGTTGCCCGGGGTGACTCCCCGCAGCCATCTGTGTTGCCAGAGGAGACTCCAGGTGGCCATCTTTTGTTGCCAGCGGTGGGGGGACATCGGCCTCTGGCGGCAGGGAGGGGGCCAGCAGATGGTGAGCAGTGAGTGCGGGTGGAGCTGAGTCTGACTCTGTCTCTGCCTGTGTCTCTGTCTGTGTCTCTGTGTCTCTGTCTGTATCTGTCTGTGTCTCAGGCTGTTTCTCTGTCTGTGTCTCAGGCTGTGTCTGTGATTCTGTCTGTGTCTCTGTCTGTGTCTCTGTTTTGCCTGTGTCTGTCTCTGTATCTCAGTCTGTGTTTGTGACTCTGTGTCTGTCTCTGTCTGTGTCCCTGTCTCTGTCTGTGCCTGTGTCTCTGTCTGTATCTCTGTCTGTATCTCTGTCTGTGTCTCTGTGTCTGTCTGTGTCTGTCTGCATCTCTGTCTGTGTCCCTGTGTCTGAGTGTGTCTCTGTGTCTGTCTGTGTCTCTGTGTCTCTCTGTGTCTCTGTCTTTGTCTATGTCTGTGTCTGTGTCTCAGTCTCTGTCTGTATCTCTGTCTGTATCTCTGTATGTGTCTCGGAGTGTGTCTGTGTCTCAGTCTCAGTCTCTGTCTGTATCTCTGTCTGTGTCTCTGTCTGTGTCTGTCTGTGTCTCAGTCTCTGTCTCTGTCTGTGTCCCTGTCTGTGTCTGTGTCTCTGGCTGTGTCTCTGTCTGTGTCTCTCTGTACCTCTGTGTCTGTCTGTGTCTCAACCTCTGTCTGTACCTCTGTCTGTGTCTCTGGCAGTGTCCCTGTGTCTCAGTCTCTGTCTCTGTCTGGGGCACATTCTGCTGCACAGACTGTGTTTAAGTGTGAGGCACACAGCCAGCTGATCGGCATTGGGGGACTCACACACCCAGCTGATCGGCAATGGGGGAGGCACACACCCAGCTGCTCGGCATTGGGGAGTCACACACCCAGCTGATCGGCATTGGGGGAGTCACACACCCAGCTGATCGGCAATGGGGGGGGGGGGGAAACACACACCCTGCTGATCAGCCATGGGGGAAGCACACTCCCAGCTGATCGGCAATGGGGGGAAGCACACTCCCAGCTGATCGGCAATACGGGGAAGCACACACACAGCTGATGGGCCATGGGGAGTCACACTGAACCAGCTGATCGGCCATGGAGGAGTCACAATGAACCAGCTGATCGGCCATGGGGGAGTCACACTAACCCAGTTGATCGGCCATGGGGTAGTCACGCTGACCCAGCTGATAAGCCATGGGGGAGTCACACAGACCCAGCTAATCGGCCATGGGGGAGTCACACTGACCCAGCTGTAGGCCATGGGGGAGTCACACTGACCCAGCTGATCGGCCATGGGGGAGTCACACTGACCCAGCTGATCGGCCATGGGGGAGTCACACCCACCCACCGACAGTCTCTCCTGGTAATGCAGAATGGTAAATCTCTGCCTGTATCTGTCCCTCTCTCTGTCTGTGTTTCTGTCTTAGTTTCTGTCTGTTTCTCTGTCTGCGTCTGTGTCTGTGGCAGTCTCTGTATGTGTCTCTGTCTGTGTCTCTGTCTATATCTGTGCCTGTGTCTCTGTCTGTGCCTTTGTCCCTGTCTCTGTCTGTGTCTCAGTCTGGGTCTCTGTCTGTGCCTGTGTCTCTGTCTGTGCCTGTGTCCCTGTCTCTGTCTGGGTCTCTGTCTGTGTCTCCGTCTGTGTCTGTGTCGGTGTCTCTGTCTGTGTCTCCGTCTGTGTCTGTGTCGGTGTCTTTGTCTGTGTCGCTGTCTGTGTTTGTGATTCTGTCTCTGTCTCCGTCTGTGTGTATGTCTGTGTCTGTGTCTCTGTCTGTCTGTGTCTCTGTCTGTGCCTCCGTCTGTGCCTGTGTCTCCGTCTGTGTCTCTGTCTGTGTCTCTGTCTGTGTCTCTGTCTGTGTCTGTGTCGTTGTCTGTGTCGGTGTCTGTGTCTCTGTGTCTGCCTGTGTCCCTGTATCTGTCTGTGTTTCAGCCTGGGTCTCTGTGTCTCTGAATCTGACTGCGTTTCTGTCTGTGTCTCTGCATGTGTGTTTCTCTCTCTCTCGGTCTGTGTCTGTCTGTGTTTCTGCCTGTGTCTCTGTCTGTGCCTGTGTATCTGTCTGTGTCTGTATCTCTGTCTATGACTGTGTCTCCGTCTGTGTCTGTGTCGGCGTCTGTGTCTGTGTCTCTGTGTCTGCCTGTGTCCCTGTATCTGTCTGTTTCTCAGCCTGGGTCTCTGTTTGTGTCTCTGAATCTGACTGCGTTTCTGTCTGTGTTTCTGTCTGTGTCTCTGTCTCTGTCTGTGTCTGTGTATCTATCTGTGTCTCTGTCTGTGTCGGTGTCGGTGTCGGTGTCTGTGTCTCTGTCTTTGTTTCCGTCCGTGTCTCCGTCTGTGTCTCCGTCTGTGTCTCTGCCTGTGGCTGTGCCTGTGCCTGTGTCTCTGTCCGAGTATCTGTTTGTGTCTGTGTCTCTGTCTGTGTTTATGTCTGTCTGTGTCCCTGTCTGTATCTCTCTCTCTCTGTCTGTGTCCCTGTTGTGGCTGTGTCTGTGTCTCTATATGTGTCTATATCTGTGTCTCTGTCTGTGTTTCTGTCTGTGTCTCTGTCTGTGTCTCTGTCTGTGTCCCTGTCTGTGTCTCTTTCTCTGTTTGTGTCTGTCTCTGTATCTCTGTCTGTATCTCTGCCTGTGCCACTGCCTCTGTCTCTGTCTGTGTCTCTGTCTGTTTCTGTGTGTGTGTCTCTGTCTGTCTCTGTACCTCTGTCTGTGTCTCTGTCTGTGCCACTGCCTCTGTCTCTGTCTGTGTCTCTGTCTGTTTCTGTGTGTGTGTCTCTATCTGTGTCTCTGTGTCTCTGCCCCTGTCTGTGTCTGTTTCTGCCTGTGTCTCTGTCTGTGTGTGCGTCTAAGCCTCTGTCTGTGTCTATGTCTCTGTCTGTGTCCCTGTATCTGTCTGTGTCTCTGTCTGTGTCTCTCTGTGCCTCTGTCTGTGTCGTTGTGTCTGTCTGTGTCTCAGTCTCTGTCTGGGGCACATTCTGCTGCACAGACTGTGTTTAAGTGTGAGGTACATACCCTGCTGATCGCTAATTGGGGGAAGCACACCCCCCGTGATCGGCAATGCGGGGAAGGACACACCCAGCTGATCGGCAATGCGGGGATGCACAAACCCAGCTGATCGGCAATGCGGGGAAGGACACACCCAGCTGATCGGCAATGGGGGACGCCGCACACCCAGCTGATCAGCAATGCGGGGAAGCACACACCCAGCTGATCGGCAATGCGGGGAAGCCGCACACCCAGCTGATCGACAATGGGGAGGGGGGGACACACACCCAGCTGATTGGCCATGGAGGAAGTCGCACCCACCCACCGATAGTCCTGGTAATGCAGAATGGTAAATCAGGGTGAGGCTGGCTGGGGATGGTCAGTTTTACCGGCAGTGCGAGGAGAGATATGCCGTGTGGGTGGGGTTTCCTCTCAGGGTTTAATGAATTGATGAATTGAACTAAAGGGACCTTTCAGCACATTCTTCAACTGCTGCCTGAACTGAGTCTGTGTCACGGCGTAAATCGCAGTGTTTGTGCAGCAACTCAGGAGCTGCAGCATGAAGCCCAATTCCATAACATAAAAATCTAACCATACAGACTGATACCCCAGATAGAACATCCGGCTCCATATAGAATAAACCATTAACGTTGACCATAACAGGATGAAATTGGCCGAGATAATAAAGAGTAAAATGATGGATTTCCTCCGACTCTCCATCTCTGGGTCTCTGGGACTATGCTCACCGCTGTGAGCCCGGAGTCTCCTGCGGGCCCTGCTGCTCAGGACAATGTGTCTAACGGTGAGAACATTGAGCAGCAGAATCAGTGCGAATGGAACACACGGGGTTAGAATGTGGTGGAGGAACTCGATTGGTCCCCAAGCCGCAGAGGACTGAAGAGCCATTGTGACAGCACAAAACCAGGGCTCGTTCCACAGCCAATACTGACCGGGCAACATAACCCCCCAGGAAATGTCCTTCAAACAGCTCAGCACAGCCACTGTTCCTAGAACCACAGCCGCCGTTTTCTCGCTGCAATATTTACTTTTCAGCTTCGGGCAACAAATGGCCACAAATCGATCAAAGGTGAAAGTGACGGTGAACCAGACAGAACAGTCAGTTGCTGCATAAAGCAGGGCGGCGTGGATATTACACACGGGGATGGACTGCACGAAAATAAAGTGTTCCCTAAAAACAATGGGAATGTGTCTCAATATCAGGTCGAGAATAACGACCAGTAGATCCCCCACTGCCATGGCCAACAGGTAACAAGTCACACATTCGGACAGCCCACAGTTTCTTCTCTTCAGGATCACAATTGTGATGAGGTTCGCTGTGAGGAAGGGAAATACACAATGAAATTATACATCAGCCTGGGAAAGACATCACAAGTATGGTCAACGTGGTGTTGAGGAAGTCAAATAAATATATACAAATACACACACACACACATACAGAGACAGTAACACACACAGACAGTAATACACTCACACACACGCACACAGACACCAACACACTCACACATATAGACACTGACACACAAACACACACATACAGAGACAGCAACACACTCACACATACAGACACTGACACACAAACACACACATACAGAGACAGTAACACACTCACACAGACACTAACACACTCAAACACACATACGGAGACAGTAATACACTTACACACATTCACTGACACACTCACACACACAGGCAGTAATAAACTTACACACACAGACAGAGACAATAATGCACTCAGACACTAACACACTCACACACACATACAGAGACAGTAATACACTCACACTCACACAGACACTACTACACACATACAGTAATACACTCACACACACACAGATAGAGACAGTAATGCACTCACGCAGACACTAACACACTCACACACACATACAGAGACAGAAATGCACTTACGCTCACACAGACACTAACACACACACATACAGTAATACACTTACACACACACAGACAGAGACAGTAATACACTCACACTCACACAGACACTAACACACAGTAATACACACACACAGAGACAGTAATACTCACACAGACACTAACACACTCACACACCCATACAGAGACAGTAATACACTCACACACACAGACACAGACACACACTCACACACACATACATTAATACACTGACACACACACAGACACTAACACACACACACAGTAATACACTCACACGCACACACATACAGAGACAGTAATACACTCACACAGACACTAACACACATATACAGAGCCAGTAATACACTCACAATAACACAGACACTAACACACACATACAGTAATACACTTACACACACACAGTAATACCCTCACACAAACACTAACACACACACATATACAGAGACAGTAATACACTCACACTCACACAGACACTAACACACACACACAGTAAAACACTCACACACACAGAGACAGTAATACACTCACACAGACACTAACACACACACACAGTAATATACTCACACACACACACAGACAGAGACAGGAAGACACTCACACTCACACAGACACTAACACACACAGTAATACCCACACACACACACACAGAGACAGTAATGCCCTCACACTCACATAGACACTAGCACACTCACACACACACATACAGTAATACACTCACACACACATACAGAGACAGTAATTCACTCACACACGCACAGACAGGGGCAGTAATACACACCCACACAGACACTAACAAACACACTCACATACAGTAATACACTCACACACACACACACAGAGACAGTAATATACTCACAATCACACAGACACTGACACTCTCACACACACATGCAGAGACAGTAATACACACACACATACAGAGACAGTAATAGACTCTCACACACACACACACATACAGAGACAGTAATACACTCACACTCACACAGATACTAACACTCGCACACACACAGAGAGAGTAATACACTCAAAGAACAACAAAGAACAAAGAAATGTACAGCACAGGAACAGGCTCTTCGGCCCTCCAAGCCCGTGCCGACCATGCTGCCCGACTAAACTGCAATCTTCTACACTTCCTGGGTCCGTATCCTTCTATTCCCATCCTATTCATATATTTGTCAAGATGCCCCTTAAATGTTCCTATCGTCCCTGCTTCCAGTACCTCCTCCGGTAGCGAGTTCCAGGCACCCACTACCCTCTGCGTAAGAAAATTGCCTCGTACATCTACTCTAAACATTGCCCCTCTCACCTTACACCTATGCCCCCTAGTAATTGACCCATCTACCCTGGGGAAAAGCCTCTGACTATCCACTCTGTCTATGCCCCTCATAATTTTGTATACCTCTATCAGGTCTCCCCTCAACCTCCTTCGTTCCAGTGAGATCAAACCGAGTTTATTCAACCGCTCCTCATAGCTAATGCCCTCCATACCAGGCAACATTCTGGTAAATCTCTTCTGCACCCTCTCTAAAGCCTCCACATCCTTCTGGTAGTGTGGTGACCAGAATTGAACACTATACTCCAAGTGTGGCCTAACTAAGGTTCTATACAGCTGCAACATGACTTGCCAATTCTTATACTCAATGCCCCGGCCAATGAAGGCAAGCCTGCCGTATGCCTTCTTGACTACCTTCTCCACCTGTGTCGCCCCTTTCAATGACCTGTGGACCTGTACTCCTAGATCTCTTTAACTTTCAATACTCTTGAGGGTTCTACCATTCACTGTATATTCCCTACCTGCATTAGACCTTCCAAAATGCATTACCTCACATTTGTCCGGATTAAACTCAATCTGCCATCTCTCCGCCCAAGTCTCCAGACAATCTAAATCCTGCTGTATCCTCCGACAGTCCTCATCGCTATCCGCAATTCCACCAACCTTTGTGTCGTCTGCAAACTTACTAATCAGACCAGTTACATTTTCCTCCAAATCATTGATATATACTACAAAGAGCAAAGGTCCCAGCACTGATCCCTGTGGAACACCACTGGTCACAGCCCTCCAATTAGAAAAGCATCCCTCCATTGCTACTCTCTGCCTTCTATGGCCTAGCCAGTTCTGTATCCACCTTGCCAGCTCACCCCTGATCCCGTGTGACTTCACCTTTTGTACTCGTCTACCATGAGGGACCTTGTCAAAGGCCTTACTGAAGTCCATATAGACAACATCTACTGCCCTACCTCCATCAATCATCTTAGTGACTTCCTCAAAAAACTCTATCAAGTTAGTGAGACACGACGTCCCCTTCACAAAACCGTGCTGCCTCTCACTAATACGTCCATTTGCTTCCAAATGGGAGTAGATCCTGTCTCGAAGAATTCTCTCCAGTAATTTCCCTACCACTGAAGTAAGGCTCACCGGCCTGTAGTTCCCGGGACTACTCACGCACAAAGACACTAATACACACTCACAAAGGCACTAATGCACACACTCACACAAACAGACACACATATACACACTCACTGACACAGATACACTAATACAAACACTCAAAGACATACAGAGAGACTAATACACACACTCACTGATACGCAGATACACTAATACAAACTCACAGACACACACACATTAATACACACACACAGACACTAATACGCACATACACAGGCACTAATTCACTCACACACAGGCACTAATACACACACTCACTGACACATAGAGAAATAAATATACACACTCACCGACACACACTGGCACTAATACACACTCACACATACACACACATTGATAAACACCCTCACAGGCACAGAGACATTAATACACACATTCACACACCGAGAGACACGAATACACACTCACAGGCACAGAGACAATAATACACACACTCACACACAGACACTAATACACACTCACAGGCACACTGCGACACGAATACATACACTCACACACAGATACACTAATGCACACAATCACTGACTTACACAGGCACTAATGCATACACACAGAGTCACACAAAAACCCTAATTACACGCACGCACTGACACGCAGATACACTAATACATACTCACAGGCACACACACACGCACAGTAATACACACAAACACGAATGCACACACTCACACACACAGACAGTAATACACACACTCACAGACACACACAGGGACACAAATGCATACTCACACAGAAACAGTAATACACACACAGACACACACGCACACACAAATACACACACTCACAGATACACAGATAGACCCTAATACACACATTCACTCTCACACACAAAGACACCACTGCGCACAATCTCACACTAACAGATACACTAATATACATACACTCACAGACCTAAACAGAGACTCTAATGCACCCACACAGATGCACTAATAGACACACTCACAGACACACAGAGACTTTAATACACACACTCACAGACAGACACACAGACAGCAATACGCACACACACACAAACACTAATGCACACACTCACACAAAACAGACAGACACAGGGACACTAATTCACACTCACAGACACAGAGACACGAATACACACACACTCAAACAAAGACAAAAATACACACACTCACAGACACAAACACAGATACTAATACACACACTCACACACACAGACACTAATACACACACACAAATCCCCTGTGGCCGTTCCCCTTAGTAACAAGTATACCGCTTTGGATACTGTTGGGGGGGGGGCTTACCAGGGTTAAGCCATGGGGTACAGGTCTCAGGCACAGAGTCTGTCCCTTTTGGTCAGAAGGGAAGGGTGGAGAGGAGTATTAGTCAGTGAAGACTCCATAGTTAGGGGGATAGATAGGAGATTCTGTGGGAACGAGAGAGACCCGCGGTTGGTGTGTTGCCTCCCAGGTGCCAGGGTGCGTGATGTCTCGGATCGTGTTTTAGGGATCCTTAAGGAGGAGAGGGAGCAGCCCCAAGTCGTGGCCCACATAGGTACCAACGACATAGGTAGGGATGGGGATGTAAGGCAGGAATTCAGGGAGCTAGGGTAGAAACTTAGATCTAGGACAAACAGAGTTATTATCTCTGGGATATTACCCGTGCCACGTGGTAGCGAGACGAGGAATATGGAGAGAGAGGAGTTGAACACGTGGCTACAGGGATGGTGCAGGAGGGAGGGTTTCAGATTTCTGGATAATTGGGGCTCATTCTGGGGTCGGTGGGACCTCTACAAACGGAGTGGTCTGCACCTGGACCAGAGGGGTACCAATATTCTGCGGGGGGGGGGGGGGGGCGAAATTTGCTGATGCTGTTCGGGAGGGTTTAAACTAGTTCAGCAGGGGCTTGGGAACCTGAATTGTAGCTCCAGTATACAGGAGGTTGAGAGTAGTGAGGTCACGAGTAGGGTTTCAATGTTTTAGGATTGTACCGGCAGGCAGGAAGGTGGTTTAAAGTGTGTCTTCTTCAATTCCAGGAGCATCCGGTATAAGGTGGGTGAACTTGCGGCATGGGTTGGTACCTGGGACTCCGATGTTGTGGCCATTTCGGAGGCATGGATAGAGCAGGGACAGGAATGGTTGTTGCAGGTGCCGGGGTTTAGATATATCAGTAAGCTATGGGAAAGTGGTAAAAGAGGGGGAGGGGTGGCATTGTTCGTCAAGGACAGTATTACCGTGGCAGGAAGGACGTTTGATGAGGACTCGACTACTGAGGTAGTATGGGCTGAGGTTAGAAACAGGAAAGGAGAGGTCACCCTGTTAGGGGTTTTCCATAGGCGTCCGAAAAGTTCCAGAGATGTAGAGGAGAGGATTGCAAAGATGATTCTGGATAGGAGCGAAAGCAACAGGTTAGTTGTTATGGGGGACTTTAACTTTCCAAATATTGACTGGAAACGCTATAGTTCGTGTACATTAGATGGGTCAGTTTTTGTCCAATGTGTGCAGGAGGGTTTCCTGACACAGTATGTAGATAGGCCAACGAGAGGCGAGGCCATATTGGATTTGGTAATGGGTAATGAACCAGGACTGGTGTTAGATATGGAGGTAGGTGAGCACTTTGGTGATAGTGACCGCAATTTGATTACGCTTACTTTCGTGATGGAAAGGGATAGGTATATTCCACAGGGCAAGAGTTATATCTGGGGGAAAGGCAATTATGATGCGATGAGGCAAGACTTAGGATACATCGGATGGAGAGGAAAACTGCAGGGGATGGGCACAATGGAAATGTGGAGCTTGTTCAAGGAACAGGTACTGCGTGTCCTTGATAAGTATGTACCTGTCAGGCAGGGAGGAAGTGGTCGAGCAAGGGAACCGTGGTTTACGAAAGCAGTCGAAACACTTGTCAACAAAGAACAAAGAACAAAGAAATGTACAGCACAGGAACAGGCCCTTCGGCCCTCCAAGCCCGTGCCGACCATGCTGCCCGACTAAACTACAATATTCTACACTTCCTGGGTCCGTATCCCTCTATTCCCATCCTATTCATGTATTTGTCAAGATGCCCCTTAAATGTCACTATCGTCCCTGCTTCCACCACCTCCTCCGGTAGCGAGTTCCAGGCACCCACTACCCTCTGCGTAAGAAACTTGCCTCGTACATCTACTCTCAACCTTGCCCCTCTTACCTTAATCCTATGCCCCCTAGTAATTGACCCCTCTACCCTGGGGAAAAAGCCTCTGACTATCCACTCTGTCTATGCCCCTCATAATTTTGTATACCTCTATCAGGTCTCCCCTCAACCTCCTTCGTTCCAGTGAGAACAAACCGAGTTTATTCAACCGCTCCTCATAGCTAATGCTATATATATATATATATATACCAGGCAACATTCTGGTAAATCTCTTCTGCACCCTCTCTAAAGCCTCCACATCCTTCTGGTAGTGTGGCGACCAGAATTGAACACTATACTCCAAGTGTGGCCTAACTAAGGTTCTATACAGCTGCAACATGACTTGCCAATTCTTATACTCAATGCCCCGGCCAATGAAGGCAAGCATGCCGTATGCCTTCTTGACTACCTTCTCCACCTGTGTTGCCCCTTTCAGTGACCTGTGGACCTGCACTCCTAGATCTCTTTGACTTTCAATACTCTTGAGGGTTCTACCATTCACCGTATATTCCCTACCTGCATTAGACCTACAAAATGCATTACCTCACATTTGTCCGGATTGAACTCCATCTGCCATCTCTCCAAACAATCTAAATCCTGCTGTATCCTCCGACAGTCCTAATCGCTATCTGCAATTCCACCAACCTTTGTGTCGTCTGCAAACTTACTAATCAGACCAGTTACATTTTCCTCCAAATCATTTATATATACTACAAAGAGCAAAGGCCCCAGCACTGATCCCTGTGGAACACCACTGGTCACAGCCAGTCAAGAGGAAGAAGGAGATTTACATAAAGATGAGACATGAAGGTTCAGTTTGGGTGCTCGAGAGTTACAAGTTAGCTAGGAAGGACCTAAAGAGAGAGCTAAGAAGAGCCAGGAGGGGACATGAGAAGTATTTGGCAGGTAGGATCAAGGATAACCCTAAAGCTTTCTATAGATATGTCATGAATAAACGAATGACTAGGGTAAGAGTAGGGCCAGTCAAGGACAGCAGTGGGAAGTTGTGCTTGGAGTCCGAGGAGATAGGAGATGTGCTAAATGAATATTTTTCGGCAGTATTCACACAGGAAAAAGACAATGATGTCGAGGAGAATACTGAGATTCAGATTACTAGACTAGAAGGGCTTGAGGTTCATAAGGAGGAGGTGTTAGCAATTCTGGAAAGTGTGAAAATAGATAAGTCACCTGGGCTGGATGGGATTTATCCTAGGATTCTCTGGGAAGCTAGGGAGGCGATTGCTGAGCCTTTGGCCTTGATCTTTAAGTCATCTTTGTCTACAGGAATAGTGCCAGAAGACTGGAGGATAGCAAATGTTGTCCCCTTGTTCAAGAAGGGAAGTAGAGATAACCCCCGTAACTGTAGACCAGTGAGCCTTACTTCTGTTGTGGGAAAAATCTTGGAAAGGTTTATAAGAGATAGGATGAATAATCATCTGGAAAGGAATAATTTGATTAGAGATAGTCAACACGGTTTTGTGAAGTGTAGATCGTGCCTCACAAACCTTATAGAGTTCTTTGAGAAGGTAACCAAACAGGTGGATGAGGGTAAAGCAGTTGATGTGGTGTATATGGATTTCAGTAAAGCGTTTGATAAGGTTCCCCATGGGAGGCTACTGCAGAAAATACGGAGGCATGGGATTCAGGGTGTCTTAGCAGTTGGGATCAGAAATTGGCTATCTGGAAGAATCAAAGGGTGGTGGTTGATGGGAAATGTTCAGACTGGAGTCCAGTTACTAGTGGTGTACCACAAGGATCTGTTTTGGGGCCACTGCTGTTTGTCATTTTTATAAATGACCTGGAGGAGGGCGTAGAAGGATGGGTGAGTAAATTTGCAGATGACACTAAAGTCGGTGGAGTTCTGGACAGTTCGGAAGGATGTTACAAGTTATAGAGGGACATAGGTAAGCTGCAGCGCTGGGCTCAGATGTGGCCAATGGAGTTTAATGCAGAAAGTGAGAGCTGATTCATTTTGGAAGGAATAACAGGAAGACTGAGTACTGTGCTAATGGTAAGATTTTTGGCAGTGTGGATGAGCAGAGAGATCTCGGTGTCCATGTACATAGATCCCTGAAAGGTGCCACCCAGGTTGAGAGGGTTGTTGAGAAGGCGTTAGCTTTTATTGGTAGAGGGATTGAGTTCAGGAGCCATGAGGTCATGTTGCAGCTATACAAACCTCTGGTGCGGCCGCATTTGGAGTATTGCGTGCAATTCTGGTTGTCGCATTATAGGAAGGATGTGGAAGCATTGGAAAGGGTGCAGAGGAGATTTACCAGAACGTTGCCTGGTATGGAGGAAAGATCTTCTGAGGAAAGGCTGAGGGACTTGAGGCTGTTTCCGTTAGAGAGAAGAAGGTGAAGAGGTGACTTAATTGAGGCATACAAGATGATCAGAGGATTGGATAGGGTGGACAGTGAGAGCCATTTCCCTCGGATGGTGATGTCTAGCACGACGGGACATAGCTTTAAATTGAGGGGAGATAGATATGGGGCAGATGTCAGAGGTAGGTTCTTTACTCAGAGAGTAGTAAGGGCGTGGAATGCCCTGCCTGCAACAGTAGTGGACTCGCCAACACTAAGAGCATTCAAATGGTCATTGGATAGACATATGGACAATCAGGGAATAGTGTAGATGGGCTTTAGAGTGGTTTCACAGGTCGGCGCATCATCGAGGGCCGAAGGGCCTGTACTGCGCTGTAATGTTCTATGTTCTATAAACCCCCCCAACATACACTAACCCCCCCACACACACTAAACGTCCCCCCCCCACACACACACACACTAACACCCCCCCCACACACACACTAAACCCCCACACACACTCATTAAGCCCGACACTCACTAACACCCCCACACACACTAACCCCCCCCCACACACACACTAGCTCCACACACATACTAAGCCCCCACACACACTAACCCCTCACACTCACTAACACCCACACACACATTAACCCCCCCCACACACACACTAACCCCCGCCACACACGAAACCCCACACACACTAACACCACACACACACTAACTCCCCACACACACTAACCCTCCACACACACACTAAACCCCCCCACACACACACTAAACACCCAAACACACTAACCCCCCCACATACACACTGACCCCCCCACACACACTAACCCTCCAGACACACTAACACTCCCACACACACTAAGCCTCCCACACACACTAACCTCCCCACACACATACTAACCCCCCAGACACACTTACCCTCCAACACACACTAACCCTCCCCCATGCACGAACCTCCCCATACACATTGTAACACCCCAAACACAATCACCCCCCCACACACAATAAGCCCCCACAGCCACACTAACCCCCCCATACACACTAACCCCCCCACAAACAGACAACCCACCACACACACTAACCCCCCCACACGCACTATCCCACCACAACCACTAACCCCCACACACACTAACCCCCGCACACACTAACCTCCGCACACTCTAACCCCCCCCCCACAGACACACAAACCCTCCCACACACACATTAACCCCTCCCACACACACTAACATTCCCACACACACACTAACCCCCACACAGGCACAAACTCCCCCCCACACACACTAACTCCCCACACAAACACTAACCCCCCACACACACACTAACCCGCCTCACACTCACTAGCCCCACACACACAATAACCTACCCACACACAAACTAGCCCCCCTACACACACTAACTCCTCCACACACATACTAACCCACCACACACACACGAACCACCCCACACACACTAAACCCCCACACACTCACGAACTCCACGCCACACACACTAACCCCCCCAAACACACACTAACCCACCCCCACACACACTACCCGCGCCCCCCCACACGCACTAACCCCCCACACCCACTAACCCCCACACACACTAACCCCCGCACACACTAACCCTCGCACACACTAACCCACCCCCACACACACTAACCCGCCCACAAAAACTAACCCCCCTCCCACACACACTAACCACCCACACACGAACCCCCCCCACATACACACTAACCCACCACAGACATACCAACCGTAACCACACACACTAACCCCCACACACACTAACTCCCCCACACACACTAACCACCGACACACTAACTCCTCCCACACACTAACCACACCCCACAAACACACACACTAACCCCCACACACACACTAACCCTCCCCACAAACACTAACCACCACACACACACTAACCCTCACACACAAACTAACCTCCCCACACACTCTAACCTCCCCCACACACACTAACCTATCCCCACAAACACTAACTCCCCCACACACAACCTAACCCCGACACACACATTATCCCCCCCACACACACACCAACCCCCCACACACGCACTAACCCACCACACCCACTAACCCCCACACATACTAACCCCCCCACAGACAAACGAACCCTCCCACACACACATTAACCCCTCACACACACACTAACATTCCCACACACACACCAGCCCCCCCCACACACACTAGCCCCCCACACACACTAACACTCGCCCACACACACTGACCCCCACACACACTAACCCCCCCCCCCCACACACACACTAAACTCCTCACACACACACTAACCCCCCCACACACACACTAAACCCCACACACACACTAACGGCCCACACACACTAACCCTCCCACACAGACACTGACGCCCCCCACGCACAGTAACCCCCCATACACACTAACACCCCCAACACACACATTAACCCCCACACACATTAAACCTCCCACACACACTCACCCCCCACACACACTAACCCCCCACACACACTAACCCACTACACACACTAACCCCCCCCACACACACACGAAACCCTCCACACACACTACCCCCCCCACACACACACACTAACCCCCACACACACACTAACCCGCACACGCACACTGACCCCAGCACACACACTAACCCCCCCCCACACACACTAACCTCCGCCACACACACACCAAATCCACCACACCCACTAACCAATCCACACACACACTAACCCCCCCCCCCACACACTAACCCCCCCACACACACTAACCCCCCACATACACTAACCCCCGACACACACTAACCCCCCACCCACACTAACCGCCCCAACGCACACAAACCACCCACGCACACACTAACCCCCCCACACACACACAGTCCCCCCCACACACTAAACGCCCACACACTCACTAACCCCCCCACACACTCTAACCCCCACCAAACACACTAACTCCCCCCCACACACACTAATCCCCACACACGCACACTAACCCCCCACGCACACTAACACCCTACACACGGACCCACACTAACCACACAGACCTCCTGGAACACTAACCCCCCACAGACTCTAACCACCCCCACACACACTAACCACCCCCCCACACCCAATAAACCCCCACACACACTGAACCCCCCCCACACACTAAACCCCACACACACTAACTCCCAACACACACTCTAACACCCCCCACACACACTAACCCCCCACAGACTTAGCTCCACACACACACTAACCCCCCCACACACACTAAGCCCCCCCACACACTAACCCATCCCCTCACACATTAACCCCCCACACAAAAGCACCCCCTCCACACACTAACCCCCACACACACACTATCGCCCCACACGCACACTATTCCCCGCACACACACTAACCGCCCCCATACACACTAACCTCCCACACGCACACTAACCACCCTACACACACAAACCCCCCCCACACACACTAAACCCCGCACAGACACTTACCCCACCCACACACAAACCCCCCCACACACACACCAACCCCACCGACACACTAACCCCCCACACTCACTAACCCCCCCCACACACTAACCCCCCACACACACCGGCCCCCCACACACTAACCCCCCACACACACTAACCCCCACACACACTAACCCCCCGACACACACTAAACGCCCCCACACACACTACAACCCACACACACTAACCCCCCCACACGCACACGAACCTCCCACACACACTAACACCCCAACACACACTAAACTCCCCACACACACTAAACCCCCCACACAAACACTAACACCCCTCCACACACACTGACCACCCACACACACTAACCAGCCCCCCCAGACTCACTTAACCCCCTCCACACACACTAACACTCCCCACACTCACTTAACCCCCCACACACTTAATCCCCACACACACAAACCCACACCCCACACACACTAACCCCCCCACTCACACTAACCGCCCACACACACTAACCCCCCACACACACACTAACACCTCACACACACAAACCCTCCCACACAGACACCGCCCGCCCCACGCACACTAGCCCACACCCACACTAACACTCCCCCCCACACACTAAACCCCCCCACACACACACTAACCCCCACACACACTAACCCCCCCCCACACACTAACCGCCCCAACGCACACTAACCCCCCCCACACACAAACCACCCACACACAAACTAACACCCCACACACACTCTAAGCCCCCCACACACACTAAACGCCCACACACTCACTAACCCCCCCACACACTCTAACCCCCACCAAACACACTAACTCCCCCCACACACACTAATCCGCCACACACGCACACTAACCCCCCACACACACTAACACCGCACACACTGACCCCACACTCACACTAACCTCCCCCACTCACACTAACCGCCCCCCCACACACACACTACCCCGCCCACCCATACTAACCCCCCGAAACACTAACCCCCCAAAAGACTCTAACCACCCCCACACAAACTAAGCCCCCACACACACTAACTCATCCCCTCACACATTAACCCCCCACACAATAACCCCCCTCCACACACTAACCCCCACACACACACTAACGCCCCACACGCACACTATTCCCCGCACACACACTAACCCCCCCCCCACACCTAACCTCCCACACGCACACTAACCCCCCCACACACACTAACCCTCCAGACACACTAACACTCCCACACACACTAAGCCTCCCACACACACTAACCTCCCCACACACATACTAACCCCCCAGACACACTTACCCTCCAACACACACTAACCCTCCCCCATGCACGAACCTCCCCATACACATTGTAACACCCCAAACACAATCACCCCCCCACACACAATAAGCCCCCACAGCCACACTAACCCCCCCATACACACTAACCCCCCCACAAACACACAACCCACCACACACACTAACCCCCCCACACGCACTATCCCACCACAACCACTAACCCCCACACACACTAACCACCGCACACACTAACCTCCGCACACTCTAACCCCCCCCCCCCCACAGACACACAAACCCTCCCACACACACATTAACCCCTCCCACACACACTAACATTCCCACACACACACTAACCCCCACACAGACACAAACTCCCCCCCACACACACTAACTCAACACACAAACACTAACCCCCCACACACACACTAACCCGCCTCACACTCACTAGCCCCACACACACAATAACCTACCCACACACAAACTAGCCCCCCTACACACACTAACTCCTCCACACACATACTAACCCACCACACACACACGAACCACCCCACACACACTAAACCCCCAAACACTCACGAACTCCACGCCACACACACTAACCCCCCCAAACACACACTAACCCACCCCCACACACACTACCCGCGCCCCCCACACGCACTAACCCCCCACACCCACTAACCCCCACACACACTAACCCCCGCACACACTAACCCTCGCACACACTAACCCACCCCCACACACACTAACCCGCCCACAAAAACTAACCCCCCTCCCACACACACTAACCACCCACACACGAACCCCCCCCCACATACACACTAACCCACCACAGACATACCAACCGTAACCACACACACTAACCCCCACACACACTAACTCCCCCACACACACTAACCACCGACACACTAACTCCTCCCACACACTAACCACACCCCACAAACACACACACTAACCCCCACACACACACTAACCCTCCCCACAAACACTAACCACCACACACACACTAACCCTCACACACAAACTAACCTCCCCACACACTCTAACCTCCCCCACACACACTAACCTATCCCCACAAACACTAACTCCCCCACACACAACCTAACCCCGACACACACATTATCCCCCCACACACACACTAACCCCCCACACACGCACTAACCCACCACACCCACTAACCCCCACACATACTAACCCCCCCACAGACAAACGAACCCTCCCACACACACATTAACCCCTCACACACACACTAACATTCCCACACACACACCAGCCCCCCCCACACACACTAGCCCCCCACACACACTAACACTCGCCCACACACACTGACCCCCACACACACTAACCCCCCCCCCCACACACACACTAAACTCCTCACACACACACTAACCCCCCCACACACACACTAAACCCCACACACACACTAACGGCCCACACACACTAACCCTCCCACACAGACACTGACGCCCCCCACGCACAGTAACCCCCCATACACACTAACACCCCCAACACACACATTAACCCCCACACACATTAAACCTCCCCACACACACTCACCCCCCACACACACTAACCCCCCACACACACTAACCCACTACACACACTAACCCCCCCCACACACACACGAACCACTACCACACACACTAACCTCCCCACACACTCTGAACCCACCCCACACACACTAAACTCCCCCACACACACTAACCTATCGCCAAACACACAAATCGCCCACACACACACTAACCCCCACACACACACGAAACCCTCCACACACACTACCCCCCCACACACACACACTAACCCCCACACACACACTAACCCGCACACGCACACTGACCCCAGCACACACACTAACCCCCCCCCCCCACACACACTAACCTCCGCCACACACACACCAAATCCACCACACCCACTAACCTATCCACACACACACTAACCCCCCCCACACACTAACCCCCCCACACACACTAACCCCCCACATACACTAACCCCCGACACACACTAACCCCCCACCCACACTAACCGCCCCAACGCACACAAACCACCCACGCACACACTAACCCCCCCACACACACACAGCCCACCCCACACACTAAACGCCCACACACTCACTAACCCCCCCACACACTCTAACCCCCACCAAACACACTAACTCACCCCCACACACACTAATCCCCACACACGCACACTAACCCCCCACACACACTAACACCCTACACACGGACCCACACTAACCACACAGACCTCCTGGAACACTAACCCCCCACAGACTCTAACCACCCCCACACACACTAACCACCCCCCCACATCCAATAAACCCCCACACACACTGAACCCCCCACACACACTAAACCCCACACACACTAACTCCCAACACACACTCTAACACCCCCCACACACACTAACCCCCCACAGACTTAGCTCCACACACACACTAACCCCCCACACACACACTAAGCCCCCCCACACACTAACCCATCCCCTCACACATTAACCCCCCACACAAAAGCACCCCCTCCACACACTAACCCCCACACACACACTATCGCCCCACACGCACACTATTCCCCGCACACACACTAACCGCCCCCACACACACTAACCTCCCACACGCACACTAACCACCCTACACACACTAACCCCCCCCCACACACACTAAACCCCGCACAGACACTTACCCCACCCACACACAAACCCCCCCACACACACACCAACCCCACCGACACACTAACCCCCCACACTCACTAACCCCCCCCACACACTAACCCCCCACACACACCGGCCCCCCACACACTAACCCCCCACACACACTAACCCCCACACACACTAACCCCCCGACACACACTAAACGCCCCCACACACACTAAAACCCACACACACTAACCCCCCCACACGCACACGAACCTCCCACACACACTAACACCCCAACACACACTAAACTCCCCACACACACTAAACCCCCCACACAAACACTAACACCCCTCCACACACACTGACCACCCACACACACTAACCAGCCCCCCCAGACTCACTTAACCCCCTCCACACACACTAACACTCCCCACACTCACTTAACCCCCCACACACTTAATCCCCACACACACAAACCCACACCCCACACACACTAACCCCCCCACTCACACTAACCGCCCACACACACTAACCCATCCACACACACTAACCCCCCCAACACACACTAACCCCCCACACACACACTAACACCTCACACACACAAACCCTCCCACACAGACACCGCCCGCCCCACGCACACTAGCCCACACCCACACTAACACTCCCCCCCACACACTAAACCCCCCCACACACACACTAACCCCCACACACACTAACCCCCCCCCACACACTAACCGCCCCAACGCACACTAACCCCCCCCACACACAAACCACCCACACACAAACTAACACCCCACACACACTCTAAGCCCCCCACACACACTAAACGCCCACACACTCACTAACCCCCCCACACACTCTAACCCCCACCAAACACACTAACTCCCCCCACACACACTAATCCGCCACACACGCACACTAACCCCCCACACACACTAACACCGCACACACTGACCCCACACTCACACTAACCTCCCCCACTCACACTAACCGCCCCCCCACACACACACTACCCCGCCCACCCATACTAACCCCCCGAAACACTAACCCCCCAAAAGACTCTAACCACCCCCACACAAACTAAGCCCCCACACACACTAACTCATCCCCTCACACATTAACCCCCCACACAATAACCCCCCTCCACACACTAACCCCCACACACACACTAACGCCCCACACGCACACTATTCCCCGCACACACACTAACCCCCCCCCACACCTAACCTCCCACACGCACACTAACCCCCCCACACACACTAACCCTCCAGACACACTAACACTCCCACACACACTAAGCCTCCCACACACACTAACCTCCCCACAGACATACTAACCCCCCAGACACACTTACCCTCCAACACACACTAACCCTCCCCCATGCACGAACCTCCCCATACACATTGTAACACCCCAAACACAATCACCCCCCCACACACAATAAGCCCCCACAGCCACACTAACCCCCCCATACACACTAACCCCCCCACAAACACACAACCCACCACACACACTAACCCCCCCACACGCACTATCCCACCACAACCACTAACCCCCACACACACTAACCACCGCACACACTAACCTCCGCACACTCTAACCCCCCCCCACAGACACACAAACCCTCCCACACACACATTAACCCCTCCCACACACACTAACATTCCCACACACACACTAACCCCCACACAGACACAAACTCCCCCCCACACACACTAACTCAACACACAAACACTAACCCCCCACACACACACTAACCCGCCTCACACTCACTAGCCCCACACACACAATAACCTACCCACACACAAACTAGCCCCCCTACACACACTAACTCCTCCACACACATACTAACCCACCAGACACACACGAACCACCCCACACACACTAAACCCCCAAACACTCACGAACTCCACGCCACACACACTAACCCCCCCAAACACACACTAACCCACCCCCACACACACTACCCGCGCCCCCCACACGCACTAACCCCCCACACACACTAACCCCCACACACACTAACCCCCGCACACACTAACCCTCGCACACACTAACCCACCCCCACACACACTAACCCGCCCACAAAAACTAACCCCCCTCCCACACACACTAACCACCCACACACGAACCCCCCCCACATACACACTAACCCACCACAGACATACCAACCGTAACCACACACACTAACCCCCACACACACTAACTCCCCCACACACACTAACCACCGACACACTAACTCCTCCCACACACTAACCACACCCCACAAACACACACACTAACCCCCACACACACACTAACCCTCCCCACAAACACTAACCACCACACACACACTAACCCTCACACACAAACTAACCTCCCCACACACTCTAACCTCCCCCACACACACTAACCTATCCCCACAAACACTAACTCCCCCACACACAACCTAACCCCGACACACACATTATCCCCCCACACACACACTAACCCCCCACACACGCACTAACCCACCACACCCACTAACCCCCACACATACTAACCCCCCCACAGACAAACGAACCCTCCCACACACACATTAACCCCTCACACACACACTAACATTCCCACACACACACCAGCCCCCCACACACACACTAGCCCCCCACACACACTAACACTCGCCCACACACACTGACCCCCACACACACTAACCCCCCCCCCCCCACACACACACTAAACTCCTCACACACACACTAACCCCCCCACACACACACTAAACCCCACACACACACTAACGGCCCACACACACTAACCCTCCCACACAGACACTGACGCCCCCCACGCACAGTAACCCCCCATACACACTAACACCCCCAACACACACATTAACCCCCACACACATTAAACCTCCCCACACACACTCACCCCCCACACACACTAACCCCCCACACACACTAACCCACTACACACACTAACCCCCCCCACACACACACTAACCACTACCACACACACTAACCTCCCCACACACTCTGAACCCACCCCACACACACTAAACTCCCCCACACACACTAACCTATCGCCAAACACACAAATCGCCCACACACACACTAACCCCCACACACACACGAAACCCTCCACACACACTACCCCCCCACACACACACACTAACCCGCACACGCACACTGACCCCAGCACACACACTAACCCCCCCCCCCCACACACACTAACCTCCGCCACACACACACCAAATCCACCACACCCACTAACCTATCCACACACACACTAACCCCCCCCACACACTAACCCCCCCACACACACTAACCCCCCACATACACTAACCCCCGACACACACTAACCCCCCACCCACACTAACCGCCCCAACGCACACAAACCACCCACGCACACACTAACCCCCCCACACACACACAGCCCCCCCCACACACTAAACGCCCACACACTCACTAACCCCCCCACACACTCTAACCCCCACCAAACACACTAACTCCCCCCCACACACACTAATCCCCACACACGCACACTAACCCCCCACACACACTAACACCCTACACACGGACCCACACTAACCACACAGACCTCCTGGAACACTAACCCCCCACAGACTCTAACCACCCCCACACACACTAACCACCCCCCCACACCCAATAAACCCCCACACACACTGAACCCCCCACACACACTAAACCCCACACACACTAACTCCCAACACACACTCTAACACCCCCCACACACACTAACCCCCCACAGACTTAGCTCCACACACACACTAACCCCCCACACACACACTAAGCCCCCCCACACACTAACCCATCCCCTCACACATTAACCCCCCACACAAAAGCACCCCCTCCACACACTAACCCCCACACACACACTATCGCCCCACACGCACACTATTCCCCGCACACACACTAACCGCCCCCACACACACTAACCTCCCACACGCACACTAACCACCCTACACACACTAACCCCCCCCACACACACTAAACCCCGCACAGACACTTACCCCACCCACACACAAACCCCCCCACACACACACCAACCCCACCGACACACTAACCCCCCACACTCACTAACCCCCCCCACACACTAACCCCCCACACACACCGGCCCCCCACACACTAACCCCCCACACACACTAACCCCCACACACACTAACCCCCCGACACACACTAAACGCCCCCACACACACTAAAACCCACACACACTAACCCCCCCACACGCACACGAACCTCCCACACACACTAACACCCCAACACACACTAAACTCCCCACACACACTAAACCCCCCACACAAACACTAACACCCCTCCACACACACTGACCACCCACACACACTAACCAGCCCCCCCAGACTCACTTAACCCCCTCCACACACACTAACACTCCCCACACTCACTTAACCCCCCACACACTTAATCCCCACACACACAAACCCACACCCCACACACACTAACCCCCCCACTCACACTAACCGCCCACACACACTAACCCATCCACACACACTAACCGCCCACACACACTAACCCCCCACACACACACTAACACCTCACACACACAAACCCTCCCACACAGACACCGCCCGCCCCACGCACACTAGCCCACACCCACACTAACACTCCCCCCCACACACTAAACCCCCCCACACACACACTAACCCCCACACACACTAACCCCCCCCCCACACACTAACCGCCCCAACGCACACTAACCCCCCACACACACAAACCACCCACACACAAACTAACACCCCACACACACTCTAAGCCCCCCACACACACTAAACGCCCACACACTCACTAACCCCCCCACACACTCTAACCCCCACCAAACACACTAACTCCCCCCACACACACTAATCCGCCACACACGCACACTAACCCCCCACACACACTAACACCGCACACACTGACCCCACACTCACACTAACCTCCGCCACTCACACTAACCGCCCCTCCCACACACACACTACCCCGCCCACCCATACTAACCCCCCGAAACACTAACCCCCCAAAAGACTCGAACCACCCCCACACAAACTAAGCCCCCACACACACTAACTCATCCCCTCACACATTAACCCCCCACACAATAACCCCCCTCCACACACTAACCCCCACACACACACTAACGCCCCACACGCACACTATTCCCCGCACACACACTAACCCCCCCCCCCACACCTAACCTCCCACACGCACACTAACCCCCCCACACACACTAACCCTCCAGACACACTAACACTCCCACACACACTAAGCCTCCCACACACACTAACCTCCCCACACACATACTAGCCCCCAGACACACTTACCCTCCAACACACACTAACCCTCCCCCATGCACGAACCTCCCCATACACATTGTAACACCCCAAACACAATCACCCCCCCACACACAATAAGCCCCCACAGCCACACTAACCCCCCCATACACACTAACCCCCCCACAAACACACAACCCACCACACACACTAACCCCCCCACACGCACTATCCCACCACAACCACTAACCCCCACACACACTAACCACCGCACACACTAACCTCCGCACACTCTAACCCCCCCCCCCACAGACACACAAACCCTCCCACACACACATTAACCCCTCCCACACACACTAACATTCCCACACACACACTAACCCCCACACAGACACAAACTCCCCCCCACACACACTAACTCCCCACACAAACACTAACCCCCCACACACACACTAACCCGCCTCACACTCACTAGCCCCACACACACAATAACCTACCCACACACAAACTAGCCCCCCTACACACACTAACTCCTCCACACACATACTAACCCACCACACACACACGAACCACCCCACACACACTAAACCCCCACACACTCACGAACTCCACGCCACACACACTAACCCCCCCAAACACACACTAACCCACCCCCACACACACTACCCGCGCCCCCCACACGCACTAACCCCCCACACCCACTAACCCCCACACACACTAACCCCCGCACACACTAACCCTCGCACACACTAACCCACCCCCACACACACTAACCCGCCCACAAAAACTAACCCCCCTCCCACACACACTAACCACCCACACACGAACCCCCCCCCACATACACACTAACCCACCACAGACATACCAACCGTAACCACACACACTAACCCCCACACACACTAACTCCCCCACACACACTAACCACCGACACACTAACTCCTCCCACACACTAACCACACCCCACAAACACACACACTAACCCCCACACACACACTAACCCTCCCCACAAACACTAACCACCACACACACACTAACCCTCACACACAAACTAACCTCCCCACACACTCTAACCTCCCCCACACACACTAACCTATCCCCACAAACACTAACTCCCCCACACACAACCTAACCCCGACACACACATTATCCCCCCCCACACACACTAACCCCCCACACACGCACTAACCCACCACACCCACTAACCCCCACACATACTAACCCCCCCACAGACAAACGAACCCTCCCACACACACATTAACCCCTCACACACACACTAACATTCCCACACACACACCAGCCCCCCACACACACACTAGCCCCCCACACACACTAACACTCGCCCACACACACTGACCCCCACACACACTAACCCCCCCCCCACACACACACTAAACTCCCCACACACACACTAACCCCCCCACACACACACTAAACCCCACACACACACTAACGGCCCACACACACTAACCCTCCCACACAGACACTGACGCCCCCCACGCACAGTAACCCCCCATACACACTAACACCCCCAACACACACATTAACCCCCACACACATTAAACCTCCCCACACACACTCACCCCCACACACACTAACCCCCCACACACACTAACCCACTACACACACTAACCCCCCCACACACACACTAACCACTACCACACACACTAACCTCCCCACACACTCTGAACCCACCCCACACACACTAAACTCCCCCACACACACTAACCTATCGCCAAACACACAAATCGCCCACACACACACTAACCCCCACACACACACGAAACCCTCCACACACACTACCCCCCCCCCCACACACACACACTAACCCCCCCACACACACTAACCCGCACACGCACACTGACCCCAGCACACACACTAACCCCCCCCCCACACACACTAACCTCCGCCACACACACACCAAATCCACCACACCCACTAACCTATCCACACACACACTAACCCCCCCCCCACACACTAACCCCCCCACACACACTAACCCCCCACATACACTAACCCCCGACACACACTAACCCCCCACCCACACTAACCGCCCCAACGCACACTAACCCCCCCACACACACAAACCACCCACGCACACACTAACCCCCCCACACACACACAGCCCCCCCCACACACTAAACGCCCACACACTCACTAACCCCCCCCACACACTCTAACCCCCACCAAACACACTAACTCCCCCCCACACACACTAATCCCCACACACGCACACTAACCCCCCACACACACTAACACCCTACACACGGACCCCACACACTCACACTAACCGCCCCCCACACACACACACACTAACCCGCCCACACATACTAACCCTCCTGGAACACTAACCCCCCACAGACTCTAACCACCCCCACACACACTAACCACCCCCCCACACCCAATAAACCCCCACACACACTGAACCCCCCACACACACTAAACCCCACACACACTAACTCCCAACACACACTCTAACACCCCCCACACACACTAACCCCCCACAGACTTAGCTCCACACACACACTAACCCCCCACACACACACTAAGCCCCCCCACACACTAACCCATCCCCTCACACATTAACCCCCCACACAAAAGCACCCCCTCCACACACTAACCCCCACACACACACTATCGCCCCACACGCACACTATTCCCCGCACACACACTAACCGCCCCCACACACACTAACCTCCCACACGCACACTAACCACCCTACACACACTAACCCCCCCCCCCACACACTAAACCCCGCACAGACACTTACCCCACCCACACACAAACCCCCCCACACTAACACTCCCCCCCACACACTAAACCCCCCCACACACACACTAGCCCCCACACACACTAACCCCCCCCCCCACACTAACCGCCCCAACGCACACTAACCCCCCACACACACAAACCACCCACACACAAACTAACACCCCACACACACTCTAAGCCCCCCACACACACTAAACGCCCACACACTCACTAACCCCCCCACACACTCTAACCCCCACCAAACACACTAACTCCCCCCACACACACTAATCCGCCACACACGCACACTAACCCCCCACACACACTAACACCGCACACACTGACCCCACACTCACACTAACCTCCCCCACTCACACTAACCGCCCCCCCACACACACACTACCCCGCCCACCCATACTAACCCCCCGAAACACTAACCCCCCAAAAGACTCTAACCACCCCCACACACACTAAGCCCCCACACACACTAACTCATCCCCTCACACATTAACCCCCCACACAATAACCCCCCTCCACACACTAACCCCGACACACACACTAACGCCCCACACGCACACTATTCCCCGCACACACACTAACCCCCCCCCACACCTAACCTCCCACACGCACACTAACCCCCCCACACACACTAACCCCCCACACACACCAACCACTCCCAGACACACTAACCCCCCCCCACACACTAACACCTTCACACACACTAAATCCCCCTCACACACAAACCCCCCCAACACACACTAACTCCTCACACACACTAACCCCCCACACACACTAACCCCCCACTTACACTAACTCCCCCACACACTAACTCCCCCACACACACTAACCTCCCCCACACACACTAACCCCCACACACTAAACCCCCCACACACACACTAACCACCCCCACACACACTAACCCCCAGCCACACACACACTAATCCCCCACACACACCAACCACTCCCAGACACACTAACCCCCCACACACACTAAATCGCCCCACGCACACAAACCACCCACAAACACACTAACCACCCACACACACACTAACCCCCCACACACACACTAATCCCCCACCACACACCAACCACTCCCAGACAGACTAACCCCTTCACACACACTGAATCGCCCAACACACACAAACCCCCCCACACACACTAACTCCTCACACACACTAACCCCCCCCCACACACTAACCCCACACATACACTAACCCCCCACACACACAAACCCCCCCAACACACACACTAACGCCCCACACACACTAACCCCCCCACACACACTAACCCTCCACACACTAACACACCCACACACACACTCAACCCCCTCCACACAGACTGACCCCCCACACACACTAACCAGCCCCCACACACACACTTAACCCTCCCACCCACACTCACTAAACCCCCGCACACACTAACCCCCCCCCCACACTAACCCCTCATTCACACTAACCCTCACACACACACTAATCCCCCACACACTACCCCCCCACACGCACACTAACCCTCCTCACACTAACCCCCCCCCCACACAAACTAACCCCCCATATATACTAAACCCCCCTCACACACACTAACCCCCCACACATACTAACCCCCTCACACACACTAACCCCCCACATACACAAACCCCCCCACACACACTAAGCACCCCCCCACACACTAACCCCCCCCACACACACTAACCCCCCCAACACACAGTAAACGCCCACACACACACTAACACCCCCACACAAACTAGACCCCCCGCACACACTAACCCCCCGCACACACTGAACCCCCCCACACACACTAACCCCCCATATATACTAAACCCCCCCCCACACACACTAACCCCCCACACATACTAACCCCCTCACACACACTAACCCCCCCACATACACAAACCCCCCCACACACACTAAGCACCCCCCCACACACTAACCCCCCACACACACACTAACCCCCCCAACACACAGTAAACGCCCACACACACACTAACACCCCCACACAAACTAGACCCCCTCCCACACACTAACCCCCCCGCACACACTGAACCCCCCCACACACACTAACCCCCCCAAACACACTAAACCAACCCAAACACACTAATCCCTAACACACACACTGGCCCCCCACGCAGCCTAACCCCCCCACAAACACAAACCTCCCCCACATACACTAACATATCCACACAAACACTAACCCCCCCACACAAACACTAACCCCCCCACACACATTAAACCCCACACACTAACCCCCACACACGCACTAATCCCCCACACACACTCACCCCCCTCAGACACTAACCCCCCCACACACACTAACCCCCCCACACACTAACCCCCCCATACACACTAACCCCCCCCCCACACACTAACCCTCCCCACACACACTAACCCTCACACACACTAACCCCCCCCACACACACTAACCCCCCCACACATACTAACCCCCCACACACACTAACCCCACACACACACGAAGCCCCCCCACACACTAACCCCCATTCACACTAACCCTCACACACACACTAACCCCCCCCACACACTAAACACACACACACTAACCCCCCCACACACTAACACTCCCACACACACACTAATCCCCACACACATTAAATCCACCACACACACTAACCCCCCACACACTCTAACCCCCCACACACACTAACCCCCCATCTCACACTATCCCCGCACACACACTAACCCCACACGTACACTAACCCACCCACACACACTAACCCCCGCACACACACACTAACCCCCCACACACACACTAACACCCCACACACACAAACCCTCCCACACAGACCCAGCCCGCCGACGCACACTAGCCCCCACTCGCACTAACACTCCCACACACACACGAACCCCCCCCACACACTAACCCCCCCCCCACACACACTAAGCCCCCCACACACACTAACCCCCCCCCCCCACACACACACAACCCCCCCCCACACACACACTAATCCCCAACACACACACTGACCCATCCCACGCAGACTAACCCCCACACAAACAATAACCCCCACACAGACACTATCCCCCCCACACACTAACCCGCACACAGGCACTAACCCCCCCACACACTAACCCCCCACAAACACTAACCCCCCCCCACACACTAACCCCCACACACACTAAATCACTACACACACTAACCCTCCACACATACTAACCCCCCACAAACTCTAACCCCACACACATACGAACCCACCCCACACACTAACCCCCGAAACACACTAACACGCCCACACACACACTAACCCCTCCACACACACTAACGTCGCCCCACACGCGCACTAACCCTCCTAACACTAAGCCCCCCCTCACACTAACCCCCACACATATACTAAACCCCCCACACACACACTAACCCCCCATACACACTAACCCTCCCACACGGACACTGCTCCCCCACGCACAGTAGCCCCCACACACTCTAACACTCTCACACACACACTAATCCCCACACACATTAATCCCCTACTCACACTAACCGCCCACACACACTAACCCCTCTCACACACTAACCCCCCACACACACTAACCCCCCACACATACTAACCCCCCTACGCACACACAAACCCCCCCCCCACACACACACTAATCCCCAACACACACACTGACCCATCCCACGCAGACTAACCCCTCCACAAACACAAACCTCCCACACACACACTAACTTATCCACACAAACACTAACCCCCCCACACACACTAAAACCCCCACACACACACTATCCCCCCCACACACTAACCCCCACACAGGCACTAACCCCCCCCACACACTAACCCCCCACACACACTAACCCCCCCACACACACTAACCCCCCCCACACACACTAACCACCACACACACAAAATCCCTACACACACTAACCCCCCCGACACACACGAACACCCCCACACACACACTAACCCCCCCACACACACTAACCCCCCCCACACGCGCACTAACCCTCCTCACACTAAGCCCCCCCCACACACTAACACCCACACATAGACTAAAACTCCCACACACACAGTAACCCCCCATACACACTAACCCTCCCACACGGACACTGCTCCCCACGCACAGTAGCCCCCACACACTCTAACACTCTCACATACACACTAATCCCCCACACACATTAATCCCCCACACACACGAACCCCCCACACATACTAACCCCTCTCACAGACTAACCCCCCCCCACACACACTAACCACCACCACAGATTAATCCCCCACACACACTAACCCTCCACACACACGAACCCTCCACACACAATACCCCCCCCACGCACACTAACCCCCCCAAACAGAGTAACCACCCACCACACTCACTAGCCCCCCCCCCACTCACACAAACCCCCCCCACACACACAGTAACCCCCCCACACTCACACTAACCCCCCCCACACACACATTTACCCCCACCACACACAAACCCCCCGACCCACACACTAACCCACCAAAACACAAACTAACGCCACCCCCACACACTGACCCTCCACACACACACTAACCCCCCCACACAGACAAACCCACACAAACACTAACCCCCCACACACCACCCACTCCCCACACACACTAACCCCCCCCCCACACAAACGAATCCCCCACACACACTAACCCCCCGACACACACTAACCCCCCATACACACTAACCCCCGTCACACACCACTAACCCCCCACACACACTATCAACCCACACACTAACACCCCCCACACACACTAAGCCCCCACACCCACTAACACCCCACACACACTGAGCCTATACACACAGTAACCCCCCACACACACTAAAGCCCCCCCACACACACACTAAGTCCCCCACACACACTAACCCCCCACACACACTAGGCCCCACACAAACTAACCCCACCCACACACACTAATCTCCCCCACACACACTAACACCCCCACACAAACCACCCCCAGACACACTAACCCCCCGCACACACACTAACCCCCCCACACACACCAACTACTCCCAGACACACTAACCCACCCCCACACACACAAGCCCCCCCACACACACTAACTCCTCACACACACTAACCCCCCACACACACTAACCCCCCACATACACTAACCCCCCACACACACTAACCCCCCAACACACACACTAACCCCCCACATACACTAACCCCCCACACACACTACACTTCCACACACACACTAACCCCCACACACGCACTAACCCCCTACACACACTAACCCCCTCACACACTATCCACCCCACACACACACTAACCATCCCCACACTAACCCCCCCCCCCCCACACACTAACCCCCCCCACACACACTAACCCCCACACACACACACTAACCCCCACACACACTAACACCCCCACACACACTAAACCCCCACATACTAACAACCCCACACACACACTAGCCACCCTCCACACAGACTGACCCACCCACACACTAACCAGCCCCCACACACACACTTAACCATCCCACACACACTAACCACCCCCACACACACTAACCCCCCAACACTAACTGAGCCCCCTACACACACTAACACCCCACACACACTAAACCCCCCCCACACACACACTAACTCCCCCACACACACTAACCCCCCCCCCACACACTATCCCCCCCACACACTAACCAAACGCACACACAGTAACCCCCCCACACACACTAACATCCCCACACACACTAACCACCCCACACACAGTAACCCCCCCCCCGTTCACACACTAACCCCCCACACACACTATCCCCAGACACACGAACCCTCCACACACAATAACCCAACCACACACATTAACCTCCCCACACACTAACCACACCCCACACTCAATTGCCGCTCCCACACACACTAACACCCCCCCCACACACTATACTCCCCACACCCACTAACCTCCCTAACCCCCCAAACACAAACTACCCCACACACTAACAGCCCCACAGACATACTAACTCCCCCCACACACTAACCCCCCCACCACACACACTAGCTCCCCCACACACACACTAACCCCCCCCACACACTGACCCCCCTCCACGCACTCAGACCCCACACACACACTGACCACCCCCACACATGCTAACCCGTCCACACACAATAACCCCCACACACACACTGTCCCCCCACACACACTAACCCCCCACACAGTAAACCCGCACACACACTAACCCCCCGCACACACACTAACCCCCCCACACTCTAACCCCCACAATCACACACATGCCCCACACCGACACTGCCCTCCCCACACACACACACACTAACCGCCCCCCACACACACACTAACCCCCACACACACTACACCCCCACACACACACAGACCCCACACACACACTGACCACCCCCACACATGCTAACCCCTCCACACACAATAACCCCCCACACACACACTGACCCCCAAACACACTAACCCCACACACTGTAAAACCGCACACACACTAACCCCCCCGCGCACACACTAACCCCATTCCACACACTAACTCACCCAAACACACACTAAGCACCGCACACACACTAACCCCCCACACACACTAACCACCCCACAAACACACTAACCCCCCCATACACACTAACCCCTCCACACACACACTAACCCCGCCACACCAACTAACCCATCCACACACACACTAACCCCCCCCCGCACACACTAACCCCCCTCACACACACTAATCAACCACACACACACTAACCCCCCCCACACACACTAACCCCGCCCACACACTAAACCCCCACACACACTAAGCCCCCCCACACACACTAACCCCCAAAGACACACACACTAACCCCCACACACCGTAACACACCCAACACACGCACGAACCCGCCCACACACACTAACCCCCCACACACACTAAACCCCCCACACACACTAAGCCCCCCACACACACTAACCACCAAAGACACACACACTAACCCACACACACCCTAACCCCCCCAACACACACACTAACCCGCCCACACACTCTAACCCATCCCCACACACACTAACCCCCCCCCCACACACTAACCCCCACACACACTAGCCCAACCCACACACACTAAGACCCCACACACACTAACCCCCACCCACACTCAATAACCCCCCGTACACACTACCCCCCCCCACACACTAACCCCCACACATACTAATCCCCCTACACACACACACACACTCCCCAACGCACACTATTACCCCAGACACACTAACCCCCACCACACACACTAACCCCGCCACACCCACTAACCCACCCCCCACACAGACTAACCCTCACCACACACACACACTAACCCGCCCCACACACACACACACACTAACCCACCACACACACTAACCCACCATACACACTAACGCCCGCACACACTCACCAACCCCCACACACACTAACCCACCCACACACAATAACCCCACCACACACACTAACCCCCCACACACACTAACCCCCCCCACACACTGAACCCCCACACACACTAACCCCCCCACACACACTAACCCCCCCCACACACTAACCACACACACACACTAACCACCCCCCACACACACTGATCCCCCCACACACACTAACCCCCATACACACTGACCCCCCACACACACACACTAAACCCCCAGAAACACACTAACCCCCTCACACACTAACCCCACACACACACACTAAACCCCCCACACACACAATTCCCCCCGCACACACTAACCCCCCAAACACACTAACCCTCCCACACACACTAACCCCCCATACCCTCTAACCCGCCCACACACTAACCCGCACACGCACACTAACCCCCACACACACTAACCCCCCACACACACTAACCCCCCACACACTGAACCCCCACACACACTAACCCCCCACACACACTAACCCCCACACACACTAACCACACACACACACTAACCATCCCCCACACACACTGACCCCCCCCCACACACTAACCCCCATACACACTGACCCCCCCACACACACACACTAAACCCCCAGAAACACACTAACCCCCTCACACACTGACCCCACACACACACTATACCCCGCACACACACTAACCCCCCACACACACTAACCCACCCACACACAATAACCCCCCCACACACACTAACCCCCCACACACACTAACCCCCCACACACTGAACCCCCACACACACTAACCCCCCCACACACACTAACCCCCACACACACTAACCACACACACACACTAACCATCCCTCACACACACTGACCCCCCCACACACACTAACCCCCATACACACTGACCCCCCTACACACACACACTAAACCCCCAGAAACACACTAACCCCCTCACACACTGACCCCACACACACACTATGCCCCACACACACACTAACCCACCATGTACACTAACCCCACACACACACACACTAAACCCCCCACACACACAATTGCCCCCGCACACACTAACCCCCCAAACACACTAACCCCCTCACACAAACACGAACCCCCACACACACACTAAAACCCCCATACACACTAACATCCCCACACACATTAAGCGCCCCACACACTAACCCCCTCACACACACTAACCCCCCACACGCACTAACTGCCCCACACACACTAACCACCCCCCACACACTAACTCCCCCACACAAAATAACCCAACACATACACTAAGCCCCCCCCACACACAAACTCCCCCCACACACTCTAATCCCCCACACACACCAACCTCCCGAACACACTAACACCCTACACACACTAACCCCCCCCTACACACACACTAACCCCCAACACACACTAACCCCCACATACACTAACCCCCACACACACTAACCCCCCATCACACACACTAACCCCTCACACACACTAACCCCCCACATACACTAACACCCCACACATTCTAACCCCCATCACACACACAAACCCCACACATACACTAACCCCCCACACACACTAACCCCCCCCACACACTAACCACCCCACACACACTAACCGCCCCACACACACTAACCCCACACACACACTAACCCCCCACACCCACTAACCCCCTTACACACACTAGCCCCCCCCCCACACGCTAACCCCACACACCCACTAACCCCCCACACACACGAAACCCTCCTCACACACTAAACCCCCCCACACACACTAAACCCTCCTCACACACTAAACCCCAACACACACTACACCCCACACACACTAATCACCGCCCCACACACTAACCCCCCCAAACACTCATCCCCCTCCACACACACTAACCCCCCCCAACACACTAACCCCCTTTCACACACTAGCCCCCACACGCTAACCCCACACATCCACTAACACCCCACACACACTAAACCCTCCTCACACACTAAACCCCCCCCACACACAAAACCCTCCTCACACACAAAAACCGCCCCAAAAACTAAACCCACACACGCACTAATCACCGCCCCTCACACTAACCCCCCCACACACTCACCCCGCCCCCCACACACACTAACCCCCACACACACACTAACCCCCTTACACACACTAGCCCCCCCACACGCTAACCCCACACACCCACTAACCCACCCACACACTAAACCCTCCTCATACACTAAACCCCCCTCCCAAACAATAAACCCTCTTCACACACTAAACCCTCCCCCCCACACACTAAACCCCCACACACACTAATCAACGCCCCACACACTAACACCCCCACACACACACCCACACACACACTAACCCTCCACACACACACACTAACTCGCCCCCCACACACACACACTAACCCCCCACACACACTAACCCGCCACACACACTAACCCCCGCACATACTCACTAACCCCCCCCACACACTAACCCACCCACACACAATAACCCCCCCACACACTAACCCCCCCACACACTACACCCCGCACACACTGAACCCCCACACACACTAACCCCCCCCACACACACTAACCCCCCACACACACTAACCACACACACACACTAACCCCCCCACACACTCTGACCGCCCCACACACACTAACCCCCATACACACTGACCCCCCTACACACACACTAAACCCCCCCCACACACACTAACCCCCTCACAATCTGACCCCACACACACACAAACCCCTCCACACACACACTAACCCCCCACATACACTAACCCCACACACACACACTAACTCCCCCTTCACACACTAAGCGCCCCCACACACTAACCCCGAAAGACTCACTAAACCCCCCCACACACACACTAACCCCCGCCCACACTCACAAACCCTTCCACACACTAACCCCCCACACACACTATTCCCCCCGCACACACTAACCCCCCAAACACACTAACCCTCCCACACACACCAAGCCCCAGAACACACTAACCCCCCACACACACTAACCCACCCCACACACACAAACCCCCCACACACACTAACCAACCCACACACACTAACCCCACCACACACACACTAACCCCCCACCCTCACACATTAACCCCTCCACACACAAACCCCCCCATCACACACACTAACCCCCCACACACACTAACACCCCACATACATTAACCTCCCACACATACTAACCGCCCAAAACACACTAACCCCACACACACAATAACCCCCAGTCACACCAATCCCCTTACACACACTAGCCCCCCCCACACGCAAACCAGACACACCCACTAACCCCACACACACAATAAACCGTCCTCACACACTAACCCCCCCACACACTAAACCCTCCTCGCACACTAAACCCCTCCACACACTAAACCCCCACACACACTAATCACCGCCCCACACACTAACCCCCCCACACACTCATCCCCCTCCACACACACTAACCCCCCCACACACACTAACCCCCTTACACACACTACCCCCCCCCCCCACACGCTAACCCCTCACACCAACTAACCCCCCACACATACTAAATCCTCCTCACCCACTAAACCCCCCCACACACTAAACCCTCCTCACACACTAAACCCCCCCACACACTAAACCCCCCACACACTAAACACCGCCTCACACACTAACCCCCCCACACACTCACCCCCCCACACACACTAACCCCCCACACACACTAACCCCCTTACACACACTAGCCCCCCCACACGCCAACCCCACACACCCACAAACCCCCCACACATACTAAACCCTCCGCATGCACTAAACCCCCCCACACACACTAAACCGCCAAACACACTAATCACCGCCCCAAACACTAACCCCCCACACACTCACCCCCCCACCCACACACTAACACTCCCAAACACACACACTAACCCGCCCCCCCACACACACACACTAACCCCCCACACACACTAACCTGCCACACACACTAACCCCCGCACACACTCACTAACCCCCCACACACACTAACCCACCCACACACAATAACCCCCCCCAAACACTAACCCCCCACACACACTAACCCCCACACACACTATCCCCCCCACACACACTAACCCCCCACACACACTAACCACACACACACACTAACCCCCCCACACACTCTGACCCCCCCACACACACTAACCCCCATACACACTGACCCCCCCTACACACACACAAACCCCCCCCACACACACTAACCCCCTCACAATCTGACCCCACACACACACTAAACCCCCACACACACTAACTCCCCCTTCACACACTATGCGCCCCCACACACTAACCCCGAAAGACTCACTAAACCCCCCCACACACACACTAACCCCCGCCCACACTCACTAACCCTTCCACACACTAACCCCCCAAACACACTATTCCCCCCGCACACACTAACCCCCCAAACACACTAACCCTGCCACACACACTAACCCCCATACCCACTAACCCGCCCACACACTAACCCGCACACACACACACTAACACCCACACTAACCCCCCCCCACACAAACACTAACCCCCGTACACACACTAAACACCCCACACACACAAACCTCCCCACACACATTAAACGCCCCCACACACTAACCCCTCACACGCACTAACCCCCCCACACGCACTAACCGCCCCACACACACTAACCACCCCCGCACACTAACTCCCCCACACACAATAAGCCCCCACATACACTAAGCCCCCCCACACACTAAACACCCCCCACACACACTAATCCCCCACACATACCAACCCCCCGAACACACTAACCCCCCACACACACTAACCCCCCCCAAACACACAAACCCCCCACACACACTAACCCCCCCACACACACTAACCCCACCACACACACACTAACCCCCCACCCTCACACACTAACCCCCCCACACACAAACCCCCCCATCACACACACTAACCCCCCACACACACTAACACCCCACATACATTAACCCCCCACACATACTAACCGCCCAAAACACACTAACCCCACACACACACTAACCCCCCACTCACACCTATCCCCTTACACACACTAGCCCCCCCCACACGCTACCCCCACACACCCACTAACCCCCACACACACTAAACCCTCCTCACACACTAACCCCCCCCACCACACACTAAACCCTCCTCGCACACTAAACCCCTCCTCACACTAAACCCCTCCACACACTAAACCCCCACACACACTAATCACCGCCCCACACACTAACCCCCCCACACACTCATCCCCCTCCACATACACTAACCCCCCCACACACACTAACCCCCTTACACACACTACCCCCCCACACGCTAACCCCTCACACCCACTAACCCCCCACACATACTAAACCGTCCTCACACACTAAACCCCCCCGCACAAACTAAACCCTCCTCACACACTAAACCCCCCCCACACACTAAACCGCCACACACACTAATCACCGCCCCAAACACTAACCCCCCACACACTCACCCCCCCCCACACACACACTAACACTCCCACACACACACACTAACCCGCCCCCCCACACTCACACACTAACCCCCCACACACACTAACCTGCCACACACACTAACCCCCGCACACACTCACTAACCCCCCACACACACTAACCCACCCACACACAATAACCCCCCCACACACTAACCCCCCACACACACTAACCCCCACACACACTGAACACCCACACACACTAACACCCCCACACACACTGACCCCCCCACACACACTAACCCCACACACACACTAACCCCCCAACACACACTGACCTCCCCACACACACTAACCCCCATACACACTGACCCCACCACACACACACTAAACCCCTACACACAGACTTACCCCCTCACACACTGACCCCACACACACACTAACCCCCCCACACACACACTAACCCCCCACATACACTAACCCGACACACACACACTAAACCCCCCACACACACTAACCCCCCCTTCACACACGAAGCGCCCCCACACACTAACGCCGAAAGACTCACTAAACCCGCCCACAAACACACTAAGCCCCGCCCACACCCACTAACCCTTCCACACACTAACCCCCCTCACACACTATTCCCCCCGCACACACTAACCCCCCAAACACACTAACCCTCCCACACACACTAACCCCCCATTCCCACTAACCCGCCAACGCACTAACCCGCATACACACACACTAACCCCACCACAGGCACTAACCCGCCCACACACAAACACTAATCCCCACACACACACTAAACCCACCACACAAACAAACCTCCCCACACACATTAAACGCCCCCACACACTAACCCTCTCACACACACAAACCCCCCCCACACGCACTAACCGCCCCACACACACTAACCACCCCCCACACACTAACTCCCCCACACAAAATAAGCCCCCACATACACTAAGCCCCCCACACACACTAAACTCCCCCACACACACCAACCCCCCGAACGCACTAACCCCCCACACACACTAACCCCCCCAGACACAAACCACCCACACTCACTAACTCCCCCACACACACTAACCCCACCACACACATACTAACCCCCCAACATCACACACTAACCCCCCCACACACAAATCCCCCATCACACACACTAACCCCCCCCACACACTAACCCCCCACATACATTAACCCCCCACACATACTAACCGCCCCACACACACTAACCCCCCCACACACACTAACCCCCCCACACACTAGCCCCCTTACACACACTTGCCCCCCCACACGCTAACCCCACACACCCACTAACCCCCCACACACACTAAACCCTCCTCACACACTAAACCCCAACACACACTACACCCCCACACACACTAATCACCGCCCCACACACTAACCCCCCCAAACACTCATCCCCCTCCACACACACTAACCCCCCCCAACACACTAACCCCCTTTCACACACTAGCCCCCACACGCTAACCCCACACATCCACTAACACCCCACACACACTAAACCCTCCTCACACACTAAACCCCCCCCACACACAAAACCCTCCTCACACACAAAAACCGCCCCAAAAACTAAACCCACACACGCACTAATCACCGCCCCTCACACTAACCCCCCCACACACTCACCCCCCCCACACACACTAACCGCCACAGACACACTAACCCCCTTACACACACTAGCCCCCCCACACGCTAACCCCACACACCCACTAACCCACCCACACACTAAACCCTCCTCATACACTAAACCCCCCTCCCAAACAATAAACCCTCTTCACACACTTACCCCTCCCCCCACACACTAAACCCCCACACACACTAATCAACGCCCCACACACTAACACCCCCACACACACACCCACACACACACTAACCCTCCACACACACACACTAACTCGCCCCCCACACACACACACTAACCCCCCACACACACTAACCCGCCACACACACTAACCCCCGCACATACTCACTAACCCCCCCCACACACTAACCCACCCACACACAATAACCCCCCCACACACTAACCCCCCCACACACTAACACCCCGCACACACTGAACCCCCACACACACTAACCCCCCCCACACACACTAACCCCCCACACACACTAACCACACACACACACTAACCCCCCCACACACTCTGACCGCCCCACACACACTAACCCCCATACACACTGACCCCCCTACACACACACTAAACCCCCCCCACACACACTAACCCCCTCACAATCTGACCCCACACACACACAAACCCCTCCACACACACACTAACCCCGCACATACACTAACCCCACACACACACACTAACTCCCCCTTCACACACTAAGCGCCCCCACACACTAACCCCGAAAGACTCACTAAACCCCCCCACACACACACTAACCCCCGCCCACACTCACAAACCCTTCCACACACTAACCCCCCACACACACTATTCCCCCCGCACACACTAACCCCCCAAACACACTAACCCTCCCACACACACCAAGCCCCAGAACACACTAACCCCCCACACACACTAACCCACCCCACACACACAAACCCCCCACACACACTAACCAACCCACACACACTAACCCCACCACACACACACTAACCCCCCACCCTCACACATTAACCCCTCCACACACAAACCCCCCCATCACACACACTAACCCCCCACACACACTAACACCCCACATACATTAACCTCCCACACATACTAACCGCCCAAAACACACTAACCCCACACACACAATAACCCCCAGTCACACCAATCCCCTTACACACACTAGCCCCCCCCACACGCAAACCAGACACACCCACTAACCCCACACACACAATAAACCCTCCTCACACACTAACCCCCCCCACACACTAAACCCTCCTCGCACACTAAACCCCTCCACACACTAAACCCCCACACACACTAATCACCGCCCCACACACTAACCCCCCCACACACTCATCCCCCTCCACACACACTAACCCCCCCCACACACACTAACCCCCTTACACACACTACCCCCCCCCCCACACGCTAACCCCTCACACCCACTAACCCCCCACACATACTAAATCCTCCTCACCCACTAAACCCCCCCCACACACTAAACCCTCCTCACACACTAAACCCCCCCACACACTAAACCCCCCACACACTAAACACCGCCTCACACACTAACCCCCCCACACACTCACCCCCCCCACACACACTAACCCCCCACACACACTAACCCCCTTACACACACTAGCCCCCCCACACGCCAACCCCACACACCCACAAACCCCCCACACACACTAAACCCTCCGCATGCACTAAACCCCCCCACACACACTAAACCGCCAAACACACTAATCACCGCCCCAAACACTAACCCCCCACACACTCACCCCCCCACCCACACACTAACACTCCCAAACACACACACTAACCCGCCCCCCCACACACACACACTAACCCCCCACACACACTAACCTGCCACACACACTAACCCCCGCACACACTCACTAATCCCCACACACACTAACCCACCCACACACAATAACCCCCCCCAAACACTAACCCCCCACACACACTAACCCCCACACACACTATCCCCCCCACACACACTAACCCCCCCCACACACTAACCACACACACATACTAACCCCCCCACACACTCTGACCCCCCCACACACACTAACCCCCATACACACTGACCCCCCCTACACACACACAAACCCCCCCCACACACACTAACCCCCTCACAATCTGACCCCACACACACACTAAACCCCCACACACACTAACTCCCCCTTCACACACTATGCGCCCCAACACACTAACCCCGAAAGACTCACTAAACCCCCCCACACACACACTAACCCCCGCCCACACTCACTAACCCTTCCACACACTAACCCCCCAAACACACTATTCCCCCCGCACACACTAACCCCCCAAACACACTAACCCTGCCACACACACTAACCCCCATACCCACTAACCCGCCCACACACTAACCCGCACACACACACACTAACACCCACACTAACCCCCCCCCACACAAACACTAACCCCCGTACACACACTAAACACCCCACACACACAAACCTCCCCACACACATTAAACGCCCCCACACACTAACCCCTCACACGCACTAACCCCCCCACACGCACTAACCGCCCCACACACACTAACCACCCCCGCACACTAACTCCCCCACACACAATAAGCCCCCACATACACTAAGCCCCCCCACACACTAAACTCCCCCCACACACACTAATCCCCCACACATACCAACCCCCCGAACGCACTAACCCCCCACACACACTAACCCCCCCCAAACACACAAACCCCCCACACACACTAACCCCCCCACACACACTAACCCCACCACACACACACTAACCCCCCACCCTCACACACTAACCCCCCCACACACAAACCCCCCCATCATACACACTAACCCCCCACACACACTAACACCCCACATACATTAACCCCCCACACATACTAACCGCACAAAACACACTAACCCCACACACACACTAACCCCCCACTCACACCTATCCCCTTACACACACTAGCCCCCCCCCACACGCTACCCCCACACACCCACTAACCCCCACACACACTAAACCCTCCTCACACACTAACCCCCCCCCCACCACACACTAAACCCTCCTCGCACACTAAACCCCTCCTCACACTAAACCCCTCCACACACTAAACCCCCACACACACTAATCACCGCCCCACACACTAACCCCCCCACACACTCATCCCCCTCCACATACACTAACCCCCCCACACACACTAACCCCCTTACACACACTACCCCCCCACACGCTAACCCCTCACACCCACTAACCCCCCACACATACTAAACCGTCCTCACACACTAAACCCCCCCGCACAAACTAAACCCTCCTCACACACTAAACCCCCCCCCACACACTAAACCGCCACACACACTAATCACCGCCCCAAACACTAACCCCCCACACACTCACCCCCCCCACACACACACTAACACTCCCACACACACACACTAACCCGCCCCCCCACACTCACACACTAACCCCCCACACACACTAACCTGCCACACACACTAACCCCCGCACACACTCACTAACCCCCCACACACACTAACCCACCCACACACAATAACCCCCCCACACACTAACCCCCCACACACACTAACCCCCACACACACTGAACACCCACACACACTAACACCCCCACACACACTGACCCCCCCACACACACTAACCCCACACACACACTAACCCCCCAACACACACTGACCTCCCCACACACACTAACCCCCATACACACTGACCCCACCACACACACACTAAACCCCTACACACAGACTTACCCCCTCACACACTGACCCCACACACACACTAACCCCCCCACACACACACTAACCCCCCACATACACTAACCCGACACACACACACTAAACCCCCCACACACACTAACCCCCCCTTCACACACGAAGCGCCCCCACACACTAACGCCGAAAGACTCACTAAACCCGCCCACAAACACACTAAGCCCCGCCCACACCCACTAACCCCTCCACACACTAACCCCCCTCACACACTATTCCCCCCGCACACACTAACCCCCCAAACACACTAACCCTCCCACACACACTAACCCCCCATTCCCACTAACCCGCCAACGCACTAACCCGCATACACACACACTAACCCCACCACAGGCACTAACCCGCCCACACACAAACACTAATCCCCACACACACACTAAACCCACCACACAAACAAACCTCCCCACACACATTAAACGCCCCCACACACTAACCCTCTCACACACACAAACCCCCCCCACACGCACTAACCGCCCCACACACACTAACCACCCCCCACACACTAACTCCCCCACACAAAATAAGCCCCCACATACACTAAGCCCCCCACACACACTAAACTCCCCCACACACACCAACCCCCCGAACGCACTAACCCCCCACACACACTAACCCCCCCAGACACAAACCACCCACACACACTAACTCCCCCACACACACTAACCCCACCACACACATACTAACCCCCCAACATCACACACTAACCCCCCCACACACAAATCCCCCATCACACACACTAACCCCCCCACACACTAACCCCCCACATACATTAACCCCCCACACATACTAACCGCCCCACACACACTAACCCCCCCACACACACTAACCCCCCCACACACTAGCCCCCTTACACACACTTGCCCCCCCACACGCTAACCCCACACACCCACTAACCCCCCACACACACTAAACCCTCCTCACACACTAAACCCCCCCCCACACACTAAACTCTCCTCACACACTAAACCCTCCCACACACAATTCCCCCCGCACACACTAACCCCCCAAACACACTAACCCTCCCAAACACACTAACCCCCCATACCCACTAACACGCCCACACACTAACCCGCACACTCACACACTAACCCCCCCAACCACACTAACCCCCCCCCCACACAAACACTAACCCCCACACACGTACTAAACCCCCATACACACTAACCTCCCCACACACATTAAGCGCCACCACACACTAACCTCCTCACACACAATAACCCCCCCCCCACACGCACTAACCGCCCCCCACACACTAACGCCCCCACACACAATAACCCCCCACATACACTAAGCCCCCCCACACACACTAAACTCCCCCCCACACACTCTCATCCCCCACACACACCAACCCTCCGAACACACTAACCCCCCACACACACTAACCCCCCCCACACACACTAACCCCCCACACACATAAATCCCCCCACACACACTAACCCCCACACACACTAAATCCCCACATACACTAACCCCCCACACACACTAACCCCCCCACATACACCAACCCCCCACACACATTAACCCCCCCACACATACTAACCGCCGCACACACATTAACCCCCCCACACATACTAACCGCCCCCACACGCTAACCCCACACACCCACTAACCCCCCACACACATTAAACCCTCCTCACACACTAAACCCCCCCCCCACACACTAAACTCTCCTCACACACTAAACCCTCCCACACACAATTCCCCCCGCACACACTAACCCACCAAACACACTAACCCTCCCAAACACACAAACCCCCCATACCCACTAACACGCCCACACAATAACCCGCACACTCACACACTAACACCCCCACCCACACTAACCCCCCACACAAACACTAACCCCCACACACATACTAAACACCCCATACACACTAACTTCCCCACACACATTAAGCGCCACCACACACTAACCTCCTCACACACACTAACCCCCCCCACACGCACTAACCGCCCCACACACACTAACCACCCCCCACACACTAACGCCCCCACACACAATAACCCCCCACATACACTATGCCCCCCCCCCACACACACTAAACTCCCCCCCACACTCTAATCCCTCACACACACCAACCCTCCGAACACACTAACCCCCCCCACACACTAACCCCCCACACACACTAACCCCCACACACACACTAACCCCCAGACACACTAACCCCCCACATACACTAACCCCCCACACACACTAACCCCCCATCACACACACTAACCCCCCACACACACTAACCCCCCCATACACTAACCCCCACACATACAAACCCCCCCCATCACACACACTAACCCCCCACACACAGTAAACCCCCCCACACACACTAACCCCCCCACATGCACTAACCCCCCAACACACACTAATTCCCCACACACACATTAACCCCACCACACTAACCCCCCACCCTCACACGCTAACCCCCCCCACACACTAAACCCCCACACACACTAATCACCGCCCCATACACTAACCCCCACACACACTCATCCCCTCCACACACACTAACCCCCCCCACACACACTAATCCCCTTTCACACACGAGCCCCCACACGCTAACCCCACACACCCACTAACCTCCCCCAAACATTAAACCCTCCTCACACACTAAACCCCCCCACACTCTAAACTCTCCTCACACACTAAACCCCCCCCCCACACACTAACCCCCCCCCACACACTAATCCCTCCTCATACACTAACCCCCCCCCAAACACTAAACTCTCATCCCACACTAACCCCCCCCACACACACACTAAACCCCCACACACACTAATCACCGCCCCACACACTAACCCCCCACACACTCAACCACCCCCCCCACACACACTAACCCTCCCCACACACACACACACTAACTCGCCCCCCACATACACACACTAACCCCCCCCACACACTAACCCGCCACACACACTAACCCACCCACACACAATAACCCCCCCACACACTAACACCCCGCACACACTAACCCCCCCCCACACACTGAACCCCCGCACACACTAACCCCCCCACACACACTAACCCCCCACACACACTAACCACACACACACACTAACCCCCCCACACACTCTGACCCCCCCACACACACTAACCCCCATACACACTGACCCCCCCCACACACACACTAAACCCCCACACACACACTAACCCCCTCACAATCTGACCCCACACACACACTAACCCCCCACACACACACTAAACCCCCACTTACACTAACCCCACACACACACACTAAACCCCCACACACACACTAACCCCCGCCCACACTCACTAACCCTTTCACACACTAACCCCCCACACTCACTCTTCCCCCCGAACACACTAACCCCCCAAACACACTAACCCACCCACACACACTAACCCCCCATACCCACTAACCCGCCCACACATTAACCCGCACACACACACACTAACACCCCCACCCACACTAACCCCCCACACAAACACTAACCCCCATACACACACTAAACCCCCCCCACACACAAACCTCCCCACACACATCAAACGCCCCCACACACTAACCCCCTCACACGCACTAACCCCCCACACGCACTAACCGCCCCACACACACTAACCAACCCCGCACACTAACTCCCCCACACACAAAATGCCCCCAGATACACTATGCCCCCCCACACACTAAACTCCCCCCAACACACTAATCCCCCACACACACCAACCCCCCGAACACACTAACCCCCCCCACACACTAACCCCCCACACTCACTAACCACCCCGCGCACACTAACCGCCCCACACACACTAACCCCATACACACACTAACCCCCCCCACACACACTAAACCCCTTACACACACTAGCCCCCCCCACACGCTAACCCCACACACCCACTAACCCCCCACACACACTAAACCCTCCTCACAAACTAAACTCCCCCACACACTAAACCCTCCTCACACAATAAACCCCCCACACACTAAACCCCCACACACACTAATCACCGCCCCATACACTAACCCCCACACACACTCATCCCCCTCCACACACACTAACCCCCCCCCACACACACTAACCCCCTTTCACACACTAGCCCCCACACGCTAGCCCCACCCACCCACTAACCTCCCCCAAAGACTAAACCCTCCTCACACACTAAACCCCCCCCCACACTCTAAACTCTCCTCACACACTAAAACCCCCCACACACACTAATCCCTCCTCATACACTAAACCCCCCCAAACACTAAACCCTCATCACACACTAACCCACCCCCCCACACACTAAACCCCCACACACACTAATCACCGCCCCACACACTAACCCCCCACACACTCACCCCCCCCCACACACACTAACCCCCACACACACACTAACCCCCTTACACACACTAGCCCCCCCACACGCTAACCCCACACACCCACTAACCCACCCACACACTAAACCCTCCTCATACACTAAACCCCCCTCCCAAACAATAAACCCTCTTCACACACTAAACCCTCCCCCCCACACACTAAACCGCCACACACACTAATCAACGCCCCACACACTAACACCCCCACACACACACCCACACACACACTAACCCTCCACACACACACACTAACTCGCCCCCCACACACACACACTAACCCCCCACACACACTAACCCGCCACACACACTAACCCCCGCACATACTCACTAACCCCCCCCACACACTAACCCACCCACACACAATAACCCCCCCACACACTAACCCCCCCCACACACAAACACCCCGCACACACTGAACCCCCACACACACTAACCCCCCCCACACACACTAACCCCCCACACACACTCACCACACACACACACTAACCCCCCCACACACTCTGACCGCCCCACACACACTAACCCCCATACACACTGACCCCCCTACACACACACTAAACCCCCCCCCACACACACTAACCCCCTCACAATCTGACCCCACACACACAAAAACCCCTCCACACACACACTAACCCCCCACATACACTAACCCCACACACACACACTAACTCCCCCTTCACACACTAAGCGCCCCCACACACTAACCCCGAAAGACTCACTAAACCCCCCCACACACACACTAACCCCCGCCCACACTCACAAACCCTTCCACACACTAACCCCCCACACACACTATTCCCCCCGCACACACTAACCCCCCAAACACACTAACCCTCCCACACACACCAAGCCCCAGAACACACTAACCCCCCACACACACTAACCCACCCCACACACACAAACCCCCCACACACACTAACCAACCCACACACACTAACCCCACCACACACACACTAACCCCCCACCCTCACACATTAACCCCTCCACACACAAACCCCCCCATCACACACACTAACCCCCCACACACACTAACACCCCACATACATTAACCTCCCACACATACTAACCGCCCAAAACACACTAACCCCACACACACAATAACCCCCAGTCACACCAATCCCCTTACACACACTAGCCCCCCCCACACGCAAACCAGACACACCCACTAACCCCACACACACAATAAACCCTCCTCACACACTAACCCCCCCACACACTAAACCCTCCTCGCACACTAAACCCCTCCACACACTAAACCCCCACACACACTAATCACCGCCCCACACACTAACCCCCCCACACACTCATCCCCCTCCACACACACTAACCCCCCCACACACACTAACCCCCTTACACACACTACCCCCCCCCCACACGCTAACCCCTCACACCCACTAACCCCCCACACATACTAAATCCTCCTCACCCACTAAACCCCCCCACACACTAAACCCTCCTCACACACTAAACCCCCCCACACACTAAACCCCCCACACACTAAACACCGCCTCACACACTAAACCCCCCCACACACTAAACCCCCCACACACTAAACACCGCCTCACACACTAACCCCCCCACACACTCACCCCCCCCCACACACACTAACCCCCCACACACACTAACCCCCTTACACACACTAGCCCCCCCACACGCCAACCCCACACACCCACAAACCCCCCACACACACTAAACCCTCCGCATGCACTAAACCCCCCCCACACACACTAAACCGCCAAACACACTAATCACCGCCCCAAACACTAACCCCCCACACACTCACCCCCCCACCCACACACTAACACTCCCAAACACACACACTAACCCGCCCCCCCACACACACACACTAACCCCCCACACACACTAACCTGCCACACACACTAACCCCCGCACACACTCACTAACCCCCCACACACACTAACCTACCCACACACAATAACCCCCCCCAAACACTAACCCCCCACACACACTAACCCCCACACACACTATCCCCCCCACACACACTAACCCCCCACACACACTAACCACACACACACACTAACCCCCCCACACACTCTGACCCCCCCACACACACTAACCCCCATACACACTGACCCCCCCTACACACACACAAACCCCCCCCACACACACTAACCCCCTCACAATCTGACCCCACACACACACTAAACCCCCACACACACTAACTCCCCCTTCACACACTATGCGCCCCCACTCACTAACCCCGAAAGACTCACTAAACCCCCCCACACACACACTAACCCCCGCTCACACTCACTAACCCTTCCACACACTAACCCCCCAAACACATTATTCCCCCCGCACACACTAACCCCCCAAACACACTAAACCTGCCACACACACTAACCCCCATACCCACTAACCCGCCCACACACTAACCCGCACACACACACACTAACACCCACACTAACCCCCCCCACACAAACACTAACCCCCGTACACACACTAAACACCCCACACACACAAACCTCCCCACACACATTAAACGACCCAACACACTAACCCCTCACACGCACTAACCCCCCCACACGCACTAACCGCCCCACACACACTAACCACCCCCGCACACTAACTCCCCCACACACAATAAGCCCCCACATACACTAAGCCCCCCCACACACTAAACTCCCCCCACACACACTAATCCCCCACACATACCAACCCCCCGAACACACTAACCCCCCACACACACTAACCCCCCCAAACACACAAACCCCCCACACACACAACCCCCCCACACACACTAACCCCACCACACACACACTAACCCCCCACCCTCGCACACTAACCCCCCACACACAAACCCCCCCATCACACACACTAACCCCCCACACACACTAACACCCCACATACATTAACCCCCCACACATACTAACCGCCCAAAACACACTAACCCCACACACACACTAACCCCCCACTCACACCAATCCCCTGACACACACTAGCCCCCCCCCACACGCTACCCCCACACACCCACTAACCCCCACACACACTAAACCCTCCTCACACACTAACCCCCCCCCACCACACACTAAACCCTCCTCGCACACTAAACCCCTCCTCACACTAAACCCCTCCACACACTAAACCCCCACACACACTAATCACCGCCCCACACACTAACCCCCCCACACACTCATCCCCCTCCACATACACTAACCCCCCCACACACACTAACCCCCTTACACACACTACCCCCCCACACGCTAACCCCTCACACCCACTAACCCCCCACACATACTAAACCGTCCTCACACACTAAACCCCCCCGCACAAACTAAACCCTCCTCACACACTAACCCCCCCCCACACACTAAACCGCCACACACACTAATCAACGCCCCAAACACTAACCCCCCACACACTCACCCCCCCCACACACACACTAACACTCCCACACACACACACTAACCCGCCCCCCCACACTCACACACTTACCCCCCACACACACTAACCTGCCACACACACTAACCCCCGCACACACTCACTAACCCCCCACACACACTAACCCACCCACACATAATAACCCCCCCCACACACTAACCCCCCACACACACTAACCCCCACACACACTGAACACCCACACACACTAACACCCCCACACACACTGACCCCCCCACACACACTAACCCCACACACACACTAACCCCCCAACACACACTGACCTCCCCACACACACTAACCCCCATACACACTGACCCCACCACACACACACTAAACCCCTACACACAGACTTACCCCCTCACACACTGACCCCACACACACACTAACCCCCCCACACACACACTAACCCCCCACATACACTAACCCGACACACACACACTAAACCCCCCACACACACTAACCCCCCCTTCACACACGAAGCGCCCCCACACACTAACGCCGAAAGACTCACTAAACCCGCCCACAAACACACTAAGCCCCGCCCACACCCACTAACCCTTCCACACACTAACCCCCCTCACACACTATTCCCCCCGCACACACTAACCCCCCAAACACACTAACCCTCCCACACACACTAACCCCCCATTCCCACTAACCCGCCAACGCACTAACCCGCATACACACACACTAACCCCCCCACAGGCACTAACCCGCCCACACACAAACACTAATCCCCACACACACACTAAACCCACCACACAAACAAACCTCCCCACACACATTAAACGCCCCCACACACTAACCCTCTCACACACACAAACCCCCCCCACACGCACTAACCGCCCCACACACACTAACCACCCCCCACACACTAACTCCCCCACACAAAATAAGCCCCCACATACACTAAGCCCCCCACACACACTAAACTCCCCCACACACACCAACCCCCCGAACGCACTAACCCCCCACACACACTAACCCCCCCAGACACAAACCACCCACACACACTAACTCCCCCACACACACTAACCCCACCACACACATACTAACCCCCCAACATCACACACTAACCCCCCCACACACAAATCCCCCATCACACACACTAACCCCCCCCACACACTAACCCCCCACATACATTAACCCCCCACACATACTAACCGCCCCACACACACTAACCCCCCCCACACACACTTGCCCCCCCACACGCTAACCCCACACACCCACTAACCCCCCACACACACTAAACCCTCCTCACACACTAAACCCCCCCCCCACACACTAAACTCTCCTCACACACTAAACCCTCCCACACACAATTCCCCCCGCACACACTAACCCCCCAAACACACTAACCCTCCCAAACACACTAACCCCCCATACCCACTAACACGCCCACACACTAACCCGCACACTCACACACTAACCCCCCCAACCACACTAACCCCCCCCCCACACAAACACTAACCCCCACACACATACTAAACCCCCATACACACTAACCTCCCCACACACATTAAGCGCCACCACACACTAACCTCCTCACACACAATAACCCCCCCCCCCACACGCACTAACCGCCCCCCACACACTAACGCCCCCACACACAATAACCCCCCACATACACTAAGCCCCCCCACACACACTAAACTCCCCCCCACACACTCTCATCCCCCACACACACCAACCCTCCGAACACACTAACCCCCCACACACACTAACCCCCCCCACACACACTAACCCCCCACACACATAAATCCCCCCACACACACTAACCCCCACACACACTAAATCCCCACATACACTAACCCCCCACACACACTAACCCCCCCACATACACCAACCCCCCACACACATTAACCCCCCCACACATACTAACCGCCGCACACACATTAACCCCCCCACACATACTAACCGCCCCCCACACGCTAACCCCACACACCCACTAACCCCCCACACACATTAAACCCTCCTCACACACTAAACCCCCCCCACACACTAAACTCTCCTCACACACTAAACCCTCCCACACACAATTCCCCCCGCACACACTAACCCACCAAACACACTAACCCTCCCAAACACACAAACCCCCCATACCCACTAACACGCCCACACAATAACCCGCACACTCACACACTAACACCCCCACCCACACTAACCCCCCACACAAACACTAACCCCCACACACATACTAAACACCCCATACACACTAACTTCCCCACACACATTAAGCGCCACCACACACTAACCTCCTCACACACACTAACCCCCCCCACACGCACTAACCGCCCCACACACACTAACCACCCCCCACACACTAACGCCCCCACACACAATAACCCCCCACATACACTATGCCCCCCCCACACACACTAAACTCCCCCCCACACACTCTAATCCCTCACACACACCAACCCTCCGAACACACTAACCCCCCCCACACACTAACCCCCCACACACACTAACCCCCCCCACACACACTAACCCCCAGACACACTAACCCCCCACATACACTAACCCCCCACACACACTAACCCCCCATCACACACACTAACCCCCCACACACACTAACCCCCCCATACACTAACCCCCACACATACAAACCCCCCCCATCACACACACTAACCCCCACACACAGTAAACCCCCCCACACACACTAACCCCCCCACATGCACTAACCCCCCAACACACACTAATTCCCCACACACACATTAACCCCACCACACTAACCCCCCACCCTCACACGCTAACCCCCCCCACACACTAAACCCCCACACACACTAATCACCGCCCCATACACTAACCCCCACACACACTCATCCCCTCCACACACACTAACCCCCCCCACACACACTAATCCCCTTTCACACACGAGCCCCCACACGCTAACCCCACACACCCACTAACCTCCCCCAAACATTAAACCCTCCTCACACACTAAACCCCCCCACACTCTAAACTCTCCTCACACACTAAACCCCCCCCACACACTAACCCCCCCCCCACACACTAATCCCTCCTCATACACTAACCCCCCCCAAACACTAAACTCTCATCCCACACTAACCCCCCCCCACACACACACTAAACCCCCACACACACTAATCACCGCCCCACACACTAACCCCCCACACACTCAACCATCCCCCCCACACACACTAACCCTCCCCACACACACACACACTAACTCGCCCCCCACATACACACACTAACCCCCCCCACACACTAACCCGCCACACACACTAACCCACCCACACACAATAACCCCCCCCACACACTAACACCCCGCACACACTAACCCCCCCCCCACACACTGAACCCCCGCACACACTAACCCCCCCACACACACTAACCCCCCACACACACTAACCACACACACACACTAACCCCCCCACACACTCTGACCCCCCCACACACACTAACCCCCATACACACTGACCCCCCCCACACACACACTAAACCCCCACACACACACTAACCCCCTCACAATCTGACCCCACACACACACTAACCCCCCACACACACACTAAACCCCCACTTACACTAACCCCACACACACACACTAAACCCCCACACACACACTAACCCCCGCCCACACTCACTAACCCTTTCACACACTAACCCCCCACACTCACTCTTCCCCCCGAACACACTAACCCCCCAAACACACTAACCCACCCACACACACTAACCCCCCATACCCACTAACCCGCCCACACATTAACCCGCACACTCACACACTAACACCCCCACCCACACTAACCCCCCACACAAACACTAACCCCCACACACATACTAAACACCCCATACACACTAACTTCCCCACACACATTAAGCGCCACCACACACTAACCTCCTCACACACACTAACCCCCCCCACACGCACTAACCGCCCCACACACACTAACCACCCCCCACACACTAACGCCCCCACACACAATAACCCCCCACATACACTATGCCCCCCCCACACACACTAAACTCCCCCCCACACACTCTAATCCCTCACACACACCAACCCTCCGAACACACTAACCCCCCCCACACACTAACCCCCCACACACACTAACCCCCCCCACACACACTAACCCCCAGACACACTAACCCCCCACATACACTAACCCCCCACACACACTAACCCCCCATCACACACACTAACCCCCCACACACACTAACCCCCCCATACACTAACCCCCACACATACAAACCCCCCCCATCACACACACTAACCCCCACACACAGTAAACCCCCCCACACACACTAACCCCCCCACATGCACTAACCCCCCAACACACACTAATTCCCCACACACACATTAACCCCACCACACTAACCCCCCACCCTCACACGCTAACCCCCCCCACACACTAAACCCCCACACACACTAATCACCGCCCCATACACTAACCCCCACACACACTCATCCCCTCCACACACACTAACCCCCCCCACACACACTAATCCCCTTTCACACACGAGCCCCCACACGCTAACCCCACACACCCACTAACCTCCCCCAAACATTAAACCCTCCTCACACACTAAACCCCCCCACACTCTAAACTCTCCTCACACACTAAACCCCCCCCACACACTAACCCCCCCCCCACACACTAATCCCTCCTCATACACTAACCCCCCCCAAACACTAAACTCTCATCCCACACTAACCCCCCCCCACACACACACTAAACCCCCACACACACTAATCACCGCCCCACACACTAACCCCCCACACACTCAACCATCCCCCCCACACACACTAACCCTCCCCACACACACACACACTAACTCGCCCCCCACATACACACACTAACCCCCCCCACACACTAACCCGCCACACACACTAACCCACCCACACACAATAACCCCCCCCACACACTAACACCCCGCACACACTAACCCCCCCCCCACACACTGAACCCCCGCACACACTAACCCCCCCACACACACTAACCCCCCACACACACTAACCACACACACACACTAACCCCCCCACACACTCTGACCCCCCCACACACACTAACCCCCATACACACTGACCCCCCCCACACACACACTAAACCCCCACACACACACTAACCCCCTCACAATCTGACCCCACACACACACTAACCCCCCACACACACACTAAACCCCCACTTACACTAACCCCACACACACACACTAAACCCCCACACACACACTAACCCCCGCCCACACTCACTAACCCTTTCACACACTAACCCCCCACACTCACTCTTCCCCCGAACACACTAACCCCCCAAACACACTAACCCACCCACACACACTAACCCCCCATACCCACTAACCCGCCCACACATTAACCCGCACACACACACACTAACACCCCCACCCACACTAACCCCCCCACACAAACACTAACCCCCATACACACACTAACCCCCCCCCCACACACAAACCTCCCCACACACATCAAACGCCCCCACACACTAACCCCCTCACACGCACTAACCCCCCACACGCACTAACCGCCCCACACACACTAACCAACCCCGCACACTAACTCCCCCACACACAAAATGCCCCCAGATACACTATGCCCCCCCATACACTAAACTCCCCCCAACACACTAATCCCCCACACACACCAACCCCCCGAACACACTAACCCCCCCCCACACACTAACCCCCCACACTCACTAACCACCCCGCGCACACTAACCGCCCCACACACACTAACCCCATACACACACTAACCCCCCACACACACACTAAACCCCTTACACACACTAGCCCCCCCCCACACGCTAACCCCACACACCCACTAACCCCCCACACACACTAAACCCTCCTCACAAACTAAACTCCCCCACACACTAAACCCTCCTCACACAATAAACCCCCCACACACTAAACCCCCACACACACTAATCACCGCCCCATACACTAAGCCCCACACACACTCATCCCCCTCCACACACACTAACCCCCCCCCCACACACACTAACCCCCTTTCACACACTAGCCCCCACACGCTAGCCCCACCCACCCACTAACCTCCCCCAAAGACTAAACCCTCCTCACACACTAAACCCCCCCCACACTCTAAACTCTCCTCACACACTAAAACCCCCCACACACACTAATCCCTCCTCATACACTAAACCCCCCCAAACACTAAACCCTCATCACACACTAACCCACCCCCCCACACACTAAACCCCCACACACACTAATCACCGCCCCACACACTAACCCCCCACACACTCAACCCCCCCACACACACACTAACCCTCCCCACACACACACACACTAACTCGCCCCCCACATACACACACTAACCCCCCCCCACACACTAACCCGCCACACACACTAACCCCCGCAAACACTCACTAACCCCCCACACACACTAACCCACCCACGCACAGTAACCCCCCCACACACTAACCCACCACACACACTAACACCCCACACACACCGAACCCCAACACACACTAACCCCCCCACACACACTGACCCCCCCACACACACTAACCCCCATACACACTGACCCCCCCACACACATACTAAACCCCCACACACACACTAACCCCCTCGCAATCTGACCCCACACACACACTAACCCCCCCACACACACACTAACCCCCCACATACACTAACCCCACACACACACACTAAACCTCCACACACACTAACCCCCCCACTACACAATAAGCGCCCCCACACACTAACCCCGAAAGACTCACTAAACCCCGCCACACACACACTAACCCCCGCCCACACTCACTAACCCTTCCACACACTAAGCCCCCACACTCACTATTCCCCCCGCACACACTAACCCCCCAAACACACTAACCCTCCCACACACACTAACCCCCCATATCCACTAACCCGCCCACACACTAACCCGCACACACACACACTAACACCCCCACCCACACTAACCCCCCCACACAAACACTAACCCCCATACACACACTAAACCCCCCACACACACAAACCTCCCCACACACATTAAACGCCCCAACACACTAACCCCCTCACACGCACTAACCCCCCACACGCACTAACCGCTCCACACACACTAACCAACCCCGCACACTAACTCCCCCACTCACAAAATGCCCCCACATACACTAAGCCCCCCCACACACTAAACTCCCCCCACACACACTAATCCCCCACACACACCAACCCCCCGAACACACTAACCCCCCACACACACTAACCCCCCCCACACACACACAAACCCCCCACACACACTAACCCCCCCACACACACTAACCCCACCACACACACACTAACCCCCCACCCTCACACACTAACCCCCCACAAACAAACCCCCCCATCACACACACTAACCTCCCACACACACTAACCCCCCACATACATTAACCCCCCACACATACTAACCGCCCCAAACACACTAACCCCACACACACATTAACCCCCCCACACACACTAACCCCCTTACACACTAGCCCCCCCACACGCTAACCCCACACACCCACTAACATCCCACACACACAAAACCCTCCTCACAAACTAACCCCCCCCCCACACACTAAACACTCCTCGCACACTAAATCCCTCCACACACTAAACCCCCCCACACACTAATCACCGCCCCACACACTAACCCCCCCACACACTCAACCCCCCACACACACTAACCCCCCCACACACAGTAACCCCCTTACACACACTAGCCCCCCCACACACCAACCCCACACACCCCCCACACACTAAACCCTCCTCATACACTAAACCCCCCGCACACACTAAACCCTCCTCACACTCTAACCCCCCCCCCACACACTAAACCCCCACACACACTAATCACCGCCCAAACACAAACCCCCCAGACACTCAGCCCCCCCCCCACACACACACTAACCCCCCACACACACTAACCCGCCACACACACTAACCCCCGCACACACTCACTAACCCCCCCCACACACTGAACCCCCACACACACTAACGCATCCCACACACACTATCCCCCCACACACACTAACCCCACACACACACTAACCCACCCCACACACACTGACCTCCCCACACACACTAACCCCCATACACACTGACCCCCCCACACACACACTAAACCCCCACACACACACTAACCCCCTCACACACTGACCCCACACACACACTAACCCCCACACACACACACTAACCCCCCACATACACTAACCCCACACCCACACTGAACCGCCCACACACACTAACCCCCCTTCACACACTAAGCGCCCCCGCACACTAATCCCGAAAGACTCACTAAACCCGCCCACAAACATACTACGGCCCGCCCACACTCACGAACACTTCCACACACTAACCCCCCACACACACTATTCCCCCCGCACACACTAACCCCTCAAACACACTAACCCCCCTACACACACTAACCCCCCATACCCACTAACCCGCCCACACACAAACCCGCACACACAGACACTAACCCCCCCACCCACACTAACCCCCCCATACAAACACTAACCCCCACACACACACTGAACCCCCCACACACACAAGCCTCCCCACACACATTAAACGCCCCCACACACTAAGCCCTTCAAACACACTAACCCCCCACACGCACTAACCGCCCCACACACACTAACCACCCCCCACACACTAACTCCCCCACACACAATAAGCCCCCACATACACTAAGCCCCCCACACACACTAAACTCCCCCACACACACTAATCCCCCACACACACCATCCCCCCGAACACACTAACCCCCCACACACACTAACCCCCCACACACAAAAACCCTCACACACTAACCCCCCCCACACACACTAACCCCACCACACACATACTAACCCCCCAACATCGCACACTAACCCCCCACACACACAAACCCCCCATCACACTCACTAAACCCCACACACACTAACTCCCCACATACATTAACCCCCCACACATACTAACCGCCCCACACACACTAACCCCCCCACACACACTTACCCCCCACATACACTAGCCCCCTTACACACACTAGCCCCCCACACGCTAACCCCACACACCCACTAACCACCCCACACACTAAACCCTCCTCACACACTAAACCCCCCCCCACACTAAACTCTCCTCACACACTAAACCCTCCCACACACAATTCCCCCCGCACACACTAACCCCCCAAACACACTAACCCTCCCATACACACTAACCCCCCATACCCACTAACACGCCCACACACCAGCCCGCACACTCACACACTAACACCCCCACCCACACTAACCCCCCCACACAAACACTAACCCCCACACACATACTAAACCCCCCATACACACTAACCTCCCCACACACATTAAGCGCCACCACACACTAACCTCCTCACACACACTAACCCCCCCACACGCACTAACCACCCCACACACTAACCACCCCCCACACACTAACTCCCCCACACACAATAACCCCCCACATACACTAAGCCACCCCCACACACACGAAACTCCCCCCCCACACACTCTAATCCCCCACACACACCAACCCCCCGAACACACTAACCCCCCACACACACTAACCCCCCCCCCACACTAACCCCCCACACACATTAAACCCCCTACACACTAAAACCCCCACACACACTAACCCCCCACATACAATAACCCCCCACACACACTAACCCCCCCATCACACACACAAACACCCCACACACACTAACCCACCCATACACTAACCCCCCACACATACTAACCCCCCATCACACACACTAACTCCACACACACAGTAAACCCCCCCAAACACACTAACCCCCCCCACATGCACTAACCCCCCAACACACACTAATCCCCCACACACACATTAACCCCACCACACACACACTAACCCCCCACCCTCACACGCTAACCCCCCACACACACAAACCCTACACATACACTAACCCCCCATAGACACTATCCCCCCACACACACTAACCACCCCGCACACAGTAACCGCCCCCCACACAGTAACCCCACACACACACTAACCCTCCCACACACACTAACCCCCTTACACACACTAGCCCCCCCAAACGCTAACCCCACACACCCACTAACCCCCCACACACATTAAACCCTCCTCATACACTAAACCGCCCCACACACTAAACCCTCCTCACACACTAAACACCCCCCACACACACTAAACCCCCACACACACTAATCACCGCCCCACACACTAACCCCCCACACAATCACCCCCCACACACAAACTAACCCTCCCCACACACACACACTAACCCGCCCCTGACACACACACACTAACCCCACACACACTAACCCGCCACACACACTAACCCCCGCACGCACTCACTAACCCCCCACACACTCTAACCCACCCACACACAATAATCCCCCCCCCACACACTAACCCCCCCCCCACACACTAACCCCCCCACACACTGAACACACACACACACTAACCCACCCATTCACACTAACCCCCCCCACACACACACTAACCCCACACACACACTAACCCCCCCACACACACTAACCCCCTTACACACACTAGCCCCCCCCCACACGCTAACCCCACACACCCACTAACCCCCCACACACACTAAACCCTCCTCACACACTAAACCCCCCCCACACACTAAATCCTCCTCACACACTAAACCCCCCCACACACTAAACCACCACACACACTAATCACCGCCCCATACACTAACCACCCCCACACACTCATCCCCCTCCGCACACACTAACCCCCCCACACACACTAACCCCCTTACACAGACTAGCCCCCCCCCACACGCTAACCCCACACACACACTAACCCCCCCCCACACACACACTAAATCCCCATACACTAACCCCCTCACACACTGACCCCACACACACTAACCCCCACACACACACACTAAACCCCCACATACACTAACCCCACACACACACACTAAACCCCCCACACACACTAACCCCCTTCACACACTAAGCGCCCCCACACACTAACCCCGAAAGACTCACTAAACCCCCCACACACACACTAACCCCCGACTACACTCAATAACCCTTCCACACACTAACTCCCCACACACACTATTCCCCCCGCACACACTAACCCCCCAAACTCACTAACCCTCCCACATACACTAACCCCCCCCATACCCACTAACCCGCCCATACACTAACCCGCACACAAACACACTAACCCCCCACACCCACACTAACCCGCCCACACAAACACTAACCCCCACACACACACTAAACCCCCCACACACACAAACCACCCCACACACATTAAACGCCCCCACACACTAACCCACTCACACACACTAACCCCCCCCCCACACGCACTAACCGCCCCACACACACTAACCACCCCCACACAGTAACTCCCCAACACACAATAAGCACCCACATACACTAAGCCCTCCACACACACTAAACTCCCCCCCTCACACTAATCCTCCACACACATCAACCCCCTGAACACACTAACCCCCCACACACACTAACCCCCCCGCACACACAAACCCCCCACACACACTAAACCCCACACACACTAACCCCACCACACACACACTAACCCCCCACCCTCACATACTAAACCCCCCACACACAATCCCCCCCATCACACACACTAACCCCCCACACACACTAACCCCCCACATACATTAACCACCCACACATACTAACCGCCCCACACACTAAACCCCCACACACACTAATCACCGCCCCACACACTAACCCCCCACACACTCAACTCCCCACACACACTAACCCCACACACCCACTAACCCCCCCCACACACACGAAACCCTCCTCATACACTAAACTCCCCCCCCACACACTAAACCCTCCTCACACACTAATCCCCCCCCACGCACTAAACCCCCCCACACACTAATCACCGACCCACACACTAAACCCCCACACACTCACCCCCCACACACATTAACCCCACCACACCCTAACCCCCCACACACACTAACCCTCCCACACACACTATCCCCCACACACTAAACCCCCCCCACACTAAACCCACACACACACTAAACCCCCACACACAATATCCCCCAACATACACTAAAAAACCCCACACACTAACACCCCCCCACACACATTAACCCCACCACACACAGACTAACCCCCCACCCACGCACACTAACCCACCACATACACTACCCCCCCACACACACTAACCCCCCACACACACTAACCACCCACAGACACAAACCTCACACACACACTAGCACCACACACACACTAACCCCCCACACACACACTCACCCCCTTACACACACTCTAACCCCCCACACACACTCTAACACCCCACACACACTAACCCACCCACACACAATAACCCCCCCACACTCTAACCCCCACACACACTAACCCCCCCACACACAGAAACCCCCCACACACTAACCCCCCCCCACACACTAAACCCCCACACACACTAACCCCACACACACACTAACCCCCCACACACACACTGACCCCCCCCACACACTAACCTCCATACACACTGACCCCCCCACACACACACTAAACCCCCACACACACACTAACCCCCTCACACACACACTAAATCCCCCACAGACACTAACCCCCCTTCACACACTAAGCGCCCCGACACACTAACCCCGAAAGACTCACTAAACCCTCCACACACACACTAAGCCCCGCCCACACTCACTAACCCTTCCACACACTAACCCCCCACACACGCTATTCCCCCCGCACACACTAACCCCCCAAACACACTAAACCTCCCACACACACTAACCCCCCATACCCACTAACCCGCCCACACACTAACCCGCACACACACACACTAACCACCCCACCCACACTAACCCCCCCACGCAAACACTAACCCCCACACACACACTAAACCCCCCCACACACAAACATCCCCACACACATTAAACGCCCCCACACACTAACTCCCTCACACACACTAACCCCTCCACACGCATTAACCGCCCCACACACACTAACCACCCCCACACACTAACTCGCCCACACACAAAAAGCCCCCACATACACTAAGCCCCCCACACACACTAAACTCCCCCCCCACACACAAACCCCCCACACACACTAACCCCCCACACACACTAACCCCACCACACACACACTAACCCCCACCATCACACACTAACCCCCCCCACACACAAACCCCCCATCACACACACTAACCCCCCACACACACTAACCCCCCCACACACAATAGCCCCCTTACACACACTAGCCCCCCCACACGCTAACCCCACACACCCACTAACCCCCCACACACACTAAACCCTCCTCACACACTAAACCCCCCCACACACTAAACCCCCACACACACTAATCACCGCCCCACGCTCTAACGCCCCATACACTCACCCCCCCACACACATTAACCCCAACACACCCTAACCCCCCACACACACACTAACCCTCCTACACATACTATCCCCTCACACACTAAAACTCCCACACACACTAAACCCACACACACACTAAACCCCCACACACAATATCACCCCACATACACTAAAAAACCCCACACACTAACCCCCCCTACACACATTAACCCCACCACACACAGACTAACCCCACACCCACGCACACTAACCCACCACATACACTACCCCCCACACACACTAGCCCCCCACACACATTAACCCCACACACACACACACTAACCCGCCACACACACTAACCCCCGCACGCACTCACTAACCCCCCACACACACTAACCCACCCAAACACAATAATCCCCCCCCCACACTCTAACCCCCCACACACAATAACCCCCACACACTGAACACACACACACACTAACCCCCCACACACACTAACACCCCACACACACTAACCCCACACACACACTAACCTCACCACACACACACTGACCACCCCACACAGACTAACCCCCCACACACACTAACTCCCCACACAGATTAACCCCACCACACACACACTAACGCCCAACCCTCACACACTAAACCCCCCCACACACATTAACCCCACCACACACAGACTAACCCCACACCCACGCACACTAACCCACCACATACACTACCCCCCACACACACTAGCCCCCCACACACATTAACCCCACACACACACACACTAACCCGCCACACACACTAACCCCCGCACGCACTCACTAACCCCCCACACACACTAACCCACCCAAACACAATAATCCCCCCCACACTCTAACCCCCCACACACAATAACCCCCACACACTGAACACACACACACACTAACCCCCCACACACACTAACACCCCACACACACTAACCCCACACACACACTAACCTCCCCACACACACACTGACCACCCCACACAGACTAACCCCCCACACACAATAACTCCCCACACAGATTAACCCCACCACACACACACTAACGCCCAACCCTCACACACTGAACCCCCCCCACACACTAAACCCCCCCACACACTAATCACCGCCCCACGCTCTAACGCCCCACACACTCACCCCCCCACTCACATTAACCCCAACACACCCTAACCCCCCACACACACACTAACCCTCCTACACATACTTTCCCCTCACACACTAAAACCCCCACACACACTAAACCCACACACACACTAAACCCCCACACACAATATCACCCCACATACACTAACCGCCCCACACAGACTAACCCCACACTCACACTAACCCCCCCACACACACAAGCCCCCTTACACACACTAGCCCCCCCCACACGCTAACCCCACACACCCACTAACCCCCCACACACACTAAACCCTCCTCACACACTAAACCCCCCCCCACACACTAAACCCTCCTCACACACTAAACCCCCCCACACACTAAATCCCCACACACACTAATCACCGCCCCACACACTAACCCCCCACACACTCACCCCCCCACACACACTAACCCCCCACACACACTAACCCCCCCCACACACTAAACCCTCCTCATACACTAAACTCCCCCCCAACACACTAAACCCTCCTCACACACTAATCCCCCCCCCACACTAAACCCCCACACACACTAATCACCGCCCTACACACTAACCCCCCACACACTCACCCCCCCACACACAAACTAACCCTCCCCACACACACACACTATCACGCCCCCGACACACACACACTAACCCCCCGCACACACTAACCCGGCACGCACACTAACCCCCGCACGCACTCACTAACCCCCCACACATACTAACCCACCCACACACAATAATCCCCCCCCCACACACTAACACCCCACACACACTAACCCCCCCACACACTGAACACACACACACACTAACCCCCCACACACACTAACACCCCACACACACTAACCCCACACACAAACTAACCCCCCACACACACACTGACCACCCCACACACACTAACACCCATACAGACTGACCCCCACACACACACTAAACCCCCACACACTAACCCCCACACACACTGACCCCACACACACACTAACCCCACACACATACACTAACCCCCCACATACACTAACCCCACACACACACTAAACCCCCCACACACACTAACCCCCCACAAACACTAACCCCCCCACACACACTAACCCCCTTACACACACTAGCCCCCCACACGCTAACCCCACACACCCATTAACCCCCCCACACACTAAACCCTCCTCATACACTAAACCCCCCCACACACTAAACCCTCCTCACACACTAATCCCCCCCACACACTAAACCCCCACACACACTAATCACCGCACCACACACTAACCCCCCACACACTCACCCCCCCACACACAAACTAACCCTCCCCACACACACACACTAACCCGCCCCCGACACACAAACACTAAACCCCCACACACACTAACCCGCCAGACACACTAACCGCCGCACGCACTCACTAACCCCCCACACACACTACCCCACCCACACACAATAATCCCCCCCCCACACACTAACCCCCCACACACACTAACCCCCCCACACACTGATCACGCACACGCACTAACCCCCCCACACACACTAACCCCCCAAACACACTAATCCCACACACACACTAACCCCCCCCACACACACACTGACCACCCCACACACACTAACCCCCATACACACTGACACCCCCCACACACACACTAAACCCCCAAACACTAAGCCCCTCACACACTGACACCACACACACACTAACCCCCACACCCGCACTAACCCGCCCACACAAACACTAACCCCCACACACACACTAAACCCCCCACACACACAAATCACCATACACACATTAAACGCCCCCACACACTAACCCACTCACACACACTAACCCCCCACACGCACTAAAAGCCCCACACACACTAACCACCTCCACACACTAACTCCCCCACACACAATAAGCCCCCACATACACTAAGCCCCCCACACACACTAAACTCCCCCCACTCACACCAATCCCCCACGCACACCAACCCCCCGAACACCCTAACCCCCCACACACACTAACCCCCCCCCACACACACAAACCCCCCACACACACTAAACCCCAAACACACTAACCCCACCACACACACACTAACCCCCCACCCTCCCACACTAAACCCACCACACACAAACCCACCCATCACACACACTAACCCCCCCAACACACTAACCCCCCACATACATTAACCCCCCACACATACTAACCGCCCCACACAGACTAACCCCACACACACATTAACCCCCCCACACACACTAGCCCCCTTACACACACGAGCCCCCCCACACGCTAACCTCACACACCCACTAACCCCCCACACACACTAAACCCTCCTCACACACTAAACCCCCACCCACAAACTAAACCCTCCTCACACACAAAACCCCCCCCACACCCTAACACCCCACACACACTAACCCTCCCACACACACTATCCCCTCACACACTAAAACCCCCACACACACGAAACCCACACACACACTAAACCCCCACACACAATATCCCCCCACATACACTAAAAAAAACACACACTAACCCCCCCTACACACATTAACCCCACCACTCACAGACTAACCCCCCACCCACGCACACTAAACCACCACATACACTACCCCCCCACACTCACTAACCCCCCACACACACTAACCCCCCACACACACTAACCCCCCACACACACTAAACCCTCCTCACACACTAAACCCCCCCCCACACACTAAACACTCCTCACACACAAAACCTCCCCACACACTAAACCCCACACACACTAACCCCACCACACACACACTAACCCCCCACCCTCACACACTAAACACCCCACACACAATCCCCCCCATCACACACACTAACCCCCCACACACACTAACCCCCCACATACATTAACCACCCACACATACTAACCGCCCCACACACTAAACCCCCACACACACTAATCACCGCCCCACACACTAACCCCCCACACACTCAACCCCCCACACACACTAACCCCACACACCCACTAACACCCCCACACACACGAAACCCTCCTCATACACTAAACTCCCCCCCCCCCACGCACTAAACCCTCCTCACACACTAATCCCACCCCACGCACTAAACCCCCCCCCCCACACACTAATCACCGCCCCACACACTAAACCCCCACACACTCACCCCCCACACACATTAACCCCACCACACCCTAACCCCCCACACACACTAACCCTCCCACACACACTATCCCCCACACACTAAACCCCCCCCCACACTAAACCCACACACACACTAAACCCCCACACACAATATCCCCCAACATACACTAAAAAACCCCACCCACTAACACCCCCCCACACACATTAACCCCACCACACACAGACTAACCCCCCACCCACGCACACTAACCCACCACATACACTACCCCCCCACACACACTAACCCCCCACACACACTAACCACCCCACAGACACAAACCTCACACACACACTAGCACCACGCACACACTAACCCCCCACACACACACTCACCCTCTTACACACACTCTAACCCCCCACACACACTCTAACACCCCACACACACTAACCCACCCACACACAATAACCCCCCCACACTCTAACCCCCCCCACACACTAACCCCCCCACACACAGAAACCCCACACACACTAACCCCCCCCACACACTAACCCCCCCACACACAGAAACCCCACACACACTAACCCCCCCCACACACTAAACCCCCACACACACTAACCCCACACACACACTAACCCCCCCAACCACACTGACCCCCCCCACACACTAACCTCCATACACACTGACCCCCCACACACACACTAAACCCCCACACACACACTAACCCCCTCACACATTGACCCCACACACACACTAACCCCCCGCACACACTAACCCGGCACGCACACTAACCCCCGCACGCACTCACTAACCCCCCACACATACTAACCCACCCACACACAATAATCCCCCCCCCACACACTAACACCCCACACACACTAACCCCCCCACACACTGAACACACACACACACTAACCCCCCACACACACTAACACCCCACACACACTAACCCCACACACAAACTAACCCCCCACACACACACTGACCACCCCACACACACTAACACCCATACAGACTGACCCCCACACACACACTAAACCCCCACACACTAACCCCCACACACACTGACCCCACACACACACTAACCCCACACACATACACTAACCCCCCACATACACTAACCCCACACACACACTAAACCCCCCACACACACTAACCCCCCACAAACACTAACCCCCCCACACACACTAACCCCCTTACACACACTAGCCCCCCACACGCTAACCCCACACACCCATTAACCCCCCCACACACTAAACCCTCCTCATACACTAAACCCCCCCACACACTAAACCCTCCTCACACACTAATCCCCCCCACACACTAAACCCCCACACACACTAATCACCGCACCACACACTAACCCCCCACACACTCACCCCCCCACACACAAACTAACCCTCCCCACACACACACACTAACCCGCCCCCGACACACAAACACTAAACCCCCACACACACTAACCCGCCAGACACACTAACCGCCGCACGCACTCACTAACCCCCCACACACACTACCCCACCCACACACAATAATCCCCCCCCCCACACACTAACCCCCCACACACACTAACCCCCCCACACACTGATCACGCACACACACTAACCCCCCCACACACACTAACCCCCCAAACACACTAATCCCACACACACACTAACCCCCCCCACACACACACTGACCACCCCACACACACTAACCCCCATACACACTGACACCCCCCACACACACACTAAACCCCCACACACTAAGCCCCTCACACACTGACACCACACACACACTAACCCCCACACCCGCACTAACCCGCCCACACAAACACTAACCCCCACACACACACTAAACCCCCCACACACACAAATCACCATACACACATTAAACGCCCCCACACACTAACCCACTCACACACACTAACCCCCCACACGCACTAAAAGCCCCACACACACTAACCACCTCCACACACTAACTCCCCCACACACAATAAGCCCCCACATACACTAAGCCCCCCACACACACTAAACTCCCCCCACTCACACCAATCCCCCACGCACACCAACCCCCCGAACACCCTAACCCCCCACACACACTAACCCCCCCCCACACACACAAACCCCCCACACACACTAAACCCCAAACACACTAACCCCACCACACACACACTAACCCCCCACCCTCCCACACTAAACCCACCACACACAAACCCACCCATCACACACACTAACCCCCCCAACACACTAACCCCCCACATACATTAACCCCCCACACATACTAACCGCCCCACACAGACTAACCCCACACACACATTAACCCCCCCACACACACTAGCCCCCTTACACACACGAGCCCCCCCACACGCTAACCTCACACACCCACTAACCCCCCACACACACTAAACCCTCCTCACACACTAAACCCCCACCCACAAACTAAACCCTCCTCACACACAAAACCCCCCCCACACCCTAACACCCCACACACACTAACCCTCCCACACACACTATCCCCTCACACACTAAAACCCCCACACACACGAAACCCACACACACACTAAACCCCCACACACAATATCCCCCCACATACACTAAAAAAAAACACACACTAACCCCCCCTACACACATTAACCCCACCACTCACAGACTAACCCCCCACCCACGCACACTAAACCACCACATACACTACCCCCCCACACTCACTAACCCCCCACACACACTAACCCCCCACACACACTAACCCCCCACACACACTAAACCCTCCTCACACACTAAACCCCCCCCCACACACTAAACACTCCTCACACACAAAACCTCCCCACACACTAAACCCCACACACACTAACCCCACCACACACACACTAACCCCCCACCCTCACACACTAAACGCCCCACACACAATCCCCCCCATCACACACACTAACCCCCCACACACACTAACCCCCCACATACATTAACCACCCACACATACTAACCGCCCCACACACTAAACCCCCACACACACTAATCACCGCCCCACACACTAACCCCCCACACACTCAACCCCCCACACACACTAACCCCACACACCCACTAACCCCCCCACACACACGAAACCCTCCTCATACACTAAACTCCCCCCCCCACGCACTAAACCCTCCTCACACACTAATCCCACCCCACGCACTAAACCCCCCCCCCACACACTAATCACCGACCCACACACTAAACCCCCACACACTCACCCCCCACACACATTAACCCCACCACACCCTAACCCCCCACACACACTAACCCTCCCACACACACTATCCCCCACACACTAAACCCCCCCCCACACTAAACCCACACACACACTAAACCCCCACACACAATATCCCCCAACATACACTAAAAAACCCCACCCACTAACACCCCCCCACACACATTAACCCCACCACACACAGACTAACCCCCCACCCACGCACACTAACCCACCACATACACTACCCCCCCACACACACTAACCCCCCACACACACTAACCACCCCACAGACACAAACCTCACACACACACTAGCACCACGCACACACTAACCCCCCACACACACACTCACCCTCTTACACACACTCTAACCCCCCACACACACTCTAACACCCCACACACACTAACCCACCCACACACAATAACCCCCCCACACTCTAACCCCCCCCACACACTAACCCCCCCACACACAGAAACCCCACACACACTAACCCCCCCCACACACTAAACCCTCACACACACTAACCCCACACACACACTAACCCCCCCAACCACACTGACCCCCCCCCCACACACTAACCTCCATACACACTGACCCCCCACACACACACTAAACCCCCACACACACACTAACCCCCTCACACATTGACCCCACACACACACTAACCCCCCCACACACACACTAACCCCCCACATACACTAACCCCACACACACACACTAAACCCCCCACACACACTAACCCCCCTTCACACACTAAGCGCCCCGACACACTAACCCCGAAAGACTCACTAAACCCTCCACACACACACTAAGCCCCGCCCACACTCACTAACCCTTCCACACACTAACCCCCCACACACGCTATTCCCCCCGCACACACTAACCCCCCAAACACACTAAACCTCCCACACACACTAACCCCCCATACCCACTAACCCGCCCACACACTAACCCGCACACACACACACTAACCACCCCACCCACACTAACCCCCCCACGCAAACACTAACCCCCACACACACACTAAACCCCCCCACACACAAACATCCCCACACACATTAAACGCCCCCACACACTAACCCCCTCACACACACTAACCCCCCACACGCATTAACCGCCCCACACACACTAACCACCCCCACACACTAACTCGCCCACACACAAAAAGCCCCCACATACACTAAGCCCCCCACACACACTAAACTCCCCCCCACACACAAACCCCCCACACACACTAACCCCCCACACACACTAACCCCACCACACACACACTAACCCCCACCATCACACACTAACCCCCCCCACACACAAACCCCCCATCACACACACTAACCCCCCACACACACTAACCCCCCACATACATTAACCCCCCACACATACTAACCGCCCCACACAGACTAACCCCACACTCACACTAACCCCCCCACACACAATAGCCCCCTTACACACACTAGCCCCCCCACACGCTAACCCCACACACCCACTAACCCCCCACACACACTAAACCCTCCTCACACACTAAACCCCCCCACACACTAAACCCCCACACACACTAATCACCGCCCCACGCTCTAACGCCCCACACACTCACTCCCCACACACATTAACCCCAACACACCCTAACCCCCCACACACACACTAACCCTCCTACACATACTATCCCCTCACACACTAAAACCCCCACACACACTAAACCCACACACACACTAAACCCCCACACACAATATCACCCCACATACACTAAAAAACCCACACACTAACCCCCCCTACACACATTAACCCCACCACACACAGACTAACCCAACACCCACGCACACTAACCCACCACATACACTACCCCCCACACACACTAGCCCCCCACACACATTAACCCCACACACACACACACTAACCCGCCACACACACTAACCCCCGCACGCACTCACTAACCCCCCACACACACTAACCCACCCAAACACAATAATCCCCCCCACACACTCTAACCCTCCACACACAATAACCCCCACACACTGAACACACACACACACTAACCCCCCACACACACTAACACCCCACACACACTAACCCCACACACACACTAACCTCCCCACACACACACTGACCACCCCACACAGACTAACCCCCCACACACACTAACTCCCCACACAGATTAACCCCACCACACACACACTAACGCCCAACCCTCACACACTAAACCCCCCCACACACTAAACCCCCCCACACACTAATCACCGCCCCACGCTCTAACGCCCCACACACTCACCCCCCCACACACATTAACTCCAACACACCCTAACCCCCCACACACACACTAACCCTCCTACACATACTTTCCCCTCACACACTAAAACCCCCACACACACTAAACCCACACACACACTAAACCCCCACACACAATATCACCCCACATACACTAACCGCCCCACACAGACTAACCCCACACTCACACTAACCCCCCCACACACACTAGCCCCCTTACACACACTCGCCCCCCCCCCCCCACACGCTAACCCCACACACCCACTAACCCCCCACACACACTAAACCCTCCTCACACACTAAACCCCCCCCCACACACTAAACCCTCCTCACACACTAAACCCCCCCACACACTAAATCCCCACACACACTAATCACCGCCCCACACACTAACCCCCCACACACTCACCCCCCCACACACACTAACCCCCCACACACACTAACCCCCCCCACACACTAAACCCTCCTCATACACTAAACTCCCCCCCAACACACTAAACCCTCCTCACACACTAATCCCCCCCCCACACTAAACCCCCACACACACTAATCACCGCCCTACACACTAACCCCCCACACACTCACCCCCCCACACACAAACTAACCCTCCCCACACACACACACTATCACGCCCCCGACACACACACACTAACCCCCCGCACACACTAACCCGGCACGCACACTAACCCCCGCACGCACTCACTAACCCCCCACACATACTAACCCACCCACACACAATAATCCCCCCCCCACACACTAACACCCCACACACACTAACCCCCCCACACACTGAACACACACACACACTAACCCCCCACACACACTAACACCCCACACACACTAACCCCACACACAAACTAACCCCCCACACACACACTGACCACCCCACACACACTAACACCCATACAGACTGACCCCCACACACACACTAAACCCCCACACACTAACCCCCACACACACTGACCCCACACACACACTAACCCCACACACATACACTAACCCCCCACATACACTAACCCCACACACACACTAAACCCCCCACACACACTAACCCCCCACAAACACTAACCCCCCCACACACACTAACCCCCTTACACACACTAGCCCCCCACACGCTAACCCCACACACCCATTAACCCCCCCACACACTAAACCCTCCTCATACACTAAACCCCCCCACACACTAAACCCTCCTCACACACTAATCCCCCCCACACACTAAACCCCCACACACACTAATCACCGCACCACACACTAACCCCCCACACACTCACCCCCCCACACACAAACTAACCCTCCCCACACACACACACTAACCCGCCCCCGACACACAAACACTAAACCCCCACACACACTAACCCGCCAGACACACTAACCGCCGCACGCACTCACTAACCCCCCACACACACTACCCCACCCACACACAATAATCCCCCCCCCACACACTAACCCCCCACACACACTAACCCCCCCACACACTGATCACGCACACACACTAACCCCCCCACACACACTAACCCCCCAAACACACTAATCCCACACACACACTAACCCCCCCCACACACACACTGACCACCCCACACACACTAACCCCCATACACACTGACACCCCCCACACACACACTAAACCCCCACACACTAAGCCCCTCACACACTGACACCACACACACACTAACCCCCACACCCGCACTAACCCGCCCACACAAACACTAACCCCCACACACACACTAAACCCCCCACACACACAAATCACCATACACACATTAAACGCCCCCACACACTAACCCACTCACACACACTAACCCCCCACACGCACTAAAAGCCCCACACACACTAACCACCTCCACACACTAACTCCCCCACACACAATAAGCCCCCACATACACTAAGCCCCCCACACACACTAAACTCCCCCCACTCACACCAATCCCCCACGCACACCAACCCCCCGAACACCCTAACCCCCCACACACACTAACCCCCCCCACACACACAAACCCCCCACACACACTAAACCCCAAACACACTAACCCCACCACACACACACTAACCCCCCACCCTCCCACACTAAACCCACCACACACAAACCCACCCATCACACACACTAACCCCCCCAACACACTAACCCCCCACATACATTAACCCCCCACACATACTAACCGCCCCACACAGACTAACCCCACACACACACTAACCCCTCCTCACACACTAAACCCCCCACCCACAAACTAAACCCTCCTCACACACAAAACCCCCCCCACACCCTAACACCCCACACACACTAACCCTCCCACACACACTATCCCCTCACACACTAAAACCCCCACACACACGAAACCCACACACACACTAAACCCCCACACACAATATCCCCCCACATACACTAAAAAAAAACACACACTAACCCCCCCTACACACATTAACCCCACCACTCACAGACTAACCCCCCACCCACGCACACTAAACCACCACATACACTACCCCCCCACACTCACTAACCCCCCACACACACTAACCCCCCACACACACTAACCCCCCACACACACTAAACCCTCCTCACACACTAAACCCCCCCCCACACACTAAACACTCCTCACACACAAAACCTCCCCACACACTAAACCCCACACACACTAACCCCACCACACACACACTAACCCCCCACCCTCACACACTAAACACCCCACACACAATCCCCCCCATCACACACACTAACCCCCCACACACACTAACCCCCCACATACATTAACCACCCACACATACTAACCGCCCCACACACTAAACCCCCACACACACTAATCACCGCCCCACACACTAACCCCCCACACACTCAACCCCCCACACACACTAACCCCACACACCCACTAACCCCCCCACACACACGAAACCCTCCTCATACACTAAACTCCCCCCCACGCACTAAACCCTCCTCACACACTAATCCCCCCCCACGCACTAAACCCCCCCCCCACACACTAATCACCGACCCACACACTAAACCCCCACACACTCACCCCCCACACACATTAACCCCACCACACCCTAACCCCCCACACACACTAACCCTCCCACACACACTATCCCCCACACACTAAACCCCCCCCACACTAAACCCACACACACACTAAACCCCCACACACAATATCCCCCAACATACACTAAAAAACCCCACCCACTAACACCCCCCCACACACATTAACCCCACCACACACAGACTAACCCCCCACCCACGCACACTAACCCACCACATACACTACCCCCCCACACACACTAACCCCCCACACACACTAACCACCCCACAGACACAAACCTCACACACACACTAGCACCACGCACACACTAACCCCCCACACACACACTCACCCTCTTACACACACTCTAACCCCCCACACACACTCTAACACCCCACACACACTAACCCACCCACACACAATAACCCCCCCACACTCTAACCCCCCCCACACACTAACCCCCCCACACACAGAAACCCCACACACACTAACCCCCCCCACACACTAAACCCCCACACACACTAACCCCACACACACACTAACCCCCCCAACCACACTGACCCCCCCCACACACTAACCTCCATACACACTGACCCCCCACACACACACTAAACCCCCACACACACACTAACCCCCTCACACATTGACCCCACACACACACTAACCCCCCCACACACACACTAACCCCCCACATACACTAACCCCACACACACACACTAAACCCCCCACACACACTAACCCCCCTTCACACACTAAGCGCCCCGACACACTAACCCCGAAAGACTCACTAAACCCTCCACACACACACTAAGCCCCGCCCACACTCACTAACCCTTCCACACACTAACCCCCCACACACGCTATTCCCCCCGCACACACTAACCCCCCAAACACACTAAACCTCCCACACACACTAACCCCCCATACCCACTAACCCGCCCACACACTAACCCGCACACACACACACTAACCACCCCACCCACACTAACCCCCCCACGCAAACACTAACCCCCACACACACACTAAACCCCCCCACACACAAACATCCCCACACACATTAAACGCCCCCACACACTAACCCCCTCACACACACTAACCCCCCACACGCATTAACCGCCCCACACACACTAACCACCCCCACACACTAACTCGCCCACACACAAAAAGCCCCCACATACACTAAGCCCCCCACACACACTAAACTCCCCCCCACACACAAACCCCCCACACACACTAACCCCCCACACACACTAACCCCACCACACACACACTAACCCCCACCATCACACACTAACCCCCCCCACACACAAACCCCCCATCACACACACTAACCCCCCACACACACTAACCCCCCACATACATTAACCCCCCACACATACTAACCGCCCCACACAGACTAACCCCACACTCACACTAACCCCCCCACACACAATAGCCCCCTTACACACACTAGCCCCCCCACACGCTAACCCCACACACCCACTAACCCCCCACACACACTAAACCCTCCTCACACACTAAACCCCCCCACACACTAAACCCCCACACACACTAATCACCGCCCCACGCTCTAACGCCCCACACACTCACCCCCCACACACATTAACCCCAACACACCCTAACCCCCCACACACACACTAACCCTCCTACACATACTATCCCCTCACACACTAAAACCCCCACACACACTAAACCCACACACACACTAAACCCCCACACACAATATCACCCCACATACACTAAAAAACCCACACACTAACCCCCCCTACACACATTAACCCCACCACACACAGACTAACCCAACACCCACGCACACTAACCCACCACATACACTACCCCCCACACACACTAGCCCCCCACACACATTAACCCCACACACACACACACTAACCCGCCACACACACTAACCCCCGCACGCACTCACTAACCCCCCACACACACTAACCCACCCAAACACAATAATCCCCCCCACACACTCTAACCCTCCACACACAATAACCCCCACACACTGAACACACACACACACTAACCCCCCACACACACTAACACCCCACACACACTAACCCCACACACACACTAACCTCCCCACACACACACTGACCACCCCACACAGACTAACCCCCCACACACACTAACTCCCCACACAGATTAACCCCACCACACACACACTAACGCCCAACCCTCACACACTAAACCCCCCCACACACTAAACCCCCCCACACACTAATCACCGCCCCACGCTCTAACGCCCCACACACTCACCCCCCCACACACATTAACTCCAACACACCCTAACCCCCCACACACACACTAACCCTCCTACACATACTTTCCCCTCACACACTAAAACCCCCACACACACTAAACCCACACACACACTAAACCCCCACACACAATATCACCCCACATACACTAACCGCCCCACACAGACTAACCCCACACTCACACTAACCCCCCCACACACACTAGCCCCCTTACACACACTCGCCCCCCCCCCCCACACGCTAACCCCACACACCCACTAACCCCCCACACACACTAAACCCTCCTCACACACTAAACCCCCCCCCACACACTAAACCCTCCTCACACACTAAACCCCCCCACACACTAAATCCCCACACACACTAATCACCGCCCCACACACTAACCCCCCACACACTCACCCCCCCCACACACACTAACCCCCCACACACACTAACCCCCCCACACACTAAACCCTCCTCATACACTAAACTCCCCCCCAACACACTAAACCCTCCTCACACACTAATCCCCCCCCCACACTAAACCCCCACACACACTAATCACCGCCCTACACACTAACCCCCCACACACTCACCCCCCCCACACACAAACTAACCCTCCCCACACACACACACTATCCCGCCCCCGACACACACACACTAACCCCCCGCACACACTAACCCGGCACGCACACTAACCCCCGCACGCACTCACTAACCCCCCACACACACTAACCCACCCACACACAATAATCCCCCCCCCACACACTAACACCCCACACACACTAACCCCCCCACACACTGAACACACACACACACTAACCCCCCACACACACTAACACCACACACACACTAACCCCACACACAAACTAACCCCCCACACACACACTGACCACCCCACACACACTAACACCCATACAGACTGACCCCCCACACACACACTAAACCCCCACACACTAACCCCCACACACACTGACCCCACACACACACTAACCCCACACACATACACTAACCCCCCACATACACTAACCCCACACACACACTAAACCCCCCACACACACTAACCCCCCACAAACACTAACCCCCCCACACACACTAACCCCCTTACACACACTAGCCCCCCACACGCTAACCCCACACACCCATTAACCCCCCCACACACTAAACCCTCCTCATACACTAAACCCCCCCACACACTAAACCCTCCTCACACACTAATCCCCCCCACACACTAAACCCCCACACACACTAATCACCGCACCACACACTAACCCCCCACACACTCACCCCCCCACACACAAACTAACCCTCCCCACACACACACACTAACCCGCCCCCGACACACAAACACTAAACCCCCACACACACTAACCCGCCAGACACACTAACCGCCGCACGCACTCACTAACCCCCCACACACACTACCCCACCCACACACAATAATCCCCCCCCACACACTAACCCCCCACACACACTAACCCCCCCACACACACTAACCCCCCAAACACACTAATCCCACACACACACTAACCCCCCACACACACACACTGACCACCCCACACACACTAACCCCCATACACACTGACACACCCACACACACACTAAACCCCCACACACTAAGCCCCTCACACACTGACACCACACACACACTAACCCCCACACCCGCACTAACCCGCCCACACAAACACTAACCCCCACACACACACTAAACCCCCCACACACACAAATCACCATACACACATTAAACGCCCCCACACACTAACCCACTGACACACACTAACCCCCCACACGCACTAAAAGCCCCCCACACACTAACCACCTCCACACACTAACTCCCCCACACACAATAAGCCCCCACATACACGAAGCCCCACACACACTCTAAACTCCCCCCACTCACACCAATCCCCCACGCACACCAACCCCCCGAACACACTAACCCCCCACACACACTAACCCCCCCCCACACACACAAACCCCCCACACACACTAAACCCCAAACACACTAACCCCACCACACACACACTAACCCCCCACCCTCACACACTAAACCCACCACACACAAACCCCCCCATCACACACACTAACCCCCCCAACACACTAACCCCCAACATACATTAACCCCCACACATACTAACCGCCCCACACAGACTAACCCCACACACACACTAACCCCCCCACACACACTAGCCCCCTTACACACACGAGCCCCCCCACACGCTAACCTCACACACCCACTAACCCCCCACACACATTAAACCCTCCTCACACACTAAACCCCCCCCCCACAAACTAAACCCTCCTCACACACAAAACCCCCCCACACCCTAACACCCCACACACACTAACCCTCCCACACACACTATCCCCTCACACACTAAAACCCCCACACACACTAAACCCACACACACACTAAACCCCCACACACAATATCCCCCCCACATACACTAAAAAAACCACACACTAACCCCCCCTACACACATTAACCCCACCACTCACAGACTAACCCCCCACCCACGCACACTAAACCACCACATACACTACCCCCCCACACTCACTAACCCCCCACACACACTAACCCCCCACACACACTAACCCCCCACACACACTAAACCCTCCTCACACACTAAACCCCCCCCCCACACACTAAACACTCCTCACACACAAAACCTCCCCACACACTAAACCCCCACACACACTAATCACCGCCCCATACACTAACCCCCCCACACGCTCATCCCCCTCCACACACACTAAACCCCCCACACACACGAACCCCCTTACACACACTAGCCCCCCCCCCACACGCTAACCCCACACACCCACTAACCCCCCACACACATTAAACCCTCCTCATACACTAAACCGCCCACACACAAAACCCTCCTCACACACGAAACCCCCCCCCAAACACTAACCCCCCACAAACACACTGACCAGCCCACACAGACTAACCCCCCACACACACTAACTCCCCAGACAGACTAACCCCACCACACACACACTAATCCCCCACCCTCACACACTAAACCCCCCACACACAAACCCCCCATCACACACACTAACCCCCACACACACTAACCCCCCACATACATTAACCCCCCACACATACTAACCGCCCCACACAGACTAACCCCACACTCACACTAACCCCCCCATACACACTAGCCCCCTTACACACACTAGCCCCCCCACACGCTAACCCCACACACCCACTAACCCCCCATACACACTAAACCCTCCTCACACACTAAACACCCCCCCCACACACTAAACCCTCCTCACACACTAAACCCCCCCACACACTAAATCCCCACACACACTAATCACCGCCCCACGCTCTAACGCCCCACACACTCACCCCCCACACACATTAACCCCACCACACCCTAACCCTACACACACACTAACCCTCCCACACACACTATCCCCTCACACACTAAAACCCCCACACACACTAAACCCACACACACACACTAAACCCCCACACACAATATCCCCCCACATACACTAAAAAACCCCACACACTAACCTCCCTACACACATTAACCCCACCACACACAGACAAACCCCACACCCACGCACACTAACCCACCACATACACTACCCCCACACATACTAACCCCCCACACACACTAAACCGACACACACACTAACCCCCACACACACTAAACCCTCCTCACACACTAAACCCCCCCCCCCCACACACTAAACCCTGATCACACACTAAACCCCCACACACTAAACCCCAACACCAACTAATCACCGCCCCATACACTAACCCCCCCACACACACATCCCCCTCCACACACACTAACCCCCCCCACACACTAACCCCCTTACACACACTAGCCCCCCCACACGCTAACCCCACACACCCACTAACCCCCCCCACACATTAAACCCTCCTCATACACTAAACCGCCCCACACACTAAACCCTCCTCACACACTAAACACCCCCCCACACACACTAAACCCCCACACACACTAATCACCGCCCCACACACTAACCCCCCACACACTCACCCCCCCACACACACTAACCCCCCCACATACACTTACCCCCCCCACACACTAAACCCTCCTCATACACTAAACTCCCCCCCAACAAACTAAACCCTCCTCACACACTAATCCCCCCCCCACACTAAACCCCCACACACACTAATCACCGCCCCACACACTAACCCCCCACACACTCACCCCCCCACACACAAACTAACCCTCCCCACACACACACACTAACCCGCCCACGACACACACACTAACCCCCCGCACACACTAACCCGGCACACACACTAACCCCCGCACGCACTCACTAACCCCCCACACACACTAACCCACCCACACACAATAATCCCCCCCCCCACACACTAACACCCCACACACACTAACCCCCCCACACACTGAACACACACACACACTAACGCCCCACACACACTAACACCCCACACACACTAACCCCACACACAAACTAACCCCCCACACACACACTGACCACCCCACACACACTAACACCATACAGACTGACCCCCCCACACACACACTAAACCCCCACACACTAACCCCCACACACACTGACACCACACACACACTAACCCCACACACATACACTAACCCCCCACATACTCTAACCCCACACAAACACTAAACCCCCAACACACACTAACCCCCTCACAAACACTAACCCCCCCACACACACTAACCCCCTTACACACACTAGCCCCCCACACGCTAACCCCACACACCCACTAACCCCCCCACACACTAAACCCTCCTCATACACTAAACCCCCCCACACACTAAACCCTCCTCACACACTAATCCCCCCCACACACTAAACCCCCACACACACTAATCAACGCCCCACACACTAACCCCCCACACACTCACCCCCCCACACACACAAACTAACCCTCCCACACACACACACTAACCCGCCCCCGACACACAAACACTAAACCCCCACACACACTAACCCGCCACACACACTAACCGCCGCACGCACTCACTAACCCCCCACACACACTACCCCACCCACACACAATAATCCCCCCCCACACACTAACCCCCCACACACACTAACCCCCCACACACTGAACACACACACACACTAACCCCCCCCCCACACACACTAACCCCCCAAACACACTAATCCCACACACACATTAACCCCCCCTCACACACACACTGACCACCCCACACACACTAACCCCCATACACACTGACACCCCCCACACACACACTAAACCCCCACACACTAAGCCCCTCACACACTGACACCACACACACACTAACCCCCACACCCGCACTAACCCGCCCACACAAACACTAACCCCCACACACACACTAAACCCCCCACACACACAAATCACCCGCACACATTAAACGCCCCCACACACTAACCCACTCACACACACTAACCCCCCACACGCACTAAAAGCCCCACACACACTAACCACCCCCAGACACTAACTCCCCCACACACAATAAGCCCCCACATACACTAAGCCCGCCACACACACTAAACTCCCCCCACTCACACCAATCCCCCACACACACCAACCCCCCGAACACACTAACCCCCCACACACACTAACCCCCCCACACACAATAACCCCCCCACACTCTAACACCCCACACACACTAACCCCCCCACACACAGAAACCCCACACACACTAACCCCCCCACACACTAAACCCCCACACACACTAACCCCACACACACACTAACCCCCCCACACACACTGACCCCCCACCCACACACTAACCTCCATACACACTGACCCCCCCACACACACACTAAACCCCCACACACACACTAACCCCCTCACACACTGACCCCACACACACACTAACCCCCCCACACACACACTAACCCCCCACATACACTAACCCCACACACACACACTAAACCCCCCACACACACTAACCCCCCTTAACACACTAAGCGCCCCGACACACTAACCCCGAAAGACTCACTAAACCCTCCACACACACACTAAGCCCCGCCCACACTCACTAACCCTTCCACACACTAACCCCCCACACACGCTATTCCCCCCGCACACACTAACCCCCCAAACACACTAAACCTCCCACACACACTAACCCCCCATACCCACTAACCCGCCCACACACTAACCCGCACACACACACACTAACCACCCCACCCACACTAACCCCCCCACGCAAACACTAACCCCCACACACACACTAAACCCCCCCACACACAAACATCTCCACACACATTAAACGCCCCCACACACTAACCCCCTCACACACACAAACCCCCCCACACGCATTAACCGCCCCACACACACTAACCACCCCCACACACTAACTCGCCCACACACAAAAAGCCCCCACATACACTAAGCCCCCCACACACACTAAACTCCCCCCCACACACAAACCCCCCACACACACTAACCCCCCACACACACTAACCCCACCACACACACACTAACCCCCACCATCACACACTAACCCCCCCCACACACAAACCCCCCATCACACACACTAACCCCCCACACACACACTAACCCCCCACATACATTAACCCCCACACATACTAACCGCCCCACACAGACTAACCCCACACTCACACTAACCCCCCCACACACAATAGCCCCCTTACACACACTAGCCCCCCCACACGCTAACCCCACACACCCACTAACCCCCCACACACACTAAACCCTCCTCACACACTAAACCCCCCCCACACACTAAACCCCCACACACACTAATCACCGCCCCACGCTCTAACGCCCCACACACTCACCCCCCCCCACACACATTAACCCCAACACACCCTAACCCTCCACACACACACTAACCCTCCTACACATACTATCCCCTCACACACTAAAACCCCCACACACACTAAACCCACACACACACTAAACCCCCACACACAATATCACCCCACATACACTAAAAAACCCCACACACTAACCCCCCCTACACACATTAACCCCACCACACCCAGACTAACCCCACACCCACGCACACTAACCCACCACATACACTACCCCCCACACACACTAGCCCCCCACACACATTAACCCCACACACACACACACACTAACCCGCCACACACACTTACCCCCGCACGCACTCACTAACCCCCCACACTCACTAACCCCCCACACACAATAACCCCCACACACTGAACACACACACACACTAACCCCCCACACACACTAACACCCCACACACACTAACCCCACACACACACTAACCTCCCCACACACACACTGACCACCCCACACAGACTAACCCCCCACAAACACTAACTCCCCACACAGATTAACCCCACCACACACACACTAACCCCCCACCCTCACACACCAAACCCCCCCACACACTAAACCCCCACACACACTAATCACCGCCCCACGCTCTAACGCCCCACACACTCACCCCCCCCACACACATTAACCCCAACACACCCTAACCCCCCACACACACACTAACCCTCCTACACATACTTTCCCCTCACACACTAAAACCCCCACACACACTAAACCCACACACACACTAAACCCCCACACACAATATCACCCCACATACACTAACCGCCCCACACAGACTAACCCCACACTCACACTAACGCCCCCCACACACACTAGTCCCCTTACACACACTAGCCCCCCCCCCCCCACACGCTAACCCCACACACCCACTAACCCCCCACACACACTAAACCCTCCTCACACACTAAACCCCCCCCACACACACTAAACCCTCCTCACACACTAAACCCCCCCACACACTAAATCCCCACACACAATAATCAACGCCCCACACACTAACCCCCCACACACTCACCCCCCCCACACACACACTAACCCCCCACACACACTCACCCCCCCACACACTAAACCCTCCTCATACACTAAACTCCCCCCCAACACACTAAACCCTCCTCACACACTAATCCCCCCCCCACACTAAACCCCCACACACACTAATCACCGCCCTACACACTAACCCCCCACACACTCACCCCCCCACACACAAACTAACCCTCCCCACACACACACTATCCCGCCCCGGACACACACACACTAACCCCCCACACACACTAACCCACCCACACACAATAATCCCCCCCACACACTAACACCCCACACACACTAACCCCCCCACACACTGAACACACACACACACTAACCCCCCACACACACTAACACCCCACACACACTAACCCCACACACAAACTAACCCCCCACACACACACTGACCACCCCACACACACTAACACCCATACTGACTGACCCCCCACACACACACTAAACCCCCACACACTAACCCCCACACACACTGACCCCACACACACACTAACCCCACACACATACACTAACCCCCCACATACACTAACCCCACACACACACTAAACCCCCCACACACACTAACCCCCACAAACACTAACCCCCCCACACACACTAACCCCCTTACACACACTAGCCCCCCACACGCTAACCCCACACACCCATTAACCCCCCCCACACACTAAACCCTCCTCATACACTAAACCCCCCCACACACTAAACCCTCCTCACACACTAATCCCCCCCACACACTAAACCCCCACACACACTAATCACCGCACCACACACTAACCCCCCACACACTCACCCCCCCACACACAAACTAACCCTCCCCACACACACACACTAACCCGCCCCCGACACACAAACACTAAACCCCCACACACACTAACCCGCCAGACACACTAACCGCCGCACGCACTCACTAACCCCCCACACACACTACCCCACCCACACACAATAATCCCCCCCCCACACACTAACCCCCCACACACACTAACCCCCCCACACACTGAACACACACACACACTAACCCCCCCACACACACTAACCCCCCAAACACACTAATCCCACACACACACTAACCCCCCCCACACACACACTGACCACCCCACACACACTAACCCCCATACACACTGACACCCCCCACACACACACTAAACCCCCACACACTAAGCCCCTCACACACTGACACCACACACACACTAACCCCCACACCCGCACTAACCCGCCCACACAAACACTAACCCCCACACACACACTAAACCCCCCACACACACAAATCACCATACACACATTAAACGCCCCCACACACTAACCCACTCACACACACTAACCCCCCACACGCACTAAAAGCCCCACACACACTAACCACCTCCACACACTAACTCCCCCACACACAATAAGCCCCCACATACACTAAGCCCCCCACACACACTAAACTCCCCCCACTCACACCAATCCCCCACGCACACCAACCCCCCGAACACACTAACCCCCCACACACACTAAACCCCCCACACACACAAACCCCCCACACACACTAAACCCCAAACACACTAACCCCACCACACACACACTAACCCCCCACCCTCACACACTAAACCCACCACACACAAACCCCCCCATCACACACACTAACCCCCCCACACACTAACCCCCCACATACATTAACCCCCCACACATACTAACCGCCCCACACAGACTAACCCCACACACACACTAACCCCCCCACACACACTAGCCCCCTTACACACACGAGCCCCCCCACACGCTAACCTCACACACCCACTAACCCCCCACACACACTAAACCCTCCTCACACACTAAACCCCCCCCCCACAAACTAAACCCTCCTCACACACTAAACCCCCCCACACCCTAACACCCCACACACACTAACCCTCCCACACACACTATCCCCTCACACACTAAAACCCCCACACACACTAAACCCACACACACACTAAACCCCCACACACAATATCCCCCCACATACACTAAAAAAAAACACACACTAACCCCCCCCTACACACATTAACCCCACCACTCACAGACTAACCCCCCACCCACGCACACTAAACCACCACATACACTACCCCCCCACACTCACTAACCCCCCACACACACTAACCCCCCACACACACTAACCCCCCACACACACTAAACCCTCCTCACACACTAACTCCCCCCCCACACACTAAACACTCCTCACACACTAAACCTCCCCACACACTAAACCCCCACACACACTAATCACCGCCCCATACACTAACCCCCCCACACGCTCATCCCCCTCCACACACAGTAAACCCCCCACACACACGAACCCCCTTACACACACTAGCCCCCCCCCACACGCTAACCCCACACACCCACTAACCCACCACACACATTAAACCCTCCTCATACACTAAACCGCCCACACACTAAACCCTCCTCACACACGAACCCCCCCCACACACTAACCCCCCACACACACACTGACCAGCCCACACAGACTAACCCCCCACACACACTAACTCCCCACACAGACTAACCCCACCACACACACACTAATCCCCCACCCTCACACACTAAACCCCCCACACACAAACCCCCCATCACACACACTAACCCCCACACACACTAACCCCCCACATACATTAACCCCCCACACATACTAACCGCCCCACACAGACTAACCCCACACTCACACTAACCCCCCCATACACACTAGCCCCCTTACACACACTAGCCCCCCCACACGCTAACCCCACACACCCACTAACCCCCCACACACACTAAACCCTCCTCACACACTAAACACCCCCCCCACACACAAAACCCTCCTCACACACTAAACCCCCCCACACACTAAATCCCCACACACACTAATCACCGCCCCACGCTCTAACGCCCCACACACTCACCCCCACACATATTAACCCCACCACACCCTAACCCTACACACACACTAACCCTCCCACACACACTATCCCCTCACACACTAAAACCCCCACACACACTAAACCCACACACACACTAAACCCCCACACACAATATCCCCCCACATACACTAAAAACCCCCACACACTAACCCCCCCGACACACATTAACCCCACCACACACAGACAAACCCCACACCCACGCACACTAACCCACCACATACACTACCCCCACACATACTAACCCCCCACACACACTAAACCGACACACAAACTAACCCCCACACACACTAAACCCTCCTCACACACTAAACCCCCCCCACACACTAAACCCTGATCACACACTAAACCCCCCACACACTAAACCCCAACACCAACTAATCACCGCCACATACACTAACCCCCCCACACACACATCCCCCTCCACACACACTAACCCCCCACACACACTAACCCCCTTACACACACTAGCCCCCCCACACGCTAACCCCACACACCCACTAACCCCCCACACACATTAAACCCTCCTCATACACTAAACCGCCCCACACACTAAACCCTCCTCACACACTAAACACCCCCCCCACACACACTAAACCCCCACACACACTAATCACCGCCCCACACACTAACCCCCCACACACTCACCCCCCACACACACTAACCCCCCCACACACTCTTACCCCCCCCCACACACTAAACCCTCCTCATACACTAAACTCCCCCCCCAACACACTAAACCCTCCTCACACACTAATCCCCCCCCCACACTAAACCCCCACACACACTAATCACCGCCCCACACACTAACCCCCCACACACTCACCCCCCCACACACACTACCCCACCCACACACAATAATCCCCCCCCACACACACTAACCCCCCACACACACTAACCCCCCACACACTGAACACACACACACACTAACCCCCCCACACACACTAACCCCCCAAACACACTAATCCCACACACACATTAACCCCCCCTCACACACACACTGACCACCCCACACACACTAACCCCCATACACACTGACACCCCCCACACACACACTAAACCCCCACACACTAAGCCCCTCACACACTGACACCACACACACACTAACCCCCACACCCGCACTAACCCGCCCACACAAACACTAACCCCCACACACACACTAAACCCCCCCCACACACAAATCACCCGCACACATTAAACGCCCCCACACACTAACCCACTCACACACACTAACCCCCCACACGCACTAAAAGCCCCACACACACTATTCCCCCCGCACACACTACCCCCCACACACACTAACCCCCCACACACACTAACCACCCCACACACACAAACCTCACACACACACTAGCACCACACACACACTAACCCCCCACACACACACTAACCCCCTTACACACACTCTAACCCCCCCTCCACACACTAACCCCTCACACACACTAACCCCACCCACACACACTGAACTCCCACTCACACTAACCCCCCCCCACACACACACACTGACCTCCCACACACTCTGACCACTCCCACACACACTAACCCCGCCCCACACACTAACCCCCCCACACACACTGACACCCCACATACACTAACCCCCACACACACTGACCCCACACACACTAACCCCCACACACACACACTAAACCCCCACATACACTAACCCCACACACACACACTAAACCCCCCACACACACTAACCCCCTTCACACACTATGCGTCCCAACACACTAACCCCGAAAGACTCACTAAACCCCCCACACACACACTAACCCCCGACTACACTCAATAACCCTTCCACACACTAACTCCCCACACACACTATTCCCCCCGCACACACTAACCCCCCAAACTCACTAACCCTCCCACACACACTAACCCCCCATACCCACTAACCCGCCCATACACTAACCCGCACACAAACACACTAACCCCCCACACCCACACTAACCCGCCCACACAAACACTAACCCCCACACACACTCTAAACCCCCCACACACACAAACCACCCCACACACATTAAACGCCCCCACACACTAACCCACTCACACACACTAACCCCCCACACGCACTAACCGCCCCACACACACTAAATTCCACCCACTCACACTAATCCCCCACATACACCAACCCCCCGAACACACTAACCCCCCACACACACAAACCCCCCCCCACACACAAACCCCCCACACACACTAAACCCCCACACACACTAACCCCACCACACACACACTAACCCCCTACCCTCACATAGTAAACCCCCCACACACAAACCCCCCATCACACACACTAACCCCCACACACACCAACCTCCCACACACATTAACCCCCCACACATACTAACCGCCCCACGCAGACTAACCCCACACACACACTAACCCCCCCACACACACACTAGCCCCCTTACACACACTAGCCCCCCACACGCTAACCCCACACACCCACTAACCCCCCACACACACTAAACCCTCCTCACACACTAAACCCCCCACACACACTAAACCCTCCTCACACACTAAACCCCCCCACACACTAACCCCCCACACACTCACCCCACACACACACATTAACCCCACCACACCCTAACCCCCCCACACAATAACCCTCCCACACACACTATCCCCTCATACACTAAAACCCCAACACACACTAAACCCACACACACACTAAACCCCCACATACAATATCCCCCCACATACACTAAAAAAAAAACCACACTAACCCCCCCACACACAGTAACCCCACCACACACAGACTAACCCCCCACCCACGCACACTAACCCACCACATACAATACCCCCCACACACACTAACCCCCCACACACACTAACCACCCCACACACACAAACCTCACACACACACTAGCACCACACACACACTAACCCCCCACACACACACTAACCCCCTTACACACACTCTAACCCCCCCCACACACTAACCCCTCACACACACTAACCCCACCCACACACACTGAACTCCCACACACACTAACCCCCCCCCCCACACACACTGACCTCCCACACACTCTGACCACTCCCACACACACTAACCCCGCCCCACACACTAACCTCCCCCCCACACACACTGACACCCCACATTCACTAACCCCCACACACACTGACCCCACACACACACTGGCCACCCCCACACACTAACCCCCCCCACACACTAACCCACCCACACACACACTGACCCCGCACACACACGAACCCCGCACACACACTAACCCCCGCACACACACTAACCCCCCCACACACTAACCCCTCCCCCACACACGCGCGCTACCATCCCACACACACTAACCACCACACACATTAACCCCCCACACACACTAACACCCCACACAGACACTAACCCCGTGCACACACACCCACACACACTAAAACCCACATACACTAATACCCCCACACACTTACCCCCCCACTCACACTAACCCCCCCACAGGCACACTAACCGCCCCACACACACTAACTACCCCACACACACTTACACCCCCACAGACACTAACCCCCCCCACACACACTAACTCCCCCACACAAACTAACCCTCCACACACACTTACGCCCCCACACACACACTAAACCCCCACACACACACTAACCCTCCCACACACACACTAACCACCCCACACCCACTAACCACCACACACACACTAAACCCCCAACACACACTGATCCCCCCACAAACACACTAACCCCCCCCCACACACACACTAGTCACCCCACACACACTAACACCCCAAACACAAACGACCCCACGCACTAACAACCCCCCCCACACACTAACCCCCAACACACACTAACTCCCCCCCCACAGACACACTAACCCCCCCACGCACAAACTAACCCCCACACACACACTAACACACCACACACACTAACCCCCCCACACACAATAACACACCCACACACACTAACCCATCTCCAGACACACTAACCCCACCAAACGCACTATCCCCCTCCCACACACACTGACCCCCCACACACATTAAACCCACCACACACACTAACCACCCACACACACACTAACCCCCCCCCACACACTAGCCCCACGCACAAACTAACCCCCACATCACTAACCTCCAGCACACTCTAAATTCACACACACCACCCCCCACACACACACTTACACCCCCACAAAACACTAACCCCCCCACAAACATACTAACCACCCCACACACACTAATCCCCACACACACACTAAACCCCCCCACACACACATTAACCCCCCCACACACACGCTAAACCCCCCACACGCTCTAACCGCCCCCCAAACACACACTAAGCCCCCCACACACAATAAGCCCCCACATACACTAAGCCCCCCACACACACTAAACTCCCCCCACTCACACCAATCCCCCACACACACCAACCCCCCGAACACACTAACCCCCCACACACACTAACCCCCCCACACACACACACACCCCACACACACTAAACCCCAAACACACTAACCCCACCACACACACACTAACCCCCCACCCTCACACACTAAACCCACCACACACAAACCCCCCCATCACACACACTAACCCCCCCCACACACTAACCCCCCTCATACATTAACACCCCACACATACTAACCGCCCCACACAGACTAACCCCACACACACACTAACCCCACACACACACTAACCCCCACACACATACACTAACCCCCCACATACACTAACCCAAGACACACACACTAAACCCCCCACACACACTAACCCCCCTTCACACACTAAGCGCCCCCACACACTAAACCCAAAAGACTCACTAAACCCCTCACACACACACTAACCCCCGATCACACTCACTAACCCTTCCACACACTAACTCCCCACACACACTATTCCCCCCGCACACACTACCCCCCCACACACACTAACCCCCCACACACACTAACCACCCCACACACACAACCCTCACACACACACTAGCACCACACACACACTAACCCCCCCACACACACTAACCCCCTTACACACACTCTAACCCCCCCCACACACTAACCCCTCACACACACTAACCCCACCCACACACACTGAACTCCCACACACACTAACCCCCCCCCCCACACACACACACTGACCTCCCACACACTCTGACCACTCCCACACACACTAACCCCGCCCCACACACTAACCCCCCCCACACACACTGACACCCCACATACACTAACCCCCACACACACTGACCCCACACACACTAACCCCCACACACACACACTAAACCCCCACATACACTAACCCCACACACACACACTAAACCCCCCACACACACTAACCCCCTTCACACACTATGCGTCCCCACACACTAACCCCGAAAGACTCACTAAACCCCCCACACACACACTAACCCCCGACTACACTCAATAACCCTTCCACACACTAACTCCCCACACACACTATTCCCCCCGCACACACTAACCCCCCAAACTCACTAACCCTCCCACACACACTAACCCCCCATACCCACTAACCCGCCCATACACTAACCCGCACACAAACACACTAACCCCGCACACGCACACTAACCCGCCCACACAAACACTAACCCCCACACACACTCTAAACCCCCCCCACACACAAACCACCCCACACACATTAAACGCCCCCACACACTAACCCAATCACACACTAACCCCCCACACGCACTAACAGCCCCACACACACTAAATTCCACCCACTCACACTAATCCCCCACATACACCAACCCCCCGAACACACTAACCCCCCACACACACTAACCCACCCACACACACAAACCCCCCCCACACACTAAACCCCCACACACACTAACCCCACCACACACACACTAACCCCCTACCCTCACACAGTAAACCCCCCACACACAAACCCCCCATCACACACACTAACCCCCACACACACCAACCACCCACATACATTAACCCCCCACACATACTAACCGCCCCACGCAGACTAACCCCACACACACACTAACCCCCCCCACACACACTAGCCCCCTTACACACACTAGCCCCCCACACGCTAACCCCACACACCCACTAACCCCCCACACACACTAAACCCTCCTCACACACTAAACCCCCCACACACACTAAACCCTCCTCACACACTAAACCCCCCACACACTAACCCCCCACACACTCACCCCACCCACACACATTAACCCCACCACACCCTAACCCCCCCCCCACACAATAACCCTCCCACACACACTATCCCCTCATACACTAAAACCCCCACACACACTAAACCCACACACACACTAAACCCCCACACACAATATCCCCCACATACATTAAAAAAAAACCCACACTAACCCCCCCACACACAGTAACCCCACCACACATAGACTAACCCCCCACCCACGCACACTAACCCACCACATACAATACCACCCCCACACACACTAACCCCCCACACACACTAACCACCCCACACACACAAACCTCACACACACACTAGCACCACACACACACTAACCCCCCCCACACACACTAACCCCCTTACACACACTCTAACCCCCTCACACACTAACCCCTCACACACACTAACCCCACCCACACACACTGAACTCCCACACACACTACCCCCCCCCCCACACACACTGACCTCCCACACACTCTGACCACTCCCACACACACTAACCCCGCCCCACACACTAACCTCCCCCCCACACACACTGACACCCCACATTCACTAACCCCCACACACACTGACCCCACACACACACTGGCCACCCCCACACACTAACCCCCCCCACACACTAACCCCCCCCCACACACACAGACCCCGCACACACACGAACCCCGCACACACACTAACCCCCGCACACACACTAACCCCCCCCCCACACACTAACACCTCCCCCACACACGTGCGCTACCATTCCACACACACTAACCCCCACACACACTAACCCCCCAAACTCACTAACCCTCCCACACACACTAACCCCCCATACCCACTAACCCGCCCATACACTAACCCGCACACAAACACACTAACCCCCCACACTAACCCGCCCACACAAACACTAACCCCCACACACACTCTAAACCCCCCCCACACACAAACCACTCCACACACATTAAACGCCACCACACACTAACCCACTCACACACACTAACCCCCACACGCACTAACCGCCCCACACACACTAACCACCCCCACACACAAACTCCCCCACACACAATAAGCCCCCACATACACTAAGCCCCCCACACACACTAAACTCCCCCCACTCACACAAATCCCCCCACACACCAACCCCTCGAACACTTTAACCCCCCACACACACTAACCCCCCACACACACAAACCCCCCACACACACTAACCCCCCCACACACTAACCCCACCACACACACACTAATCCTCCAACCTCACACGCTAACCCCCCCACACACACAAACCCCACACACACACTAACCCCCCATACACTGTAACTCCCCCCATACATTAACCCCCCACACATACTAACCGCCCCACACAGACTAACCCCACACACACACTAACCCCCCACACACACACTAGCCCCCTTACACACACTAGCCCCCCCACACGCTAACCCCACACACCCACTAACCCCCCACACACACTAAACCCTCCTCACACACTAAAGCCCCCCCCCACACACTAAACCCTCCTCACACACTAACCCCCCCCACACACTAAACCCCCACACACTCTAATCACCGCCCCATACACTAACCCCCCCACACACTCACCCCCCCCACACACATTAACCCCACCACACCCTAACCCCCCACACACTCTAACCCTCCCACACACACTATCCCCTCACACACTAAAACCCCCACACACACTAAACCCACACACACACTGAACCCCCACACACAATACCTCCCCAACATACACTAAAAAACCTCACACACTAACCCCCTCCACACACATTAACCCCATCTCACTCAGAATAACCCCCCACCCACGCACACTAACCCAGCACATACACTACCCACCCACACACACTAACCCCCCACACACACTAACCCCTCACACACACTAACTCCCCACACACACTAAACCCTCCTCACACACTAACCCCCCCCACACACTAAACCCTCTTTACACTCTAAACCCCCCCCCCACACAATAAACCCCCACAAACACTAATCACCGCCCCATACACTAACCCCCCCACACACTCATCCCCCTCCACACACACTAACCCCCCCACACACACTAACCCCATTACACACACTAGCCCCCCCCCCCCACACGCTAACTCCACACACCCACTAACCCCCCACACACATTAAACCCTCCTCATACACTAAACCGCCCCACACACTAAACCCTCCTCACACACTAAAACCCCCCCACACACTAAACCCCCACACACACTAACCCCCCCACACACACTAACCCCCTTACACACACTTGCCCCCCGCACGCTAACCCCACACACCCACTAAACCCCCCCCCCCACACAATAAACCCTCCTCACACACTAATCCCCCCACACACTAAACCCCCACACACACTAATCACCGCCCCACACACTAACCCCCCACACACTCACCCCGCCACACACAACCTAACCCTCCCCACACACACACACTAACCCGCCCCCGACACACACACACTAAACCCCCGCACACACTAACCCGCCACACACACTAACCCCCGCACGCACTCACTAACCCCACACACACACTAACCCACCCACACACACTAACCCACCCACACACAATAACCCCCCCCCCACACACTCACCCCCCCACACACAAACTTTCCCTCCCCACACACACACATTAACCCGCCCCCGACACACACACTAACCCCCCACACACACTAACCCGCCACACACACTAACCCCCGCACGCACTCACTAACCCACCACACACACTAACCCACCCACACACAATAATCCCCCCCCCCCACACACTAACCCCCCACACACACTAACCCCCCCACACACTGAACACACACACACTCTAACCCCCCCACACACACTAACCCCCCACACACACTAACCCCACACACACTAACCCCACACACACACACACTGACCACCCCACACACACTAACCCCAATACACACTGACCCCCCCCCCACACACTAAACCCCCACACACTAACCCCCTCACACACTGACCCCACGCACACACTAACCCCCACACACATACACTAACCCCCCACATTCACTAACCCCACACACACACACTAAACCCCCCACACACACTAACCCCCCTTCACACACTAAGCGCCCCCACACACTAACCCCGAAAGAATCACTAACCCCCCGCCACACACACTAACCCCCGACCACACTCACTAACCCTTCCACACACTAACTCCCCACACACACTATTCCCCCCGCACACACTAACCCCCCAAACACACTAACCCTCCCACACACACTAACCCCCCATACCCACTATCCCGCCCACACACTAACCCGCACACACACACACTAACCCCCAACACCCACACTAACACGCCCACACAAACACTAACCCCCACACACACACTAAACCCCCCACACACACAAACCACCCCACACACATCAAACGCCCCCACACACTAACCCACTCACAGACACTAACCCCCCACACGCACTAACCGCCCCACACACACTAAACACGCCCCACTCACACTAATCCCCCACACACACCAACCCCCCGAACACACTAACCCACACACACACTAAACCCCCACATACAATATCCCCCCACATACACTAAAAAACCCCACACACTAACCCCCCCCACACACATTAACCCCAGCACACACAGAATAACCCCCACCCACGCACACGAACGACACACTAAACCCTCCTCACACACTAAACCCCCCCCACACACTAAACCCTCCTCACACACTAAACCCCCCACACACTAAACCCCCACACACACTAATCACCGCCCCACACACTAACTCCCACACACTCACCGCCCACACACATTAACCCCACCACACCCTAACCCCCCCCACACACTAACCCTCCCACACACACTATCCCCTCACACACTAAAACCCCCACACACACTAAACCCACACACACACTAAACCCCCACACACAATATCCCCCACATACACTAAAAAAACCCACACACTAACCCCCCCCCACACACATTAACCCCACCACACACAGACTAACCCCCCACCCACGCACACTAACCCACCACATACACTACCTCCACACACACTAACCCCCCACACACACTAACCACCCCACACACACAAACCTCACACACACACTAGCACCACACACACACTAACCCCCCACACACACACTAACCCCCTTACACACACACTGAACTCCCACACACACTAACCATCCCCCCACACACACTGACCTCCCACACACACTGACCCCACACACACACTGACCACTCCCACACACACTAACCCCGCCCCACACACACTAACCCCCCCACACACACTGACCCCGCACACACAATAAGCCCCGCACACACACTAACCCCCCCCACACACTAACCCCTCCCCCACACACACGCGCTACCATCCCACACACACTAACCCCCACACACATTAACCCCCCACACACACTAACACCCCACACAGACACTAACCCCGTGCACACACACAACCCCCCCCCCACACACACACACTAACCCACACCCACACCCACTAAAACCCACAGACACTAACACCCCCACACACTTACCCCCCACTCACACTAACCCCCCCACAGGCACACTAACCGCCCCACACACAGTAACAACCCCACACACACTTACACCCCCACAGACACTAACCCCCCCCACTCACACACTAACTCCCCCACACACACTAACCCTCCACACACACTAACGCCCCCACACACACACTAACCCCCCACACACACACTAACCCTCCCACACACACACTAACCACCCCACACCCACTAACCACCACACACACACTAAACCCCGAACACACACTGATCCCCCCACAGACACACTAACCTCCCCACACACACACTCTAAATCCCCACACACACTAACCCCCCCCCACACACACACTAATCAGCCCACACACACTAACACCCCAAACACAAACTACCCCACGCACTAAACCCCCCCCCCACACACACTAACCCCCAACACACACTAACTCCCCCCCACAGACACGCTAACCCCCCACACACAAACTAACCCCCACAATACACTAACCCCCCCACAAACACACTAACCACCCCACACACACTAATCCCCCCACACACACTAAACCCCCCACACACACATTAACCCCCCCCACACACACGCTAAACCCCCCACACGCTCTTACCGCCCCCCCAAACACACACTAACACCCCCACACACACTAACCTGCCCCCAAACACAAACTACCCCGCACACTAACACCCCCGCAGACACACTAACTACCCTCACACACTGACTCCCCCACACAAACATTGACACCCCACACACTCTAATGCCCCCACTCACACTAACCCCCGCACAAACACTAACCCATCCACACTAACACTAATCCCCCCTCACACACTAGCTCCCCATCACAGAAACTAGGCCCCCACACACACTAACCCCCCCACAGACACACTACCCCCAGACACAATCTACCCCGCAAACTAACCCCCCCCCCACACACACACACACTTCCCAGCCCCCCCACAAACTTACCCCCCACACACACTAACCCCGCCACACCCACTAATCCATCGCCACACACACTAACCCCCCACACACACACTAACCCCCCCCCACACACTAAACCCCCCAAACACAAACTACCCCGCACACTAACCCCTCCCCACACACACACTAACACCCCACACACACTGACTCCCCCCCCACACACACCCCAAACACACTAACCCCCCACACACACTAACCCCCCCACACACACTAACCCCCCACACACACTAACCCATCCACACACACACTAATCCCCCCTCACACACTACCTCCCCCTCACACAAACTAACCCCCCACACACACTAACCCCCGCACAGGCACACTAACGCCCCCACACACACACTAACCCCCCACATACACTAACCCCCCACATACACTAACCCCCCCACACACACACACTAACACCCCACACACACTGACTCCCCCCCACACACACACACCCCAAACACACTAACCCCCCACACACACTAACCCCCCCCACACACACTAACCCCCCACACACACTAACCCATCCACACACACACTAATCCCCCCTCACACACTACCTCCCCCTCACACAAACTAACCCCCCACACACACTAACCCCCGCACAGGCACACTAACGCCCCCACACACACACTAACCCCCCACATACACTAACCCCCCACATACACTAACCCCCCCACACACACACACTAACACCCCCGACACACACACACTAACCCCCCAACTCACACTATCCCCCCCACACACACTAACCCCCACCACACACATTAACCCCCCCCACACACATACACTAACCTGCCCCTCACACACACTCAGACTAACACCCACACACACTAATCCCCCCAAACACACTAACCCCCGCACACCCACTAACCCCCGCACACACTCACTAACCCCTCCACGCACTAACCCCACACACACTAACCGCCCACACACTCACAAACACCCCCACACTAACCCCCAACACACATTAACCCCCCCACACACTAACCCACCACCACACTAACCCCCCACACCACACAAACCCCCCAAACACACAAACCCCCCCCCACACACGAACCACCCCACACATGCTAGCCCCACACACACACATTAACCCCCCACACACACTAAGCCCCCCACACTAACCCCCCACATACACTACCCCCCACACACACTAGCCCCGCCACACCCACTAACCCATCGCCACGCACACTAACCCCCCACAGACACTAACTCCCCACACACACACTAACCCCCCCCCACACACTAACCCCCACACACACACTAACCCCCATAAAACACAAGCTACCCCGCACACTAACCCCCCCACACACACACGAACCCCCCCCCCCCGTGAACACACTAACTACCACACACACACTGACTCCCCCTCACACACACTGACCCCTCCCCACACACTAACACCCCGCACACACTAAACCCCCCACACACACTAAACCCCCCACACACACTAACCCCCAAAGATACACGCACTAATCCCCCACACACACTAACCCCCCCACAGACACACTACCCCCAGACACAATCTACCCCGCAAACTAACCCCCCCCCACACACACACACACTTCCCAGCCCCCCCACAAACTTACCCCCCACACACACTAACCCCGCCACACCCACTAATCCATCGCCACACACACTAACCCCCCACACACACACTAACCCCCCCCCCCACACACTAAACCCCCCAAACACAAACTACCCCGCACACTAACCCCTCCCCACACACACACTAACACCCCACACACACTGACTCCCCCCCCACACACACCCCAAACACACTAACCCCCCACACACACTAACCCCCCCACACACACTAACCCCCCACACACACTAACCCATCCACACACACACTAATCCCCCCTCACACACTACCTCCCCCTCACACAAACTAACCCCCCACACACACTAACCCCCGCACAGGCACACTAACGCCCCCACACACACACTAACCCCCCACATACACTAACCCCCCACATACACTAACCCCCCCACACACACACACTAACACCCCACACACACTGACTCCCCCCCACACACACACACCCCAAACACACTAACCCCCCACACACACTAACCCCCCCCACACACACTAACCCCCCACACACACTAACCCATCCACACACACACTAATCCCCCCTCACACACTACCTCCCCCTCACACAAACTAACCCCCCACACACACTAACCCCCGCACAGGCACACTAACGCCCCCACACACACACTAACCCCCCACATACACTAACCCCCCACATACACTAACCCCCCCACACACACACACTAACACCCCCGACACACACACACTAACCCCCCAACTCACACTATCCCCCCCACACACACTAACCCCCACCACACACATTAACCCCCCCCACACACATACACTAACCTGCCCCTCACACACACTCAGACTAACACCCACACACACTAATCCCCCCAAACACACTAACCCCCGCACACCCACTAACCCCCGCACACACTCACTAACCCCTCCACGCACTAACCCCACACACACTAACCGCCCACACACTCACAAACACCCCCACACTAACCCCCAACACACATTAACCCCCCCACACACTAACCCACCACCACACTAACCCCCCACACCACACAAACCCCCCAAACACACAAACCCCCCCCCCACACACGAACCACCCCACACATGCTAGCCCCACACACACACATTAACCCCCCACACACACTAAGCCCCCCACACTAACCCCCCACATACACTACCCCCCACACACACTAGCCCCGCCACACCCACTAACCCATCGCCACGCACACTAACCCCCCACAGACACTAACTCCCCACACACACACTAACCCCCCCCACACACTAACCCCCACACACACACTAACCCCCATAAAACACAAGCTACCCCGCACACTAACCCCCCCACACACACACGAACCCCCCCCCCCGTGAACACACTAACTACCACACACACACTGACTCCCCCTCACACACACTGACCCCTCCCCACACACTAACACCCCGCACACACTAAACCCCCCACACACACTAAACCCCCCACACACACTAACCCCCAAAGATACACGCACTAATCCCCCACACACACTAACCCCCCCACAGACACACTACCCCCAGACACAATCTACCCCGCAAACTAACCCCCCCCCCACACACACACACACTTCCCAGCCCCCCCACAAACTTACCCCCCACACACACTAACCCCGCCACACCCACTAATCCATCGCCACACACACTAACCCCCCACACACACACTAACCCCCCCCCCACACACTAAACCCCCCAAACACAAACTACCCCGCACACTAACCCCTCCCCACACACACACTAACACCCCACACACACTGACTCCCCCCCCACACACACCCCAAACACACTAACCCCCCACACACACTAACCCCCCCACACACACTAACCCCCCACACACACTAACCCATCCACACACACACTAATCCCCCCTCACACACTACCTCCCCCTCACACAAACTAACCCCCCACACACACTAACCCCCGCACAGGCACACTAACGCCCCCACACACACACTAACCCCCCACATACACTAACCCCCCACATACACTAACCCCCCCACACACACACACTAACACCCCACACACACTGACTCCCCCCCACACACACACACCCCAAACACACTAACCCCCCACACACACTAACCCCCCCACACACACTAACCCCCCACACACACTAACCCATCCACACACACACTAATCCCCCCTCACACACTACCTCCCCCTCACACAAACTAACCCCCCACACACACTAACCCCCGCACAGGCACACTAACGCCCCCACACACACACTAACCCCCCACATACACTAACCCCCCACATACACTAGCCCCCCACACACACACACTAACACCCCCGACACACACACACTAACCCCCCAACTCACACTATCCCCCCCACACACACTAACCCCCACCACACACATTAACCCCCCCCACACACATACACTAACCTGCCCCTCACACACACTCAGACTAACACCCACACACACTAATCCCCCCAAACACACTAACCCCCGCACACCCACTAACCCCCGCACACACTCACTAACCCCTCCACGCACTAACCCCACACACACTAACCGCCCACACACTCACAAACACCCCCACACTAACCCCCAACACACATTAACCCCCCCACACACTAACCCACCACCACACTAACCCCCCACACCACACAAACCCCCCAAACACACAACCCCCCCCCCACACACGAACCACCCCACACATGCTAGCCCCACACACACACATTAACCCCCCACACACACTAAGCCCCCCACACTAACCCCCCACATACACTACCCCCCACACACACTAGCCCCGCCACACCCACTAACCCATCGCCACGCACACTAACCCCCCACAGACACTAACTCCCCACACACACACTAACCCCCCCCACACACTAACCCCCACACACACACTAACCCCCATAAAACACAAGCTACCCCGCACACTAACCCCCCCACACACACACGAACCCCCCCCCCCCGTGAACACACTAACTACCACACACACACTGACTCCCCCTCACACACACTGCCCCCTCCCCACACACTAACACCCCGCACACACTAAACCCCCCACACACACTAAACCCCCCACACACACTAACCCCCAAAGATACACGCACTAATCCCCCACACACACTAACCCCCCACACACACAAACCCCCCCACACACTAACCCCCCCACACACTAACCCCACCACACACACACTAATCCTCCAACCTCACACGCTAACCCCCCCACACACACAAACCCCACACACACACTAACCCCCCATACACTGTAACTCCCCCCCATACATTAACCCCCCACACATACTAACCGCCCCACACAGACTAACCCCACACACACACTAACCCCCCCCACACACACTAGCCCCCTTACACACACTAGCCCCCCCACACGCTAACCCCACACACCCACTAACCCCCCACACACACTAAACCCTCCTCACACACTAAACCACCCCCCACACACTAAACCCTCCTCACACACTAACCCCCCCCCACACACTAAACCCCCACACACTCTAATCACCGCCCAATACACTAACCCCCCCACACACTCACCCCCCCACACACATTAACCCCACCACACCCTAACCCCCCACACACACTAACCCCCCACACACACTAACCCCTCACACACACTAACTCACCACACACACTAAACCCTCCTCACACACTAACCCCCCCCCACACACTAAACCCTCTTTACACTCTAAACCCCCCCCACACAATAAACCCCCACAAACACTAATCACCGCCCCATACACTAACCCCCCCACACACTCATCCCCCTCCACACACACTAACCCCCCCACACACACTAACCCCATTACACACACTAGCCCCCCCCACACGCTAACTCCACACACCCACTAACCCCCCACACACATTAAACCCTCCTCATACACTAAACCGCCCCACACACTAAACCCTCCTCACACACTAAAACCCCCCCACACACTAAACCCCCACACACACTAACCCCCCCACACACACTAACCCCCTTACACACACTTGCCCCCCGCACGCTAACCCCACACACCCACTAAACCCCCCCCACACAATAAACCCTCCTCATACACTAACCCCCCCCCCACAGACTAAACCCTCCTCACACACTAATCCCCCCACACACTAAACCCCCACACACACTAATCACCACCCCACACACTAACCCCCCACACACTCACCCCGCCACACACAACCTAACCCTCCCCACACACACACACTAACCCGCCCCCGACACACACACACTAAACCCCCGCACACACTAACCCGGCACACACACTAACCCCCGCACGCACTCACTAACCCCACACACACACTAACCCACCAACACACACTAACCCACCCACACACAATAACCCCCCCCACACACTAATCACCGCCCCACACACTAACCCCCCACACACTCACCCCCCCACACACAAACTTACCCTCCCCACACACACACATTAACCCGCCCCCGACACACACACACTAACCCCCCACACACACTAACCCGCCACACACACTAACCCCCGCACGCACTCACTAACCCCCCACACACACTAACCCACCCACACACAATAATCCCCCCCCCACACACTAACCCCCCACACACACTAACCCCCCCACACACTGAACACACACACACTCTAACCCCCCCACACACACTAACCCCCCACACACACTAACCCCACACACACTAACCCCACACACACACACACTGACCACCCCACACACACTAACCCCAATACACACTGACCCCCCCCCACACACTAAACCCCCACACACTAACCCCCTCACACACTGACCCCACGCACACACTAACCCCCACACACATACACTAACCCCCCACATTCACTAACCCCACACACACACACTAAACCCCCCACACACACTAACCCCCCTTCACACACTAAGCGCCCCCACACACGAACCCCGAAAGAATCACTAACCCCCCGCCACACACACTAACCCCCGACCACACTCACTAACCCTTCCACACACTAACTCCCCACACACACTATTCCCCCCGCACACACTAACCCCCCAAACACACTAACCCTCCCACACACACTACCCCCCATACCCACTATCCCGCCCACACACTAACCCGCACACACACACACTAACCCCCAACACCCACACTAACACGCCCACACAAACACTAACCCCCACACACACACTAAACCCCCCACACACACAAACCACCCCACACACATCAAACGCCCCCACACACTAACCCACTCACAGACACTAACCCCCCACACGCACTAACCGCCCAACACACTAAACACGCCCCACTCACACTAATCCCCCACACACACCAACCCCCCGAACACACTAACCCACACACACACTAAACCCCCACATACAATATCCCCCCACATACACTAAAAAACCCCACACACTAACCCCCCCCACACACATTAACCCCAGCACACACAGAATAACCCCCACCCACGCACACGAACGACACACTAAACCCTCCTCACACACTAAACCCCCCCCCACACACTAAACCCTCCTCACACACTAAACCCCCCACACACTAAACCCCCACACACACTAATCACCGCCCCACACACTAACTCCCACACACTCACCCCCCACACACATTAACCCCACCACACCCTAACCCCCCCACACACTAACCCTCCCACACACACTATCCCCTCACACACTAAAACCCCCACACACACTAAACCCACACACACACTAAACCCCCACACACAATATCCCCCACATACACTAAAAAAACCCACACACTAACCCCCCCCCACACACATTAACCCCACCACACACAGACTAATCCCCCACCCACGCACACTAACCCACCACATACACTACCCCCCCCACACACTAACCCCCCACACACACTAACCACCCCACACACACAAACCTCACACACACACTAGCACCACACACACACTAACCCCCCACACACACACTAACCCCCTTACACACACACTGAACTCCCACACACACTAACCATCCCCCCACACACACTGACCTCCCACACACACTGACCCCACACACACACTGACCACTCCCACACACACTAACCCCGCCCCACACACACTAACCCCCCCACACACACACTGACCCCGCACACACAATAAGCCCCGCACACACACTAACCCCCCACACACACTAACCCCTCCCCCACACACACGCGCTACCATCCCACACACACTAACCCCCACACACATTAACCCCCCACACACACTAACACCCCACACAGACACTAACCCCGTGCACACACACAACCCCCCCCCCACACACACACACTAACCCACACCCACACCCACTAAAACCCACAGACACTAACACCCCCACACACTTACCCCCCACTCACACTAACCCCCCCACAGGCACACTAACCGCCCCACACACACTAACAACCCCACACACACTTACACCCCCACAGACACTAACCCCCCCCACTCACACACTAACTCCCCCACACACACTAACCCTCCACACACACTAACGCCCCCACACACACACTAACCCCCCACACACACACTAACCCTCCCACACACACACTAACCACCCCACACCCACTAACCACCACACACACACTAAACCCCGAACACACACTGATCCCCCCACAGACACACTAACCTCCCCACACACACACTCTAAATCCCCACACACACTAACCTCCCCCACACACACACTAGTCAGCCCACACACACTAACACCCCAAACACAAACTACCCCACGCACTAACACCCCCCCCCACACACACACTAACCCCCAACACACACTAACTCCCCCCCACAGACACGCTAACCCCCCACACACAAACTAACCCCCACACACACACTAACACACCACACACACTAACCACCCCACCCACAATAACCCACCCACACACACTAACCCATCCCCAGACACACTAACCCCACCACACGCACTAACCCCCTCCCACACACACTGACCCCCCACAAACATTAAACCCACCACACACATTAACCCCCCACACACACACTAACCCCCCCCACACACTAGCCCCACACACAAATTAACCCCCGCACACACTAACCTCCAGCACACACTAACCTTCACACACACTAACCCCCACACACACACTTACACCCCCACAATACACTAACCCCCCCACAAACACACTAACCACCCCACACACACTAATCCCCACACACACACTAAACCCCCCACACACACATTAACCCCCCCCACACACACACTAACCCCCCCACACAAACACAAACCCCCCATACAGACACGAACCCCAACACACTAATCCCCCCACACACTAGCCCCCCACACACACTAACCCACCCACAGACACTAACCCCCTCCCACAAACAATAACGCCCCCCATACACACTATCCCCCCACCACACACTAACCCCCACACACTAACCCCTCCCACACACTAACCGCCAAAGACACACACTAACTCCCCCACACACACTAAACCACACACACACTAACCCCCTCACACACACACACTAACGCCCAACACACACTAACCCCCAAACACATTAACCCCCACCACACACACTCACCTCTCCACACTCACTAACCCCCCCCACACACACTAACCCCCCACACACACTAACACCCACAAACACACTAAACCCCTCACACCCACTACCCCCCCACACACACACTAACCTCCCACACACACTAACCCCCCCACACACACTAGCCCCAGCACACACACACTAACCCCCGCACACACTCACTAACCCCCTCCACACACTAAGCCCCCCACACATACTAACCGCCCACACACTCAATAACACCCCCCACACTAACCCCCCAACACACACTAACCCCCCACACACACTAACCCCAACACACACTAACCCATCCACACACACACTAATCCCTCCTCACACACTACCTCCCCCTCACACAAACTAACCCCCCACACACACTAACCCCCGCACAGGCACACTAACGCCCCCACACACACACTAACCCCCCACATACACTAACCCCCCACATACACTAACCCCCCCACACACACACACTAACACCCCCGACACACAAACACTACCCTCCCCGAGACACACTAACCACACCCACACACACACTAACCCCCCCACACACACACTTACCCCCAACTCACACTATCCCCCCCACACACACTAACCCCCACCACACACACTAACCCCCCCACACACATACACTAACCTGCCCCTCACACACACACTCAGACTAACACCCACACACACTAATCCCCCCAAACACACTAACCCCCGCACACCCACTAACCCCCGCACACACTCACTAACCCCCTCCACGCACTAACCACACACACACTAACCGCCCACACACTCACAAACACCCCCACACTAACCCCAAACACACATTAACCCCCCCACACACTAACCCACCACCACACTAACCCCCCACACCACACAAACCCCCCAAACACACAAACCCCCCCACACACGAACCACCCCACACATGCTAACCCCACACACCCACATTAACCCCCCACACACACTAAGCACCCCACACTAACCCCCCACATACACTACCCCCCACACACACTAGCCCCGCCACACCCACTAACCCATCGCCACGCACACTAACCCCCCACAGACACTAACCCCCCCCACACACACACTAACCCCCCCCCACACACTAACCCCCACATACACACTAACCCGCATAAAACACAAGCTACCCCTCACACTAACCCCCCAACACACACACTAACCCCCCCCCCGCAGACACACTAACTACCACACACACACTGACTCCCCCTCACACACACTGACCCCCCCACACACACTAACCCCCCACACACACTAACCCCTCCCCACACAGTAACCCCCCGCACACACTAAACCCCCCACACACACTAACCCCCAAAGATACACGCACTAATCCCCCACACACACTAACACCCCCACACAAACTAACCCATCCCCACACACACTAACCCCCCCGCACACACTAAACCCCCCACACACACTGAACCCCCCCCACACACTAACCCCCAAAGATACACGCACTAATCCCCCACACACACTATCACCACCACACACACAGACTAACCCTCCCACACAAACTAGCCCATCCCCACACACATTAAACCCCGACACACACTAACCCCACACACAAACTTTAACCCCCCCCACACACACACTAATCCCGCACACACACTAACCGCCCCACACACACACTAACCCCCCCCCACACACTAACCCCCCCCACAGACACTACCCCCAACCACACACAATGACGCCCCCCATACACACTACCCCCTCAGACACTAACCCCCACACACTAACGCCCCCCCCACACACACACTAAACCACACACACACTAACCCCCACACACACACAGACTAACCCCCCAACACACACTAACCCCCCACACACACACACTAACCCCCACCACACACACTAACCCCTCCACACACACTAACCCCCCACACACACAAACCCCCCCACACACACTAACCCCCTCACACACACTAACCCCCCACACACACTATCCCACCCACACACACACTAACCCGCCCCCACAGACACACTCACTCAAACCCCACACACACTAACCCCTCCCCACACACTAACTCCCGCAAACCCACTAACCCCCGCACACACCAACACCCACCCCACACACAGTAACCGCCCACACACTCACTAACACTCCCACACTAACCCCCCAACACACACTAACTCCCCACACACACTAACGCCCCACCACACTAACCCTCCACACCACGCTAACCCTCCCCCACACACAAAACCTCACACACACACTAACCACCCCACACACATTAACCCCCCACACACACTTTAACCCCCCCACACACACTAATCCCCACACACACACTAACCCCCCACACACACATTAACCCCACAAACACACTAACCCCCCCACACACACTAACCCACCCACATACACTAATCCCCCACACACACTAACCCCCCACACACATATTAACACCACCACCCACACTAACCCACCTCCCACACACACTAACCCCCCACCACACACACGAACCCCCCAACACACACTAACTCACCACACACACCACACTAACTCACCACACACACTAACGCCCCACCACACTAACCCTCCACACCACGCTAACCCCCCCCCACACACAAAACCCCACATACACACTAAGCACCCCACACACATTAACCCCCCACACACACATCAACCCCCCCACACACACTAATCCCCACACACACACTAAACCCCCACACACACATTAACCCCACACACACTAACCCACCCCACACACACTAACCCACCCACATACACTAACCACCACACACACACTAACCCCCACACACTCATTAACACCACCACACACACTAACCGCCCACCACACACACTAACCCCCGACATACACTAACACCCCCACACACACTAACCCCCCACACACACTAACCCCCCACACACACTAACCACCCCACACACACTAACCCCCCACACACACACTAACCCCACACACACTAACCCCCACACACACACTAACACCCTCACACACACTAACCCCCCCCACACACACTAACTCCCCCACACCCACTAACCCCCCACACCCACTAAACCCCACACACACTAACCACCCACACAATAATCCCCACACACAGTAACCCCTCACCACACACTAACCCTCCCACACACACTAACCCCTCCCACACACTAAACCCCCCACACAAACTAACCCCACACATACACTAAACTCCCCACACACACACTAACCCCCCACACACACTAACCACTCCCACACACACTAACCTCCCCTCAGACACGAACACCCCACACACCGCTAACCCCCCCCCCCACACACTAACCACACCCAGTAACACCCCGCACACACTAACCCCCCTCCACACACACTAACACCCCTCCACACACACCAGCGCCCCCACTCACACTAACCCATCCCCACACACACTAACTACCCCACACACACTACCCACCCCCACACACTAACCCCCCACACACTAACACCCCCAACACACACTAACCCATCCGCACACACACTAACCCCCCAACACATACACACTAACTTCCCACACACACTAACACCCCCCCACACGCACTAACCCCAAACACACTAACCTCCCCCCACACACTAATCCCCCCACATACACTAATTCCCCCCACACACACTAACTCCCCACACACACATTAACCCCCCACACACACTAACCCCCCCACACACACACACTAACCTCCTCACACAAACTAACCCATCCCCACACACTCTTACCGCCCCACACACACTTACCGCCCCACACACACTAACCCCCCACACACAGTAACCCCCGACACACACTAACCCCCCACACACACTCTAACCCCCCACACACATTAACCCCGCACACACATTATCCCCCCTACACAAACTCAAACCACCACACCCACTAGTCCCCATCCCCCCACACACACACCCAAACACCCCATACACACACGAACCCCCCACACACTAATCCCCCCACACACTAACCCCCCACACACTAGCTCCCCCACACGCACACTGACCCCCCCACACACACTACACCCCCCCACACACACTAACCCACCACACACACACTAACCCCCCACACACTAACCCCCCACACACGAACCCACCACACACACACACTAAACCCCCACACACACAAACCCCCCTACACACACACTAACCCCACCACACTCACTAACCCATCCCCACAGACACTAACCCCCCACACAAACTAACCCCCCTCATACACTAACCCCCTCACACACACTAACCCCCCCTACACACTAACCCCCCCACATACACTAAGCTCCCCACACACACTTAACCCCACACACACACTAACCCCCAAAGAAACACACACTAACCCCTCACACACACTAACACCCACCACACACACACTAACCCCTCCACACACACTAACACCCCACACACACTAACCCCCCCCACACACACACACACTTACACCCTCACACAAACTAACCCATCCCCACACAGTCTAACCCCCCCTCACACACATTAACCCCCCCACACACACTAACCCCCCAAACAAACTAACCCCCGACACACAGTAAACTCCCCCACACACTTTAACCACCCCCACACACTAACACCGCACACACACTAACCATCCCACGCACACACAAACCCCCCACACACACTAACCCCCCCCACAGACACTAACCCCCACCCACAAACAATAAAGCCCCCCTTGCACACTAACCCCCCAACACACTCTAACCACCCACACACTAACCCCCCCCCCCACACACACACTAACCCCCCACAGACACTAAACCCCGACACACACTAACCCCGCCACACATACTAACGCCCCACGCACACTAACCCCCCCCACACACTAACCCCCCACACACTCATTAACCCCCCACACACACTAACCCACCCCACACACACTAACCCCCAAAGATACACGCACTAATCCCCCACACACACTAACACCCCCACACAAACTAACCCATCCCCACACACACTAACCCCCCCGCACACACTAAACCCCCCACACACACTGAACCCCCCCCACACACTAACCCCCAAAGATACACGCACTAATCCCCCACACACACTATCACCACCACACACACAGACTAACCCTCCCACACAAACTAGCCCATCCCCACACACATTAAACCCCGACACACACTAACCCCACACACAAACTTTAACCCCCCCCACACACACACTAATCCCGCACACACACTAACCGCCCCACACACACACTAACCCCCCCCCACACACTAACCCCCCCCACAGACACTACCCCCAACCACACACAATGACGCCCCCCATACACACTACCCCCTCAGACACTAACCCCCACACACTAACGCCCCCCCCACACACACACTAAACCACACACACACTAACCCCCACACACACACAGACTAACCCCCCAACACACACTAACCCCCCACACACACACACTAACCCCCACCACACACACTAACCCCTCCACACACACTAACCCCCCACACACACAAACCCCCCCACACACACTAACCCCCTCACACACACTAACCCCCCACACACACTATCCCACCCACACACACACTAACCCGCCCCCACAGACACACTCACTCAAACCCCACACACACTAACCCCTCCCCACACACTAACTCCCGCAAACCCACTAACCCCCGCACACACCAACACCCACCCCACACACAGTAACCGCCCACACACTCACTAACACTCCCACACTAACCCCCCAACACACACTAACTCCCCACACACACTAACGCCCCACCACACTAACCCTCCACACCACGCTAACCCTCCCCCACACACAAAACCTCACACACACACTAACCACCCCACACACATTAACCCCCCACACACACTTTAACCCCCCCACACACACTAATCCCCACACACACACTAACCCCCCACACACACATTAACCCCACAAACACACTAACCCCCCCACACACACTAACCCACCCACATACACTAATCCCCCACACACACTAACCCCCCACACACATATTAACACCACCACCCACACTAACCCACCTCCCACACACACTAACCCCCCACCACACACACGAACCCCCCAACACACACTAACTCACCACACACACCACACTAACTCACCACACACACTAACGCCCCACCACACTAACCCTCCACACCACGCTAACCCCCCCCCACACACAAAACCCCACATACACACTAAGCACCCCACACACATTAACCCCCCACACACACATCAACCCCCCCACACACACTAATCCCCACACACACACTAAACCCCCACACACACATTAACCCCACACACACTAACCCACCCCACACACACTAACCCACCCACATACACTAACCACCACACACACACTAACCCCCACACACTCATTAACACCACCACACACACTAACCGCCCACCACACACACTAACCCCCGACATACACTAACACCCCCACACACACTAACCCCCCACACACACTAACCCCCCACACACACTAACCACCCCACACACACTAACCCCCCACACACACACTAACCCCACACACACTAACCCCCACACACACACTAACACCCTCACACACACTAACCCCCCCCACACACACTAACTCCCCCACACCCACTAACCCCCCACACCCACTAAACCCCACACACACTAACCACCCACACAATAATCCCCACACACAGTAACCCCTCACCACACACTAACCCTCCCACACACACTAACCCCTCCCACACACTAAACCCCCCACACAAACTAACCCCACACATACACTAAACTCCCCACACACACACTAACCCCCCACACACACTAACCACTCCCACACACACTAACCTCCCCTCAGACACGAACACCCCACACACCGCTAACCCCCCCCCCACACACTAACCACACCCAGTAACACCCCGCACACACTAACCCCCCTCCACACACACTAACACCCCTCCACACACACCAGCGCCCCCACTCACACTAACCCATCCCCACACACACTAACTACCCCACACACACTACCCACCCCCACACACTAACCCCCCACACACTAACACCCCCAACACACACTAACCCATCCGCACACACACTAACCCCCCAACACATACACACTAACTTCCCACACACACTAACACCCCCCCACACGCACTAACCCCAAACACACTAACCTCCCCCCACACACTAATCCCCCCACATACACTAATTCCCCCCACACACACTAACTCCCCACACACACATTAACCCCCCACACACACTAACCCCCCCACACACACACACTAACCTCCTCACACAAACTAACCCATCCCCACACACTCTTACCGCCCCACACACACTTACCGCCCCACACACACTAACCCCCCACACACAGTAACCCCCGACACACACTAACCCCCCACACACACTCTAACCCCCCACACACATTAACCCCGCACACACATTATCCCCCCTACACAAACTCAAACCACCACACCCACTAGTCCCCATCCCCCCACACACACACCCAAACACCCCATACACACACGAACCCCCCACACACTAATCCCCCCACACACTAACCCCCCACACACTAGCTCCCCCACACGCACACTGACCCCCCCACACACACTACACCCCCCCACACACACTAACCCACCACACACACACTAACCCCCCACACACTAACCCCCCACACACGAACCCACCACACACACACACTAAACCCCCACACACACAAACCCCCCTACACACACACTAACCCCACCACACTCACTAACCCATCCCCACAGACACTAACCCCCCACACAAACTAACCCCCCTCATACACTAACCCCCTCACACACACTAACCCCCCTACACACTAACCCCCCCACATACACTAAGCTCCCCACACACACTTAACCCCACACACACACTAACCCCCAAAGAAACACACACTAACCCCTCACACACACTAACACCCACCACACACACACTAACCCCTCCACACACACTAACACCCCACACACACTAACCCCCCCCACACACACACACACTTACACCCTCACACAAACTAACCCATCCCCACACAGTCTAACCCCCCCTCACACACATTAACCCCCCCACACACACTAACCCCCCAAACAAACTAACCCCCGACACACAGTAAACTCCCCCACACACTTTAACCACCCCCACACACTAACACCGCACACACACTAACCATCCCACGCACACACAAACCCCCCACACACACTAACCCCCCCCACAGACACTAACCCCCACCCACAAACAATAAAGCCCCCCTTGCACACTAACCCCCCAACACACTCTAACCACCCACACACTAACCCCCCCCCCACACACACACTAACCCCCCACAGACACTAAACCCCGACACACACTAACCCCGCCACACATACTAACGCCCCACGCACACTAACCCCCCCCACACACTAACCCCCCACACACTCATTAACCCCCCACACACACTAACCCACCCCACACACACACTAATCCCCTCACACAAACTAACCGATCCCCACACACACTTACCGCCTCACACACTAACCCCCCACACACACTAACCCCCCCCACACACAGTAACCCCCGACACACACTAACCCCCCACACACACTCTAACCCCCCCCCCACACACTAACCCCGCACACACATTAACCCCCCCACACACGCAAACCCCCACACACACTAATCCCCCCCACACACACACAAACCCCCCATACACACACGAACCCCCACACACTAATCCCCCCCACACACTAACCCCACACACACACTAACCCACCCACAGACACTAACCCCCACCCACAAACAATAACGCCCCCAATACACACTATCCCCCCACAACACACTAACCCCCACACACTAATCCCCCCACACACTAACCGCCAAAGACACACACTAACTCCCCCACACACCCCAAACCACACACACACTAACCCCCCCACACACACACACTAACCCCCAACACACACTAACCCCCAAACACATTAACCCCCACCACACACACTGACCTCTCCACACTCACTAACACCCCCACACACACTAACCCCCCACACACACTAACACCCACACACACACTAAACACCTCACTCCCACTACCCCCCCCCCACACACACACTGACCTCCCACACACACTAACCCCCCCCCACACACACTAACCCCAGCACACACACACTAACCCCCGCACACACTCACTAACCCCCTCCACACACTAAGCCCCCCACACATACTAACCGCCCACACACTCAATAACACCCCCCACACTAACCCCCCAACACACACTAACCCCCCACACACTACCCCCCCCCCACACACTAACCCCCCACAGAGACTAAACCCCTACACACACGAACCCCGCCACACACACTAACGCCCCACGCACACTAACCCCCCCACACACTATCCCCCCACACACACATTAACCCCCCACACACTAACCCCCCACACACACACACTAATCCCCTCACACGAACTAACCGATCCCCACACACACTTACCGCCCCACACACTAACCCCCCCACACACACTAACCCCCCCCACACACAGTAACCCCCGACACACAATAACCCCGCACACACATTATCCCCCCCCACACACGCAAACCCCTACACACACTAATCCCCCCACACACACACAAACCCCCCATACACACACGAACCCCCCACACACGAACCCCCCACACACACTAGCTCCCCCACACGCGCACTGACCCCCGACACACACTACACCCCCACACACACACTAACCCACCACACGCACACTAACCCCCCACACACTAACCCCCCACACACGAACCCCCCCCCCCCACACATACACTAACCCCCCCCACACACACAAACCCCCCCATACACACACACTAACCCCACAACACCCACTAACCCATCCCCACACACACTAACCCCCCCCACACACACACATCCCCCCACAAACACTACCCCCCCAACACACACTAACCCCCCCTACACACTGACCCCACACACACACTAAACCCTCCACACATTCTAAACCCCCCCACACACTAACCCCCAAAGAAACACACACTAACCCTCCACACACACTAACCCCCCCACACACACACTAACCCCCCCACACGCATTAACCCCCCACACACACTAACCCCCCCCCACACACACACTTACCCCCTCATCCAAACTAACCCATCCCCACACACACTAACCCCCCCACGCACACTTTACCCCCCCCACACACACTAACCCCCGACACACTGTAAACCCCTCACACACTCTAACCCCCCTCCCCCACACACTAACACCGCACACACACTAACTACCCCACACACACACTAACCCCCCCACTCACACTAACCCCCCATAGACACTAACCCCCACCCACACACAAAAACGCCCCCCATACACACTACCCCCCCACCACACACTAACCCCCACACACTAACCCCCCCACACACACTAACCGCCAAAGACACACACTAACTCACCCCTCACACACTAAACCACACACACACTAACCCCCCCCCACACACACACACTAACCCCCAACACAGACTAACCCCCCACACACACTAACCCCCACACACACTAAACCCCCCACACACACTATCCCCCACACACACACTAAATCCCCCACACACACTAACCCCCACACACACTAAACCCCTCACACACACTACCCCCCACACACACACATTAACCCGCCAGCCCCCCCACACACACACTAATCCCCCCCACACACTAACCCCACACACACACTAACCCACCCATAGACACTAACCCCCACCCACAAACAATAACGCCCCCCATACACACTATCCCCCACAACACACTAACCCCCACACACTAACCCCCCCCCACACACTAACCGCCAAAGACACACACTAACTCCCCCACACACCCCCAAACCACACACACACTAACCCCCCCCACACACACACACACACTAACCCCCAACACACACTAACCCCCAAACACATTAACCCCCACCACACACACTGACCTCTCCACACTCACTAACACCCCCACACACACTAACCCCCCACACACACTAACACCCACACACACACTAAACACCTCACTCCCACTACCCCCCCACACACACACTAACCTCCCACACACACTATCCCCCCCACACACACTAACCCCAGCACACACACACTAACCCCCGCACACACTCACTAACCCCCTCCACACACTAAGCCCCCCACACATACTAACCGCCCACACACTCAATAACACCCCCCACACTAACCCCCCAACACACACTAACCCCCCACACACTACCCCCCCCCCCACACACTAACCCCCCACAGAGACTAAACCCCTACACACACGAACCCCGCCACACACACTAACGCCCCACGCACACTAACCCCCCCCCCCCACACACTATCCCCCCACACACACATTAACCCCCCACACACTAACCCCCCACACACACACACTAATCCCCTCACACGAACTAACCGATCCCCACACACACTTACCGCCCCACACACTAACCCCCCCACACACACTAACCCCCCCCCACACACAGTAACCCCCGACACACAATAACCCCGCACACACATTAACCCCCCCCCACACACGCAAACCCCCACACACACTAATCCCCCCCACACACACACAAACCCCCCATACACACACGAACCCCCCACACACTAACCCCCACACACACTAGCTCCCCCACACGCGCACTGACCCCCGACACACACTACACCCCCACACACACACTAACCCCCCACACACGAACCCCCCCCACACATACACTAACCCCCCCACACACACAAACCCCCCCATACACACACACTAACCCCACAACACCCACTAACCCATCCCCACACACACTAACCCCCCCACACACACATCCCCCCCACAAACACTACCCCCCCCCAACACACACTAACCCCCCCTACACACTGACCCCACACACACACTAAACCCTCCACACATACTAAACCCCCCCACACACTAACCCCCAAAGAAACACACACTAACCCCCCACACACACTAACCCCCCCACACACACACTAACCCCCCCACACGCATTAACCCCCCACACACACTAACCCCCCCCACACACACACTAACCCCCTCATCCAAACTAACCCATCCCCACACACACTAACACCCCCACGCACACTTTACCCCCCCCACACACACTAACCCCCCACACACACTAATCCCCGACACACTGTAAACCCCTCACACACTCTAACCCCCCCCCCCCACACACTAACACCGCACACACACTAACTACCCCACACACACACTAACCCCCCCACTCACACTAACCCCCCATAGACACTAACCCCCACCCACACACAAAAACGCCCCCCATACACACTACCTCCACACCACACACTAACCCCCACACACTAACCCCCCCACACACACTAACCGCCAAAGACACACACTAACTCACCCCTCACACACTAAACCACACACACACTAACCCCCCCCCACACACATACACTAACCCCCAACACAGACTAACCCCCCACACACACTAACCCCCACCACACACACTAACCACTCCACACACACTAACCCCCACACACACACTAAACCCCCCACACACACTAACCCCCACACACACTAAACCCCTCACACACACTACCCCCCACACACACACATTAACCCGCCAGCCCCCCCACACACACACTAACCCCCCACAAACACTAATCCCCCACACACAAACCCCCGCACACACACACTAACCCCCGCACACACTCACTAACCCCCTCCACACACTAAGCCCCCCACACATACTAACCGCCATCACACTCAATAACACCCCCCACACTAACCCCCAACTCACAATAACCCCCACAAACTAACCCCCCCACACACACGCTAAACCCCCCACACACTAACCCCCCACACACACTAACCCCCCTACACACTAACTCCCCCCCACACACAAACCCCCCCCACACACACTAACCCACCCCCAGACACACTAACCCCCCACACACACATTAACGCCCCACACACACTAACCCCCCCACACACACTAAGCCCCCTCACACACTACAACCCCACACACAAACTAACCAACCCCACACACTAACCCCCCACACACACTAACGCCCCACACACACTAAACCCACCCCCCCACACACACTAACCCCCACGCACACACACTAAGCCCCCCACACACACTCACCCCGCCCACACACTAACCCCCCCACACACTAAACCCCACACACACTAACCCCCCACACACGCTAATCCCCCACACACACTAACCCCCACACACGCTAATCCCCCCACACACTAACCCCCCAACACACACTCACCCCCCACACACACATTAACCCCCCCATACACACTAACCCCCCACACGCACTAACCCCCCACACACACTAACTCCCACACACTAACTTCCCCCCCACACACTAACCCCCCCACACACATTAAACCCCCACCCACACTAACCCCCCCACACAAGCACTAACCCCCACACACACACTAAACCCCCCACACACACACAAACCTGCCCACACACATTAAACGCCCCCACACACTAACCCAGAAAGACTCACTAAACCCCCCCACACACACTAAGCCCCGCCCACACTCATTGACCCTTCCACACCCTAACCTCCCACACTCTATTCCCCCACGCACTCACTAACCCCCCAAACACACTAACCCTCCCACACACACTAACCCCCATACCCACTATCCCGCCCACACACACTAAACCCGCCCCACAAACAAAAATCCCCACAAACATTAAACGCCCCCACACACTAACCCCCTCACATACACTAACCCCCCCCACACATACTAACCGCCCCACACACACTAACCACCCCCCACACACTAACTCCCCAACACACAATAAGCCCCCACATACACTAAGCCCCCCACACACACTAAACTCCCCCCACACACACTAATCCCCCACACACACCAACCCCCCGAACACACTTATCCCCCACACACACTAACCCCACCACACTCACTAACCCATCCCCACAGACACGAACCACCCACACAAACTAACCCCCCTCATACACTAACCCCCCCTCACACACACTAACCCCCTTACACACTAACCCCCCCACATACACTAAGCTCCCCACACACACTTAACCCCACACACACACAAACCCCCAAAGAAACACACACTAACCCCTCACACACACTAACACCCCCCACACACACACTAACCCCTCCCACACACACTAACACCCCACACACACTAACCCCCCCCACACACACACACTTACACCCTCACACAAACTAACCCATCCCCACACAGTCTAACCCCCCCTCACACACATTAACCCCCCCACACACACTAACCCCCCAAACAAACTAACCCCCGACACACAGTATACCTCCCCACACACTTTAACCACCCCCACACACTAACACCGCACACACACTAACCATCCCACACACACACTAGCCCCCCCACACACACTAACCCCCCCACAGACACTAACCCCCACCCACAAACAATAATGCCCCCCATGCACACTATCCCCCCACCACACACTAACCCCCACACACTAACCCCCCCACACACTAAACGCCAAAGACGCACACTAACTCCCCCAAACACACTAAACCACACATACACTAACCCCCCCCACACACACACACTAACCCCCAAACACATTAACCCCCACCACACACACTAACCTCTCCACACACACTAACCCCCCCACACACACTAACCCTCCACACACACTAACACCCACACGCACACTAAACCCCTCACTCACACTACCCCCCACACACACACTAACCTCCCACACACACTAACCCCCCCACACACACTAACCCCCGCACACAAACACTAACCCCCGCACACACTCACTAACCCCCTCCACACACTAAGCCCCCCACACATACTAACCGCCCACACACTCAATAACACCCCCACACTAACCCCCCAACACACTCTAACCACCCACACACTAACCCCACCCACACACACTAACCCCCCCACAGACACTAAACCCCGACACACACTAACCCCGCCACACATACTAACGCCCCACGCACACTGACCCCCCCCCCACACACTAACCCCCCACACACTCATTAACCCCCCACACATACTAACCCCCCACACACACACACTAATCCCCTCTCACAAACTAACCGATCCCCACACACACTTACCGCCTCACACACTAACCCCCCCCACACACTAACCCCCCCACACACACAGTAACCCCCGACACACACTAACCCCCCACACACACTCTAACCCCCCACACACACTAACCCCGCACACACATTAACCCCCCCACACACGCAAAACCCCACACACACTAATCCCCCCCACACACACACAAACCCCCCATACATACACGAACCCCCACACACTAATCCCCCCACACACTAACCCCCCACACACACTAACCCACCCACAGACACTAACCCCCACCCACAAACAATAACGCCCCCCATACACACTATCCCCCCACCACACACTAACCGCCCCCACACACTAACCGCCAAAGACACACACTAACTCCCCCACACACACTAAACCACACACACACTAACCCCCGCACACACACACACTAACCCCCAACACACACACTAACCTCTCCACACTCACTAACCCCCCCCCACACACACTAACCCCCCACACACACTAACACCCACACACACACTAAACCCCTCACTCCCACTACCCCCCCCACCACACACACACAAACCTCCCACACACACTAACCCCCCCACACACACTAACCCCAGCACACACACACTAACCCCCCCACACACTCAATAACACCCCCCACACTAACCCCCCACACACAGTAACCCATCCACACACACACTAATCCCCCCTCACACACAACCTCCCCCTCACACAAACTAACCCCCCACACACACTAACCCCCGCACAGGCACACTAACGCCCCCACACACAGACTAACCCCCCACATACACTAACCCCCCACATACACTAACCCCCCCACACAAACACTAACACCCCCGACACACACACACTACCCACCCCGACACACACTAACCACACCCACACACACACTAACCCTCCCCGCACACACACACTTACCCCCCAACTCACACTATCCCCCCACACACACTAACCCCCACCACACACACTAACCCCCCCCACACACATAAACTAACCTGCCCCTCACACACACTCACACTAACACCCACACACACTAATCCCCCCAAACACACTCACCCCCGCACACCCACTAACCCCCGCACACACTCACTAACCCCCTCCACGCACTAACCCCACACACACTAACCGCCCACACACTCACAAACACCCCCACACTAACCCCCAACACACATTAACCCCCCCCCCACACACTAACCCACCACCACACTAACCCCCCACACCACACATCCCCCCAAACAAACAAACCCCCCCCACACACGAACCACCCCACACATGCTAACCCCTCACACAGACATTAACCCCCCACACACACTAAGCCCCCCACACTAACCCCCCACATACACTACCCCCCACACACAGTAGCCCCGCCACACCCACTAACCCATCGCTACGCACACTAACCCCCCACAGACACTAACCCCCCCACACACACACTAACCCCCCCACACACTAACCCCCACACACACACTAACCCCCATAAAACACAAGCTACCCCGCACACTAACCCCCCAACACACACACTAACCCCCCCCCCCCCGCAGACACACTAACTACCACACACACACTGACTCCCCCTCACACACACTGGCCCCCCACACACACTAACCCACACACACACTAACCCCTCCCCACACACTAACCCCCCGCACACACTAAACCCCCCACACACACTAAACCCCCCACACACACTAACCCCCAAAGATACACGCACTAATCCACCACACACACTAACACCCCCACACAAACAAACCCATCCCCACACACACTAACCCCCCCGCACACACTAATCCCCCCACACACACTGAACCCCCCCCACACACTAACCCCCAAAGATACACGCACTAATCCCCCACACACACTAACACCCCCACACACACAGACTAACCCTCCCAAACAAACTAGCCCATCCCCACACACATTAAACCCCGACACACACTAACCCCACACACAAACTTTAACCCCCCCACACACACACTAATCCCGCACACACACTAACCGCCCCACACACACACTAACCCCCCCACACACTAACCCCCCCACAGACACTACCCCGAACCACACACAATGACGCCCCCCATACACACTACCCCCTCAGACACTAACCCCCACACACTAACGCCCCCCCACACACACTAAACCACACACACACTAACCCCCACACACACACAGACTAACCCCCCAACACACACTAACCCCCCCCCCCACACACACACTAACCCCCACCACACACACTAACCCCTCCACACACAATAACCCCCCACACACACTAACCCCCCACACACACTAACCCCCTCACACACACTAACCCCCCCCACACACTATCCCCACCACACACACACTAATCAGCCCCCACAGACACACTCACTCTAACCCCCACACACAAACCCCTCCCCACACACTAACTCCCGCAAACCCACTAACCCCCGCACACACCAACCCCCCCCAGACAGTAACCGCCCACACACTCACTAACACTCCCACACTAACCCCCCAACACACACTAACTCCCCACACACATTAACGCCCCACCACACTAACCCTCCACACCACGCTAACCCTCCCCCACACACAAAACCTCACACACACACTAACCACCCCACACACATTAACCCCCCACACACACATTAACCCCCCCCCCACACACACTAATCCCCACACACACACTAACCCCCCACACACACATTAACCCCACACACACACTAACCCCCCCACACACACTAACCCACCCACATACACTAACCCCCCACACACACTAACCCCCCACACACATATTAACACCACCACCCACAATAACCCCCCTCCCACACACACTAACCCCCACCACACACACTAACCCCCGACATACACTAACACCCCCACACACACGAACCCCCAACACACACTAACTCACCACACACACTAACGCCCCACCACACTAACCCTCCACACCACGCTAACCCCCCCCACACACAAACCCCCCCCCACACACTAAGCACCTAACACACATTAACCCCCCACACACACAACAACCCCCCCACACACACTAATCCCCACACACACACTAAACCCCCACACACACATTAACCACACACACACTAACCCACCCCACACACACTAACCCAGCCAAATACACTAACCGCCACACACACACTAACCCCCACACACTCATTAACACCACCACACACACTAACCCCCCTCCCACACACACTAACCCCCCACCACACACACTAACCCCCGACATACACTAACACCCCCACACACACTAACCCCCCCCCACACACTAACCCCCCACACGCACTAACCACCCCACACACACTAACCCCCCACACACACTAACCACTCCCACACACACTAACCTCCCCTCAGACACGAACACCCCACACACCGCTAACCCCCACACACACACACTAACCACACCCAGTAACACCCCCACACACTAACCCCCCTCCACACACACTAACACCCCTCCACACACACCAGCCCCCCCACTCACACTAACCCATCCCCACACACACTAACTACCCCACACACACTACCCACCCCCACACACTAACCCCCCACACACTAACACCCCCAACACACACTAACCCATCCCCATAAACATTAACCCCCCAACACACACACACTAACTTCCCACACACACTAACACCCCCCACACGCACTAACCCCAAACACACTAACCTCCCCCCCACACTCTAATCCCCCCACATACACTAATTCCCCCCCACACACACTAACCCCCCACACACTAACCCCCCCCACACACACTAACCCCCGCACACGCACACTAAACCCCCTCACACTAAACACCCACACACACTAACCCCCCTACACACACTCTAAACCCCCTCACACACTAACCCCCCACACACAATAACCCCCCACACACACTAACCAGCCACACACTTACCCCCGACACACACTAATCCCCCACACACACTAACCCCCTCACACACACTAACTCCCCCACACACTATCCCCACCACACACACACTAATCAGCCCCCACAGACACACTCACTCTAACCCCCACACACAAACCCCTCCCCACACACTAACTCCCGCAAACCCACTAACCCCCGCACACACCAACCCCCCCCACACACACGAACCCCCCCACACTAATCCCCCCACACACTAACCCCCCACTCACACTAACCCACCCACAGACACTAACCCCCACCCACAAACAAAAACGCCCCCCATACACACTATCCACCCACACAACTAACCCCCACACACTAACCCCCCCACACACTAACCGCCAAAGACACACACTAACTCCCCCACACACACCAAACCACACACACACTAACCCCCCCACACACACACACTAACCCCCAACACACACTAACCCCCAAACACATTAACCCCCACCACACACACTAACCTCTCCCCACTCACTAATCCCCCCCCACACACACTAACCCCCCACACACACTAACACCCACACACACACTAAACCCCTCACTCCCACTACCCCCCCCACACACACACTAACCTCCCACACACACTAACCCCTCCCACACACACTAATCCCAGCACACACACACTAACCCCCGCACACACTCACTAACGCCCTCCACACACTAAGCCCCCCACACATACTAACCGCCCACACACTCAATAACACCCCCCACACTAACCCCCCAACACACACGTCCCCCCACACACTAACCCCCCCACACACACTAACCCCCCACAGAGACTAAACCCCTACACACACGAACCCCGCCACACACACTAACGCCCCACGCACACTAACCCCCCCCACACACTAACCCCTCACACACACATTAACCCCCCACACACTAACCCCCCACACACACACACTAATCCTCTCACACGAACTAACCGATTCCCACACACACTTACCGCCCCACACACTAACCCCCCCACACACACTAACCCCCCCCACACACACAGTAACCCCCAACACACAATAACCCCGCACACACATTAACCCCCCCCACACACGCAAACCCCCACACACACTAATCCCCCCCACACACACACAAACCCCGCATACACACTCGAACCCCCCACACACTAATCCCCCCACACACTAACCCCCCACACACACTAGCTCCCCCACACGCGCACTGACCCCCGACACACACTACACCCCCACACACACACTAACCCACCACACACACACTAACCCCCCACACACTAACCCCCCACACACGAACCCCCCCCCCCACACATACACTAACCCCCCACACACACAACCCCCCCTACACACACACTAACCCCACAACACCCACTAACCCATCCCCGCACACACTAACCCCCCCACACACATCCCGCCCACAAACACTACCCCCCCAACACACACTAGCCCCCCTACACACTGACCCCCCCCCCACACACTAAACCCTCCACACATACTAAACCCCCCCCCACACACTAACCCCCAAAGAAACACACACTAACCCCCCACACACACTAACCCCCCCACACACACACTAACCCCCCCACACGCATTAACCCCCCCACACACACACTAACACCCCCCACACACACACACTAACTCCCTCACACAAACTAACCCATCCCCACACACACTAACCCCCCCCACGCACACTTTACCCCCCACACACACACACTAACCTCCCACACACCCTAACCCCCGACACACTGTAAACCCCTCACACACTCTAACCCCCCCCACACACTAACACCGCACACACACTAACTACCCCACACACACACTAACCCCCCCACACACACACTAACCCCCCATAGACACTAACCCCCACCCACACACAAAAACGCCCCCCATACACACTACCCCCCACCACACACTAACCCCCACACACGAACCCCCCCACACACACTAACCGCCAAAGACACACACTAACTCACCCCACACACACTAAACCACACACACACTTACCACCCCCCCACACACACACACTAACCCCCAACACAGACTAACCCCCCACACACACTAACCCCCACCACACACACTAACCACTCCACACACACTAACCCCCACACACACACTAAACCCCCCATACACACTAACCCCCACACACACTAAACCCCTCACACACACTACCCCCCACACACACACATTAACCCGCCAGCCCCTCCACACACACACTAACCCCCCCCACACACTAATCCCCCACACACAACCCCCGCACACGCACACTAACCCCCGCACACACTCACTAACCCCCTCCACACACTAAGCCCCCCACACATACTAACCGCCATCACACTCAACAACACCCCCCACTAACCCCCAACTCACAATAACCCCCGCACACTAACCCCCCCACACACACACTAAACCCCCCACACACTAACCCCTCTTCACACTAACCCCCCCCCACACTCACTAACCCGCCCCCACCACACTCACTAACGCCTCACCACACTAACCCCCCACACCACACTAACTCCCCCCCGCACACAAAACCCCCCCACACACACTAACCCACCCCCAGACACACTAACCCCCCACACACACATTAACGCCCCACACACACTAACCCCCCCACACACACTAAGCCCCCTCACACACTACAACCCCACACACAAACTAACCAAACCCACACACTAACCCCCCACACACACTAACGCCCCACACACACTAACCCCCCCCCCACACACACTAACCCCCACGCACACACACTAAGCCCCCCACACACACTCACCCCGCCCACACACTAACCCCCCACACACTAAACCCCACACACACTAACCCCCCCACACACTAATCCCCCACACACACTAACCCCCACTCACGCTACTACCCCCACACACTAACCCCCCACACACACATTAACCCCCCCACACACACTAACCCCCCACACGTACTAACCCCCATACACACTAACTCCCACACACTAACTTCCCCCCCACACACTAACCCCCCACACACATTAAACCCCCACCCACACTAACCCCCCCACACAAGCACTAACGCCCACACACACACTAAACCCCCCACACACACACAAACATCCCCACACACATTAAACGCCCCCACACACTAACCCAGAAAGACTCACTAAACCCCCTACACACACACTAAGCCCCGCCCACACTCACTGACCCTTCCACACCCTAACCTCCCACACACGCTATTCCCCCCGCACTCACTAACCCCCCAAACACACTAACCCTCCCACACACACTAACCCCCATACCCACTATCCCGCCCACACACACTAAACCCGCCCCACAAACAAAAATCCCCACACACATTAAACGCCCCCACACACTAACCCCCTCACATACCCTAACACCCCCCCACACATACTAACCGCCCCACACACACTAACCACCCCCACACACTAACTCCCCCACACACAATAAGCCGCCACATACACTAAGCCCCCCACACACACTAAACTCCCCCCACACACACTAATCCCCCACACACACCAACCCCCCGAACACTCTAATCCCCCACACACACTAACCCCCCCACACACACAAACCTCCCACACACACTAACTCCCCACACACACTAACCCAACCACACACACACGAACCCCCCACCCTCACACAGTCCCCCCCCCCACACACAAATCCCCCCATCACACACACTAACCCCCCACACACACTAACCTCCCACATACCTTAACCCCCCTCATATACTCACCGCCCCACAAACACTAACCCAACACACACACTAACCCCCCAACACACACTAGCCCGCTTACACACACTAGCCCCGCCACACGCTAACCCCACACACCCACTAACCCCCCACACACACTAAACCCTCCTCACACACTAAACCCCCCCCAGACACACAAAACCCTCCTCACACACTAAACCCTCCTACACACAATTCCCCCCGCACACACTAACCCTCCAAACACACTAACCCTCCCACACACACTAACCCCCATACCCACTAACCCGCCCACACACTAACCCGCACAATCACACACTAACCCCCCCCACCCACACAACCCCCCCACACAAACACTAACCCCACACATACACTAAACCCCCCATCCACACTAACCTCCCCACACACATTAAGCGCCCCCACACACTAACCCCATCACACACACTAACCCCCCCCACACGCACTAACCGCTCCACACACACTAACCACCCCCACATACTAACTCCCCCACACACAATAACCCCCCCACATACACTAAGCCCCCCACACACACACTAAACTCCCCCCACACACTCTAATCCCCCACACACACCAACCCCCCGAACACACTAACCCCCACACACACTAACACCCCCACACACACTAACTCCACACACACATTAACCCCCCACACAACTAACCCCCCATCACACACATTAACCCCCCACACACAGTAAACCCCACCACACAAACTAACCCCCCCCTACATGCACTAACCCCCAACTCACACTAATCCCTCACACACACATTAACCCCACCACACACACACTAACCCCCCACCCTCACACGCTAACCCCCACACACACACAAACATCACACATTCACTAACCCCACACACACTAACCCCCCACACACACTAACCACCCCACACAGACTAACCGCCCCACACACTAACCCCACACACACACGAACCCCCCCCCACACACACTAACCCCTTACACACACTAGCCCCCCACACGCTAACCCCACACACCCACTAACCCCCCCCACACACTAAACCCTCCTCACACACTAACCCCCCCGACTCACTAAACGCTCCTCACACACTAAACCCCTCCACACACTAAACCCCCACATACACTAATCACAGCTCCACACACTAGCCCTCCCCCCACACACTCATCCCCCTCCACACACACTAACCCCCTCACACACACTAACCCGGTTACACACACTAGCCCCACACACGCTAACCCCACACACCCACTAACCCCCCCCACACATTAAACCCTCCTCACACACTAAATCCCCCCCACACACACTAAACCCTTCTCACACACTAAACCCCCCCCCACACACACTAAACCCCCACACACATTAATCAACGCCCCACACACTAACCCCCCACACACTCACCCCCCCCACACCCACTAAACCCCCACACCCACTAACCCCCTTACACACACTAGCCCCCCCACACGCTAACCCCACACACACACTAACCCCCCACACACACTAAACCCTCCTGATACACTAAACCCCTCCCCCACACACTAAACCCTCCTCACACATTAAACCCCCCCACACAGTAAACCCCCACACATACTAATCACCGCCCCACACACTAACCCCCCCACACTGACCTCCCCACACACAAACTAACCCTCCCCACACACACACACTAACCCGCCCCCCACACACACACTAACCCCCCCCCCCACACACTATCCCGCCACACACACTATCCCCCGCACGCACTCGCTAACCCCCCACACATACAAACCCACCCACACACAATAACGCCCCCCACACACACTAACCCCCCACACACACTAATCCCCCCACACACTGAACCCCCACACACACGAACCCCCCCACACACACTAACCCCCACACACACTAACCCCACACACACACTAACCCCGACCCACATACACTGACCCCCCACACACCGACTAACCCCCCACACACACTAAACCCTCCTCACACACTAAACCCTCCCCCACTCACTAAACCCTCCTCACACACTAAACCCTCCCACACACAATTCCCCCCGCACACACTAACCCCCCAAACACACTAACCCTCCCACACACACTAACCCCCATACCCACTAACCCGCCCACACACTAACCCGCACAATCACACACTAACCCCCCCCACCCACACTAACCCCCCCACACAAACACTAACCCCACACATACACTAAACCCCCCATCCACACTAACCTCCCCACACACATTAAGCGCCCCCACACACGAACCCCCTCACACACACTAACCCCCCCACACGCACTAACCGCTCCACACACACTAACCACCACTACACACTAAGCCCCCCCCCACACACTAAACTCCCCCCCACACACTCTAATCCCCCACACACACCAACCCCCCGAACACACTAACCCCCCACACACACTAACCCCCACACACACACTAACCCCACACACACACACTAACCCACTACATACACTAACCCCCCACATATACTAACCCCCCCCATCACACACACTAACCCCCCACACACAGTAAACCCCACCACACACACTAACCCCCCTACATGCACTAACCCCCAACACACACTAATCCCCCACACACACATTAACCCCACAACACACACACTAACCCCCCACTTTCACACGCTAACCCCCCCCCACACACACAAACCTCACACATTCACTAACCCCCCCACACACTAACCCCCCACACACACTAACCACCCCACACACACTAACCGCCCCACACCCGAACCCCACACACACACGAACCCCCCCACACACACTAACCCCCTTACACACACTAGCCCCCCACACGCTAACCCCACACACCCACTAACCCCCCACACACTCTAAACCCTCCTCACACACTAACCCCCCCACTCACTAAACGCTCCTCACACACTAAACCACGCCACACACTAAACCCCCACATACACTAATCACCGCTCCACACACTAAACCCTCCCCACACACTCATCCCCCTCCACACACACTAACCCCCTCACACACACTAATCCGCTTACACACACTAGCCCCCCCACACGCTAACCCCACACATCCACTAACCCCCCAGACACACTAAACCCTCCTCACACACTAACCCCCCCCCACACACTAAACCCTCTTCACACACTAAACCCCCCCCCACACACTAAACCCCCACACACACTAATCACCGCCCCACACACTAACCCCCCACACACTCACCACCCCCACACACACTAACCCCCCCACACACACTAACCCCCTTACGCACACTAGCCCCCCCACACGCTAACCCCACACACACACTAACCCCCCACACACACTGAACCCTCCTGATACACTAAACCCCTCCCCCACACACTAAACCCTCCTCACACACTAACCCCCCCCCCACACAGTAAACCCCCACACACACTAATCACCGCCCCACACACTAACCCCCCACACACTCACCCCCCCACACACAAACTAACCCTCCCCACACACAAACACTAACCCGCCCCCCCACACACACACTAACCCCCCCACACACTATCCCGCCTCACACACTATCCCCTGCACGCACTCGCTAACCCCCCAAACACACTAACCCACCCACACACAATAACCTCCCCACACACTAACCCCCCACACACACTAACCCCCACACATACTGAACCCCCACACACAATAACCCCCCCAAACACACTAAGCCCCCACACACACTAACCCCACACACACACTAAACCCCCCCACACACACTAACCCCCTCACACACTGACCCCCACACACACTAACCCCCACACACACACACTAACCCCCCACATACACTAACCCCACACACACACACTAAAGCCTCCACACACACTAACCCCCCCTTCACACACTAAGCGCCCCCACACACTAACCCCGAAAGACTCACTAAACCCCCCCACACACACACTAACCCCCGACCACACTCACTAACCCTTCCACAAACTAACTCCCCACACACACTATTCCCCCCCCGCACACACTAACCCCCCAAACACACTAACCCCCCCACACACACTAACCCGCTTACACACACAAACCCCCCCACACGCTAACCCCACTCACCCACTAACCCCCCACACACACTAAACCCTCCTCACACACTAACCCCCCCCCACACACTAAACCCTCCTCACACACTAACCCCCCCCACACTAAACCCCCACACACACTAATCACCGCCCCGCACACTAACCCCCCACACACTCACCCCCCACACACACACTAACCCCCCCCACACACACTAACCCCCTTACACACACTAGCCCCCCCACACGCTAACCCCACACACACACAAACCCCCCACACACACTAAACCCTCCTGATACACTAAACCCCTCCCCACACACTAAACTCTCCTCACACACTAAACCCCCCCACACACTAAACCCCCACACACACTAATCACCGCCCCACACACTAACCCCCCACTCACTCACCCCCCACACACAAACTAACCCTCCCACACACACACACACTAACCCGCCCACCACACACACACACTAACCCCCACACACACTAACCCGCCACACACACTAACCCCCGCACGCACTGACTAACCCCCCACACACACTAACCCACCCACACACATTAACCCCCCCCACACACACTAACCCCCCACACACACTAACCCCCCCACACACTGAACCCCCACACACACTAACCCCCCCCACACACACTAACCCCCCACACACACTAACCCCCCCACACACACACTGACCCCCCCACACACACTAACCCCCACACACACTGACCCCCCCACACACATACTAAACCCCCACACAGACACTAACCCCCTCACAAACTGACCCCACACACACACTAACACCCACACACACACACACTAACCCCCCACATACACTAACCCCACACGCACACACTAAAGCCCCCACAGACACTAACCCCCCCTTCACACACTAAGCGCCCCCACACACTAACCCCGAAAGACTCACTAAACCCCCCCACACACACACTAACCCCCGACCACACTCACTAACCCTTCCACACACTAACTCCCAACACACACTATTCCGCCCGCACAAACTAACCCCCCAAACGCACTAACCCTCACACACACTAACCCCCCATACCCACTAACCCGCCCACACACTAACCCGCACACACACACACTAACCCCCCACACCCACACTAACCCGCCCACACTAATCCCCCCACACACTAACCCCCCACACACACTAACCCACCCACAGACACTAACCCCCACCCACAAACAATAACGCCCCCCATACACACTATCCCCCCACCACACACTAACCCCCACACACTAACCCCCCCCACACACTAACCGCCAAAGACACACACTAACTCCCCCACACACACTAAACCACACACACACTAACCCCCCCCCACACACACACTAACCCCCAACACACACACTAACCTCTCCACACTCACTAACCCCCCCCCACACACACTAACCCCCCACACACACTAACACCCACACACACACTAAACCCCTCACTCCCACTACCCCCCCCCCACACACACAAACCTCCCACACACACTAACCCCCCCACACACACTAACCCCAGCACACACACACTAACCCCCCCACACACTCAATAACACCCCCCACACTAACCCCCCACACACACTAACCCATCCACACACACACTAATCCCCCCTCACACACAACCTCCCCCTCACACAAACTAACCCCCCACACACACTAACCCCCGCACAGGCACACTAACGCCCCCACACACAGACTAACCCCCCACATACACTAACCCCCCACATACACTAACCCCCCCACACAAACACTAACACCCCCGACACACACACACTACCCTCCCCGACACACACTAACCACACCCACACACACACTAACCCTCCCCGCACACACACACTTACCCCCCAACTCACACTATCTCCCCACACACAATAACCCCCACCACACACACTAACCCCCCACACACATAAACTAACCTGCCCCTCACACACACTCACACTAACACCCACACACACTAATCCCCCTAAACACACTAACCCCCGCACACCCACTAACCCCCGCACACACTCACTAACCCCCTCCACGCACTAACCCCACACACACTAACCGCCCACACACTCACAAACACCCCCACACTAACCCCCAACACACATTAACCCCCCCACACACTAACCCACCACCACACTAACACCCCACACCACACATCCCCCCAAACACACAAACCCCCCCCACACACGAACCACCCCACACATGCTAACCCCTCACACACAAATTAACCCCCCACACACACTAAGCCCCCCACACTAACCCCCCACATACACTACCCCCCACACACAGTAGCCCCGCCACACCCACTAACCCATCGCTACGCACACTAACCCCCCACAGACACTAACCCCCCCCCCACACACACTAACCCCCCCCACACACTAACCCCCACACACACACTAACCCCCATAAAACACAAGCTACCCCGCACACTAACCCCCCAACACACACACTAACCCCCCCCCCCCGCAGACACACTAACTACCACACACACACTGACTCCCCCTCACACACACTGGCCCCCCACACACACTAACCCCCACACACACTAACCACTCCCCACACACTAACCCCCCGCACACACTAACCCCCAAAGATACACGCACTAATCCACCACACACACTAACACCCCCACACAAACAAACCCATCCCCACACACACTAACCCCCCCGCACACACTAATCCCCCCACACACACTGATCCCCCCCCCACACACTAACCCCCAAAGATACACGCACTAATCCCCCACACACACTAACACCCCCACACACACAGACTAACCCTCCCACACAAACTAGCCCATCCCCACACACATTAAACCCCGACACAAACTAACCCCACACACAAACTTTAACCCCCCCACACACACACTAATCCCGCACACACACTAACCGCCCCACACACACACTAACCCCCCCCACACACTAACCCCCCCACAGACACTACCCCGAACCACACACAATGACGCCCCCCATACACACTACCCCCTCAGACACTAACCCCCACACACTAACGCCCCCCCCACACACACTAAACCACACACACACTAACCCCCACACACACACAGACTAACCCCCCAACACACACTAACCCCCCCCACACACACACTAACCCCCACCACACACACTAACCCCTCCACACACAATAACCCCCACACACACTAACCCCCCACACACACTAACCCCCTCACACACACTAACCCCCCCCACATACTATCCCCACCACACACACACTAATCAGCCCCCACAGACACACTCACTCTAACCCCCACACACAAACCCCTCCCCACACACTAACTCCCGCAAACCCACTAACCCCCGCACACACCAACCCCCCCCCACACAGTAACCGCCCACACACTCACTAACACTCCCACACTAACCCCCCAACACACACTAACTCCCCACACACACTAACGCCCCACCACACTAACCCTCCACACCACGCTAACCCTCCCCCACACACAAAACCTCACACACACACTAACCACCCCACACACATTAACCCCCCACACACACATTAACCCCCCCCCACACACACTAATCCCCACACACACACTAACCCCCCACACACACATTAACCCCACACACACACTAACCCCCCCACACACACTAACCCACCCACATACACTAACCCCCCACACACACTAACCCCCCACACACATATTAACACCACCACCCACAATAACCCCCCTCCCACACACACTAACCCCCACCACACACACTAACCCCCGACATACACTAACACCCCCACACACACGAACCCCCAACACACACTAACTCACCACACACACTAACGCCCCACCACACTAACCCTCCACACCACGCTAACCCCCCCCACACACAAAACCCCCCACACACACTAAGCACCTAACACACATTAACCCCCCACACACACATCAACCCCCCCACACACACCAGTCCCCACACACACACTAAACCCCCACACACACATTAACCACACACACACTAACCCACCCCACACACACTAACCCAGCCAAATACACTAACCGCCACACACACACTAACCCCCACACACTCATTAACACCACCACACACACTAACCCCCCTCCCACACACACTAACCCCCCACCACACACACTAACCCCCGACATACACTAACACCCCCACACACACTAACCCCCCCACACACACTAACCCCCCACACACACTAACCACCCCACACACACTAACCCCCCACACACACACTAACCCCACACACACTAACCCCCACACACACACTAACTCCCCCACACCCACTAACCCCCCACACCCACTAAACCCCCCACACACTAACCCCCCACACAATAACCCCCACACACAGTAACCCCGCACCACACACTAACCCTCCCACACACACTAACCCCTACCACACACTAAACCCCCCACACAAACTAACCCCACACATACACTAAACTCCCCACACACACACTAACCCCCCACACACACTAACCACTCCCACACACACTAACCTCCCCTCAGACACGAACACCCCACACACCGCTAACCCCCACACACACACACTAACCACACCCAGTAACACCCCCACACACTAACCCCCCTCCACACACACTAACACCCCTCCACACACACCAGCCCCCCCACTCACACTAACCCATCCCCACACACACTAACTACCCCACACACACTACCCACCCCCACACACTAACCCCCACACACTAACACCCCCAACACACACTAACCCATCCCCACACACACTAACCCCCCAACACACACACACTAACTTCCCACACACACTAACACCCCCCACACGCACTAACCCCAAACACACTAACCTCCCCCCACACTCTAATCCCCCCACATACACTAATTCCCCCACACACACACTAACCCCCCACACACTAACCCCCCCACACACACTAACCCCCGCACACACACACTAAACCCCCTCACACTAAACACCCACACACACTAACCCCCCTACACACACTCTAAACCCCCTCACACACTAACCCCCCACACACAATAACCCCCCACACACATTAACCCGCCACACACTTACCCCCGACACACACTAATCCCCCCCACACACTAACCCCGCCACACACACTAACGCCACACGCACACTAACCCCCCCACACACACTAACCCCCCCCCCACACACACACTAACCTCTTCACACAAACTGACCCATCCCCACACACACTTACCGCCCCACACACACTAACCTCCCACACACACTAACCCCCCCACACACAGTAACCCCCGACACACACTAACCCCCCCACACACTCTAACCCCCCACACACATTAACCCCGGACACACATTATCCCCCCTACACAAACTCAAACCACCACACCCACCAATCCCCATCCCCCCCCACACACACACACAAACACCCCATACACACACGAACCCCCCACACACTAATCCCCCCACACACTAACCCCCCCACACACTAGCTCCCCCACACGCACACTGACCCCCCCACACACACTACACCCCCACACACACACACTAACCCACCACACACACACACTAACCCCCCACACACTAACCCCCCACACACGAACCCACCACACACACACACTAAACCCCCACACACACAAACCCCCCTACACACACACTAACCCCACCACACTCACTAACCCATCCCCACAGACACTAACCCCCCACACAAACTAACCCCCCTCATAAACTAACCCCCCTCACACACACTAACCCCCCTACACACTAACCCCCCCACATACACTAAGCTCCCCACACACACTTAACCCCACACACACACTAACCCCCAAAGAAACACACACTGACCCCTCACACACACTAACACCCCCCACACACACACTAACCCCTCCCACACACACTAACACCCCACACACACAAACCCCCCCCCACACACACACACACTTACACCCTCACACAAACTAACCCATCCCCACACAGTCTAACCCCCCCTCACACACATTAACCCCCCCACACACACTAACCCCCCAAACAAACTAACCCCCGACACACAGTAAACCCCCCCACACACTTTAACCACCCCCACACACTAACACCGCACACACACTAACCATCCCACGCACACACTAACCCCCCCACACACACTAACCTCCCCACAGACACTAACCCCCACGCACAAACAATAATGCCCCCCATGCACACTATCCCCCCACCACACACTAAGCCCCACACACTAACCCCCCCACACACTAAACGACAAAGACGCACACCATCTCCCCCAAACACACAAACCACACATACACTAACCCCCCCCACACACACACACACTAACCCCCAACACACACTAACCCCCAAACACATTAACCCCCACCACACACACTAACCTCTCCACACACACAAACCCCCCCACACACACTAACCCTCCACACACACTAACACCCACACGCACACTAAACCCCTCACTCACACTACCCCCCCCCACACACACACTAACCTCCCACACACACTAACCCCCCCCACACACACTAACCCCCGCACACAAACACTAACCCCCGCACACACTCACTAACCCCCTCCACACACTAAGCCCCCCACACATACTAACCGCCCACACACTCAATAACACCCCCACACTAACCCCCCAACACACTCTAACCACCCACACACTAACCCCCCCCACACACACTAACCCCCCCCACAGACACTAAACCCCGACACACACTAACCCCGCCACACATACTAACGCCCCACGCACACTAACACCCCCCACACACTAAACCCCACACACACTAACCCCCCACACATGCTAACCCCCCACACACACACACTAATCCCCTCACACAAACTAACCGATCCCCACACACACTTACCGCCTCACACACTAACCCCCCCACACACTAACCCCCCCACACACAGTAACCCACGACACACACTAACCCCCCACACTCACTCTAACCCCCCACACACACTAACCCCGCACACACATTAACCCCCCCACACACGCAAACCCCCACACACACTAATCCCCCCACACACACACAAACCCCCCATACACACACGAACCCCCCCACACTAATCCCCCCACACACTAACCCCCCCCCACACACTAACCCACCCACAGACACTAACCCCCACCCACAAACAAAAACGCCCCCCATACACACTATCCCCCCACACAACTAACCCCCACACACTAACCCCCCCACACACTAACCGCCAAAGACACACACTAACTCCCCCACACACACCAAACCACACACACACTAACCCCCCCACACACACACACTAACCCCCAACACACACTAACCCCCAAACACATTAACCCCCACCACACACACTAACCTCTCCCCACTCACTAATCCCCCCCCCACACACACTAACCCCCCACACACACTAACACCCACACACACACTAAACCCCTCACTCCCACTACCCCCCCCACACACACACTAACCTCCCACACACACTAACCCCCCCACACACACTAATCCCAGCACACACACACTAACCCCCGCACACACTCACTAACGCCCTCCACACACTAAGCCCCCCACACATACTAACCGCCCACACACTCAATAACACCCCCCACACTAACCCCCCAACACACACAACCCCCCACACACTAACCCCCCCGCACACACTAACCCCCCACATAGACTAAACCCCTACACACACGAACCCCGCCACACACACTAACGCCCCACGCACACTAACCCCCCCCCCACACACTAACCCCCCACACACACATTAACCCCCCACACACTAACCCCCCACACACACACACTAATCCTCTCACACGAACTAACCGATTCCCACACACACTTACCGCCCCACACACTAACCCCCCCACACACACTAACCCCCCCCCACACACACAGTAACCCCCGACACACAATAACCCCGCACACACATTAACCCCCCCCACACACGCAAACCCCCACACACACTAATCCCCCCCACACACACACAAACCCCCCATACACACTAGCTCCCCCACACGCGCACTGACCCCCGACACACACTACACCCCCACACACACACTAACCCACCACACACACACTAACCCCCCACACACTAACCCCCCACACACGACCCCCCCCCCACACATACACTAACCCCCCCCCACACACAAACCCCCCCTACACACACACTAACCCCACAACACCCACTAACCCATCCCCACACACACTAACCCCCCCCACACACATCCCGCCCACAAACACTACCCCCCCAACACACACTAGCCCCCCTACACACTGACCCCCCCCCCACACACTAAACCCTCCACACATACTAAACGCCCCCACACACTAACCCCCAAAGAAACACACACTAACCCCCCACACACACTAACCCCCCCACACACACACTAACCCCCCCACACGCATTAACCCCCCCACACACACACTAACACCCCCCACACACACACACTAACTCCCTCACACAAACTAACCCATCCCCACACACACTAACCCCCCCACGCACACTTTACCCCCCCCCACACACACTAACCCCCCACACACCCTAACCCCCGACACACTGTAAACCCCTCACACACTCTAACCCCCCCCGCCACACTAACACCGCACACACACTAACTAGCCCACACACACACTAACCCCCCCCACACACACACTAACCCCCCATAGACACTAACCCCCACCCACACACAAAAACGCCCCCCATACACACTACCCCCCACCACACACTAACCCCCACACACGAACCCCCCCACACACACTAACCGCCAAAGACACACACTAACTCACCCCACACACACTAAACCACACACACACTTACCACCCCCCCACACACACACACTAACCCCCAACACAGACTAACCCCCCACACACACTAACCCCCACCACACACACTAACCACTCCACACACACTAACCCCCACACACACACTAAACCCCCCATACACACTAACCCCCACACACACTAAACCCCTCACACACACTACCCCCCACACACACACATTAACCCGCCAGCCCCTCCACACACACACTAACCCCCCACACACACTAATCCCCCACACACAACCCCCGCACACGCACACTAACCCCCGCACACACTCACTAACCCCCTCCACACACTAAGCCCCCCACACATACTAACCGCCATCACACTCAACAACACCCCCCACTAACCCCCAACTCACAATAACCCCCGCACACTAACCCCCCCCACACACACACTAAACCCCCCACACACTAACCCCTCTTCACACTAACCCCCCCCACACTCACTAACCCGCCCCCACCACACTCACTAACGCCTCACCACACTAACCCCCCACACCACACTAACTCCCCCCCCCGCACACAAAACCCCCCCACACACACTAACCCACCCCCAGACACACTAACCCCCCACACACACATTAACGCCCCTCACACACTAACCCCCCCACACACACTAAGCCCCCTCACACACTACAACCCCACACACAAACTAACCAAACCCACACACTAACCCCCCACACACACTAACGCCCCACACACACTAACCCCCCCCCCCACACACACTAACCCCCACGCACACACACTAAGCCCCCCACACGCACTCACCCCGCCCACACACTAACCCCCCACACACTAAACCCCACACACACTAACCCCCCCACACACTAATCCCCCACACACACTAACCCCCACTCACGCTACTCCCCCCACACACTAACCCCCCACACACACATTAACCCCCCCACACACACTAACCCCCCACACGTACTAACCCCCCATACACACTAACTCCCACACACTAACTTCCCCCCCACACTACAACCCCACACACATTAAACCCCCACCCACACTAACCCCCCCACACAAGCACTAACGCCCACACACACACTAAACCCCCCACACACACACAAACCTCCCCACACACATTAAACGCCCCCACACACTAACCCAGAAAGACTCACTAAACCCCCCACACACACACTAAGCCCCGCCCACACTCACTGACCCTTCCACACCCTAACCTCCCACACACACTATTCCCCCCGCACTCACTAACCCCCCAAACACACTAACCCTCCCACACACACTAACCCCCATACCCACTATCCCGCCCACACACACTAAACCCGCCCCACAAACAAAAATCCCCACACACATTAAACGCCCCCACACACTAACCCCCTCACATACCCTAACACCCCCCCACACATACTAACCGCCCCACACACACTAACCACCCCCACACACTAACTCCCCCACACACAATAAGCCCCCACATACACTAAGCCCCCCACACACACTAAACTCCCGCCACACACACTAATCCCCCACACACAACAACCCCCCGAACACTCTAATCCCCCACACACACTAACCCCCCCACACACACAAACCTCCCACACACACTAACTCCCCACACACACTAACCCAACCACACACACACGAACCCCCCACCCTCACACAGTCACCCCCCCACACACAAATCCCCCCAATCACACACACTAACCCCCCACACACACTAACCTCCCACATACCTTAACCCCCCTCATATACTCACCGCCCCACAAACACTAACCCAACACACACACTAACCCCCCAACACACACTAGCCCGCTTACACACACTAGCCCCCCCACACGCTAACCCCACACACCCACTAACCCCCCACACACACTAAACCCTCCTCACACACTAAACCCCCCCCCACACACTAAACCCTCCTCACACACTAAACCCTCCTACACACAATTCCCCCCGCACACACTAACCCCCCAAACACACTAACCCTCCCACACACACTAACCCCCATACCCACTAACCCGCCCACACACTAACCCGCACAATCACACACTAACCCCCACCCCCACCCACACAACCCCCCCACACAAACACTAACCCCACACATACACTAAACCCCCCATCCACACTAACCTCCCCACACACATTAAGCGCCCCCACACACTAACCCCATCACACACACTAACCCCCCCCACACGCACTAACCGCTCCACACACACTAACCACCCCCACATACTAACTCCCCCACACACAATAACCCCCCCACATACACTAAGCCCCCCACACACACACTAAACTCCCCCCACACACTCTAATCCGCCACACACACCAACCCCCCGAACACACTAACCCCCACACACACTAACACCCCCACACACACTAACTCCACACACACATTAACCCCCCACACATACTAACCCCCCATCACACGCATTAACCCCCCACACACAGTAAACCCCACCACACAAACTAACCCCCCCTACATGCACTAACCCCCAACTCACACTAATCCCTCACACACACATTAACCCCACCACACACACACTAACCCCCCACACTCACATGCTAACCCCCCCACACACACAAACATCACACATTCACTAACCCCACACACACTAACCCCCCACACACACTAACCACCCCACACAGACTAACCGCCCCACACACTAACCCCACACACACACGAACCCCCCCCCACACACACTAACCCCTTACACACACTAGCCCCCCACACGCTAACCCCACACACCCACTAACCCCCCACACACACTAAACCCTCCTCACATACTAACCCCCCCGACTCACTAAACGCTCCTCACACACTAAACCCCTCCACACACTAAACCCCCACATACACTAATCACAGCTCCACACACTAGCCCTCCCCCACACACTCATCCCCCTCCACACACACTAACCCCCTCACACAAACTAACCCGGTTACACACACTAGCCCCACACACGCTAACCCCACACACCCACTAACCCCCCCCACACACTAAACCCTCCTCACACACTAAATCCCCCCCACACACACTAAACCCTTCTCACACACTAAACCCCCCCACACACAGTAAACCCCCACACACATTAATCAACGCCCCACACACTAACCCCCCACACACTCACCCCCCCACACCCACTAAACCCCCACACCCACTAACCCCCTTACACACACTAGCCCCCCCACACGCTAACCCCACACACACACTAACCCCCACACACACTAAACCCTCCTGATACACTAAACCCCTCCCCCACACACTAAACCCTCCTCACACATTAAACCCCCCCACACAGTAAACCCCCACACATACTAATCACCGCCCCACACACTAACCCTCCCACACTGACCTCCCCACACACAAACTAACCCTCCCCACACACACACACTAACCCGCCCCCCACACACACACTAACCCCCCCCACACACTATCCCGCCACACACACTATCCCCCGCACGCACTCGCTAACCCCCCACACATACAAACCCACCCACACACAATAACCCCCCCCACACACACTAACCCCTCACACACACTAATCCCCCCACACACTGAACCCCCACACACACGAACCCCCCCACACACACTAACCCCCACACACACTAACCCCACACACACACTAACCCCGACCCACAAACACTGACCCCCCACACACTGACTAACCCCCCACACACACTAAACCCTCCTCACACACTAAACCCTCCCCCACTCACTAAACCCTCCTCACACACTAAACCCTCCCACACACAATTCCCCCCGCACACACTAACCCCCCAAACACACTAACCCTCCCACACACACTAACCCCCATACCCACTAACCCGCCCACACACTAACCCGCACAATCACACACTAACCCCCCCCCCCCACCCACACTAACCCCCCCACACAAACACTAACCCCACACATACACTAAACCCCCCATCCACACTAACCTCCCCACACACATTAAGCGCCCCCACACACGAACCCCCTCACACACACTAACCCCCCCACACGCACTAACCGCTCCACACACACTAACCACCACTACACACTAAGCCCCCCACACACACACTAAACTCCCCCCCACACACTCTAATCCCCCACACACACCAACCCCCCGAACACACTAACCCCCCACACACACTAACCCCCACACACACACTAACCCCACACACACACACTAACCCACTACATACACTAACCCCCCACATATACTAACCCCCCCATCACACACACTAACCCCCCACACACAGTAAACCCCACCACACACACTAACCCCCCTACATGCACTAACCCCCAACACACACTAATCCCCCACACACACATTAACCCCACCACACACACACTAACCCCCCACTTTCACACGCTAACCCCCCCCCCACACACACAAACCTCACACATTCACTAACCCCCACACACACTAACCCCCCACACACACTAACCACCCCACACACACTAACCGCCCCACACCCGAACCCCACACACACACGAACCCCCCACACACACACTAACCCCCTTACACACACTAGCCCCCCACACGCTAACCCCACACACCCACTAACCCCCCACACACTCTAAACCCTCCTCACACACTAACCCCCCCACTCACTAAACGCTCCTCACACACTAAACCCCGCCACACACTAAACCCCCACATACACTAATCACCGCTCCACACACTAAACCCTCCCCACACACTCATCCCCCTCCACACACACTAACCCCCTCACACACACTAATCCGCTTACACACACTAGCCCCCCCACACGCTAACCCCACACACCCACTAACCCCCCACACACACTAAACCCTCCTCACACACTAACCCCCCCCCCCACACACTAAACCCTCTTCACACACTAAACCCCCCCCCACACACTAAACCCCCACACACACTAATCACCGCCCCACACACTAACCCCCCACACACTCACCACCCCCACACACACTAACCCCCCCCACGCACAAACCCCCACACACACTAATACCCCCACACACACTAACCCCCCACACATACTAACATCCAAAGACACACACAGTAACACCCCCACACACACTAACCTCCCCCCACACACACTAACCCACCACAGACACTAAAACCCCACACACACTAACCCATCCGCACACACACTAACCCCTCCCCCACACACTAACCCCCCACACACACTAAGCCCCCCACACACACACTAACCCCCCACACACACTAAACCCCCCATACACACTAACCCCGCCCACACACACTAACCCCCCATTCACACTAACCACCCCCCCCACACACACACACTAACCACCCACACACACACTAACCCCCCACCACACACACTAACACCCCACACAAACTAACCCTCCCCACACACACTAACCCCCCCATACACACTAACCCTCGCCCACAAACCCCCCCCACCCCCACACACACTAATCCTCTCCACACACTAACCCCCACACACACACTAATACCCCCATACACACAAATCTCCCCCACACACACAAACCCCCCACACACACTAAACCCCCCCACACACACTAACATCCCCATACACACTAACCCTCCCCCACACACACAAGCCCCCCCCCCATACACACAAACTGCCCCACACACACTAACTCCCCACACACACACTAACACCCCCCACACACACTAACCCCCCCACACACAGTGAACCCCCCACACACACTAACCCCCCACACACACTGTATAACTGATGGGAATGTTGACCAGCAGCTGCAGGGGGAAGATCCACCTGGCCACACACAGAGATGGGAAAGTTGACCACGAGCTGCAGGTGTTATACAGTGCACACTCTGGCCAGCCAGAGATGGGACTCTTGGCCAGAAGTTGCAGGAGATATACAGAGCACACCCTGGCCACACAGAGAGGTGGGAATGTTTACCAGGATCTGCAGGTGTTATACAGTGCACACTCTGGCCAGCCAGAGATGGGAATCTTGACCAGGAGCTGCAGGAGTTATACAGTGCACACCCTGGCCACACAGAGATGGGAATGTTGACCAGGAACTGCAGCAGTTATACAGAGCACACCCTGGCCACACAGAGATGGGACTGTTGACCAGGAGCTGCAGGGGTTCTCCAGAGCACTCCCTGGACACACAGAGATGGGAATGTTGACGAGGAGCTGCAGGAGCTATACAGAGCACACCCTGCCACACAGAGATGGGAATGTTGACCAGGAGCTGCAGGTGATATACAGAGCACACACGGGCCACACAGAGATGGGAATGTTGACCACGAGCTGCAGGAGTTATACAGAGCACACAGTGGCCACACAGAGATGGGAGCGTTGACCAGGAGCTGCGGGAGTTATACACACCCTGGCCACACACAGAGATGGGAAAGTTGACCACGAGCTGCAGGTGTTACACAGAGCACACTCTGGCCAGCCAGAGATGGGAATCTTGGCCAGCAGTTGCAGCTGTTATACAGAGCACACCCTGGCCACACAGAGATGGGAATGTTGACCAGGAGCTGCAGGTGTTACACAGTGCACACACTTGCCACACAGAGATGGGAATCTTGACCAGGAGATGCAGGAGTTATACAGGGCACACCCTGGCCACACAGAGAGATGGGAATGTTGACCAGGAGCTGCAGCGGTTATACAGAGAACACTCTGGCCACACACAGAGATGGGAATGTTGACCAGAAGCAGCAGGTGTTATATAGAGCACACCCTAGCTACACAGAGATGGGAATGTTGACCAGGAGCTGCAGGCGTTATACAGAGCACAGCCTGGCCACACAGAGACGGGAGTGTTGACCAGGAGCTGCAGGGATTATTCAGAGCACACACTGGCCACACAGAGACGGGAGTGTTGACCAGGAGCTTCAGGGGTGATTCAGAGCACATCCTGGCCACAAAGAAATGGGAATGTTGACCAGGAGCTGCTGGGCTTAGACAGAGCACACCCTGGCCACACAGAGAGATGGGAATGTTGACCAGGAGCTGCAGGAGTTATACAGAGCACTCCCTGGCCACACAGAGATGGAAATGTTGACCAGGAACTGCAGCAGTTAAGAGAGCACAACCTGGCCACACAGATGGTAATGTTGGCCAGGAGCTGCAGGAGTTCTACAGAGCACAGCCTGGCCACACAAAGATGGTAATGTTGACCACTAGCTGCAGGAGTTATACGGAGTACACCCACGCCACACAGATATGGGAATGTTGATCAGGAGCTGCAGAGGAAACAGTGCAGTCCCTGGCCACACAGAGATGGGAATGTTGACCAGGAGCTGCCGGAGTTATACGGAGCACACCCACGCCACACAGATATGGGAATGTTGATCAGGAGCTTCAGGGGTTACACAGAGCACCCCGTGGTCACACAGTGATGGGAATGTTGACCACGAGCTGCAGGAGTTCTACAGAGCACTACCTGGCCACACAGAGATTGGAATGTTGTCCAGGAGCTGAAGTAGTTTTACGGAGCACACCCACGCCACACAGATATGGAAATGTTGACCAGGAGCTTCAGGGGTTACACAGAGCACACCGTGATCACAAAGTGATGGGAATGTTGACCAGGAGCTGCAGGAGTTATACGGAGCACACTAACGCCACACAGACATGGGAAAGTTGAGCAGGGACTGCAGTGGTTATATAGAGCACACCGTGGTCACACAGAGATGGGAATGTTGAGCAGGAGCTGCAGCAGTACTACAGAGCACACCCTGGCCACACAGATATTTGAATGATGACCAAGACCTTCAGGGATTATATAGAGCACACCCTGGCCAGACACAGAGATGGGAATGTTCATCACGAGCTGCAGGGGTTTTACAGAGCACACCCTGGCTACACAGATATAGGAATGTTGTCAAGGAGCTGCTGGGGTTATTCAGAGCACACCGTGGTCACACAGAGAGATGGGAATGTTGACCAGGAGCTTCTGTGATTATTCAGAGCACACACTGGCCACAAAGATATGGGAATGTTGACCAGCAGCTGCAGGGGTTATACTGAGCAGACCGTGGACACACAGAGATGGGGATGTTTACCAGGAGCTGCAGGAGTTATACAGAGCACACCCTGGCCACACAGAGATGGGAATGTCGACCAGGAGCTTCTAGGGTTATACAGAGCACACCCTGACCACACACAGATGGGAATGTTAACAAGGAGCTGCAGTGGTTATACAGAGCACACCCTGGCCACACAGAGATGGGAATGTTGACCAGGAGTTGCAGGAGTTATACTGAGCACAGCATGGCCAAACACTGATCTGTGAATGTTGTCCAGGAGCTGCAGGGGTTATACAGAGCACAACCTGGTCACACAGAGATGGAAATGTTGAACAGGAGCTGCAGGAGTTATACACAGCACATCCTGGCTCACAGAGATGGGCATGTTGACCAGGAGCTGCTAGGGTTTTACAGAGCACACCCTGGCCACACAGAGATGGGAATGTTGACCAGATGCTGCAGGGGTTATACAGAGCACACTCTGGCCACACAGAGATGGGAATACTGACCAGGAGCTGCAGGGGTTATACAGAGCACACTCTGGCCACACACAGAGATGGGAATGTTGACCAGGAGCTGCAGGATATATACAGGGCACACCCTGGACACACACAGATGGGAATGTTGACCAGATGCTTTAGGGGTTATGCAGAGCACACCCTGGCCACACAGAGATGGGAATACTGACCAGGAGCTGCAGGGGTTATACAATGCACACCATGGCCACACAGAGATGGCAATGTTGACCAGTAGCTGCTAGGGTTATAGAGAGCACACCCTGCCCACACAGAGATGGAAATGTTGACCAGGAGCTGCAGGAGTTATACAGAGCACACTCTGGCCACACACAGAGATGGGAATGTTGTCCAGGAGCTGCAGGGGTTATACAGAGCGCACCCTGGCCACACAGTGATGGGAATGTTGACCAGGAGCTGCAGTAGTTTTACGGAGCACACCCACGCCACACAGATATGGGAATGTTGACCAGGAGCTTCAGGGGTTACACAGAGCACACCGTGATCACACAGTGATGGGAATGTTGACCAGGAGCTGCAGGAGTTATACGGAGCACACCCACGCCACACAGACATGGGAAAGTTGAGCAGGGACTGCAGTGGTTATACAGAGCACACCGTGGTCACACAGAGATGGGAATGTTGAGCAGGAGCTGCAGCAGTACTACAGAGCACACCCTGGCCACACAGATATTTGAATGATGACCAAGACCTTCAGGGGTTATATAGAGCACACCCTGGCCAGACACAGAGATGGGAATGTTCATCACGAGCTGCAGGGGTTTTACAGAGCACACCCTGGCTACACAGATATAGGAATGTTGTCAAGGAGCTGCTGGGGTTATTCAGAGCACACCGTGGTCACACAGAGAGATGGGAATGTTGACCAGGAGCTTCTGTGATTATTCAGAGCACACACTGGCCACAAAGATATGGGAATGTTGACCAGCAGCTGCAGGGGTTATACTGAGCAGACCGTGGTCACACAGAGATGGGGATGTTTACCAGGAGCTGCAGGAGTTATACAGAGCACACCCTGGCCACACAGAGATGGGAATGTCGACCAGGAGCTTCTAGGGTTATACAGAGCACACCCTGACCACACACAGATGGGAATGTTAACAAGGAGCTGCGGTGGTTATACAGAGTACACCCTGGCCACACAGAGATGGGAATGTTGACCAGGAGTTGCAGGAGTTATACTGAGCACAGCATGGCCAAACACGGATCTGTGAATGTTGTCCAGGAGCTGCAGGGGTTATACAGAGCACAACCTGGTCACACAGAGATGGAAATGTTGAACAGGAGCTGCAGGAGTTATACACAGCACATCCTGGCTCACAGAGATGGGAATGTTGACCAGGAGCTGCTAGGGTTTTACAGAGCACACCCTGGCCACACAGAGATGGGAATGTTGACCAGATGCTGCAGGGGTTATACAGAGCACACCCTGGCCACACAGAGATGGGAATACTGACCAGGAGCTGCAGGGGTTATACAGAGCACACTCTGGCCACACACAGAGATGGGAATGTTGAACAGGAGCTGCAGGATATATACAGGGCACACCCTGGACACACACAGATGGGAATGTTGACCAGATGCTTCAGGGGGTATGCAGAGCACACCCTGGCCACACAGAGATGGGAATACTGACCAGGAGCTGCAGGGGTTATACAATGCACACCATGGCCACACAGAGATGGGAATGTTGACCAGTAGCTGCTAGGGTTATAGAGAGCACACCCTGCCCACACAGAGATGGAAATGTTGACCAGGAGCTGCAGGGGTTATACAGAGCGCACCCTGGCCACACAGTGATGGGAATGTTGACCAGGAGCTGCAGGAGTTATACAGAGCACACCCTGGCCACACACAGAGATGGGAATGTTGTCCAGGAGCTGCAGTGGTTTTCGAGAGCACACCCTGCCCACACAGAGATGGAAATGTTGACCAGGAGCTGCAGGAGTTATACAGAGCACACTCTGGCCACACACAGAGATGGGAATGTTGTCCAGGAGCTGCAGGGGTTATACAGAGCGCACCCTGGCCACACAGTGATGGGAATGTTGACCAGGAGCTGCAGGAGTTATACAGAGCACACCCTGGCCACACACAGATGGGAGTGTTAACCAGCAGATGCCGGGGTTATACAGAGCACACCCCAGCAACACATAGATGGGAAGGTTGGCCAGGAGTTGCAGCAGTTATACAGAGCACAGCATGGCCATACACTGATCTGTGAATGTTGTCCAGGAGCTGCAGGGGTAATACAGAGCACACCCTGGTCACGCAGAGATGGAAATGTTGACCACGAGCTGCAGGAGTTATACTGAGCACAGCCGGGCCACGCAGAGATGGAAATGTTGACCAGGAGCTGCAGGAGTTATACAGAGCAAACTCTGGCCACACACAGAGATGGGAATGTTGACCAGGAGCTGCAGGATATATACAGGGCACACCCTGGCCACACACAGATGGGAATGTTGACCAGGAGCTGCAGGGATTATACAGTGCACACCCAGGCCACTCAGAGATTGGAATGTTGACCAGGAACTGCTGCAGTAATACAGAGCACACTCTGGCCACACAGAGATGGGAATGTTGACCAGGAGCTACAGGGGGAAAACAGAGCACATCCTGGCCGCACAGAGATGGGAATCGTGACCAGGAGCTGCAGGGGTTATACAAGGCACACACTGGTCAGGCAGAGATGGGAAAGTTGACCAGGAGCTGCATGGGATATACAGAGCACACCATGGCCACACAGAGATGGAAGTGTTGACCAGGTGCTCCAGGCATTATACAGAGCACACCCTCGTCACAAAGATATGGGAATGTTGACCAGGAGCTTCTGTGGTTATACAGAGCACACCCTGGCCACACAGAAATGGGAATGTTGACCAGGTACTGCAGCAGTGAAACAGAGCACGCCCTGACCACACAGAGATGGGAATGTTGGCCAGGGGCTGCAGGGGTTATACAGAGCACCCCCTTGCCGCACAGAGATGGGAATGTTGACCAGTAGCAGCAGGTGTTATACAGAGCACACCCTTGCCACACAGATATGGGAATTTTGACCAGGAGCTGCAGTGGTTATACAGAGCACACCGTGGTCACACAGCGATGGGAATGTTGAGCAGGAGCTGCAGGAGTAATACAGAGCACACCCTGGCCACACAGAGATGGGAATGTTGACCAGGAGTTCCAGGGGTAATACAGAGCACACCATGGCCACACAGAGATGGGAATGTTGACCAGGAGCTGCTGGGGTTCTTCAGAGCACACCTTGGCCACACTGAGATGGGAATGTTGACCAGGAGCTGCTGGGGTTATACAGAGCACACCCTGGCCACACACAGACATTGGAATGTTGACCAGGAGCTGCAGGAATTATACAGTGCACACCCTGGCCAGAGACAAAGAATGGAATGTTGACCAGGAGCTGCAGAGGTTACACAGAGCACACCCTGGCCACACAGAGATGGGAATGTTAACCAGGAGCTGCTGGGGCTATACAGAGCACACCCTAGCCACACAGTGATGGGAATGTTGACCAGTAGCAGCAGGTGTTATACAGAGCACACCCTGGCCACACAGATATGGGAATGTTGACCAGGAACTGCAGGGGTTATACAAGGCACACACTGGTCAGGCAGAGATGGGAATGTTGACCAGGAGCTGCATGGGATATACAGAGCACACCATGGCCACACAGAGATGGAAGTGTTGACCAGGCGCTCCAGGCATTATACAGAGCACACCCTCGTCACAAAGATATGGGAATGTTGACCAGGAGCTTCTGTGGTTATACAGAGCACACCCTGGCCACACAGAGATGGGAATGTTGACCAGGTACTGCAGCAGTGAAACAGAGCACACCGTGGTCACACAGCGATGGGAATGTTGAGCAGGAGCTGCAGGAGTAATACAGAGCACACCCTGGCCACACTTGGATGGGAATGTTGACCAAGGGTTCCAGGGTTAATACAGAGCACACCCTGGCCACACAGAGATGGGAATGTTGACCAGGAGCTGCTGGGGTTATTCAGAGCACACCTTGGCCACACTGAGATGGGAATGGTGACCAGGAGCTGCTGGGGTTATACAGAGCACACCCTGGCCACACACAGACATTGGAATGTTGACCAGGAGCTGCAGGAATTATACAGTGCACACCCTGGCCAGACACAAAGAATGGAATGTTGACCAGGAGCTGCAGAGGTTACACAGAGCACACCCTGGCCACACAGAGATGGGAATGTTAACCAGGAGCTGCTGGGGCTATACAGAGCACACCCTAGCCACACAGTGATGGGAATGTTGACCAGTAGCAGCAGGTGTTATACAGAGCACACCCAGGCCACACAGATATGGGAATGTTGACCAGGAGCTGCAGTGGTTATACAGAGCACACCGTGGTCACACAGAGATGGGAATTTTGAGCAGGAGCTGCAGGAGTAATACAGAGCACACCCTGGCCACACAGCGATGGGAGTGTTGACCAGGAGCTGCATCGGTTTTTCAGTGCACACCCTGGTTACACAGAGATGGGTATGTTGACCAGGAGCTGCAGGTGTTATACAGTGCACACCCTGGTTACACAGAGATGGGAATGTTGACCAGGAGCTGCTGGGGTTATTCAGAGCACACCTTGGCCACACAGAGATGTGAATGTTGACCACGAGCTGCAGGAATTATACTGTGCTCACCCTGGCCACACACAGAGAAGGGAAAGTTGACCAGGAGCTGCAGGGGTTATACAGAGAAATCCCTGACCACACAGAGATTGGAATGTTGACCAGGAGCTGCAGGCTTTATACAGTGCACACCCTGGCCACTCAGAGATGGAATGTTGACCAGGAGCTGCAGGTGTTATACAGATCACACCCTGGCCACACAGAGATGGGAGTGTTGACCAGGAGCTGCACGGGTCTTCAGTGCCCACCCTGGTTACACAGAGATGGGAATGTTGACCAGGAGCTGCAGGTGTTATACAGTGCACACCCTGGCCACACAGAGCTGGGAATGTTGACCAGGAGTTCCAGGGGTAATACAGAGCACACCCTGGCCACACATAGATGGGAGTGTTGAGCAGGAGCTGCATCGGTTTTTGAGTGCACACCCTGGTTACACAGAGATGGGAACGTTGACCAGGAGATGCTGGGGTTATACAGAGCACAACCTGGCCACACAAAGAGATGGGAATGTTGACCAGGAGCTGCAGGAGTTATACAGAGCACACCCTGGCCAGACACAGAGAATGCAATGTTGACCAGGAGCTGCAGAGGTTACACAGAGAACACCCTGGCCACACAGAGATGGGAATGTTGATCCGGAGCTGCTGGGGCTATACAGAGCACACCCTGGCCACACAGTGATGGGAATGTTGACCAGTAGCAGCAGGTGTTATACAGAGCACACCCTGGCCACACAGATATGGGAATGTTGACCAGGAGCTGCATCGGTTTTTCAGTGCACACCCTGATTACACAGAGATGCGAAAGTTGACCAGTAGCTGCAGGTGTTATACAGTGCACACCCTGGTTACACAGAGATGGGAATGTTGACCAGGAGCTGCTGGGGTTATACAGAGCACACCCTGGTTACACAGAGATGGGAATGTTGACCAGGAGCTGCTGGGGTTATTCAGAGCACACCTTGGCCACACAGAGATGGGAATGTTGACCAGGAGTTGCAGGAATTATACAGTGCTCACCCTGGCCACACACAGAGAAGAGAAAGTTGACCAGGAGCTCCAGGGGTTATACAGAGCACTCCCTGACCACACAGAGATTGGAATGTTGACCAGGAGCTGCAGGCTTTATACAGTGCACACCCTGGCCACTCAGAGATGGGAATGTTGACCAGGAATACTAGGTGTTATACAGATCACACCCTGGCCACACAGAGTTGGGAGTGTTGACCAGGAGCTGCATCGGTTTTTCAATGCGCACCCTTGTTACACAGAGGTGGGAATGTTGACCAGGAGCTGCAGGTGTTATACAGTGCACACCCTGGTTACACAGAGATCGGAATGTTGACCAGGAGCTGCAGGGGGAATACAGAGCACATCCTGGCCACACAGAGATGGGCATGGTGACCAGCAGCTGCAGGGGTTATACAGGGAACACCCTGGTCAGACAGAGATGGGAATGTTGACCAGGAGCTGCAGGGGTTATACAGAGCACACCCTGGCCACACAGAGATGGGAGTGTTGACCAGGAGCTTCAGGCATTATACAGAGCACACCCTCGTCACACAGATATGGGAATGTTGACCAGGAGCTTCTGTGGATATACAGAGCACACCCTGGCCACACAGAGATGGGAATGTTGGCCAGGTACTGCAGCAGTTTAACAGAGCACACCCTGGCCACACAGATATGGGAATGTTGACCAGGGGCTGCAGGGGCTTAACAGAGCACACCCTGGCCGCACAGAGATGGGAATGTTGACCTGCAGCAGCAGGTGTTATACTGAACACACCCTGGCCACACAGATATGGGAATGTTGACCAGGAGCTGCAGTGGTTATACAGAGCACACCGTGGTCACACAGAGATGGCAATGTTGAGCAGGAGCTGCAGGAGTAATACAGCGCACACCCTGGCCACACAGAGATTGGAATGTTGACCAGGAATTCCAGGGGTAATACAGAGCACACACTGGCCACACAGAGATGGGAGTGTTGACCAGGAGCTGCATCGGTTTTTCAGTGCACACCCTGGTTACACAGAGATGGGAACGTTGACCAGGAGCTGCAGGTGTTATACAGAGCACACCCTGGTTACATAGAGATGGGAATGTTGACCAGGAGCTGCTGGGGTTATTCAGAGCACACCTTGGCCACACAGAGATGGGAATGTTGATCCGGAGCTGCTGGGGCTATACAGAGCACACCCTGGCCACACAGTGATGGGAATGTTGACCAGTAGCAGCAGGTGTTATACAGAGCACACCCTGGCCACACAGATATGGGAATGTTGACCAGGAGCTGCAGTGGTTATACAGAGCACACCGTGGTCACACAGAGATGGGAATGTTGAGCAGGAGATGCAGGAGTAATACAGAGCACACCCTGGCCACACAGATATGGGAATGTTGACCAGGAGCTGCTGGGGTTATTCAGAGCACACCTTGGCCACACAAAGAGATGGGAATGTTGACCAGGAGCCGCAGGAGTTATACAGAGCACACCCTGGCCACACACAGAGATTGGAATGTTGACCAGTAGCTGCAGGAATTATACAGTGCACACCCTGTCCAGGCACAGAGAATGGAATGTTGACCTGGAGCTGCAGAGGTTACACAGAGCACACCCTGGACACACAGAGATGGGAATGTTGACCAGGAGCTGCTGGGGTTATGCAGAGCACACCCTGGCCACACAGTGATGGAAATGTTGACCAGTAGCAGCAGATGTTATACAGAGAACACTCTGGCCACACAGGTATGGGAATGTTGACCAGGAGGTGCAGTGGTTATACAGAGCACACCGTGGTCACACAGAGATGGGAATGTTGAGCAGGAGCTGCCGGAGTAATACAGAGCAAACCCTGGCCACACAGCGATGGGAGTGTTGACCAGGAGCTGCATCGGATTTCAGTGCACACTCCTGGTTACACAGAGATGGGAATGTGGACCAGTAGCTGCAGGTGTTATACAGTGCACACCCTGGTTACACAGAGATGGGAATGTTGACCAGGAGCTGCTGGGGTTATTCAGAGCACACCTTTGCCACACAGAGATGGGAATGTTGACCAGGAGGTGCAGGAATTATACAGTGCTCACCCTGGCCACACACAGAGAAGAGAAAGTTGACCAGGAGCTCCAGGGGTTATACAGAGCACGCCCTGACCACACAGAGATTGGAATGTTGACCAGGAGCTGCAGGCTTTATACAGTGCACACCCTGGCCACTCAGAGATGGGAATGTTGACCAGGAATGGCAGGTGTTATACGGAGCACACCCTGGCCATACAGAGATGGGAGTGTTGACCAGGAGCTGCATCGGTTTTTCAGTGCACACCCTGTTTACACAGAGGTGGGAATGTTGACCAGGAGCTGCAGGGGGAATACAGAGCACATCCTGGCCACACAGAGATGGGAATAGTGACCAGGAGCTGCAGGGGTTATACAGGGCACACCCTGGTCAGACAGAGATGGGAAGATTGAGCAGGAGCTGCAGGAGTAATACAGAGCACACCCTGGCCACACAGAGATGGGAATGTTGACCAGGAATTCCAGTGGTAATACAGAGCACACCCTGGCCACACAGAGATGGGAGTGTTGACCAGGAGCTGCAGGTGTTATACAATGCACACCCTGGTTACACAGAGATGGGAATGTTGACCAGGAGCTGCTGGGGTTATTGAGAGCACACCTTGGCCACACAGAGATGGGAATGGTGACCAGGAGCTGCTGGGGTGATGCAGAGCACACCCTGGCCACACAAAGAGATGGGAATGTTGACCAGGAGCTGCAGGAGTTATACAGAGCACACCCTGGCCACACACAGAGAATGGAATGTTGACCAGTAGCTGCAGAGGTTACACAATGCACACCCTGGTTACACAGCGATGGGAATGTTGACCAGGAGCTGCTGGGGTTATTGAGAGCACACCTTGGCCACACAGAGATGGGAATGGTGACCAGGAGCTGCAGGGGGAATACAGAGCACACCCTGGCAACACAGAGATGGGAATGTTGACCAGGAGCTGCTGGGGCTATACAGAGCACACCCTTTCCACACAGTGATGGGAATGTTGACCAGTAGCAGCAGGTGTTATACAGAGCCCACCCTGGCCACACAGATATGGGAATGTTGACCAGGAGCTGCAGTGGTTATACAGAGCACACCGTGGTCACACAGAGATGGGCATGTCGAGCAGGAGCTGCAGGAGTAATACAGAACACACCCTGGCCACACAGAGATGGGAATGTTGACCAGGAACTGCAGAGGTAATACAGAGCACAGCATAGCCAAACACAGCGATGGGAATGTGGACCAGGAGCTGCAGGCGTTATACAGTGCACACCCTGGCCGCACAGTGATGGGAATGTTGACCAGTAGCAGCAGGTTTAATACAGTGCTCACCCTGGCCACACTGAGATGGGAATGTTGACCAGGTACTGCAGCAGTTAAACAGAGCACACCCTGGCCACACAGAGATGGGAATGTTGACCAGGAGCTGCTGGGGTTATACAGAGCACACCCTAGCCACACAGTGATGGGAATGTTGAAGAGGAGCTGCAGGAGTTATACAGAGCACACACTGGCCACACAGAGTTGGGAATGTTGACCAGGAACTGCAGAGGTAATACAGAGCAGAAAATGGCCAAACAAAGAGATGGGAATGTTGACCAGGAGCTGCAGGAGTTATGCAGTGCACACCCTGGCCACACAGAGATGGGAATGTTGAGCAGCAGCAGCAGGTGTTACACAGAGCACACCCTGGCCACACAGACATGGGAATGTTGACCTGGAGGTGCAGGGGTTATACAGAGCACACCGTGGTCACACGAAGATGGGAATGTTGACCAGGAGCTTCAGGGGTTATACTGTGCACTCTATGGCCACACAGAGATGGAAATGTTGACCAGGAGCTGCAGGAGGAAATCAGAGCACACCCTGGCCACACAGAGATGGGAATGGTGACCAGTAGCTGCAGGGGTTTTTCAGGGCACACCCTGGTCAGACAGAGATGGGAATGTTGACCAAGAGCTGCAGAGGATATACAGATCACACCCTGGCAACACAGAGATGGGAGTGTTGACCAGGAGCTGCAGGGGTTATTCAGAGCACACCGTGTTCACAAAGAGATAGGAATGTTGAGCAGGAGCTGCAGGAGTTATACAGAGCACATACTGGCCACACACAGAGATGGGAATGTTGACCAGGAGCTTATGTGGTTATACAGAGCACACCCTTGCCACACAGAGATGGGAATGTTGACCAGGTACTGCAACAGTTAAACAGAGCACACCCTGGCCACACAGATATGGGAATGTTGACCAGGTGATGCAGGGGTTCTACAGAGCACACCCTGGCCGCACAGAGGTGGGAATGTTGACCAGTAGCAGCAGGTGTTATGCAGAGCTCACCCCGGCCACACAGAGATGGGAATGTTGACCAGGTACTGCAACAGTTAAACATAGCACTCCCTGGCCACACAGATTTGGGACTGTTGACCAGGGGCTGCAGGGGTTGTACCGAGCACACCCTGGCTGCACAGAGGTGGGAATGTTGACCTGTAGCAGCAGGTATTATACAGAGCACACCCTGGCCACACAGATATGGGAATGTTGACCAGGAGCTGCAGTGGTTATACAGATCACACCGTGGTCACACAGAGATGGGCATGTTGAGCAGGAGCTGCAGGAGTAATACAGAGCACACCCTGGCCACACAGAGATGGGAATGTTGACCAGGAATTCCAGCGGTAATACAGAGCACACCCTGGCCACACAGAGATGGGAGTGTTGAGTAGGAGCTGCATCGGTTTTTCAGTGCACACCCTGGTTACACAGAGATGGGAATGTTGACCAGCAGCTGCAGGTGTTACATAGTGCACACCCTGGTTACACAGAGATGGAAAAGTTGACCAGGAGCTGCTGGGGTTATTCAGAGCACACCCTGGCCACACAGTCATGGGAATGTTGACGAGGAGCTGCAGGAGTTATACAGAGCACACACTGGCCACACAGAGTTGGGAATGTTGACCAGGAACTGCAGAGGTAATACAGAGCAGAAAATTGCCAAACAAAGAGATGGGAATGTTGACCAGGAGCTGCAGGAGTTATGCAGTGCACTCCCTGGCCACACAGAGATGGGAATGTTGAGCAGCAGCAGCAGGTGTTACACAGAGCACACCCTGGCCACACAGACATGGGAATGTTGACCTGGAGGTGCAGGGGTTATACAGAGCACACCGTGGTCACACGGAGATGGGAATGTTGACCAGGAGCTGCAGGGGTTATACTGTGCACACCCTGGCCACACAGAGTTGGGAATGTTGACCAGGTACTGCAGCAGTTAAACAGAGCACACCCTGGCCACACAGAGATGGGAATGTTGAGCAGCAGCAGCACGTGTTACACAGAGCACACCCTGGCCACACAGACATGGGAATGTTGACCTGGAGGTGCAGGGGTTATACAGAGCACACCGTGGTCACACAGAGATGGGAATGTTGACCAGGAGCTGATGGGGTTGTACAGAGCACACACTGACCGTACAGAGTTGGAAATGTTGAGCAGGAGCTGCAGGAGTAATACAGAGCACACCCTGGCCACACAGATGTGGGAATGCTAACCAGAAATTCCAGGGGTAATACAGAGCACACCCTGGCCACTCAGAGATTGGAGTGTTGACCAGGAGCTGCAGGGGTGAAACAGTGCACACCGTGGTTACACAGAGTTGAGAATGTTGACCAGGAGCTGCTGGGGTTATACAGAGCGCACCCTAGCCATACACAGAGATGGGAATGTTGTCCAAGAGCTGCAGTAGTTTTACAGAGCACACAATGGCCACACACAGAGATGGGAATGTTGACCAGCAGCAGCAGGTGTTACACAGAGCACACCCTGGCCACACAGACATGGGAATGTTGTCCTGGAGGTGCATGGGTTATACAGTGCACACCCTGGCCACACAGAGTTGGGAATGTTGACCAGGTACTGCAGCAGTTAAACAGAGCACACCCTGGCCACACAGAGTTGGGAATGTTGACCAGTGGCTGCAGGGGTTATACATAACACACCCTGACCACACAGAGATGGGAATGTTGACCAGGAGCTGCAGGGGTTATACAGAGCACACCCTGGCCACACAGAGATGGGATTGTTGACCAGGAACTGCAGGAATTATACAGAGCACACCCTGGCCACACAGATATGGGAATGTTGACCAGGAGCTACTGGGGTTTTACAGAGCACACTCTGGCCACACACAGAGAAGGGAATGTTGACCAGGAGCTGCAGGGGTTATACAGAGCACACCCTGGCCACACAGAGATGGGAATGTTGACGTGGACCTGCAGGGGTTATACAGAGCACACCCTGGCCACACAGAGATGGGAATCTTGACGAGGAGCTGCAGGGGTTATACAGAGCACACCCTGGCCACACAGAGATGGGAGTGCTGACCAGGAGTTGCAGGGATTATACAGAGCATCCCCTGGCCACACAGAGATGGGATTGTTGACCAGGAGCTGCAGGAATTATACAGAGCACACCCTGGCCACACAGATATGGGAATGTTGACCAGGAGCTGCTGGGGTTGTACAGAGGACATCCTGGCCACAGACAGAGATGGGAATGTTGACCAGGAGCTGCAGGAATTATACAGTGCACACCCTGGCCACACACAGAGAAGGGAATGTTGACCAGGAGCTGCAGGGGTTATACAGAGCACACCTGGCCACGCAGATATGGAACTGTTGACCAGGAGCTGCAGGGGTTACACAGAGCACACCCTGGCCACACAGATATGGGAATGTTGACCAGGAGCTGTAGGGGTAATACAGAGCACACCATGGCCACAGAAAGATGGAAATGTTGACCAGGAGCTGCAGGGGTTATACAGAGCACACCCTGGCCACACACAAAGATGGGAATGTTGACCAGGAGCTGCAGGAGTTATACAGAGCACACCCTGGCCACACACAGAGATGGATATGTTGAAAAGGAGCTGCAGGAATTATACAGTGCACACCCTTTCCACACACAGAGAAGTGAATGTTGACCAGGAGCTGCAGGATTTATTCAGAGCACACCCTGGACACACAGAGGTGGGAATGTTGTCCAGGATCTTCAGGGGTTATACAGAGCACACCCTGGCCACACATAGAGATGGGAATGTTGACCAGGAGCTGCAGGGGGGATACAGAGTAGACCCTGGCCACACAGATATGGGAATGTTGACCAGGAGCTGCTGGGGTTGTACAGAGCACATCCTGGCCACACACAGAGATGGGAATGTTGACCAGGAGCTGCAGGAATTATACAGTGCACACCCTGGCCACACACAGAGAAGGGAATGTTGACCAGGAGTTGCAGGGGTTATACAGAGCACACCCTGGCCACACAGATATGGGAATGTAGACCAGGAGCTGCAGGGGGAAAACTGAGCACACCGTGGTCACACAGAGATGGGAATGTTGAGCAGGAGCTGCAGGAGTTATACAGAGCACAGCATGGCCAAACACTGATCTCAGATGGGAATGTTAACCAGGAGCTGCAGGGATTATACAGTGCACACCCTGGCCACACTGAGATGGGAAACCTGACCAGGAGCTGCAGGAGTTATGCAGAGCACACCTTGGTCACACAGAGAGATTTGAATGTTGACCAGAAGCTGCTGTGGTTATGCAGAGCACACCTTGGCCACACAGAGATGGGAATGTGGACCAGGAGATGCAGGGGCTATCCAGAGCACATCCTGGCCACCAAGAGATGGGATTGTTGACCAGGAGCTGCCGGGGTTATACAGAGCACAGCCTGGCCATACAGAGATTGGGAATCTTGACCAGGAGCTGCAGCAGTCAAACAGAGCGCACCCTGGCCACACACAGAGATGGGAATGTTGACCAGGAGCTGTTGGTGTGATCCAGAGCACACCCTGGCCACACCGAAATTGGGAATCTTCACCAGGAGCTGCAGGAGATATACAGAGCACACACTGGCCACACAGATATGGGAAACTTGACCAGGAGCGGCAGCAGTCAAACAGAGCGCATCCTGGCATCACACAATGATGGGAATGTTGAGCAGGAGCTGCAGTGGTTATACAGTGCACACCCTGACCACACAGAGATGGGAATGTTGACCAGGAGCTGCAGGGGTTATACAGAGCACACCCTGGCTACACAGATATGGGAATGTTGACCAGGAGCTGCAGGGGTTATGCAGAGCACACCTGGTCACACTGAGATGGGAATGTTGAGCAGGAGCTGCAGGAGTAATACAGAGCACACCCTGGCCACACACAAAGATGGGAATGTTGACCAGGAGCAGCAAGAATTATACAGTGCACACCCTGGCCACATACAGCGAAGGGACTGTTGATGAGGAGATGCAGGGGTTATACAGTGCACACCCTGTCCACACAAAGAGAAGGGAATGTTGACCAGGAGCTGCAGGGGTTAAATAGAGCACACCCTGACCACACAGATATGGGAATGTTGACCAGGAGCTGCAGGGTTTATACAGTGCACACCCTGGCCACACAGAGATGGGAATGTTGACGAGGAGCTGCAGGGGTTATACAGAGCACACTCTGGCGACACATAGATGGGAATGTTGACCAGGAGCTGCAGGGGTCATACAGAGCACACCCTGGCAACACAGAGATGGAAATGTTGACCAGGAGCTGCAGGGGTTATACAGAGCCCACCCTGGCCACACACAAAGTTGGGAATGTTGTCCAGGAGCTGTAGGAATTATACAGTGCACACCCTGGCCACACACAGAGACGGGAATTTTGACCAGGAGCTTCAGGGGTTATACAGCGCACACCCTGGCCATACAGAGATGGGAATGTTGACCAGGAGCTGCAGGAGTTATACAGAGTACACCCTGGCCACGCACAGATGGGAATGTTAAACAGGTGCTGCAGGGGTTATACTGTGCACACCCTGGCCACACAGAGATCCGAATGTCGACCATGAACTGCAGCAGTTATACAGAGCACACCCTGGCCACACAGAGATGGGAATGTTGACCAGGAGCTTCAGGAGATATACAGAGCACAGCATGGCCAAACACAGAGATGGGAATGTTGACCAGGATCTGCAGGAGGTACACAGTGCAAACCCTGGCCACACAAAGATGGGAATGTTGACCTGGAGCTGCAGGAGTAATACAGAACACACCCTGGCCACACAGAGATGGGAATGCTGACCAGCAGCTGCAGGGATTATACAGAGCACACCCTGGCCACACAGAGATGTGATTGTTGACCAGGAGCTGCAGGAATTATGCAGAGCACACCCTGGCCACACAGATATGGGAATGTTGACCAGGAGCTGCGAGTGTTCTACAGAGCACACCCTGGCCACACACAGAGATGGGAATGTTGACCAGGAGCTGCAGGAATTATACAGTGCACACCCTTGCCACACACAGAGAAGTGAATGTTGACCAGGAGCTGCAGGATTTATCCAGAGCCCACTCAGGCCACACAGAGATGGGAATTTTGACCAGGCGCTGCAGGACTTATACAGAGCACACCCTGGCCATACAGATATGGGAATGTAGACCAGGAGCTGCAGGGGGTAAACTGAGCACACCGTGGTCACACAGAGATGGGAATGTTGAGCAGGAGCTGCAGGGGTTATACAGAGCACGCCCTGGCCACCCAGAGATGGGAATGTTGACCAGGAGCTATAGGGGTAATACAGAGAACACCATGGCCACACAAAGATGGAAATGTTGACCAGGAGCTGCAGGGGTTATACAGAGCACACCCTGGCGACACACAGATAAGTGAATGTTGACCAGGGGCTGCCGGGTTTATTCAGAGCAGACCCTGGCCACACAGAGATGGGAATGTTGACCAGGAGCTGCAGGAGTTATACAGAGCACAGCATGGCCAAACACAGAGATGGGAATGTTGACCAGGAGCTGCAGGGGTTATACAGAGCACACCCAAGCAACACTTAGATGGGAATATTGACCAGGATCTGCAGGAGGTAAACAGTGCACACCCTGGCCACACAGAGATGGGAATGTTGACCAGGAGCTGCAGGGATTATACAAAGCACACCCTGGCCGCACAGAGATGGGATTGTTGACCAGGAGCTGCAGGAATTATACAGTGCACACCCTGGCCACACAGCTATGGGAATGTTGACCAGGAGCTGCTGGAGTTTTACAGAGCACATTCTGGCCACACACAGAGAAGGGAATGTTGACCAGGAGCTGCATGGGGTTATACAGAGCACACCCTGGCCACACAGAGATGGGAATGTTGACGAGGACCTGCAGGGGTTATACAGAGCACACCCCGGCCACACAGAGATGGGAATCTTGACGAGGAGCTGCAGGGGTTATACAGAGCACACCCTGGCCACACAGAGATGGGAGTGCTGACCAGGAGTTGCAGGGATTATACAGAGCATCCCCTGGCCACACAGAGATGGGATTGTTGACCAGGAGCTGCAGGAATTATACAGAGCACACCCTGGCCACACAGATATGGGAATGTTGACCAGGAGCTGCTGGGGTTGTACAGAGCACATCCTGGCCACACACAGAGATGGGAATGTTGACCAGGAGCTGCAGGAATTATACAGTGCACACCCTGGCCACACACAGAGAAGGGAATGTTGACCAGGAGCTGCAGGTGTTATACAGAGCAGACACTGGCCACGCAGATATGGAACTGTTGACCAGGAGCTGCAGGGTTACACAGAGCACACCCTGGCCACACAGATCTGGGAATGTTGACCAGGAGCTGTAGGGGTAATACAGAGCACACCATGGCCACAGAAAGATGGAAATGTTGACCAGGAGCTGCAGGGGTTATACAGAGCACACCCTGGCCACACACAAAGATGGGAATGTTGACCAGGAGCTGCAGGAGTTCTACAGAGCACACTCTGGCCACACACAGTGATGGATATGTTGAAAAGGAGCTGCAGGAATTATACAGTGCACACCCTTTCCACACACAGAGAAGTGAATGTTGACCAGGAGCTGCAGGATTTATTCAGAGCACACCCTGGCCACACAGATATGGGAATGTTGTCCAGGATCATCAGCGGTTATACAGAGCACACCCTGGCCACACATAGAGATGGGAATGTTGACCAGGAGCTGCAGGGGTGATGCAGAGCAGACCCTGGCCACACAGAGATGGGAATGTTGACCAGGAGCTGCAGGAGTTATAAAGAGCACAGCATGGCCAAACACAGAGATGGGAATGTTGACCAGGAGCTGCAGGAGTTATGCAGAGCACACCCTGGCAACACAGAGATGGGACTGTTGACCAGGAGCTGCAGGGGTTATACAGAACACACCCTGGTCACACAGAGATGGGAGTGCTGACCAGGAGCTGCAGGGATTATACAGAGCACACAATGGCCACACAGAGATGGGATTATTGACCTGGAGCTGCAGGAATTATACTGAGCACACCCTGGCCACACAGCTATGGGAATATTGACCAGGAGTTGCTGGGGTTATACAGAGCACACCCTGGCCACTCACAGAGAAGAGAATGTTCACCAGGAGCAGCAGGGGTTATACAGAGCACACCCTGGCCACACAGAGATGGGAATGTTGACGAGGAGCTGCAGGGGTTATACAGAGCACACCCTGGCCACGCAGAGATGGGAATGTTGACGAGGAGCTACAGGAGTTATACGGAGCACACCCTGGCCACAAAGAGATGGACATGTTGACCAGGAGCTGCAGGGGTTATACAGAGCACACCCTGGCCAAACCCAGAGATGGGGGTGTTGACCAGGAGCTTCATGGATTATTCAGAGCACACCCAGGCCACACAGAGATGGAAATATTGACCAGGAGCTGCAGGGGATATACAGAGCACACCCTGGCCACACAGATATGGGAATGTTGACCAGGAGCTGCAGGGGTTATACAGAGCACACCCTGGCCAAACATAGAGATGGGAGTGTTGACCAGGAGCTGTAGGAATTAAACAGTGCACACCCTGGCCACACAGAGCGAAGGGAATGGTGACCAGGAGCTGCAGGGGTTATAAAGAGCACTCCCTGGCCACACAGAGATGGGAATGTTGACCAGGTGCTGCAGGAGCTGTACAGAGCACACCCTGGCCACGCACAGATGGGAATGTTGTCCAGGATCTTCAGGGATTATACAGAGCACACCCTGGCACACATAGAAATGGGAATGTTGACCAGGAGCTGCAGGGCTGATACAGAGCACACCCTGGCCACACAGAGATGGGAATGTTGACCAGGAGCTGCAGGAGATATACTGAGCACAGCATGGCCAAACACAGAGATGGGAATTTTGACCAGGAGCTGCAGGGGTTTTACAGAGCACACCCTGGCCTCACAGAGATGGGAATGTTGACGAGGAGCTGCAGGGGTTATACAGAGCACACCCTGGCCACACAGAGATGGGAGTGCTGACCAGGCGCTGCAGGGATTATACAGAGCATCTCTTGGCCACACAGAGATAGGATTGTTGACCAGGAGCTGCAGGAATTATACAGAGCACACCCTGGCCACACAGATATGGGAATGTTGACGAGGAGCTGCAGGGGTTATACAGAGCAGACTCTGGCGACACAGAGATGGGAATGTTGACCAGGAGCTGCAGGGGTCATACAGAGCACACCCTGGCAACACAGAGATGGAAATGTTGACCAGGTGCTGCAGGGGTTATACAGAGCCCACCCTGGCCACACACAAAGATGGGAATGTTGACCAGGAGCTGTAGGAATTATACAGTGCACACCCTGGCCACACACAGAGACGGGAATGTTGACCAGGAGCTTCAGGGGTTATACAGCGCACACCCTGGCCATACAGAGATGGGAATGTTGACCAGGAGCTGCAGGAGTTATACAGAGCACACCCTGGCCACGCACAGATGGGAATGTTAAACAGGTGCTGCAGGGGTTATACTGTGCACACCCTGGCCACACAGAGATCCGAATGTCGACCATGAACTGCAGCAGTTATACAGAGCATACCCTGGCCACACAGAGATGGGAATGTTGACCAGGAGCTTCAGGAGATATACAGAGCACAGCATGGCCAAACACAGAGATGGGAATGTTGACCAGGATCTGCAGGAGGTACACAGTGCAAACCCTGGCCACACAAAGATGGGAATGTTGACCTGGAGCTGCAGGGGTAATACAGAACACACCCTGGCCACACAGAGATGGGAAAGCTGACCAGCAGCTGCAGGGATTATACAGAGCACACCCTGGCCACACAGAGATGTGATTGTTGACCAGGAGCTGCAGGAATTATGCAGAGCACACCCTGGCCACACAGATATGGGAATGTTGACCAGGAGCTGCGAGTGTTCTACAGAGCACACCCTGGCCACACACAGAGATGGGAATGTTGACCAGGAGCTGCAGGAATTATACAGTGCACACCCTTGCCACACACAGATGGGAATTTTGACCAGGGGCTGCAGGAGTTAGACAGAGCACACCCTGGCCATACAGATATGGGAATGTAGACCAGGAGCTGCAGGGGGAAAACTGAGCACACCGTGGTCACACAGAAATGGGAATGTTGAGCAGGAGCTGCAGGGGTTATACAGAGCACGCCCTGGCCACCCAGAGATGGGAATGTTGACCAGGAGCTATAGGGGTAATACAGAGAACACCATGGCCACACAAAGATGGAAACTTTGACCAGGAGCTGCAGGGGTTATACAGAGCACACCCTGGCGACACACAGATAAGTGAATGTTGACCATGGGCTGCCGTGTTTATTCAGAGCAGACCCTGGCCACACAGAGATGGGAATGTTGACCAGGAGCTGCAGGAGTTATACAGAGCACAGCATGGCCAAACACAGAGATGGGAATGTTGACCAGGAGCTGCAGGGATTATACAAAGCACACCCTGGCCACACAGAGATGGGATTGTTGACCAGGAGCTGCAGGAATTATACAGTGCACACCCTGGCCACACAGATATGGGAATGTTGACCAGGAGCTGCTGGAGTTTTACAGAGCACATTCTGGCCACACACAGAGAAGGGAATGTTGACCAGGAGGTGCAGGGGTTATACAGAGCACACCCTGGCCACACAGAGATGGGAATGTTGACGAGGACCTGCAGGGGTTATACAGAGCACACCCTGGCCACACAGAGATGGGAATCTTGACGAGGAGCTGCAGGGGTTATACAGAGCACACCCTGGCCACACAGAGATGGGAGTGCTGACCAGGAGTTGCAGGGATTATACAGAGCATCCCCTGGCCACACAGAGATGGGATTGTTGACCAGGAGCTGCAGGAATTATACAGAGCACACCCTGGCCACACAGATATGGGAATGTTGACCAGGAGCTGCTGGGGTTGTACAGAGCACATCCTGGCCACACACAGAGATGGGAATGTTGACCAGGAGCTGCAGGAATTATACAGTGCACACCCTGGCCACACACAGAGAAGGGAATGTTGACCAGGAGCTGCAGGGGTTATACAGAGCACACACTGGCCACGCAGATATGGAACTGTTGACCAGGAGCTGCAGGGTTACACAGAGCACACCCTGGCCACACAGAAATGGGAATGTTGACCAGGAGCTGTAGGGGTAATACAGAGCACACCATGGCCACAGAAAGATGGAAATGTTGACCAGGAGCTGCAGGGGTTATACAGAGCACACCCTGGCCACACACAAAGATGGGAATGTTGACCAGGAGCTGCAGGAGTTCTACAGAGCACACTCTGGCCACACACGGTGATGGATATGTTGAAAAGGAGCTGCAGGAATTATACAGTGCACACCCTTTCCACACACAGAGAAGTGAATGTTGACCAGGAGCTGCAGGATTTATTCAGAGCACACCCTGGCCACACAGATATGGGAATGTTGTCCAGGATCATCAGCGGTTATACAGAGCACACCCTGGCCACACATAGAGATGGGAATGTTGACCAGGAGCTGCAGGGGTGATACAGAGCAGACCCTGGCCACACAGAGATGGGAATGTTGACCAGGAGCTGCAGGAGTTATACAGAGCACAGCATGGCCAAACACAGAGATGGGAATGTTGACCAGGAGCTGCAGGAGTTATGCAGAGCACACCCTGGCAACACAGAGATGGGACTGTTGACCAGGAGCTGCAGGAGTTATACAGAGCACAGCATGGCCAAACACAGAGATGGGAATGTTGACCAGGAGCTGCAGGAGTTATGCAGAGCACACCCTGGCAACACAGAGATGGGACTGTTGACCAGGAGCTGCAGGGGTTATACAGAACACACCCTGGTCACACAGAGATGGGAGTGCTGACCAGGAGCTGCAGGGATTATACAGAGCACACAATGGCCACACAGAGATGGGATTATTGACCTGGAGCTGCAGGAATTATACTGAGCACACCCTGGCCACACAGCTATGGGAATGTTGACCAGGAGTTGCTGGGGTTATACAGAGCACACACTGGCCACTCACAGAGAAGAGAATGTTCACCAGGAGCAGCAGGGGTTATACAGAGCACACCCTGGCCACACAGAGATGGGAATGTTGACGAGGAGCTGCAGGGGTTATACAGAGCACACCCTGGCCACGCAGAGATGGGAATGTTGACGAGGAGCTACAGGAGTTATACGCAGCACACCCTGGCCACAAAGAGATGGACATGTTGACCAGGAGCTGCAGGGGTTATACAGAGCACACCCTGGCCAATCCCAGAGATGGGGTTGTTGACCAGGAGCTTCATGGATTATTCAGAGCACACCCAGGCCACACAGAGATGGAAATATTGACCAGGAGCTGCAGGGGATATACAGAGCACACCCTGGCCACACAGATATGGGAATGTTGACCGGGAGCTGCAGGGGTTATACAGAGCACACCCTGGCCAAACACAGAGATGGGAGTGTTGACCAGGAGCTGTAGGAATTAAACAGTGCACACCCTGGATACACAGAGCGAAGGGAATGGTGACCAGGAGCTGCAGGGGTTATAAAGAGCACTCCCTGGCCACACAGAGATGGGAATGTTGACCAGGTGCTGCAGGAGCTGTACAGAGCACACCCTGGCCACGCACAGATGGGAATGTTGTCTAGGATCTTCAGGGATTATACAGAGCACACCCTGGCACACATAGAGATGGGAATGTTGACCAGGTGCTGCAGGGCTGATACAGAGCACACCCTGGCCACACAGAGATGGGAATGTTGACCAGGAGCTGCAGGAGATATACAGAGCACAGCATGGCCAAACACAGAGATGGGAATGTTGACCAGGAGCTGCAGGGGTTATACAGAGCACACCCTGGCCTCACAGAGATGGGAATGTTGACGAGGAGCTGCAGGGGTTATGCAGAGCACACCCTGGCCACACAGAGATGGGAGTGCTGACCAGGCGCTGCAGGGATTATACAGAGCATCCCCTGGCCACACAGAGATAGGATTGTTGACCAGGAGCTGCAGGAATTATACAGAACACACCCTGGCCACACAGATATGGGAATGTTGACCAGGAGCTGCTGGGGTTGTACAGAGCACATCCTGGCCACACACAGAGATGGGAATGTTGACCAGGAGCTGCAGGAATTATACAGTGCACACCCCGGCCACACACAGAGAAGGGAATGTTGACCAGGAGCTGCAGGTGTTATAAAGAGCACACCCTGGCCACGCAGATATGGATCTGTTGACCAGGACCATCAGGGGTTATACATTGCACACCATGGCGACAGAGAGATGGGAATGGTGACCAGGAGCTGCTGGGGTTATACAGAGCACACGCTGGCCACACACAGATGGGAATGTTGACCAGGAGCTGCAGGAGTTATTCAGAGCACACCCTGGCCAAACACAGAGATGGATATGTTGACAAGGAGCTGCAGGAATTATACAGAGCACACCCTTGCCACACACAGAGAAGTGAATGTTGACCAGGAGCTGCAGGATTTATTCAGAGCACACCCTGGACACACAGAGATGGGAATGTTGTCCAGGATCTTCAGGGGTTTACCGAGCACACCCTGGCCACACATAGAGATGGGAATGTTCACCAGGAGCTGCAGGGGTGATACCGAGCAGACCCTGGCCACACAGAGATGGGAATGTTGACCAGGAGCTGCAGGAGTTACACAGAGCACAGCATGGCCAAACACAGAGAAAGGAATGTTGATCAGGAGCTGCAGGGGTTATACAGAGCACACCCTGGCCACACACAAAGATGGGAATGTTGACCAGGAGCTGCAGGAATTAGACAGTGCACACCCTGGCCACACAGAGCGAAGGGAATGGTGACAAGGAGCTGCAGGGGTTATAAAGAGCACTCCCTGGCCACACAGAGATGGGAATGTTGACCAGGTGCTGCAGGAGCTGTACAGAGCACACCCTGTCCACGCACAGATGGGAATGTTAACCAGGATCTGCAGGAGATATACAGAGCACACACTCGCCACACAGATATGGGAATGTTGACCAGGTGCTGCAGGTGTTATACAGAGCGCACATTGGTCACACAGAGATGGGAATGTTGAGCAGGAGCTTCAGGAGTTAAGCAGAGCACACACTGGCCAAACAGAGATGGGAATGTTGTCCAGGATCTTCAGGGATTATACAGAGCACACACTGGCACACATAGAGTTGGATATGTTGACAAGGAGCTGCAGGAATTATACAGTGTACACCCTTGCCACACACAGAGAAGTGAATGTTGACCAGGAGCTGCAGGATTTATTCAGAGCACACCCTGGACACACAGAGATGGGAATGTTGTCCAGGATCTTCATTGGTTTACCGAGCACACCCTGGCCACACATAGAGATGGGAATGGACACCAGGAGCTGCAGGGGTGATACAGAGCAGACCCTGGCCACACAGAGATGGGAATGTTGACCAGGAGCTGCAGGAGTTACACAGAGCACACCCTGGCCAAACAGAGATGGGATTGTTGACCAGGAGCTGCAGGACTTATACAGAGCACACCCTGGCCACACAGATATTGGAATGTTGACCAGGAGCTGCTGGGGTTGTACAGAGCACGCACCGGCCACACACAGAGAACGGAATGTTGACCAAGAGCTGCAGGCGTTATACAGAGCAATCCCTGGTCACACAGAGATGGGAATGTTGACCAGGAGCTGCAGGTGTTATACCGAACACACCCTGGCCACACAGAGATGGGAGTGCTGACCAGGAGCTGTAGGGATTATACAGAGCACACCCTGGCCACACAGAGATGGGATTGTAGACCAGGAGCTGCATGAATTATACAGAGCGCACCCTGGCCGCACAATTGTGGGAATGTTGACCAGGAGCTGCTGGGGGTGTACAGAGCACACCCTGGCCACACACAGAGAAGGGCATGTTGACCAGGAGCTGCAGGGGTTATACAGAGCACACCCTGGCCACACAGAGATGGGAATGTTGACGAGGAGCTGCAGGGGTTATACAGAGCACACCCTGGCCACACAGTGATGGGAATGTTGAGCAGGAGCTGCAGGGGTTATACAGAGCACACGCTGGCCAAACACAGAGATGGTGGTGTTGACCAGGAGCTGCATGGATTATTCAGAGCATACCCAGGCCACACAGAGATGGGAATGTTGACCAGGAGCTGCAGGAGTTATACAGAGCACACCCTGGCCACACAAATATGGGAATGTTGACCAGTAGCTGCAGTGGTTATGCAGAGCAAACAGTGGTCACACAGAGATGGGAATGATTAGCAGGAGCTGCTGGGGGTAATATAGGGCACATCCTGGCCACACAGTGAGATGGGAATGTTGACCAGGAGCTGCTGTGGTATACAGAGCACACCCTGGCCACAAAGAGAGATGGGAATGTTGACCAGGAGCTCCTGTTGTATAGAGAGCACACTCTGGCACAAAAAAGATGGGTGTGTTGACCAGGAGCTGCAGGGGTTATACAAGCACACCCTGGACACACAGAGATGGGAATTTTGACCAGGAGCTGCAGGGTCATACAGAGAACACTCTGGCCACACACAGAGATGGGAATGTAAACCAGGAGCTGCAGGGGTTAGACAGAGCACACCCTGGCCACACAGTGATGCGAATGTTGACCAGGAGCTGCAGGGGTTATACAGAGCACACCCTGGCCACACACAGATGTGAATGTTGACCAGAAGCTGCAGGAGTTACACAGTGCACACCTAGGCCACACAGAGATGGGAATATTCACCAGGAACTGCGGCAGTTATACAGAACACACCCTGGCCACACAAAGATGGCAATATTGACCAGCAGCTGCAGGGGTTATACAGAGCACACACAGGCCAAACAGAGATGGGAATGTTGACCAGGAGCTGCAGGAGTTCTACAGAGCACACCGTGGCCACACAGAGATAGGTCTGTTGACCAGGAGCTGCTGGGGTTATACAGAGCACACCGTGGCCACACACAGATCGGAATGTTGACCAGGTGCTGCTGGGGTCATACAGAGCACACCCTGGCCACATACAGAGATGGGAATGCTAACAAGGAGCTGCAGGAATTATACAGTGCACACCCTGGACACACATAGAGAAGTGGATGTTGACCAGGTGCTGCAGGAGCATTACAGAGCACACCCTGGCCACACAGATATGGGAATATTGACGAGGAGCTGCAGGGGTTATACAGAGCAGACCCTGGCCACACACAGAGATGGGAATGTTGACCAGGAGCTGCAGGAATTTTACAGTGCATACATTGGCCACACACAGAGAAGGAAATGTTGACCAGGAGCTGCAGGGGTTATACAGAGCACACCCTGGCCACACAGAGATGGGAATGTTGACCAGGAGCTGCAGGGGTTATACAGTGCACACCCTGGCCACACAGAGATGGGAATGTTGACCAGGAGCTGCAGGGGTTATACAGAGCACACCATGGCAACACAGAGATGGGATATTTGACCAGGAGCTGCAGTGGTTATACAGAGCACAGCCTGGCCACACAGAGATGGGAGTGTTGACCAGGAGCTGCAGGGATTATTCAGAGCACACCCAGGCCACACAGAGATGGGAATTTTGACCAGGAGCAGCAGGAGTTATACAGAGCACACCCTGGCCACACAGATGTGGGAATGTTGACCAGGAGCTGCAGGGGCTATGCAGAGCACACCGTGGTCACACAGAGATGGGAATGTTGAGCAGGAGCTGCAGGAGTTATACAGAGCACACCCTGGCCACACAGAGATGGGAATTGTGAACAGGAGCTGCAGGGGTAATACAGAGCACACCATGGCAACACAATGATGGGATATTTGACCAGGAGCTGCAGGGGTGATACAGAGTACACCATGGCAACACAGAGATGGGAATTTTGACGAGGAGCTGCAGGGCTTATACAGAGCACACCATGGCAACACAGAGATGAGATTTTTGACCAGGAGCTGCAGGGGTTATACAGAGCACACCATGGCAACACAGAGATGGGATTTTTGACCAGGAGCTGCAGGGGTTATTCAGAGAACACCCAGCCCACACAGAGATGGGAATTTTGAATCGGAGCTGCAGGTGTTATACAGAGCACACCCTGGCCACAGAGATATGGGAACGTTGACCAGTAGCTGAAGGAGTTATACAGATCACACCCTGGCCACAAAAATATGGAAATGTTGATCAGTGGCTGCAGGGGTTATATAGAGCACACCCTGGCCACACAGGGATGGGAATGTTGACCAGAAGCTGCAGGGGTCATACAGAGAACACTCTGGCCACACACAGAGATGGGAAAGTAAACCTGGAGCTGCAGGGGTTAGAAAGAGCACACCCTGGCCACACAGAGATGGGAATGTTGACCAGGAGCTGCTGGGGTTATACAGAGCACACCCTGGCCACACACAGATGTGAATGTTGACCAGGAGCTGCAGTAGTTACACAGTGCACACCTAGGCCACGCACAGATGGGAATGTTAACCAGGTACTGCAGTGGTTATACTGTGCACACCCTGGCCACACAGAGATCCGAATGTCGACCATAAACTGCAGCAGTTATACAGAGCACACCCTGCCCACACAGAGATGGGAATGTTGACCAGGAGCTTCAGGAGATATACAGAGCACAGCATGGCCAAACAGAGAGATGGGAATGTTGACCAGGATCTGCAGGAGGTACACAGTGAAAACCCTGGCCACACAGAGATGGGAATGTTGACCTGGAGCTGCAGGGGTAATACAGAACACACCCTGGCCACACAGAGATGGGAGTGCTGACCAGCAGCTGCAGGGATTATACAGAGCCCACCCAGGCCACACAGAGATGGGAATTTTGACCAGGAGCTGCAGGAGTTATACAGAGCACACCCTGGCCACACAGATATTGGAAAGTAGACCAGGAGCTGCAGGGGGAAAACTGAGCACACCGTGGTCACACAGAGATGGGAATGTTGAACAGGAGCTGCAGGGGTTATACAGAGCACACCCTGGCCACGCAGATATGGAAATGTTGACCAGGAACTGCAGTGGTTATACAGAGCACGCCCTGGCCACCCAGAGATGGGAATGTTGACCAGGAGCTGTAGGGGTAATACAGAGAACACCATGGCTACACAAAGATGGAAATGTTGACCAGGAGATGCAGGGGTTATAAAGAGCACACCCTGGCGACACACAGAGAAGTGAATGTTGACCAGGAGCTGCAGGGTTTATTCAGAGCACACCCTGGCCACACATAGAGATGGGAATGTTGACCAGGAGCTGCAGAGGGGGATACAGAGCAGACCCTGGCCACACAGAGATGGGAATGTTGACCAGGAGCTGCAGGAGTTATACAGAGCACAGCATGGCCAAACACAGAGATGTGAATGTTGACCAGGAGCTGCAGGGGTTATACAGAGCACACCCTGGCAACACGAAGATGGGAATATTGACCAGGATCTGCAGGAGATACACAGTGCACACCCTGGCCACATAGAGATGGGAATGTTGACCAGGAGCTGCAGTGGATATACAGAACACACCCTGGCCACACAGAGATGGGAGTGCTGACCAGGAGCTGCAGGGATTATACAAAGCACACCCTGGCCACACAGATATGGGAATGTTGACCAGGAGCTGTTGGGGTTGTACAGAGCACATCCTGGCCTCACACTGAGATGGGAATGTTGACCAGGAGCTGCAGGAATTATACAGTGCACACCCTGGCCACACACAGAGAAGGGAATGTTGACCAGGAGCTGCAGGAGTTATACAGAGCACACCCTGTCAACGCAGATATGGAACTGTTGACCAGGAGCTGCAGGGGTTATACAGAACACACCCTGGCCACACAGAGATGGGAATGTTGACCAGGAGCTGTAGGGGTAATACAGAGCACACCATGGCCACAGAAAGATGGAAATGTTGACCAGGAGCTGCAGGGGTTATACAGAGCACACCCTGGCCACACACAGAGATGGGAATGATGACCAGGAGCTGCAGGTGTTATACAGAGCAAACCCTGGCCACACACAGAGATGGATATGTTGAAAAGGAGCTGCAGGAATTATACAGTGCACAGCCTTTCCACACACAGAGAAGTGAATGTTGACCAGGAGCTGCAGGGTTTATTCAGAGCACTCCCTGGACCCACAGAGATGGGAATGTTGTCTTTGATCTTCACGTGTTATACAGAGCACACCCTGGCCACACATAGAGATGGGAATGTTGACCAGGAGCTGCAGGGGTGATACAGAGCAGACCCTGGCCACACAGAGATGGGAATGTTGACCAGGAGCTGCAGGAGTTATACAGATCACAGCATGGCCAAACACAGAGATGGGAATGTTAACCAGGAGCTTCAGGAGATATACAGAGCACAGCATGGCCAAACAGAGAGATGGGAATGTTGACCAGGATCTGCAGGAGGTACACAGTGCAAACCCTGGCCACACAGAGATGGGAATGTTGACCTGGAGCTGCAGGGGTAATACAGAACACACCCTGGCCACACAGAGATGGGAGTGCTGACCAGCAGCTGCAGGGATTATACAGAGCCCACCCAGGCCACACAGAGATGGGAATTTTGACCAGGAGCTGCAGGAGTTATACAGAGCACACCCTGGCCACACAGATATTGGAAAGTAGACCAGGAGCTGCAGGGGGAAAACTGAGCACACCGTGGTCACACAGAGATGGGAATGTTGAACAGGAGCTGCAGGGGTTATACAGAGCGCACCCTGGCCACGCAGATATGGAAATGTTGACCAGGAACTGCAGTGGTTATACAGAGCACGCCCTGGCCACCCAGAGATGGGAATGTTGACCAGGAGCTGTAGGGGTAATACAGAGAACACCATGGCTACACAAAGATGGGAATGTTGACCAGGAGCTGCAGGAGTTATACAGAGCACAGCATGGCCAAACACAGAGATGTGAATGTTGACCAGGAGCTGCAGGGGTTATACAGAGCACACCCTGGCAACACGAAGATGGGAATATTGACCAGGATCTGCAGGAGATACACAGTGCACACCCTGGCCACATAGAGATGGGAATGTTGACCAGGAGCTGCAGTGGATATACAGAACACACCCTGGCCACACAGAGATGGGAGTGCTGACCAGGAGCTGCAGGGATTATACAAAGCACACCCTGGCCACACAGATATGGGAATGTTGACCAGGAGCTGTTGGGGTTGTACAGAGCACATCCTGGCCTCACACTGAGATGGGAATGTTGACCAGGAGCTGCAGGAATTATACAGTGCACACCCTGGCCACACACAGAGAAGGGAATGTTGACCAGGAGCTGCAGGAGTTATACAGAGCACACCCTGGCAACGCAGATATGGAACTGTTGACCAGGAGCTGCAGGGGTTATACAGAACACACCCTGGCCACACAGAGATGGGAATGTTGACCAGGAGCTGTAGGGGTAATACAGAGCACACCATGGCCACAGAAAGATTGAAATGTTGACCAGGAGCTGCAGGGGTTATACAGAGCACACCCTGGCCACACACAGAGATGGGAATGTTGACCAGGAGCTGCAGGTGTTATACAGAGCAAACCCTGGCCACACACAGAGATGGATATGTTGAAAAGGAGCTGCAGGAATTATACAGTGCACAGCCTTTCCACACACAGAGAAGTGAATGTTGACCAGGAGCTGCAGGGTTTATTCAGAGCACTCCCTGGACCCACAGAGATGGGAATGTTGTCTTTGATCTTCACGTGTTATACAGAGCACACCCTGGCCACAGAGATATGGGAACGTTGACCAGGAGCTGCAGGAGTTATACAGAGCACACCCTGGCCACAAAAATATGGAAATGTTGACCAGGAGGTGCAGGGGTTATACAGAGCACACACTGGCCACACAGAGATGGGACTGTTGACCAGGAGCTGTAAGAGTTATACAGGACGCACCATGGCCACACAAAGATGGTAACGTTGAGCAGGAGCTGCAGGAGTTATACAGAGCACAACCTGGCCACACACAAAGATGGGAATGTTGACCAGGAGCTGCATGGATTATTCAGGACGCACCCAGGCCACACAGAGATGGGAATTTTGACCAGGAGCTGCAGGGGGAAAACAGGGCACACCGTGGTCACACAGAGATGGGAATGTTGAGCAGGAGCTGCAAGAGTTATACAGAGCACACCCTGGTCACGCAGATATGGAAATATTGACCAGGAGGTGCAGGGGTTATACAGAGCACAACCTGGCCACACACAAAGATGGGAATGTTGACCAGGAGCTGCAGGAATTAAACAGTGCACACCCTGGCCACACAGAGCGAAGGGAATGTTGACCAGGAGCTGCAGGGGTTATAAAGAGCACTCCCTGGCCACACAGAGATGGGAATGTAGACCAGGTGCTGCAGGAGCTGTACAGAGCACACCCTGGCCACGCACTGATGGGAATGTTAACCAGGATCTGCAGGAGTTATACAGAGCACTCCCTCGCCCCGCAGATATGGGAATGTTGACCAGGAGCTCAGGGGTTAAACAGTGCGCACATTGGTCACACAGAGATGGGAATGTTGAGCGGGAGCTTCAGGAGTTAAGCAGAGCACACACTGCCCACACAGAGATGGGAATGTTGACCAGGAGCTGTAGGGGTAATACAGAGCACACCATGGCCACAGAAAGATGGAAATGTTGACCAGGAGCTGCAGGGGTTATACAGAGCACACCCTGGCCACACACAGAGATGGAATGTTGACCAGGAGCTGCAGGTGTTATACAGAGCAAACCCTGGCCACACACAGAGATGGATATGTTGAAAAGGAGCTGCAGGAATTATACAGTGCACAGCCTTTCCACACACAGAGAAGTGAATGTTGACCAGGAGCTGCAGGGTTTATTCAGAGCACTCCCTGGACCCACAGAGATGGGAATGTTGTCTTTGATCTTCACGTGTTATACAGAGCATACCCTGGCCACACAGAGATGGGATTGTTGACCAGGAGCTGTAGGAATTATACAGAGCACACCCTGGCCACACAGCTATGGGAATGTTGACCAGGAGTTGCTGGGGTTGTACAGAGCACACCCTGGCCACACACAGAGAAGAGAATGTTGACCAGGAGCTGCAGGGGTTATACAGAGCACACCCTGGCCACACAGAGATGGGAATGTTGACGAGGAGCTGCAGGGGTTATACAGAGCACACCCTGGCCACACAGAGATGGGAATGTTGACGAGGAGCTACATGAGTTATACGGAGCACACCCTGGCCACACAGAGATGGGAATGTTGACCAGGAGCTGCAGGGGTTATACAGAGCACACCCTGGCCAAACACAGAGATGGGGGTGTTGACCAGTAGCTTCATGGATTATTCAGAGCTCACCCAGGCCACACAGAGATGGGAATTTTGACCAGGAGCTACAGGGGTTATACAGAGCACACCCTGGCCACACAGAGATGGGAATGTTGACCAGGGACTGCAGGGGTTATACAGAGCACACCCTGGCCAAACACATAGATGGGAGTGTTGACCAGGTGCTGCATGGATTATTCAGGACGCACCCAGGCCACACAGAGATGGGAATTTTGACCAGGAGCTGCAGGGGGAAAACAGGGCACACCGTGGTCACACAGAGATGGGAATGTTGAGCAGGAGCTGCAAGAGTTATACAGAGCACACCCTGGTCACGCAGATATGGAAATATTGACCAGGAGGTGCAGGGGTTATACAGAGCACACACTGGCCACACAGAGATGGGACTGTTGACCAGGAGCTGTAAGAGTTATACAGGACGCACCATGGCCACACAAAGATGGTAACGTTGAGCAGGAGCTGCAGGAGTTATACAGAGCACAACCTGGCCACACACAAAGATGGGAATGTTGACCAGGAGCTGCAGGAATTAAACAGTGCACACCCTGGCCACACAGAGCGAAGGGAATGTTGACCAGGAGCTGCAGGGGTTATAAAGAGCACTCCCTGGCCACACAGAGATGGGAATGTAGACCAGGTGCTGCAGGAGCTGTACAGAGCACACCCTGGCCACGCACTGATGGGAATGTTAACCAGGATCTGCAGGAGTTATACAGAGCACTCCCTCGCCCCGCAGATATGGGAATGTTGACCAGGAGCTCAGGGGTTAAACAGTGCGCACATTGGTCACACAGAGATGGGAATGTTGAGCGGGAGCTTCAGGAGTTAAGCAGAGCACACACTGCCCACACAGAGATGGGAATGTTCACCAGGAGCTGCAGGGGCGATACAGAGCAGACCATGGCCACACAGATATGGGAATGTTGACCAGGAGCTGCAGGAGTTATACAGAGCACAGCATGGCCAAACACAGAGATGGGATTGTTGACGAGGAGCCTCAGGGGTTATACAGAGCAGACCCTGGTCACACAGAGATGGGAATGTTGACCAGGAGCTGCAGGTGTTATACAGAGCACACCCTGGCCACACAGAGATGGGAGTGCTGACCAGGAGCTGTCGGGATTATACAGAGCACACCCTGGTCACACAGAGATGGGATTGTTGACCAGAAGCTGGAGGAATTATACAGAGCGCACGCTGGCCACACAGATATGGGAATGTTGACCAGGAGCTGCTGGGGGTGTACAGAGCACAACCTGGCCACACACAGAGAAGGGAATGTTGACCAGGAGCTGCAGGGGTTATACAGAGCACACCCTGGCCACACAGAGATGGGAATGTTGACGAGGAGCTGCAGGGGTTATACAGAGCACACCCTGGCCACACAGTGATGAGAATGTTGACCAGGAGCTGCAGGGGTTATACAGAGCACACCCTGGCCACAAACAGATGTGAATGTTGACCAGAAGCTGCAGGAGCATTACAGAGCACACCCTGGCCACACAGATATGGGAATGTTGACGAGGAGCTGCAGGGGTTATACAGAGCAGACCCTGGCCACACAGAGAGATGGGAATGTTGACCAGGAGCTGCAGGAATTATACAGTGCACACCCTGGCCACACACAGAGAAGGGAATGTTGACCAGGAGCTGCAGGGGTTATACAGAGCACACCCTGGCCACACAGAGATGGGAATGTTGCCCAGGAGCTGCAGGGGTTATACAGAGAACACCCTGGCCACACAGAGATGGGAATGTTGACCAGGAGCTGCAGGGGTTATACAGAGCACACCTTGGCCACACAGATGGGAATGTGGACCAGGATCTGCAGGGGTTATACAGAGCACACCCTGGCCACACAAATATGGGAATGTTGACCAGTAGCTGCAGTGGTTATGCAGAGCACACCGTGGTCACACAGAGATGGGAATGATGACCAGGAGCTGCTGGGTAATATAGTGCAAACCCTGGCCACACAGTGAGATGGGAATGATGACCAGGAGCAGCTGTGGTATACAGAGCACACCCTGGCCACAAAGAGAGATGGGAGTGTTGACCAGGAGCTGCAGGGGTTATACAAGCACACCCTGGACACACAGAGATGGGAATGTTGACCAGGAGCTGCAGGGGTCATACAGAGAACACTCTAGCCACACACAGAGATGGGAATGTAAACCAGGTGCTGCAGGGGTTAGACAGAGCACAACCTGGCCACACAGTGATGGGAATGTTGACCAGGAGTTGCAGGGGTTATACAGAGCACACCCTGGCCACACACAGATGTGAATGTTGACCAGAAGCTGCAGGAGTTACACAGTGCACACCTAGGCCACACAGAGATGGGAATATTCACCAGGAACTGCGGCAGTTATACACAGCACACCCTGGCCACACAAAGATGGCAATATTGACCAGAAGCTGCAGGGGTTATACAGAGCACACACAGGCCAAACAGAGATGGGAATGTTGACCAAGAGGTGCAGGAGTTCTACAGAGCACACCGTGGCCACACAGAGATAGGCCTGTTGACCAGGAGCTGCTGGGTTTATACAGAGCACACTGTGGCCACACACAGATCGGAATGTTGACCAGGTGCTGCTGGGGTCATACAGAGCACACCATGGCCACACACAGAGATGGGAATGCTAACAAGGAGCTGCAGGAATTATACAGTGCACACCTTGGCCACCCAGAGAGAAGTGAATGTTGACCAGGTGCTGCAGGAGCATTACAGAGCACACCCTGGCCACACAGATATGGGAATGTTGACGAGGAGCTGCAGGGGTTATACAGAGCAGACCATGGCCACACACAGAGATGGGAATGTTGACCAGGAGCTGCAGGAATTTTACAGTGCACACCTTGGCCACACACAGAGAAGGGAATGTTGACCAGGAGCTGCAGGGGTTATACAGAGCCAACCCTGGCCACACAGAGATGGGAATGTTGACCAGGAGCTGCAGGGTTTATACAGTGCACACCCTGGCCACACAGAGATGGGAATGTTGACCAGGAGCTGCAGGGGTTATACAGAGCACACCATGGCAACAAAGAGATGGGACATTTGACCAGGAGCTGCAGGGGTTATACAGAGCACACCCTGGCCACACAGAGATGGGAATTTTGACCAGGAGCAGCAGGAGTTATACAGAGCACACCCAGGCCACACAGAGATGGGAATTTTGACCAGGAGCAGCAGGAGTTATACAGAGCACACCCTGGCCACACAGATGTGGGAATGTTGACCAGGAGCTGCAGGGGCTATACAGAGCACACCGTGGTCACACAGAGATGGGAATGTTGAGCAGGAGCTGCAGGATCTATACAGAGCACACCCTGGCCACACAGAGATGGGAATTTTGACCAGGAGCTGCAGGGGTTATACAGAGCACACCATGGCAACACAATGATGGGATATTTGACCAGGAGCTGCTGGGGTTATACACAGTACACCATGGCAACACAGAGATGGGAATTTTGACCAGGAGCTGCAGGGCTTATACAGAGCACACCATGGCAACACAGAGATGGGATTTTTGACAAGGATCTGCAGGGGTTATACAGAGCACACCATGGCAACACAGAGATGGGATTTTGGACTAGGAGCTGCAGGGGTTATTCAGAGCACACCCAGCCCACACAGAGATGGGAATTTTGAGTAGGAGCTGCAGGTGTTATACAGAGCACACCCTGGCCACACAGATATGGGAACGTTGACCAGGAGCTGCAGGAGTTATACAGAGCACACCCTGGCCACAAAGAGATGGGAATGTTGACCAGGAGCTGCAGGGCTTATACAGAGCACACCCTGGACACACAGAGATGGGAATGTTGACCAGGAGCTGCAGGGGTCATACAGAGAACACTCTGGCCACACACAGAGATGGGAAAGTAAACTTGGAGCTGCAGGGGTTAGACAGAGCACACCCTGGCCACACAGATATGTGAACGTTGACCAGGAGCTGCAGGAGTTATACAGAGCACACCCTGGCCACAAAGAGATGGGAATGTTGACCAGGAGCTGCAGGGCTTATACAGAGCACACCCTGGACACACAGAGATGGGAATGTTGACCAGGAGCTGCAGGGGTCATACAGAGAACACTCTGGCCACACACAGAGATGGGAAAGTAAACTTGGAGCTGCAGGGGTTAGACAGAGCACACCCTGGCCACACAGAGATGGGAATGTTGACCAGGAGCTGCAGGGGTTATACAGAGCACACCCTGGCCACACACAGATGTGAATGTTGACCAGGAGCTGCAGTAGTTACACAGTGCACACCTAGGCCACGCACAGATGGGAATGTTAACCAGGTGCTGCAGGGGTTATACTGTGCACACCCTGGCCACACAGATATCCGAATGTCGACCATAAACTGCAGCAGTTATACAGTGCACACCCTGCCCACACAGAGATGGGAATGTTGACCAGGAGCTTCAGGAGATATACAGAGCACAGCATGGCCAAACAGAGAGATGGGAATGTTGACCAGGATCTGCAGGATGTACACAGTGCAAACCCTGGCCACACAGATATGGGAATGTTGACCTGGAGCTGCAGGGGTAATACTGAACACACCCTGGCCACACAGAGATGGGAGTGCTGACCAGCAGCTGCAGGGATTATACAGAGCACACCCAGGCCACACAGAGATGGGATTGTTGACCAGGAGCTGCAGGAAATATACAGAGCACACCCTGGCCACACAGATATGGGAATGTTGACCAGGAGCTGCTGGTGTTCTACAGAGCACACCCTGGCCACACACAGAGATGGGAATGTTGACCAGGAACTGCAGGAATTATACAGTGCACACCCTTGCCACACACAGAGAAGTGAATGTTGACCAGGATCTGCAGGATTTATTCAGAGCCCACCCAGGCCACACAGAGATGGGAATTTTGACCAGGAGCTGCAGGAGTTATACAGAGCACACCCTGGCCACACAGATATTGGAATGTAGACCAGGAGCTGCAGGGGGAAAACTGAGCACACCGTGGTCAAACAGAGATGGGAATGTTGAACAGGAGCTGCAGGAGTTATACAGAGCACACCCTGGCCACGCAGATATGGAAATGTTGACCAGGAGCTGCAAGGGTTATACAGAGCACGCCCTGGCCACCCAGAGATGGGAATGTTGACCAGGAGCAGTAGGGGTAATACAGAGAACACCATGGCCACACAAAGATGGAAATGTTGACCAGGAGCTGCAGGGGTTATACAGAGCACACCCTGGCGACACACAGAGAAGTGAATGTTGACCAGGAGCTGCAGGGTTTATTCAGAGCACGCCCTGGACACACAGAGATGGGAATGATGTCCAGGATCTTCAGGGGTTATACAGAGCACACCGTGGCCACACATAGAGATGGGAATGTTGACCAGGAGCTGCAGAGGGGGATACAGAGCAGACCCTGGCCACACAGAGATGGGAATGTTGACCAGGAGCTGCAGGAGTTATACAGAGCACAGCATGGCCAAACACAGAGATGGGAATGTTGACCAGGAGCTGCAGGGGTTATAAAGAGCACACACTGGCCACACAGAGATGGGAATGTTGACCAGGAGCTGCAGGGGATATACAGAACACACCCTGGCCACACAGTGATGGGAGTGCTGACCAGGAGCTTCAGGGATTATACAAAGCACACCCTGGCCACACAGATATGGGAATGTTGACCAGGAGCGGCTGGGGTTGTACAGAGCACACTCTGGCTACACACAGAGAAGGGAATGTTGACCAGGAGCTGCAGGGGTTATACAGAGCACACCCTGGCCACACAGAGATGGGAATGTTGACGAGGAACTGCAGGGGATATACAGAGTACACCCTGGCCACACAGATATGGGCATGTTGACCAGGAGCTGCTGGGGTTGTACAGAGCACATCCTGGCCACACACTGAGATGGGAATGTTGATCAGGAGCTGCAGGAATTATACAGTGCACACCCTGGCCACACACAGAGAAGGGAATGTTGACCAGGAGCTGCGGGAGTTATACAGAGCACACCCTGGCAACGCAGATATGAAACTGTTGACCAGGAGCTGCAGGGGTTATACAGAACACACCCTGGCCACACAGAGATGGGAATGTTGACCAGGAGCTGTAGGGGTAATACAGAGCACACCATGGCCACAGAAAGATGGAAATGTTGACCAGGAGCTGCAGGGGTTATACAGAGCAAACCCTGGCCACACACAGAGATGGGAATGTTGACCAGGAGCTGCAGGAGTTATACAGAGCACACCCTGGCCACACACATAGGTGGATATGTTGAAAAGGAGCTGCAGGAATTATACAGTGCACACCCTTTCCACACACAGAGAAGTGAATGTTGACCAGGAGCTGCAGGGTTTATTCAGAGCACTCCCTGGACACACAGAGATGGGAATGTTGTCCTGGATCTTCAGGTGTTATACAGAGCACACCCTGGCCACACATAGAGATGGGAATGTTGACCAGGAGCTGCAGGGGTGAAACAGAGCAGACCCTGGCCACACAGAGATGGGAATCTTGACCAGGAGCTGCTGCAGTTATACAGAGCACAGCATGGCCAAACACAGAGATGGTAATGTTGACCAGGAGCTGCAGGGGTTATACAGAACACACCCTGGCCATACAGAGATGGGAGTGCTGACCAGGAGTTGCAGGGATTATACAGAGCATACCCTGGCCACACAGAGATGGGATTGTTGACCAGGAGCTGTAGGAATTATACAGAGCACACCCTGGCCACACAGCTATGGGAATGTTGACCAGGAGTTGCTGGGGTTGTACAGAGCACACCCTGGCCACACACAGAGAAGAGAATGTTGACCAGGAGCTGCAGTGGTTATACAGAGCACACCCTGGCCACACAGAGATGGGAATGTTGACGAGGAGCTGCAGGGGTTATACAGAGCACACCGTGGCCACACAGAGATGGGAATGTTGACGAGGAGCTACAGGAGTTATACGGAGCACACTCTGGCCACACAGAGATGGGAATGTTGACCAGGAGCTGCAGGGGTTATACAGAGCACACTCTGGCCAAACACAGAGATGGGGGTGTTGACCAGTAGCTTCATGGATTATTCAGAGCTCACCCAGGCCACACAGAGATGGGAGTTTTGAGCAGGAGCTACAGGGGTTATACAGAGCACACCCTGGTAACACAGAGATGGGAATGTTGACCAGGAGCTGCAGGGGTGATACAGAGCACACCCTGGCCAAACACAGAGATGGGAGTGTTGACCAGGTGCTGCATGGATTATTCAGGACGCACCCAGGCCACACAGAGATGGGAATTTTGACCAGGAGCTGCAGGGGGAAAACAGAGCACACCGTGGTCACACAGAGATGGGAATGTTGAGCAGGAGCTGCAAGAGTTATACAGAGCACACCCTGGCCACGCAGATGTGGAAATATTGACCAGGAGGTGCAGGGGTTATACAGAGCACACACTGGCCACACAGAGATGGGAATGTTGACAAGGAGCTGTCAGTGTTATACAGAGCGCACCATGGCCACACAAAAATGGTAACGTTGAGCAGGAGCTGCAGGAGTTATACAGAGCACACCCTGGCCACACACAAAGATGGGAATGTTGACCAGGAGCTGCAGGAATTAAACAGTGCACACCCTGGCCACACAGAGCGAAGGGAATGTTGACCAGGAGCTGCAGGGGTTATAAAGAGCACTCCCTGGCCACACAGATGTGGGAATGTTGACCAGGAGCTGCAGGGGCTATACAGAGCACACCGTGGTCACACAGAGATGGGAATGTTGAGCAGGAGCTGCAGGATCTATACAGAGCACACCCTGGCCACACAGAGATGGGAATTTTGACCAGGAGCTGCAGGGGTTATACAGAGCACACCATGGCAACACAATGATGGGATATTTGACCAGGAGCTGCTGGGGTTATACACAGTACACCATGGCAACACAGAGATGGGAATTTTGACCAGGAGCTGCAGGGCTTATACAGAGCACACCATGGCAACACAGAGATGGGATTTTTGACAAGGATCTGCAGGGGTTATACAGAGCACACCATGGCAACACAGAGATGGGATTTTGGACTAGGAGCTGCAGGGGTTATTCAGAGCACACCCAGCCCACACAGAGATGGGAATTTTGAGTAGGAGCTGCAGGTGTTATACAGAGCACACCCTGGCCACACAGATATGGGAACGTTGACCAGGAGCTGCAGGAGTTATACAGAGCACACCCTGGCCACAAAGAGATGGGAATGTTGACCAGGAGCTGCAGGGCTTATACAGAGCACACCCTGGACACACAGAGATGGGAATGTTGACCAGGAGCTGCAGGGGTCATACAGAGAACACTCTGGCCACACACAGAGATGGGAAAGTAAACTTGGAGCTGCAGGGGTTAGACAGAGCACACCCTGGCCACACAGATATGTGAACGTTGACCAGGAGCTGCAGGAGTTATACAGAGCACACCCTGGCCACAAAGAGATGGGAATGTTGACCAGGAGCTGCAGGGCTTATACAGAGCACACCCTGGACACACAGAGATGGGAATGTTGACCAGGAGCTGCAGGGGTCATACAGAGAACACTCTGGCCACACACAGAGATGGGAAAGTAAACTTGGAGCTGCAGGGGTTAGACAGAGCACACCCTGGCCACACAGAGATGGGAATGTTGACCAGGAGCTGCAGGGGTTATACAGAGCACACCCTGGCCACACACAGATGTGAATGTTGACCAGGAGCTGCAGTAGTTACACAGTGCACACCTAGGCCACGCACAGATGGGAATGTTAACCAGGTGCTGCAGGGGTTATACTGTGCACACCCTGGCCACACAGATATCCGAATGTCGACCATAAACTGCAGCAGTTATACAGTGCACACCCTGCCCACACAGAGATGGGAATGTTGACCAGGAGCTTCAGGAGATATACAGAGCACAGCATGGCCAAACAGAGAGATGGGAATGTTGACCAGGATCTGCAGGATGTACACAGTGCAAACCCTGGCCACACAGATATGGGAATGTTGACCTGGAGCTGCAGGGGTAATACGGAACACACCCTGGCCACACAGAGATGGGAGTGCTGACCAGCAGCTGCAGGGATTATACAGAGCACACCCAGGCCACACAGAGATGGGATTGTTGACCTGGAGCTGCAGGAAATATACAGAGCACACCCTGGCCACACAGATATGGGAATGTTGACCAGGAGCTGCTGGTGTTCTACAGAGCACACCCTGGCCACACACAGAGATGGGAATGTTGACCAGGAACTGCAGGAATTATACAGTGCACACCCTTGCCACACACAGAGAAATGAATGTTGACCAGGATCTGCAGGATTTATTCAGAGCCCACCCAGGCCACACAGAGATGGGAATTTTGACCAGGAGCTGCAGGAGTTATACAGAGCACACCCTGGCCACACAGATATTGGAATGTAGACCAGGAGCTGCAGGGGGAAAACTGAGCACACCGTGGTCAAACAGAGATGGGAATGTTGAACAGGAGCTGCAGGAGTTATACAGAGCACACCCTGGCCACGCAGATATGGAAATGTTGACCAGGAGCTGCAAGGGTTATACAGAGCACGCCCTGGCCACCCAGAGATGGGAATGTTGACCAGGAACAGTAGGGGTAATACAGAGAACACCATGGCCACACAAAGATGGAAATGTTGACCAGGAGCTGCAGGGGTTATACAGAGCACACCCTGGCGACACACAGAGAAGTGAATGTTGACCAGGAGCTGCAGGGTTTATTCAGAGCACGCCCTGGACACACAGAGATGGGAATGATGTCCAGGATCTTCAGGGGTTATACAGAGCACACCGTGGCCACACATAGAGATGGGAATGTTGACCAGGAGCTGCAGAGGGGGATACAGAGCAGACCCTGGCCACACAGAGATGGGAATGTTGACCAGGAGCTGCAGGAGTTATACAGAGCACAGCATGGCCAAACACAGAGATGGGAATGTTGACCAGGAGCTGCAGGGGTTATAAAGAGCACACACTGGCCACACAGAGATGGGAATGTTGACCAGGAGCTGCAGGGGATATACAGAACACACCCTGGCCACACAGTGATGGGAGTGCTGACCAGGAGCTTCAGGGATTATACAAAGCACACCCTGGCCACACAGATATGGGAATGTTGACCAGGAGCGGCTGGGGTTGTACAGAGCACACTCTGGCTACACACAGAGAAGGGAATGTTGACCAGGAGCTGCAGGGGTTATACAGAGCACACCCTGGCCACACAGAGATGGGAATGTTGACGAGGAACTGCAGGGGATATACAGAGTACACCCTGGCCACACAGATATGGGCATGTTGACCAGGAGCTGCTGGGGTTGTACAGAGCACATCCTGGCCACACACTGAGATGGGAATGTTGATCAGGAGCTGCAGGAATTATACAGTGCACACCCTGGCCACACACAGAGAAGGGAATGTTGACCAGGAGCTGCGGGAGTTATACAGAGCACACCCTGGCAACGCAGATATGAAACTGTTGACCAGGAGCTGCAGGGGTTATACAGAACACACCCTGGCCACACAGAGATGGGAATGTTGACCAGGAGCTGTAGGGGTAATACAGAGCACACCATGGCCACAGAAAGATGGAAATGTTGACCAGGAGCTGCAGGGGTTATACAGAGCAAACCCTGGCCACACACAGAGATGGGAATGTTGACCAGGAGCTGCAGGAGTTATACAGAGCACACCCTGGCCACACACATAGATGGATATGTGGAAAAGGAGCTGCAGGAATTATACAGTGCACACCCTTTCCACACACAGAGAAGTGAATGTTGACCAGGAGCTGCAGGGTTTATTCAGAGCACTCCCTGGACACACAGAGATGGGAATGTTGTCCTGGATCTTCAGGTGTTATACAGAGCACACCCTGGCCACACATAGAGATGGGAATGTTGACCAGGAGCTGCAGGGGTGAAACAGAGCAGACCCTGGCCACACAGAGATGGGAATCTTGACCAGGAGCTGCTGCAGTTATACAGAGCACAGCATGGCCAAACACAGAGATGGTAATGTTGACCAGGAGCTGCAGGGGTTATACAGAACACACCCTGGCCATACAGAGATGGGAGTGCTGACCAGGAGTTGCAGGGATTATACAGAGCATACCCTGGCCACACAGAGATGGGATTGTTGACCAGGAGCTGTAGGAATTATACAGAGCACACCCTGGCCACACAGCTATGGGAATGTTGACCAGGAGTTGCTGGGGTTGTACAGAGCACACCCTGGCCACACACAGAGAAGAGAATGTTGACCAGGAGCTGCAGTGGTTATACAGAGCACACCCTGGCCACACAGAGATGGGAATGTTGACGAGGAGCTGCAGGGGTTATACAGAGCACACCGTGGCCACACAGAGATGGGAATGTTGACGAGGAGCTACAGGAGTTATACGGAGCACACTCTGGCCACACAGAGATGGGAATGTTGACCAGGAGCTGCAGGGGTTATACAGAGCACACTCTGGCCAAACACAGAGATGGGGGTGTTGACCAGTAGCTTCATGGATTATTCAGAGCTCACCCAGGCCACACAGAGATGGGAGTTTTGAGCAGGAGCTACAGGGGTTATACAGAGCACACCCTGGTAACACAGAGATGGGAATGTTGACCAGGAGCTGCAGGGGTGATACAGAGCACACCCTGGCCAAACACAGAGATGGGAGTGTTGACCAGGTGCTGCATGGATTATTCAGGACGCACCCAGGCCACACAGAGATGGGAATTTTGACCAGGAGCTGCAGGGGGAAAACAGAGCACACCGTGGTCACACAGAGATGGGAATGTTGAGCAGGAGCTGCAAGAGTTATACAGAGCACACCCTGGCCACGCAGATGTGGAAATATTGACCAGGAGGTGCAGGGGTTATACAGAGCACACACTGGCCACACAGAGATGGGAATGTTGACAAGGAGCTGTCAGTGTTATACAGAGCGCACCATGGCCACACAAAAATGGTAACGTTGAGCAGGAGCTGCAGGAGTTATACAGAGCACACCCTGGCCACACACAAAGATGGGAATGTTGACCAGGAGCTGCAGGAATTAAACAGTGCACACCCTGGCCACACAGAGCGAAGGGAATGTTGACCAGGAGCTGCAGGGGTTATAAAGAGCACACCCTGGCCACGCACTGATGGGAATGTTGTCCAGGATCTTCAGGGGTTATACAGAGCACACCCTGGCACACATAGAGATGGGAATGTTGACCAGGAGCTGCAGGGCTGATACAGAGCACACCCTGGCCACACAGAGATGTGAATGTTGACAAGGAGCTGCAGAAGATATACAGAGCACAGCATGGCCAAACACAGAGATGGGAAAGTTGACCAGGAGCTGCAGGGGTTACACAGAGCACACCCTGGCCAAACAGAGATGGGAATGTTGACCAGGACCATCAGGGGTTATACATTGCACACCCTGGCCACAGAGAGATGGGAATGGTGACCAGGAGCTGCTGGGGTTATACAGATCACACGCTGGCCACACACAGATGGAAATGTTAACCAGGAGCTGCTGGCGTCATACAGAGCACACCCTGGCCACACACAGAGATGGGAATGTTGACCAGGAGCTGCAGGAGTTATACAGAGCACACCCTGGCCACACACAGAGATGGATATGTTGACAAGGAGCTGCAGGTATTATACAGTGCACACCCTTGCCACACACAGAGAAGTGAATGTTGACCAGGAGCTGCAGGATTTATTCAGAGCACACCCTGGACACACAGAGATGGAAATGCTGTCCAGGATATTCAGGGGCTTACCGAGCACACCCTGGCCACACATAGAGATGGGAATGTTCACCAGGATCTGCAGGGGTGATACAGAGCAGACCCTGGCCACACAGAGATGGGAATGTTGACGAGGAGCTACAGGAGTTATACGGAGCACACTCTGGCCACACAGAGATGGGAATGTTGACCAGGAGCTGCAGGGGTTATACAGAGCACACCCTGGCCAAACACGGAGATGGGGGTGTTGACCAGTAGCTTCATGGATTATTCAGAGCTCACCCAGGCCACACAGAGATGGGAATGTTCACCAGGATCTGCAGGGGTGATACAGAGCAGACCCTGGCCACACAGATATGGGAATGTTGACCAGGAGCTGCAGGAGTTATACAGAGCACACCCTGGCCACACAAATATTGGAATGTTGATCAGGAGCTGCATGGGATATGGGAAGATATGGGAATGTTGACCAGGAGCTGCTGGGGGTGTACAGAGCACACCCTGGCCACACACAGAGAAGGGAATGTTGACCAGGAGCTGCAGGGGTTCTACAGAGCACACCCTGGCCACACAGAGATGGGAATGCTGACGAGGAGCTGCAGGGATTATACAGAGCACACCCTGGCCACACAGAGATGGGATTGTTGACCAGGAGCTGCAGGAATTATACAGAGCGCACCCTGGCCACACAGATATGGGAATGTTGACCAGGAGCTGCTGGGGGTGTACAGAGCACACCCTGGCCACACACAGAGAAGGGAATGTTGACCAGGAGCTGCAGGGGTTATACAGAGCACACCCTGGCCACACCGAGATGGGAATGCTGACGAGGAGCTGCAGGGATTATACAGAGCACACCCTGGCCACACAGAGATGGGATTGTTGACCAGGAGCTGCAGGAATTATACAGAGCGCACCCTGGCCACACAGATATGGGAATGTTGACCAGGAGCTGCTGGGGGTGGACAGAGCACACCCTGGCCACACACAGAGAAGGGAATGTTGACCAGGAGCTGCAGGGGTTATACAGAGCACACCCTTGGTACACAGAGATGGGAATGCTGACCAGGAGCTGCATGGTTTATTCAGAGCACACCCAGGCCACACAGAGATGGGAGTTTTGACCAGGAGCTGCAGCGGTTATACAGAGCACACCCAGGCCACACAGAGATGGGAATGTTGACCAGGAGCTGCAGGAGTTATACAGAGCACACCCTGGCCACATAAATATTGGAATGTTGATCAGGAGCTGCATGGGTTATACAGAGCACACCCTGGCCACACAGAGATGGGAATGTTAACCAGGAGCTGTAGGGGTTATACAGAGCACACCATGTCCACACAAAGATGGAAATGTTGACCAGGAGCTGCAGGGGTTATACTGAGCACACCATGGCAACACAGAGATGGGATTTTTGACCAGGAGCTGCAGGGGTTATACAGAGCACACCATGGCAACACAGAGATGGGATTTTTGACCAGGAGCTGCAGGGGTTATACAGAGCACACCCTGGCCACACAGAGATGGGAGTGTTGACCAGGAGCTGCAGGGATTATTCAGAGCACACCCAGGCCACACAGAGATGGGAATTTTGACTAGGAGCTGCAGGTGTTATACAGTGCACACCCTGGCCACACAGATATGGGAACGTTGACCAGGAGCTGCAGCGGCTATACAGAGCACACCGTCGTCACACAGAGATGGTAATGTTGAGCAGGAGCTGCAGGAGTTATACAGAGCACACCCTGGCCACACAGATATGGAAATGTTGATCAGGAGCTGCAGGGGTTATACAGAGCACACCCTGGCCACACAGAGATGGGAATGTTAACCAGGAGCTGTAGGGGTTATACAGAGCACACCATGTCCACACAAAGATGGAAATGTTGACCAGGAGCTGCAGGGGTTATACAGAGCACACCCTGGCCACACAGAAATGGGAGTGTTGACCAGGAGCTGCAGGGATTATTCAGAGCACACCCAGGTCACACAGAGATGGGAATGTTGACCAGGGGCTGCAGGAGTTATACAGAGCACACCCTGGCCACACAGATATGAGAATGTTGACCAGGAGCTGCAGCAGTTCTGCAGAGAACACTGCGGCCACACAGAGATGGGACTGTTGACCAGGAGATGCAGGGGTTATACAGAGCACACCCTGGCCACACACAGAGATAGGAAATGTTGACCAGGAGCTGCAGGGTTTGTACAGAGCACACCCTGACCACGCACAGATGGCAATGTTAAGCAGGAGCTGAAGGGGTTAAACAGAGCACAACCTGGCCACGCACAGGTGGGAATGTTAACCAGTTGCTGCAGGGGTTTTACATAGCGCACCCAGGCCACACAGAGATGGGAATGTTGACCAGGGGCTGCAGGAGTTATACAGAGCACACCCTGGCCACACAGATATGAGAATGTTGATCAGTAGCTGCAGTGGTTATGCAGAGCACACCGTGGTCACACAGAGTTGGGAATATTGACCAGGAGCTTCTGGGGTAATATAGGGCACACCCTGGCCACACAGTGAGATGAGAATGTTGACCAGGAGCTGCTGTGGTCTTCAGAGCACACCCTGGCCACAAAGAGATGGGAATCTTGACCAGGATCTGCAGGAGTTATACAGTGCACACCCTGGCCACACAGAGAAATAGAATGTTGACCAGGTGCTGCTGTGGTATAGAGAGCGCACTCTGGTCACAAATGGATGGGAATGTTGACCAGGAGCTGCAGGGGTTATACAGAGCACACCCAGGACACACAGAGATGGGAATGTTGTCCAGGAGCTGCAGGGGACACACAGAGAACACTCTGGCCACACACAGAGATGGGAATGTAAACCTGGAGCTGCAGGGGTTAGACAGAGCACACCCTGGCCACACAGAAATGGGAATGTTGACCAGGAGCTGCAGGGGTAATACAGAGCACACCCTGGGCACACACAGATGTGAATGTTGACCAGGAGCTGCAGGAGTTACACAGTGCACAACTAGGCCACACAGAGATGGGAATGTTCACCAGGAACTGCGGCAGTTATACAGAGCTCACCCTGGCCACACTGAGATGGCAATGTTGATGAGGAGCTGCAGGGGTTATACAGAGCACACACAGGCCACACAGAGATGGGAATGTTGACCAGGAGCTGCAGCAGTTCTGCAGAGAACACTGCGGCCACACAGAGATGGGACTGTTGACCAGGAGATGCAGGGGTTATACAGAGCACACCCTGGCCACACACAGAGATAGGAAATGTTGACCAGGAGCTGCAGGGTTTGTACAGAGCACACCCTGACCACGCACAGATGGCAATGTTAAGCAGGAGCTGAAGGGGTTAAACAGAGCACAACGTGGCCACGCACAGGTGGGAATGTTAACCAGGAGCTGCAGGGGTTTTACATAGCGCACCCTGTCCACGCACAGATGGGAATGATAAACAGGTGCTGCAGGGGTATTACAGAGAACGCCCTGGCCACACCGAGTTGGAAATGTTGACCAGGAATTGCAGAAGTTATTAAGAGCACACCCTGGCCACACAGAGATGGGAATGTTGAGCAGGAGCTGCAGGGGTTATACATAGCACACCCTGGCCACACAGATATGGGAAAGATGATCAGGACCTGCAGGGGTTCTACAGAGCACACCATGGTAACACAGAGATGGGAATGTTGACCAGGAGCCTCAGGGGTTATACAGAGCACACCCTGGCCACACAGAGATGGGAATTTTGACCAGGAGCTGCAGGAGTTGTACAGAGCACACCCTGGCCACACAGAGATGGGAATGTTGACCAGGAGCTGCAGGGGTTATACAGAGAACACGGTGGTCACACAGAGATGGGAATGTTGAGCAGGAGGTGCAGCAGTTATACAGAGCACACCCTGACCACACAGCGATGGGAATGTTGACCAGGAGCTGTAGGGGTTATACAGAGCTCACCATGGCCACACAAAGATGGAAATGTTGACCAGACGCTGCAGGGATTATACAGAGCACCAACTGGCCACACAGAGATGGGAATGTTGACCAGGAGCTGACGGAATTATACAGTGCACACCGTGGCCATACATAGATGGGAATGTTGACCAGGACTTTCAGGGGCTATACAGAGAACACCCTGGCCACACACAGAGATGTGAATGTTGACCAGGAGCTGCAGGGTTTATACAGTGCACACCCTTGCCACACAGAGATGGTAATGGTGACCAGGAGCTGCTGTGGTTTTTCACAGCACACACTCGCCACACACAGATGGGAATGTTGACCAAGAGCTGCTGGGGTCATACAGAGCACACCCTTGCCACACACAGAGATGGGAATGTTGACCAGGCTCTGCAGGAGTTATAGAGAGCACACCCTGGCCACACACAGAGATGGAAATGGTGACCAGGATCTGCAGAGGTGATACAGAGCACACCCTGGCCACACACAGAGATGGGAATGTTGACCAAGAGCTGCAGGAGTTTTCCGCGCACACCCTGGCCACACACAGTGATGGGAATGCTAACAAGGAGCTGCAGGAATTATACAGTGCCCACCCTGGCCACACACAGAGAAGTGAATGTTGACCAGGAGCTGCAGGGTTTATTCACAGCACACGCTGGCCACACAGATATGGGAATGTTGACCTGGAGCTGCAGGGGTTCTACAGAGCAGACCCTGGCAACACAGAGATGGGAATGTTGACCAGGAGCTGCAGGAGTTATACAGAGCACAGCATGGCCAAAGACAGAGCTGGGAATGTTGACCAGGAGCTGCAGGAGTTATACAGAGCACAGCATGGCCAAACACAGAGCTGGAAATGTTGACCAGGAGCTGCAGGGGTTATGCAGAGCACACCCTGGCAACACAGATATGGGAATGTTGACCAGGAGCTGCAGGGGTTATACAGAGCACACCGTGGTAACACAGAGATGGGAATGCTGACCAGGAGCTGCAGTAATTATACAGAGCACACCCTGGCCACACAGAGATGGGAATGTTGACCAGGAGCTGCAGGAGTTGTACAGAGCACACCCTGGCCACACAGAGATGGAAATGTCGATCAGGAGCTGCAGGGATTATACAGAGCACACCGTGGTCACACTGAGATCGGAATGTTGAGCAGGAGGTGCAGCAGTTATACAGAGCACTCCCTGGCCACACAGAGATGGGAATGTTGACCAGGAGCTGTAGGGGTTATACAGAGCTCACCATGGCCACACAAAAATCGAAATGTTGACCAGACGCTGCAGGGGTTATACAGAGCACACCTTGGCCACACAGAGAGGGGAGTGTTGACCATGATCTGCAGGGATTATTCAGAGCACACCCAGGCCACACAGAGATGGGAATTTTGACCAGGAGCTGCAGGAGTTGTACAGAGCACACCCTGGACACACAGAGATGGGGATGTTGACCAGGAGCTGCAGGGATTATACAGAGCACCAACTGGCCACACAGAGATGGGAATGTTGACCAGGAGCTGCAGGAGTTATACAGAGCACACCGTGGCCATACATAGATGGGAATGTTGACCAGGACTTTCAGGGGCTATACAGAGAACACCCTGGCCACACACAGAGATATGAATGTTGACCAGAAGCTGCAGGGGTTATACAGTGCACACCCTTGCCACACAGAAATGGTAATGGTGACCAGGAGCTGCTGGGGTTTTTCAGAGCACACACTCGCTACACACAGATGGGAATGTTGACCAAGAGCTGCTGGAGTCATACAGAGCACACCTTGGCCACACACAGAGATGGGAATGTTGACCAGGATCTGCAGGAGTTATAGAGAGCACACCCTGGCCACACACAGAGATGGAAATGGTGACCAGGATCTGCAGGGGTGATACAGAGCACACCCTGGCCACACACAGAGATGGGAATGTTGACCAAGAGCTGCAGGAGTTTTCCGCGCACACCCTGGCCACACACAGTGATGGGAATGCTAACAAGGAGCTGCAGGATTTATACAGTGCACACCCTGGCCACACACAGAGAAGTGAATGTTGACCAGGAGCTGCAGGGTTTATTCACAGCACACCCTGGCCTCACAGATATGGGAATGTTGAGCAGGAGCTGCAGGGGTTCTACAGAGCAGACCCTGGCAACATAGAGATGGGAATGTTGACCAGGAGCTGCAGGAGTTATACAGAGCACAGCATGGCCAAACACAGAGCTGGGAATGTTGACCAGGAGCTGCAGGGGTTATGCAGAGCACACCCTGGCAACACAGATATGGGAATGTTGACCAGGAGCTGCAGGGGTTATACAGAGCACATCGTGGTAACACAGAGATGGGAATGCTGACCAGGAGCTGCAGTGGTTATACAGAGCACACCCTGGCCACACAGAGATGGGAATGTTGACCAGGAGCTGCAGGAGCTGTACAGAGCACACCCTGGCCACACAGAGATGGAAATGTCGATCAGGAGCTGCAGGGATTATACAGAGCACACTCTGGCCACACACAGAGATGGGAATGTTGACCAGGTGCTGCAGGGGTTTTCCGAGCACACCCTGGACACACACAGTGATGGGAATGCTAACAACGAGGTGCAGGAATTATATAGTGCACACCCTGGCCACACACAGAGAAGTGAATGTTGACCAGGAGCTGCAGGGATGAGACAGAGCATACCCTGGCCACATACAGAGATGGGATTGTTGACCAGGAGCTGCAGGACCTATACAGAGCACACCCTGGCCACACCGATATGGAAATGTTGACCAGGAGCTGCTGGGGTTGTACAGAGCACACACTGGTCACACACAGAGAAGGGAATGTTGACCAGGAGCTGCAGGGGTTGTACAGAGCACATCCTGGCCACACAGAGATGGGAATGGTGACCAGGAGCTGCAGGGGTTATACAGTGCACAAGCTGGCCACACAGAGATAGAAATGTTGACCAGTAGCTGCAGGGGTTAAACTGAGCTCACCCTGGCCACACAGAGATGGGAATGTTGACCAGGAGCTGCAGGGGTTATACAGAGCACACCATGGCAACACAGAGATGGGATTGTTGACCAGGAGCTGCAGGGGTTATACAGAGCACACCCTGGCCACACAGAGATGGGAGTGTTGACCAGGAGCTGCAGGGATTATTCAGAGCACACCCAGGTCACACAGAATTGGGAATGTTGACCAGGAGCTGCAGGGGTTATACAGAGCACACCGTGTTCACACAGAGATGGGAATGTTGAGCAGGAGGTGCAGCAGTTATACAGAGCACACCCTGGCCACACAGAGATGGGAATGTTGACCAGGAGCTGTAGGGGTTATACAGAGCTCACCATGGCCACACGAAGATGGAAATGTTGACCAGATGCTGCAGGGGTTATACAGAGCACACCTTGGCCCCACAGAGATGGGAATGTTGACCAGGAGCTGCAGGAGTTATTAAGAGCACACCCTGGCCACACCGATATGGGTATGCTGACCAGGAGCTGCAGGGGTTATACAGAGCACAACCTGGCCACACAGAGATGGGAGTGTTGACCAGGAGCTGCAGCGATTATTCAGAGCACACCCAGGCCACACAGACATGGGAATTTTGACCAGGAGCTGCAGGGGCTATACATAGCACACCGTGGTCACACAGAGATGGGATTGTTGAGCAGGAGGTGCAGAAGTTATACAGAGCACACCCTGGCCGCACAGAGATGGGAATGTTGACCAGGAGCTGTCGGGGTTATACAGAGCTCACCATGGCCACACAAAGATGGAAATGTTGACCAGACGCTGCAGGGGTTATACAGAGCACACCTTGGCCACACAGAGATGGGAGTGTTGACCATGAGCTGCAGGGATTATTCAGAGCACACCCAGGCCCCACAGAGATGGGAATGTTGACCAGGAGCTGCAGGAGTTATAAAGAGCACACCCTGGCCACACCGATATGGGAATGTTGACCAGGAGCTGCAGGGGTTATACAGAGCACACCGTGGTAACACAGAGATGGGAATGCTGACAAGGAGCTGCAGGAGTTATAAAGAGCACACCCTGGCCACACCGATATGGGAATGTTGACCAGGAGCTCCAGGGGTTATACAGAGCACACCGTGGTAACGCAGAGATGGGAATGTTGACCAGGAGCTGTAGGGGTTATACAGAGCTCACCCTGGCCTCACAGAGAATGGAATGTTGACCAGGATCTGCAAGAGTTGTTCTGATCACACCCTGGCCACACAGTGATGGAAATGTTGACCAGGAGCTGCAGGGGATATACACAGCACACCCTGGCCACACAGAGATGGGAATGTTGACCAGGAGCTGCAGGAGTTATACAGAGCACACCCTGGCCACACAGAGATGGGAATGTTGAGCAGGAGGTGCAGCAGTTATACAGAGCACACCGTGGCCACACAGAGATGGGAATGTTGACCAGGAGCTGCAGGGGTTATGCAGAGCACACCCTGGCCACACAGAGATGGGAGTTTTGACCATGAGCTGCAGGGATTATTCAGAGCACAGCCAGGCCACACAGAGATGGAAATGTTGACCAGGATCTGCAGGAGTTATAAAGAGCACACTCTGTCCACACAGAGATGGGAATGTTGACCAGGAGCTGCAGGGGTTATACAGTGTACACCCTGGCCACACACAGAGAAGTGAATGTTGACCAGGAGCTGCAGGGTTTATTCACTGCACACCCTGACACACTGAGATGGGAATGTTGACCAGGTGCTGCAGGAGCTATACGGAGCACACCCTGGCCACACAGATATGGGAATGTTGACCAGGAGCTGCAGTGGTTATACAGAGCAGACCCTGGCCACACAGAGATGGGAATGTTGACCAGGAGCTGCAGGAGTTATACAGAGCACAGCATGGCCAAACACAGAGATGGGAATGTTGACCTGGAGCTGCTGGGGTTATTCAGAGCACACACTGGCCTCACAGAGATGGGAATGGTGACCAGGAGCTGCTGGGGTTATACAGAGCAAACCCTGGCCACACACAGAGATGGGAATGTAGACCAGGAGCTGCAGGGGTGGTACAGAGCTCACCCTGGCCACACAGAGATGGGAATGGTGACCAGTAGCTGCTAGGGTTATACAGAGCACACCCTGGCCACACACAGATGGGAATGTTGACGAGGAGCTGCAGGGGTTATACCGAGCAGACCCTGGCCACACAGAGATGGGAATGTTGACCAGGAGTTGCAGGAGTTATACAGAGCACAGCATGAACAAACACAGAGATGGGAATGTTGACCAGGAGCTGCAGGGGTTATACAGAGCACACCCTGGCCAAACAGAGATGGGAATGTTAACCAGGAGCTGCACGGGTATACAGAGCACACTCTGGCCACACGGAGATGGGAGTGCTGACCAGGAACTGCAGGGATTATACAGAGCACACCCTGGCCACACAGTGATGGGATTGTTGACCAGGAGCTGCAGGAATTATACAGAGCACATCCTGGCCACACAGATATGGCAATGTTGACCAGGAGCTGCTGGGGTTCTACAGAGCACACCCTGGCCACACACAGAGAAGGGAATGTTGACCAGGAGCTACAGGGGTTATTCAGAGCACACCCTGGCCACGCAGAGATGGGAATGTTGACCAGGAGCTGAAACGATCATACAGAGCACAACATGGCAACACAGAGATGGGAATGTTGAGCAGGAGCTGCAGGAGTTATACGTAGCACATCCTGGCCACACAGATATTGAAATGTTGACCAGGTGCTGCAGGGGTTATACAGAGCACACCCTAGTCACACAGAGATGGGAATGTTGACCAGGAGCTGTAGGGGTTAATCTAGAACCCACCATGGCCACACAGAGATGGAAATGTTGACCAGGAGCTGCAGGGGTTATACGGAGCACACTCTGGCTACACTGAGATGGGAGTGTTGACCAGGAGCTGCAGGGATTATTCAGAGCACACCCAGGCCACACAGAGATGGGAATGATGACCAGGAGCTGCTGGGGTTATTCAGAGCACACATTGGCCACACAGAGATGGGAGTGGTGACCAGGAGCTGCTGGAGTTATACAAAGCAAACCCTGGCCACACACAGAGATGGGAATGTAGACCAGGAGCTGCAGGGGTGGTACAGAGCACACCCTGGCCACACAGAGATGGGAATGGTGACCAGTAGCTGCTGGGGTTATACAGAGCACACCCTGGCCACACAGAGATGGGAATGTTGACCAGGAGTTGCAGGAGTTATTGATACAGAGCACAGCATGGCCAAACACAGACATGGGAATGTTGACCAGGAGCTGCAGGGGTTATACAGAGCACACCCTGGCCACACAGTGATGGGAATGATAACCAAGAGATGCAGGGGATTTACAGAGCACACCCTGGCCACACGGAGATGTGAGTGCTGATCAGGAACTGCATGGATTATACAGAGCACACCCTGGCTACACAGAGATGGGATTGTTGACCAGGAGCTGCAGGACTTATACAGAGTACATCCTGGCCACACAGATATGGCAATGTTGACCAGGAGTTGCAGTGGTTATACAGAGCACACCCTGACCTCACAGATATGGGAATATTGACCAGGAGCTGCAGGGGTTATAAAGAGCACACCGTGGTCACACAGAGATGGAAATGTTGAGCAGGAGCTGCAGGGGTTATTCAGAGCACACGCTGGCCACGCAGAGATGGGAATGTTGACCAGGAGCTGCAGCGATCATACAGAGCACAACATGGCAACACAGAGATGGGAATGGTGACCAGGAGCTGCTGGGGTTATACAGAGCAAACCCTGGCCACACACAGAGATGGGAATGTAGACCATGAGCTGCAGGGGTGGTGCAGAGCTCACCCAGGCCACACAGAGATGGGAATGGTGACCAGTAGCTGCTAGGGTTATACAGAGCACACCCTGGCCACACACAGATGGGAATGTTGACGAGGAGCTGCAGGGGTTATACCGAGCAGACCCTGGCCACACAGAGATGGGAATGTTGACCAGGAGTTGCAGGAGTTATACAGAGCACAGCATGAACAAACACAGAGATGGGAATGTTGACCAGGAGCTGCAGGGGTTATACAGAGCACACCCTGGCCACACAGAGATGGGAATGTTAACCAGGAGCTGCAAGGGTATACAGAGCACACCCTGGCCACACGGAGATGGGAGTGCTGACCAGGAACTGCAGGGATTATACAGAGCACACCCTGGCCACACAGAGATGGGATTGTTGACCAGGAGCTGCAGGAATTATACAGAGCACATCCTGGCCACACAGATATGGCAATGTTGACCAGGAGCTGCTGGGGTTCTACAGAGCACACCCTGGCCACACACAGAGAAGGGAATGTTGACCAGGAGCTACAGGTGTTATTCAGAGCACACCCTGGCCACGCAGAGATGGGAATGTTGACCAGGAGCTGAAACGATCATACAGAGCATAACATGGCAACACAGAGATGGGAATGTTGAGCAGGAGCTGCTTGAGTTATACGTAGCACACCCTGGCGACACAGATATTGAAATGTTGACCAGGTGCTGCAGGGGTTATACAGAGCACACCCTAGCAACACAGAGATGGGAATGTTGACCAGGAGCTGTAGGGGTTAATCTAGAACCCACCATGGCCACACAGAGATGGAAATGTTGACCAGGAGCTGCAGGGGTTATACAGAGCACACTCTGGCCACACTGAGATGGGAGTGTTGACCAGGAGCTGCAGGGATTATTCAGAGCACACCCAGGCCACACAGAGATGGGAATGATGACCAGGAGCTGCTGGGGTTATTCAGAGCACACATTGGCCACACAGAGATGGGAGTGGTGACCAGGAGCTGCTGGGGTTATACAGAGCATACCCAGGCCACACAGAGATGGGAATGTTGACCAGGAGCTGCAGGAGTTATAAAGATCACACCCTGGCCACACCGATATGGGAATGTTGTCCAGGAGCTGCAGGGGTTATACAGAGCACACCCTGGCCACACAGATATGGGAGTGTTGACCAGGAGCTGCAGGGATTATTCAGAGCACACCCAGGCCACACAGACATGGGAATTTTGACCAGGATCTGCAGGAGTTATACAGAGCACACCCTGGCCACACAGAATTGGGAATGTTGACCAGGAGCTGCAGGGGCTATACAGAGCACACCGTGGTCAGACAGAGATGGGATTGTTGAGCAGGCGGTGCAGCAGTTATACAGAGCACACCCTGGCCACACAGAGATGGGAATGTTGACCAGTACTGCTGATGTTATTCAGAGCACACATGGACACACAGAGATGGGAATGGTGACCAGGAGCTGCTGGGGTTATACAGAGCAAACCCTGGCCACACACAGAGATGGGAATGTAGACCAGGAGCTTCAGGGGTGGTACAGAGCACACGCTGGCCACACAGAGATGGGAATGGTGACCAGTAGCTGCTGGGGTTATACAGAGCACACCCTGGCCACACACAGATGGGAATGTTGACCAGGAGCTTCAGGGGTTATACAGAGCCGACCCTGGCCACACAGAGATAGGACTGTTGACCAGGAGTTATACAGAGCACAGCATGGCCAAACACAGAGATGGGAATGTTGACCAGGAGCTGCAGGGGTTAGACAGAGCACACCTTGGCCACACAGAGATGGGAATGTTAACCAGGAGCTGCAGGGGGTATACAGAGCACACCCTGGCCACACAGATATGGCAATGTTGACCAGGAGCTGCTGGGGTTCTACAGAGCACACCCTGGCCACACACAGAGAAGGGAATGTTGACCAGGACCTGCAGGGGTTATTCAGAGCACACCCTGGCCACGCAGAGATGGGAATGTTGACCAGGATCTGCAGCGATCATACAGAGCACAACATGGCAACACAGAGATGGGAATGTTGAGCAGGAGCTTCAGGAGTTATACGGTGCACACCCTGGCCACACAGATATTGAAATGTTGACCAGGTGCTGCAGGGGTTATACAGAGCACACCCTGGCCACACAGAGATGGGAATGTTGACCAGGAGCTGTAGGGGTTAATCTAGAACCCACCATGGCCACACAGAGATGGAAATGTTGACCAGGAGCTGCAGGGGTTATACAGAGCACACTCTGGCCACACTGAGATGGGAGTGTTGACCAGGAGCTGCAGGGATTATTCAGAGCACAGCCAGGCCACATAGAGATGGGAATGTTGACCAGGAGCTGCTGGGGTTATTCAGAGCACACACTGGCCACACAGAGATGGGAATGGTGACCAGGAGCTGCTGGGGTTATACAGAGCAAACCCTGGCCGCACACAGAGATGGGAATGTAGACCAGGAGCTGCAGGGGTGGTACAGAGCACAACCTGGCCACACAGAGATGGGAATGGTGACCAGTAGCTGCTGGGGTTATACAGAGCACACCCTGGCCAGACACAGATGGGAATGTTGACCAGGAGCTGCAGGGGTTATGCAGAGCAGAACCTGGCCACAGAGAAATGGGAATGTTGACCAGGAGTTGCAGGAGTTATTTATACAGAGCACAGCATGGCCAAACACAGAGATGGGAATGGTGACCAGGAGCTGCAGGGGTTATACAGAGCACACCCTGGCCACACAGTGATGGGAATGTTAACCAGGAGCTGCAGGGGATTTACAGAGCACACCCTGGCCACACGGAGATGGGAGTGCTGACCAGGAAGTGCAGGGATTATACAGAGCACACCCTGGCCACACAGAGATGGGATTGTTGACCAGGAGCTGCAGGGGTTATGCAGAGCAGAACCTGGCCACAGAGAAATGGGAATGTTGACCAGGAGTTGCAGGAGTTATTTATACAGAGCACATCCTGGCCACACAGATATGGCAATGTTGACCAGGAGTTGCAGTGGTTATACAGAGCACACCCTGACCTCACAGATATGGGAATAGTGACCAGGAGCTGCAGGGGTTATACAGAGCACACCGTGGTTACACAGAGATGGAAATGTGGAGCAGGAGCTGCAGGGGTTATTCAGAGCACACCCTGGCCACGCAGAGATGGGAATGTTGACCAGGAGCTGCAGCGATCATACAGAGCACAACATGGCAACACAGAGATGGGAATGTTGAGCAGGAGCTGCAGGAGTTATACGGAGCACACCCTGGCCACACAGATATTGAAATGTTGACCAGGAGCTGCAGGGGTTATACAGAGCACACCCTGGCCACACAGCAATGGGAGTGTTGACCAGGAGCTGTAGGGGTTAATCTAGAACTCACCATGGCCACACAGAGATGGAAATGTTGACCATGAGCTGCAGGGGTTATACAGAGCACACACTGGCCACACTGAGATGGGAGTGTTCACCAGGAGCTGCAGGGATTATTCAGAGCACACCCGGGCCACACAGAGATGGGAATGTTGACCAGGAGCTGCTGGGGTGTTTCAGAGCACACACTGGCCACACAGAGATGGGAATGGTGACCAGGAGCTGCTGGGGTTATACAGAGCAAACCCTGGCCACACACAGTGATGGGAATGTAGACCAGGAGCTGCAGGGGTGGTACAGAGCACACCCTGGCCACACAGAGATGGGAATGGTGACCAGTAGCTGCAGGGGTTATACAGAGCAGTCCCTGGCCGCACAGAGATGGGAATGTTGACCAGGAGTTGCAGGAGATATACAGAGCACAGCATGGCCAAACACAGAAATGGGAATGTTGACCAGGAGCTGCAGGGGTTATACAGAGCACACCCTGGCCACACAGAGATGGGAATGTTGACCAGGAGCTGTAGGGGTTAATCTAGAACCCACCATGGCCACACAGAGATGGAAATGTTGACCAGGAGTTGCAGTGGTTATACAGAGCACACCCTGACCTCACAGATATGGGAATAGTGACCAGGAGCTGCAGGGGTTATACAGAGCACACCGTGGTTACACAGAGATGGAAATGTGGAGCAGGAGCTGCAGGGGTTATTCAGAGCACACCCTGGCCACGCAGAGATGGGAATGTTGACCAGGAGCTGCAGCGATCATACAGAGCACAACATGGCAACACAGAGATGGGAATGTTGAGCAGGAGCTGCAGGAGTTATACGGAGCACACCCTGGCCACACAGATATTGAAATGTTGACCAGGAGCTGCAGGGGTTATACAGAGCACACCCTGGCCACACAGCAATGGGAGTGTTGACCAGGAGCTGTAGGGGTTAATCTAGAACTCACCATGGCCACACAGAGATGGAAATGTTGACCATGAGCTGCAGGGGTTATACAGAGCACACACTGGCCACACTGAGATGGGAGTGTTCACCAGGAGCTGCAGGGATTATTCAGAGCACACCCGGGCCACACAGAGATGGGAATGTTGACCAGGAGCTGCTGGGGTGTTTCAGAGCACACACTGGCCACACAGAGATGGGAATGGTGACCAGGAGCTGCTGGGGTTATACAGAGCAAACCCTGGCCACACACAGTGATGGGAATGTAGACCAGGAGCTGCAGGGGTGGTACAGAGCACACCCTGGCCACACAGAGATGGGAATGGTGACCAGTAGCTGCAGGGGTTATACAGAGCAGTCCCTGGCCGCACAGAGATGGGAATGTTGACCAGGAGTTGCAGGAGATATACAGAGCACAGCATGGCCAAACACAGAAATGGGAATGTTGACCAGGAGCTGCAGGGGTTATACAGAGCACACCCTGGCCACACAGAGATGGGAATGTTGACCAGGAGCTGTAGGGGTTAATCTAGAACCCACCATGGCCACACAGAGATGGAAATGTTGACCAGGAGCTGCAGGGGTTATACAGAGCACACTCTGGCCACACTGAGATGGGAGTGTTGACCAGGAGCTGCAGGGATTATTCAGAGCACACCCAGGCCACACAGAGATGGGAATGATGACCAGGAGCTGCTGGGGTTATTCAGAGCACACATTGGCCACACAGAGATGGGAGTGGTGACCAGGAGCTGCTGGGGTTATACAGAGCATACCCAGGCCACACAGAGATGGGAATGTTGACCAGGATCTGCAGGAGTTATAAAGATCACACCCTGGCCACACCGATATGGGAATGTTGTCCAGGAGCTGCAGGGGTTATACAGAGCACACCCTGGCCACACAGAGATGGGAATGTTGACCAGGAGCTGTAGGGGTTAATCTAGAACCCACCATGGCCACACAGAGATGGAAATGTTGACCAGGAGTTGCAGTGGTTATACAGAGCACACCCTGACCTCACAGATATGGGAATAGTGACCAGGAGCTGCAGGGGTTATACAGAGCACACCGTGGTTACACAGAGATGGAAATGTGGAGCAGGAGCTGCAGGGGTTATTCAGAGCACACCCTGGCCACGCAGAGATGGGAATGTTGACCAGGAGCTGCAGCGATCATACAGAGCACAACATGGCAACACAGAGATGGGAATGTTGAGCAGGAGCTGCAGGAGTTATACGGAGCACACCCTGGCCACACAGATATTGAAATGTTGACCAGGAGCTGCAGGGGTTATACAGAGCACACCCTGGCCACACAGCAATGGGAGTGTTGACCAGGAGCTGTAGGGGTTAATCTAGAACTCACCATGGCCACACAGAGATGGAAATGTTGACCATGAGCTGCAGGGGTTATACAGAGCACACACTGGCCACACTGAGATGGGAGTGTTCACCAGGAGCTGCAGGGATTATTCAGAGCACACCCGGGCCACACAGAGATGGGAATGTTGACCAGGAGCTGCTGGGGTGTTTCAGAGCACACACTGGCCACACAGAGATGGGAATGGTGACCAGGAGCTGCTGGGGTTATACAGAGCAAACCCTGGCCACACACAGTGATGGGAATGTAGACCAGGAGCTGCAGGGGTGGTACAGAGCACACCCTGGCCACACAGAGATGGGAATGGTGACCAGTAGCTGCAGGGGTTATACAGAGCAGTCCCTGGCCGCACAGAGATGGGAATGTTGACCAGGAGTTGCAGGAGATATACAGAGCACAGCATGGCCAAACACAGAAATGGGAATGTTGACCAGGAGCTGCAGGGGTTATACAGAGCACACCCTGGCCACACAGAGATGGGAATGTTGACCAGGAGCTGTAGGGGTTAATCTAGAACCCACCATGGCCACACAGAGATGGAAATGTTGACCAGGAGCTGCAGGGGTTATACAGAGCACACTCTGGCCACACTGAGATGGGAGTGTTGACCAGGAGCTGCAGGGATTATTCAGAGCACACCCAGGCCACACAGAGATGGGAATGATGACCAGGAGCTGCTGGGGTTATTCAGAGCACACATTGGCCACACAGAGATGGGAGTGGTGACCAGGAGCTGCTGGGGTTATACAGAGCATACCCAGGCCACACAGAGATGGGAATGTTGACCAGGATCTGCAGGAGTTATAAAGATCACACCCTGGCCACACCGATATGGGAATGTTGTCCAGGAGCTGCAGGGGTTATACAGAGCACACCCTGGCCACACAGATATGGGAGTGTTGACCAGGAGCTGCAGGGATTATTCAGAGCACACCCAGGCCACACAGACATGGGAATTTTGACCAGGAGCTGCAGGAGTTATACAGAGCACACCCTGGCCACACAGAATTGGGAATGTTGACCAGGAGCTGCAGGGGCTATACAGAGCCACAGAGATGGGAATGGTGACCAGGAGCTGCAGGGGTTTTACAGAGCACACCCTGGCCACACAGTGATGGGAATGTTAACCAGGAGCTGCAGGGGATTTACAGAGCACACCCTGGCCACACGGAGATGGGAGTGCTGACCAGGAAGTGCAGGGATTATACAGAGCACACCCTGGCCACACAGAGATGGGATTGTTGACCAGGAGCTGCAGGACTTATACAGAGCACATCCTGGCCACACAGATATGGCAATGTTGACCAGGAGTTGCAGTGGTTATACAGAGCACACCCTGACCTCACAGATATGGGAATAGTGACCAGGAGCTGCAGGGGTTATACAGAGCACACCGTGGTCACACAGAGATGGAAATGTGGAGCAGGAGCTGCAGGGGTTATTCAGAGCACACCCTGGCCACGCAGAGATGGGAATGTTGACCAGGAGCTGCAGCGATCATACAGAGCACAACATGGCAACACAGAGATGGGAATGTTGAGCAGGAGCTGCAGGAGTTATACGGAGCACACCCTGGCCACACAGATATTGAAATGTTGACCAGGAGCTGCAGGGGTTATACAGAGCACACCCTGGCCACACAGCAATGGGAGTGTTGACCAGGAGCTGTAGGGGTTAATCTAGAACTCACCATGGCCACACAGAGATGGAAATGTTGACCAGGAGCTGCAGGGCTTATACAGAGCACACAGTGGTCACACAGAGATGGAAATGTTGAGCAGGAGCTGCAGGGGCTATTCAGAGCACACCCTGGCCACGTACAGATGGGAATGTTGACCAGGAGCTGCAGCGATCATACAGAGCACAACATGGCTACACAGAGATGGGAATGTTGAGCAGGAGCTGCAGGAGTTATACGGAGCACACCCTGGCCACACAGATATTGAAATGTTGACCAGGAGCTGCAGGGGTTATACAGAGCACACCCTGGCCACACAGCAATGGGAGTGTTGACCAGGAGCTGTAGGGGTTAATCTAGAACTCACCATGGCCACACAGAGATGGAAATTTTGACCATGAGCTGCAGGGGTTATACAGAGCACACACTGGCCACACTGAGATGGGAGTGTTCACCAGGAGCTGCAGGGATTATTCAGAGCACACCCGGGCCACACAGAGATGGGAATGTTGACCAGGAGCTGCTGGGGTGTTTCAGAGCACACACTGGCCACACAGAGATGGGAATGGTGACCAGGAGCTGCTGGGGTTATACAGAGCAAACCCTGGCCACACACAGTGATGGGAATGTAGACCAGGAGCTGCAGGGGTGGTACAGAGCACACCCTGGCCACACAGAGATGGGAATGGTGACCAGTAGCTGCAGGGGTTATACAGAGCAGTCCCTGGCCGCACAGAGATGGGAATGTTGACCAGGAGTTGCAGGAGATATACAGAGCACAGCATGGCCAAACACAGAAATGGGAATGTTGACCAGGAGCTGCAGGGGTTATACAGAGCACACCCTGGCCACACGGAGATGGGAATGTTAACCAGGAGCAGCAGGGGATATAGAGAGCACACCCTGGCCACACGGAGATGGGAGTGCTGACCAGGAACTGCAGGACTTATACAGAGCACATCCTGGCCACAGAGATATGGCAATGTTGACCAGGAGCTGCTGGGGTTCGACAGAGCACACCCTGGCCACACACAGAGAAGGGAATGTTGAACAGGAGCTGCAGGGGCTATACAGAGCGCACCCTGGCCACGCAGAGATGGGAATGTTGACCAGGAGCTGCAGCGGTCATACAGAGCACACCATGGCAATACCGAGATGGGATTGTTGACGAGGAGCTGCAGGGGTTATACAGATCACACCGTGGCCACACAGAGATGGGAGTGTTGACCAGAAGCTGCAGGGATTATTCAGAGCACACCAGGCCACACAGAGATGGGAATTTTGACCAGGAGCTGCAGGTGTTATACAGAGCACACCCTGGCATCACAGATATGGGAATAATGACCAGGAGCTGCAGGGCTTATACAGAGCACACAGTGGTCACACAGAGATGGAAATGTTGAGCAGGAGCTGCAGGGGCTATTCAGAGCACACCCTGGCCACGTACAGATGGGAATGTTGACCAGGAGCTGCAGCGATCATACAGAGCACAACATGGCTACACAGAGATGGGAATGTTGAGCAAGAGCTGCAGGAGTTATACGGAGCACACCCTGGCCACACAGATATTGAAATGTTGACCAGGAGCTGCAGGGGTTATACAGAGCACACCCTGGCCACACAGAGATGGGAATGTTGACCAGGAGCTGTAAGGGTTAATCTAGAACTCACCATGCCCACACAGAGATGGAAATGTTGACCAGGAGCTGCAGGGGTTATACAGAGCACACCCTGGCCACACAGAGATGGGAATGTTAACCAGGATCTGCAGGGGATTTACAGAGCACACCCTGGCCACACGGAGATGGGAGTGCTGACCAGGAACTACAGGGATTATACAGAGCACACCGTGGCCACACAGAGATGGGATTGTTGACCAGGAGCTGCAGGACTTATACAGAGCACATCCTGGCCACACAGATATGGCAATGTTGACCAGGAGTTGCAGGGGTTATACAGAGCACACCCTGGCCTCACAGATATGGGAATAATGACCAGGAGCTGCAGGGCTTATACAGAGCACACAGTGGTCACACAGAGATGGAAATGTTGAGCAGGAGCTGCAGGGGCTATTCAGAGCACACCCTGGCCACGTACAGATGGGAATGTTGACCAGGAGCTGCAGCGATCATACAGAGCACAACATGGCAACACAGAGATGGGAATGTTGAGCAGGAGCTGCAGGAGTTATACGGAGCACACCCTGGCCACACAGATATTGAAATGTTGACCAGGAGCTGCAGGGGTTATACAGAGCACACCCTGGCCACACAGAGATGGGAATGTTGACCAGGAGCTGTAAGGGTTAATCTAGAACTCACCATGGCCACACAGAGATGGAAATGTTGACCAGGAGCTGCAGGGGTTATACAGAGCACACGCTGGCCACACAGAGATGGGAATGTTAACCAGGATCTGCAGGGGATTTACAGAGCACACCCTGGCCACACGGAGATGGGAGTGCTGACCAGGAACTACAGGGATTATACAGCGCACACCGTGGCCACACAGAGATGGGATTGTTGACCAGGAGCTGCAGGAATTATACAGAGCACATCCTGGCCACACAGATATGGCAATGTTGACCAGGAGTTGCAGGGGTTATACAGAGCACACCCTGGCCTCACAGATATGGGAATATTGAACAGGGGCTGCAGGGGTTATACAGAGCACACCGTGGTCACACAGAGATGGAAATGTTGAGCAGGAGCTGCAGGGGTTATTCAGAGCACACCCTGGTCACGCAGAGATGGGAATGTTGACCAGGAGCTGCAGGGGATTTTCAGAGCACACCCTGGCCACACGGAGGTGGGAGTGCTGACCAGGAACTGCAGGGATTATACAGAGCACACCCTGGCCACACAGAGATGGGATTGTTGACCTGGAGTTGCAGTGGTTATACAGAGCACACCCTGACCTCACAGATATGGGAATATTGACCAGGAGCTGCAGGGGTTATACAGAGCACACCGTGGTCACACAGAGATGGAAATGTTGAGCAGGAGCTGCAGGAGTTATTCAGAGCACACCCTGGCCACGCAGAGATGGGAATGATGACCAGGAGCTGCAGCGATCATACAGAGCACAACATGGCAACACAGAGATGGGAATGTTGAGCAGGAGCTGCAGGAGTTATACGGAGCACACCCTGGCCACACAGATATTGAAATGTTGACCAGGAGCTGCAGGGGTTATACAGAGCACACCCTGGCCACACAGAGATGGGAATGTTGACCAGGAGCTAGAGGGGTTAATCTAGAACTCACCATGGTCACACAGAGATGGAAAAATTGACCAGGAGCTGCAGGGGTTATACAGAGAACACCCTGGCCACACTGAGATGGGAGTGTTGACCAGGAGCTGCAGGGGTTATACAGATCACACCCTGGCCACACAGAGATGGGAATGTTGACCAGGAGCTGTAGGGGTTAATCTAGAACTCACCATGGACACACAGAGATGGAAATGTTGACCAGGAGCTGCAGGGGTGAGACAGAGCACACCCTGGCCACACTGAGATGGGAGTGTTGACTAGGAGCTGCAGGGATTATTCAGAGCACACCCAGGCCACACAGAGATGGGAATGTTGACCAGGAGCTGCTGGGGTTATTCAGAGCACACACTGGCCACACAGAGATGGGAATGGTGACCAGGAGCTGCTGGGGTTATACAGAGCAAACCCTGGCCACACACAAAGATGGGAATGTCGACCAGGAGCTGCAGGGGTGGTACAGAGCACACCCTGGCCACACAGAGATGGGAATGGTGACCAGTAGCTGCTGGGGTTATACAGAGCACAGCCTGGCCACACACAGATGGGAATGTGGACCAGGAGCTGCAGGGGTTATACAGAGCAGACCCTGGCCACACTGAGATGGGATTGTTGACCAGGAGCTGCAGGACTTATACAGAGCACATCCTGGCCACACAGATATTGCAATGTTGACCAGGAGCTGCAGGGGTTCTACAGAGCACACCCTGGCCACGCAGAGATGGGAATGTTGACCAGGAGCTGCAGGGGTTATACAGAGCACACACTGGCCACGCAGAGATGGGAATGTTGACCAGGAGCTGCAGCGGTCATTCAGAGCACACCATGGCAACACAGAGATGGGATTGTTGACGAGGAGCTGCAGGGGTTATACAGAGCACACCGTGGCCACACAGAGATGGGAGTGTTGACCAGGAGCTGCATGAGTTATACAGTGCACACCCTGGCCACACAGAGATTGAAATGTTGTCCAGGAGCTTCGGGGGTTATACAGAGCACACCCTGACCACACACAGATGGGAATGTTGACCAGAAGCTGCAGGGATTAAACGGTGCACACCCTGGCCACACAGAGATGTGAATGTTGTCCAGGAGCTGCAAGGTCTATACAGAGCACACCCTGGCCACACACAGAGATGGGAATGATGACCAGGAGCTGCTGGGGTGAGACAGAGCACACCCTGGCCACACAGAGATGGCAATCTTGACCAGGAGATGCAGGATTTTATAGAGCACACCCTGTCCACACAGAGAGATGGCTATGTTGACCAGGAGCTGCTGGGGTTATACAGAGCACACGATGGCCATAATGAGAGATGGAAATGTTGACCAGGAGCTGCTGGGGTTATACAGAGCAGACCCTGGCCACACAGAGATGGGAATGTTGACCAGGAGCTTCAGGAGATATAAATAGCACCGCATGGCCAAACACAGAGATGGGAATGTTGACCAGGAACTGCAGCAGTTATACAGAGCACATCCTGGCCACACAGAGATGTGAATGTTGACCAGGAACTGCAGCAGTTATACATAGCACAACCTGGCAACACAGAGATGGGAATGTTGACCAGGAGCTTCAGTAATTATACAGAGCACACCCTGGCCACACAGAGGTGGGGATGATAACAAGGAGCTGCAGGGGTTATACAGAGCACACCATGTCCACGGGGAGATTGGAATGATCACCAAGAGCTGCTGGGGTTATTCAGGGCACACTCTGGCCACACAGAGATGGGAATCTTGACCGGGAGCTGCAGGAGTTATACAGAGCACACTCTGGCCACACAGAGAGATGGGAATGTTGACCAGGAGTTGCTGTGGTATACAGAGCACACACTGGCCACACAGCGATGGCAATGTTGATCAGGAGCTTCAGGAGAAATACAGAGCACAGCATGGCCAAACACAGAGATGGGTTTGTTGACCAGGAGCTGCAGGGGTTATACTAAGCACACCCTGACCAAACAGAGATGGGAATGTTGATCAGGACCTTCAGGGGTTATACAGAGCACACCCTGACCACACACAGAGATGGGAATGTTGACAAGGAGCTGCAGGAATTATAAAGTGCACACCCTGGCCACACACAGATGGGAATGTTAACCAGGATCAGCAGGAGTTATACAGAGCACACCCTCGCCACACAGATATGGGAATGCTGACCAGGAGCTGCAGGGGTTATACAGAGCACACCGTGGTCACACAGAGATGGGAATGTTGAGCAGAAGCTGCAGGAGTTATACAGAGCACACACTGGACACACAGCGATGGGAATGTTGTCCAGGAGCTTCATGGGTTATACAGAGCACATTCTGGCCACACACAGAGATGGGAATGTTGACCAGGAGCTGCAGGGATTATACAGAGCAGACCCTGGCCACACAGAGATGGGGATGTTGACCAGGAGCTGCAGGAGTTATGCAGAGCACAGCATGCCCAAACGCAGAGACGGGAATGTTGAGCAGGAGCTTCAGGCGTTCTACGGAGCACACCCTGGCCACACAAATATTGAAATGTTGACCAGGAGCTGCAGGGGTTATACAGATCACACCCTGGCCACACAGAGATGGGAATGTTAACCAGGAGCTGTAGGGGTTAATCTAGAACTCACCATGGACACACAGAGATGGAAATGTTGACCAGGAGCTGCAGGGGTGAGACAGAGCACACCCTGGCGACACTGAGATGGGAGTGTTGACTAGGAGCTGCAGGAATTATTCAGAGCACACCCAGGCCACACAGAGATGGGAATGTTGACCAGGAGCTGCTGGGGTTTTTCAGAGCACACACTGGCCACACAGAGATGGGAATAGTGACCAGGAGCTGCTGGGGTTATACAGAGCAAACCCTGGCCACACACAAAGATGGGAATGTAGACCAGGAGCTGCAGGGGTGGTACAGAGCACACCCTGGCCACACAGAGATGGGAATGGTGACCAGTAGCTGCTGGGGTTATACAGAGCACACCCTGGCCACACACAGATGGGAATGTGGACCAGGAGCTGCAGGGGTTATACAGAGCAGACCCTGGCCACACAGAGATGGGATTATTGACCAGGAGTTGCAGGACTTATACAGAGCACACACTGGCCACGCAGAGATGGGAATGTTGACCAGGAGCTGCAGCGGTCATTCAGAGCACACCATGGCAACACAGAGATGGGATTGTTGACGAGGAGCTGCAGGGGTTATACAGAGCACACCGTGGCCACACAGAGATGGGAGTGTTGACCAGGAGCTGCATGAGTTATACAGTGCACACCCTGGCCACACAGAGATTGAAATGTTGTCCAGGAGCTTCGGGGGTTATACTGAGCACACCCTGACCACACACAGATGGGAATGTTGACCAGAAGCTGCAGGGATTAAACGGTGCACACCCTGGCCACACAGAGATGTGAATGTTGTCCAGGAGCTGCAAGGTCTATCCAGAGCACACCCTGGCCACACACAGAGATGGGAATGATGACCAGGAGCTGCTGGGGTGAGACAGAGCACACCCTGGCCACACAGAGATGGGAATCTTGACCAGGAGATGCAGGATTTTATAGAGCACACCCTGTCCACACAGAGAGATGGCTATGTTGACCAGGAGCTGCTGGGGTTATACAGAGCACACGATGGCCATACAGAGAGATGGAAATGTTGACCAGGAGCTGCTGGGGTTATACAGAGCAGACCCTGGCCACACAGAGATGGGAATGTTGACCAGGCGCTTCAGGAGATATACATAGCACCGCATGGCCAAACACAGAGATGGGAATGTTGACCAGGAACTGCAGCAGTTATACAGAGCACATCCTGGCCACACAGAGATGTGAATGTTGACCAGGAACTGCAGCAGTTATACATAGCACAACCTGGCAACACAGAGATGGGAATGTTGACCAGGAGCTTCAGTAATTATACAGAGCACACCCTGGCCACACAGAGGTGGGAATGATAAGAAGGAGCTTCAGGGGTTATACAGAGCACACCATTTTCAAGGTGGAGATAGGAATGATCACCAAGAGCTGCTGGGGTTATTCAGGGCACACTCTGGCCACACAGAGAGATGGGAATGTTGACCAGTAGTTGCTGTGGTATACAGAGCACAAACTGGCCACACAGCGATGGCAATGTTGACCAGGAGCTTCAGGAGAAATACAGAGCACAGCATGGCCAAACACAGAGATGGGTTTGTTGACCAGGAGCTGCAGGGGTTATACTGAGCACACCCTGACCAAACAGAGATGGGAATGTTGATCAGGATCTTCAGGGGTTATACAGAGCACACCCTGGCCACACACAGAGATGGGAATGTTGACCAGCAGCTGCAGGGCTTATACATTGCACACCCTGGCCACACAAAGAGGTGAATGTTGACCAGGAGCTGCAGGCTTTATTCAGAGCACACCCTGGACGCACAGCGATGGAAATGTTGACCAGGTGCTGCAGGAGTTATAGAAAGCACACAGTGGCCATACATAGATTGGAATGTTGACCAAGACTTTCATGGGTTATACAGAGCACACCCTGTACACAGACAGAGATGTGAATGTTGACCAGGAACTGCAGGGTTTATACAGTGCACACCCTGGTCACACAGAGATGGGAATGGTGACCAGGAGCTGCTGGGGTTATTCAGAGCACACACTGGCCACGCAGAGATGGGAATGTTGACCAGGACCTTCAGTGGTTATACAGAGCACACCCTGGCCACACACAGAGATGGGAATGTTGACCAGGAGTTGCAGGGGTTATACATTGCACACCCTGGCCACACAGAGATGGGAAAGGTGACCAGGAGCTGCTGGGGTTGTACAGAGCACACCCTGGCCACACACAGATGGGAATGTAGACCCGGAGCTGCTGGGGTCTTACAGAGGACACCCTGGCCACACAGAGAAATGGGAATGTTGACCAGGAGCTGCAGGAGTTATGCAGAGCACCCCCTGGCCACACACAGAGATGGGAATGTTGACAAGGAGCTGCAGGAATTATAAAGTGCACACACTGGCCACACACAGTTGGGAATGTTAACCAGGATCTGCAGGAGTTATACAGAGCACACCCTCGCCACACAGATATGGGAATGCTGACCAGGAGCTGCAGGGGTTATACAGAGCACACCGTGGTCACACAGAGATGGGAATGTTGAGCAGGAGCTGCAGGAGTTATGCAGAGCACAGCATGCCCAAACGCAGAGATGGGAATGTTGACCAGGAGCTGCAGGAGTTATAGAAAGCACACCGTGGCCATACGTAGAATGGAATGTTGAACAGGACTTTCAGGGGTTATACAGAGCGCTCCCTGGCCACAGACAGAGGTGTGAATGTTGACCAGGAAATTCAGGGGTTATACAGTGCACACCCTGGCCACACAGAGAGTGGAATGGTGACCAGGAGCTGCTGGGGTTATTCAGAGCACACACTGGCCACGCAGAGATGGGAATGGTGACCAGGAGCTGCTGGGGTTATACAGAGCACACCCTGGCCACACACAGAGATGGGAATGTTGACCAGGAGCTGCAGGGATGATACAGAGCACACCCTGGCCACACATAGATTGGAATGGTGACCAGGAGCTGCTGGGGTTATACAGAGCACACCCTGGCCACACACAGATGCAAATGTTGACCAGGAGCTGCTGGGGTCATACATAGCACATCATGGCCATGCACAGAGATGGGAATGTTGACCAGGAGCTGCAGAGTTATACAGAGCACACCCTGGCCACACACAGTGATGGGAATGCGAACAAGGAGCTGCAGGAATTATACAGTGCACACCCTGGCAACACACAGAGAAGTGAATGTTGACCAGGAGCTGCAGAGTTTATTCAGAGCACACCCTGGCCACAATGAGATGGGATTGTTGACCAGGTGCTGCAGGAGTTAATCAGAGCACACCCTGGCCACATACAGAGATGGGAATGTTGACCAGGCGCTACATGAGTTATACAGTGCACACCCTGGCCACACAGAGATTGAAATGTTGTCCAGGAGCTTCGGGGGTTATACAGAGCACACCCTGACCACACACAGATGGGAATGTTGACCAGATGCTGCAGGGATTAAACGGTGCACACCCTGGCCACACAGAGATGTGAATGTTGTCCAGGAGCTGCAAGGTTTATACAGAGCACACCCTGGCCACACACAGAGATGGGAATGATGACCAGGAGCTGCTGGGGTGAGACAGAGCACACCCTGGCCACACAGAGATGGGAATCTTGACCAGGAGATGCAGGATTTTACAGAGCACACCCTGTCCACACAGAGAGATGGCTATGTTGACCAGGAGCTGCTGGGGTTTTACAGAGCACACCCTGGCCACACAGAGATGGGAATGTTGACCAGGAGCTATAGGGGTTAATCTAGAACTCACCATGGTCACACAGAGATGGAAAAGTTGACCAGGAGCTGCAGGGGTTATACAGAGAACACCCTGGCCACACTGAGATGGGAGTGTTGACCAGGAGCTGCAGGGATTATTCAGAGCACAGCCAGGCCACACAGAGATGGGAATGTTGACCAGGAGCTGCTGGGGTGATTCAGAGCACACACTGGCCACACAGAGATGGGAATGGTGACCAGGAGCTGCAGGACTTATACAGAGCACATCCTGGCCACAGAGATATGGCAATGTTGACCAGGAGCTGCTGGGGTTCTACAGAGAACACCCTGGCCACACTGAGATGGGAGTGTTGACCAGGAGCTGCAGGGGTTATACAGATCACACCCTGGCCACACAGAGATGGGAATGTTGACCAGGAGCTGTAGGGGTTAATCTAGAACTCACCATGGACACACAGAGATGGAAATGTTGACCAGGAGCTGCAGGGGTGAGACAGAGCACACCCTGGCCACACTGAGATGGGAGTGTTGACTAGGAGCTGCAGGGATTATTCAGAGCACACCCAGGCCACACAGAGATGGGAATGTTGACCAGGAGCTGCTGGGGTTATTCAGAGCACACACTGGCCACACAGAGATGGGAATGGTGACCAGGAGCTGCTGGGGTTATACAGAGCAAACCCTGGCCACACACAAAGATGGGAATGTCGACCAGGAGCTGCAGGGGTGGTACAGAGCACACCCTGGCCACACAGAGATGGGAATGGTGACCAGTAGCTGCTGGGGTTATACAGAGCACAGCCTGGCCACACACAGATGGGAATGTGGACCAGGAGCTGCAGGGGTTATACAGAGCAGACCCTGGCCACACTGAGATGGGATTGTTGACCAGGAGCTGCAGGACTTATACAGAGCACATCCTGGCCACACAGATATTGCAATGTTGACCAGGAGCTGCAGGGGTTCTACAGAGCACACCCTGGCCACGCAGAGATGGGAATGTTGACCAGGAGCTGCAGGGGTTATACAGAGCACACACTGGCCACGCAGAGATGGGAATGTTGACCAGGAGCTGCAGCGGTCATTCAGAGCACACCATGGCAACACAGAGATGGGATTGTTGACGAGGAGCTGCAGGGGTTATACAGAGCACACCGTGGCCACACAGAGATGGGAGTGTTGACCAGGAGCTGCATGAGTTATACAGTGCACACCCTGGCCACACAGAGATTGAAATGTTGTCCAGGAGCTTCGGGGGTTATACAGAGCACACCCTGACCACACACAGATGGGAATGTTGACCAGAAGCTGCAGGGATTAAACGGTGCACACCCTGGCCACACAGAGATGTGAATGTTGTCCAGGAGCTGCAAGGTCTATACAGAGCACACCCTGGCCACACACAGAGATGGGAATGATGACCAGGAGCTGCTGGGGTGAGACAGAGCACACCCTGGCCACACAGAGATGGCAATCTTGACCAGGAGATGCAGGATTTTATAGAGCACACCCTGTCCACACAGAGAGATGGCTATGTTGACCAGGAGCTGCTGGGGTTATACAGAGCACACGATGGCCATAATGAGAGATGGAAATGTTGACCAGGAGCTGCTGGGGTTATACAGAGCAGACCCTGGCCACACAGAGATGGGAATGTTGACCAGGAGCTTCAGGAGATATAAATAGCACCGCATGGCCAAACACAGAGATGGGAATGTTGACCAGGAACTGCAGCAGTTATACAGAGCACATCCTGGCCACACAGAGATGTGAATGTTGACCAGGAACTGCAGCAGTTATACATAGCACAACCTGGCAACACAGAGATGGGAATGTTGACCAGGAGCTTCAGTAATTATACAGAGCACACCCTGGCCACACAGAGGTGGGGATGATAACAAGGAGCTGCAGGGGTTATACAGAGCACACCATGTCCACGGGGAGATTGGAATGATCACCAAGAGCTGCTGGGGTTATTCAGGGCACACTCTGGCCACACAGAGATGGGAATCTTGACCGGGAGCTGCAGGAGTTATACAGAGCACACTCTGGCCACACAGAGAGATGGGAATGTTGACCAGGAGTTGCTGTGGTATACAGAGCACACACTGGCCACACAGCGATGGCAATGTTGATCAGGAGCTTCAGGAGAAATACAGAGCACAGCATGGCCAAACACAGAGATGGGTTTGTTGACCAGGAGCTGCAGGGGTTATACTAAGCACACCCTGACCAAACAGAGATGGGAATGTTGATCAGGACCTTCAGGGGTTATACAGAGCACACCCTGACCACACACAGAGATGGGAATGTTGACAAGGAGCTGCAGGAATTATAAAGTGCACACCCTGGCCACACACAGATGGGAATGTTAACCAGGATCAGCAGGAGTTATACAGAGCACACCCTCGCCACACAGATATGGGAATGCTGACCAGGAGCTGCAGGGGTTATACAGAGCACACCGTGGTCACACAGAGATGGGAATGTTGAGCAGAAGCTGCAGGAGTTATACAGAGCACACACTGGACACACAGCGATGGGAATGTTGTCCAGGAGCTTCAGGGGTTATACAGAGCACATTCTGGCCACACACAGAGATGGGAATGTTGACCAGGAGCTGCAGGGATTATACAGAGCAGACCCTGGCCACACAGAGATGGGGATGTTGACCAGGAGCTGCAGGAGTTATGCAGAGCACAGCATGCCCAAACGCAGAGACGGGAATGTTGAGCAGGAGCTTCAGGAGTTCTACGGAGCACACCCTGGCCACACAGATATTGAAATGTTGACCAGGAGCTGCAGGGGTTATACAGATCACACCCTGGCCACACAGAGATGGGAATGTTAACCAGGAGCTGTAGGGGTTAATCTAGAACTCACCATGGACACACAGAGATGGAAATGTTGACCAGGAGCTGCAGGGGTGAGACAGAGCACACCCTGGCGACACTGAGATGGGAGTGTTGACTAGGAGCTGCAGGAATTATTCAGAGCACTCCCAGGCCACACAGAGATGGGAATGTTGACCAGGAGCTGCTGGGGTTATTCAGAGCACACACTGGCCACACAGAGATGGGAATGGTGACCAGGAGCTGCTGGGGTTATACAGAGCAAACCCTGGCCACACACAAAGATGGGAATGTAGACCAGGAGCTGCAGGGGTGGTACAGAGCACACCCTGGCCACACAGAGATGGGAATGGTGACCAGTAGCTGCTGGGGTTATACAGAGCACACCCTGGCCACACACAGATGGGAATGTGGACCAGGAGCTGCAGGGGTTATACAGAGCAGACCCTGGCCACACAGAGATGGGATTATTGACCAGGAGTTGCAGGACTTATACAGAGCACACACTGGCCACGCAGAGATGGGAATGTTGACCAGGAGCTGCAGCGGTCATTCAGAGCACACCATGGCAACACAGAGATGGGATTGTTGACGAGGAGCTGCAGGGGTTATACAGAGCACACCGTGGCCACACAGAGATGGGAGTGTTGACCAGGAGCTGCATGAGTTATACAGTGCACACCCTGGCCACACAGAGATTGAAATGTTGTCCAGGAGCTTCGGGGGTTATACAGAGCACACCCTGACCACACACAGATGGGAATGTTGACCAGAAGCTGCAGGGATTAAACGGTGCACACCCTGGCCACACAGAGATGTGAATGTTGTCCAGGAGCTGCAAGGTCTATCCAGAGCACACCCTGGCCACACACAGAGATGGGAATGATGACCAGGAGCTGCTGGGGTGAGACAGAGCACACCCTGGCCACACAGAGATGGGAATCTTGACCAGGAGATGCAGGATTTTATAGAGCACACCCTGTCCACACAGAGAGATGGCTATGTTGACCAGGAGCTGCTGGGGTTATACAGAGCACACGATGGCCATACAGAGAGATGGAAATGTTGACCAGGAGCTGCTGGGGTTATACAGAGCAGACCCTGGCCACACAGAGATGGGAATGTTGACCAGGCGCTTCAGGAGATATACATAGCACCGCATGGCCAAACACAGAGATGGGAATGTTGACCAGGAACTGCAGCAGTTATACAGAGCACATCCTGGCCACACAGAGATGTGAATGTTGACCAGGAACTGCAGCAGTTATACATAGCACAACCTGGCAACACAGAGATGGGAATGTTGACCAGGAGCTTCAGTAATTATACAGAGCACACCCTGGCCACACAGAGGTGGGAATGATAAGAAGGAGCTTCAGGGGTTATACAGAGCACACCATTTTCAAGGTGGAGATAGGAATGATCACCAAGAGCTGCTGGGGTTATTCAGGGCACACTCTGGCCACACAGAGAGATGGGAATGTTGACCAGTAGTTGCTGTGGTATACAGAGCACAAACTGGCCACACAGCGATGGCAATGTTGACCAGGAGCTTCAGGAGAAATACAGAGCACAGCATGGCCAAACACAGAGATGGGTTTGTTGACCAGGAGCTGCAGGGGTTATACTGAGCACACCCTGACCAAACAGAGATGGGAATGTTGATCAGGATCTTCAGGGGTTATACAGAGCACACCCTGGCCACACACAGAGATGGGAATGTTGACCAGCAGCTGCAGGGCTTATACATTGCACACCCTGGCCACACAAAGAGGTGAATGTTGACCAGGAGCTGCAGGCTTTATTCAGAGCACACCCTGGACGCACAGCGATGGAAATGTTGACCAGGTGCTGCAGGAGTTATAGAAAGCACACAGTGGCCATACATAGATTGGAATGTTGACCAAGACTTTCATGGGTTATACAGAGCACACCCTGTACACAGACAGAGATGTGAATGTTGACCAGGAACTGCAGGGTTTATACAGTGCACACCCTGGTCACACAGAGATGGGAATGGTGACCAGGAGCTGCTGGGGTTATTCAGAGCACACACTGGCCACGCAGAGATGGGAATGTTGACCAGGACCTTCAGTGGTTATACAGAGCACACCCTGGCCACACACAGAGATGGGAATGTTGACCAGGAGTTGCAGGGGTTATACATTGCACACCCTGGCCACACAGAGATGGGAAAGGTGACCAGGAGCTGCTGGGGTTGTACAGAGCACACCCTGGCCACACACAGATGGGAATGTAGACCCGGAGCTGCTGGGGTCTTACAGAGGACACCCTGGCCACACAGAGAAATGGGAATGTTGACCAGGAGCTGCAGGAGTTATGCAGAGCACCCCCTGGCCACACACAGAGATGGGAATGTTGACAAGGAGCTGCAGGAATTATAAAGTGCACACACTGGCCACACACAGTTGGGAATGTTAACCAGGATCTGCAGGAGTTATACAGAGCACACCCTCGCCACACAGATATGGGAATGCTGACCAGGAGCTGCAGGGGTTATACAGAGCACACCGTGGTCACACAGAGATGGGAATGTTGAGCAGGAGCTGCAGGAGTTATGCAGAGCACAGCATGCCCAAACGCAGAGATGGGAATGTTGACCAGGAGCTGCAGGAGTTATAGAAAGCACACCGTGGCCATACGTAGAATGGAATGTTGAACAGGACTTTCAGGGGTTATACAGAGCGCTCCCTGGCCACAGACAGAGGTGTGAATGTTGACCAGGAAATTCAGGGGTTATACAGTGCACACCCTGGCCACACAGAGAGTGGAATGGTGACCAGGAGCTGCTGGGGTTATTCAGAGCACACACTGGCCACGCAGAGATGGGAATGGTGACCAGGAGCTGCTGGGGTTATACAGAGCACACCCTGGCCACACACAGAGATGGGAATGTTGACCAGGAGCTGCAGGGATGATACAGAGCACACCCTGGCCACACATAGATTGGAATGGTGACCAGGAGCTGCTGGGGTTATACAGAGCACACCCTGGCCACACACAGATGCAAATGTTGACCAGGAGCTGCTGGGGTCATACATAGCACATCATGGCCATGCACAGAGATGGGAATGTTGACCAGGAGCTGCAGAGTTATACAGAGCACACCCTGGCCACACACAGTGATGGGAATGCGAACAAGGAGCTGCAGGAATTATACAGTGCACACCCTGGCAACACACAGAGAAGTGAATGTTGACCAGGAGCTGCAGAGTTTATTCAGAGCACACCCTGGCCACAATGAGATGGGATTGTTGACCAGGTGCTGCAGGAGTTAATCAGAGCACACCCTGGCCACATACAGAGATGGGAATGTTGACCAGGCGCTACATGAGTTATACAGTGCACACCCTGGCCACACAGAGATTGAAATGTTGTCCAGGAGCTTCGGGGGTTATACAGAGCACACCCTGACCACACACAGATGGGAATGTTGACCAGATGCTGCAGGGATTAAACGGTGCACACCCTGGCCACACAGAGATGTGAATGTTGTCCAGGAGCTGCAAGGTTTATACAGAGCACACCCTGGCCACACACAGAGATGGGAATGATGACCAGGAGCTGCTGGGGTGAGACAGAGCACACCCTGGCCACACAGAGATGGGAATCTTGACCAGGAGATGCAGGATTTTACAGAGCACACCCTGTCCACACAGAGAGATGGCTATGTTGACCAGGAGCTGCTGGGGTTTTACAGAGCACACCCTGGCCACACAGAGATGGGAATGTTGACCAGGAGCTATAGGGGTTAATCTAGAACTCACCATGGTCACACAGAGATGGAAAAGTTGACCAGGAGCTGCAGGGGTTATACAGAGAACACCCTGGCCACACTGAGATGGGAGTGTTGACCAGGAGCTGCAGGGATTATTCAGAGCACAGCCAGGCCACACAGAGATGGGAATGTTGACCAGGAGCTGCTGGGGTGATTCAGAGCACACACTGGCCACACAGAGATGGGAATGGTGACCAGGAGCTGCAGGACTTATACAGAGCACATCCTGGCCACAGAGATATGGCAATGTTGACCAGGAGCTGCTGGGGTTCTACAGAGCACACCCTGGCCACACACAGAGAAGGGAATGTTTAACAGGAGCTGCAGGGGATAAACAGAGCACACGCTGGCCACGCAGAGATGGGAATGTTGACTATGAGCTGCAGCGGTCATACAGAGCACACCATGGCAACACAGAGATAGGATTGTTGACGAGGAGCTGCAGGGGTTATACAGATCACACCGTGGCTACACATAGATGGGAGTGTTGACCAGGAGCTGCAGGGATTATTCAGAGCACACCATGCCACACAGAGATGGGAATTTTGACCAGGAGCTGCAGGTGTTATACAGAGCACACCCTGGCCTCACAGATATGGGAATATTGACCAGGAGCTGCAGGAGTTATACAGAGCACACCGTGGTCACACAGAGATGGAAATGTTGAGCAGGAGCTGCAGGGGTTATTCAGAGCACACCCTGGCCACGCACAGATGGGAATGTTGACCAGGAGCTGCAGCGATCTTACAGAGCACAACATGGCAACACAGAGATGGGAATTTTGAGCAGGAGCTGCAGGAGTTATACGGAGCACACCCTGGCCACACAGATATTGAAATGTTGACCAGGAGCTGCAGGGGTTATACAGAGCACACCCTGGCCACACAGAGATTTGAATGTTGACCAGGAGCTGCAGGGGTTAATCTAGAACTCACCATGGCCACACAGATGGAAATGTTGACCAGGAGCTGCAGGGGTTATACAGAGCACAGCATGGCCAAACACAGAGATGGGAATGTTGACCAGGAGCTGCACGGGTTATACAGAGCAAACCCTGGCCACACAGAGATGGGAATGTTAACCAGGAGCTGCAGGGGATTTACAGAGCACACTGTGGCCACACGGAGATGGGAGTGCTGACCAGGAACTGCAGGGATTATACAGAGCGCACCATGGCCACACAGAGATGGGATTGTTGACCAGGAGCTGCAGGACTGATACAGAGCACATCCTGGCCACACAGATATGGCAATGTTGACCTGGAGTTGCAGGGGTTATACAGAGCACACCCTGGCCTCACAGATATGGGAATATTGACCAGGAGATGCAGGGGTTATACAGAGCACACCGTGGTCACAAAGAGATTTGAATGTTGACCAGGAGCTGCAGGGATTATACAGAGCAGACCCTGGCCACACAGAGATGGGGATGTTGACCAGGAGCTGCAGGAGTTATGCAGAGCACAGCATGCCCAAACGCAGAGACGGGAATGTTGAGCAGGAGCTTCAGGAGTTCTACGGAGCACACCCTGGCCACACAGATATTGAAATGTTGACCAGGAGCTGCAGGGGTTATACAGATCACACCCTGGCCACACAGAGATGGGAATGTTAACCAGGAGCTGTAGGGGTTAATCTAGAACTCACCATGGACACACAGAGATGGAAATGTTGACCAGGAGCTGCAGGGGTGAGACAGAGCACACCCTGGCCACACTGAGATGGGAGTGTTGACTAGGAGCTGCAGGGATTATTCAGAGCACACCCAGGCCACACAGAGATGGGAATGTTGACCAGGAGCTGCTGGGGTTATTCAGAGCACACACTGGCCACACAGAGATGGGAATGGTGACCAGGAGCTGCTGGGGTTATACAGAGCAAACCCTGGCCACACACAAAGATGGGAATGTAGACCAGGAGCTGCAGGGGTGGTACAGAGCACACCCTGGCCACACAGAGATGGGAATGGTGACCAGTAGCTGCTGGGGTTATACAGAGCACACCCTGGCCACACACAGATGGGAATGTGGACCAGGAGCTGCAGGGGTTATACAGAGCAGACCCTGGCCACACAGAGATGGGATTATTGACCAGGAGTTGCAGGACTTATACAGAGCACACACTGGCCACGCAGAGATGGGAATGTTGACCAGGAGCTGCAGCGGTCATTCAGAGCACACCATGGAAACACAGAGATGGGATTGTTGACGAGGAGCTGCAGGGGTTATACAGAGCACACCGTGGCCACACAGAGATGGGAGTGTTGACCAGGAGCTGCATGAGTTATACAGTGCACACCCTGGCCACACAGAGATTGAAATGTTGTCCAGGAGCTTCGGGGGTTATACAGAGCACACCCTGACCACACACAGATGGGAATGTTGACCAGAAGCTGCAGGGATTAAACGGTGCACACCCTGGCCACACAGAGATGTGAATGTTGTCCAGGAGCTGCAAGGTCTATCCAGAGCACACCCTGGCCACACACAGAGATGGGAATGATGACCAGGAGCTGCTGGGGTGAGACAGAGCACACCCTGGCCACACAGAGATGGGAATCTTGACCAGGAGATGCAGGATTTTATAGAGCACACCCTGTCCACACAGAGAGATGGCTATGTTGACCAGGAGCTGCTGGGGTTATACAGAGCACACGATGGCCATACAGAGAGATGGAAATGTTGACCAGGAGCTGCTGGGGTTATACAGAGCAGACCCTGGCCACACAGTGATGGGAATGTTGACCAGGCGCTTCAGGAGATATACATAGCACCGCATGGCCAAACACAGAGATGGGAATGTTGACCAGGAACTGCAGCAGTTATACAGAGCACATCCTGGCCACACAGAGATGTGAATGTTGACCAGGAACTGCAGCAGTTATACATAGCACAACCTGGCAACACAGAGATGGGAATGTTGACCAGGAGCTTCAGTAATTATACAGAGCACACCCTGGCCACACAGAGGTGGGAATGATAAGAAGGAGCTTCAGGGGTTATACAGAGCACACCATTTTCAAGGTGGAGATAGGAATGATCACCAAGAGCTGCTGGGGTTATTCAGGGCACACTCTGGCCACACAGAGAGATGGGAATGTTGACCAGGAGTTGCTGTGGTATACAGAGCACAAACTGGCCACACAGCGATGGCAATGTTGACCAGGAGCTTCAGGAGAAATACAGAGCACAGCATGGCCAAACACAGAGATGGGTTTGTTGACCAGGAGCTGCAGGGGTTATACTGAGCACACCCTGACTAAACAGAGATGGGAATGTTGATCAGGATCTTCAGGGGTTATACAGAGCGCACCCTGGCCACACACAGAGATGGGAATGTTGACCAGCAGCTGCAGGGCTTATACATTGCACACCCTGGCCACACAAAGAGGTGAATGTTGACCAGGAGCTGCAGGCTTTATTCAGAGCACACCCTGGACGCACAGCGATGGAAATGTTGACCAGGTGCTGCAGGAGTTATAGAAAGCACACAGTGGCCATACATAGATTGGAATGTTGACCAAGACTTTCATGGGTTATACAGAGCACACCCTGTACACAGACAGAGATGTGAATGTTGACCAGGAACTGCAGGGTTTATACAGTGCACACCCTGGTCACACAGAGATGGGAATGGTGACCAGGAGCTGCTGGGGTTATTCAGAGCACACACTGGCCACGCAGAGATGGGAATGTTGACCAGGACCTTCAGTGGTTATACAGAGCACACCCTGGCCACACACAGAGATGGGAATGTTGACCAGGAGTTGCAGGGGTTATACATTGCACACCCTGGCCACACAGAGATGGGAAAGGTGACCAGGAGCTGCTGGGGTTGTACAGAGCACACCCTGGCCACACACAGATGGGAATGTAGACCCGGAGCTGCTGGGGTCTTACAGAGGACACCCTGGCCACACAGAGAAATGGGAATGTTGACCAGGAGCTGCAGGAGTTATGCAGAGCACCCCCTGGCCACACACAGAGATGGGAATGTTGACAAGGAGCTGCAGGAATTATAAAGTGCACACACTGGCCACACACAGTTGGGAATGTTAACCAGGATCTGCAGGAGTTATACAGAGCACACCCTCGCCACACAGATATGGGAATGCTGACCAGGAGCTGCAGGGGTTATACAGAGCACACCGTGGTCACACAGAGATGGGAATGTTGAGCAGGAGCTGCAGGAGTTATGCAGAGCACAGCATGCCCAAACGCAGAGATGGGAATGTTGACCAGGAGCTGCAGGAGTTATAGAAAGCACACCGTGGCCATACATAGAATGGAATGTTGAACAGGACTTTCAGGGGTTATACAGAGCGCTCCCTGGCCACAGACAGAGGTGTGAATGTTGACCAGGATATTCAGGGGTTATACAGTGCACACCCTGGCCACACAGAGAGTGGAATGGTGACCAGGAGCTGCTGGGGTTATTCAGAGCACACACTGGCCACGCAGAGATGGGAATGGTGACCAGGAGCTGCTGGGGTTATACAGAGCACACCCTGGCCACACACAGAGATGGGAATGTTGACCAGGAGCTGCAGGGATGATACAGAGCACACCCTGGCCACACATAGATTGGAATGGTGACCAGGAGCTGCTGGGGTTATACAGAGCACACCCTGGCCACACACAGATGCAAATGTTGACCAGGAGCTGCTGGGGTCATACATAGCACATCATGGCCATGCACAGAGATGGGAATGTTGACCAGGAGCTGCAGAGTTATACAGAGCACACCCTGGCCACACACAGTGATGGGAATGCGAACAAGGAGCTGCAGGAATTATACAGTGCACACCCTGGCAACACACAGAGAAGTGAATGTTGACCAGGAGCTGCAGAGTTTATTCAGAGCACACCCTGGCCACAATGAGATGGGAATGTTGACCAGGTGCTGCAGGAGTTAATCAGAGCACACCCTGGCCACATACAGAGATGGGAATGTTGACCAGGCGCTACATGAGTTATACAGTGCACACCCTGGCCACACAGAGATTGAAATGTTGTCCAGGAGCTTCGGGGGTTATACAGAGCACACCCTGACCACACACAGATGGGAATGTTGACCAGAAGCTGCAGGGATTAAACGGTGCACACCCTGGCCACACAGAGATGTGAATGTTGTCCAGGAGCTGCAAGGTTTATACAGAGCACACCCTGGCCACACACAGAGATGGGAATGATGACCAGGAGCTGCTGGGGTGAGACAGAGCACACCCTGGCCACACAGAGAAGGGAATCTTGACCAGGAGATGCAGGATTTTACAGAGCACACCCTGTCCACACAGAGAGATGGCTATGTTGACCAGGAGCTGCTGGGGTTTTACAGAGCACACCCTGGCCACACAGAGATGGGAATGTTGACCAGGAGCTATAGGGGTTAATCTAGAACTCACCATGGTCACACAGAGATGGAAAAGTTGACCAGGAGCTGCAGGGGTTATACAGAGAACACCCTGGCCACACTGAGATGGGAGTGTTGACCAGGAGCTGCAGGGATTATTCAGAGCACAGCCAGGCCACACAGAGATGGGAATGTTGACCAGGAGCTGCTGGGGTGATTCAGAGCACACACTGGCCACACAGAGATGGGAATGGTGACCAGGAGCTGCAGGACTTATACAGAGCACATCCTGGCCACAGAGATATGGCAATGTTGACCAGGAGCTGCTGGGGTTCTACAGAGCACACCCTGGCCACACACAGAGAAGGGAATGTTTAACAGGAGCTGCAGGGGATAAACAGAGCACACGCTGGCCACGCAGAGATGGGAATGTTGACTATGAGCTGCAGCGGTCATACAGAGCACACCATGGCAACACAGAGATAGGATTGTTGACGAGGAGCTGCAGGGGTTATACAGATCACACCGTGGCTACACATAGATGGGAGTGTTGACCAGGAGCTGCAGGGATTATTCAGAGCACACCATGCCACCCAGAGATGGGAATTTTGACCAGGAGCTGCAGGTGTTATACAGAGCACACCCTGGCCTCACAGATATGGGAATATTGACCAGGAGCTGCAGGAGTTATACAGAGCACACCGTGGTCACACAGAGATGGAAATGTTGAGCAGGAGCTGCAGGGGTTATTCAGAGCACACCCTGGCCACGCACAGATGGGAATGTTGACCAGGAGCTGCAGCGATCTTACAGAGCACAACATGGCAACACAGAGATGGGAATTTTGAGCAGGAGCTGCAGGAGTTATACGGAGCACACCCTGGCCACACAGATATTGAAATGTTGACCAGGAGCTGCAGGGGTTATACAGAGCACACCCTGGCCACACAGAGATTTGAATGTTGACCAGGAGCTGCAGGGGTTAATCTAGAACTCACCATGGCCACACAGATGGAAATGTTGACCAGGAGCTGCAGGGGTTATACAGAGCACAGCATGGCCAAACACAGAGATGGGAATGTTGACCAGGAGTTGCACGGGTTATACAGAGCAAACCCTGGCCACACAGAGATGGGAATGTTAACCAGGAGCTGCAGGGGATTTACAGAGCACACTGTGGCCACACGGAGATGGGAGTGCTGACCAGGAACTGCAGGGATTATACAGAGCGCACCATGGCCACACAGAGATGGGATTGTTGACCAGGAGCTGCAGGACTTATACAGAGCACATCCTGGCCACACAGATATGGCAATTTTGACCTGGAGTTGCAGGGGTTATACAGAGCACACCCTGGCCTCACAGATATGGGAATATTGACAAGGAGATGCAGGGGTTATACAGAGCACACCGTGGTCACAAAGAGATGGAAATGTTGAGCAGGAGCTGCAGGGGTTATTCGGAGCACACCCTGGCCACGCAGAGATGGGAATGTTGACCAGGAGCTGCAGCGATCATACAGAGCACAACATGGCAACACAGAGATGGGAATGTTGAGCAGGAGCTGCAGGAGTTATACGGAGCACACCCTGGTCACACAGATATTGAAATGTTGACCAGGAGCTGCAAGGGTTATACAGAGCACACCCTGGCCACACAGAGATGGGAATGTTGAGCAGGAGCTGTAGGGGTTAATCTAGACTCACCATGGCCACACAGAGATGGGAATGGTGACCAGGAGCTGCTGGGGTTATACAGAGCAAACCCTGGCCACACACAGTGATAGGAATGTAGACCAGGAGCTGCAGGGGTGGTACAGAGCACACCCTTGCCACACAGAGATGGGAATGGTGACCAGGAGCTGCAGGACTTATACAGAGCACATCCTGGCCACAGAGATATGGCAATGTTGACCAGGAGCTGCTGGGGTTCTACAGAGCACACGCTAGCCACACACGGATGGGAATGTTGAACAGGAGCTGCAGGGGTTATACAGAGCACAGCATGGCCAGACACAGAGATGGGAATGTTGCCCAGGAGCTGCAAGGGTTATACAGAGCACACCCTGGCCACACGGAGATGGGAGTACTGACCAGGAACTGCAGGGAATATACAGAGCACACCCTGGCCACACAGAGATGGGATTGTTGACCAGGAGCTGCAGGACTTATACAGAGCACATCCTGGCCACAGAGATATGGCAATGTTGACCAGGAGCTGCTGGGGTTCTACAGAGCACACGCTGGCCACACACAGAGAAGGGAATGTTGAACAGGAGCTGCAGGGGTTATACAGAGCACACCCTGGCCACGCAGAGATGGGATTGTTGACGAGGAGCTGCAGGGGTTATACAGATCACACCGTGGCCACACAGAGATGGGAGTGTTGATCAGGAGCTGCAGGGATTATTCAGAGCACACCAGGCCATACAGAGATGGAAATGTTGAGCAGGAGCTGCAGGGGTTATTCAGAGCACACCCTGGCCACGCACAGATGGGAATGTTGACCAGGAGCTGCAGCGATCATACAGAGCACAGCATGGCAACACAGAGGTGGGAATGTTGAGCAGGAGCTGCAGGAGTTATACGGAGCACACCCTGGCCACACAGATATTGAAATGTTGACCAGGAGCTGCAGGGGTAAAACAGAGCACACCCTGGCCACACAGAGATGGGAATGTTGACCAGGAGCTGTAGGGGTTAATCTAGAAATCACCATGGCCACACAGAGATGGAAATGTTGACCAGGAGATGCAGGGGTTATACAGAGCACAGCATGGCCAAACACAGAGATGGGAATGTTGACCAGGAGCTGCAGGGGTTATACAGAGCACACCCTGGCCACACAGAGATGGGAATGTTAACCAGGAGCTGCAGGGGATTTACAGAGCACACCCTGGCCACACGGAGATGCGAGCGCTGACCAGGAACTGCAGTGATTATACAGAGCACACCCTGGCCACACAGAGATGGGATTGTTGACCAGGAGCTGCAGGACTTATACAGAGCACATCCTGGCCACACAGATATGGCAATGTTGACCAGGAGTTGCAGGGGTTATACAGAGCACACCCTGGCCTCACAGATATGGGAATGTTGAGCAGGAGCTGCAGGAGTTATACGGAGCACACCATGGCCACACAGATATTGAAATGTTGATCAGGAGCTGCAGGGGTTATACAGATCACACCCTGGCCACACAGAGATGGGAATGTTGACCAGAAGCTGTAGGGGTTAATCTAGAACTCACCATGGCCACACAGAGATGGAAATGTTGACCAGGAGCTGCAGGGGTTATACAGAGCACACCCTGGCCACACTGAGATGGTAGTGTTGACCAGGAGCTGCAGGGATTATTCAGAGCACAACCAGGCCACACAGAGATGGGAATGTTGACCAGTACTGCTGGGGTTATTCAGAGCAAACCCTGGCCACACACAGAGATGGGAATGTAGACCAGGAACTTAAGGGGTGGTACAGAGCACACCCTGGCCACACAGAGATGGGAGTGGTGACCAGTAGCTGCTGGGGTTATACAGAGCACACCCTGGCCACACACAGATGGGAATGTTGACCAGGAGCTGTAGGGGTTATACAGAGCAGACCCTGGCCACACAGAGATGGGAATGTTGACCAGGAGTTACAGGAGTTATACAGAGCACAGCATGGCCAAACACAGAGATGGGAATGTTGACCAGGAGCTGCAGGGGTTATACAGAGCACACCCTGGCCACACAGAGATGGGAATGTTAACCAGGAGCTGCAGGGGATATACAGAGCACACCCTTGCCACACGGAGATGGGAGTGCTGAACAGGAACTGCAGGGATTATACAGAGCACACCCTGGCCACACAGAGATGAGAGTGTTGACCTGGAGCTGCAGGACTTATACAGAGCACATCCTGGCTACACAGATATGGCAATGTTGGCCAGGAGCTGCTGGGGATCTACAGAGCACACCCTGGCCACGCAGAGATGGCAATGTTGACCAGGAGCTGCAGGGGTTATACAGAGCACACCCTGGCCACGCATAGATGGGAATGTTGACCAGTAGCTATAGCGGTCATACAGAGCACACCATGGCAACACAGAGATGGGATTGTTGCCGAGGAGCTGCAGGGGTTATACAGAGCACACCGTGGCCACACAGAGATGGGAGTGTTGACCAGGAGCTGCAGGGGTTATACAGAGCACACCGTGGTCACACAGAGATGGAAATGTTGAGCAGGAGCTGCAGGGGTTATTTAGAGCACACCCTGGTCACGCATAGATGGGAATGTTGACCAGGAGCTGCAGCGATCATACAGAGCACAACATGGCAACACAGAGATGGGAATGTTGAGCAGGAGCTGCAGGAGTTATACGGAGCACACCCTGGCCACACAGATATTGAAATGTTGACCAGGAGCTGCAGGGGTTATACAGAGCACACACTGGCCACACAGAGATGGGAATGTTGACCAGGAGCTGTAGGGGTTATACAGAGCACACCCTGGCCACGCATAGATGGGAATGTTGACCAGTAGCTATAGCGGTCATACAGAGCACACCATGGCAACACAGAGATGGGATTGTTGCCGAGGAGCTGCAGGCGTTATACAGAGCACACCGTGGCCACACAGAGATGGGAGTGTTGACCAGGAGCTGCAGGGGTTATACAGAGCACACCGTGGTCACACAGAGATGGAAATGTTGAGCAGGAGCTGCAGGGGTTATTTAGAGCACACCCTGGTCACGCATAGATGGGAATGTTGACCAGGAGCTGCAGCGATCATACAGAGCACAACATGGCAACACAGAGATGGGAATGTTGAGCAGGAGCTGCAGGAGTTATACGGAGCACACCCTGGCCACACAGATATTGAAATGTTGACCAGGAGCTGCAGGGGTTATACAGAGCACACACTGGCCACACAGAGATGGGAATGTTGACCAGGAGCTGTAGGGGTTAATCTAGAACTCACCATGGCCACACAGAGATGGAAATGTTGACCAGGAGCTGCAGGGTTTATGCAGAGCACACCCTGGCCACACTGAGATGGGAGTGTTGACCAGGAGCTGCAGGGATTATTCAGAGCACACCCAGGCCACACAGAGATTGGAATGTTGACCAGGAGCTGCAGGAGTTATCCAGAGCACACCCTGACAACACAGGTATGGGAATGTTGACCAGTAGCTGCAGGGGTTATGCAGAGCACACCGTGGTCACACAGAGATGGGAATGTTGACCAGGAGCTGCTGGGGTTATACAGGGCACACCCTGGCCACACTGTGAGATGGGAATGTTGACCAGAAGCAGCTGTGGTATACAGACCACACCCTGCCCACAAAGAGATGGGAATCTTGACCAGTAGCTGCAGGAGTTATACAGAGCACACCCTGGCCACACAGAGAGATGGGAGTGTTGACCAGGAGCTGCTGTGGTATACAGAGCACACTCTGGCGACAAAGAGATGGGAATGTTCACCAGGAGCTGCAGGGGTTATACAGAGCACACCCTGGATACACAGAGATGGGAATGTTGATCAGGAGCTGCACGGGTCATACAGAGAACACTCTGGACACACACAGAGATGGATATGTAAACCAGGAGCTGCAGGGGTTAGACGGAGCACACCCTGGCCACAAAGAGGTGGGAATGTTGACCAGGAGCTGCAGGAGTTACACAGTGCACACCTAGGCCACACAGAGATGGGAATGTTCACCAGGAACTGCGGCAGTTATACAGAGAACACTCTGGCCACACAGAGATGGCAATGTTGACCAGGAGCTGCAGGGGTTCTACAGAGCACACCGTGGCCACACAGAGATGGGAGTGTTGACCAGGAGCTTCAGGGATTATACAGAGCACACCCTGGCCACGCACAAATGGGAATGATAAACAGGAGCTGCAGGGGTTATACAGAGCACACCCTGGCCACGCACAAATGGGAATGATAAACAGGAGCAGCAGGGGTTATACACAGCACACCCTGGCCACACAGAGATGGGAATGTTGACCAGGAACTGGAGCAGTTATAAAGAGCACACCCTGGCCACACAGAGATGGGAATGTTGACCAGGAGCTGCAGCGGTTATACAGAGCACACCCGGTCCACAGAGAGATGGGAATGTTGACCAGGAGCTGCTGGGGATATTCAGTGCACACCCTGGCCACAAAGAGATGGAAATTTTGACCAGCAGCTGCAGGGATTCTACAGAGCACACCCTGGCCACACAGAAATGGGAATGTTGACCAGAGCTGGAGGAGTTATACACAGCACACCCTGGCCACGCACAGATGGGAATGTTAACCAGGAGCTGCAGCGGATATACAGAGCACACCCTGGCCACACAGAGATGGGGATTTTGACCACGAGCTGATGGAGTTATAAAGAGAACACGCTGGCCACACAGAGATGGGAATGTTGACCAGGAGCTGCAAGAGTTACACAGTGCACACCCTGGCCACACAGAGATGGGAATGATGACCAGGAAGTGCAGGAGTTAATCAGAGCCCACCCTGGACACATACAGAGATGGGAATGTTGACCATGAGCTGCATGAGTTATACAGTGAACACCCTGGCCACAAAAAGATGGAAATGTTGTCCAGGAGCTTCGGGGGTTATACAGAGCACACCCTGACCACACACAGATGGGAATGATAACCAGGAGCTGCTGGGTTTATTCAGTGCACACTGTGGCCACACAGAAATGGGAATCTTGACCTGGAGCTGCAGGAGTTATACAGAGCACACCCTGGCCATACATAGAGAGGGAATGTTGACCAGGAGTTGCTGTGGTATACAGAGCATACCCTGGCCACAAAGAGGTGGGAATGTTGACCAGGAGCTGCAGGGGTTAAAAATAGCACACCCTGGCCACACAGAGATGGGAATGTTGACCAGGAGCTGCAGGAGTTATACAGAGCACACCCTGGCCACGCACAGATGGGAATGTTAACCAGGAGCTGCAGGGGTTACACAGGGCACACCCTGGCCACACAGAGATCCGAATGCTGACCATGAACTGAAGCATTTATACAGACCACACCCTGACCACGCAGAGATGGGACTGTTGACCAGGAGCATTCAGGAAATATACAGAGCACAGCACGGCCAAACACAGAGATGGGAATGTTAACCAGGATCTACAAGAGTTATACTGAGCACACCCTGGCCAAACAGAGATGGGAATGTTGACCAGGACCTTCAGGGGTTTTACAGAGCACACCCTGGCCACACACAGAAATGGGAATGTTGACCAGGAGCTGCAGGGGTTATACATTGCACACCCTGGCCACACAGAGATGAGAATGGTGACCAGGAGCTGCTGGGGTTGTACAGAGCACACCCTGGCAACACACAGATGGGAATGTTGACCCGGAGCTGCTGGGGTCATACAGAGGACAACCTGGCCACACACAGAGATGGGAATGTTGACAAGGAGCTGCAGGAATTATAAAGTGCACACCCTGGCCACACACAGATGGGAATGTTAACCAGGCTCAGCAGGAGTTATACAGAGCACACCCTCGCCACACAGATATGGGAATGCTGACCAGGAGCTGCAGGGGTTATACAGAGCACACCGTGGTCACACAGAGATGGGAATGTTGAGCAGAAGCTGCAGGAGTTATACAGAGCACACACTGGACACACAGCGATGGGCATGTTGTCCAGGAGCTTCAGGGGTTATACAGAGCACATTCTGGCCACACACAGAGATGGGAATGTTGACCAGGAGCTGCAGGGATTATACAGAGCAGACCCTGGCCACACAGAGATGGGGATGTTGACCAGGAGCTGCAGGAGTTATGCAGAGCACAGCATGCCCAAACGCAGAGACGGGAATGTTGAGCAGGAGCTTCAGGAGTTCTACGGAGCACACCCTGGCCACACAGATATTGAAATGTTGACCAGGAGCTGCAGGGGTTATACAGATCACACCCTGGCCACACAGAGATGGGAATGTTGACCAGGAGCTGTGGGGGTTAATCTAGAACTCACCATGGCCACACAGAGATGGCAATGTTGACCAGGAGCTGCAGGGGTTATACAGAGCACACCCTGGCCACACTGAGATGGGAGTGTTGACTAGGAGCTGCAGGGATTATTCAGAGCACACCCAGGCCACACAGAGATGGGAATGTTGACCAGGAGCTGCTGGGGTTATTCAGAGCACACACTGGCCACACAGAGATGGGAATGGTGACCAGGAGCTGCTGGGGTTATACAGAGCAAACCCTGGCCACACACAAAGATGGGAATGTAGACCAGGAGCTGCAGGGGTGGTACAGAGCACACCCTGGCCACACAGAGATGGGAATGGTGACCAGTAGCTGCTGGGGTTATACAGAGCACACCCTGGCCACACACAGATGGGAATGTGGACCAGGAGCTGCAGGGGTTATACAGAGCAGACCCTGGCCACACAGAGATGGGATTGTTGACCAGGAGCTGCAGGACTTATACAGAGCACATCCTGGCCACACAGATATTGCAATGTTGACCAGGAGCTGCTGGGGTTCTACAGAGCACACCCTGGCCACGCAGAGATGGGAATGTTGACCAGGAGCTGCAGGGGTTATACAGAGCACACACTGGCCACGCAGAGATGGGAATGTTGACCAGGAGCTGCAGCGGTCATTCAGAGCACACCATGGCAACACAGAGATGGGATTGTTGACGAGGAGCTGCAGGGGTTATACAGAGCACACCGTGGCCACACAGAGATGGGAGTGTTGACCAGGAGCTGCATGAGTTATACAGTGCACACCCTGGCCACACAGAGATTGAAATGTTGTCCAGGAGCTTCGGGGGTTATACAGAGCACACCCTGACCACACACAGATGGGAATGTTGACCAGAAGCTGCAGGGATTAAACGGTGCACACCCTGGCCACATAGAGATGTGAATGTTGTCCAGGAGCTGCAAGGTCTATACAGAGCACACCCTGGCCACACACAGAGATGGGAATGATGACCAGGAGCTGCTGGGGTGAGACAGAACACACCCTGGCCACACAGAGATGGGAATCTTGACCAGGAGATGCAGGATTTTATAGAGCACACCCTGTCCACACAGAGAGAAGACTATGTTGACCAGGAGCTGCTGGGGTTATACAGAGCACACGATGGCCATACAGAGAGATGGAAATGTTGACCAGGAGCTGCTGGGGTTATACAGAGCAGACCCTGGCCACACAGAGATGGGAATGTTGACCAGGAGCTTCAGGAGATATACATAGCACCGCATGGCCAAACACAGAGATGGGAATGTTGACCAGGAACTGCAGCAGTTATACAGAGCACATCCTGGCCACACAGAGATGTGAATGTTGACCAGGAACTGCAGCAGTTATACATAGCACAACCTGGCAACACAGAGATGGGAATGTTGACCAGGAGCTTCAGTAATTATACAGAGCACACCCTGGCCACACAGAGGTGGGAATGATAACAAGGAGCTGCAGGGGTTATACAGAGCACACCATGTCCACGGGGAGATAGGAATGATCACCAAGAGCTGCTGGGGTTATTCAGGGCACACTCTGGCCACACAGAGATGGGAATCTTGATCGGGAGCTAAAGGAGTTATACAGAGCACACTCTGGCCACACAGAGAGATGGGAATGTTGACCAGGAGTTGCTGTGGTATACAGAGCACACACTGGCCACACAGCGATGGCAATGTTGACCAGGAGCTTCAGGAGAAATACAGAGCACAGCATGGCCAAACACAGAGATGGGTCTGTTGACCAGGAGCTGCAGGGGTTATACTGAGCACACCCTGACCAAACAGGGATGGGAATGTTGATCAGGACCTTCAGGGGTTATACAGAGCACACCCTGGCCACACACAGAGATGGGAATGTTGACCAGCAGCTGCAGGGCTTATACATTGCACACCCTGGCCACACAAAGAGGTGAATGTTAACCAGGATCTGCAAGGACTTATACAGAGCACACCCTCGCCACACAGATATGGGAATGCTGACCAGGAGCTGCAGGGGTTATACAGAGCACACGGTGGTCACACAGAGATGGGAATGTTGTCCAGGAGCTTCAGGGGTTATGCAGAGCTCATTCTGGCCTCACACAGAGATGCGAATGTTGACCAGTAGCTGCAGGGGTTATACAGAGCAGACCCTGGCCAAACAGAGATGGGAATGTTGACCAGGTGCTGCAGGAGTTATACAGAGCACAGCATGGCCAAACGCAGAGATGGAAATGTTGACCATGAGCTACAGGGGTTATACAGAGCACACCCTGGCCACACAGAGATGGGAATGTTGAGCAGGAGCTGCAGGGGATATACAGAGCACACCCTGGCCACACAGAGATGGGAGTGTTGACCAGTAGCTGCAGGGATTATACAGAGAAAACCCACTGGCCACACAGAGATGGGAATGCTGACGAGGAGCTGCAGGAGTTATACAGAGCACACCGTGGCCACAGACAGAGATAGGAATGTTGACCAGGAACTACAGGGGTGATACATAGCACACCCTGGCCACACAGAGTTGTGAATGTTGACCAGTAGCTGCAGAGGTTATACAGTGCACACCCTGGCCACACAGAGATGGGAATGGTGACCAGAAACTGCTGGGGTAATACAGAGCACGCCCTGGCCACACACAGAGAAGGGAATGTTGACCAGGAGCTGCAGGAGTTATAGAGAGCACACCCTGGCCACACACAGAGATGGGAATGTTGACCAGGAGCTGCCGGGGTGATACAGAGCACACCCTGGCAACTCAGAGATGGGAATGGGGACCAGGAGCTGCTGGGGTTAAACAGAGCACACCCTGGCCACACACAGATGGGAATGTTGACCAGGAGCTGCTGGGGTCATACAGAGCAAGTCATGGACACACACAGAGATGGGAATGTTGACCAGGAGCTGCAGAGTTATACAGAGCACACCCTGGCCACACACAGTGATGGGAATGCTAACAAGGAGCTGCAGGAATTATACAGTGCACACCCTCGCCACACACAGAGAAGTGAATGTTGACCAGGAGCTGCAGGGTTTATTCAGAGCACACCCTGGACACACAGAGATGGGAATGGTGACCAGGAGCTGCAGGAGTTATAGAAAGCACACAGTGGCCATACATAGATTGGAATGTTGACCAAGACTTTCATGGGTTATATAGAGCACACCCTGTCCACAGACAGAGATGTGAATGTTGACCAGGAGCTGCAGGGGTTATACACAGCACACCCTGGCCACACAGAGATGGGAATGTTGACCAGTAGCTGCAGGGATTATACAGAGAAAACCCACTGGCCACACAGAGATGGGAATGCTGACCAGGAGCTGCAGGAGTTATACAGAGCACACCGTGGCCACAGACAGAGATAGGAATGTTGACCAGGAACTACAGGGGTGATACATAGCACACCCTGGCCACACAGAGTTGTGAATGTTGACCAGTAGCTGCAGAGGTTATACAGTGCACACCCTGGCCACACAGAGATGGGAATGGTGACCAGAAACTGCTGGGGTAATACAGAGCACGCCCTGGCCACACACAGAGAAGGGAATGTTGACCAGGAGCTGCAGGAGTTATAGAGAGCACACCCTGGCCACACACAGAGATGGGAATGTTGACCAGGAGCTGCCGGGGTGATACAGAGCACACCCTGGCAACTCAGAGATGGGAATGGGGACCAGGAGCTGCTGGGGTTAAACAGAGCACACCCTGGCCACACACAGATGGGAATGTTGACCAGGAGCTGCTGGGGTCATACAGAGCAAGTCATGGACACACACAGAGATGGGAATGTTGACCAGGAGCTGCAGAGTTATACAGAGCACACCCTGGCCACACACAGTGATGGGAATGCTAACAAGGAGCTGCAGGAATTATACAGTGCACACCCTCGCCACACACAGAGAAGTGAATGTTGACCAGGAGCTGCAGGGTTTATTCAGAGCACACCCTGGACACACAGAGATGGGAATGGTGACCAGGAGCTGCAGGAGTTATAGAAAGCACACAGTGGCCATACATAGATTGGAATGTTGACCAAGACTTTCATGGGTTATATAGAGCACACCCTGTCCACAGACAGAGATGTGAATGTTGACCAGGAGCTGCAGGGTTTATACAGTGCACACCCTGGTCACACAGAGATGGGAATGGTGACCAGGAGCTGCTGGGGTTATTCAGAGCACACACTGGCCACGCAGAGATGGGAAAGGTGACCAGGAGCTGCTGGGGTTGTGCAGAGCACACCCTGGCCACACACAGATGGGAATGTAGACCTGGAGCTGCTGGGGTCTTACAGAGGACACCCTGGCCACACAGAGAGATGGGAATGTTGACCAGGAGCTGCAGGAGTTATACAGAGCACCCCCTGGCCACAAACAGAGATGGGAATGTTGACAAGGAGCTGCAGGAATTATAACGTGCACACACTGGCCACACACAGTTGGGAATGTTAACCAGGATCTGCAGGAGTTATACAGAGCACACCTTCGCCACACAGATATGGGAATGCTGACCAGGAGCTGCAGGGGTTATACAGAGCACACCGTGGTAACACAGAGATGGGAATGTTGAGCAGGAGCTGCAGGAGTTATGCAGAGCACAGCATGCCCAAACGCAGAGATGGGAATGTTGACCAGGAGCTGCAGGAGTTATAGAAAGCACACCGTGGCCATACATAGAATGGAATGTTGAACAGAACTTTCAGGGGTTATACAGAGCGCTCCCTGGCCACAGACAGAGATGTGAATGTTGACAAGGAAATTCAGGGGTTATACAGTGCACACCCTGGCCACACAGAGAGTGGAATGGTGACCAGGAGCTGCTGGGGTTATTCAGAGCACACACTGGCCACGCAGAGATGGGAATGGTGACCAGGAGCTGCTGGGGTTATACAGAGCACACCCTGGCCACACACAGAGATGAGAATGTTGACCAGGAGATGCAGGGATGATACAGAGCACACCCTGGCCACACATAGATTGGAATGGTGACCAGGAGCTGCTGGGGCTATACAGAGCACACCCTGGCCACACACAGATGCAAATGTTGACCAGGAGCTGCTGGGGTCATACAGAGCACATCATGGCCACACACAGAGATGGGAATGTTGACCAGGAGCTGCAGAGTTATACAGAGCACACCCTGGCCACACACAGTGATGGGAATGCGAACAAGGAGCTGCAGGAATTATACAGTGCACACCCTGGCAACACACAGAGAAGTGAATGTTGACCAGGAGCTGCAGAGTTTATTCAGAGCACACCCTGGCCACAATGAGATGGGAATGTTGACCAGGTGCTGCAGGAGTTAATCAGAACACACCCTGGCCACACAGAGATGGGAATGTTGACCAGGAGCTGCTGGGGGTTATGCAGAGCACACCCTGGCCACATACAGAGATGGGAATGTTGACCAGGCGCTACATGAGTTATACAGTGCACACCCTGGCCACACAGAGATTGAAATGTTGTCCAGGAGCTTCGGGGGTTATACAGAGCACACCCTGACCACACACAGATGGGAATGTTGACCAGAAGCTGCAGGGATTAAACGGTGCACACCCTGGCCACACAGAGATGTGAATGTTGTCCAGGAGCTGCAAGGTTTATACAGAGCACACCCTGGCCACACAGAGATGGGAATCTTGACCAGGAGATGCAGGATTTTACAGAGCACACCCTGTCCACACAGAGAGATGGCTTTGTTGACCAGGAGCTGCTGGGGTTATACAGAGCACACGATGGCCATACGGAGAGATGGAAATGTTGACCAGGAGCTGTTGGGGTTATACAGAGCAGACCCTGTCCACACAGAGATGGGGATGTTGACCAGGAGCTTCAGGAGATATACAGTGCACCGCATGGCCAAACACAGAGGTGGGAATGTTGACCAGGAACTGCAGCAGTTATACAGAGCACATCCTGGCCACACACAGATGTGAATGTTGACCAGGAACTGCAGCAGTTATACATAGCACAACCTGGCAACACAGAGATGGGAATGTTGACCAGGAGCTTCAGTAATTATGCAGAGCACACCCTGGCCACACAGAGGTGGGAATGTTGACCAGGAGCTGCAGGAATTATACAGTGCACACCATGGCCACACAGAGATGGGAATGATAACCAGGAGCTGCAGGGGTTATACAGAGCACACCATGGCCACGGGGAGATAGGAATGATAACCAAGAGCTGCTGGGGTTGTTCAGGGCACACTCTGGCCACACAGAGATGGGAATCTTGACCGGGAGCTGCAGGAGTAATACAGAGCACACTCTGGCCACACAGAGAGATGGGAATGTTGACCAGGAGTTGCTGTGGTATACAGAGCACACACTGGCCACACAGCGATGGCAACGTTGGCCAGGAGCTTTAGGAGATATACAGAGCACAGCATGGCCAAACACAGAGATGGGAATGTTGATAAGGACCTTCAGGAGATATACAGAGCACACCCTGGCCAAACAGAGATGGGAATGTTGATAAGGACCTTCAGGGGTTATACAGAGCACACCCTGGCCACACACAGAGATGGGAATGTTGACCAGCAGCTGCAGGGCTTCTACATTGCACACCCTGGCCACACAAAGAGGTGAATGTTGACCAGGAGCTGCAGGCTTTATTCAGAGCACACCCTGGACGCACAGCGATGGAAATGTTGACCAGGTGCTGCAGGAGCTATCCAGAGATCATCCTGGCCACGAACAGATGGTAATGTTAACCAGGATCTGCAGGACTTATACAGAGCACACCCTCGCCACACAGATATGGGAATGCTGACTCGGAGCTGCAGGGGTTATACAGAGCACACGGTGGTCACACAGAGATGGGAATGTTGTCCAGGAGCTTCAGGGGTTATACAGAGCACATTCTGGCCACACACAGAGATGGGAATGTTGACCAGTAGCTGCAGGGGTTATACAGAGCAGACCCTGGCCACACAGAGATGGGAATGTTGACCAGGTGCTGCAGGAGTTATACAGAGCACAGCATGGCCAAACGCAGAGATGGAAATGTTGACCATGAGCTGCAGAGGTTATACAGAGCACACCCTGGCCACACAGAGATGGGAATGTTGACCAGGAGCTGCAGGGGATATACAGAGCACACCCTGGCCACACAGAGATGGGAGTGTTGACCAGTAGCTGCAGGGATTATACAGAGCACTCACTGGCCACACAGAGATGGGAATGCAGACCAGGAGCTGCAGGAGTTATACAGAGCCCACCATGGACACAGACAGAGATGGGAATGTTGACCAGGAACTACAGGGGTGATACATAGCACACCCTGGCCACACAGAGTTGTGAATGTTGACCAGTAGCTGCAGAGGTTATACAGTGCACACCCTGGCCACACAGAGATGGGAATGGTGACCAGAAACTGCTGGGGTAATACAGAGCACGACCTGGCCACACACAGATAAGGGAATGTTGACCAGGAGCTGCAGGAGTTATAGAGAGCCCACCCTGGCCACACACAGAGATGGGAATGTTGACCAGGAGCTGCCGGGGTGATACAGAGCACACCCTGGCAACTCAAAGATGGGAATGGTGACCCAGTTATACAGTGCACACCCTGGCCACACAGAGATGGGAATGTTGTCCAGGAGCTTCAGGGGTTATACAGAGCACACTCTGGCCACACACAGAGATGGGAATGTTCACCAGGAGCTGCAGGGGTTATTCAGAGCAGATTCTGGCCACACAGAGATGCGAATGTTGACCAGGAACTGCAGGAGTTATACAGTGCACAGCATGGCCAAATGCAGAGATGGGAATGTTGACCATGAGCTGCAGGGGTTATACAGAGCACACCCTGACCACACAGAGATGGGAATGTTGACCAGGAGCTGCAGGAGGTACACAGTGCACACCCTGGCCGCACAGAGATGGGAATGTTGACCAGGAGCTGCAGGGGATATACAGAGCACACCTTGGCAACACAGAGATGGGAGTGTTGACCAGTCGCTGCAGGGATTATACAGAGCACCCATTGGCCACACAGAGATGGAAATGTTGACCAGCAGCTGCTGGGGTTATTCAGAGCAAACCCTGGCCACACACAGAGAAGGGAATGTTGACCAGGAGCTGCAGGGGTTATAGAGAGCACACCCTGGCCACACACAGAAATGGGAATGTTGACCAGGAGCTGCAGTGTTATACAGAGCACACCCTGGCCACACAGAGATGGGAATGGTGACCAGGAGGTGCTGGGGTTATACTGAGCACACCCTGGCCACACACAGATGGGAATGTTGACCAAGAGCTGCTGGGGTCATACAGAGTACACCCTGGCCACACACAGAGAAGTGAATGTTGACCAGGAGCTGCAGGGTTTATTCAGAGCACACCCTGGATACACAGAGACGGGAATGTTGACCAGGTGCTGAGGGAGCTATACAGAGCACACCCTGGCCACACAGATATGGGAATGTTGACCAGGAGCTGCAAGAGGTACACAGTGCACACCCTGGCCACACAGAGAAGGGAATGTTAACCAGCAGCTGCAGCGGATATACAGAGCACACCCTGGCCACACAGAGATGGCAGTGCTGACAAGGAGCTGCAGGGTTTATACAGAGCACACCCTGGCCACACGGATATGGGAATGTTGCACAGGAGATGCTGGGGATGTACAGAGCACACCCTGGCCACACACAGAGATGGAAATGTTGACCAGGAGCTGCAGGAGTTTTACAGAGCACACCCTGGCCACACACAGAGAAGGGAATATTGATCATGAGCTGCAGGGGTTATACAGAGCACACCCTGACAACACACAGAGATGGGAATGTTGACCAGGAGCTGCAGGAATTATACAGTGCACACCCTGGCCACACACAGAGAAGGGAATGTTGATCAGGAGCTGCAGGGGTTATACAGAGCACACCCTGTCCACACAAACAGATGGGAATCTTGTCCAGGAGCTGCAGGAGTTAAACAGAGCACACCCTGGCCATACAGAGAGATGGAAATGTTGACCAGGAGCTGCTGGGGTTATACAGAGCACACCCTGGCCACACAGAGATGGGAATGTTTACCGGGAGCTGCAGGGGTTATACAGAGAACACCTTGGCCACACAGAGGTGGGAATGTTGACCAGGAGCTGCAGGAGCTATACAGAACACCCCCCCCCCCCGCGACACACTGATGGGAATGTTAACCAGGAGCTGCAGGGGTTGTACAGAGCAGACCCTGGCCACACTGAGATGGGGATGTTGACCAGGAGCTTCAGGAGATATACAGAGCACAGCATGGCCAAACACAGAGATGGGAATGTAGACCAGGAGCTGCAGGGGTTACACAGAGCACACCCTGGCCATACAGAGATGGGAATGTTGACCAGGAGCTGCAGGGGTTATACAGTGAACACCCTGGCCACACAGAGATGGGAATGTTGACCAGGAGCTGCAGGGGTATACGGAGCACACCATGGCAACATAGAGATGGGATTGTTGACCAGGAGCTGCAGGGGTTATACAGAGCACACCGTGGCCACAGGGAATGGTGACCAGGAGCTGCATGAATTATACAGTGCACACACTGGCCACGCACAGATGGGAATGTTAACCAGGAGCTGCAGGGATTATACAGAGCACAACCAGGCCACGCACAGATGGGAATGTTAACCAGGAGCTGCAGGGTTATACAGAGCACACCCTGGCCACACAGAGATGGGAATTTTGTATAGGATCTGCAGGGGTTATGCAGTGCACACTCTGGCCACACAGAGATGGGAATGTTGACCAGGAGCTGTAGGAGTTATACAGAGCACACCCTGGCCACGCACAGATGGAAATGTTAACCAGGAGCTGCAGGGGTTATACAGAGCACACCCTGGCCACACAGAGATAGGAATCTTGACCGGGAGCTGCAGGTGTTATACAGAGCAAACCCTGGCCACACGGAGAGATGTGAATGGTGACCAGGAGTTGACGTGGTATACAGAGCACACCCTGGCCACAAAGAGAGGGAATGTTGACCAGGAGCTGCAGTGGTTATAAAGAGCCCACCCTGGCCACACAGAGATGGGAAAGTTGACCAAGAGCTGCAGGAGTTATACAGAGCACACCCTGTACACACAGAGATGGCAATGTTGACCAGGAGCTGCAGGGGTTATTCAGAGCACACCCTGGCCACACAGAGATGGGAATGTCGACCAGGAGCTGCTGGGGTTATTCAGAGCACACTCTGGCCACACAGAGATGGGAATGTTGACCAGGAGCTGCTGGGGTTATTCAGTGCGCACCCTGGCCACACAGAGATAGGAATCTTGACCGAGAGCTGCAAGTGTTATACAGAGCACACCCTGGCCACACAGGGAGATGTGAATGGTGACCAGAAGTTGCCGTGGTATACAGAGCACACCCTGGCCACAAAGAGAGGGAATGTTGACCAGGAGCTGCAGTGGTTATACAGAGCACACCCTGGCCACACAGAGATGGGAATGTTGACCAGGAGCTGCAGGAGTTATACAGAGCACACCCTGGCCACGCACAGATGGGAATGTTAACCAGGAGCTGCAGGGGTTATACAGAGCACACCCTGGCCACACAGAGATGGGAATTTCGACCACTAGCGACAGGAGTTATACAGAGAACATGCTGGCCACACAGAGATGGGAATGTTGACCAGGAGCTGCAGGAGTTACACAGTGAACACCCTGACCACACAGTGATGGGAATGTTGACCAGGAACTGCAGCAGTTATACAGCGCACACCCTGGCCACATAGAGGTGGGAATGTTGACACGGAACTGCTGTGGTAATGCAGAGCACACCCTGGCCACATACAGAGATGGGAATGTTGACCAGGAGCTACATGAGTTATACAGTGCACACCCTGGCCACACAGAGATGGAAATGTTGTCCAGGAGCTTCGGGGGTTATACAGAGCACACCCTGACCACACACAGATGGGAATGTTGACCAGAAGCTGCAGGGATTAAACAGTGCACACCCTGGCCACACAGAGATGGGAATTATGTCGAGGAGCCTCAGAGGTTATACAGAGCACATCCTGACCCACAGAGATGGAAATGTTGACAAGGAGATGCAGGGGTATACAGAGCACACCCTGTCCACACACAGAGATGGGAATCTTGTCCAGGAGCTGCAGGAGTTTACAGAGCACACCCTGGCCACACAGAGATGGGAATGTTTACCAGGAGCGGCAGCAGCTATACAGAGCACTCCACCGCGACACACTGATGGGAATGTTAACCAGGGGCTGCAGGGGTTGTACAGAGCAGACCCTGGCCACACTGAGATGGGGATGTTGACCAGGAGCTTCAGGAGATATGCAGAGCACAGCATGGCCAAACACAGAGATGGGAATGTTGACCAGGAGTTGAGTGGTTATACAGAGCACACCCTGGCACACAGAGATGGGATAGTTAACCAGGAGCTGCAGGGGTTATACAGAGCACACCCTGGCCACACAGAGATGGGAATTTCGACCACTAGCGACAGGAGTTATACAGAGAACATGCTGGCCACACAGAGATGGGAATGTTGACCAGGAGCTGCAGGAGTTACACAGTGAACACCCTGACCACACAGTGATGGGAATGTTGACCAGGAACTGCAGCAGTTATACAGCGCACACCCTGGCCACATAGAGGTGGGAATGTTGACACGGAACTGCTGTGGTAATGCAGAGCACACCCTGGCCACATACAGAGATGGGAATGTTGACCAGGAGCTACATGAGTTATACAGTGCACACCCTGGCCACACAGAGATGGAAATGTTGTCCAGGAGCTTCGGGGGTTATACAGAGCACACCCTGACCACACACAGATGGTAATGTTGACCAGAAGCTGCAGGGATTAAACAGTGCACACCCTGGCCACACAGAGATGGGAATTATGTCGAGGAGCCTCAGAGGTTATACAGAGCACATCCTGACCCACAGAGATGGAAATGTTGACAAGGAGATGCAGGGGTATACAGAGCACACCCTGTCCACACACAGAGATGGGAATCTTGTCCAGGAGCTGCAGGAGTTTACAGAGCACACCCTGGCCACACAGAGATGGGAATGTTTACCAGGAGCGGCAGCAGCTATACAGAGCACACCACCGCGACACACTGATGGGAATGTTAACCAGGGGCTGCAGGGGTTGTACAGAGCAGACCCTGGCCACACTGAGATGGGGATGTTGACCAGGAGCTTCAGGAGATATGCAGAGCACAGCATGGCCAAACACAGAGATGGGAATGTTGACCAGGAGTTGAGTGGTTATACAGAGCACACCCTGGCACACAGAGATGGGATAGTTAACCAGGAGCTGCAGGGGTTATACAGAGCACACCGTGGCCACACACAGAGATGGGAATGTTGACCAGGAGCTGCAGGTGTTATACAGTGCACACCCTGGCCACACAGAGATGGGAATGTTGACCAGGAGCTGCAGGGTTATACACAGCACGCACTGGCCACACAGAGATGGGAATGTTGACCAGGAGCGGCAGCAGCTATACAGAGCACACCACCGCGACACACTGATGGGAATGTTAACCAGGGGCTGCAGGGGTTGTACAGAGCAGACCCTGGCCACACTGAGATGGGGATGTTGATCAGGAGCTTCAGGAGATATACAGTGCACAGCATGGCCAAACACAGAGATGGGAATGTTGACCAGGAGTTGCAGGGGTTATACAGAGCACACCCTGGCCACACAGAGATGGGAATGTTGACCAGGAGCTGCAGGGGTTATACAGTGCTAACCCTGGCCACACAGAGATGGGAATGTTGACCAGGAGCTGCAGAGGTTATACAGAGCACACACTGGCCACCCAGAGATGGGAATGTTGACCAGGAGCTGCAGGGGTTGTACAGAACACACACTGGCCACGCACAGGTGGGAATGTTAACCGGGAGCTGCAGGGTTATACAGAGTGCACCCTGGCCACGCACAGATGGGAATGATAAACAGGAGCTACAGGGGTTATAGAGAGCACACCCTGGCCACACAGAGATGGGAATGTTGACCAGGAACTGCAGCAGTTATAAAGAGCACACCCTGGCCACACAGAGACGGGAATGTTGACCCGGAGCTTCAGGGGTTATACAGAGCACACCCTGGCCACAAAGAGATGGGAATGTTGACCAGGAGCTGTAGGAGATAAACAGAGCACACCCTTGCCACGCACAGATGGAAATGTTAACCAGGAGCTGCAGGGGCTATACAGAGCACACCCTGGCCACACAGAGATGGGAATGTGGACCAGGAGCTGCAGGAGATACACAGTGCACACCCTGGCCACACAGAGATGTGAATGTTGACCAGGAACTGCAGCAGTTATACAGAGCACACCGTGGTCACACAGAGATGGCAATGTTGAGCAGGAGCTGCTGGAGTTATACAGAGCACACACTGGACACACAGAGATGGGAATGTTGTCCAGTAGCTTCAGGGGTTATACAGAGCACACTCTGGCCACACACGGAGATGGGCATGTTGACCAGGAGCTGCAGAGGTTATACAGAGCACAGCATTGCCAAACGCAGAGATGGGAATGTTGACCAGGAGCTGCAGGGGATTCCTGAGCACACCCTGGCAACAAACAGATGGGAATGTAGACCAGGAGCTGCAGGAGTTATACAGTGCACACCCTGGCCACACAGAAATGTGAATATTGATCAGGAGCTGCAAGGTTTATACAGAGCACACCCTGTCCACACGCAGAGATGGGAATCTTGCCCAGGAGCAACAGGAGTTTACAGAGCACACCCTGGCCATACAGAGAGATGGAAATGTTGACCAGGAGCTGCTGGGGTTATACAGAGCACACCCTGGCCACACACAGATGGGAATGTTTACCGGGAGCTGCAGGGGTTATACAGAGAACACCCTGGCCACAAAGAGGTGGGAATGTTGACCATGAGCTGCAGCAGCTATACAGAGCACACCCCCGCGACACACTGATGGAAATGTTAACCAGGAGCTGCAGCGGTTGTACATAGCAGACCCTGGCCACACTGAGATGGGGATGTTGACCAGGAGCTTCAGGAGGTATACAGAGCACAGCATGGCCAAACACAGAGATGGGAATGAAGACCAGGAGCTGCAGGGGTTATACAGAGCACACCCTGGCCATACAGAGATGGGAATGTTGACCAGGAGCTGCAGGGGTTATACAGTGCACACCCTGGCCACACAGAGATGGGAATGTTGACCAGGAGCTGCAGGGGTTATACAGAGCACACCATCGCAACATAGAAATGGGATTGTTGACCAGGAGCTGCAGGGGGTATACAGAGCACACCCTGGCCACACAGAAATGGGAATGTTGACCAGGGGCTGCTGGGGTTATTCAGAGCACCCCCTAGCCACACAGAGATGGGAATGTTGACCAGGAGCTGCTGGGGTTATTCAGAGCACCCCTTGGCCTCACAGAGTTGGGAATGTTGACCAGGAGCTGCAGGGGTTATACAGAGCACACCCTGGCCATACAGAGAGATGTGAATGTTGACCAGGTGTTGCCGTGGTTTGCAGAGCACACCGTGGCCACAAAGAGAGGGAATGTTGACCAGGAGCTGCAGGGGTTATACAGAGCTCACCCTGGCCACACAGAGATGGGAAAGTTGACCAGGAGCTGCAGGAGTTATACAGAGCAAACCCTGGCCACGCACAGATGGGAATGTTAACCAGGAGCTGCAGGGGTTATACAGAGCACACCCTGGTCACAAAGAGATGGGAATTTCGACCACTAGCGGCAGGAGTTATACAGAGAACACGCTGGCCACACAGAGATGGAAATGTTGGCCAGGAGCTGCAGGAGTTACACAGTGCACACCCTGGCCACACAGTGACGGGAATGTTGACCAGGAACTGCAGCAGTTATACAGCGCACACCCTGGCCATACAGAGATGGGAATGTTGACCAGGAGCTGCAGGAGTTATACAGAGCACACCCTGGCAACACAGAGATGTGAATGTTGACCAGGAGCTGCTGGGGTTATGCAGAGCACAACCTGGCCACACAGAGAGATGTGAATGTTGACCAGGTGTTGCCGTGGTTTGCAGAGCACACCCTGGCCACATTCAGAGATGGGAATGTTGACCAGGAGCTACATGAGTTATACAGTGCACACCCTGGCCACACAGAGATGGAAATGCTGTCCAGGAGCTTCGGGGGTTATACAGAGCACACCCTGATCGCACACAGATGGGAATGTTGACCAGAAGCTGCAGGGATTAAACAGTGCACACCCTGGCCACACAGAGATGTGAATTATCTCCAGGAGCCTCAGAGGTTATACAGAGCACATCCTGACCACACAGAGATGGAAATGTTGACCAGGAGCTGCAGGGGTTATACAGAGCACACCCTGGCCACACAGAGATGGGAATATTGATCAGGAGCTGCAAGGTTTATACAGAGCACACCCTGTCCACACACAGTGATGGGTATCTTGTCCAGGAGCTGCAGGAGATAACAGAGCACACCCTGGCCATACAGAGAGATGGAAATGTTGACCAGGAGCTGCTGGGGTTATACAGAGCACACCCTGGCCACACAGAGATGGAAATGTTTACCAGGAGCTGCAGGAGTTATACAGAGAACACCCTGGCCACACAGAGATGGGAATGTTGACCATGAGCTGCAGGAGCTATACAGAGCACACCCCCGCGACACACTGTTGGGAATGTTAACCAGGAGCAGCAGGGGTTGTACAGAGCAGACCCGGGCCACACTGAGATGGGGATGTTGACCAGGAGCTTCAGGAGATATACAGAGCACAGCATGGCCAAACACAGAGATGGGAATGTTGACCAGGAGCTGCAGGTGTTATACAGTGCACATCCTGGCCACACAGAGATGGGAATGTTGACCAGGAACTGCAGCAGTTATAAAGAGCACACCCTGGCCACACAGAGATGGGAATGTTGACCAGCAGCTGCTGGGGTTATACAGAGCACACCCTGGCCACACAGAGACGGGAATGTTGACCCGGAGCTTCAGGGGTTATACAGAGCACACCCTGGCCACAAAGAGATGGGAATGTTGACCAGGAGCTGTAGGAGATAAACAGAGCACACCCTAGCCACGCACAGATGGAAATGTTAACCAGGAGCTGCAGGGGTTATACAGAGCACACCCTGGCCACACAGAGATGGGAATGTGGACCAGGAGCTGCAGGAGATACACAGTGCACACCCTGGCCACACAGAAATGTGAATGTTGACCAGGAACTGCAGCAGTTATACAGAGCACACCGTGGTCACACAGAGATGGGAATGTTGAGCAGGAGCTGCTGGAGTTATACAGAGCACACACTGGACACACAGAGGTGGGAATGTTGTCCAGTAGCTTCAGGGGTTATACAGAGCACACTCTGGCCACACACGGAGATGGGAATGTTGACCAGGAGCTGCAGAGGTTATACAGAGCACAGCATGGCCAAACGCAGAGATGGGAATGTTGACCAGGAGCTGCAGGGGATTCCTGAGCACACCCTGGCAACACACAGATGGGAATGTAGACCAGGAGCTGCAGGAGTTATACGGTGCACACCCTGGCCACACAGAAATGTGAATTTTGATCAGGAGCTGCAAGGTTTATACAGAGCACACCCTGTCCACACGCAGAGATGGGATTCTTGTCCAGGAGCTGCAGGAGTTTACAGAGCACACCCTGGCCATACAGAGAGATGGAAATGTTGACCAGGAGCTGCTGGGGTTATACAGAGCACACACTGGACACACAGAGATGGGAATGTTGTCCAGTAGCTTCAGGGGTTATACAGAGAACACTCTGGCCACACACGGAGATGGGAATGTTGACCAGGAGCTGCAGAGGTTATACAGAGCACAGCATGGCCAAACGCAGAGATGGGAATGTTGACCAGGAGCTGCAGGGGATTCCTGAGCACACCCTGGCAACACACAGATGGGAATGTAGACCAGGAGCTGCAGGAGTAATACAGTGCACACCCTGGCCACACAGAAATGTGAATATTGATCAGGAGCTGCAAGGTTTATACAGAGCACACCCTGTCCACACGCAGAGATGGGAATCTTGCCCAGGAGCAACAGGAGTTTACAGAGCACACCCTGGCCATACAGAGAGATGGAAATGTTGACCAGGAGCTGCTGGGGTTATACAGAGCACACCCTGGCCACACACAGATGGGAATGTTTACCGGGAGCTGCAGGGGTTATACAGAGAACACCCTGGCCACAAAGAGGTGGGAATGTTGACCAGGAGCTGCAGGAGCTATACAGAGCACACCCCCGCGACACACTGATGGGAATGTTAACCAGGAGCTGCAGGGGTTGTACAGAGCAGACCCTGGCCACACTGAGATGGGGATGTTGACCAGGAGCTTCAGGAGGTATACAGAGCACAGCATGGCCAAACACAGAGATGGGAATGAAGACCAGGAGCTGCAGGGGTTATACAGTGCACACCCTGGCCACAGAGAGATGGGAATGTTGACCAGGAGCTGCAGGGGTTATCCAGAGCACACCATGGCAACATAGAGATGGGATTGTTGACCAGGAGCTGCAGGGGGTATACAGAGCACACCCAGGCCACACAGAGATGGGAATGTTGACCAGGGGCTGCTGGTGTTATTCAGAGCACCCCCTGGCCAGACAGAGAGGGGAATGTTGACCAGGAGCTGCTGGGGTTATTCAGAGCACCCCCTGGCCACACAGAGTTGGGAATGATGACCAGGAGCTGCAGGGGTTATACAGAGCACACCCTGGCCACACAGAGAGATGTGAATGTTGACCAGGTGTTGCCGTGGTTTGCAGAGCACACCCTGGCCACAAAGAGAGGGAATGTTGACCAGGAGCTGCAGGGGTAATACAGAGCTCACCCTGGCCACACAGAGATGGGAAAGTTGACCAGGAGCTGCAGGAGTTATACAGAGCAAACCCTGGCCCGGCACAGATGGGAATGTTAACCAGGAGCTGCAGGGGTTATACATAGCACACCCTGGTCACAAAGAGATGGGAATTTTACCACTAGCGGCAGGAGTTATACAGAGAACACGCTGGCCACACAGAGATGGAAATGTTGACAAGGAGCTGCAGGAGTTACACAGTGCACACCCTGGCCACACAGAGAGATGTGAATGTTGACCAGGAGCTGCTGGGATTATGCAGAGCACACCCTGGCCACACAGAGAGATGTGAATGTTGACCAGGTGTTGACGTGGTTTGCAGAGCACACCCTGGCCACATTCAGAGATGGGAATGTTGACAAGGAGCTACATGAGTTATACAGTGCACACCCTGGCCACACAGAGATGGAAATGTTGTCCAGGAGCTTCGGGGGTTATACAGAGCACACCCTGACCGCACACAGATGGGAATGTTGACCAGAAGCTGCAGGGATTAAACAGTGCACACACTGGCCACACAGAGATGTGAATTATCTCCAGGAGCCTCAGAGGTTATACAGAGCACATCCTGACCACACAGAGATGGAAATGTTGACAAGGAGCTAAAGGGGTTATACAGACCACACCCTGGCCACACAGAGATGGGAATATTGACCAGGAGCTGCAAGGTTTATACAGAGCACACTCTGTCCACACACAGTGATGGGTATCTTGTCCAGGAGCTGCAGGAGTTTACACAGCACACCCTGGCCATACAGAGAGATGGAAATGTTGACCAGGAGCTGCTGGGGTTATACAGAGCACACCCTGGCCACTCAGAGATGGAAATGTTTACCAGGAGCTGCAGGAGTTATACAGAGAACACCCTGGCCACACAGAGATGGGAATGTTGACCATGAGCTGCAGGAGCTATACAGAGCACACCCCCGCGACACACTGATGGGAATGTCAACCAGGAGCTGCAGGGGTTGTACAGAGCAGACCCTGGCCACAGTGAGATGGGGATGTTGACCAGGAGCTTCAGGAGATATACAGAGCAAAGCATGGCCAAACACAGAGATGGGAAAGTTGACCAGGAGCTGCAGGGGTTATACAGTGCACATCCTGGCCACATAGAGATGGGAATGTTGACCAGGAATTGCAGCAGTTATAAAGAGCACACCCTGGCCACACAGAGATGGGAATGTTGACCAGCAGCTGCTGGGGTTATGCAGAGCACACCCTGGCCACACAGAGATGGGAATGTTGACCAGGAGCTGCTGGGGTTATTCAGAGCACACCCTGGCCCCACAGAGATGGGAATATTGACCAGGAGCTGCTGGGGTTATTCAGTGCACACCCTGGCCACACAGAAATGTGAATTTTGACCGGGAGCTGCAGGGGTTATACAGAGCACACCCCGACCACACAGAGAGATGTGAATGTTGACCAGGTGTTGCTGTGGTTTGCAGAGCACACCCTGGCCAGAAAGAGATGGGAATGTTGACCAGGAGCTTCATGGGTTATACAGGGCACACCCTGGCCACACAGAGATGGGAATGTTGACTAGGAGCTGTAGGAGTTATACAGAGCACACCCTGGCCACGCACAGATGGAAATGTTAACCAGGAGCTGCAGGAGTTATACAGAGCACATCCTGGCCACACACAGAGAAGGGAATGTTGACCAGGAGCTTCAGGGCTTGCACAGAGCAAACCCTGGCTACGCACAGTTGTGAATGTTAACCAGGAGCTGCAGGGGTGAAACAGAGCACAACCAGGCCACGCACAGATGGGAATGTTAACCAGGAGCTGAAGGGGTTATACAGAGCACACCCTGGCCACACAGAGATGGGAATGTTGACCAGGAACTGCAGGGGTTATACAGTGCACAAACTGGCCACACAAAGATGGGAATGTTGACCAGGAACTGCAGCAGTTATAAAGAGCACACCCTGTCCACACAGAGATGGCAATGATGACCAGTAGCTGCAGGGGTTATTCAGAGCACACCTTGGCCACACAGAGATGGGAATGTGGACCTGGAGCTGCAGGAGTTACACAGTGCACACCCTGGCCACACAGAGATGGGAATGTTTACCAGGAGCTGCATTGTTTATACAGAGCAAACCCTGGCCACTCAGAGATGTGAATGTTGACCAGGAGCTGCAGGGGTTATACAGAGCACACCATGGCAACACAGAGATGGGATTGTTGACCAGGAGCTGCAGGGGTTATACAGAGCGCACCGTGGCCACACACAGATGGGAATGGTGACCAGGAGCTGCATGCATTATACAGTGCACATCCTGGCCACACACAGAGAAGGGAATGTTGACTAGGAGCTGCAGGGGTTGCACAGAGCACACCCTGGCTACGCACAGTTGGGAATGTTAACCAGGAGCTGCAGGGGTGAAACAGAGCACAACCAGGCCACGCACAGATGGGAATGTTAACCAGGAGCTGCAGGGGTTATACACAGCACACCCTGGCCACACAGAGATGGGAATGTTGACCAGAAACTGCAGGGGTTATACAGTGCACACCCTGGCCACACAGGGATGGTAATGTTGACCAGGAACTGCAGCAGTTATAAAGAGCACACCCTGTCCACACAGAGATGGCAATGTTGACCAGGAGCTGCAGGGGTTATTCAGAACACACCCTGGCCACACAGAGATGGGAATGTCGACCAGGAGCTGCTGGGGTTATTCAGAGCACACTCTGGCCACACAGAGATGGGAATGTTGACCAGGAGCTGCTGGGGTTATTCAGTGCGCACCCTGGCCACACAGAGATAGGAATCTTGACCGAGAGCTGCAAGTATTTTCCAGAGCACACCCTTGCCACACAGGGAGATGTGAATGGTGACCAGGAGTTGCCGTGGTATACAGAGCACACCCTGGCCACAAAGAGAGGGAATGTTTTCCAGGAGATTCGGGGGTTATACAGAGCACACCCTGACCACACACAGATGGGAATGTTGACCAGAAGCTGCAGCGATTAAACAGTGCACACCCTGGCCACACAGAGATGGGAATTATGTCGAGGAGCCTCAGAGGTTATACAGAGCACATCCTGACCCACAGAGATGGAAATGTTGACAAGGAGCTGCAGGGCTATACAGAGCACACCCTGTCCACACACATCAGGAGCTGCAAGGTTTATACAGAGCACACCCTGTCCACACACAGTGATGGGTATCTTGTCCAGGAGCTGCAGGAGTTTACAGAGCACACCCTGGCCATACAGAGAGATGGAAATGTTGACCAGGAGCTGTTGGGGTTATACAGAGCACACCCTGGCCACATAGAGATGGAAATGTTTACCAGGAGCTGCAGGAGTTATACAGAGCACACCCTGGCCACACAGAGATGGGAATGTTGCCCAGCAGCTGCTGGGGTTATGCAGAGCACACCCTGGCCACACAGAGATGGGAATGTTGACACACCCCCGCCACACACTGATGGGAATGTTAACCAGGAGCTGCAGGGGTTGTACAGAGCAGACCCTGGCCACACTGAGATGGGGATGTTGACCAGGAGCTTCAGGAGATATACAGAGCACACCCTGGCCACACAGAGATGGAAATACTGACCAGGAGCTGATGGGGTTATTCAGTGCACACCCTGGCCACACAGAAATGTGAATCTTGACCGGGAGCTGCAGGGGTTATACAGAGCACACCCTGGCCACACAGAGAGATGTGAATGTTGACCAGGTGTTGCCGCGGTTTGCAGAGCACACCCTGGCCAGAAAGATGTGGGAATGTTGACTAGGAGCTTCATGGGTTATACAGAGCACACCCTGGCCACACAGAGATGGGAATGTTGACTAGGAGCTGTACGAGTTATACAGAGCACACCCTGGCCACGCACAGATGGAAATGTTAACCAGGAGCTGCAGGGGTTATACAGAGCACACTCTGGCCACACAGAGATGGGAATGTGGACCTGGAGCTGCAGGAGTTACACAGTGCACACCCTGGCCACACAGAGGTGGGAATGTTGACCAGGAGCTGCATTGTTTATACAGAGCAAACCCTGGCCACACAGAGGTGTGAATGTTGACCAGGAGCTGCAGGGGTTATACAGAGCACACCATGGCAACAGAGAGATGGGATTGTTGACCAGGAGCTGCAGGGGTTATACAGAGCACACCGTGGCCACACAGAGATGGGAATGGTTACCAGGAGCTGCATGCATTATACAGTGCACATCCTGGCCACACACAGAGAAGGGAATGTTGACCAGGAGCTTCAGGGCTTGCACAGTGCACACCCTGGCTACGCACAGTTGTGAATGTTAACCAGGAGCTGCAGGGGTGAAACAGAGCACAAACTGGCCACACAGTGATGGGAATGTTCACCAGGAACTGCAGCAGTTATAAAGAGCACACCCTGTCCACACAGAGATGGCAATGTTGACCAGGAGCTGCAGGGGTTATTCAGAGCACACCTTGGCCACACAGAGATGGGAATGTAGACCAGGAGCTGCTGGGGTTATTCAGAGCACACTCTGGCCACACAGAGATGGGAATGTTGACCAGGAGCTGCTGGGGTTATACAGTGCGCACCCTGGCCACACAGAGATAGGAATCTTGACCGGGAGCTGCAGGTGTTATACAGAGCACACCCTTGCCACACAGGGAGATGTGAATGGTGACCAGGAGTTGCCGTGGTATACAGAGCACACCCTGGCCACAAAGAGAGGGAATGTTGACCAGGAGCTGCAGGGGTTATACGGAGCACACCCTGGCCACACAGAGATGGGAATGTTGACCAGGAGCTGCAGGAGTTATACAGAGCACACCCTGGCCACGCACAGATGGGAATGTTCACCAGGAGCTGCAGGGGTTATATATAGCACACCCTGGCCACACAGAGATGGGAATTTCGACCACTAGCGACAGGAGTTATACAGAGAACATGCTGGCCACACAGAGATGGGAATGTTGACCAGGAGCTGCAGGAGTTACACAGTGCACACCCTGGCCACACAGTGACGGGAATGTTGACCAGGAACTGCAGCAGTTATACAGCGCACACCCTGGCCATACAGGGATGGGAATGTTGACCAGGAGCTGCAGGAGGTATACAGAGCACACCCTGGCAACACAGAGATGTGAATGTTGACCAGGAGCTGCTGGGGCTATGCAGAGCACACCCTGGCCACATTCAGAGATGGTAATGTTGACCAGGAGCTACATGAGTTATACAGTGCACACCCTGGCCACACAGAGATGGAAATGATGTCCAGGAGCTTCGGGGGTTATACAGAGCACACCCTAACCGCACACAGATGGGAATGTTGACCAGAAGCTGCAGGGATTAAACAGTGCACACCCTGGCCACACAGAGATGTAAATTATCTCCAGGAGCCTCAGAGGTTATACAGGGCACATCCTGACCACACAGAGATGGAAATGTTGACAAGGAGCTGCAGGGGTTATACAGAGCACACCCTGGCCACACAGAGATGGGAATATTGATCAGGAGCTGCAAGGTTTATACAGAGCACACCCTGTCCACACACAGTGATGGGTATCTTGTTCAGGAGCTGCAGGAGTTTACAGAGCACACCCTGGCCATACAGAGAGATGGAAATGTTGACCAGGAGCTGCTGGGGTTATACAGAGCACACCCTGGCCACACAGAGATGGAAATGTTTACCAGGAGCTGCAGGAGTTATACAGAGAACACCCTGGCCACACAGAGATGGGAATGTTGACCAGGAGCTGCAGGAGCTATACAGAGCACACCCCCGCGACACACTGATGGGAATGTTAACCAGGAGCTGCAGGGGTTGTACAGAGCAGACCCTGGCCACACTGAGATGGGGATGTTGACCAGGAGCATCAGGAGATATACAGAGCACAGCATTGCCAAACACAGAGATGGGAAAGTTGACCAGGAGCTGCAGGGGTTATTCAGTGTACACCCTGGCCACACAGAGATGGGAATGTTGACCAGGAACTGCAGCAGTTATAAAGAGCACACCCTGGCCACACAGAGATGGGAATGTTGACCAGCAGATGTTGGGGTTATACAGAGCACACCCTGGCCACACAGAGATGGGAATGTTGACCAGGAGCTGCTGGGGTTACTCAGAGCACACCCTGGCCACACAGAGATGGGAATATTGACCAGGAGCTGCTGGGGTTATTCAGTGCACACCCTGGCCACACAGAAATGTGAATCTTGACCGGGAGCTGCAGGGGTTATACAGAGCACGCCCTGGCCACACAGAGAGATGTGAATGTTGACCAGGTGTTGCCGTGGTTTGCAGAGCACACCCTGGCCAGAAAGAGATGGGAATGTTGACCAGGAGCTTCATGGGTTATACAGAGCACACCCTGGCCACACAGAGATGGGAATGTTGACTAGGAGCTGTAGGAGTTATACAGAGCACACCCTGGCCACGCACAGATGGAAATGTTAACCAGGAGCTGCAGGGGTTATAGAGAGCACACTCTGGCCACACAGAGATGGGAATGTGGACCTGGAGCTGCAGGAGTTACACAGTGCACACCTTGGCCACACAGAGGTGTGAATGTTGACCAGGAGCTGCAGGGGTTATACAGAGCACACCATGGCAACACAGAGATGGGATTGTTGACCAGGAGCTGCAGGGGTTATACAGAGCACACCGTGGCCACACAGAGATGGGAATGGTGACCAGGAGCTGCATGCATTATACAGTGCACATCCTGGCCACACACAGAGAAGGGAATATTGACCAGGAGCTTCAGGGCTTGCACAGAGCACACCCTGGCTACGCACAGTTGTGAATGTTAACCAGGAGCTGCAGGGGTGAAACAGCACAACCAGGCCACGGACAGATGGGAATGTTAACCAGGAGCTGCAGGGGTTATACAGAGCACACCCTGGCCACATAGAGATGGGAATGTTGACCAGGAACTGCAGGGGTTATACAGTGCACAAACTGGCCACACAGGGATGGGAATGTTGACCAGGAACTGCAACAGTTATAAAGAGCACACCCTGTCCACACAGAGATGGCAATGTTGACCAGGAGCTGCAGGGGTTATTCAGAGCACACCCTGGCCACACAGAGATGGGAATGTCGACCAGGAGCTGCTGGGGTTAATCAGAGCACACTCTGGCCACACAGAGATGGGAATGTTGACCAGGAGCTGCAGGTGTTATACAGAGCACACCCTTGCCACACAGGGAGATGTGAATGGTGACCAGGAGTTGCCGTGGTATACAGAGCACACCCTGGCCACAAAGAGAGGGAATGTTGACCAGGAGCTGCAGGGGTTATACAGAGCACACCCTGGCCAAACAGAGATGGGAATGTTGACCAGGAGCTGCAGGAGTTATACAGAGCACACCCTGGCCACGCACAGATGGGAATGTTCACCAGGAGCTGCAGGGGTTATACATAGCACACCCTGGCCACACAGAGATGGTAATTTCGACCACTAGCGACAGGAGTTATACAGAGAACATGCTGGCCACAAAGAGATGGGAATGTTGACCAGGAGCTGCAGGAGTTACACAGTGAACACCCTGGCCACACAGTGATGGGAATGTTGACCAGGAACTGCAGCAGTTATACAGCGCACACCCTGGCCACACAGAGATGGGAATGTTGACCAAGAGCTGCAGGTGCTATCCAGAGCACACCCTGGCCACATAGAGGTGGGAATGTTGACCAGGAGCTGCTGGGGTTATGCAGAGCACACCCTGGCCACATACAGAGATGGGAATGTTGACCAGGAGCTACATGAGTCATACAGTGGACACCCTGGCCACACAGAGATGGAAATGTTGTCCAGGAGCTTCGGGGGTTATACAGAGCACACCCTGACCACACACAGATGGGAATGTTGACCAGAAGCTGCAGGGATTAAACAGTGCACACCCTGGCCACACAGAGATGTGAATTATGTCCAGGTGCCTCAGAGGTTATACAGAGCACATCCTGACCCACAGAGATGGAAATGTTGACCAGGAGCTGCAGGGGTATACAGAGCACACCCTGTCCTCACACAGAGATGGAAATCTTGTCCATGAGCTGCAGGAGTTTACAGAGCACACCCTGGCCATACAGCGTGATGGAAATGTTGACGAGGAGCTGCTGGGGTTATACAGAGCACACCCTGGCCACACAGAGATGGGAATGTTGACCAGGAGCTGCAGGAGCTATACAGAGCACACCACCGTGACACACTGATGGGAATGTTAACCAGGAGCTGCAGGGGTTGTACAGAGCAGACCCTGGCCACACTGAGATGGGGATGTTGATCAGGAGCTTCAGGAGATATACAGAGCACAGCATGGCCAAACACTGAGATAGGAATGTTGACCAGGAGCTGCAGGGGTTATACAGAGCACACCCTGGCCACACAGAGATGGGAATGTTGACCAGGAGCTGCAGGGGTTATACAGTGCACACCCTGGCCACACAGAGATGGGAATGTTGACCAGGAGCTGCAGGGGTTATGCAGAGCACACACTGGCCACACAGGGATGGGAATGTTGACCAGGAGCTGCAGGGGTTATACAGAGCACACCATGGCAGCACAGAGATGGGATTGTTAACCAGGAGCTGCAGGGGTTATACAGAGCACACCGTGGTCATACAGAGATGGGAATGTTGACCAGGAGCTGCAGGGGTTGTACAGAGCACACACTGGCCACGCACAGATGGGAATGTTAACCAGGAGCTGCAGGGGTTATACAGAGCACAACCAGGCCACGCACAGATGGGAAGGTTAACCGGGAGCTGCAGGGTTATACAGAGTGCACCCTGGCCACGCACAGATGGGAATGATAAAAAGGAGATACAGGGGTTATACAGAGCACACCCTGGCCACACAGAGATGGGAGTGTTGATCAGGATCTTCAGGGGTTATACAGTGCACACCCTGGCCGCAAAGAGATGGGAATGTTGACCAGGAACTGCAGCAGTTATAAAGAGCACACCCTGGCCACACAGAGATGGGAATGTTGACCAGCAGCTGCAGGGGTTATACAGAGGACACCCTGGCCACATACAGAGATGAAAATCTTGTCCAGGAGCTACATGAGTCATACAGTGGACACCCTGGCCATACAGAGTGATGGAAATGTTGACCAGGAGCTGCTGGGGTTATACAGAGAACACCCTGGCCACACAGAGATGGGAATGTTGACCAGGAGCTGCAGGAGCTATACAGAGCACACCACCGTGACACACTGATGGGAATGTTAACCAGGAGCTGCAGGGGTTGTACAGAGCAGACCCTGGCCACACTGAGATGGGGATGCTGACCAGGAGCTTCAGGAGATATACAGAGCACAGCATGGCCAAACACAGAGATAGGAATGTTGACCAGGAGCTGCAGGGGTTATACAGAGCACACCCTGGCCACACAGAGATGGGAATGTTGACCAGGAGCTGCAGGGGTTATACAGAGCACACCGTGGCAACACAGAGATGGGAATGGTGACCAGGAGCTGCATGAATTATACAGTGCACACCCTGGCCACACACAGAGAATTGAATGTTGACCAGGAGCTGCAGGGGTTGTACAGAGCACACACTGGCCACGCACAGATGGGAATGTTAACCAGGAGCTGCAGGGTTTATACAGAGCACAACCAGGCCACGCACAGATGGGAAGGTTAACCGGGAGCTGCAGGGTTATACAGAGTGCACCCTGGCCACGTACAGATGGGAATGATAAACAGGAGAAACAGGGGTTATACAGAGCACACCCTGGCCACACAGACATGGGAGTGTTGATCAGGATCTGCAGGGGTTATACAGTGCACACCCTGGCCGCAAAGAGATGGGAATGTTGACCAGGAACTGCAGCAGTTATAAAGAGCACACCCTGGCCACACAGAGATGGGAATGTTGACCAGCAGCTGCAGGGGTTATACAGAGCACACCCTGGCCACATACAGAGATGGGAATGTTGACCAGGAGCTACATGGGTCATACAGTGGACACCCTGGCCACACAGAGATGGAAATGTTGTCCAGGAGCTTCGGGGGTTATACAGAGCACACCCTGACCACACACAGATGGGAATGTTGACCAGAAGCTGCAGGGATTAAACAGTGCACACTCTGGCCACATAGAGATGTGAATTATGTCCAGGTGCCTCAGAGGTTATACAGAGCACATCCTGACCCACAGAGATGGAAGTGTTGACCAGGAGCTGCAGGGGTATACAGAGCACACACTGTCCTCACACAGAGATGGAAATCTTGTCCATGAGCTGCAGGAGTTCACAGAGCACACCCTGGCCATACAGTGTGATGGAAATGTTGACCAGGAGCTGCTGGGGTTATACAGAGCACACCCTGGCCACACAGAGATGGCAATGTTGACCAGGAGCTGCAGGAGCTATACAGAGCACACCACCGTGACACACTGATGGGAATGTTAACCAGGAGCTGCAGGGGTTGTACAGAGCAGACCCTGGCCACACTGAGATGGGGATGTTGACCAGGAGCTTCAGGAGATATACAGAGCACAGCATGGCCAAACACAGAGATAGGAATGTTGACCAGGAGCTGCAGGGGTTATACAGAGCACACCCTGGCCACACAGAGATGGGAATGTCGACCAGGAGCTGCAGGGGTTATACAGTGCACACCCTGGCCACACAGAGATGGGAATGTTGACCAGGAGCTGCAGGGGTTATGCAGAGCACACACTGGCCACACAAGGATGGGAATGTTGACCAGGAGCTGCAGGGGTTATACAGAGCACACCATGGCAGCACAGAGATGGGATTGTTAACCAGGAGCTGCAGGTGTTATACAGAGCACACCGTGGCCACACAGAGATGGGAATGGTGACCAGGAGCTGCATGAATTATACAGTGCACACCCTGGCCACACACAGAGAATTGAATGTTGACCAGGAGCTGCAGGGGTTGTACAGAGCACACACTGGCCACGCACAGATGGGAATGTTAACCAGGAGCTGCAGGGGTTATACAGAGCACAACCAGGCCACGCACAGATGGGAAGGTTAATCGGGAGCTGCAGGGTTATACAGAGTGCAGCCTGGCCACGCACAGATGGGAATGATAAACAGGAGATACAGGGGTTATACAGAGCACACCCTGGCCACACAGAGATGTGAATGTTGAGAAGGAGCTGCTGGGGTTATTCAGTGCACACCCTGGCCACACAGAGATGGGAATCTTGACCGGGAGCTGCAGGGGTTATACAGAGCACACCCTGGACACACAGAAATGTGAATGTTAACCAGGTGTTGCCGTGGTTTGCAGAGCACACACTGGCCACAATTTGCTGGGAATGTTGACCAGGAGCTTCAGGGGTTATTCAGAGCACACCCTGGCCACACAGAGATGGGAATGTGGACCAGGAGCTGCAGGAGATACACAGAGCACACCCTGGCCACGCAGAGATGTGAATGTTGACCAGGAACTGCAGCAGTTATACAGAGCACATCGTGGTCACACAGAGATGGGAATGTTGAGCAGGAGCTGTGGAGTTATACAGAGCACACCCTGGCCACACAGAGATGGGAACGTTGACGAGGAGCTGCAGGGGTTATACAGATCACACACTGGACACACAGAGATGGGAATGTTGTCCAGTAGCTTCAGGGGTTATACAGAGCACAGCATGGCCAAACGCAGAGATGGGAATGTTGACCATGAGCTGCAACGGTTTCCTGAGCACACCCTGGCCACACACAGAGATGGGAATGTTGACCAGCAGCTGCAGGACTTATACATCGCACACCCTGGCCACACAAAGAGGTGAATGTTGACCAGATCCTTCATGCTTTATTCAGAGCACACCCTGGACGCACAGCGATGGAAATGTTGACCAGGTGCTGCAGGAGCTATACAGAGATCATTCTGGCCACGCACAGATGGGAATGTTAACCAGGAGCTGCAGGGGTTATACAGAGCACACGGTGGTCACACAGAGATGGGAATGTTGCCCAGGAGCTTCAGGGGTTATACAGAGCACATTCTGGCCACACACAGAGATGGGAATGTTGTCCAGTAGCTGCAGGGGTTATACAGAGCAGACCCTGACCACACAGAGGTGGGAATGTTGACCAGGTGCTGCTGGAGTTATACAGAGCACAGCATGGCCAAACGCAGAGATGGAAATGTTGACCATGAGCTGCAGGGGTTATACAGAGCACACCCTGGCCACACAGAGATGGGAATGTTGACCAGGAGCTGCAGGGGATATACAGAGCACACCCTGGCCACACAGAGATGGGAGTGTTGACCAGTAGCTGCAGGGATTATACAGAGCACCCACTGGCCACACAGAGATGGGAATGCTGACCAGGAGCTGCAGGAGTTATACAGAGCACACCGTGGCCACAGACAGAGATGGGAATGTTGACCAGGAACTACAGGGGTGATACATAGCACACCCTGGCCACACAGAGTTGTGAATGTTGACCAGTAGCTGCAGAGGTTATACAGAGCACACCCTGGCCACACAGAGATGGGAATGGTGACCAGAAACTGCTGGGGTAATACAGAGCACGCCCTGGCCACACACAGAGAAGGGAATGTTGACCAGGAGCTGCAGGGGTTATACAGAGCACACCCTGGGCACACAGAGATGGGAGTGTTGATCAGGATCTGCAGGGGTTATACAGTGCACACACTGGCCGCAAAGAGATGGGAATGTTGACCAGGAACTGCAGCAGTTATAAAGAGCACACCCTGTGCACACAGAGATGGCAATGTTGACCAGGAGCTGCAGGGGTTATTCAGAGCACACCCTGGCCACACAGAGATGGGAATGTCGACCAGGAGCTGCTGGGGTTAATCAGAGCACACTCTGGCCACACAGAGATGGGAATGTTGACCGGGAGCTGCTGGGGTTATACAGTGCGCACCCTGGCCACACAGAGATAGGAATTTTGACCGGGAGCTGCAGGTGTTATACAGAGCACACCCTTGCCACACAGGGAGATGTGAATGGTGACCAGGAGTTGCCGTGGTATACAGAGCACACCCTGGCCACAAAGAAAGGGAATGTTGACCAGGAGCTGCAGGGGTGATACAGAGCACACCCTGGCCAAACAGAGATGGGAATGTTGACCAGGAGCTGCAGGGGTTATACATAGCACACCCTGGCCACACAGAGATGGTAATTTCGACCACTAGCGACAGGAGTTATACAGAGAACATGCTGGCCACACAGAGATGGGAGTGTTGACCAGGAGCTGCAGGAGTTACACAGTGAACACCCTGGCCACACAGTGATGGGAATGTTGACCAGGAACTGCAGCAGTTATAAAGCGCAGACCCTGGCCACACAGAGATGGGAATTTTGACCAAGAGCTGCAGGAGCTATACAGAGCACACCCTGGCCACATAGAGGTGGGAATGTTGACCAGGAGCTGCTGGGGTTATGCAGAGCACACCCTGGCCACATACAGAGATGGGAATGTTGACCAGGAGCTACATGAGTCATACAGTGGACACCCTGGCCACACAGAGATGGAAATGTTGTGCAGGAGCTTCGGGGGTTATACAGAGCACACCCTGACCACACAAAGATGGGAATGTTGACCAGAAGCTGCAGGGATTATACAGTGCACTCCCTGGCCACACAGAGATGTGAATTATGTCCAGGTGCCTCAGAGGTTATACAGAGCACATCCTGACCCACAGAGATGGAAATTTTGACCAGGAGCTGCAGGGGTATACAGAGCACACCCTGTCCTCACACAGAGATGGAAATCTTGTCCATGAGCTGCAGGAGTTTACAGAGAACACCCTGGCCATACAGAGTGATGGAAATGTTGACCAGGAGCTGCTGGGGTTATACAGAGCACACCCTGTCCACACAGAGATGGGAATGTTGACCAGGAGCTGCAGGAGCTATACAGAGCACAGCACCGTGACACACTGATGGAAATGTTAACCAGGAGCTGCAGGGGTTGTACAGAGCAGACCCTGGCCACACTGAGATGGGGATGTTGACCAGGAGCTTCAGGAGATATACAGAGCACAGCATGGCCAAACACAGAGATAGGAATGTTGACCAGGAGCTGCAGGGGTTATACAGAGCACACCCTGGCCACACAGAGATGGGAATGTTGACCAGGAGCTGCAGGGGTTATACAGTGCACACCCTGGCCACACAGAGATGGGAATGTTGACCAGGAGCTGCAGGGGTTATGCAGAGCACACACTGGCCACACAGAGATGGGAAGTTGACCAGGAGCTGCAGGGGTTATACAGAGCACACCATGGCAGCACAGAGATGGGATTGTTAACCAGGAGCTGCAGGGGTTATACAGAGCACACCGTGGCCACACAGAGATGGGAATGGTGACCAGGAGCTGCATGAATTATACAGTGCACACCCTGGCCACACACAGAGAACTGAATGTTGACCAGGTGCTGCAGGGGTTGTACAGAGCACACACTGGCCACGCACAGATGGGAATGTTAACCAGGCGCTGCAGGGGTTATACAGAGCACAACCAGGCCACGCACAGATGGGAAGGTTAACCGGGAGCTGCAGGGTTATACCGAGTGCACCCTGGCCACGCACAGATGGGAATGATAAACAGGAGATACAGGGGTTATACAGAGCACACCCTGGCCACACAGAGATGGTAGTGTTGATCAGGATCTGCAGGGGTTATACAGTGCACACCCTGGCCGCAAAGAGATGGGAATGTTGACCAGGAACTGCAGCAGTTATAAAGAGCACACCCTGGCCACACAGAGATGTTAATGTTGACCAGCAGCTGCAGGGGTTATACAGAGCACACCCTGGCCACATACAGAGATGGGAATGTTGACCAGGAGCTACATGAGTCATACAGTGGACACCCTGGCCACACAGAGATGGAAATGTTGTCCAGGAGCTTCGGGGGTTATACAGAGCACACCCTGACCACACACAGATGGGAATGTTGACCAAAAGCTGCAGGGATTAAACAGTGCACACACTGGCCACACAGAGATGTGAATTATGTCCAGGTGCCTCAGAGGTTATACAGAGCACATCCTGACCCACAGAGATGGAAATGTTGACCAGGAGCTGCAGGGGTATACAGAGCACACCCTGTCCTCACACAGAGATGGAAATCTTGTCCATGAGCTGCAGGAGTTTACAGAGCACATCCTGGCCATACAGAGTGATGGAAATGTTGACGAGGAGCTGCTGGGGTTATACAGAGCACACCCTGGCCACACAGAGATGGGAATGTTGACCAGGAGCTGCAGGAGCTATACAGAGCACACCACCGTGACACACTGATGGGAATGTGAACCAGGAGCTGCAGGGGTTGTACAGAGCAGACCCTGGCCACACTGAGAAGGGGATGCTGACCAGGAGCTTCAGGAGATATACAGAGCACAGCATGGCCAAACACAGAGATAGGAATGTTGACCAGGAGCTGCAGGGGTTATACAGAGCACACCCTGGCCACACAGAGATGGGAATGTTGACCAGGAGCTGCAGGGGTTATACAGAGCACACCGTGGCCACACAGAGATGGGAATGGTGACCAGGAGCTGCATGAATTATACAGTGCACACCCTGGCCACACAGAGAGAATTGAATGTTGACCAGGAGCTGCAGCGGTTGTACAGAGCACACACTGGCCACGCACAGATGGGAATGTTAACCAGGAGCTGCAGGGGTTATACAGAGCACAACCAGGCCACGCACAGATGGGAAGGTTAACCGGGAGCTGCAGGGTTATACAGAGTGCACCCTGGCCACGCACAGATGGGAATGATAAACAGGAGATACAGGGGTTATACAGAGCACACCCTGGCCACACAGAGATGGGAGTGTTGATCAGGATCTGCAGGGGTTATACAGTGCACACCATGGCCGCAAAGAGATGGGAATGTTGACCAGGAACTGCAGCAGTTATAAAGAGCACACCCTGGCCACACAGAGATGGGAATGTTGACCAGCAGCTGCAGGGGTTATAGAGAGCACACCCTGGCCACATACAGAGATGGGAATGTTGACCAGGAGCTACATGGGTCATACAGTGGACACCCTGGCCACACAGAGATGGAAATGTTGTCCAGGAGCTTCGGGGGTTATACAGAGCACACCCTGACCACACACAGATGGGAATGTTGACCAGAAGCTGCAGGGATTAAACAGTGCACACCCTGGCCACATAGAGATGTGAATTATGTCCAGGTGCCTCAGAGGTTATACAGAGCACATCCTGACCCACAGAGATGGAAATGTTGACCAGGAGCTGCAGGGGTATACAGAGCACACACTGTCCTCACACAGAGATGGAAATCTTGTCCATGAGCTGCAGGAGTTTACAGAGCACACCCTGGCCATACAGAGTGATGGAAATGTTGACCAGGAGCTGCTGGGGTTATACAGAGCACACCCTGGCCACACAGAGATGGGAATGTTGACCAGGAGCTGCAGGAGCTATACAGAGCACACCACCGTGACACACTGATGGGAATGTTAACCAGGAGCTGCAGGGGTTGTACAGAGCAGACCCTGGCCACACTGAGATGGGGATGTTGACCAGGAGCTTCAGGAGATATACAGAGCACAGCATGGCCAAACACAGAGATAGGAATGTTGACCAGGAGCTGCAGGGGTTATACAGAGCACACCCTGGCCACACAGAGATGGGAATGTTGACCAGGAGCTGCAGGGGTTATACAGTGCACACCCTGGCCACACAGAGATGGGAATGTTGACCAGGAGCTGCAGGGGTTATGCAGAGCACACACTGGCCACACAGAGATGGGAATGTTGACCAGGAGCTGCAGGGGTTATACAGAGCACACCATGGCAGCACAGAGATGGGATTGTTAACCAGGAGCTGCAGGGGTTATACAGAGCACACCGTGGCCACACAGAGATGGGAATGGTGACCAGGAGCTGCATGAATTATACAGTGCACACCCTGGCCACACACAGAGAATTGAATGTTGACCAGGAGCTGCAGGGGTTGTACAGAGCACACACTGGCCACGCACAGATGGGAATGTTAACCAGGAGCTGCAGGGGTTATACAGAGCACAACCAGGCCACGCACAGATGGGAAGGTTAACCGGGAGCTGCAGGGTTATACCGAGTGCACCCTGGCCACGCACAGATGGGAATGATAAACAGGAGATACAGGGGTTATACAGAGCACACCCTGGCCACACAGAGATGGGAGTGTTGATCAGGATCTGCAGGGGTTATACAGTGCACACCCTGGCCGCAAAGAGATGGGAATGTTGACCAGGAACTGCAGCAGTTATAAAGAGCACACCCTGGCCACACAGAGATGGGAATGTTGACCAGCAGCTGCAGGGGTTATACAGAGCACACCCTGGCCACATACAGAGATGGGAATGTTGACCAGGAGCTACATGAGTCATACAGTGGACACCCTGGCCACACAGAGATGGAAATGTTGTCCAGGAGCTTCGGGGGTTATACAGAGCACACCCTGACCACACACAGATGGGAATGTTGACCAAAAGCTGCAGGGATTAAACAGTGCACACCCTGGCCACACAGAGATGTGAATTATGTCCAGGTGCCTCAGAGGTTATACAGAGCACATCCTGACCCACAGAGATGGAAATGATGACCAGGAGCTGCAGGGGTATACAGAGCACACCCTGTCCTCACACAGAGATGGAAATCTTGTCCATGAGCTGCAGGAGTTTACAGAGCACACCCTGGCCATACAGAGTGATGGAAATGTTGACGAGGAGCTGCTGGGGTTATACAGAGCACACCCTGGCCACACAGAGATGGGAATGTCGACCAGGAGCTGCAGGAGCTATACAGAGCACACCACCGTGACACACTGATGGGAATGTTAACCAGGAGCTGCAGGGGTTGTACAGAGCAGACCCTGGCCACACTGAGAAGGGGATGCTGACCAGGAGCTTCAGGAGATCTACAGAGCACAGCATGGCCAAACACAGAGATAGGAATGTTGACCAGGAGCTGCAGGGGTTATACAGAGCACACCCTGGCCACACAGAGATGGGAATGTTGACCAGGAGCTGCAGGGGTTATACAGAGCACACCGTGGCCACACAGAGATGGGAATGGTGACCAGGAGCTGCATGAATTATACAGTGCACACCCTGGCCACACAGAGAGAATTGAATGTTGACCAGGAGCTGCAGGGGTTGTACAGAGCACACACTGGCCACGCACAGATGGGAATGTTAACCAGGAGCTGCAGGGGTTATACAGAGCACAACCAGGCCACGCACAGATGGGAAGGTTAACCGGGAGCTGCACGGTTATACAGAGTGCACCCTGGCCACGCACAGATGGGAATGATAAACAGGAGATACAGGGGTTATACAGAGCACACCCTGGCCACACAGAGATGGGAGTGTTGATCAGGATCTGCAGGGGTTATACAGTGCACACCCTGGCCGCAAAGAGATGGGAATGTTGACCAGGAACTGCAGCAGTTATAAAGAGCACACCCTGGCCACACAGAGATGGGAATGTTGACCAGCAGCTGCAGGGGTTATAGAGAGCACACCCTGGCCACATACAGAGATGGGAATGTTGACCAGGAGCTACATGGGTCATACAGTGGACACCCTGGCCACACAGAGATGGAAATGTTGTCCAGGAGCTTCGGGGGTTATACAGAGCACACCCTGACCACACACAGATGGGAATGTTGACCAAAAGCTGCAGGGATTAAACAGTGCACACCCTGGCCACACAGAGATGTGAATTATGTCCAGGTGCCTCAGAGGTTATACAGAGCACATCCTGACCCACAGAGATGGAAATGTTGACCAGGAGCTGCAGGGGTATACAGAGCACACCCTGTCCTCACACAGAGATGGAAATCTTGTCCATGAGCTGCAGGGGTTTACAGAGCACACCCTGGCCATACAGAGTGATGGAAATGTTGACGAGGAGCTGCTGGGGTTATACAGAGCACACCCTGGCCACACAGAGATGGGAATGTTGACCAGGAGCTGCAGGAGCTATACAGAGCACACCACCGTGACACACTGATGGGAATGTTAACCAGGAGCTGCAGGGGTTGTACAGAGCAGACCCTGGCCACACTGAGAAGGGGATGCTGACCAGGAGCTTCAGGAGATATGCAGAGCACAGCATGGCCAAACACAGAGATAGGAATGTTGACCAGGAGCTGCAGGGGTTATACAGAGCACACCCTGGCCACACAGAGATGGGAATGTTGACCAGGAGCTGCAGGGGTTATACAGAGCACACCGTGGCCACACAGAGATGGGAATGGTGACCAGGAGCTGCATGAATTATACAGTGCACACCCTGGCCACACAGAGAGAATTGAATGTTGACCAGGAGCTGCAGGGGTTGTACAGAGCACACACTGGCCACGCACAGATGGGAATGTTAACCAGGAGCTGCAGGGGTTATACAGAGCACAACCAGGCCACGCACAGATGGGAAGCTTAACCGGGAGCTGCAGGGTTATACAGAGTGCACCCTGGCCACGCACAGATGGGAATGATAAACAGGAGATACAGGGGTTATACAGAGCACACCCTGGCCACACAGAGATGGGAGTGTTTATCAGGATCTGCAGGGGTTATACAGTGCACACCCTGGCCGCAAAGAGATGGGAATGTTGACCAGGAACTGCAGCAGTTATAAAGAGCACACCCTGGCCACACAGAGATGGGAATGTTGACCAGCAGCTGCAGGGGTTATAGAGAGCACACCCTGGCCACATACAGAGATGGGAATGTTGACCAGGAGCTACATGGGTCATACAGTGGACACCCTGGCCACACAGAGATGGAAATGTTGTCCAGGAGCTTCGGGGGTTATACAGAGCACACCCTGACCACACACAGATGGGAATGTTGACCAGAAGCTGCAGGGATTAAACAGTGCACACCCTGGCCACATAGAGATGTGAATTATGTCCAGGTGCCTCAGAGGTTATACAGAGCACATCCTGACCCACAGAGATGGAAATGTTGACCAGGAGCTGCAGGGGTATACAGAGCACACACTGTCCTCACACAGAGATGGAAATCTTCTCCATGAGCTGCAGGAGTTTACAGAGCACACCCTGGCCATACAGAGTGATGGAAATGTTGACCAGGAGCTGCTGGGGTTATACAGAGCACACCCTGGCCACACAGAGATGGGAATGTTGACCAGGAGCTGCAGGAGCTATACAGAGCACACCACCGTGACACACTGATGGGAATGTTAACCAGGAGCTGCAGGGGTTGTACAGAGCAGACCCTGGCCACACTGAGATGGGGATGTTGACCAGTAGCTTCAGGAGATATACAGAGCACAGCATGGCCAAACACAGAGATAGGAATGTTGACCAGGAGCTGCAGGGGTTATACAGAGCACACCCTGGCCACACAGAGATGGGAATGTTGACCAGGAGCTGCAGGGGTTATACAGTGCACACCCTGGCCACACAGAGATGGGAATGTTGACCAGGAGCTGCAGGGGTTATGCAGAGCACACACTGGCCACACAGAGATGGGAATGTTGACCAGGAGCTGCAGGGGTTATACAGAGCACACCATGGCAGCACAGAGATGGGATTGTTAACCAGGAGCTGCAGGGGTTATGCAGAGCACACACTGGCCACACAGAGATGGGAATGTTGACCAGGAGCTGCAGGGGTTATACAGTGCACACCCTGGCCACACAGCGATGGGAATGTTGACCAGGAGCTGCAGGGGTTATACAGAGCACACCCTGGCCACACAGAGATGGGAATGTTGACCAGGAGCTGCAGGGGTTATACAGTGCACACCCTGGCCACACAGAGATGGGAATGTTGACCAGGAGCTGCAGGGGTTATGCAGAGCACACACTGGCCACACAGAGATGGGAATGTTGACCAGGAGCTGCAGGGGTTATACAGAGCACACCATGGCAGCACAGAGATGGGATTGTTAACCAGGAGCTGCAGGGGTTATACAGAGCACACCGTGGCCACACAGAGATGGGAATGGTGACAAGGAGCTGCATGAATTATACAGTGCACACCCTGGCCACACACAGAGAATTGAATGTTGACCAGGAGCTGCAGGGGTTGTACAGAGCACACACTGGCCACGCACAGATGGGAATGTTAACCAGGAGCTGCAGGGGTTATACAGAGCACAACCAGGCCACGCACAGATGGGAAGGTTAACCGGGAGCTGCAGGGTTATACAGAGTGCACCCTGGCCACGCACAGATGGGAATGATAAACAGGAGATACAGGGGTTATACAGAGCACACCCTGGCCACACAGAGATGGGAGTGTTGATCAGGATCTGCAGGGGTTATACAGTGCACACCCTGGCCGCAAAGAGATGGGAATGTTGACCAGGAACTGCAGCAGTTATAAAGAGCACACCCTGGCCACACAGAGATGGGAATGTTGACCAGCAGCTGCAGGGGTTATACAGAGCACACCCTGGCCACACAGAGATGGGAATGTTGACCAGGAGCTGCTGGGGTTATTCAGAGAACACCCTGGCCACACAGATGTGAATGTTGAGCAGGAGCTGCTGGGGTTATTCAGTGCACACCCTGGCCACACAGAGATGGGAATCTTGACCGGGAGCTGCAGGGGTTATACAGAGCACACCCTGGACACACAGAAATGTGAATGTTAACCAGGTGTTGCCGTGGTTTGCAGAGCACACACTGGCCACAATTTGCTGGGAATGTTGACCAGGAGCTTCAGGGGTTATTTAGAGCACACCCTGGCCACCCAGAGATGGGAATGTGGACCAGGAGCTGCAGGAGATACACAGAGCACACCCTGGCCACACAGAGATGTGAATGTTGACCAGGAACTGCAGCAGTTATACAGAGCACACCGTGGTCACACAGAGATGGGAATGTTGAGCAGGAGCTGTGGAGTTATACAGAGCACACCCAGGCCACACAGAGATGGAAACGTTGACGAGGAGCTGCAGGGGTTATACAGATCACACACTGGACACACAAAGATGGGAATGTTGTCCAGTAGCTTCAGGGGTTATACAGAGCACAGCATGGCCAAACGCAGAGATGGGAATGTTGACCATGAGCTGCAACGGTTTCCTGAGCACACCCTGGCCACACACAGAGATGGGAATGTTGACCAGCAGCTGCAGGGCTTATACATTGCACACCCTGGCCACACAAAGAGGTGAATGTTGACCAGATGCTTCAGGCTTTATTCAGAGCACACCCTGGCCACACAGAGAGATGTGAATGTTGACCAGGTGTTGCCGTGGTTTGCAGAGCACACCGTGGCCAGAAAGAGATGGGAATGTTGACCAGGAGCTGCAGAGTTATACAGAGCACACCCTGGCCACACACAGTGATGGGAATGCTAACAAGGAACTGCAGGAATTATACAGTGCACACCCTGGCCACACACAGAGAAGTGAATGTTGACCAGGAGCTGCAGGGTTTATTCAGAGCACACCCTGGACACACAGAGATGGGAATGTTGTCCAGGAGCTTCAGGGGTTATACAGAGCACACTCTGGCCACACACAGAGATGGGAATGTTCACCAGGAGCTGCAGGGGTTATACAGAGCAGATTCTGGCCACACAGAGATGCGAATGTTGACCAGGAACTTCAGGAGTTATACAGTGCACAGCATGGCCAAACGCAGAGATGGGAATGTTGACCATGAGCTGCAGGGATTATACAGAGCACACCCTGACCACACAGAGATGGGAATGTTGACCAGGAGCTGCAGGAAGTACACAGTGCACACCCTGGCCGCACAGAGATGGGAATGTTGACCAGTCGCTGCAGGGATTATACAGAGCACCCACTGGCCACACAGAGATGGAAATGTTGACCAGGAGCTGCTGGGGTTATTCAGAGCAAACCCTGGCCACACACAGAGGAGGGAATGTTGACCAGGAGACGCAGGGGTTATGGAGAGCACACCCTGGCCACACACAGAAATGGGAATGTTGAGCAGGAGCTGTAGGGGTGATACAGAGCACACCCTGGCGACACAGAGATGGGAATGGTGACCAGGAGGTGCTGGGGTTATACTGAGCACACCCTGGCCACACACAGATGGGAATGTTGACCAAGAGCTGCTGGGGTCATACAGAGCACATTATGGCCACACACAGAGATGGGAATGTTGACCAGGAGCTGCAGTGTTATACAGAGCACACCCTGGCCACACAGAGATGGGAATGGTGACCAGGAGGTGCTGGGGTTATACTGAGCACACCCTGGCCACACACAGATGGGAATGTTGACCAAGAGCTGCTGGGGTCATACAGAGTACACCCTGGCCACACACAGAGAAGTGAATGTTGAGCAGGAGCTGCAGGGTTTATTCAGAGCACACCCTGGACACACAGAGATGGGAATGTTGACCAGGTGCTGCAGGAGCTATACAGAGCACACCCTGGCCACACAGATATGGGAATGTTGACCAGGAGCTGCAGGGGCTATACAGACCACACCCTGGCAACACACAGATCGGAATGTTGACCAGGAGCTGCAGGAGGTACACAGTGCACACCCTGGCCACACAGAGAAGGGAATGTTAACCAGCAGCTGCAGCGGATATACAGAGCACACCCTGGCCACACAGAGATGGGAATGTTGACCAGGGGCTGCAGGAGTCATACAGAGCATACCCTGGCCACGCACAGATGGGAATGTTAACCAGGAGCTGCAGGGGTTATACATAGCACACCCTGGCCACACTGAGATGAGCATTTTGACCACTAGCGGCAGGAGTTATGCAGAGAACACGCTGGCCACACAGAGATGTGAATGTTGACCAGGAGCTGCAGGAGTTACACAGTGCACACCCTGGCCACACAGTGATGGGAATGTTGACCAGGGACTGCAGCAGTTATACAGCGCACACCCTGGCCACACAGAGATGGGAATGTTGACCAGGAGCTGCCGGAGTTATACAGAGCACAACCTGGCCACACAGAGATGGGAATGTTGACCAGGAGCTGCTGGGGTTATGCAGGGCACACCCTGGCCACATACAGAGATGGGAATGTTGACAAGGAGCGACATGAGTTATACAGTGCACACCCTGGCCACACAGAAATGTGAATATTGATCAGGAGCTGCAAGGTTTATACAGAGCACACCCTGTCCACACACAGAGATGGGAATCTTGTCCAGGAGCTGCAGGAGTTTACAGAGCACACCCTGGCCATACAGAGAGATGGAAATGTTGACCAGGAGCTGCTGGGGTTATACAGAGCACACCCTGGCCACACAGAGATGGGAATGTTTACCGGGAGCTGCAGCGGTTATACAGAGAACACCCTGGTCACACAGAGGTGGGAATGTTGACCAGGAGCTGCAGGAGATATACAGAGCACAGCATGGCCAAACACAGCGATGGGAATGTAGACCAGGAGCTGCAGGGGTTACACAGAGCACACCCTGGCCATACAGAGATGGGAATGTTGACCAGGAGCTGCAGGGGTTATACAGTGAACACCCTGGCCACACAGAGATGGGAATGTTGACCAGGAGCTACAGGGGTTATACAGAGCACACCATGGCAACATAGAGATGGGATTGTTGACCAGGAGCTGCAGGGGTTATACAGAGCACACCGTGGCCACACAGAGATGGGAATGGTGACCAGGAGCTGCATGAATTATACAGTGCACACCCTGGCCACACACAGAGAAGGGAATGTTGACCAGGAGCTGCAGGGGTTGTACAGAGCACACACTGGCCACGCACAGATGGGAATGTTAACCAGGAGCTGCAGGGATTATACAGAGCACAACCAGGCCACGCACAGATGGGAATGTTAACCAGGAGCTGCAGGGTTATACAGAGCACACCCTGGCCACACAGAGATGGGAATTTTGAATAGGATCTGCAGGGGTTATGCAGTGCACACCCTGGCCACACAGAGATGGGAATGTTGACCAGGAGCTGTATGAGTTATACAGAGCACACCCTGGCCACGCACAGATGGAAATGATAACCAGGAGCTGCAGGGGTTATACAGAGCACACCCTGGCCACACAGAGATAGGAATCTTGACCGGGAGCTGCAGGTGTTATACAGAGCAAACCCTGGCCACACGGAGAGATGTGAATGGTGACCAGGAGTTGCCGTGGTATACAGAGCACACCCTGGCCACATAGAGAGGGAATGTTGACCAGGAGCTGCAGTGGTTATACAGAGCCCACCCTGGCCACACAGAGATGGGAAAGTTGACCAAGAGCTGCAGGAGTTATACAGAGCACACCCTGGCCACGCACAGATGGGAATGTTAACCAGGAGCTGCAGGGGTTATACATAGCACTTCCTGGCCACACAGAGATGGGAATTTCGACCATTAGCGGCAGGAGTTATACAGAGAACACGCTGGCCACACAGAGATGGGAATGTTGACCAGGAGCTGCATGAGTTACACAGTGCACACCCTGGCCACACAGTGATGGTAATGTTGACCAGGAACTGCAGCAGTTATAAAGCGCACACTCTGAGAACACACAGAGATGGGAATGTTGACCAGGAGCTGCAGGAATTATACAGTGCACACCCTGGCCACACACAGAGAAGGGAATGTTGAATAGGAGCTGCTGGGGTTATGCAGAGCACACCCTGGCCACATTCAGAGATGGGAATGTTGACCAGGAGCTTCATGAGTTATACAGTGCACACCCTGGCGACACAGAGATGGAAATGCTGTCCAGAGCTTCGGGGGTTATACAGAGCACACCCTGACCGCACACAGATGGGAATGTTGACAGGAAACTGCAGGGATTAAACAGTGCACACCCTGGCCACACAGAGATGTGAATTATGTCCAGGAGCCTCAGAGGTTATACAGAGCACATCCTGACCACACAGAGATGGAAATGTTGACAAGGAGCTGCAGGGGTTATACAGAGCACACCCTGGCCACACAGAGATGGGAATGTTGACCAGGAGCTGTTGGGGTTATTCAGTGCACACCCTGGCCACACAGAGATGGGAATCTTGACTGGGAGCTGCAGGGTTTATACAGATCACACCCTGGCCACACAGAGAGATGTGAATGTTGACCAGGTGTTGCCGTGGTTTGCAGAGCACACCGTGGCCAGAAAGAGATGGGAATGTTGACCAGGAGCTGCTGGGGTTATTCAGAGCACACCATGGCAACACAGAGATGGGAATGTTAACCAGGAGCTGCAGGGGTTATACATAGCACACACTGGCCACACAGAGATGGAAATGTTGTCCAGGAGCTGCAGGAGTTACACAGTGCACACCTTGGCCACACAGTGATGGGAATGTTGACCAGGAACTGCAGCAGTTATACAGGCACACCCTGGCCATACAGATATGGGAATGTTGACCAGGAGCTGCAGGAGTTATACAGAGCACACCCTGGCCACACAGAGATGTGAATGTTGACCAGGAGCTGCTGGGGTTATACAGAGCACCACCCCGCGACACACTGATGGGAATGTTAACCAGGAGCTGCAGGGGTTGTAGAGAGCAGACCCTGGCCACACTGAGATGGGGATGTTGACCAGGAACTTCAGAGGATATACAGAGCACAGCGTGGCCAAACACAGAGATGGGAATGTTGACCAGGAGCTGTAGGGGTTATACAGAGCACACCCTGGCCACACAGAGTTGGGAATGTTGACCAGGATCTGCAGGGGTTATACAGTGCACACCCTGGCCACACAGAGATCGAATGTTGACCAGGAACTGCAGCAGTTATAAAGAGCACGCCCTGGCCACAGAGAGATGGGAATGTTGACCAGCAGCTGCTGGGGTTATACAGAGCACACACTGGCCACACAGAGATGGAGATGTTGACCAGGAGCTGCTGGGGTTATCAGAGCACACCCTGGCCACACAGAGATGGGAATGTTGACCAGGAGCTGCTGGGGTTATTCAGTGCACTCCCTGGCCACACAGAGATGGGAATTTCGACCACTAGCGGCAGGAGTGATACAGAGAACATGCTGGCCACACAGAGATGGGAATGTTGACCAGGAGCTGCAGGAGTAACACAGTGCACACCCTGGCCACACAGTGATGGGAATGTTGACCTGGAACTGCAGCAGTTATACAGCGCACACCCTGACAACACACAGAGATGGGAATGTTGACCAGGAGCTGCAGGAATTATACAGTGCACACTCTGGCCACACACAGAGAAGGGAATGTTGACAAGGAGCTGCTGGGGTTATGCAGAGCACACCCTGGCCACATTCAGAGATGGGAATGTTGACCAGGATCTACATGAGTTATACAGTGCACACCCTGGCGACACAGAGATGGAAATGTTGTCCAGGAGCTTCGGGGGTTATACAGAGCACACCCTGACCGCACACAGATGGGAATGTTGACCAGAAGCTGCAGGGATTAAACAGTGCACACCCTGTCCACACACAGAGATGGGAATCTTGTCCAGGAGCTGCAGGAGTTTACAGAGCACACCCTGGCCATACAGAGAGATGGAAATGTTGACCAGGAGCTGCTGGGGTTATACAGAGCACACCCTGGCCACACAGAGATGGGAATGTTTACCGGGAGCTGCAGCGGTTATACAGAGAACACCCTGGTCACACAGAGGTGGGAATGTTGACCAGTAGCTGCAGGAGATATACAGAGCACAGCATGGCCAAACACAGCGATGGGAATGTAGACCAGGAGCTGCAGGGGTTACACAGAGCACACCCTGGCCATACAGAGATGGGAATGTTGACCAGGAGCTGCAGGGGTTATACAGTGAACACCCTGGCCACACAGAGATGGGAATGTTGACCAGGAGCTACAGGGGTTATACAGAGCACACCATGGCAACATAGAGATGGGATTGTTGACCAGGAGCTGCAGGGGTTATACAGAGCACACCGTGGACACAGAGAGATGGGAATGGTGACCAGGAGCTGCATGAATTATACAGTGCACACCCTGGCCACACACAGAGAAGGGAATGTTGACCAGGAGCTGCAGGGGTTGTACAGAGCACACACTGGCCACGCACAGATGGGAATGTTAACCAGGAGCTGCAGGGATTATACAGAGCACAACCAGGCCACGCACAGATGGGAATGTTAACCAGGAGCTGCAGGGTTATACAGAGCACACCCTGGCCACACAGAGATGGGAATTTTGAATAGGATCTGCAGGGGTTATGCAGTGCACACCCTGGCCACACAGAGATGGGAATGTTGACCAGGAGCTGTATGAGTTATACAGAGCACACCCTGGCCACGCACAGATGGAAATGATAACCAGGAGCTGCAGGGGTTATACAGAGCACACCCTGGCCACACAGAGATAGGAATCTTGACCGGGAGCTGCAGGTGTTATACAGAGCAAACCCTGGCCACACGGAGAGATGTGAATGGTGACCAGGAGTTGCCGTGGTATACAGAGCACACCCTGGCCACATAGAGAGGGAATGTTGACCAGGAGCTGCAGTGGTTATACAGAGCCCACCCTGGCCACACAGAGATGGGAAAGTTGACCAAGAGCTGCAGGAGTTATACAGAGCACACCCTGGCCACGCACAGATGGGAATGTTAACCAGGAGCTGCAGGGGTTATACATAGCACTTCCTGGCCACACAGAGATGGGAATTTCGACCATTAGCGGCAGGAGTTATACAGAGAACACGCTGGCCACACAGAGATGGGAATGTTGACCAGGAGCTGCATGAGTTACACAGTGCACACCCTGGCCACACAGTGATGGGAATGTTGACCAGGAACTGCAGCAGTTATAAAGCGCACACTCTGACAACACACAGAGATGGGAATGTTGACCAGGAGCTGCAGGAATTATACAGTGCACACCCTGGCCACACACAGAGAAGGGAATGTTGAATAGGAGCTGCTGGGGTTATGCAGAGCACACCCTGGCCACATTCAGAGATGGGAATGTTGACCAGGAGCTTCATGAGTTATACAGTGCACACCCTGGCGACACAGAGATGGAAATGTTGTCCAGAGCTTCGGGGGTTATACAGAGCACACCCTGACCGCACACAGATGGGAATGTTGACAGGAAACTGCAGGGATTAAACAGTGCACACCCTGGCCACACAGAGATGTGAATTATGTCCAGGAGCCTCAGAGGTTATACAGAGCACATCCTGACCACACAGAGATGGAAATGTTGACAAGGAGCTGCAGGGGTTATACAGAGCACACCCTGGCCACACAGAGATGGGAATGTTGACCAGGAGCTGTTGGGGTTATTCAGTGCACACCCTGGCCACACAGAGATGGGAATCTTGACTGGGAGCTGCAGGGTTTATACAGATCACACCCTGGCCACACAGAGAGATGTGAATGTTGACCAGGTGTTGCCGTGGTTTGCAGAGCACACCGTGGCCAGAAAGAGATGGGAATGTTGACCAGGAGCTGCTGGGGTTATTCAGAGCACACCATGGCAACACAGAGATGGGAATGTTAACCAGGAGCTGCAGGGGTTATACATAGCACACACTGGCCACACAGAGATGGAAATGTTGTCCAGGAGCTGCAGGAGTTACACAGTGCACACCTTGGCCACACAGTGATGGGAATGTTGACCAGGAACTGCAGCAGTTATACAGGCACACCCTGGCCATACAGATATGGGAATGTTGACCAGGAGCTGCAGGAGTTATACAGAGCACACCCTGGCCACACAGAGATGTGAATGTTGACCAGGAGCTGCTGGGGTTATACAGAGCACCACCCCGCGACACACTGATGGGAATGTTAACCAGGAGCTGCAGGGGTTGTAGAGAGCAGACCCTGGCCACACTGAGATGGGGATGTTGACCAGGAACTTCAGAGGATATACAGAGCACAGCGTGGCCAAACACAGAGATGGGAATGTTGACCAGGAGCTGTAGGGGTTATACAGAGCACACCCTGGCCACACAGAGTTGGGAATGTTGACCAGGATCTGCAGGGGCTATACAGTGCACACCCTGGCCACACAGAGATCGAATGTTGACCAGGAACTGCAGCAGTTATAAAGAGCACGCCCTGGCCACAGAGAGATGGGAATGTTGACCAGCAGCTGCTGGGGTTATACAGAGCACACACTGGCCACACAGAGATGGAGATGTTGACCAGGAGCTGCTGGGGTTATCAGAGCACACCCTGGCCACACAGAGATGGGAATGTTGACCAGGAGCTGCTGGGGTTATTCAGTGCACTCCCTGGCCACACAGAGATGGGAATTTCGACCACTAGCGGCAGGAGTGATACAGAGAACATGCTGGCCACACAGAGATGGGAATGTTGACCAGGAGCTGCAGGAGTAACACAGTGCACACCCTGGCCACACAGTGATGGGAATGTTGACCTGGAACTGCAGCAGTTATACAGCGCACACCCTGACAACACACAGAGATGGGAATGTTGACCAGGAGCTGCAGGAATTATACAGTGCACACCCTGGCCACACACAGAGAAGGGAATGTTGACAAGGAGCTGCTGGGGTTATGCAGAGCACACCCTGGCCACATTCAGAGATGGGAATGTTGACCAGGATCTACATGAGTTATACAGTGCACACCCTGGCGACACAGAGATGGAAATGTTGTCCAGGAGCTTCGGGGGTTACACAGAGCACACCCTGACCGCACACAGATGGGAATGTTGACCAGAAGCTGCAGGGATTAAACAGTGCACACCCTGGCCACACAGAGATGTGAATTATATCCAGGAGCCTCAGAGGTTATACAGACCACATCCTGACCACACAGAGATGGAAATGTTGACAAGGATCTGCAGGGGTTATACAGAGCACACCCTGGCCACACAGAGATGGGAATGGTGACCAGGAGCTGCATGCATTATACAGTGCACATCCTGGCCACACACAGAGAAGGGAATGTTGACTAGGAGCTGCAGGGGTTGCACAGAGCACACCCTGGCTACGCACAGATGGGAATGTTAACCAGGAGCTGCAGGGGTGAAACAGAGCACAACCAGGCCACGCACAGATGGGAATGTTAACCAGGAGCTGCAGGGGTGATACAGAGCACACCCTGGCCACACAGAGATGGGAATGTTGACCAGTAACTGCAGGGGTTATACAGTGCACACCCTGGCCACACAGCGATGGGAATGTTGACCAGGAGCTGCTGGGGTTATTCAGAGCACACCCTGGCCACACAGAGATGGGAATGTGGACCAGGAGCTGCTGGGGTTATTCAGAGCACACCCTGGCCACACACAGATGGGAATGTTGACCGGGAGCTGCAGGTGGTATACAGAGCACACCCTGACCACACAGAGTGATGTGAATGTTGACCAGGAGTTGCCGTGGTTTACAGAGCACACCCTGGCCACAAAGAGATGGGAATGTTGACCAGGAGCTGCAGTGGTTATACAGAGCACACCCTGCCACACAGAGATGGGAATGTTGACCAGGAGCTGCAGGAGTTATACAGAGAACACGCTGGCCACACAGAGATGGGGATGTTGACCAGGAGCTGCAGGAGTTACACAGTGCACACCCTGGCCACACAGTGATGGGAATGTTGACCAGGAACTGCAGCAGTTATACAGCGCACACCCTGACCACACAGAGATGGGAATGTTGACCAGGAGCTGCTGGGGTTATGCAGAGCACACCCTGGCCACGTACAGAGATAGGAATGTTGACAAGGAGCTACATGAGTTATACAGTGCACACCCTCGCCACACAGAAATGTGAATATTGATCAGGAGCTGCAAGGTTGATACAGAGCACACTCTGTCCACACACAGAGATGGGAATCTTGTCCAGGAGCTGCAGGAGTTTACAGAGCACACCCTGGCCATACAGAGAGATGGAAATGTTGACCAGGAGCTGCTCGGGTTATACAGAGCACATCTGGCCACAAAGAGATGGGAATGTTTGCCGGGAGCTGCAGGGGTTATACAGAGAACACACTGGCCACACAGAGGTGGGAATGTTGACCAGGAGCTGCAGGAGCTATACAGAGCACACCCCCGCGACACACTGATGGGAATGTTAACCAGGAGCTGCAGGGGTTGTACAGAGCAGACCCTGGCCACACTGAGATGGGGATGTTGAACAGGAGCTTCAGGAGATATATAGAGCACAGCATGGCCAAACACAGAGATGGGAATGTAAACCAGCAGCTGCAGGGTTTATACAGAGCACACCATGGCAACATAGAGATGGGATTGTTGACCAGGAGCTGCAGGGGTTATACAGAGCACACCTTGGCCACACAGAGATGGGAATGTTGACCAGGAGCTGCTGGGTTATTCAGTGCACACCCTGGCCACACAGAAATGGGAATCTTGACCGGGAGCTGCAGGGGTTATACAGAGCACACCCTGGCCACACAGAGAGATGTGAATGTTGACCAGGTGTTGCAGTGGTTTGCAGAGCACACCCTGGCCACGCACAGATGGGAATGTTAACCAGGAGCTGCAGGGGTTATACATAGAACACCCTGGCCACACAGAGATGGGAATTTCGACCACTCGCGGCAGGAGTTATACAGACAACACGCTGGCCACACAGAGATGGGAATGTTGACCAGGAGCTGCAGGAGTTACACAGTGCACACCCTGGCCACACAGTGATGGGAATGTTGACCAGGAACTGCAGCAGTTATACAGCGTACACCCTGGCTATACCGAGATGGGAATGTTGACCAGGAGCTGCAGGAGTTATATAGAGCACAGCCTGGCCACACAGAGATCTGAATGTTGACCAGGAGCTGCTGGGGTTATGCAGAGCACACCCTGGCCACATTCAGAGATGGGAATGTTGACCAGGAGCTATATGAGTTATACAGTGCACACCCTGGCCACACAGAGATGTGAATTATGTCCAGGAGCGTCAGAGGTTATACAGCACACACCCTGTCCACACACAGAGATGGGAATCTTGTCCAGGAGCTGCAGGAGTTTACAGAGCACACCCAGGCCATACAGAGAGATGGAAATGTTAACCAGGAGCTGCAGGGGTTGTACAGAGCAGACCCTGGCCACACTGAGATGGGGATGTTGACCAGGAGATTCAGGAGATATACAGAGCACAGCATGGCCAAACACAGAGGTGGGAAAGTTGACCAGGAGCTGCAGGGGTTATACAGAGCACACCCTGGCCACACAGAGATGGGAATGTTGACCAGGATCTGCAGGGGTTATACAGTGCACACCCTGGCCACACAGAGATGGGAATGTTGACCAGCAGCTGCTGGGGTTATACAGAGCCCACCCTGGCCACACAGAGATGGGAATGTTGACCAGGAGCTGCTGGGGTTATTCAGAGCACACCCTGGCCATACAGAGATGGGAATGTTGACCAGGAGCTGCTGTGGTTATTCAGTGCACAACCTGGCCACACAGAAATGGGAATCTTGACCGGGAGCTGCAGGGGTTATACAGAGCACACCCTGGCCACACAGAGAGATGTGAATGTTGACCAGGTGTTGCCGTGGTTTGCAGAGCACACCCTGGCCACAAAGAGATGGGAATGTTGACTAGGAGCTGTAGGAGTTATACAGAGCGCACCGTGGCCACACACAGATGGGAATGGTGACCAGGAGCTGCAGGGGTTGCACAGAGCACACCCTGGCTACGCACAGTTGGGAATGTTAACCAGGAGCTGCAGGGTGAAACAGAGCACAACCAGGCCACGCACAGATGGGAAAGTTAACCAGGAGCTGCAGGGGTTATACAGAGCACACCCTGGCCACACAGAGATGTGAATGTTGACCAGAAACTGCAGGGGTTATACAGTGCACACCCTGGCCACACAGGGATGTGAATGTTGACCAGGAACTGCAGCAGTTATAAAGAGCACACCCTGTCCACACAGAGATGGCAATGTTGACCAGGAGCTGCAGGGGTTATTCAGAGCACACCCTGGCCACACAGAGATGGGAATGTTGACCAGGAGCTGCTGGGGTTATTCAGTGCGCACCCTGGCCACACAGAGATAGGAATCTTGACCGAGAGCTGCAAGTGTTATACAGAGCACACCCTGGCCACACAGGGAGATGTGAATGGTGACCAGGAGTTGCCGTGGTATACAGAGCACACCCTGGCCACAAAGAGAGGGAATGTTGACCAGGAGCTGCAGGGGTTATACAGAGCACACCCTGGCCACACAGAGATGGGAGTGTTGACCAGGAGCTGCAGGAGTTATACAGAGCACACCCTGGCCACGCACAGATGGGAATGTTAACCAGGAGCTGCAGGGGTTATACATAGCACACCCTGGCCACACAGAGATGGGAATTTCGACCACTAGCGACAGGAGTTATACAGAGAACATGCTGGCCACACAGAGATGGGAATGTTGACCAGGAGCTGCAGGAGTTATACAGTGAACACCCTGGCCACACAGTGATGGGAATGTTGACCGGGAACTGCAGCAGTTATACAGCGCACACCCTCGCCACACATAGATGGGAATGTTGACCAAGAGCTGCAGGAGCTATACAGAGCACACCCTGGCCCCATAGAGGCGGGAATGTTGACACGGAACTGCTGTGGTAATGCAGAGCACACCCTGGCCACATACAGAGATGGGAATGTTGACCAGGAGCTACATGAGTTATACAGTGCACACCCTGGCCACACAGAGATGGAAATGTTGTCCAGGAGCTTCGGGGGTTATCCAGAGCACACCCTGACCACACACAGATGGGAATGTTGACCAGAAGCTGCAGGGAATAAACAGTGCACACCCTGGCCACACAGAGATGTGAATTATGTCGAGGAGCCTGAGAGGTTATACAGAGCACATTCTGACCCACAGAGATGGAAATGTTGACAAGGAGCTGCAGGGGTATTCAGAGCACACCCTGTCCACACACACAGATGGGAATCTTGTACAGGAGCTGCAGGAGTTTACAGAGCACACCCTGGCCATACAGAGAGATGGAAATGTTGACCAGGAGCTGCTGGGGTTATACAGAGCACACCCTGGCCACACAGAGATGGGAATGTTTACCAGGAGCGGCAGCAGCTATACAGAGCACACCACCGCGACACACTGATGGGAATGTTAACCAGGGACTGCAGGGGTTGTACAGAGCAGACCCTGGCCACATTGAGATGGGGATGTTGACCAGGAGATTCAGGAGATATACAGAGCACAGCATTGCCAAACACAGAGATGGGAATGAAGACCAGGAGCTGCAGGGGTTATACAGAGCACACCCTGGCCATACAGAGATGGGAATGTTGACCAGGAGCTGCAGGTGTTACACAGTGCATACCCTGGCCACACAGAGATGGGAATGTTGACCAGGAGCTGCAGGGGTTATACAGAGCACGCACTGGCCACACAGAGATGGGAATGTTGACCAGGAGCGGCAGCAGCTATACAGAGCACACCACCGCGACACACTGATGGGAATGTTAACCAGGGGCTGCAGGGGTTGTACAGAGCAGACCCTGGCCACACTGAGATGGGGATGTTGACCAGGAGCTTCAGGAGATATACAGAGCACAGCATGGCCAAACACAGAGATGGGAATGTTGACCAGGAGTTGCAGGGGTTATACAGAGCACACCCTGGCACACAGAGATGGGATTGTTAACCAGGAGCTGCAGGGGTTATACAGAGCACACCGTGGCCACACAGAGATGGGAATGGTGACCAGGAGCTGCATGAATTATACAGTGCACACCCTGGCCACACACAGAGAAGGGAATGTTGACCAGGAGCTGCAGGGATTGTACAGAACACACCCTGGCCACGCACAGATGGGAATGTTAACCAGGAGCTGCAGGGGTTATACAGAGCTCAACCAGGCCACGCACAGATGGGAAGGTTAACCGGGAGCTGCAGGGTTATACGGAGTGCACCCTGGCCACGCACAGATGGGAATGATAAACAGGAGCTACAGGGGTTATACAGAGCACACCCTGGCCACACATTGATGGGAATGTTGATCAGGATCTGCAGGGGTTATACAGTGCACACCCTGGCCACATAGAGATGGGAATGTTGACCAGGAACTGCGGCAGTTATAAAGAGCACACCCTGGCCACACAGAGATGGGAATGTTGACCCGGAGCTTCAGGGGTTATACAGAGCACACCCTGGCCACAAAGAGATGGGAATGTTGACCAGGAGCTGTAGGAGATACACAGAGCACACCCTGGCCACGCACAGATGGAAATGTTAACCAGGAGCTGCAGGGGTTATACAGAGCACAGCCTGGCCACACAGAGATGGGAATGTGGACCAGGAGCTGCAGGAGATTCACAGTGCACACCCTGGCCACACAGAGATGTGCATGTTGACCAGGAACTGCAGCAGTTATACAGAGCACACCGTGGTCACACAGAGATGGGAATGTTGAGCAGGAGCTGCTGGAGTTATACAGAGCACACACTGGACACACAGAGATGGGAGTGTTGTCCAGTAGCTTCAGGGGTTATACAGAGCACACTCTGGTCACACACGGAGATGGGAATGTTGACCAGGAGCTGCAGAGGTTATACAGAACACAGCATGGCCAAAGGCAGAGATGGGAATGTTGACCAGGAGCTGCAGGGGTTTCCTGAGCACACCCTGGCCACACAGAGATGGGAATGTAGACCAGGAGCTGCAGGAGTTATACAGTGCACACCCTGGCCACAAAGAAATGTGAATATTGATCAGGAGCTGCAAGGTTTATACAGAGCACACCCTGTCCACACGCAGAGATGGGAATCTTGTCCAGGAGCTGCAGGAGTTACAGAGCACACCCTGGCCATACAGAGAGATGGAAATGTTGACCAGGAGCTGCTGGGGTTATACAGAGCACACCCTGGCCACACACAGATGGGAATGTTTACCGGGAGCTGCAGGGCTTCTACAGAGAACACCCTGGCCACAAAGAGGTGGGAATGTTGACCAGGAGCTGCAGGAGCTATACAGAGCACACCCCCGCGACACACTGATGGGAATGTTAACCAGGAGCTGCATTTGTTGTACAGAGCAGACCCTGGCCACATTGAGATGGGGATGTTGACCAGGAGCTTCAGGAGATATACAGAGCACAGCATGGGTAAACACAGAGATGGGAATGAAGAACAGGAGCTGCAGGGGTTATACAGAGCACACCCTGGCCATACAGAGATGGGAATGTTGACCAGGAGCTGCAGGTGTTATACAGTGCACACCCTGGCCACACAGAGATGGGAATGTTGAACAGGAGCTGCAGGGGTTATACAGAGCACGCACTGGCCACACAGAGATGGGAATGTTGACCAGGAGCGGCAGCAGCTATACAGAGCACACCACCGCGACACACTGATGGGAATGTTAACCAGGGGCTGCAGGGGTTGTACAGAACAGACCCTGGCCACACTGAGATGGGGATGTTGACCAGGAGCTTCAGGAGATATACAGAGCACAGCATGGCCAAACACAGAGATGGGAATGTTGACCAGGAGTTGCAGGGGTTATACAGACCACACCCTGGCCACACAGAGATGGGAATGTTGACCAGGAGCTGCAGGGGTTATACAGTGCACACCCTGGCCACACAGAGATGGGAATGTTGACCAGGTGCTGCAGAGGTTATACAGAGCACACACTGGCCACCCAGAGATGGGAATGTTGACCAGGAGCTGCAGGGGTTGTACAGAACACACACTGGCCACGCACAGATGGGAATGTTCACCGGGAGCTGCAGGGTTATACAGAGTGCACCCTGGCCACGCACAGATGGGAATGATAAACAGGAGCTACAGGGGTTATAGAGAGCACACCCTGGCCACACAGAGATGGGAATGTTGACCATGAACTGCAGCAGTTATAAAGAGCACACCCTGGCAACACAGAGACGGGAATGTTGACCCGGAGCTTCAGGGGTTATACAAAGCACACCCTGGCCACAAAGAGATGGGAATGTTGACCAGGAGCTGCAGGGGTTATACAGTGCACACCCTGACCACACAGAGATGTGAATGTTGACCAGGAACTGCAGCAGTTATACAGAGCACACCGTGGTCACACAGAGATGGGAATGTTGAGCAGGAGCTGCTGGCGTTATACAGAACACACTCTGGCCACACACGGAGATGGGAATGTTGACCAGGAGCTGCAGAGGTTATACAGAGCACAGCATGGCCAAACGCAGAGATGGGAATGTTGACCAGGAGCTGCAAGGGATTCCTGAGCACACCCTGGCAACACACAGATGGGAATGTAGACCAGGAGCTGCAGGAGTTATACAGTGCACACCCTGGCCACACAGAAATGTGAATATTGATCAGGAGCTGCAAGGTTTATACAGAGCACACCCTGTCCACACGCAGAGATGGGAATCTTGTCCAGGAGCTGCAGGAGTTTACAGAGCACACCCTGGCCATACAGAGAGATGGAAATGTTGACCAGGAGCTGCTGGGGTTATACAGAGCACAAACTGGACACACAGAGATGGGAATGTTGTCCAGTAGCTTCAGGGGTTATACAGAGAACACTCTGGCCACACACGGAGATGGGAATGTTGACCAGGAGCTGCAGAGGTTATACAGAGCACAGCATGGCCAAACGCAGAGATGGGAATGTTGACCAGGAGTCGCAGGGGATTCCTGAGCACACCCTGGCAACACACAGATGGGAATGTAGACCAGGAGCTGCAGGAGTTATACAGTGCACACCCTGGCCACACAGAAATGTGAATATTGATCAGGAGCTGCAAGGTTTATACAGAGCACACCCTGTCCACACGCAGAGATGGGAATCTTGCCCAGGAGCAACAGGAGTTTACAGAGCACACCCTGGCCATACAGAGAGATGGAAATGTTGACCAGGAGCTGCTGGGGTTATACAGAGCACACCCTGGCCACACACAGATGGGAATGTTTACCGGGAGCTGCAGAGGTTATACAGAGAACACCCTGGCCACAAAGAGGTGGGAATGTTGACCAGGAGCTGCAGGAGCTATACAGAGCACACCCCCGCGACATACTGATGGGAATGTTAACCAGGAGCTGCAGGGCTTGTACAGAGCAGACCCTGGCCACAAAGAGATGGGAATGTTGACCAGGAGCTGTAGGAGATACACAGAGCACACCCTGGCCACGCACAGATGGAAATGTTAACCAGGAGCTGCAGGGGTTATACAGAGCACACCCTGGCCACACAGAGATGGGAATGTGGACCAGGAGCTGCAGGAGATACACAGTGCACACCCTGGCCACACAGAGATGTGAATGTTGACCAGGAACTGCAGCAGTTATACAGAGCACACCGTGGTCACACAGAGATGGGAATGTTGAGCAGGAGCTGCTGGAGTTATACAGAACACACTCTGGCCACACACGGAGATGGGAATGTTGACCAGGAGCTGCAGAGGTTATACAGAGCACAGCATGGCCAAACGCAGAGATGGGAATGTTGACCAGGAGCTGCAGGGCATTCCTGAGCACACCCTGGCAACACACAGATGGGAATGTAGACCAGGAGCTGCAGGAGTTATACAGTGCACACCCTGGCCACACAGAAATGTGAATATTGATCAGGAGCTGCAAGGTTTATACAGAGCACACCCTGTCCACACGCAGAGATGGGAATCTTGTCCAGGAGCTGCAGGAGTTTACAGAGCACACCCTGGCCATACAGAGAGATGAAAATGTTGACCAGGAGCTGCTGGGGTTATACAGAGCACAAACTGGACACACAGAGATGGGAATGTTGTCCAGTAGCTTCAGGGGTTATACAGAGAACACTATGGCCACACACGGAGATGGGAATGTTGACCAGGAGCTGCAGAGGTTATACAGAGCACAGCATGGCCAAACGCAGAGATGGGAATGTTGACCAGGAGCTGCAGGGGATTCCTGAGCACACCCTGGCAACACACAGATGGGAATGTAGACCAGGAGCTGCAGGAGTTATACAGTGCACACCCTGGCCACACAGAAATGTGAATATTGATCAGGAGCTGCAAGGTTTATACAGAGCACACCCTGTCCACACGCAGAGATGGGAATCTTGCCCAGGAGCAACAGGAGTTTACAGAGCAGACCCTGGCCATACAGAGAGATGGAAATGTTGACCAGGAGCTGCTGGGGTTATACAGAGCACACCCTGGCCACACACAGATGGGAATGTTTACCGGGAGCTGCAGAGGTTATACAGAGAACACCCTGGCCACAAAGAGGTGGGAATGTTGACCAGGAGCTGCAGGAGCTATACAGAGCACACCCCCGCGACATACTGATGGGAATGTTAACCAGGAGCTGCAGGGGTTGTACAGAGCAGACCCTGGCCACACTGAGATGGGGATGTTGACCAGGAGCTTCAGGAGGTATACAGAGCACAGCATGGCCAAACACAGAGATGGGAATGAAGACCAGGAGCTGCAGGGGTTATAAAGAGCACACCCTGGCCATACAGAGATGGGAATGTTGACCAGGAGCTGCAGGGGTTATACAGTGCACACCCTGGCCACACAGAGATGTGAATGTTGACCAGGAACTGCAGCAGTTATACAGAGCACACCGTGGTCACACAGAGATGGGAATGTTGAGCAGGAGCTGCTGGCGTTATACAGAACACACTCTGGCCACACACGGAGATGGGAATGTTGACCAGGACCTGCAGAGGTTATACAGAGCACAGCATGGCCAAACGCAGAGATGGGAATGTTGACCAGGAGCTGCAGGGCATTCCTGAGCACACCCTGGCAACACACAGATGGGAATGTAGACCAGGAGCTGCAGGAGTTATACAGTGCACACCCTGGCCACACAGAAATGTGAATATTGATCAGGAGCTGCAAGGTTTATACAGAGCACACCCTGTCCACACGCAGAGATGGGAATCTTGTCCAGGAGCTGCAGAAGTTTACAGAGCACACCCTGGCCATACAGAGAGATGGAAATGTTGACCAGGAGCTGCTGGGGTTATACAGAGCACAAACTGGACACACAGAGATGGGAATGTTGTCCAGTAGCTTCAGGGGTTATACAGAGAACACTATGGCCACACACGGAGATGGGAATGTTGACCAGGAGCTGCAGAGGTTATACAGAGCACAGCATGGCCAAACGCAGAGATGGGAATGTTGACCAGGAGCTGCAGGGGATTCCTGAGCACACCCTGGCAACACACAGATGGGAATGTAGACCAGGAGCTGCAGGAGTTATACAGTGCACACCCTGGCCACACAGAAATGTGAATATTGATCAGGAGCTGCAAGGTTTATACAGAGCACACCCTGTCCACACGCAGAGATGGGAATCTTGCCCAGGAGCAACAGGAGTTTACAGAGCACACCCTGGCCATACAGAGAGATGGAAATGTTGACCAGGAGCTGCTGGGGTTATACAGAGCACACCCTGGCCACACACAGATGGGAATGTTTACCGGGAGCTGCAGAGGTTATACAGAGAACACCCTGGCCACAAAGAGGTGGGAATGTTGACCAGGAGCTGCAGGAGCAATACAGAGCACACCCCCGCGACATACTGATGGGAATGTTAACCAGGAGCTGCAGGGGTTGTACAGAGCAGACCCTGGCCACACTGAGATGGGGATGTTGACCAGGAGCTTCAGGAGGTATACAGAGCACAGCATGGCCAAACACAGAGATGGGAATGAAGACCAGGAGCTGCAGGGGTTATAAAGAGCACACCCTGGCCATACAGAGATGGGAATGTTGACCAGGAGCTGCAGGGGTTATACAGTGCACACCCTGGCCACACAGAGATGTGAATGTTGACCAGGAACTGCAGCAGTTATACAGAGCACACCGTGGTCACACAGAGATGGGAATGTTGAGCAGGAGCTGCTGGCGTTATACAGAACACACTCTGGCCACACACGGAGATGGGAATGTTGACCAGGAGCTGCAGAGGTTATACAGAGCACAGCATGGCCAAACGCAGAGATGGGAATGTTGACCAGGAGCTGCAGGGGATTCCTGAGCACACCCTGGCAACACACAGATGGGAATGTAGACCAGGAGCTACAGGAGTTATACAGTGCACACCCTGGCCACACAGAAATGTGAATATTGATCAGGAGCTGCAAGGTTTATACAGAGCACACCCTGTCCACACGCAGAGATGGGAATCTTGTCCAGGAGCTGCAGGAGTTTACAGAGCACACCCTGGCCATACAGAGAGATGGAAATGTTGACCAGGAGCTGCTGGGGTTATACAGAGCACAAACTGGACACACAGAGATGGGAATGATGTCCAGTAGCTTCAGGGGTTATACAGAGAACACTCTGGCCACACACGGAGATGGGAATGTTGACCAGGAGCTGCAGAGGTTATACAGAGCACAGCATGGCCAAACGCAGAGATGGGAATGTTGACCAGGAGCTGCAGGGGATTCCTGAGCACACCCTGGCAACACACAGATGGGAATGTAGACCAGGAGCTGCAGGAGTTATACAGTGCACACCCTGGCCACACATAAATGTGAATATTGATCAGGAGCTGCAAGGTTTATACAGAGCACACCCTGTCCACACGCAGAGATGGGAATCTTGCCCAGGAGCAACAGGAGTTTACAGAGCACACCCTGGCCATACAGAGATATGGAAATGTTGACCAGGAGCTGCTGGGGTTATACAGAGCACACCCTGGCCACACACAGATGGGAATGTTTACCGGGAGCTGCAGAGGTTATACAGAGAACACCCTGGCCACAAAGAGGTGGGAATGTTGACCAGGAGCTGCAGGAGCTATACAGAGCACACCCCCGCGACATACTGATGGGAATGTTAACCAGGAGCTGCAGGTGTTGTACAGAGCAGACCCTGGCCACACTGAGATGGGGATGTTGACCAGGAGCTTCAGGAGGTATACAGAGCACAGCATGGCCAAACACAGAGATGGGAATGAAGACCAGGAGCTGCAGGGGTTATACAGAACACACCCTGGCCATACAGAGATGGGAATGTTGACCAGGAGCTGCAGGGGTTATACAGTGCACACCCTGGCCACACAGAGATGGGAATGTTGACCAGGAGCTGCAGGGGTTATACAGAGCACACCATGGCAACATAGAGATGGGATTGTTGACCAGGAGCTGCAGGGGGTATACAGAGCACACCCTGGCCACACAGAGATGGGAATGTTGACCAGGGGCTGCTGGGGTTATTCAGAGCACCCCCTGGCCACACAGAGATGGGAATGTTGACCAGGAGCTGCTGGGGTTATTCAGAGCACCCCCTGGCCACACAGAGTTGGGAATGTTGACCAGGAGCTGCAGGGGTTATACAGAGCTCACCCTGGCCACACAGAGATGGGAAAGTTGACCAGGAGCTGCAGGAGTTATACAGAGCAAACCATGGCCACGCACAGATGGGAATGTTGACCAGGAGCTGCAGGGGTTATACATAGCACACCCTGGTAACAAAGAGATGGGAATTTCGACAACTAGCGGCAGGAGTTATACAGAGAACACGCTGGCCACACAGAGATGGAAATGTTGACCAGGAGCTGCAGGAGTTACACAGTGCACACCCTGGCCACAGAGTGACGGGAATGTTGACCAGGAACTGCGGCAGTTATACAGCGCACACCCTGGCCATACAGAGATGGGAATGTTGACCAGGAGCTGCAGGAGTTATACAGAGCACACCCTGGCAACACAGAGCTGTGAATGTTGACCAGGAGCTGCTGGGGTTATGCAGAGCACACCCTGGCCACACAGAGAGATGTGAATGTTGACCAGGAGCTACATGAGTTATACAGTGCACACCCTGGCCGCACAGAGATGGAAATGTTGTCCAGGAGCTTCGGGGGTTATACAGAGCATACCCTGACCGCACACAGATGGGAATGTTGACCAGAAGCTGCAGGGATTAAACAGTGCACACCCTGGCCACACAGAGATGTGAATTATCTCCAGGAGCGTCAGAGGTTATACAGAGCATATCCTGACCACACAGAGATGGAAATGTTGACAAGGAGCTGCAGGGGTTATACAGAGCACACCCTGGCCACGCAGAGATGGGAATATTGATCAGGAGCTGCAAGGTTTATACAGAGCACACCCTGTCCACACACAGTGATGGGTGGCTTGTCCAGGAGCTGCAGGAGTTTACAGAGCACACCCTGGCCATACAGAGAGATGGACATTTTGACCAGGAGCTGCTGGGGTTATACAGAGCACACCCTGGCCACACAGAGATGGAAATGTTTACCAGGAGCTGCAGGAGTTATACAGAGAACATCCTGGCCACACAGAGATGGGAATGTTGACCATGAGCTGCAGGAGCGATACAGAGCACACCCCCGCGACACACTGATGGGAATGTTAACCAGGAGCTGCAGGGGTTATACATAGCACACCCTGGCCACACGGTGATGGGAATGTTGACCAGGAACTGCAGCAGTTATACAGCGCACACCCTGGCTATACAGAGATGGGAATGTTGACCAGGAGCTGCAGGAGTTATATAGAGCGCACCCTGGCCACACAGAGATCTGAATGTTGACCAGGAGCTGCTGGGGTTATGCAGAGCACACGCTGGCCACATTCAGAGATGGGAATGTTGACCAGGAGCTACATGAGTTATACAGGGCACACCCTGGCCACACAGAGATGGAAATGTTGTCCAGGAGCTTCGGGGGTTATACAGAGCACACCCTGACCGCACACAGATGGGAATGTTGACCAGAAGCTGCAGGGATTAAACAGTGCACACCCTGGCCACACAGAGATGTGAATTATGTCCAGGAGCGTCAGAGGTTATACAGAGCACATCCTGACCACACAGAGATGGAAATGTTGACAAGGAGCTGCAGGGGTTATACAGAGCACACCCTGGCCACACAGAGATGGCAATATTGATCAGGAGCTGCAAGGTTTATACAGAACACACCCTGTCCACACACAGAGATGGGAATCTTGTCCAGGAGCTGCAGGAGTTTACAGAGCACACCCAGGCCATACAGAGAGATGGAAATGTTAACCAGGAGCTGCAGGGATTGTACAGAGCAGACCCTGGCCACACTGAGATGGGGATGTTGACCAGGAGATTCAGGAGATATACAGAGCACAGCAAGGCCAAACACAGAGGTGGCAAGTTGACCAGGAGCTGCAGGGGTTATACAGAGCACACCCTGGCCACACAGAGATGGGAATGTTGACCAGGATCTGCAGGGGTTATACAGTGCACACCCTGGCCACACAGAGATGGGAATGTTGACGAGCAGCTGCTGGGGTTATACTGAGCCCACCCTGGCCGCACAGAGATGGGAATGTTGACCAGGAGCTGCTGGGGTTATTCAGAGCACACCCTGGCCACACAGAGATGGGAATGTTGACCAGGAGCTGCTGTGGTCATTCAGTGCACAACCTGGCCACACAGAAATGGGAATCTTGACCGGGAGCTGCAGGGGTTATACAGAGCACACCGTGGCCACACAGAAAGATGTGAATGTTGACCAGGTGTTGCCGTGGTTTGCAGAGCACACCCTGGCCACAAAGAGATGGGAATGTTGACTAGGAGCTGTAGGAGTTATACAGAGCACACCCTGGCCACGCACAGATGGAAATGTGAACCAGGAGCTGCAGGAGTTATACAGAGCACACCCTGGCCACACAGAGATGGGAATGTGGACCTGGAGCTGCAGGAGTTACACAGTGCACACCCTGGCCAAACAGAGATGGGAATGTTGACCAGGAGCTGCTGGGGATATTCAGAGCACACCCTGGCCACACAGAGATGGGAATGTTGACCAGGAGCTGCTGTGGTCATTCAGTGCACAACCTGGCCACACAGAAATGGGAATCTTGACCGGGAGCTGCAGGGGTTATACAGAGCACACCGTGGCCACACAGAGAGATGTGAATGTTGACCAGGTGTTGCCGTGGTTTGCAGAGCACACCCTGGCCACAAAGAGATGGGAATGTTGACTAGGAGCTGTAGGAGTTATACAGAGCACACCCTGGCCACGCACAGATGGAAATGTGAACCAGGAGCTGCAGGAGTTATACAGAGCACACCCTGGCCACACAGAGATGGGAATGTGGACCTGGAGCTGCAGGAGTTACACAGTGCACACCCTGGCCAAACAGAGATGGGAATGTTTACCAGGAGCTGCATTGTTTATACAGAGCAAACCCTGGCCACACAGAGATGTGAATGTTGACCAGGAGCTGCAGGGGTTATACAGAGCACACCATGGCAACACAGAGATGGGAATGGTGACCAGGAGCTGCATGCATTATACAGTGCACATCCTGGCCACACACAGAGAAGGGAATGTTGACCAGGAGCTGCAGGGGTTGCACAGAGCACACCCTGGCTACGCACAGTTGGGAATGTTAACCAGGAGCTGCAGGGATGAAACAGAGCACAACCAGGCCACGCACAGATGGGAAAGTTAACCAGGAGCTGCAGGGGTTATACAGAGCACACCCTGGCCACACAGAGATGGGAATGCTGACCAGAAACTGCAGGGGTTATACATTGCACACGCTGGCCACACAGGGATGGGAATGTTGACCAGGAACTGCAGCAGTTATAAAGAGCACACCCAGTCCACACAGAGATGGCAATGTTGACCAGGAGCTGCAGGGGTTATTCAGAGCACACCCTGGCCACACAGAGATGGGAATGTCGACCAGGAGCTGCTGGGGTTATTCAGAGCACAGTCTGGCCACACAGAGATGGGAATGTTGACCAGGAGCTGCTGGGGTTATTCAGTGCGCACCCTGGCCACACAGAGATAGGAATCTTGACCGAGAGCTGCAAGTGTTATACAGAGCACACCATGGCCACACAGGGAGATGTGAATGGTGACCAGGAGTTGCCGTGGTATACAGAGCACACTCTGGCCACAAATAGAGGGAATGTTGACCAGGAGCTGCAGGGGTTATACAGAGCACACCCTGGCCACACAGAGATGGGAATGTTGACCAGGAGCTGCAGGAGTTATACAGAGCACACCCTGGCCACGCACAGATGGGAATGTTAACCAGGAGCTGCAGGTGTTATACATAGCACACCCTGGCCACACAGAGATGGGAATTTCGACCACTAGCGACAGGAGTTATACAGAGAACATGCTGGCCACACAGAGATGGGAATGTTGACCAGGAGCTGCAGGAGTTACACAGTGAACACCCTGGCCACACAGTGATGGGAATGTTGACCAGGAACTGCAGCAGTTATACAGCGCACACCCTCGCCACACATAGATGGGAATGTTGACCAAGGGCTGCAGGAGCTATACAGAGCACACCCTGGCCACATAGAGGTGGGAATGTTGACACGGAACTGCTGTGTTAATGCAGAGCACACCCTGGCCACATACAGAGATGGGAATGTTGACCAGGAGCTACATGAGTTATACAGTGCACACCCTGGCCACACAGAGATGGAAATGTTGTCCAGGAGCTTCGGGGGTTATCCACAGCACACCCTGACCACTCACAGATGGGAATGTTGACCAGAAGCTGCAGGGATTAAACAGTGCACACCCTGGCCACACAGAGATGGGAATTATGTCGAGGAGCCTCAGAGGTTATACAGAGCACATCCTGACCCACAGAGATGGAAATGTTGACAAGGAGCTGCAGGGGTATACAGAGCACACCCTGTCCACACACAGAGATGGGAATCTTGTACAGGAGCTGCAGGAGTTTACAGAGCACACCCTGGCCATACAGAGAGATGGAAATGTTGACCAGGAGCTGCTGGGGTTATACAGAGCACACCCTGGCCAAACAGAGATGGGAATGTTTACCAGGAGCGGCAGCAGCTATACAGAGCACACCACCGCGACACACTGATGGAAATGTTAACCAGGGGCTGCAGGGGTTGTACAGAGCAGACCCTGGCCACACTGAGATGTGGATGTTGACCAGGAGCTTCAGGAGATATACAGAGCACAGCATGGCCAAACACAGAGATGGGAATGTTGACCAGGAGTTGCAGTGGTTATACAGAGCACACCCTGGCACACAGAGATGGGATTGTTAACCAGGAGCTGCAGGGGTTATACAGAGCACACCGTGGCCACACAGAGATGGGAATGGTGACCAGGAGCTGCATGAATTATACAGTGCACACCCTGGCCACGCACAGATGGGAATGTTAACCAGGAGCTTCAGGGGTTATACAGAGCACACCCTGACCACAAAGAGATGGGAATGTTGACCAGGAGCTGAAGGAGATACACAGAGCACACCCTGGCCACGCACAGATGGAAATGTTAACCAGGAGCTGCAGGGGTTATTCAGAGCACAGCCTGGCCACACAGAGATGGGAATGTGGACCAGGAGCTGCAGGAGATACACAGTGCACACCCTGGCCACACAGAGATGTGAATGTTGACCAGGAACTGCAGCATTTATACAGAGCACACCGTGGTCACACAGAGATGGGAATGTTGAGCAGGAGCTGCTGGAGTTATGCAGAGCCCACACTGGACACACAGAGATGGGGGTGTTGTCCAGTAGCTTCAGGGGTTATACAGAGCACACTCTGGTCACACACGGAGATGGGAATGTTGACCAGGAGCTGCAGAGGTTATACAGAGCACAGCATGGCCAAACGCAGAGAATGGAATGTTGACCAGGAGCTGCAGGGGTTTCCTGAGCACACCCTGGCCACACAGAGATGGGAATGTAGACCAGGAGCTGCAGGAGTTATACAGTGCACACCCTGGCCACAAAGAAATGTTAATATTGATCAGGAGCTGCAAGGTTTATACAGAGCACATCCTGTCCACACGCAGAGATGGGAATCTTGTCCAGGGGCTGCAGGAGGTACAGAGCACACCCTGGCCATACAGAGAGATGGAAATGTTGACCAGGAGCTGCTGGGGTTATACAGAGCACACCCTGGCCACACACAGATGGGAATGTTTACCGGGAGCTGCAGGGGTTATACAGAGAACACCCTGGCCACAAAGAGGTGGGAATGTTGACCAGGAGCCCGAGGAGCTATACAGAGCACACCCCCGCGACACACTGATGGGAATGTTAACCAGGAGCTGCAGGAGTTGTACAGAGCAGACCCTGGCCACATTGAGATGGGGATGTTGACCAGGAGCTTCAGGAGATATACAGAGCACAGCATGGCCAAACACAGAGATGGGAATGAAGACCAGGAGCTGCAGGGGTTATACAGAGCACACCCTGGCCATACAGAGATGGGAATGTTGACCAGGAGCTGCAGGTGTTATACAGTGCACACCCTGGCCACACAGAGATGGGAATGTTGACCAGGAGCTGCAGGGGTTATACAGAGCACGCACTGGCCACACAGAGATGGGAATGTTGACCAGGAGCGGCAGCAGCTATACAGAGCACACCACCGCGACACACTGATGGGAATGTTAACCAGGGGCTGCAGGGTTTGTACAGAGCAGACCCTGGACACACTGAGATGGGGATGTTGACCAGGAGCTTCAGGAGATATACAGAGCACAGCATGGCCAAACACAGAGATGGGAATGTTGACCAGGAGTTGCAGGGGTTATACAGAGCACACCCTGACACACAGAGATGGGATTGTTAACCATGAGCTGCAGGGGTTATACAGAACACACCGTGGCCACACAGAGATGGGAATAGTGACCAGGAGCTGCATGAATTATACAGTGCACACCCTGGCCACACACAGAGAAGGGAATGTTGACCAGGAGCTGCAGGGATTGTACAGAACACACCCTGGCCATGCACAGATGGGAATGTTAACCAGGAGCTGCAGGGGTTATACAGATCTCAACCAGGCCACGCACAGATGGGAAGGTTAACCGGGAGCTGCAGGGTTATACAGAGTGCACCCTGCCCACGCACAGATGGGAATGATAAACAGGAGCTACAGGGGTTATACAGAGCACACCCTGGCCACATAGAGATGGGAATGTTGACCAGGAACTGCAGCAGTTATAAAGAGCGCACCCTGGCCACACAGAGATGGGAATGTTGACCCGGAGCTTCAGGGGTTATATAGAGCACACCCTGGCCACAAAGAGATGGAAATGTTGACCAGGAGCTGTAGGAGATACACAGAGCACACCCTGACCACGCACAGATGGAAATGTTAACCAGGAGCTGCAGGGGTTATACAGAGCACAGCCTGGCCACACAGAGATGGGAATGTGGACCAGGAGCTGCAGGAGATACACAGTGCACACCGTGGCCACACAGAGATGTGAATGTTGACCAGGAACTGCAGCAGTTATACAGAGCACACCGTGGTCACACAGAGATGGGAATGTTGAGCAGGAGCTGCTGGAGTTATACAGAGCACACACTGGATACACAGAGATGGGAGTGTTGTCCAGTAGCTTCAGGGGTTATACAGAGCACACTCTGGTCACACACGGAGATGGGAATGTTGACCAGGAGCTGCAGAGGTTATACAGAGCACAGCATGGCCAAACGCAGAGATGGGAATGATGACCAGGAGCTGCAGGGGTTTCCAGAGCACACCCTGGCCACACAGAGATGGGAATGTAGACCAGGAGCTGCAGGAGTTATACAGTGCACACCCTGGCCACAAAGAAATGTGAATATTGATCAGGAGCTGCAAGGTTTATACAGAGCACACCCTGTCCACACGCAGAGATGGGAATCTTGTCCAGGAGCTGCAGGAGTTACAGAGCACACCCTGGCCATACAGAGAGATGGAAATGTTGGCCAGGATCTGCTGGTGTTATACAGAGCACACCCTGGCCACACACAGATGGGAATGTTTACCGAGAGCTGCAGGGCTTATACAGAGAACACCCTGGCCACAAAGAGGTGGGAATGTTGACCAGGAGCTGCAGGAGCTATACAGAGCACACCCCCGCGACACACTGATGGGAATGTTAACCAGGAGCTGCAGGGGTTGTACAGAGCAGACCCTGGCCACATTGAGATGGGGATGTTGACCAGGAGCTTCAGGAGATATACAGAGCACAGCATGGCCAAACACAGAGATGGAAATGAAGACCAGGAGCTGCAGGGGTTATACAGAGCACACCCTGGCCATACAGAGATGGGAATGTTGACCAGGAGCTGCAGGTGTTATACAGTGCACACCCTGGCCACACAGAGATGGGAATGTTGACCAGGAGCTGCAGGGGTTATACAGAGCATGCACTGGCCACACAGAGATGGGAATGTTGACCAGGAGCGGCAGCAGCTATACAGAGCACACCACCGCGACACACTGATGGGAATGTTAACCAGGGGCTGCAGGGGTTGTACAGAGCAGACCCTGGCCACACTGAGATGGGGATGTTGACCAGGAGCTTCAGGAGATATACAGAGCACACTCTGGCCACACACGGAGATGGGAATGTTGACCAGGAGCTGCAGAGGTTATACAGAGCACAGCATGGCCAAACGCAGAGATGGGAATGTTGACCAGGAGCTGCAGGGGATTCCTGAGCACACCCTGGCAACACACAGATGGGAATGTAGACCAGGAGCTGCAGGAGTTATACAGTGCACACCCTGGCCACACAGAAATGTGAATATTGATCAGGAGCTGCAAGGTTTATACAGAGCACACCCTGTCCACACGCAGAGATGGGAATCTTGTCCAGGAGCTGCAGGAGTTTACAGAGAACACCCTGGCCATACAGAGAGATGGAAATGTTGACCAGGAGCTGCTGGGGTTATACAGAGCACACACTGGACACACAGAGATGGGAATGTTGTCCAGTAGCTTCAGGGGTTATACAGAGAACACTCTGGCCACACACCGAGATGGGAATGTTGACCAGGAGCTGCAGGGGATTCCTGAGCACACCCTGGCAACACACAGATGGGGATGTAGACCAGGAGCTGCAGGAGTTATACAGTGCACACCCTGGCCACACAGAAATGTGAATATTGATCAGGAGCTGCAAGGTTTATACAGAGCACACCCTCTCCACACGCAGAGATGGGAATCTTGCCCAGGAGCAACAGGAGTTTACAGAGCACACCCTGGCCACACAGAGAGATGTGAATGTTGACCAGGTGTTGCCGTGGTTTGCAGAGCACACCCTGGCCACAAAGAGAGGGAATGTTGACCAGGAGCTGCAGGGGTTATACAGAGCTCACCCTGGCCACACAGAGATGGGAAAGTTGACCAGGAGTTGCAGGAGTTATACAGAGCAAACCCTGGCCACGCACAGATGGGAATGTTAACCAGGAGCTGCAGGGGTTATACATAGCACATCCTGGTCACAAAGAGATGTGAATTGCGACAACTAGCGGCAGGAGTTATACAGAGAACACGCTGGCCACACAGAGATGGAAATGTTGACCAGGAGCTGCAGGAGTTACACAGTGCACACCCTCGACACACAGTGACGGGAATGTTGACCAGGAACTGCGGCAGTTATACAGCGCACACCCTGGCCATACAGAGATGGGAATGTTGACCTGGAGCTGCAGGAGTTATGCAGAGCACACCCTGGCAACACAGAGATGTGAATGTTGACCAGGAGCTGCTGGGGTTATGCAGAGCACACCCTGGCCACACAGAGAGATGTGAATGTTGACCAGGTGTTGCCGTGGTTTGCAGAGCACACCCTGGCCATATTCAGAGATGGGAATGTTGACCAGGGGCTACATGAGTTATACAGTGCACACCCTGGCCACACAGAGATGGAAATGTTGTCCAGGAGCTTCGGGGGTTATACAGAGCACACCCTGACCGTACACAGATGGGAATGTTGACCAGAAGCTGCAGGGATTAAACAGTGCACACCCTGGCCACACAGAGATGTGAATTATCTCCAGGAGCGTCAGAGGTTATACAGAGCACATCCTGACCACACAGAGATGGAAATGTTGACAAGCAGCTGCAGGGGTTATACAGAGCACACCCTGGCCACACAGAGATGGGAATATTGATCAGGAGCTGCAAGGTTTATACAGAGCACACCCTGTCCACACACAGTGATGGGTGGCTTGTCCAGGAGCTGCAGGAGTTTACAGAGCACACCCTGGCCATACAGAGAGATGGACATTTTGACCAGGAGCTGCTGGGGTTATAGAGAGCACACCCTGGCCACACAGAGATGGAAATGTTTACCAGGAGCTGCAGGAGTTATACAGAGAACACCCTGGCCACAAAGAGATGGGATTGTTGACCATGAGCTGCAGGAGCGATACAGAGCACACCCCCGCGACACACTGATGGGAATGTTAACCAGGAGCTGCAGGGGTTGTGCAGAGCAGACCCTGGCCACACTGAGATGGGGATGTTGACCAGGAGCTTCAGGAGATATACAGAGCACAGCATGGCCAAACACAGAGATGGGAAAGTTGACCAGGAGCTGCAGGGGTTATACAGTGCACATCCTGGCCACACAGAGATGGGAATGTTGACCAGGAACTGCAGCAGTTATAAAGAGCACACCCTGGCCACACAGAGATGGGAATGTTGACCAGCAGCTGCTGGGGTTATACAGAGCACACCCTGGCCACACCGAGATGGGAATGTTGACCAGGAGCTGCTGGGGTTATTCAGAGCACACCCTGGCCACACAGAGATGGGAATATTGACCAGGAACTGCAGGGGTTATACAGTGCACAAACTGGCCACACAGGGATGGGAATGATGACCAGGAACTGCAGCAGTTATAAAGAGCACACCCTGGCCAGAAAGAGATGGGAATGTTGACCAGGAGCTTCATGGGTTATCCAGAGCACACCCTGGCCACACAGAGATGGGAATGTTGACCAGGAGCTGTTGGGGTTATTCAGTGCACACCCTGGCCACACAGAGATGGGAATCTTGACTGGGAGCTGCAGGGTTTATACAGATCACACCCTGGCCACACAGAGAGATGTGAATGTTGACCAGGTGTTGCCGTGGTTTGCAGAGCACACCGTGGCCAGAAAGAGATGGGAATGTTGACCAGGAGCTGCTGGGGTTATTCAGAGCACACCATGGCAACACAGAGATGGAAATGTTAACCAGGAGCTGCAGGGGTTATACAGAGCACATCCTGGCCACACAAAGAGAAGGGAATGTTGACCAGGAGCTTCAGGGCTTGCACAGAGCACACCCTGGCTACGCACAGTTGTGAATGTTAACCAGGAGCTGCAGGGGTGAAACAGAGCACAACCAGGCCACGCACAGATGGGAATGTTAACCAGGAGCTGCAGGGGTTATACAGAGCACACCCTAGCCACACAGGGATGGGAATGATGACCAGGAACTGCAGCAGTTATAAAGAGCACACCCTGTCCACACAGAGATGGCAATGTTGACCAGGAGCTGCAGGGGTTATTCAGAGCACACCCTGGCCACACAGATATGGGAATGTGGACCTGGAGCTGCAGGAGTTACACAGTGCACACCCTGGCCACACAGAGATGGGAATGTTTACCAGGAGCTGCATTGTTTATACAGAGCAAACCCTGGCCACACAGAGATGTGAATGTTGACAAGGAGCTGCAGGGGTTATACAGAGCACACCATGGCAACACAGAGATGGGATTGTTGACCAGGAGCTGCAGGGGTTATACAGAGCGCACCGTGGCCACACACAGATGGGAATGGTGACCAGGAGTTGCATGCATTATACAGTGCACATCCTGGCCACACACAGAGAAGGGACTGTTGACTAGGAGCTGCAGGGATTGCACAGAGCACACCCTGGCTACGCACAGTTGGGAATGTTAACCAGGAGCTGCAGGGGTGAAACAGAGAACAACCAGGCCACGCACAGATGGGAATGTTAACCAGGAGCTGCAGGGGTTATACAGAGCACACCGTGGCCACACAGAGATGGGAATGTTGACCAGAAACTGCAGGGGTAATACAGTGCACACACTGGCCACACAGGGATGGGAATGTTGACCAGGAACTGCAGCAGTTATAAAGAGCACACCCTGTCCACACAGAGATGGCAATGTTGACCAGGAGCTGCAGGGGTTATTCAGAGCACACCCTGGCCACACAGAGATGGGAATGTCGACCAGGAGCTGCTGGGGTTATTCAGAGCACACTCTGGCCACACAGAGATGGGAATGTTGACCAGGAACTGCAGCAGTTATACAGAGCACACCGTGGTCACACAGAGATGGGAATGTTGAGCAGGAGCTGCTGGAGTTATACAGAGCACACACTGGACACACAGAGATGGGAATGTTGTCCAGTAGCTTCAGGGGTTATACAGAGCACAGCATGGCCAAACGCAGAGATGGGAATGTTGACCCGGAGCTGCAGGGGATTCCTGAGCACACCCTGGCAACACACAGATGGGAATGTAGACCAGGAGCTGCAGGAGTTATACAGTGCACACCCTGGCCACACAGAAATGTGAATATTGATCAGGAGCTGCAAGGTTTATACAGAGCACACCCTCTCCACACGCAGAGATGGGAATCTTGTCCAGGAGCTGCAGGAGATTACAGAGCACACCCTGGCCATACAGAGAGATGGAAATGTTGACCAGGAGCTGCTGGGGTTATACAGAGCACACACTGGACACACAGAGATGGGAATGTTGTCCCGTAGCTTCAGGGGTTTTACAGAGAACACTCTGGCCACACACGCAGATGGGAATGTTGACCAGGAGCTGCAGAGGTTATACAAAGTACAGCATGGCCAAACGCAGAGATGGGAATGTTGACCAGGAGCTGCAGGGGATTCCTGAGCACACCCTGGCAACACACAGATGGGAATGTAGACCAGGAGCTGCAGGAGTTATACAGTGCACACCCTGGCCACACAGAAATGTGAATATTGATCAGGAGCTGCAAGGTTTATACAGAGCACACCCTGTCCACACGCAGAGATGGGAATCTTGCACAGGAGCAACAGGAGTTTACAGAGCACACCCTGGCCATACAGAGAGATGGAAATGTTGACCAGGAGCTGCTGGGGTTATACAGAGCACACCCTGGCCACACACAGATGGGAATGTTTACCGGGAGCTGCAGGGGTTATACAGAGAACACCCTGGCCACAAAGAGGTGGGAATGTTGACCAGGAGCTGCAGGAGCTATACAGAGCACACCCCCGCGACACACTTATGGGAATGTTCACCGGGAGCTGCAGGGGTTGTACAGAGCAGACCCTGGCCACACTGAGATGGGGATGTTGACCAGGAGCTTCAGGAGGTATACAGAGCACAGCATGGCCAAACACAGAGATGGGAATGAAGACCAGGAGCTGCAGGGGTTATACAGAGCACACCCTGGCCATACAGAGATGGGAATGTTGACCAGGAGCTGCAGGGGTTATACAGTGCACACCCTGGCCACACAGAGATGGGAATGTTGACCAGGAGCTGCAGGGGTTATACAGAGCACACCATGGCAACATACAGATGGGATTGTTGACCAGGAGCTGCAGGGGGTATACAGAGCACACCCTGGCCACACAGAGATGGGAATGTTGACCAGGGGCTGCTGGGGTTATTCAGAGCACCCCCTGGCCACACAGAGATGGGAATGTTGACCAGGAGCTGCTGGGGTTATTCAGAGCACCCCCTGGCCACACAGAGTTGGGAATGTTGACCAGGAGCTGCAGGGGTTATACAGAGCACACCCTGGCCACACAGAGAGATGTGAATATTGACCAGGTGTTGCCGTGGTTTGCAGAGCACACCCTGGCCACAAAGAGAGGGAATGTTGACCAGGAGCTGCAGGGGTTATACAGAGCTCACCCTGGCCACAGAGAGATGGGAAAGTTGACCAGGAGCTGCAGGAGTTATACAGAGCAAACCCTGGCCACGCACAGATGGGAATGTTAACCAGGAGCTGCAGGGGTTATACATAGCACACCCTGGTCACAAAGAGATGGGAATTTCGACCACTAGCGGCAGGAGATATACAGAGAACACGCTGGCCACACAGAGATGGAAATGTTGACCAGGAGCTGCAGGAGTTACACAGTGCACACCCTGGCCACACAGTGACGGGAATGTTGACCAGGAACTGCAGCAGTTATACAGCGCACACCCTGGCCATACAGAGATGGGAATGTTGACCAGGAGCTGCAGGAGTGATACAGAGCACACCCTGGCAACACAGAGATGTGAATGTTGACCAGGAGCTGCTGGGGTTATGCAGAGCACACCCTGGCCACACAGAGAGATGTGAATGTTGACCAGGTGTTGCCGTGGTTTGCAGAGCACACCCTGGCCACATTCAGAGATGGGAATGTTGACCAGGAGCTACATGAGTTATACAGTGCACACCCTGGCCACACAGAGATGGAAATGTTGTCCAGGAGCCTCGGGGGTTATACAGAGCACACCCGTACCGCACACAGATGGGAATGTTGACCAGAAGCTGCAGGGATGAAATAGTGCACACCCTGGCCACACGGAGATGTGAATTATCTCCAGGAGCTTCAGAGGTTATACAGAGCACATCCTGACCACACAGAGATGGAAATGTTGACAAGGAGCTGCAGGGGTTATACAGACCACACCCTGGCCACACAGAGATGGGAATATTGATCAGGAGCTGCAAGGCTTATACATAGCACACCCTGTCCACACACAGTGATGGGTATCTTGTCCAGGAGCTGCAGGAGTTTACAGAGCACACCCTGGCCATACAGAGATGTGAATTATCTCCAGGAGCTGCTGGGGTTATACAGAGCACAACCTGGCCACACAGAGATGGAAATGTTTACCAGGAGCTGCAGGAGTTATACAGAGAACACCCTGGCCACACAGAGATGGGAATGTTGACCATGAGCTGCAGGAGCTATACAGAGCACACCCCCGCGACACACTGATGGGAATGTTAACCAGGAGCTGCAGGGGTTGTACAGAGCAGACCCTGGCCACACTGAGATGGGGATGTTGACCAGGAGCTTCAGGAGATATACAGAGCACAGCATGGCCAAACACAGAGATGGGAAAGTTGACCAGGAGCTGCAGGGGTTATACAGTGCACATCCTGGCTACACAGAGATGGGAATGTTGACCAGGAACTGCAGCAGTTATAAAGAGCACACCCTGGCCACACAGAGATGGGAATGTAGACCAGCAGCTGCTGGGGTTATTCAGAGCACACCCTGGCCACACAGAGATGGGAATATTGACCAGGAGCTGCTGGGGTTATTCAGTGCACACCCTGGCCAAACAGAAATGTGAATCTTGACCGGGAGCTGCAGGGGTTATACAGAGCACACCCCGACCACAGAGAGAGATGTGAATGTTGACCAGGTGTTGCTGTGGTTTGCAGAGCACACCCTGGCCAGAAAGAGATGGGAATGTTGACCAGGAGCTTCATGGGTTATCCAGAGCACACCTTGGCCACACAGAGATGGGAATGTTGACTAGGAGCTGTAGGAGTTATACAGAGCACACTCTGGCCACGCACAGATGGAAATGTTAACCAGGAGCTGCAGGGGTTATACAGAGCACATCCTGGCCACACAAAGAGAAGGGAATGTTGACCAGGAGCTTCAGGGCTTGCACAGAGCACACCCTGGCTACGCACAGTTGTGAATGTTAACCAGGAGCTGCAGGGGTGAAACAGAGCACAACCAGGCCACGCACAGATGGGAATGTTAACCAGGAGCTGCAGGGGTTATACAGAGCACACCCTGGCCACACTGAGATGGGAATGTTGACCAGGAACTGCAGGGGTTATACAGTGCACAAACTGGCCACAGAGGGATGGGAATGTTGACCAGGAACTGCAGCAGTTATAAAGAGCACACCCTGTCCACACAGAGATGGCAATGTTGACCAGGAGCTGCAGGGGTTATTCAGAGCACACCCTGGCCACACAGAGATGGGAATGTGGACCTGGAGCTGCAGGAGTTACACAGTGCACACCCTAGCCACACAGAGATGGGATTGTTTACCAGGAGCTGCATTGTTTATACAGAGCAAACCCTGGCCATACAGAGATGTGGATGTTGACCAGGAGCTGCAGGGGTTATACAGAGCACACCATGGCAACACAGAGATGGGATTGTCGACCAGGAGCTGCAGGGGTTATACAGAGCGCACCGTGGCCACACACAGATGGGAATGGTGACCAGGAGCTGCATGCATTATACAGTGCACATCCTGGCCACACACAGAGAAGGGAATGTTGACTAGGAGCTGCAAGGGTTGCACAGAGCAGACCCAGGCTACGCACAGTTGGGAATGTTAACCAGGAGCTCCAGGGGTGAAACAGAACACAACCAGGCCACGCACAGATGGGAATGTTAACCAGGAGCTGCAGGGGTTATACAGAGCACACCCTGGCCAAACAGAGATGGGAATGTTGACCAGGAGCTGCAGGGGTTATACAGAGCACACCCTGGCCAAACAGAGATGGGAATGTTGACCAGGAGCTGCAGGAGTTATACAGAGCACACCCTGGCCACGCACAGATGGGAATGTTCACCAGGAGCTGCAGGGGTTATACATAGCACACCCTGGCCACACAGAGATGGTTATTTCGACCACTAGCGACAGGAGTTATACAGAGAACATGCTGGCCACACAGAGATGGGAATGTTGACCAGGAGCTGCAGGAGTTACACAGTGAACACCCTGGCCACACAGTGATGGGAATGTTGACCAGGAACTGCAGCAGTTATAGCGCGCACACCCTGGCCACACAGAGATGGGAATGTTGACCAAGAGCTGCAGGAGCTATACAGAGCACACCCTGGCCACATAGAGGTGGGAATGTTGACCAGGAGCTGCTGGGGTTATGCAGAGCACACCCTGGCCACATACAGAGATGGGAATGTTGACCAGGAGCTACATGAGTCATACAGTGGACACCCTGGCCACACAGAGATGGAAATGTTGTCCAGGAGCTTCGGGGGTTATACAGAGCACACCCTGACCACACACAGATGGGAATGTTGACCAGAAGCTGCAGGGATTAAACAGTGCACACCCTGGCCACACAGAGATGTGAATTATGTCCAGGAGCCTCAGAGGTTATACAGAGCACATCCTGACCCACAGAGATGGAAATGTTGACAAGGAGCTGCAGGGGTATACAGAGCACACCCTGTCCTCACACAGAGATGGAAATCTTGTCCATGAGCTGCAGGAGTTTACAGAGAACACCCTGGCCATACAGAGAGATGGAAATTTTGACCAGGAGCTGCAGGAGCTATACAGAGCACACCACCGTGACACACTGATGGGAATGTTAACCAGGAGCTGCAGGGGTTGTACAGAGCAGACCCTGGCCACACTGAGATGGGGATGTTGACCAGGAGCTTCAGGAGATATACAGAGCACAGCATGGCCAAACACAGAGATAGGAATGTTGACCAGGAGCTGCAGGGGTTATACAGAGCACACCATGGCAGCACAGAGATGGGAATGTTGACCAGCAGCTGCAGGGGTTATACAGAGCACACCGTGGCCACACAGAGATGGGAATGGTGACCAGGAGCTGCATGAATTATACAGTGCACACCCTGGCCACACACAGATGGGATGGTTAACCGGGAGCTGCAGGGTTATACAGAGTGCACCCTGGCCACGCACAGATGGGAATGATAAACAGGAGCTGCAGGGGTTATACAGAGCACACCCTGGCCACACAGAGATGGGAGTGTTGATCAGGATCTGCAGGGGTTATACAGAGCACACACTGGCCACGCACAGATGGGAATGTTAACCAGGAGCTGCAGGGGTTATACAGAGCACAACCAGGCCACGCACAGATGGGAAGGTGAACCGGGAGCTGCAGGGTTATACAGAGTGCACCCTGGCCACGCACAGATGGGAATGATAAACAGGTGTTACAGGGGTTATACAGAGCACACCCTGGCCACACAGAGATGGGAGTGTTGATCAGGATCTGCAGGGGTTATACAGTGCACGCCCTGGCCGCAAAGAGATGGGAATGTTGACCAGGAACTGCAGCAGTTATAAAGAGCACACCCTGGCCACACAGAGATGGGAATGTTGACCAGCAGCTGCAGGGGTTATACAGAGCACATCCTGGCCACACAAAGAGAAGGGAATGTTGACCAGGAGCTTCAGGGCTTGCACAGAGCACACCCTGGCTACGCACAGTTGTGAATGTTAACCAGGAGCTGCAGGGGTGAAACAGAGCACAACCAGGCCACGCACAGATGGGAATGTTAACCAGGAGCTGCAGGGGTTATACAGAGCACACCCTAGCCACACAGGGATGGGAATGATGACCAGGAACTGCAGCAGTTATAAAGAGCACACCCTGTCCACACAGAGATGGCAATGTTGACCAGGAGCTGCAGGGGTTATTCAGAGCACACCCTGGCCACACAGATATGGGAATGTGGACCTGGAGCTGCAGGAGTTACACAGTGCACACCCTGGCCACACAGAGATGGGAATGTTTACCAGGAGCTGCATTGTTTATACAGAGCAAACCCTGGCCACACAGAGATGTGAATGTTGACAAGGAGCTGCAGGGGTTATACAGAGCACACCATGGCAACACAGAGATGGGATTGTTGACCAGGAGCTGCAGGGGTTATACAGAGCGCACCGTGGCCACACACAGATGGGAATGGTGACCAGGAGTTGCATGCATTATACAGTGCACATCCTGGCCACACACAGAGAAGGGACTGTTGACTAGGAGCTGCAGGGATTGCACAGAGCACACCCTGGCTACGCACAGTTGGGAATGTTAACCAGGAGCTGCAGGGGTGAAACAGAGAACAACCAGGCCACGCACAGATGGGAATGTTAACCAGGAGCTGCAGGGGTTATACAGAGCACACCCTGGCCACACAGAGATGGGAATGTTGACCAGAAACTGCAGGGGTAATACAGTGCACACACTGGCCACACAGGGATGGGAATGTTGACCAGGAACTGCAGCAGTTATAAAGAGCACACCCTGTCCACACAGAGATGGCAATGTTGACCAGGAGCTGCAGGGGTTATTCAGAGCACACCCTGGCCACACAGAGATGGGAATGTCGACCAGGAGCTGTTGGGGTTATTCAGAGCACACTCTGGCCACACAGAGATGGGAATGTTGACCAGGAACTGCAGCAGTTATACAGAGCACACCGTGGTCACACAGAGATGGGAATGTTGAGCAGGAGCTGCTGGAGTTATACAGAGCACACACTGGACACACAGAGATGGGAATGTTGTCCAGTAGCTTCAGGGGTTATACAGAGCACACTCTGGCCACACACGGAGATGGGAATGTTGACCAGGAGCTGCAGAGGTTATACAGAGCACAGCATGGCCAAACGCAGAGATGGGAATGTTGACCCGGAGCTGCAGGGGATTCCTGAGCACACCCTGGCAACACACAGATGGGAATGTAGACCAGGAGCTGCAGGAGTTATACAGTGCACACCCTGGCCACACAGAAATGTGAATATTGATCAGGAGCTGCAAGGTTTATACAGAGCACACCCTCTCCACACGCAGAGATGGGAATCTTGTCCAGGAGCTGCAGGAGATTACAGAGCACACCCTGGCCATACAGAGAGATGGAAATGTTGACCAGGAGCTGCTGGGGTTATACAGAGCACACACTGGACACACAGAGATGGGAATGTTGTCCCGTAGCTTCAGGGGTTATACAGAGAACACTCTGGCCACACACGCAGATGGGAATGTTTACCAGGAGCTGCAGAGGTTATACAAAGTACAGCATGGCCAAACGCAGAGATGGGAATGTTGACCAGGAGCTGCAGGGGATTCCTGAGCACACCCTGGCAACACACAGATGGGAATGTAGACCAGGAGCTGCAGGAGTTATACAGTGCACACCCTGGCCACACAGAAATGTGAATATTGATCAGGAGCTGCAAGGTTTATACAGAGCACACCCTGTCCACACGCAGAGATGGGAATCTTGCACAGGAGCAACAGGAGTTTACAGAGCACACCCTGGCCATACAGAGAGATGGAAATGTTGACCAGGAGCTGCTGGGGTTATACAGAGCACACCCTGGCCACACACAGATCGGAATGTTTACCGGGAGCTGCAGGGGTTATACAGAGAACACCCTGGCCACAAAGAGGTGGGAATGTTGACCAGGAGCTGCAGGAGCTATACAGAGCACACCCCCGCGACACACGTATGGGAATGTTCACCGGGAGCTGCAGGGGTTGTACAGAGCAGACCCTGGCCACACTGAGATGGGGATGTTGACCAGGAGCTTCAGGAGGTATACAGAGCACAGCATGGCCAAACACAGAGATGGGAATGAAGACCAGGAGCTGCAGGGGTTATACAGAGCACACCCTGGCCATACAGAGATGGGAATGTTGACCAGGAGCTGCAGGGGTTATACAGTGCACACCCTGGCCACACAGAGATGGGAATGTTGACCAGGAGCTGCAGGTGTTATACAGAGCACACCATGGCAACATACAGATGGGATTGTTGACCAGGAGCTGCAGGGGGTATACAGAGCACACCCTGGCCACACAGAGATGGGAATGTTGACCAGGGGCTGCTGGGGTTATTCAGAGCACCCCCTGGCCACACAGAGATGGGAATGTTGACCAGGAGCTGCTGGGGTTATTCAGAGCACCCCCTGGCCACACAGAGTTGGGAATGTTGACCAGGAGCTGCAGGGGTTATACAGTGCACACCCTGGCCACACAGAGAGATGTGAATATTGACCAGGTGTTGCCGTGGTTTGCAGAGCACACCCTGGCCACAAAGAGAGGGAATGTTGACCAGGAGCTGCAGGGGTTATACAGAGCTCACCCTGGCCACAGAGAGATGGGAAAGTTGACCAGGAGCTGCAGGAGTTATACAGAGCAAACCCTGGCCACGCACAGATGGGAATGTTAACCAGGAGCTGCAGGGGTTATACATAGCACACCCTGGTCACAAAGAGATGGGAATTTCGACCACTAGCGGCAGGAGATATACAGAGAACACGCTGGCCACACAGAGATGGAAATGTTGACCAGGAGCTGCAGGAGTTACACAGTGCACACCCTGGCCACACAGTGACGGGAATGTTGACCAGGAACTGCAGCAGTTATACAGCGCACACCCTGGCCATACAGAGATGGGAATGTTGACCAGGAGCTGCAGGAGTTATACAGAGCACACCCTGGCAACACAGAGATGTGAATGTTGACCAGGAGCTGCTGGGGTTATGCAGAGCACACCCTGGCCACACAGAGAGATGTGAATGTTGACCAGGTGTTGCCGTGGTTTGCAGAGCACACCCTGGCCACATTCAGAGATGGGAATGTTGACCAGGAGCTACATGAGTTATACAGTGCACACCCTGGCCACACAGAGATGGAAATGTTGTCCAGGAGCCTCGGGGGTTATACAGAGCACACCCGTACCGCACACAGATGGGAATGTTGACCAGAAGCTGCAGGGATGAAATAGTGCACACCCTGGCCACACGGAGATGTGAATTATCTCCAGGAGCGTCAGAGGTTATACAGAGCACATCCTGACCACACAGAGATGGAAATGTTGACAAGGAGCTGCAGGGGTTATACAGACCACACCCTGGCCACACAGAGATGGGAATATTGATCAGGAGCTGCAAGGCTTATACATAGCACACCCTGTCCACACACAGTGATGGGTATCTTGTCCAGGAGCTGCAGGAGTTTACAGAGCACACCCTGGCCATACAGAGATGTGAATTATCTCCAGGAGCTGCTGGGGTTATACAGAGCACAACCTGGCCACACAGAGATGGAAATGTTTACCAGGAGCTGCAGGAGTTATACAGAGAACACCCTGGCCACACAGAGATGGGAATGTTGACCATGAGCTGCAGGAGCTATACAGAGCACACCCCCGCGACACACTGATGGGAATGTTAACCAGGAGCTGCAGGGGTTGTACAGAGCAGACCCTAGCCACACTGAGATGGGGATGTTGACCAGGAGCTTCAGGAGATATACAGAGCACAGCATGGCCAAACACAGAGATGGGAAAGTTGACCAGGAGCTGCAGGGGTTATACAGTGCACATCCTGGCTACACAGAGATGGGAATGTTGACCAGGAACTGCAGCAGTTATAAAGAGCACACCCTGGCCACACAGAGATGGGAATGTAGACCAGCAGCTGCTGGGGTTATTCAGAGCACACCCTGGCCACACAGAGATGGGAATATTGACCAGGAGCTGCTGGGGTTATTCAGTGCACACCCTGGCCAAACAGAAATGTGAATCTTGACCGGGAGCTGCAGGGGTTATACAGAGCACACCCCGACCACAGAGAGAGATGTGAATGTTGACCAGGTGTTGCTGTGGTTTGCAGAGCACACCCTGGCCAGAAAGAGATGGGAATGTTGACCAGGAGCTTCATGGGTTATCCAGAGCACACCCTGGCCACACAGAGATGGGAATGTTGACTAGGAGCTGTAGGAGTTATACAGAGCACACTCTGGCCACGCACAGATGGAAATGTTAACCAGGAGCTGCAGGGGTTATACAGAGCACATCCTGGCCACACAAAGAGAAGGGAATGTTGACCAGGAGCTTCAGGGCTTGCACAGAGCACACCCTGGCTACGCACAGTTGTGAATATTAACCAGGAGCTGCAGGGGTGAAACAGAGCACAACCAGGCCACGCACAGATGGGAATGTTAACCAGGAGCTGCAGGGGTTATACAGAGCACACCCTGGCCACACTGAGATGGGAATGTTGACCAGGAACTGCAGGGGTTATACAGTGCACAAACTGGCCACAGAGGGATGGGAATGTTGACCAGGAACTGCAGCAGTTATAAAGAGCACACCCTGTCCACACAGAGATGGCAATGTTGACCAGGAGCTGCAGGGGTTATTCAGAGCACACCCTGGCCACACAGAGATGGGAATGTGGACCTGGAGCTGCAGGAGTTACACAGTGCACACCCTAGCCACACAGAGATGGGATTGTTTACCAGGAGCTGCATTGTTTATACAGAGCAAACCCTGGCCATACATAGATGTGGATGTTGACCAGGAGCTGCAGGGGTTATACAGAGCACACCATGGCAACACAGAGATGGGATTGTCGACCAGGAGCTGCAGGGGTTATACAGAGCGCACCGTGGCCACACACAGATGGGAATGGTGACCAGGAGCTGCATGCATTATACAGTGCACATCCTGGCCACACACAGAGAAGGGAATGTTGACTAGGAGCTGCAAGGGTTGCACAGAGCAGACCCAGGCTACGCACAGTTGGGAATGTTAACCAGGAGCTCCAGGGGTGAAACAGAACACAACCAGGCCACGCACAGATGGGAATGTTAACCAGGAGCTGCAGGGGTTATACAGAGCACACCCTGGCCAAACAGAGATGGGAATGTTGACCAGGAGCTGCAGGGGTTATACAGAGCACACCCTGGCCAAACAGAGATGGGAATGTTGACCAGGAGCTGCAGGAGTTATACAGAGCACACCCTGGCCACGCACAGATGGGAATGTTCACCAGGAGCTGCAGGGGTTATACATAGCACACCCTGGCCACACAGAGATGGTTATTTCGACCACTAGCGACAGGAGTTATACAGAGAACATGCTGGCCACACAGAGATGGGAATGTTGACCAGGAGCTGCAGGAGTTACACAGTGAACACCCTGGCCACACAGTGATGGGAATGTTGACCAGGAACTGCAGCAGTTATAGAGCGCACACCCTGGCCACACAGAGATGGGAATGTTGACCAAAAGCTGCAGGAGCTATACAGAGCACACCCTGGCCACATAGAGGTGGGAATGTTGACCAGGAGCTGCTGGGGTTATGCAGAGCACACCCTGGCCACATACAGAGATGGGAATGTTGACCAGGAGCTACATGAGTCATACAGTGGACACCCTGGCCACACAGAGATGGAAATGTTGTCCAGGAGCTTCGGGGGTTATACAGAGCACACCCTGACCACACACAGATGGGAATGTTGACCAGAAGCTGCAGGGATTAAACAGTGCACACCCTGGCCACACAGAGATGTGAATTATGTCCAGGAGCCTCAGAGGTTATACAGAGCACATCCTGACCCACAGAGATGGAAATGTTGACAAGGAGCTGCAGGGGTATACAGAGCACACCCTGTCCTCACACAGAGATGGAAATCTTGTCCATGAGCTGCAGGAGTTTACAGAGAACACCCTGGCCATACAGAGAGATGGAAATTTTGACCAGGAGCTGCAGGAGCTATACAGAGCACACCACCGTGACACACTGATGGGAATGTTAACCAGGAGCTGCAGGGGTTGTACAGAGCAGACCCTGGCCACACTGAGATGGGGATGTTGACCAGGAGCTTCAGGAGATATACAGAGCACAGCATGGCCAAACACAGAGATAGGAATGTTGACCAGGAGCTGCAGGGGTTATACAGAGCACACCATGGCAGCACAGAGATGGGAATGTTGACCAGCAGCTGCAGGGGTTATACAGAGCACACCGTGGCCACACAGAGATGGGAATGGTGACCAGGAGCTGCATGAATTATACAGTGCACACCCTGGCCACACACAGATGGGATGGTTAACCGGGAGCTGCAGGGTTATACAGAGTGCACCCTGGCCACGCACAGATGGGAATGATAAACAGGAGCTGCAGGGGTTATACAGAGCACACCCTGGCCACACAGAGATGGGAGTGTTGATCAGGATCTGCAGGGGTTATACAGAGCACACACTGGCCACGCACAGATGGGAATGTTAACCAGGAGCTGCAGGGGTTATACAGAGCACAACCAGGCCACGCACAGATGGGAAGGTGAACCGGGAGCTGCAGGGTTATACAGAGTGCACCCTGGCCACGCACAGATGGGAATGATAAACAGGTGTTACAGGGGTTATACAGAGCACACCCTGGCCACACAGAGATGGGAGTGTTGATCAGGATCTGCAGGGGTTATACAGTGCACGCCCTGGCCGCAAAGAGATGGGAATGTTGACCAGGAACTGCAGCAGTTATAAAGAGCACACCCTGGCCACACAGAGATGGGAATGTTGACCAGCAGCTGCAGGGGTTATACAGAGCACACCCTGGCCACACAGAGAAGGGAATGTTGACCAGGAGCTGCTGGGGTTATTCAGAGCACACCCTGGCCACACAGAGATGTGAATGTTGAGCAGGAGCTGCTGGGGTTATTCAGAGCACACCCTGGCCACACAGAGATGGGAATGTTGAGCAGGAGCTGCAGGGGTTATACAGAGCACACCCTGGCCACACAGAAATGTGAATGTTAACCAGGTGTTGCCGTGGTTTGCAGAGCACACCCTGGCCACAATTTGCTGGGAATGTTGACCAGGAGCTTCAAGGGTTATTCAGTGCACACCCTGGCCACACAGAGATGGGAATGTGGACCAGGAGCTGCAGGAGATACACAGAGCACACCCTGGCCACACAGAGATGTGAATGTTGACCAGGAACTGCAGCAGTTATACAGAGCACACCGTGGTCACACAGAGATGGGAATGTTGAGCAGGAGCTGTGGAGTTATACAGAGCACACCCTGGCCACACAGAGATGGGATCGTTGACGAGGAGCTGCAGGGGTTATACAGATCACACACTGGACACACAGAGATGGGAATGTTGTCCAGTAGCTTCAGGGGTTATACAGAGCACACTCTGGCCACACACGGATGGGAATGTTGGCCAGGAGCTGCAGGGGTTATACAGAGCAGTCCCTGGCCACACAGAGATGGGAATGTTGACCAGGAGCTGCAGGAGTTATACAGAGCATAGCATGGCCAAACGCAGAGATGGGAATGTTGACCAGGAGCTGCAGGGGTTTCCTGAGCACACCCTGGCAACACACAGATGGGAATGTAGACCAGGAGCTGCAGGAGGTACACAGTGCACACCCTGGCCACACAGAGATGGGAATGTTGACCAGGAGCTGCAGGGATTATACAGAGCACCACTGGCCACACAGAGATGGGAATGTTTACCAGGAGCTGCAGGAGTAATACAGAGCACACCGTGGCCATACATAGATGGGAATGTTGACCAGAGCTTTCAGGGGTAATACAGAGCACACCCTGGCCACACAGAGATGGGAATGTTGACCAGGAGCTGCAGGGTTTATTCAGAGCCCACCCTGGATACACAGAGATGGGAATGTTGACCAGGTGCTGCAGGAGCTATACAGAGCACATCCTAGCCACACAGACATGGGAATGCTGACCAGTAGCTGCAGGGGTTATACAGAGCAGACCCTGACCACACAAACATGGAAATGTTGCCCAGGAGCTGCAGGAGTTATACAGAGCACAGCATGGCCAAACGTAGAGATGGGAATGTTGACCAGGAGCTGCAGGGGTATACAGAGCACACCCTGGCAACACACAGATGGGAATGTTGACCAGGAGCTGCAGGAGGTACACAGTGCACACCTTGGCCACATAGAGATGGGAATGTTAATCAGGAGCTGCAGGGGATATACAGAGCACACCCTGGCCACACAGAGATGGGAGTGCTGACCAGGAGCTGCAGGGATTATACAGAGCACACCCTGGCCAAACAGAGATGGGATTGTTGACCAGGAGCTGCAGGACTTATACAGAGCACACCCTGGCCACACAGATATGGGAGTGTTGACCAGGAGCTGCTGGGGTTGTACAGAGCACACCCTGGCCACACACAGAAATGGGAATGTTGACCAGGAGCTGCAGGAATTATACAGTGCAGATCGTGTCCACACACAGAGAAGGGAATGTTGACCAGGAGCTGCAGGGGTTATACAGAGCACACCCTGGCCACACAGAGACGGGAATGTTAACCAGGAGCTGCAGGCGATATACAGAGCACAGCCTGGCCACACAGAGATGGGAGTGCTGACCAGGAGCTGCAGGGATTATACAGAGCACAACCTGGCCACACAGAGATGGGATTGTTGACCAGGAGTTGCAGGACTTATACAGAGAACACCCTGGCCAGACAGATATGGGAAAGTTGACCAGGAGCTGCTGGGGTTGTACAGAGCACACCCTGGCCACAAAGAGATGGGAATGTTGACCAGGAGCTTCAGGGGTTATACAGAGCACACCCTGGCCACGCACAGATGGGAATGTTAACCAAGAGCTGCAGGGTTTATACAGAGCAAACCCTGGCCACACAGAGATGGGAATGTTGACCAGGAACTGCAGCAGTTATACAGCGCACAACCTGGCCACACAGAGATGGGAATGTTGACCAGGAGTTATACAGAGCACACCCTGGCCACACAGAGATGGGAATGTTGACCAGGAGCTTCTGGGGTTATGCAGAGCACACCTTGGCCACATACAGAGATGGGAATGTTGACCAGGAGCTACATGAGTTATACAGTGCACACCCTGGCCACACAGAGATGGGAATGTTGACCAGGAGCTGCAGCAGTTATACAGAGCACAGCATGGCCAAACGCAGAGATGGCAATGTTGACCAGGAGCTGCAGGAGTTTCCTGAGCACACCCTGGCAACACACAGATGGGAATGTAGACCAGGAGCTGCAGGAGGTACACAGTGCACAACCTGGCCACACAGAGATGGGAATGTTGACCAGGAGCTGCAGGGGATAAACAGAGCAAACTCTGGCCACACATAGATGGCAGTGTTGACCAGGAGCTGCAGGGATAATACAGAGCAACCACAGGCCACACAGAGATGGGAATGTTGACCAGGAGCTGCAGGATTTATACAGAGCACACCGTGGCCATAAATAGATGGGAATGTTGGCGTGAACTTTCAGGGGTTATACTGAGCACACCCTGGCGACACGCAGAGATATGAATGTTGACCAGGAGCTGCAGCGGTTATACAGTGCACACCCTGGCCACACATAGATGGGAATGGTGACCAGGAGCTGCTGGGGTTATTCAGAGCACACACTGGCCACGCACAGATGGGAATGGTGACCAGGAGCTGCTGGGGTTATACAGAGCACATCCTGGCCACACACTGAGATGGGAATGTTGACCAGGAGCTGCAGGGGTTTTCGAGAGCACACCCTGACCAGACACAGAGATGGGAATGTTGACCAGGAGCTGCAGGGGTGATACAGAGCACACCCTGGCCACACACTGAGATGGGAATGGTGACCAGGAGCTGCAGGGGTGATACAGAGCACACCCTGGCCACACAGAGATGGGAATGGAGAACAGGAGCTGCTTGGGTTATACGGAGCACACACTGGCCACACACAGATGGGAATGTTGACCAGGAGCTGCTGGGGTTATACAGAGCACATCCTGGCCACACACTGTGATGGGAATGTTGACCAGGAGCTGCAGGGGTTTTCGAGAGCACACCCTGGCCAGACACAGAGATGGGAATGTTGACCAGGAGCTGCAGGGGTGATACAGAGCACACCCTGGCCACACACTGAGATGGGAATGGTGACCAGGAGCTGCAGGGGTGATACAGAGCACACCCTGGCCACACAGAGATGGGAATGGAGAACAGGAGCTGCTTGGGTTATACGGAGCACACACTGGCCACACACAGATGGGAATGTTGACCAGGAGCTGCTGGGGTTATACAGAGCACATCCTGGCCACACACTGAGATGGGAATGTTGACCAGGAGCTGCAGGGGTGATACAGAGCACACCCTGGCCACACAGAGATGGGAATGGAGACCAGGAGCTGCTTGGGTTATACGGAGCACACACTGGCCACACACAGATGGGAATGTTGACCAGGAGCTGCTGGGGTCATGCAGAGCACACCATGGCCACACACAGAGATGGGAATGTTGACCAGGAGCTGCAGGGTTTATTCAGAGCACACCCTGGACACACAGAGATGGGAATGTTGACCAGATACTGCAGGAGCTATACACAGCACATCCTGGCCACACAGATATGGGAATGTTGACCAGGAGCTGCAGGGGTTATACAGAGCAGACCCTGACCACACAGAGATGGGAATGTAGACCAGGAGCTGCAGGAGTTATACAGAACACAGCATGGCCAAACAGAGAGATGGGAATGTTGACCAGGATCTGCAGGGGGTATACAGAGCACACCCTGTTAACACACAGATGGGAATGTTGACCAGGAGCTGCAGGAGGTACACAGTGCACACACTGGCCACACAGAGATGGGAATGTTAACCAGGAGCTGCAGGGGATATACAGTGCACACCCTGGCCACACAGAGATGGGATTGCTGACCAGGAGCTGCAGGGATTATACAGAGCACACCGTGGCCACACAGAGATGGGATTGTTGACCAGGAGCTGCAGGACTTATACAGAGCACACGCTGGCCAGACAGATATGGGAATGTTGACCAGGAGCTGCTGGGGTTGTACAGAGCACACCCTGGCCACAAAGAGATGGGAATGTTGACCAGGAGCTTCAGGGGTTATACAGAGCACACCCTGGCCACACAGAGATGGGAATGTTGACAAGGAGCTGTAGCAGTTATACAGAGCACACCCTGGCCACGCACAGATGGGAATGTTAACCAAGAGCTGCAGGGGTTATACAGAGCACACCCTGGCCACACAGAGATGGGAATGTTGACCAGGAACTGCAGCAGTTATACAGCGCACACCCTGGCCACACAGAGAGGGGAATGTTGACCAGGAGTTATACAGAGCACACCCTGGCCACACAGAGATGGAATGTTGACCAGGAGCTTCTGGGGTTATGCAGAGCACACCGTGGCCACATACAGAGATGGGAATGTTGACCAGGAGCTACATGAGTTATACAGTGCATACCCTGGCCACACAGAGATGGGAATGTTAACCAGGAGCTGCAGCAGTTATACAGAGCACAGCATGGCCAAACGCAGAGATGGCAATGTTGACCAGGAGCTGCTGGGGCTATTCAGAGCACACACTGGCCACGCACAGATGGGAATGGTGACCAGGAGCTGCTGGGGTTATACAGAGCACATCCTGGCCACACACTGAGATGGGAATGTTGACCAGGAGCTGCAGGGGCTATCGAGAGCACACCCTGGCCACACACAGAGATGGGAATGTTGACCAGGAGCTGCAGGGGTGGTAAAGAGCACACCCTGGCCACACAGAGATGGGAATGGTGACCAGGAGCTGCTGGGGTTATACAGAGCACACACTGGCCACACACAGATGGGAATGTTGACCAGGAGCTGCTGGGGTCATGCAGAGCACACCATGGCCACACACAGAGATGGGAATGTTGACCAGGAGCTGCAGGGTTTATTCAGAGCACACCCTGGACACACAGAGATGGGAATGTTGACCAGATACTGCAGGAGCTATACAGAGCACATCCTGGCCACACAGATATGGGAATGTTGACCAGCAGCTGCAGGGGTTATACAGAGCAGACCCTGACCACACAGAGATGGGATTGTTGACCAGGAGCTGCAGGAGTTATACAGAGCACAGCATGGCCAAACACAGAGATGGGAATGTTGACCAGGATCTGCAGGGGGTATACAGAGCACACCCTGCTAACACACAGATGGGAATGGTGACCAGGAGCAGCAGGAGGTACACAGTGCACACCCTGGCCACACAGAGATGATAATGTTAACCAGGAGCGGCAGGGGATATACAGAGCACACCGTGGCCACACAGAGATGGGATTGCTGACCAGGAGCTGCAGGGATTTTACAGAGCACACCCTGGCCACACAGAGATGGGATTGTTGACAAGGAGCTGCAGGACTTATACAGAGCACACCCTGGCCAAAAATATATGGGAGTGTTGACCAGGAGCTGTTGGGGTTGTACAGAACACACCCTGGCCACACGCAGAGATGGGAATGTTGACCAGGAGCTGCAGGAGTTATACAGGGCACACGCTGGCCACACACAAAGAAGGGAATATTGACCAGGAGCTGCAGGAATTATACAGTGCACACCCTGTCCACACACATAGACGGGAATGTTGACCAGGAGCTGCAGGGGTTATACAGAGCCCACCCTGGCCTCACAGAGATGGGAATGTTGACCAGGAGCTGCAGGGGTTATACAGAGCACACCATGGGCACACAGAGATGGGAATGTTGACCATGAACTGCAGCAGTTATACAGAGCACACCCTGGCCACACAGAGATTGGAATGTTGACCAGGAGATTCAGGAGATATACAGAGAACAGCATGGCCAAACACAGAGATGGGAATGTTGACCAGGAGCTGCAGGGTTTATTCAGAACACACCCTAGACACACAGCGATGGGAATGTTCACCAGGTGCCGCAGGAGCTATACAGAGCACACTCTGGTCACACAGAGATGGGAATGTTGACCAGGAGCTGCTGGGGTTATACAGTGCGCACCCTGGCCACACAGAGATAGGAATCTTGACAAGGAGCTGCAGGTGTTATACAGAGCACACCCTTGCCACACAGGGAGATGTGAATGGTGACCTGGAGTTGCCGTGGTATACAGAGCACACCCTGGCCACAAAGGGAGGGAATGTTGACCAGGAGGTGCAGGGGTTATACAGAGCACACCCTGGCCAAACAGAGATGGGAATGTTGACCAGGAACTGCAGCAGTTATACAGCGCACACCCTGGCCACACAGAGATGGGAATGTTGACCAAGAGCTGCTGGGGTTATGCAGAGCACACCCTGGCCACATACAGAGATGGGAATGTTGACCAGGAGCTACATGAGTCATACAGTGGACTCCCTGGCCACACAGAGTTGGAAATGTTGTCCAGGAGCTTCGGGGTTATACAGAGCACACCCTGACCACACACAGATGGGAATGTTGACCAGAAGCTGCAGGGATTAAACAGTGCACACCCTGGCCACACAGAGCTGTGAATTATGTCCAGGAGCCTCAGAGGTTATACAGAGCACATCCTGACCCACAGAGATGGAAATGTTGACAAGGAGCTGCTGGGGTATACAGAGCACACCCTGTCCTCACACAGAGATGGAAATCTTGTCCATGAGCTGCAGGAGTTTACAGAGCACACCCTGGCGATACAGAGAGATGGAAATGTTGACCAGGAGCTGCTGGGGTTATACAGAGCACACCCTTGCCACACAGAGATGGGAATGTTGACCAGGAGCTGCAGGAGCTATACAGAGCACACCACCGTGACACACTGATGGGAATGTTAACCAGGAGCTGCAGGGGTTGTACAGAGCAGACCCTGGCCACACTGAGATGGGGATGTTGACCAGGAGCTTCAGGAGATATACAGAGCACAGCATGGCCAAACACAGAGATAGGAATGTTGACCAGGAGCTACAGGGGTTATACAGAGCACACCCTGGCCACACAGAGATGGCAATGTTGACCAGGAGCTGCAGGGGTTATACAGTGCACACCCTGGCAACACAGAGATGGGAATGTTGACCAGGAGCTGCAGGGGTTATACAGAGCACACACTGGCCACACAGAGATGGGAATGTTGACCAGGAGCTGCAGGGGTTATACAGTGCACACCATGGCAGCACAGAGATGGGATTGTTAACCAGGAGCTGCAGGGGTTATACAGAGCACACCGTGGCCACACAGAGATGGGAATGGTGACCAGGAGCTGCATGAATTATACAGTGCACACCCTGGCCACACACAGAGAATTGAATGTTGACCACGAGCTGCAGGGGTTGTACAGAGCACAACCAGGCCACTCACAGATGGGAAGGTTAACCGGGAGCTGCAGGGTTATACAGAGTGCACCCTGGCCACGCACAGATGGGAATGTTAACCAGGAGCTGCAGGGGTTATACAGAGCACAACCAGGCCAGGCACAGATGGGAAGGTTAACCGGGAGCTGCAGGGTTATACAGAGTGCACCCTGGCCACGCACAGATGGGAATGATAAACAGGAGATACAGGGGTTATACAGAGCACACCCTGGCCACACAGAGATGGGAGTGTTGATCAGGATCTGCAGGGGTTATACAGTGCACACCCTGGCCGCAAAGAGATGGGAATGTTGACCAGGAACTGCAGCAGTTATAAAGAGCACACCCTGGCCACACACAGATGGGAATGTTGACCAGCAGCTGCAGGGGTTATACAGAGCACACCCTGGCCACACAGAGATGGGAATGTTGACCAGGAGCTGCTGGGGTTATTCAGAGCACACCCTGGCCACACAGATATGTGAATGTTGAGCAGGAGCTGCTGGGGTTATTCAGTGCACACCCTGGCCACACAGAGATGGGAATCTTGACCGGGAGCTGCAGGGGTTATACAGAGCACACCCTGGCCTCACAGAAATGTGAATGTTAACCAGGTGTTGCCGTGGTTTGCTGAGCACACCCTGGCCACAATTTGCTGGGAATGTTGACCAGGAGCTTCAGGGGTTATTCAGAGCACACCCTGGCCACACAGAGATGGGAATGTGGACCAGGAGCTGCAGGAGATACAAAGAGCACACCCTGGCCACACCGAGATGTGAATGTTGACCAGGAACTGCAGCAGTTATACAGAGCACACCGTGGTCACACAGAGATGGGAATGTTGAGCAGGAGCTGTGGAGTTATACAGAGCACACCCTGGCCACACAGAGATGGGAACGTTGACGAGGAGCAGCAGGGGTTATACAGATCACACACTGGACACACGGAGATGGGAATGTTGGCCAGGAGCTGCAGGGCTTATACAGAGCAGTCCCTGGCCACACAGATATGGGAATGTTGACCAGGAGCTGCAGGAGTTATACAGAGCACAGCATGGCCAAACGCAGAGATGGGAATGTTGACCAGGAGCTGCAGGGGTTTCCTGAGCACACCCTGGCAACACACAGATGGGAATGTAGACCAGGAGCTGCAGGAGGTACACAGTGCACACCCTGGCCACACAGAGATGGGAATGTTGACCAGGAGCTGCAGGGATTATACAGAGCACCACTGGCCACACAGAGATGGGAATGATTACCAGGAGCTGCAGGAGTAATACAGAGCACACCGTGGCCATACATAGATGGGAATGTTGACCAGAGCTTTCAGGGGTAATACAGAGCACACCCTGGCCACACAGAGATGGGAATGTTGACCAGGAGCTGCACGGTTTATTCAGAGCCCACCCTGGACACACAGAGATGGGAATGTTGACCAGGTGCTGCAGGAGCTATACAGAGCACATCCTAGCCACACAGATATGGGAATGCTGACCAGTAGCTGCAGGGGTTATACAGAGCAGACCCTGACCACACAAACATGGGAATGTTGACCAGGAGCTGCAGTAGTTATACAGAGCACAGCATGGCCAAACACAGAGATGGAAATGTTGACCAGGAGCTGCAGGGGGTATACAGAGCACACCCTGGCAACACACAGATGGGAATGTTGACCAGGAGCTGCAGGAGGTACACAGTGCACACCTTGGCCACATAGAGATGGGAATGTAAACCAGGAGCTGCAGGGGATATACAGAGCACACCCTGGCCACACAGAGATGGGAGTGCTGACCAGGAGCTGCAGGACTTATATAGAGCACACCCTGGCCACACAGATATGGGAATGTTGACCAGGAGCTGCTGGGGTTGTACAGAGCACACCCTGGCCACACACAGAAATGGGAATGTTGACCAGGAGATGCAGGGGTTATACAGTGCAGATCGTGTCCACACACAGAGAAGGGAATGTTGACCAGGAGCTGCAGGGGTTATAGTGAGCACACCCTGGCCACACAGAGATGGGAATGTGGACCAGGAGATGCAGGGGTTATACAGAGCACACCCTCACCACACAGAGATGGGAATGTTGACCATGAGCTGCAGGAGTTATACAGATCACTGCATGGCCAAACAGAGAGATGGGAATGTTGACCAGGAGCTGCAGGGGTTATACAGAGCACACCCTGGCAACACACATATGGGAATGTTGACCAGGAGCTGCAGGAGGTACACAGTGCACACCCTGGCCACACAGAGACGGGAATGTTAACCAGGAGCTGCAGGCGATATACAGAGCACAGCCTGGCCACACAGAGATGGGATTGTCGACCAGGAGCTGCAGGACTTATACAGAGCACACCCTGGCCAGACAGATATGGGAAAGTTGACCAGGAGCTGCTGGGGTTTTACAGAGCACACCCTGGCCACAAAGAGATGGGAATGTTGACCAGGAGCTTCAGGGGTTATACAGAGCACACCCTGGCCACATAGAGATGGGAATGTTGACTAGGAGCTGTAGCAGTTATACAGAGCACACCCTGGCCACGCACAGATGGGAATGTTAACCAAGAACTGCAGGGTTTATACAGAGCAAACCCTGGCCACACAGAGATGGGAATGTTGACCAGGTACTGCAGCAGTTATACAGCGCACACCCTGGCCACACAGAGATGGGAATGTTGACCAGGAGTTATACAGACCACACTCTGGCCACACAGAGATGGGAATGTTGACCAGGAGCTTCTGGGGTTATGCAGAGCACACCTTGGCCACATACAGAGATAGGAATGTTGACCAGGAGCTACATGAGTTATACAGTGCACACCCTGGCCACACAGAGATGGGAATGTTGACCAGGAGCTGCAGCAGTTATACAGAGCACAGCATGGCCAAACGCAGAGATGGCAATGTTGACCTGGAGCTGCAGGGGTTTCCTGAGCACACCCTGGCAACACACAGATGGGAATGTAGACCAGGAGCTGCAGGAGGTACACAGTGCACAACCTGGCCACACAGAGATGGGAATTTTGACCAGGAGCTGCAGGGGATAAACAGAGCAAACTCTGGCCACACATAGATGGCAGTGTTGACCAGGAGCTGCAGGGATAATACAGAGCAAACACAGGCCACACAGAGATGGGAATGTTGACCAGGAGCTGCAGGATTTATACAGAGCACACCGTGGCCATAAATAGATGGGAATGTTGGCGAGAACTTTCAGGGGTTATACAGAGCACACCCTGGCCACACACAGAGATATGAATGTTGACCAGGAGCTGCAGCGGTTATACAGTGCACACCCTGGCCACACAGAGATGGGAATGGTGACCAGGAGCTGCTGGGGTTATTCAGAGCACACACTGGCCACGCACAGATGGGAATGGTGACCAGGAGCTGCTGGGGTTATACAGAGCACATCCTTGCCACACAGAGATGGGAATGTTAACCAGGAGCTGCAGGGGTTGTACAGAGCAGACCCTGGCCACACTGAGATGGGGATGTTGACCAGGAGCTTCAGGAGATATACAGAGCACAGCATGGCCAAACACAGAGATAGGAATGTTGACCAGGAGCTACAGGTGTTATACAGAGCACACCCTGGCCACACAGAGATGGCAATGTTGACCAGGAGCTGCAGGGGTTATACAGTGCACACCCTGGCAACACAGAGATGGGAATGTTGGCCAGGAGCTGCAGGGGTTATACAGAGCACACACTGGCCACACAGAGATGGGAATGTTGACCAGGAGCTGCAGGGGTTATACAGTGCACACCATGGCAGCACAGAGATGGGATTGTTAACCAGGAGCTGCAGGGGTTATACAGAGCACACCGTGGCCACACAGAGATGGGAATGGTGACCAGGAGCTGCATGAATTATACAGTGCACACCCTGGCCACACACAGAGAATTGAATGTTGACCACGAGCTGCAGGGGTTGTACAGAGCACAACCAGGCCACTCACAGATGGGAAGGTTAACCGGGAGCTGCAGGGTTATACAGAGTGCACCCTGGCCACGCACAGATGGGAATGTTAACCAGGAGCTGCAGGGGTTATACAGAGCACAACCAGGCCAGGCACAGATGGGAAGGTTAACCGGGAGCTACAGGGTTATACAGAGTGCACCCTGGCCACGCACAGATGGGAATGATAAACAGGAGATACAGGGGTTATACAGAGCACACCCTGGCCACACAGAGATGGGAGTGTTGATCAGGATCTGCAGGGGTTATACAGTGCACACCCTGGCCGCAAAGAGATGGGAATGTTGACCAGGAACTGCAGCAGTTATAAAGAGCACACCCTGGCCACACACAGATGGGAATGTTGACCAGCAGCTGCAGGGGTTATACAGAGCACACCCTGGCCACACAGAGATGGGAATGTTGACCAGGAGCTGCTGGGGTTATTCAGAGCACACCCTGGCCACACAGATATGTGAATGTTGAGCAGGAGCTGCTGGGGTTATTCAGTGCACACCCTGGCCACACAGAGATGGGAATCTTGACCGGGAGCTGCAGGGGTTATACAGAGCACACCCTGGCCTCACAGAAATGTGAATGTTAACCAGGTGTTGCCGTGGTTTGCTGAGCACACCCTGGCCACAATTTGCTGGGAATGTTGACCAGGAGCTTCAGGGGTTATTCAGAGCACACCCTGGTCACACAGAGATGGGAATGTGGACCAGGAGCTGCAGGAGATACAAAGAGCACACCCTGGCCACACCGAGATGTGAATGTTGACCAGGAACTGCAGCAGTTATACAGAGCACACCGTGGTCACACAGAGATGGGAATGTTGAGCAGGAGCTGTGGAGTTATACAGAGCACACCCTGGCCACACAGAGATGGGAACGTTGACGAGGAGCAGCAGGGGTTATACAGATCACACACTGGACACACGGAGATGGGAATGTTGGCCAGGAGCTGCAGGGGTTATACAGAGCAGTCCCTGGCCACACAGATATGGGAATGTTGACCAGGAGCTGCAGGAGTTATACAGAGCACAGCATGGCCAAACGCAGAGATGGGAATGTTGACCAGGAGCTGCAGGGGTTTCCTGAGCACACCCTGGCAACACACAGATGGGAATGTAGACCAGGAGCTGCAGGAGGTACACAGTGCACACCCTGGCCACACAGAAATGGGAATGTTGACCAGGAGCTGCAGGGATTATACAGAGCACCACTGGCCACACAGAGATGGGAATGATTACCAGGAGCTGCAGGAGTAATACAGAGCACACCGTGGCCATACATAGATGGGAATGTTGACCAGAGCTTTCAGGGGTAATACAGAGCACACCCTGGCCACACAGAGATGGGAATGTTGACCAGGAGCTGCACGGTTTATTCAGAGCCCACCCTGGACACACAGAGATGGGAATGTTGACCAGGTGCTGCAGGAGCTATACAGAGCACATCCTAGCCACACAGATATGGGAATGCTGACCAGTAGCTGCAGGGTTTATACAGAGCAGACCCTGACCACACAAACATGGGAATGTTGACCAGGAGCTGCAGTAGTTATACAGAGCACAGCATGGCCAAACACAGAGATGGAAATGTTGACCAGGAGCTGCAGGGGGTATACAGAGCACACCCTGGCAACACACAGATGGGAATGTTGACCAGGAGCTGCAGGAGGTACACAGTGCACACCTTGGCCACATAGAGATGGGAATGTAAACCAGGAGCTGCAGGGGATATACAGAGCACACCCTGGCCACACAGAGATGGGAGTGCTGACCAGGAGCTGCAGGACTTATATAGAGCACACCCTGGCCACACAGATATGGGAATGTTGACCAGGAGCTGCTGGGGTTGTACAGAGCACACCCTGGCCACACACAGAAATGGGAATGTTGACCAGGAGATGCAGGGGTTATACAGTGCAGATCGTGTCCACACACAGAGAAGGGAATGTTGACCAGGAGCTGCAGGGGTTATAGTGAGCACACCCTGGCCACACAGAGATGGGAATGTGGACCAGGAGATGCAGGGGTTATACAGAGCACACCCTCACCACACAGAGATGGGAATGTTGACCATGAGCTGCAGGAGTTATACAGATCACTGCATGGCCAAACAGAGAGATGGGAATGTTGACCAGGAGCTGCAGGGGTTATACAGAGCACACCCTGGCAACACACATATGGGAATGTTGACCAGGAGCTGCAGGAGGTACACAGTGCACACCCTGGCCACACAGAGACGGGAATGTTAACCAGGAGCTGCAGGCGATATACAGAGCACAGCCTGGCCACACAGAGATGGGATTGTCGACCAGGAGCTGCAGGACTTATACAGAGCACACCCTGGCCAGACAGATATGGGAAAGTTGACCAGGAGCTGCTGGGGTTTTACAGAGCACACCCTGGCCACAAAGAGATGGGAATGTTGACCAGGAGCTTCAGGGGTTATACAGAGCACACCCTGGCCACATAGAGATGGGAATGTTGACTAGGAGCTGTAGCAGTTATACAGAGCACACCCTGGCCACGCACAGATGGGAATGTTAACCAAGAACTGCAGGGTTTATACAGAGCAAACCCTGGCCACACAGAGATGGGAATGTTGACCAGGTACTGCAGCAGTTATACAGCGCACACCCTGGCCACACAGAGATGGGAATGTTGACCAGGATTTATACAGAGCACACTCTGGCCACACAGAGATGGGAATGTTGACCAGGAGCTTCTGGGGTTATGCAGAGCACACCTTGGCCACATACAGAGATGGGAATGTTGACCAGGAGCTACATGAGTTATACAGTGCACACCCTGGCCACACAGAGATGGGAATGTTGACCAGGAGCTGCAGCAGTTATACAGAGCACAGCATGGCCAAACGCAGAGATGGCAATGTTGACCTGGAGCTGCAGGGGTTTCCTGAGCACACCCTGGCAACACACAGATGGGAATGTAGACCAGGAGCTGCAGGAGGTACACAGTGCACAACCTGGCCACACAGAGATGGGAATTTTGACCAGGAGCTGCAGGGGATAAACAGAGCAAACTCTGGCCACACATAGATGGCAGTGTTGACCAGGAGCTGCAGGGATAATACAGAGCAAACACAGGCCACACAGAGATGGGAATGTTGACCAGGAGCTGCAGGATTTATACAGAGCACACCGTGGCCATAAATAGATGGGAATGTTGGCGAGAACTTTCAGGGGTTATACAGAGCACACCCTGGCCACACACAGAGATATGAATGTTGACCAGGAGCTGCAGCGGTTATACAGTGCACACCCTGGCCACACAGAGATGGGAATGGTGACCAGGAGCTGCTGGGGTTATTCAGAGCACACACTGGCCACGCACAGATGGGAATGGTGACCAGGAGCTGCTGGGGTTATACAGAGCACATCCTGGCCACACGCTGAGATGGGAATGTTGACCAGGAGCTGCAGGGGTTATCGAGAGCACACCCTGCCCACACACAGAGATGGGAATGTTGACCAGGAGCTGCAGGGGTGATACAGAGCACACCCTGGCCACACACTGAGATGGGAATGGTGACCAGGAGCTGCTGGGGTTATGCAGAGCACATCCTGGCCACACACTGAGATGGGAATGTTGACCAGGAGCTGCAGGGGTGATACAGAGCACACCCTGGCCACACAGAGATGGGAATGGAGACCAGGAGCTGCTTGGGTCATGCAGAGCACACCATGGCCACACACAGAGATGGGAATGTTGACCAGGAGCTGCAGGGTTTATTCAGAGCACACCCTGGACACACAGAGATGGGAATGTTGACCAGATACTGCAGGAGCTATACACAGCACATCCTGGCCACACAGATATGGGAATGTTGACCAGGAGCTGCAGGGGTTATACAGAGCAGACCCTGACCACACAGAGATGGGAATGTTGACCAGGAGCTGCAGGAGTTATACAGAGCACAGCATGGCCAAACACAGAGATGGGAATGTTGACCAGGAGCTGCAGGGGGTATACAGAGCACACCCTGTTAACACACAGATGGGAATGTTGACCAGGAGCTGCAGGAGGTACACAGTGCACACCCTGGCCACACAGAGATGGGAATGTTAACAAGGAGCTGCAGGGGATATACAGAGCACACCCTGGCCACACAGAGATGGGATTGCTGACCAGGAGCTGCAGGGATTATACAGAGCACACCGTGGCCACACAGAGATGGGATTGTTGACCAGGAGCTGCAGGACTTATACAGAGCACACCCTGGCCAGACAGATATGGGAATGTTGACCAGGAGCTGCTGGGGTTGTACAGAGCACACCCTGGCCACAAAGAGATGGGAATGTTGACCATGAGCTTCAGGGGTTATACAGAGCACACCCTGGCCACACAGAGATGGGAATGTTGACAAGGAGCTGTAGCAGTTATACAGAGCACACCCTGGCCACGCACAGATGGGAATGTTAACCAAGAGCTGCAGGGGTTATACAGAGCACACCCTGGCCACACAGAAATGGGAATGTTGACCAGGAACTGCAGCAGTTATACAGCGCACACCCTGGCCACACAGAGATGGGAATGTTGACCAGGAGTTATACAGAGCACACCCTGGCCACACAGAGATGGGAATGTTGACCAGGAGCTTCTGGGGTTATGCAGAGCACACCGTGGCCACATACAGAGATGGGAATGTTGACCATGAGCTACATGAGTTATACAGTGCACACCCTAGCCACACAGAGATGGGAATGTTAACCAGGAGCTGCAGCAGTTATACAGAGCACAGCATGGCCAAACGCAGAGATGGCAATGTTGACCAGGAGCTGCTGGGGTTATTCAGAGCACACACTGGCCACGCACAGATGGGAATGGTGACCAGGAGCTGCTGGGGTTATACAGAGCACACCCTGGCCACACACAGAGATGGGAATGTTGACCAGGAGCTGCAGGGGTGGTAAAGAGCACACACTGGCCACACAGAGATGGGAATGGTGACCAGGAGCTGCTGGGGTTATACAGAGCACACACTGGCCACACACAGACGGGAATGTTGACCAGGAGCTGCTGGGGTCATGCAGAGCACACCATGGCCACACACAGAGATGGGAATGTTGACCAGGAGCTGCAGGGTTTATTCAGAGCACACCCTGGACACACAGAGATGTGAATGTTGACCAGATACTGCAGGAGCTATACACAGCACATCCTGGCCACACAGATATGGGAATGTTGACCAGGAGCTGCAGGGGTTATACAGAGCAGACCCTGACCACACAGAGATGGGAATGTTGACCAGGAGCTGCAGGAGTTATACAGAGCACAGCATGGCCAAACACAGAGATGGGAATGTTGACCAGGAGCTGCAGGGGGTATACAGAGCACACCCTGTTAACACACAGATGGGAATGTTGACCAGGAGCTGCAGGAGGTACACAGTGCACACCCTGGCCACACAGAGATGGGAATGTTAACAAGGAGCTGCAGGGGATATACAGAGCACACCCTGGCCACACAGAGATGGGATTGCTGACCAGGAGCTTCAGGGATTATACAGAGCACACCGTGGCCACACAGAGATGGGATTGTTGACCAGGAGCTGCAGGACTTATACAGAGCACACCCTGGCCAGACAGATATGGGAATGTTGACCAGGAGCTGCTGGGGTTGTACAGAGCACACCCTGGCCACAAAGAGATGGGAATGTTGACCATGAGCTTCAGGGGTTATACAGAGCACACCCTGGCCACACAGAGATGGGAATGTTGACAAGGAGCTGTAGCAGTTATACAGAGCACACCCTGGCCACGCACAGATGGGAATGTTAACCAAGAGCTGCAGGGGTTATACAGAGCACACCCTGGCCACACAGAAATGGGAATGTTGACCAGGAACTGCAGCAGTTATACAGCGCACACCCTGGCCACACAGAGATGGGAATGTTGACCAGGAGTTATACAGAGCACACCCTGGCCACACAGAGATGGGAATGTTGACCAGGAGCTTCTGGGGTTATGCAGAGCACACCGTGGCCACATACAGAGATGGGAATGTTGACCATGAGCTACATGAGTTATACAGTGCACACCCTAGCCACACAGAGATGGGAATGTTAACCAGGAGCTGCAGCAGTTATACAGAGCACAGCATGGCCAAACGCAGAGATGGTAATGTTGACCAGGAGCTGCTGGGGTTATTCAGAGCACACACTGGCCACGCACAGATGGGAATGGTGACCAGGAGCTGCTGGGGTTATACAGAGCACACCCTGGCCACACACAGAGATGGGAATGTTGACCAGGAGCTGCAGGGGTGGTAAAGAGCACACACTGGCCACACAGAGATGGGAATGGTGACCAGGAGCTGCTGGGGTTATACAGAGCACACACTGGCCACACACAGACGGGAATGTTGACCAGGAGCTGCTGGGGTCATGCAGAGCACACCATGGCCACACACAGAGATGGGAATGTTGACCAGGAGCTGCAGGGTTTATTCAGAGCACAGCCTGGACACACAGAGATGTGAATGTTGACCAGATACTGCAGGAGCTATACAGAGCACATCCTGGCCACACAGATACGGGAATGTTGACCAGGAGCTGCAGGGGTTATACAGAGCAGACCCTGACCACACAGAGATGGGAATGTTGACCAGGAGCTGCAGGAGTTATACAGAGCACAGCATGGCCAAACACAGAGATGGGAATGTTGACCAGGATCTGCAGGGGGTATACAGAGCACACCCTGTTAACACACAGATGGGAATGTTGACCAGGAGCAGCAGGAGGTACCCAGTGCACAACCTGGCCACACAGAGATGGGAATTTTGACCAGGAGCTGCAGGGGATAAACAGAGCAAACTCTGGCCACACATAGATGGCAGTGTTGACCAGGAGCTGCAGGGATAATACAGAGCAAACACAGGCCACACAGAGATGGGAATGTTGACCAGGAGCTGCAGGATTTATACAGAGCACACCGTGGCCATAAATAGATGGGAATGTTGGCGAGAACTTTCAGGGGTTATACAGAGCACACCCTGGCCACACACAGAGATATGAATGTTGACCAGGAGCTGCAGCGGTTATACAGTGCACACCCTGGCCACACAGAGATGGGAATGGTGACCAGGAGCTGCTGTGGTTATTCAGAGCACACACTGGCCACGCACAGATGGGAATGGTGACCAGGAGCTGCTGGGGTTATACAGAGCACATCCTGGCCACACACTGAGATGGGAATGTTGACCAGGAGCTGCAGGGGTTATCGAGAGCACACCCTGCCCACACACAGAGATGGGAATGTTGACCAGGAGCTGCAGGGGTGATACAGAGCACACCCTGGCCACACACTGAGATGGGAATGGTGACCAGGAGCTGCTGGGGTTATGCAGAGCACATCCTGGCCACACACTGAGATGGGAATGTTGACCAGGAGCTGCAGGGGTGATACAGAGCACACCCTGGCCACACAGAGATGGGAATGGAGACCAGGAGCTGCTTGGGTTATACTGAGCACACACTGGCCACACACAGATGGGAATGTTGACCAGGAGCTGCTGGGGTCATGCAGAGCACACCATGGCCACACACAGAGATGGGAATGTTGACCAGGAGCTGCAGGGTTTATTCAGAGCACACCCTGGACACACAGAGATGGGAATGTTGACCAGATACTGCAGGAGCTATACACAGCACATCCTGGCCACACAGATATGGGAATGTTGACCAGGAGCTGCAGGGGTTATACAGAGCAGACCCTGACCACACACAGATGGGAATGTTGACCAGGAGCTGCAGGAGGTACACAGTGCACACCCTGGCCACACAGAGATGGGAATGTTAACCAGGAGCTGCAGGGGATATACAGAGCACACCCTGGCCACACAGAGATGGGATTGCTGACCAGGAGCTGCAGGGATTATACAGAGCACACCGTGGCCACACAGAGATGGGATTGTTGACCAGGAGCTGCAGGACTTATACAGAGCACACCCTGGCCAGACAGATATGGGAATGTTGACCAGGAGCTGCTGGGGTTGTACAGAGCACACCCTGGCCACAAAGAGATGGGAATGTTGACCATGAGCTTCAGGGGTTATACAGAGCACACCCTGGCCACACAGAGATGGGAATGTTGACAAGGAGCTGTAGCAGTTATACAGAGCACACCCTGGCCACGCACAGATGGGAATGTTAACCAACAGCTGCAGGGGTTATACCGAGCACACCCTGGCCACACAGAAATGGGAATGTTGACCAGGAACTGCAGCAGTTGTACAGCGCACACCCTGGCCACACAGAGATGGGAATGTTGACCAGGAGTTATACAGAGCACACCCTGGCCACACAGAGATGGGAATGTTGACCAGGAGCTTCTGGGGTTATGCAGAGCACACCGTGGCCACATACAGAGATGGGAATGTTGACCAGGAGCTACATGAGTTATACAGTGCACACCCTGGCCACACAGAGATGGGAATGTTAACCAGGAGCTGCAGCAGTTATACAGAGCACAGCATGGCCAAACGCAGAGATGGCAATGTTGACCAGGAGCTTCTGGTGTTATACAGAGCACACCCTGGCCACACACAGAGATGGGAATGTTGACCAGGAGCTGCAGGGGTGGTAAAGAGCACACCCTGGCCACACAGAGATGGGAATGGTGACCAGGAGCTGCTGGGGTTATACAGAGCACACACTGGCCACACACAGATGGGAATGTTGACCAGGAGCTGCTGGGGTCATGCAGAGCACACCATGGCCACACACAGAGATGGGAATGTTGACCAGGAGCTGCAGGGTTTATTCAGAGCACACCCTGGACACACAGAGATGTGAATGTTGACCAGATACTGCAGGAGCTATACAGAGCACATCCTGGCCACACAGATACGGGAATGTTGACCAGGAGCTGCAGGGGTTATACAGAGCAGACCCTGACCACACAGAGATGGGAATGTTGACCAGGAGCTGCAGGAGTTATACAGAGCACAGCATGGCCAAACACAGAGATGGGAATGTTGACCAGGATCTGCAGGGGGTATACAGAGCACACCCTGTTAACACACAGATGGGAATGTTGACCAGGAGCAGCAGGAGGTACACAGTGCACACCCTGGCCACACAGAGATGGGAATGTTAACCAGGAGCTGCAGGGGATATACAGAGCACACCCTGGCCACACAGAGATGGGATTGCTGACCAGGAGCTGCAGGGATTTTACAGAGCACACCCTGGCCACACAGAGATGGGATTGTTGACAAGGAGCTGCAGGACTTATACAGAGCACACCCTGGCCAAAAAGATATGGGAGTGTTGACCAGGAGCTGTTGGGGTTGTACAGAACACACCCTGGCCACACGCAGAGATGGGAATGTTGACCATGAGTTGCAGGAGTTATACAGATCACTGCATGGCCAAACAGAGAGATGGGAATGTTGACCAGGAGCTGCAGGTGTTATACAGAGCACACCCTGGCCACGCACAGATGGAAATGTTCACCAGGAGCTGCAGGGGTTATACATAGCACACCCTGGCCACACAGAGATGGTAATTTCGACCACTAGCGACAGGAGTTATACAGAGAACATGCTGGCCACACAGAGATGGGAATGTTGACCAGGAGCTGCAGGAGTTACACAGTGAACACCCTGGCCACACAGTGATGGGAATGTTGACCAGGAACTGCAGCAGTTATACAGCGCACACCCTGGCCACACAGAGATGGGAATGTTGACCAAGAGCTGCAGGAGCTATACAGAGCACACCCTGGCCACATAGAGGTGGGAATGTTGACCAGGAACTGCTGGGGTTATGCAGAGCACACCCTGGCCACATACAGAGATGGGAATGTTGACCAGGAGCTACATGAGTCATACAGTGGACACCCTGGCCACACAGAGATGGAAATGTTGTCCAGGAGCTTCGGGGGTTATACAGAGCACACCCTGACCACACACAGATGGGAATGTTGACCAGAAGCTGCAGGGATTAAACAGTGCACACCCTGGCCACACAGAGATGTGAATTATGTCCAGGAGCCTCAGAGGTTATACAGAGCACATCCTGACCCACAGAGATAGAAATCTTGTCCATGAGCTGCAGGAGTTTACAGAGCACACCCTGGCCATACAGAGAGATGGAAATGTTGACCTGGAGCTGCTGGGGTTATACAGAGCACACCCTGGCCACACAGAGATGGGAATGTTGACCAGGAGCTGCAGGAGCTATACAGAGCAAACCACCGTGACACACTGATGGGAATGTTAACCAGGAGCTGCAGGGGTTGTACAGAGCAGACCCTGGCCACACTGAGATGGGGATGTTGACCAGGAGCTTCAGGAGATATACAGAGCACAGCATGGCCAAACACAGAGATAGGAATGTTGACCAGGAGCTGCAGGGCTTATACAGAGCACACCCTGGTCACACAGAGATGGGAATGTTGACCAGGAGCTGCAGGGGTTATACAGTGCACACCCTGGCCACACAGAGATGGGAATGTTGACCAGGAGCTGCAGGGGTTATACAGAGCACACACTGGCCACACAGAGATGGGAATGTTGACCAGGATCTGCAGGGGTTATACAGAGCACACCATGGCAGCACAGAGATGGGATTGTTGACCAGGAGCTGCAGGGGTTATACAGAGCACACCGTGGCCACACAGAGATGGGAATGGTGACCAGGAGCTGCATGAATTATACAGTGCACACCCTGGCCACACACAGAGAATTGAATGTTGACCAGGAGCTGCAGGGGTTGTACAGAGCACACACTGGCCACGTACAGATGGGAATGTTAACCAGGAGCTGCAGGGGTTATACAGAGCACAACCAGGCCACGCACAGATGGGAAGGTTAACCGGGAGCTGCAGGGTTATACAGAGTGCACCCTGGCCACGCACAAATGGGAATGATAAACAGGAGATACAGGGGTTATACAGAGCACACCCTGGCCACACAGAGATGGGAGTGTTGATCAGGATCTGCAGGGGTTATACAGTGCACACCCTGGCCGCAAAGAGATGGGAATGTTGACCAGGAACTGCAGCAGTTATAAAGAGCACACCCTGGCCACACAGAGATGGGAATGTTGACCAGCAGCTGCAGGGGTTATACAGAGCACACCCTGGCCACACAGAGATGGGAATGTTGACCAGGAGCTGCTGGGGTTATTCAGAGCACACCCTGGCCACACAGAGGTGTGAATGTTGAGCAGGAGCTGCTGGGGTTATTCAGTGCACACCCTGGCCACATAGAGATGGGAATCTTGACCGGGAGCTGAAGGAGTTATACAGAGCACACCCTGGCCACACAGAAATGTGAATGTTAACCAGGTGTTGCCGTGGTTTGCAGAGCACACCCTGGCCACAATTTGCTGGGAATGTTGACCAGGAGCTTCAGGGGTTATTCAGAGCACACCCTGGCCACACAGAGATGGCAATGTGGACCAGGAGCTGCAGGAGATACACAGAGCACACCCTGGCCACACAGAGATGTGAATGTTGACCAGGAACTGCAGCAGTTATACAGAGCACACCGTGGTCACACAGAGATGGGAATGTTGAGCAGGAGCTGTGGAGTTATACAGAGCACACCCTGGCCACACAGAGATGGGAACGTTGACGAGGAGCTGCAGGGGTTATACAGATCACACACTGGACACACAGAGATGGGAATGTTGTCCAGTAGCTTCAGGGGATATACAGAGCACACTCTGGCCACACACGGAGATGGGAATGTTGGCCAGGAACTGCAGGGGTTATACAGAGCAGTCCCTGGCCACACAGAGATGGGAATGTTGACCAGGAGCTGCAGGAGTTATACAGAGCACAGCATGGCCAAACGCAGAGATGGGAATGTTGACCAGGAGCTGCAGGGGTTTCCTGAGCACACCCTGGCAACACACAGATTGGAATGTAGACCAGGAGCTGCAGGAGGTACACAGTGCACACCCTGGCCACACAGAGATGGGAATGTTGACCAGGAGCTGCAGGGATTATACAGAGCACCACTGGCCACACAGAGATGGGAATGTTTACCAGGAGCTGCAGGAGTAATACAGAGCACACCGTGGCCATACATAGATGGGAACGTTGACCAGAGCTTTCAGGGGTAATACAGAGCACACCCTGGCCACACAGAGATGCGAATGTTGACCAGGAGCTGCAGGGTTTATTCAGAGCCCACCCTGGACACACAGAGATGGGAATGTTGACCAGGTGCTGCAGGGGTTATACAGAGCAGACCCTGACCACACAAACATGGGAATGTTGACCAGGAGCTGCAGGAGTTATACAGAGCACAGCATGGCCAAACACAGAGATGGGAATGTTGACCAGGAGCTGCAGGGGGTATACAGAGCACACCCTGGCAACACACAGAAGAGAATGTTGACCAGGAGCTGCAGGAGGTACACAGTGCACACCTTGGCCACATAGAGATGGGAATGTTAACCAGGAGCTGCAGGGGATATACAGAGCACACCCTGGCCACACAGAGATGGGATAGCTGACCAGGAGCTGCAGGGATTATACAGAGCACACGTTGGCCAAACAGAGATGGGATTGTTGACCAGGAGCTGCAGGACTTACACAGAGCACACCCTGGCCACACAGATATGGGAATGTTGACCAGGAGCTGCTGGGGTTGTACAGAGCACACCGTGGCCACACACAGAAATGGGAATGTTGACCAGGAGCTTCAGGGGTTATTCAGAGCACACCCTGGCCACACAGAGATGGGAATGTGGACCAGGAGCTGCAGGAGATACACAGAGCACACCCTGGCCACACAGAGATGTGAATGTTGACCAGGAACTGCAGCAGTTATACAGAGCACACCGTGGTCACACAGAGATGGGAATGTTGAGCAGGAGCTGTGGAGTTATACAGAGCACACCCTGGCCACACAGAGATGGGAACGTTGACGAGGAGCTTCAGGGGTTATACAGATCACACACTGGACACACAGAGATGGGAATGTTGTCCAGTAGCTTCAGGGGTTATACAGAGCACACTCTGGCCACACACGGAGATGTGAATGTTGGCCAGGAGCTGCAGGGGTTATACAGAGCAGTCCCTGGCCACACAGAGATGGGAATGTTGACCAGGAGCTGCAGGAGTTATACAGAGCACAGCATGGCCAACGCAGAGATGGGAATGTTGACCAGGAGCTGCAGGGGTTTCCTGAGCACACCCTGGCAACACACAAATGGGAATGTAGACCAGAAGCTGCAGGAGGTACACAGTGCACACCCTGGCCACACAGAGATGGGAATGTTGACCAGGAGCTGCAGGGATTATACAGAGCACCACTGGCCACACAGAGATGGGAATGTTTACCAGGAGCTGCAGGAGTAATACAGAGCACACCGTGGCCATACATTGATGGGAATGTTGACCAGAGCTTTCAGGGGTAATACAGAGCACACCCTGGCCACACAGAGATGGGAATGTTGACCAGGAGCTGCAGGGTTAATTCAGAGCCCACCCTGGACACACAGAGATGGGAATGTTGACCAGGTGCTGCAGGAGCTACACAGAGCACATCCTAGCCACATAGATATGGGAATGCTGACCAGTAGCTGCTAGGGGTTATACAGAGCAGACCCTGACCACACAAACATGGGAATGTTGACCAGGAGCTGCAGGAGTTATACAGAGCACAGCATGGCCAAACAGAGAGATGGGAATGTTGACCAGGAGCTGCAGGGGTTATACAGAGCACACCCTGGCAACACACAGATGGGAATGTTGACCAGGAGCTGCAGGAGGTACACAGTGCACACCCTGGCCACACAGAGACGGGAATGTTAACCAGGAGCTGCAGGCGATATACAGAGCCCAGCCTGGCCACACAGAGATGGGAGTGCTGACCAGGAGCTGCAGGGATTATACAGAGCACACCCTTGCCACACAGAGATGGGATTGTTGACCAGGAGCTGCAGGGATTATACAGAGCACCACTGGCCACACAGAGATGGGAATGTTTACCAGGAGCTGCAGGAGTAATACAGAGCACACCGTGGCCATACATAGATGGGAATGTTGACCAGAGCTTTCAGGGGTAATACAGAGCACACCCTGGCCACACAGAGATGCGAATGTTGACCAGGAGCTGCAGGGTTTATTCAGAGCCCACCCTGGACACACAGAGATGGGAATGTTGACCAGGTGCTGCAGGAGCTATACAGAGCACATTCAAGCCACAAAGATATGGGAATGCTGACCAGTAGCTGCAGGGGTTATACAGAGCAGACCCTGACCACACAAACATGGGAATGTTGACCAGGAGCTGCAGGAGTTATACAGAGCACAGCATGGCCAAACACAGAGATGGGAATGTTGACCAGGAGCTGCAGGGGTATACAGAGCACACCCTGGCAACACACAGATGGGAATGTTGACCAGGAGCTGCAGGAGGTACACAGTGCACACCTAGGCCACATAGAGATGGGAATGTTAACCAGGAGCTGCAGGGGGTATACAGAGCACACCCTGGCCACACAGAGATGGGAGTGCTGACCAGGAGCTGCAGGGATTATACAGAACACACCCTGGCCAAACAGAGATGGGATTGTTGACCAGGAGCTGCAGGACCTGTACAGAGCACACCCTGGCCACACAGATATGGGAATGTTGACCAGGAGCTGCTGGGGTTGTACAGAGCACACCCTGGCCACACACAGAAATGGGAATGTTGACCAGGAGCTTCAGGGGTTATTCAGAGCACACCCTGGCCACACAGAGATGGGAATGTGGACCAGGAGCTGCAGGAGATACACAGAGCACACCCTGGCCACACAGAGATGTGAATGTTCACCAGGAACTGCAGCAGTTATACAGAGCACACCGTGGTCACACAGAGATGGGAATGTTGAGCAGGAGCTGTGGAGTTATACAGAGCACACCCTGGCCACACAGATATGTGAACGTTGACGTGGAGCTGCAGGGGTTATACAGATCACACACTGGACACACAGAGATGGGAATGTTGTCCAGTAGCTTCAGGGGTTATACAGAGCACACTCTGGCCACACACGGAGATGTGAATGTTGGCCAGGAGCTGCAGGGGTTATACAGAGCTGTCCCTGGCCACACAGAGATGGGAATGTTGACCAGGAGCTGCAGGAGTTATACAGAGCACAGCATGGCCAACGCAGAGATGGGAATGTTGACCAGGAGCTGCAGGGGTTTCCTGAGCACACCCTGGCAACACACAGATGGGAATGTAGACCAGAAGCTGCAGGAGGTACACAGTGCACACCCTGACCACACAGAGATGGGAATGTTGACCAGGAGCTGCAGGGATTATACAGAGCACCACTGGCCACACAGAGATGGGAATGTTTACCAGGAGCTGCAGGAGTAATACAGAGCACACCGTGGCCATACATAGATGGGAATGTTGACCAGAGCTTTCAGGGGTAATACAGAGCACACCCTGGCCACACAGAGATGGGAATGTTGACCAGGAGCTGCAGGGTTAATTCAGAGCCCACCCTGGACACACAGAGATGGGAATGTTGACCAGGTGCCGCAGGAGCTATACAGAGCACATCCTAGCCACAAAGATATGGGAATGCTGACCAGTAGCTGCAGGGGTTATACAGAGCAGACCCTGACCACACAAACATGGGAATGTTGACCAGGAGCTGCAGGAGTTATACAGAACACAGCATGGCCAAACACAGAGATGGGAATGTTGACCAGGAGCTGCAGGGGGTATACAAAGCACACCCTGGCAACACACAGATGGGAATGTTGACCAGGAGCTGCAGGAGGTACACAGTGCACACCTTGGCCACATAGAGATGGGAATATTAACCAGGAGCTGCAGGGGATATACAGAGCACACCCTGGCCACACAGAGATGGGAGTGCTGACCAGGAGCTGCAGGGATTATACAGAGCACACCCTGGCCAAACAGAGATGGGATTGTTGACCAGGAGCTGCAGGAGGTACACAGTGCACACCTTGGCCACATAGAGATGGGAATATTAACCAGGAGCTGCAGGGGATATACAGAGCACACCCTGGCCACACAGAGATGGGAGTGCTGACCAGGAGCTGCAGGGATTATACAGAGCACACCCTGGCCAAACAGAGATGGGATTGTTGACCAGGAGCTGCAGGACTTATACAGAGCACACCCTGGCCACACAGATATGGGAATGTTGACCAGGAGCTGCTGGGGTTGTACAGAGCACACACTGGCCACACACAGAAATGGGAATGTTGACCAGGAGCTGCAGGAATTATACAGTGCAGATCGTGTCCACACACAGAGAAGGGAATGTTGACCAGGAGCTGCAGGGGTTATACAGAGCACACCCTGGCCACACAGAGATGGGAATGTGGACCAGGAGATGCAGGGGTTATACAGAGTACACCCTCACCACACAGAGATGGGAATGTTGACCATGAGCTGCAGGAGTTATACAGATCACAGCATGGCCAAACAGAGAGATGGGAATGTTGACCAGGAGCTGCAGGGGTTATACAGAGCACACCCTGGCAACACACAGATGGGAATGTTGACCAGGAGCTGCAGGAGGTACACAGTGCACACCCTGGCCACACAGAGACGGGAATGTTAACCAGGAGCTGCAGGCGATATACAGAGCACAGCCTGGCCACACAGAGATGGGAGTGCTGACCAGGAGCTGCAGGGATTATACAGAGCACACTCTTGCCACACAGAGATGGGATTGTTGACCAGGAGCTGCAGGACTTATACAGAGCACACCCTGGCCAGACAGATATGGGAAAGTTGACCAGGAAATGCTGGGGTTGTACAGAGCACACCCTGGCCACAAAGAGATGGGAATGTTGACCAGGAGCTTCAGGGGTTATACAGAACACACCCTGGCCACACAGAGATGGGAATGTTGACAAGGAGCTGTAGCAGTTATACAGAGCACACCCTGGCCACGCACAGATGGGAATGTTAACCAAGAGCTGCAGGGTTTATACAGGGCACACCCTGGCCACACAGAGATGGGAATGTTGACCAGGAACTGCAGCAGTTATACAGCGCACACCCTGGCCACGCAGAGATGGGAATGTTGACCAGGAGTTATACAGGGCACATTCTGGCCACACAGAGATGGGAATGTTGACCAGGAGCTTCTGGGGTTATGCAGAGCACACCTTGGCCACATACAGAGATGGTAATGTTGACCAGGAGCTACATGAGTTATACAGTGCACACCCTGGCCACACAGAGATGGGAATGTTGACCAGGAGCTGCAGCAGTTATACAGAGCACAGCATGGCCAAACGCAGAGATGGCAATGTTGACCAGGAGCTGCAGGGGTTTCCTGAGCACACCCTGGCAACACACAGATGGGAATGTAGACCAGGAGCTGCAGGAGGTACACAGTGCACAACCTGGCCACACAGAGATGGGAATGTTGACCAGGAACTGCAGCAGTTATACAGAGCACACCGTGGTCACACAGAGATGGGAATATTGAGCAGGAGCTGTGGAGTTATACAGAGCACACCCTGGCCACACAGAGATGGGAACGTTGACGAGGAGCTGCAGGGGTTATACAGATCACACACTGGACACACAGAGATGGGAATGTTGTCCAGTAGCTTCAGGGGTTATACAGAGCACACTCTGGCCACACACGGAGATGTGAATGTTGGCCAGGAGCTGCAGGGGTTATACAGAGCAGTCCCTGGCCACACAGAGATGGGAATGTTGACCAGGAGCTGCATGAGTTATACAGAGCACAGCATGGCCAACGCAGAGATGGGAATATTGACCAGGAGCTGCAGGGGTTTCCTGAGCACACCCTGGCAACACACAGATGGGAATGTAGACCAGGAGCTGCAGGAGGTACACAGTGCACACATTGGCCATCCATAGATGGGAATGTTGACCAGAGCTTTCAGGGGTAATACAGAGCAAACACTGGCCACACAGAGATGGGAATGTTTACCAGGAGCTGCAGGGTTAATTCAGAGCCCACCCTGGACACACAGAGATGGGAATGTTGACCAGGTGCTGCAGGAGCTATACAGAGCACATCCTAGCCACAAAGATATGGGAATGCTGACCAGTAGCTGCAGGGGTTATACAGAGCAGACCCTGACCACACAAACATGGGAATGTTGACCAGGAGCTGCAGGAGTTATACAGAGCACAGCATGGCCAAACACAGAGATGGGAATGTTGACCAGGAGCTGCAGGGGGTATACAGAGCACACCCTGGCCACACACAGGTGGGAATGTTGACCAGGAGCTGCAGGGGATAAACAGAGCAAACTCTGGCCACACATAGATGGCAGTGTTGACCAGGAGCTGCAGGGATAATACAGAGCAACCACAGGCCACACAGAGATGGGAATGTTGACCTGGAGCTGCCGGATTTATACAGAGCACACCGTGGCCATAAATAGATGGGAGTGTTGGCGATAACTTTCAGGGGTTATACAGAGCACACCCTGGCCACACACAGAGATATGAATGTTGACCAGGAGCTGCAGCGGTTATACAGTGCACACCCTGGCCACACAGAGATGGGAATGGTGACCAGGAGCTGCTGGGGTTATACAGAGCACATCCTGGCCACACACTGAGATGGGAATGTTGACCAGGAGCTGCAGGGGTTATCGAGAGCACACCCTGGCCACACACAGAGATGGGAATGTTGACCAGGAGCTGCAGGGGTGACACAGAGCACACCCTGGCCACACACTGAGATGGGAATGTTGACCAGGAGCTGCAGGAGTTATACAGAGCACCGCATGGCCAAACACAGAGATGGGAATGTTGACCAGGATCTGCAGGGGGTATACAGAGCACACCCTGTTAACACACAGATGGGAATGTTGACCAGGAGCTGCAGGAGGTACACAGTGCACACCCTGGCCACACAGAGATGGGAATGTTAACCAGGAGCTGCAGGGGATATACAGAGCACACCCTGGCCACACAGAGATGGGATTGCTGACCAGGAGCTGCAAGGATTTTACAGAGCACACTCTGGCCACACAGAGATGGGATTGTTGACAAGGAGCTGCAGGACTTATACAGAGCACACCCTGGCCAAAAAGATATGGGAATGTTGACCAGGAACTGCAGCAGTTATACAGCGCACACCCTGGCCACACAGAGATGGGAATGTTGACCAGGAGTTATACAGAGCACACCCTGGCCACACAGAGATGGGAATGTTGACCAGGAGCTTCTGGGGTTATGCAGTGCACACCGTGGCCACATACAGAGATGGGAATGTTGACCAGGAGCGACATGAGTTATACAGTGCACACCCTGGCCACACAGAGATGGGAATGTTGACCAGGAGCTGCAGGGGTGATACAGAGCACACCCTGCCCAGACAGATATGGGAATGTTGACCAGGAGCTGATGGGGTTGTACAGAGCACACCCTGGCCACAAAGAGATGGGAATGTTGGCCAGGAGCTTCAGGGGTTATACAGAGCACACCCTGGCCACACAGAGATGGGAATGTTGACAAGGAGCTGTAGCAGTTATACAGAGCACACCCTGGCCACGTACAGATGGGAATGTTAACCAAGAGCTGCAGGGGTTATACAGAGCACACCCTGTCCACACAGAGATGGGAATGTTGACCAGGAGTTATACAGAGCACACCCTGGCCAAAAAGATATGGGAGTGTTGACCAGGAGCTGTTGGGGTTGTACAGAACACACCCTGGCCACACGCAGAGATGGGAATGTTGAGCAGGAGCTGCAGGAGATATACAGGGCACACCCTGGCCACACACAAAGAAGGGAATATTGACCAGGAGCTGCAGGATTTATACAGTGCACACCCTGTCCACACACATAGACGGGAATGTTGACCAGGAGCTGCAGGGGTTATACAGAGCCCACCCTGGCCTCACAGAGATGGGAATGTTGACCAGGAGCTGCAGGGGTTATACAGAGCACACCATGGACACACAGAGATGGGAATGTTGACCATGAACTGCAGCAGTTATACAGAGCACACCCTGGCCTCACAGAGATGGGAATGTTGACCAGGAGCTGCAGGACTTATACAGAGCACACCCTGGCCAAAAAGATATGGGAATGTTGACCAGGAACTGCAGCAGTTATACAGCGCACACCCTGGCCACAAAGAGATGGGAATGTTGACCAGGAGTTATACAGAGCACACCCTGGCCACAAAGAGATTGGATTGTTGACCTGGAGCTGCAGGACATATACAGAGCACACCCTGGCCACACAGATGTGGGAATGTTGACCAGGAGCTGCTGGGGTTGTACAGAGCACACCCTGGCCACACACAGAGATGGGAATGATGACCAGGAGCTGCAGGGGTTATTCAGAGCACACCCTGGCCACACACAGAGATGGGAATGTTGACCAGGAGCTGCAGGGGTGATACAGAGCACACCCTGGCCACACACTGAGATGGGAATGGTGACCAGGAGCTGCTGGGGTTATACAGAGCACATCCTGGCCACACACTGAGATGGGAATGTTGACCAGGAGCTGCAGGGGTGATACAGAGCACACCCTGGCCACACAGAGATGGGAATGGAGACCAGGAGCTGCTTGGGTTATACGGAGCACACACTGGCCACACACAGATGGGAATGTTGACCAGGAGCTGCTGGGGTCATGCAGAGCACACCATGGCCACACACAGAGATGGGAATGTTGACCAGGAGCTGCAGGGTTTATTCAGAGCACACCCTGGACACACAGAGATGGGAATGTTGACCAGATACTGCAGGAGCTATACACAGCACATCCTGGCCACACAGATATGGGAATGTTGACCAGGAGCTGTAGTGGTTATACAGAGCAGACCCTGACCACACAGAGATGGGAACGTAGACCAGGAGCTGCAGGAGTTATACAGAGCACAGCATGGCCAAACACAGAGATGGGAATGTTGACCAGGAGCTGCAGGGGGTATACAGAGCACACCCTGTTAACACACAGATGGGAATGTTGACCAGGAGCTGCAGGAGGTACACAGTGCACACCCTGGCCACACAGAGATGGGAATGTTAACCAGGAGCTGCAGGGGATATACAGAGCACACCCTGGCCACACAGAGATGGGATTGCTGACCAGGAGCTGCAGGGATTATACAGAGCACACCGTGGCCACACAGAGATGGGATTGTTGACCAGGAGCTGCAGGACTTATACAGAGCACACCCTGGCCAGACAGATATGGGAAAGTTGACCAGGAGCTGCTGGGGTTGTACAGAGCACACCCTGGCCACAAAGAGATGGGAATGTTGACCCGGAGATTCAGGGGTTATGCAGAGCAGACCCTGACCACACAGAGATGGGAATGTAGACCAGGAGCTGTAGCAGTTATACAGAGCACACCCTGGCCACGCACAGATGGGAATGTTAACCAAGAGCTGCAGGGGTTATACAGAGCACACCCTGGCCACACAGAGATGGGAATGTTGACCAGGAACTGCAGCAGTTATACAGCGCACACCCTGGCCACACAGAGATGGGAATGTTGACCAGGAGTTATACAGAGCACACCCTGGCCAAACAGAGATGGGAATGTTGACCATGAGCTTCTGGGGTTATGCAGAGCACACAGTGGCCACATACAGAGATGGGAATGTTGAACAGGAGCTACATGAGTTATACAGTGCACACCCTGGCCACACAGAGATGGGAATGTTAACCAGGAGCTGCAGCAGTTATACAGAGCACAGCATGGCCAAACGCAGAGATGGCAATGTTGACCAGGAGCTGCTGGGGTTATTCAGAGCACACACTGGCCACGCACAGATGGGAATGGTGACCAGGAGCTGCTGGGGTTATACAGAGCACATCCTGGCCACACACTGAGATGGGAATGTTGACCAGGAGCTGCAGGGGTTATCGAGAGCACAATCTGGCCACACACAGAGATGGGAATGTTGACCAGGAGCTGCAGGGGTGGTAAAGAGCACATCCTGGCCACACAGAGATGGGAATGGTGACCAGGAGCTGCTGGGGTTATACAGAGCACACACTGGCCACACACAGATGGGAATGTTGACCAGGAGCTGCTGGGGTCATGCAGAGCACACCATGGCCACACACAGAGATGGGAATGTTGACCAGGAGCTGCAGGGTTTATTCAGAGCACACCCTGGACACACAGGGATGGGAATGTTGACCAGATACTGCAGGAGCTATACAGAGCACATCCTGGCCACACAGATATGGGAATGTTGACCAGGAGCTGCAGGGGTTATACAGAGCAGACCCTGACCACACAGAGATGGGAATGTTGACCAGGAGCTGCAGGAGTTATACAGAGCACCGCATGGCCAAACACAGAGATGGGAATGTTGACCAGGATCTGCAGGGGGTATACAGAGCACACCCTGTTAACACACAGATGGGAATGTTGACCAGGAGCTGCATGAGGTACACAGTGCACACCCTGGCCACACAGAGATGGGAATGTTAACCAGGAGCTGCAGGGGATATACAGAGCACACCCTGGCGACACAGAGATGGGATTGCTGACCAGGAGCTGCAGGGATTTTACAGAGAACACTCTGGCCACACAGAGATGGGATTGTTGACAAGGAGCTGCAGGACTTATACAGAGCACACCCTGGCCAAAAAGATATGGGAATGTTGACCAGGAACTGCAGCAGTTATACAGCGCACACCCTGGCCACACAGAGATGGGAATGTTGACCAGAAGTTATACAGAGCACACCCTGGCCACACAGAGATGGGAATGTTGACCAGGAGCTTCTGGGGTTATGCAGTGCACACCGTGGCCACATACAGAGATGGGAATGTTGACCAGGAGCTACATGAGTTATACAGTGCACACCCTGGCCACACAGAGATGGGAATGTTGACCAGGAGCTGCAGGGATGATACAGAGCACACCCTGGCCAGACAGATATGGGAATGTTGACCAGGAGCTGATGGGGTTGTACAGAGCACACCCTGGCCACAAAGAGATGGGAATGTTGACCAGGAGCTTCAGGGGTTATACAGAGCACACCCTGGCCACACAGAGATGGGAATGTTGACAAGGAGCTGTAGCAGTTATACAGAGCACACCCTGGCCACGCACAGATGGGAATGTTGACCAGGAGTTATACAGAGCACACCCTGGCCAAAAAGATATGGGAGTGTTGACCAGGAGCTGTTGGGGTTGTACAGAACACACCCTGGCCACACGCAGAGATGGGAATGTTGACCAGGAGCTGCAGGAGATATACAGGGCACACCCTGGCCACACACAAAGAAGGGAATATTGACCAGGAGCTGCAGGATTTATACAGTGCACACCCTGTCCACACACATAGACGGGAATGTTGACCAGGAGCTGCAGGGGTTATACAGAGCCCACCCTGGCCTCACAGAGATGGGAATGTTGACCAGGAGCTGCAGGGGTTATACAGAGCACACCATGGACACACAGAGATGGGAATGTTGACCATGAACTGCAGCAGTTATACAGAGCACACCCTGGCCACACAGAGATGGGAATGTTGACCAGGAGGTTCAGGAGATATACAGAGCACAGCATGGCCAAACACAGAGATGGAAATGGTGACCAGGAACTGCAGGGTTTATTCAGAACACACCCTAGACACACAGCGATGGGAATGTTCACCAGGTGCTGCAGGAGCTATACAGAGCACACCCTGGCCACAAAGAGATGGGATTGTTGACCTGGAGCTGCAGGACATATACAGAGCACACCCTGGCCACACAGATGTGGGAATGTTGACCAGGAGCTGCTGGGGTTGTACAGAGCACACCCTGGCCACACACAGAGATGGGAATGATGACCAGGAGCTGCAGGGGTTATTCAGAGCACACCCTGGCCACACACAGAGATGGGAATGATAACCAGGAGCTGCAGGGGTTATTCAGAGCACACCATGGCCATAAATAGATGGGAATGTTGACGAGAACTTTCAGGGGTTATACAGAGCACACCCTGGACACACAGAGATATGAATGCTGACCAGGAACTGCAGCATTTATACAGTGCACACCCTGGCCACACAGAAATGGGAATGGTGACCAGGAGCTGCTGGGGTTATTCAGAGCACACACTGGCCACGCACAGATGGGAATGGTGACCAGGAGCTGCTGGGGTTATACAGAGCACATCCTGGCCACACACTGAGATGGGAATGTTGTCCAGGAGCTGCAGGGGTTATCGAGAGCACACCCTGGCCACACACAGAGATGGGGATGTTGACCAGGAGCTGCAGGGGTGATACAGAGCACACCCTGGCCACACAGAGATGGGAATGGTGACCAGGAGCTGCTGGGGTTATACAGAGCACACACTGGCCACACACAGATGGGAATGTTGACCAGGAGCTGCTGGGGTCATGCAGAGCACACCATGGCCACACACAGAGATGGGAATGTTGACCAGGAGCTCCAGGGTTTATTCAGAGCACACCCTGGACACACAGAGATGGGAATGTTGACCAGATACTGCAGGAGCTATACAGAGCACATCCTGGCCACACAGATATGGGAATGTTGACCAGCAGCTGCAGGGGTTATACAGAGCAGACCCTGACCACACAGAGATGGGAATGTTGACCAGGAGCTGCAGGAGTTATACGGAGCACAGCATGGCCAAACACAGAGATGGGAATGTTGACCAGGAGCTGCAGGGAGTATACAGAGCACACCCTGTTAACACACAGATTGGAATGTTGAACAGGAGCTGCAGGAGGTACACAGTGCACACCCTGGCCACACAGAAATGGGAATGTTGACCAGGAGCTGCAGGGGTTATACAGAGCAGACCCTGACCACACAGAGATGGGAATGTTGACCAGGAGCTGCAGGAGTTATACAGAGCACAGCATGGCCAAACACAGAGATGGGAATGTTGACCAGGAGCTGCAGGGGGTATACAGAGCACACCCTGTAAACACACAGATGGGAATGTTGACCAGGAGCTGCAGGAGGTACACAGTGCACACCCTGGCCACACAGCGATGGGAATGTTAACCAGGAGTTGCAGGGGATATACAGAGCACACCCTGGCCACACAGAGATGGGATTGTTGACCAGGAGCTGCTGGACTTATACAGAGCACACCCTGGCCAGTCAGATATGGGAATGTTGACCAGGAGCTGCAGGGGTGATACAGAGCACACCCTGGCCACACAGAGATGGGAATGGTGACCAGGAGCTGCTGGGGTTATACAGAGCACACACTGGCCACACACAGATGGGAATGTTGACCAGGAGCTGCTGGGGTCATGCAGAGCACACCATGGCCACACACAGAGATGGGAATGTTGACCAGGAGCTGCAGGGTTTATTCAGAGCACACCCTGGACACACAGAGATGGGAATGTTGACCAGATACTGCAGGAGCTATACAGAGCACATCCTGGCCACACAGATATGGGAATGTTGACCAGCAGCTGCAGGGGTTATACAGAGCAGACCCTGACCACACAGAGATCGGAATGTTGACCAGGAGCTGCAGGAGTTATACGGAGCACAGCATGGCCAAACACAGAGATGGGAATGTTGACCAGGAGCTGCAGGGAGTAGACAGAGCACACCCTGTTAACACACAGATTGGAATGTTGACCAGGAGCTGCAGGAGGTACACAGTGCACACCCTGGCCACACAGATATGGGAATGTTGACCAGGAGCTGCAGGGGTTATACAGAGCAGACCCTGACCACACAGAGATGGGAATGTTGACCAGGAGCTGCAGGAGTTATACAGAGCACAGCATGGCCAAACACAGAGATGGGAATGTTGACCAGGAGCTGCAGGGGGTATACAGAGCACACCCTGTTAACACACAGATGGGAATGTTGACCAGGAGCTGCAGGAGGTACACAGTGCACACCCTGGCCACACAGCGATGGGAATGTTAACCAGGAGTTGCAGGGGATATACAGAGCACACCCTGGCCACACAGAGATGGGATTGTTGACCAGGAGCTGCTGGACTTATACAGAGCACACCCTGGCCAGACATATATGGGAATGTTGACTAGGAGCTGCTGGGGTTGTACAGAGCACACCCTGGCCACAAGGAGATGGGAATGTTGACCAGGAGCTTCAGGGGTTATACAGAGCGCACCCTGGCCACACAGAGATGGGAATGTTGACAAGGAGCTGTAGCAGTTATACAGAGCACACCCTGGCCACGCACAGATGGGAATGTTAACCAAGAGCTGCAGGGGTTATACAGAGCACACCCTGGCCACACAGAGATGGGAATGTTGACCAGAAACTGCAGCAGTTATACAGCGCACACCCTGGCCACACAGAGATGGGAATGTTGACCAAGAGTTATACAGAGCACACCCTGGCCTCACAGAGATGGGAATGTTGACCAGGAGCTGCAGCAGTTATACAGAGCACAGCATGGCCAAACGCAGAGATGGCAATGTTGACCAGGAGCTGCAGGGGCTTCCTGAGCACACCCTGGCAACACACAGATGGGAATGTAGACCAGGAGCTGCAGGAGGTACACAGTGCACAACCTGGCCACACAGAGATGGGAATGTTGACCAGGTGCTGCAGGGGATATACAGAGCAAACTCTGGCCACACATAGATGGCAGTGTTGACCAGGAGCTGCAGGGATAATACAGAGCAACCACAGGCCACACAGAGATGGGAATGTTGACCAGGAGCTGCAGGAGTTATACAGAGCACACCGTGGCCATAAATAGATGGGAATGTTGACGAGAACGTTCAGGGGTTATACAGAGCACACCCTGGACACACAGAGATATGAGAGTTGACCAGGAGCTGCAGCATTTATACAGTGCACACCCTGGCCACACAGAGATGGGAATGGTGACCAGGAGCTGCTGGGGTTATTCAGAGCACACACTGGCCGCGCACAGATGGGAATGGTGACCAGGAGCTGCTGGGGTTATACAGAGCACATCCTGGCCACACACTGAGATGGGAATGTTGACCAGGAGCTGCAGGGGTTATCGAGAGCACACCCTGGCCACACACAGATGGGAATGTTGACCAGGAGCTGCTGGGGTCATGCAGAGCACAGCATGGCCACACACAGAGATGGGAATGTTGACCAGGAGCTGCAGGGTTTATTCAGAGCACACCCTGGTCACACAGAGATGGGACTGTTGACCAGGTGCTGCAGGAGCTATACAGAGCACATCCTGGCCACACAGATATTGGAATGTTGACCATGAGCTGCAGGGGTTATACAGAGCAGACCCTGACCACACAGAGATGGGAATGTTGACCAGGAGCTGCAGGAGTTATACAGAGCACAGCATGGCCAAACACAGAGATGGGAATGTTGACCAGGAGCTGCAGGGGGTATACAGATCACACCCTGGTAACACACAGATGGGAATGTTGACCAGGAGCTGCAGGAGGTACACAGTGCACACCCTGGCCACACAGAGATGGGAATGTTAACCAGGAGTTGCAGGGGATATACAGAGCACACCCTGGCCACACAGAAATGGGAGTGCTGACCAGGAGCTGCAGGAATGAAACAGAGCACGCCCTGGCTACACAAAGATGGGATTGTTGTCCAAGAGCTGCAGGACTTATACAGAGCACACCCTGGCCACACGCAGAGATGGGAATGTTGACCAGGAGCTGCAGGAGTTATACAGGGCACACCCTGGCCACACACAAAAATGGAAATGTTGACCAGGAGCTGCAGGAATTATACAGTGCACACCCTGGCCACACACATAGACGGGAATGTTGACCAGGAGCTGCAGGGGTTATACAGAGCCCACCCTGGCCTCACAGAGATGGGAATGTTGACCAGGAGCTGCACGGGTTATACAGTGCACACCATGGCCACACAGAGATGGGAATGTTGACGAGGAGCTGCAGGAGTTATATAGAGCACACCCTGGCCACACAGAGATGGGAATGTTGACCAGGAGCTGCAAGGGTTATACAGAGCACACCATGGACACACAGAGATGGGAATGTTGACCATGAACTGCAGCAGTTATACATAGCACACCCTGGCCACACAGAGATGGGAATGTTGACCAGGAGATTCAGGAGATATACAGAGCACAGCATGGGCAAACACCGAGATGGGAATGTTGACCAGGAGCTGCAGGGGTATACAGCGCACACCCTGGCCAAACAGAGATGGGAATGTTGACCAGGACCTTCAGGGATTATATAGTGCACACCCTTGCCACACACAGAGATGAGAATGTTGACCGGGAGCTGCAGGGGTTATACATTGCACACCCTGGCCACACAGAGATGGGAATTGTGACCAGGAGCTGCTGGGGTTATACAGAGCACACCCTGGCCACACACAGATGGGAATGTTGACCTGGAGCTGCTGGGGTCATACAGAGGACACTCTGGCCACACACAGAGAAGTGAATGTTGACCAGGAGCTGCAGGCTTTATTCAGAGCACACCCTGGACACACAGCGATGGGAATGTTGACCAGGTGCTGCAGGAGCTATACAGAGCACTCCCTGGCCACAAGGGGATGGGATTGTTGACCTGGAGCTGCAGGACATATGCAGAGCACACCCTGGCCACACAGATGTGGGAATGTTGACCAGGAGCTGCTGGGGTTGTACAGAGCACACCCTGGCCACACACAGAGATGGGAATGTTGACCAGGAGCTGCAGGAGTTACACAGAGCACACCCTGGCCACACTCAGAGATGTGAATGTTGACCAGGTGCTGCAGGAATTATGCAGTGCACACCCTGGCCACACACAGAGAAAGGAATGTTGACCAGGAGCTGCAGGGGTTATCCAGAGCACACCCTGGCCTCACAGTGATGGGAAAGTTGACCAGGAGCTGCAGGGGTTATACAGTGCACACCCTGGCCACACAGAGATGGGAATGTGGTCCAGGAGCTGCAGGGGTTATACAGAGCACACCATGGCCACACAGAGATGGGAATGTTGACCAGGAGCTGCAGGGTTATACAGAGCACACACTGGCCACACAGAGATGGGAGTTTTGACCAGGAGCTGCAGGGATTATTCAGAGCACACCCAGGCCACACGTAGATGGTAATTTTGACCAGGAGCTGCAGGACCTATGCAGATCACACCCTGGCCACACAGAGATGGGAATGTTGAGCAGGAACTGCAGGAGTTATACAGAGCACACCGTGGCCACACACAGAGATATGAATGTTGACCTGGGGCTGCAGGAATTATACAGTGCACACCCTGGCCGCACACAGAGAAGGGAATGTTGACCAGGAGCTGCAGGGGTTATACAGAGCACACCCTGGCAACACAGAGACCGGAATGTTGTCCAGGTGCTGCAGGGGTTATAAAGAGCACACCATGGCCACACAGAGATGGGAATGTTGACCAGGAGCTGCAGGGTTATACAGAGCACACCCTGGCCACACAGAGATGGCAGTGTTGACCAGGAGCTGCAGGGATTATTCAGAGCACACCCAGGCCCCACAGAGATGGTAATTTTGACCAGGAGCTGCAGGAGTTATACAGAGCACACGCTGGCCACACAGAGATGGGAGTGTTGACCAGGAGCTGCAGGGATTATTCAGTGCACACCCAGGCCACACAGAGATGGGAATGTTGACCATGAACTGCAGCAGTTTTACAGAGCACACCCTGGCCACACAGAGATGGGAATGTTGACCTGGAGATTCAGGAGATATACAGAGCACAGCATGGCCAAACACAGAGATGGGAATGTTGACCAGGAGCTTCAGGGGTAAGACAGAGCACACCCTGGCAAAACAGAGATGGGAATGTTGGCCAGGACCTTCAGGGGTTATACAGAGCCCACCCTGGCCACACACAGAGATGGGAATGTTGACCAGGGGCTGCAGGAATTATACAGTGCACACCCTGGCCACACACAGAGATGGGAATGTTGACCAGAAGCTGCAGGGGTTATACATTGCACACCCTGGCCACACACAGATGGGAATGTTGACCAGGAACTGCTGGGCTCATACAGAGGACACCCTGGCCACACACAGAGATGGGAATGTTGACCAGGAGCTGCAGGAGTTATACAGAGCACACCCTGGCCACACACAGAGAAGGGAATGTTGACCAGGAGTTGATGGGGTTATACAGAGCACACCCTGGCCACACAGCGATGGGAAAGTTGACCAGGTGCTGCAGGAGCTATACATTGCACACCCTGGCCACGCACACATGGGAATGTTAACCAGGATCTGCGGGAGTTATACAGAGCACACCCTCGCCACACAGAGATGGGAATGTTTTCCAGGAGCTTCAGGGGTTATACAGAGCACACGCTGGCCACACACAGAGATGGGAATGTTGACCAGGAGCTGCATGGGTTATATAGAGCAGACCCTGGCCACACAGTGATGGGAACGTTGACCAGGAGCTGCAGGAGTTATACAGAGCACAGCATGTCCACACAGAGATGTGATTGTTCACCATAAGCTACAGGACTTATGCAGAGCACACCCTGACACACAGATATGGGAATGTTGACCAGGAGCTGCTGGGGATGTACAGAGCACACCCTGGCCACACACAGAAATGGGAATGTTGACCAGCAGCTGCAGGAGTTATACAGAGAACACCCTGGCCACACACAGAGATGTAAATGTTGAACAGGGGCTGCAGAAAGAAAACAATGCACACCCTGGCCACACACAGAGAAGGGAATGTTGACCAGGAGCAGCAGGGTTTATACAGAGCACACCCTGGCCACACACAGTGATGGGTATGTTGACAAGGAGCTGCAGGAATTATGCAGTGCACACCCTGGCCGCACAGAGATGCGAATGTTGACCAGGAGCTGCAGGGGTTATACAGTGCACACCTTGGCCACACAGAGATGGGAATGTTGACGAGGAGCTGCAGGGGTTATACAGAGCACACCCTAGACAAACAGAGATGGGAATGTTGACCAGGAGCTGCAGGGGTTATACAGAGCACACTCTGGCCACACAGAGATGGGAATGTTGACCAGGAGCTGCAGGGGTTATACAGAGCACACTCTGGCCACACAGAGATGGGAGTGTTGACCAGGAGCAGCAGGGATTATTCAAAGCGCAACCAGGCCACTCAGAGATGGGAATTTTTACCAGGTTCTGCAGGAGTTACACAGAGCAGACCCTGGCCACACAGATATGGGAATGTTGACCAGGAGCTGCAGGGGTTATACAGAGCACACCGTGGTCGCACAGAGATGGGAATGTTGAGCAGGAATTGCAGGACTTATACAGTGCACACCCTGGCCACACAGATATGGAAATGTTGACCAGGAGCTGCAGGGGTTATACAGAGCACACCCTGGCCACACAGAGATGGGAATGTCGACCAGGAGCTGTAGGGATTATTCAGAGCACACCCAGGCCACACAGAGATGGAAATGTTGACCTGGAGCTGCAGGAGTTAATCGGAGCACACCTGGTCACACAGAGATGGGAATGTCGAGCAGGAGATGCAGGAGTTCTACAGAGCACACTCTGGCCACACAGATAAGGGAATGTTGACCAGGAGCTGCAGGGGTGAAACAGAGCACACCGTGGTCACACAGAGATGGGAGTGTTGACCAGGAGCTGCTGGGGTTACACAGGGCACACCCTGGACACACAGAGATTCGAATGTTGACCAGGAGCTGCAGGGGTAATACAGAGCACAACCTGGCCACACAGAGATGGGAGTGTTTACCAGGAGCTTCAGGGGTTATACAGAGCACACCCTGGCCACACACAGATGGGAATGTTGACCTGGAGCTGCTGGGGTCATACAGAGGACACTCTGGCCACACACAGAGAAGTGAATGTTGACCAGGAGCTGCAGGCTTTATTCAGAGCACACCCTGGACACACAGCGATGGGAATGTTGACCAGGTGCTGCAGGAGCTATACAGAGCACTCCCTGGCCACAAGGGGATGGGATTGTTGACCTGGAGCTGCAGGACATATGCAGAGCACACCCTGGCCACACAGATGTGGGAATGTTGACCAGGAGCTGCTGGGGTTGTACAGAGCACACCCTGGCCACACACAGAGATGGGAATGTTGACCAGGAGCTGCAGGAGTTACACAGAGCACACCCTGGCCACACTCAGAGATGTGAATGTTGACCAGGTGCTGCAGGAATTATGCAGTGCACACCCTGGCCACACACAGAGAAAGGAATGTTGACCAGGAGCTGCAGGGGTTATCCAGAGCACACCCTGGCCTCACAGTGATGGGAAAGTTGACCAGGAGCTGCAGGGGTTATACAGTGCACACCCTGGCCACACAGAGATGGGAATGTGGTCCAGGAGCTGCAGGGTTTATACAGAGCACACCATGGCCACACAGAGATGGGAATGTTGACCAGGAGCTGCAGGGTTATACAGAGCACACACTGGCCACACAGAGATGGGAGTTTTGACCAGGAGCTGCAGGGATTATTCAGAGCACACCCAGGCCACACGTAGATGGTAATTTTGACCAGGAGCTGCAGGAGCTATGCAGATCACACCCTGGCCACACAGAGATGGGAATGTTGAGCAGGAACTGCAGGAGTTATACAGAGCACACCGTGGCCACACACAGAGATATGAATGTTGACCTGGGGCTGCAGGAATTATACAGTGCACACCCTGGCCGCACACAGAGAAGGGAATGTTGACCAGGAGCTGCAGGGGTTATACAGAGCACACCCTGGCAACACAGAGACCGGAATGTTGTCCAGGTGCTGCAGGGGTTATAAAGAGCACACCATGGCCACACAGAGATGGGAATGTTGACCAGGAGCTGCAGGGTTATACAGAGCACACCCTGGCCACACAGAGATGGGAGTGTTGACCAGGAGCTGCAGGGATTATTCAGAGCACACCCAGGCCCCACAGAGATGGTAATTTTGACCAGGAGCTGCAGGAGTTATACAGAGCACACGCTGGCCACACAGAGATGGGAGTGTTGACCAGGAGCTGCAGGGATTATTCAGTGCACACCCAGGCCACACAGAGATGGGAATGTTGACCATGAACTGCAGCAGTTTTACAGAGCACACCCTGGCCACACAGAGATGGGAATGTTGACCTGGAGATTCAGGAGATATACAGAGCACAGCATGGCCAAACACAGAGATGGGAATGTTGACCAGGAGCTTCAGGGGTAAGACAGAGCACACCCTGGCAAAACAGAGATGGGAATGTCGGCCAGGACCTTCAGGGGTTATACAGAGCCCACCCTGGCCACACACAGAGATGGGAATGTTGACCAGAAGCTGCAGGGGTTATTCATTGCACACCCTGGCTACACACAGATGGGAATGTTGACCAGGAGCTGCAGGAGTTATACAGAGCACACTCTGGCCACACACAGAGATGTGAATGTTGACCAGGGGCTGCAGGAATTATACAGTGCACACCCTGGCCACACACAGAGATGGGAATGTTGACCAGAAGCTGCAGGGGTTATACATTGCACACCCTGGCCACACACAGATGGGAATGTTGACCAGGAACTGCTGGGCTCATACAGAGGACACCCTGGCCACACACAGAGATGGGAATGTTGACCAGGAGCTGCAGGAGTTATACAGAGCACACCCTGGCCACACACAGAGAAGGGAATGTTGACCAGGAGTTGATGGGGTTATACAGAGCACACCCTGGCCACACAGCGATGGGAATGTTGACCAGGTGCTGCAGGAGCTATACAGTGCACACCCTGGCCACGCACACATGGGAATGTTAACCAGGATCTGCGGGAGTTATACAGAGCACACCCTCGCCACACAGAGAAATGAAATGTTTTCCAGGAGCTTCAGGGGTTATACAGAGCACACGCTGGCCACACACAGAGATGGGAATGTTGACCAGGAGCTGCATGGGTTATGCAGAGCAGACCCTGGCCACACAGAGATGGGAACGTTGACCAGGAGCTGCAGGAGTTATACAGAGCACAGCATGTCCACACAGAGATGTGATTGTTCACCATAAGCTACAGGACTTATGCAGAGCACACCCTGACACACAGATATGGGAATGTTGACCAGGAGCTGCTGGGGTTGTACAGAGCACACCCTGGCCACACACAGAAATGGGAATGTTGACCAGCAGCTGCAGGAGTTATACAGAGAACACCCTGGCCACACACAGAGATGTAAATGTTGAACAGGGGCTGCAGAAAGAAAACAATGCACACCCTGGCCACATACAGAGAAGGGAATGTTGACCAGGAGCAGCAGGGTTTATACAGAGCACACCCTGGCCACACACAGTGATGGGTATGTTGACAAGGAGCTGCAGGAATTATGCAGTGCACACCCTGGCCGCACAGAGATGCGAATGTTGACCAGGAGATGCAGGGGTTATACAGTGCACACCTTGGCCACACAGAGATGGGAATGTTGACGAGGAGCTGCAGGGGTTATACAGAGCACACCCTAGACACACAGAGATGGGAATGTTGACCAGGAGCTGCAGGGGTTATACAGAGCACACTCTGGCCACACAGAGATGGGAATGTTGACCAGGAGCTGCAGGGGTTATACAGAGCACACTCTGGCCACACAGAGATGGGAGTGTTGACCAGGAGCAGCAGGGATTATTCAAAGCGCAACCAGGCCACACAGAGATGGGAATTTTTACCAGGTTCTGCAGGAGTTACACAGAGCAGACCCTGGCCACACAGATATGGGAATGTTGACCAGGAGCTGCAGGGGTTATACAGAGCACACCGTGGTCGCACAGAGATGGGAATGTTGAGCAGGAATTGCAGGACTTATACAGTGCACACCCTGGCCACACAGATATGGAAATGTTGACCAGGAGCTGCAGGGGTTATACAGAGCACACCCTGGCCACACAGAGATGGGAATGTCGACCAGGAGCTGTAGGGGTTATACAGAGCACACCATGGCCACACAAAGATGGAAATGTTGACCAGGAGCTGCAGGGGTTATACAGAGCACACCCTGGCCACACAGATATGGGAGTGTTGACCAGGAGCTGCAGGGATTATTCAGAGCACACCCAGGCCACACAGAGATGGAAATGTTGACCTGGAGCTGCAGGAGTTAAACGGAGCACGCCTGGTCACACAGAGATGGGAATGTCGAGCAGGAGCTGCAGGAGTTCTACAGAGCACACTCTGGCCACACAGATAAGGGAATGTTGATCAGGAGCTGCAGGGCTGAAACAGAGCACACCGTGGTCACACAGAGATGGGAGTGTTGACCAGGAGCTGCTGGGGTTACACAGGGCACAGCCTGGCCACACAGTGAGATGGGAATGTTGACCAGGAGCTGCTGTGGTATAAAGAGCACACCCTGCCCACAACGAGATGGGAATGTTCACCAGGAGCTGCAGGGGTTATACAGAGCACACCCTGGACACACAGAGATTCGAATGTTGACCAGGAGCTGCAGGGGTAATACAGAGCACAACCTGGAAACACAGAGATGGCAGTGTTTACCAGGAGCTTCAGGGGTTATACAGTGCACACCCTGGCCACACACAGATGGGAATGTTGACCAGGAGCTGCAGGAGTTACTCAGTGCACACCTAAGCCGCACAGAGATGGGAATGTTGACCAGGAACTGCGGCAGTTATACGGAGCATACCCTGGCCACACAGAGATGGCAATGTTGACCAGGAGCTGTAGGGGTTATACAGAGCACACCCAGGCCACACAGAGATGGAAATGTTGACCAGGAGCTGCAGGGGTTATACAGAGCACACCCTGCCCACTCAGAGATGGGAGTGTTGACCAGGAGCTTCAGGGATTATAAAGAGCACACCCTGGCCACGCACAGATGGGAATGTTAACCAGATGCTGCAGGGGTTATAAAGAGCACACCCTGGCCATGCACAGATGGGAATGTAAACCAGGAGCTGCAGTGGTTATACAGAGCACACCCTGGCCACAAAGAGATGGGAATGTTGACCAGGATATGCTGTTGTATACAGAGCACACCCTGGCCACACAGAGATGGGAATGTTGACCAGGAGCTGCAGGAGTTATACAGAGCACACTCTGGCCACACAGAGATTGAATTTTGACCACTAGCTGCAGGAGTTATTCCGAGAACACCCTGGCCCCACCGAGATGGGAATGTTGACCAGGAGCTGCAAGGGTTATACAGAGCACAGTCTGGTCACACAGAGATGGGAATGTTGACCAGGTGCTGCAGGAGACATACAGAGCACAACCTGGCCACACAGAGATGGGAATGTTGACCAGGAGCTGCAGGGGAAATAGAGAGCACACCCTGGCCACACTGGGATGGGAATGTTGACCAGGACTGCCAGGGGTTATACAGAGCACACCGTGGTCACAGAGAGATGGGAATGTTGACCTGGAGCTGCAGGGGTTATACAGAGCACACCCTGGCCACACAGAGATAGGAATGTTGACCAGGAGCTGCAGGGGTTATACAGAGCACACCCTGGCCACACAGAGATAGGAATGTTGACCAGGAGCTGCAGGGGTTATACTGAGCACACCCTGGCCACACAGAGATGTGAATGTTGACCAGGAATGCAGCAGCTATACGGAGCACACCCTGGCCACACAGAGATGGGAATGTTGACCAGGTGCTGCAAGAGTTATACAGAGATCACCGTGGCCACACAGAGATGGTAATGTTGACCAGGAGCGTCAGGGAGAAAAGAGAGCACACCCTGGCCACACAGAGATGGGAATGTTGACCAGGAGCTGCAGGAATTATACAGAGCACACCCTGGCCACGCACAGATGGGAATGTTGACCAAGAGCTGCAGGGGTTATACAGTGCACAGCCTGGCCACACAGAGATGGGAAAGTTGACTAGGAACTGCAGCAGTTATACTTAGCACACCCTGGCCACACAGAGATGGGAATGTTGACCAGTAGTTTCAGGAGATATACAGAGCACAGCATGGCCAAACACAGAGATGGGAATGTTGACCAGGAGCTGCAGGGTTTATACAGAGCACACCCTGGCCAAACAGAGATGGGAATGTTGACCAGGACCTTCAGGGGTTATACAGACAACACCCTGGCCATTCACAGAGATGGGAATGTTGACCAGGGGTTGCAGGGGTTATCCATTGCACACCCTGGCCACACAGTGATGGGAATGGTGACCAGGAGCTGCTGGGGTTATACAGAGCACACCCAGGTCACACACAGATGGGAATGTTGACCAGGAGCTGCTGGCGTCATACAGAGCACACCCTGGCCACACACAGAGATGGGAATGTTGACCAGGAGCTGCAGGAGTTATACAGAGCACACCCTGGCCACACACAGTGATGGGTATGTTGCCAAGGAGCTGCAGGAATTATACAGTGCACACCCTGGCCACACACAGAGAAGTGAATGTTGACCAGGAGCTGAAGAGTTTATTCAGAGCACACCCTGGACACACAGAGAGGGGAATGTTGATCAGGTGCTGCAGGAGCTACACAGAGCACACCCTGGCCACACACAGTGATGGGTATGTTGACAAGGAGCTGCAAGAATTATACAGTGCACACCCTGGCCACACACAGAGCAGTGCATGTTGACCAGGAGCTGCAGGGATTATACAGAGCACACCCTGGCCACGCACAGATGGGAATGTTAACCAGGAGCTGCAGGAGTTATACAGAGCACACCCTCGCAACACAAATATGGGAATGTTGACCAGGAGCTGCAGGGGTTATACAGAGCACACCGTGGTCACACAGAGATGGGAATGTTGAGCAGTTGCTGCAGGAGGGATGCAGAGCACACACTGGCCACACATTGATGGGAATGTTGACCAGGAGCTGCAGGAGGTACACAGTGCACACCCTGGCCACACAGAGATTGGAATGTTGACAAGGAGCTGCAGGGGTTATACAGAGCACACCCTGGCCACACAGAGATGGGAATGTTGACCAGGAGTTGCAGGGTTTATTCAGAGCACACCCTGGACACACAGAGAGGGGAATGTTGACCAGGTGCTGCAGGAGCTATACAGAGCACACCCTGTGTACACACAGTGATGGGTATGTTGACAAGGAGCTTCAGGGGTTATACAGAGCACACACTGGCCACACACAGAGATGGGAATGTTGACCAGGAGCTGCAGGGGTTATACAGAGCACACCGTGGTCACACAGAGATGGGAATGTTGAGCAGTTGCTGCAGGAGGGATGCAGAGCACACACTGGCCACACATTGATGGGAATGTTGACCAGGAGCTGCAGGAGGTACACAGTGCACACCCTGGCCACACAGAGATTGGAATGTTGACAAGGAGCTGCAGGGGTTATACAGAGCACACCCTGGCCACACAGAGATGGGAATGTTGACCAGGAGTTGCAGGGTTTATTCAGAGCACACCCTGGACACACAGAGAGGGGAATGTTGACCAGGTGCTGCAGGAGCTACACAGAGCACACCCTGGGTACACACAGTGATGGGTATGTTGACAAGGAGCTTCAGGGGTTATACAGAGCACACCCTGGCCACACAGAGAGATGGGAATGTTGTCCAGGAGCTTCAGGGGTTATACAGAGCACACCCTGGCCACACACAGAGATGGGAATGTTGACCTGGAGCTGCAGGAGTTAAACAGAGCACGCCTGGTCACACAGAGATGGGAATGTTTAGCAGGAGCTGCAGGAGTTCTACAGAGCACACTCTGGCCACACAGATATTGGAATGTTGACCAGGAGCTGCAGGGGTGAAAGAGAGCACACCGTGGTCACACAGAGTGGGGAATGTTGACCAGGAGCTGCTGGGGTTACACAGGGCACACCCTGGCCACACAGTGAGATGGGAATGTTGACCAGGAGCTGCTGTGGTATACAGTGCACACAATGGCCACAAAGAGATGGGAATGTTGACCAGGAGCTACAGGGGTTATACAGAGCACACCCTGGACACACAGAGATGGGAATGTTGACCAGGAGCTGCAGGGGTAATTCAGAGCACAACCTGGCCACACAGAGATGGGAGTGTTTACCAGGACCTTCAGGGGTTATACAGAGCATACCCTGGCCACGCACAGATGGGAATGTTAACCAGGGGCTGCAGGGGTTATAAAGAGCACACCCTGGCCATGCACAGATGGGAATGTAAACCAGGAGCTGCAGTGGTTATACAGAGCACACCCTGGCCACAAAGAGATGGGAATGTTGACCAGGAGCTGCAGGGGTTATACAGTGCACATCCTGGCAACACAGAGGCGGGAATGTTGACCAGGAGCAGCAGGAGTTATACAGTGCACACCGTGGCCACGCACAGATGGGAATGTTGACCAGGAGCTGCATGGGTTATACAGAGCACACCCTGGCCACGCACAGATGGTAATGTTGACCATGAGCTGCAGGGATTATAAAGTGCACAGCCTGGCCACACAGAGATGGGAATGTTGACCAGGAACTGCAGCAGTTATACAGACCATACCCTGTCCACACAGAGATGGGAATGTTAACCAGGGGTTGATGTGGTATTCAGAACACACCCTGGCCACAAAGAGATGGGAATGTTGAGCAGGAGCTGCAGGGGTTATACAGAGCACTGCCTGGCCACTCACAGATGGGAATGTTAACCAGGTGCTTCAGGGGTTATACAGTGCACGCCCTGGCCACACAGAGATGGGAATGTTGACCAGGAGATTCAGGAGATATACAGAGCACATCCTGGCCACACAGAGATGGGAATGTTGACCAGGAGCTGCAGGGGATATACAGAGCACAACCTGGCCACACAGAGATGGGAATGTTGACCAGGAGGGTCAGGGATTATACAGAGCACGCCCTGGCCACACAGAGATGGGAACGTTGACCAGGAGCTGCAGGAATTACACAGAGCACACCCTGGCCACGCACAGATGGGAATGTTAACCAGCAGCTGCAGGGGTTATACAGAGCACACACTGGCCACGCACAGATGGGAATGATATCCAGGAGCTGCAGGGGTTATACAGAGCACACCCTGGCCACACAGAGATGGGAATGTTGACCAGGAGCTGCAGGGGTTATACAGTGCACACCGTGGCCACACAGAGATGGAAATGTTGTCCCGGAACCTAGGGGTTATACAGAGCACACTTTGACCACACAGAGATGGGAATGTTGACCAGAAGCTGCAGGGATTAAACAGTGCACACCCTGGCCACACGGAGATGGGAATGTTGTCCAGGAGCTTCAGGGGTTACACAGAGCACACCCTGACCACACAGAGATGAAAATGTTGACCAGGAGCTGCAGGGGTTATACAGAGCTCACCCTGTCCACACACAGAGATGGGAATGTTGACCAGGAGCTGTTGGGGTTATACAGGGCACACCCTGGCCACACAGAGATGGGAATCTTGACCAGAAGCTGCATGAGTTATACAGAGCACACTCTGGCCACACAGAGAGATGGGAAAGTTGACCAGGAACTACTGTGGTTATACAGAGCTCAACCTGGCCATACAGAGAGATGGGAATGTTTACCAGGAGCTGCTGGGGTTATACAGAGCACACCCTGGCCACACAGAGATGGGAATGTTGACAAGGAGCTGCAGGGGTTATACAGAGAACACCCTGGTCACACAGAGATGGGAATGCTGACCAGGATCTGCAGGAGCTATACAGAGCACACCCCGGCCACACACAGATGGGGATGTTAACCAGGAGCTGCAGGGGTTGTACAGAGCAGACCCTGGCCACACAGAGATGGGAATGTTGACCAGGAGCTTCAGGAGTTCTACAGAGTACAGCATGGTAAAGCAAAGAGTTGGGAATGTTGACCAGGAGCTGCATGGGTTATACAGAGCACACCCTGGCCACACAGAAATGTGAGTGTTGACCAGGAACTGCAGCAGTTATACAGTGCACACCCAGGCCACACAGAGATGGGAATGTTGACCAGCAGCTGCAGGGGTTGTACAGAGCACCTCTGGCAACACAGAAATGGGAATGTTGACCAGGATCTGCAGGAGTTATACAGAGCACACCGTGGCCCCACTGAGATGAGAATGTTGACCATGAGCTGCAGCGGTTGTAGAGAGCACACCCTGGCCACGCACGGATGGAAATGTTAATCAGGAGCTGCAGGGGTTACACAGAGCACACCCTGTCCACACAGAGATGGGAATGTTGACCAGGATCTGCAGTGGTTATACAGAGCACACCCTGGCCACACAGAGATGGGAATGTTGACGAAGAACTGCAGGGGTTATAGAGTGCAAACCGTGGCCACACAGAGATGGGAATCTTGACCGGGAGCTGCAGGAGTTATACAGAGCACGCCCTGGCGACACGGAGATGGGAATGTTGACCAGGTGCTGCAGTAGCTATACAGAGGACAACATGGCCACACAGAGATGGGAATGTTGATCAGGATCTGCAGGGGAGAAACAGAGCACACCCTGGCAACAAAGATATGTGAATGTAGACGAGGAGCTGCAGGGGCTATACAGAGCACACCGTGGTCACAGAGAGATGGGAATGTTGAGCAGGAGCTGCAGGAGTTATACAAAGCAGGCCCTGGTCACACAGATATGGGAATGTTGACCAGGAGCTGCTGGCGTTATGCAAAGCACACCCTGGCCACATACAGAGATGGGAATGTTGACCAGGAGCTGCAGGAGTTATACAGTGCACACCGTGGCCACACAGAGATGGGAATGTTGTCCAGGAGCTTCAGGGGTTATACAGAGCACACCTTGACCACACAGAGTTGGGAATGTTTACCAGAAGCTGCAGGGATTAAACAGTGCACACCCTGGCCACGCAGAGAAGGGAATGTTGTCCAGGAGCTTCAGGGGTTATACAGAGCACACCCTGACCACACAGAGATGAAAATGTTGACCAGGAGCTGCAGGGGTTATAAAGAGCTCACCCTGGCCACACAGAGATGGAAATATTGACCAGGAGCTGCAAAGTTTATACAGATTACACTCTGGCCACACACAGAGATGGGAATGTTGACCAGGGGCTGTTGGGGTTATACAGAGCACACCCTGGCCACGCACAGGTGGGAATGATAAACAAGAGCTGCAGGGGTTATACAGTGCACACCCTGGCCACGCAGAGATGGGAATGTTGACCAGGAACTACAGGGGTTATACAGTGCACACCCTGGCCACACAGAGATGGGAATGTTGACCAGGAATTGCAGTAGTTATAAAGAGCACACCCTGTCCACACAGAGATGGGAATGTTGACCAGGAGCTGCAGGGGTTGTACAGAGCACACCCTGGCCACACAGATATGGGAATGTTGACCAGGAGCTTCCGGGGTTATTCAGTGCAAACCGTGGCCACACAGAGATGGGAATCTTGACCGGGAGCTGCAGGAGTTATACAGAGCACACCCTGGCCACACAGAGATGGGAATGTTGACCAGGTGCTGCAGTAGCTATACAGAGCACAGCCTGGCCACACAGAGATGGGAATGTTGACCAGGATCTGCAGGGGAGTAACTGAGCACACCCTGGCCACACAGTTATGTGAATGTAGACGAGGAGCTGCAGGGGTTATACAGAGCACACCGTCGTCACAGAGAGATGGGAATGTTGAGCAGGAGCTGCAGGAGTTATCCAGAGCACAACCTGGCCACACAGAGATGGGAATGTTGACCAGGACTTTCAGTGGCTATACAGAGCACACCGTGGTCACAGAGAGATGGGAATGTTAAGCAGGAGCTGCAGGAGTTATACAGAGCAGACCCTGGCCACACAGATATGGGAATGTTGACCACGAGCTGCTGGGGTTATGCAGAGCACACCCTAGCCACATACAGAGATGGGAATGTTGACCAGGAGCTGCAGGAGTAATACAGAGCACACACTGGCCACACAGAGATGGGAATGTTGTCCAGGAGCTTCAGGGATTATACAGAGCACACCCTGACCACACACAGATGGGAATGTTGACCAGAAGCTGCAGGGATTAAACAGTGCAAATCCTGGCCACACATAGATGTGAATGTTGTCCAGGAGCTGCAGGGGTTATACAGAGCAGATCCTGGCCACACAGAGATGGGAATATTGACCAGGAGCTGCAAGGTTTAGACAGAGCACACCCTGTCCACACACTGAGATGGGAATGTTGACCCGGAGCTGCTGGGGTTATACAGACGACTCCCTGGCAACACAGAGATGGGAATCTTGACCAGGAGCGGCAGGAGTTATACAGAGCACAACCTGGCCATACAGAGAGATGGGAAAGTTGACAAGGAGCTGCTGGGGTTCTTGAGAGCACACCCCGGCGACACACAGATGGGTATGTTAACCAGGAGCTGTAGGAGTTGTACAGAGCAGACCCTGGCCACATAGAGATGGGAATGTTGACCAGGAGCTGCAGGAGATATACAGAGCACAGCATGGCCAAACACAGAGATGGGAATGATAACCAGGAGCTGCAGGGGTTATACAGAGCACACCCTGGCCACACAGAGATGGGAATGTTGACCAGGAGCTGCAGGGTTTTTACAGAGCACAACCTGGCCGCACAGAAATGAGAATGTTGACCAGGAGCTGCTGGGGTTATTCAGTGCACACCCTGGCCACACAGAGATGGGAAACTTGATCGGTAGCTGCAGGAGTGATACAGAGCACACCCAGGCCACATAGAGAGAAAGGAATGTTGACCAGGAGTTGCTGCGATATACACAGCACACGCTGGCCAGAAAGAGATGGGAATGATGACCAGGAGCTGCAGGGGTTATACAGAGCACACGCTGGCCACACAGAGATGGGAATGTTGACCATGAACTGCAGCAGTTCGACAGAGCACACCCTGGTCACACAGAGATGGGAATTTTGACCACTAGCTGCAGGAGTTATACAGAGTACACGCTGGCCACACAGAGATGGGAATGTTGACCAGGAGCTGCAGGAGTTAATCAGAGCACATATTGACCACACTGATATGGGAATATTGAGCAGGAGCTGCAGGGGTAATACAGAGCACACCCTGGCCACACAGAGATGGGAATGTTGACCAGTAGCTGCTGGGGTTATACAGAGCACACCCTGGCCACACAGAGATGGGAATGTTGACCAGGAGCTGCAGGGGATATACAGAGCACACCCTGGCCACACAGATATGGGACTGTAGGCGATGAGCTGCTGGAGTTATACAGAGCACACCCTGGCCACACAGATATGGGAATGTTGACCAGAAGCTGCTGGGGTTATGCAGAGCACACCCTGGGCACATACAGAGATGGGAATGTTGACCAGGAGCAGCAGGAGTTATACAGTGCACACCGTGGCCACACAGAGATGGGAATGTTGTCCAGGAGCTTCAGGGGTTTTACAGTTCACTCCCTGACCGCATAGAGATGGGAATGATGACCAGAAGCTGCAGGGATTAAACAGTACACACCCTGGCCACACAGAGATGGGAATGTTGTCCAGGAGCTTCAGTGGTTATACAGAGCACACCCTGACCACACAGAGATGGGAATATTGACCAGGAGCTGCAAAGTCTATACAGATCACACCCTGGCCACACACAGAGATGGGAATGTTGACCAGGAGCTTTTGGGGTTATACAGAGCACACCCTGGCCACACAGAGATGGGAATCTTCAACAGAAGCTGCATGAGTTATACAGAGCACACCCTGGCCACATAGAGAGATGGGAAAGTTGACCAGGAACTACTGTGGTTATGCAGAGCTCAACCTGGCCATACAGAGAGATGGGAATGTTGACCAGGAGCTGCTGGGGTTATACAGAGCACCCCCTGGCCACACAGAGATGGGAATGTTGACAAGGAGCTGCAGGGGTTATACAGAGAACACCCTGGCCACACAGAGATGGGAATGCTGACCAGGAGCTGCAGGAGCTATACAGAGCACACCCCGGCCACACACAGATGGGGATGTTAACCAGGAGCTGCATGGGTTGTACAGAGCAGACCCTGGCCACACAGAGATGGGAATGTTGACCAGGAGCTTCAGGAGTTATACAGAGCACAGCATGGCAAAACACAGAGATGGGAATGTTGACCAGGAGCTGCAGGGGTTATACAGAGCACACCGTGGCCACACACAGATGAGAATTTTGACCAGGAGCTGCAGGAGATACACAGTGCACACCCTGGCCACACAGAGATGTGAATGTTGACCAGGAGCTGCAGCAGTTATACAGTGCAGACCCAGGCCACACAGAGATGGGAATGTTGACCAGGAGCTGCAGGGGTTGTACAGAGCACACCTGGCAACACAGAGATGGGAATGTTGACCAAGAGCTGCAGGAGCTATACAGAGCACACCCTGGCCACACAGAGATGGGAATGTTGACCAGGAGCTGCTGGGGTTATACAGAGCACACCCTGGCCACACACAGAGATGGGAATGTTGATCAGGAGCTGCAGGAGAACAGCTGGTGAGTCAGTTTCAGCGGGAGCAGTGCGGAAGTGGCTGCTGGGAGGTAAGTCTGTCCTTGTCCTTTCCACTTGTCTTTGCAGGGGCAGGCCAGTCGATTTCGGCGGGAGTGGAGCTGGCTGGTTTGTCAATTTCAGCAGGAGCTGAGAATTTTTTTTTTAAAATTAGTGTTTTAGGCGGGAACAGGAAGTCGACCCGCGGACTTCTGGGAAGACCCAGATGTAAACCAGGAGCTGCAGGGGTTGTACAGAGCAGACCTTGGCCACACAGAAATGGGAATGTTGACCAGGTGCTTCAGGAGTTATACAGAAAACAGCATGGCAAAACACAGAGATGGGAATGTCGACCAGGAGCTGCAGGGGTTATACAGAGCACACCCTGGCCACACTCAGATGAGAATGTTGACCAGGAGCTGCAGGAGATACACAGTGCACACCCTGGCCACACAGAGATGTGAATGTTCACGAGGAACTGCAGCTGTTATACAGTGCAGACCCAGGCCACACAGAGATGGGAATGTTGACCAGGAGCTGCTGGGGTTATACAGAGCACACCCTGGCCACACAGAGATGGGAATGTTGACCAGGTGCTGCTGGGGTTATACAGAGCACACCCTGGCCACACACAGAGATGGGAATGTTGATCAGGAGCAGCAGGAGAACAGCTGGTGAGTCAGTTTCAGCGGGAGCAGTGCGGAAGTGGCTGCTGGGAGGTAAGTCTGTCCTTTAAAAACACTTGTCTTTGCAGGGGCAGGCCAGTCCATTTCGGCGGGAGAACAGCTGGTGAGTCATTTTCAGCGGGAGCAGTGCGGAAGTGGCTGCTGGGAGATAAGTCTGTCCTTTAAAAGCACTTGTCTTTGCAGGGGCAGGCCAGTCGATTTCGGCAGGAGAACAGCTGGTGAGTCAGTTTCAGCGGGAGCATTGTGGAAGTGGCTGCTGGGAGGTTAGTCAACCTTTAAAAGCACTTGTCTTTGCAGGGGCAGGCCAGTCGATTTCGGCGGGAGATGAGAATTTTTCTTTTTTTTAAATTAGTTTTTTAGGCGGGAACAGGAAGTCGACCCGCGGACGTCTGGGAAGACCATCACCAATAAATTCTGGTGGAGAGGAAACCCGAGACACTACACGTGTAGTGTCTCCCACCCGCCCTCCTCCTCTAACCTAATAATAAAACCCATTGGTCTGAGGTAAGTACCATATTTTATTATATTATTATTATTTTTTATAAAAATTTAATTTAGTTGTTAGCCAGATCTTGGTCGAAAGTAAGAGGAATGGCAGGGAAGGGAGTGCAATGTTCCTCCTGCAGGATGTTTGAGGTGAGGGATGCAGTTAGTGTCCCTGCTGATTTTACCTGCAGGAAGTGCTGCCATCTCCAGCTCCTCCAAGACCGAGTTAGGGAACTGGAGCTGGAGTTGGAAGAACTTCGGATCATTCGGGAGGCAGAACGGGTCATAGATAGCAGCTTCAGGGAATTAGTTACACCAAAGATTGGAGATAGGTGGGTAACTGTAAGAGGGACTGGGAAAAAGCAGTCAGTGCAGGGATCCCCTGCGGTCGTTCCCCTGAGAAACAAGTATCCTGCTTTGGATACTTGTGGGGGGGGGACTTACCAGGGGTAAGCCATGGGGTACGGGCCTCTGGCACGGAGTCTGTCCCTGTTGCTCAGAAGGGAAGGGGGGAGAGGAGCAGAGCATTAGTAATTGGGGACTCTATAGTCAGGGGCACAGCTAGGAGATTTTGTGGGAGCGTGAGAGACTCACGTTTGGTATGTTGCCTCCCAGGTGCAAGTGTACGTGATGTCTCGGATCGTGTTTTCCGGGTCCTTAGGGGGGAGGGGGAGCAGCCCAAGTCGTGGTCCACATTAGCACTAACGACATAGGTAGGAAAGGGGACAAGAATGTCAGGCAGGCTTTCAGGGAGCTAGGATGGAAGCTCAGAACTAGAACAAACAGAGTTGTCATCTCTGGGTTGGTGCCCGTGCCACGTGATAGTGAGATGAGGAATAGGGAGAGAGAGCATTTAAACACGTGGCTACAGGGATGGTGCAGGCGGGAGGGATTCAGATTTCTGGATAACTGGGGCTCTTTCTGGTGAAGGTGGGACCTCTACAGACAGGATGGTCTACATCTGAACCTGAGGGGCACAAATATCCGGAGGGGGAGATTTGTTAGTGCTCTTTGGGGGGGTTTAAACTAATGCAGCAGGGGCATGGGAACCTGGATTGTAGTTTTAGGGTAAGGGAGAATGAGAGTCTCGAGGTCAGGAGCACAAATTTGACATCGCAGGAGGGGGCCAGTGTTCAGGTAGGTGGTTTGAAGTGTGTCTACTTCAATGCCAGGAGTATACGAAACAAGGTAGGGGAACTGGCAGCATGGGTTGGTACCTGGGACTTCGATGTTGTGGCCATTTCGGAGACATGCATAGAGCAGGGACAGGAATGGATGTTGCAGGTTCCGGGGTTTAGGTGTTTTAGTAAGCTCAGAGAAGGAGGCAAAAGAGGGGGAGGTGTGGAGCTGCTAGTCAAGAGCAGTATTACGGTGGCGGAGAGGATGCTAGATGGGGACTCTTATTCCGAGGTAGTATGGGCTGAAGTTAGAAACAGGAAAGGAGAGGTCACCCTGTTGGGAGTTTTTTATAAGCCTCCTAATAGTTCTAGGGATGTAGAGGAAAGGATGGCGAAGATGATTCTGGATATGAGCGAAAGTAACAGGGTAGTTATTATGGGAGACTTTAACTTTCCAAATATTGACTGGAAAATATATAGTTCGAGTACAATAGATGGGTCGTTTTTTGTACAGTGTGTGCAGGAGGGTTTCCTGAAACAATATGTTGACAGGCCAACAAGAGGCGAGGCCACGTTGGATTTGGTTTTGGGTAATGAACCAGGCCAGGTGTTGGATTTGGAGGTAGGAGAGCACTTTGGGGACAGTGACCACAATTCGGTGACGTTTACGTTAATGATGGAAAGGGATAAGTATACACCGCAGGGCAAGAGTTATAGCTGGGGGAAGGGCAATTATGATTCCATTAGACGTGACTTGTGGGGGATAAGGTGGAGAAGTAGACTGCAAGTGTTGGGCACACTGGATAAGTGGGGCTTGTTCAAGGATCAGCTACTGCGTGTTCTTGATTAGTATGTACCGGTCAGACAGGGAGAAAGGCGTCGAGCGAGGGAACCGTGGTTTACCAAGGAAGTGGAATCTCTTGTTAAGAGGAAGAAGGAGGCCTATGTGAAGATGAAGTGTGAAGTTTCGGTTGGGGCGATGGATAGTTACAAGGTAGCGAGGAAGGATCTAAAGAGAGAGCTAAGACGAGCAAGGAGGGGACATGAGAAGTATTTGGCAGGAAGGATCAAGAAAAACCCAAAAGCTTTCTATAGGTATGTCAGGAATAAGCGAATGACGAGGGAAAAAGTAGGACCAGTCAAGGACAGGGATGGGAAATTGTGTGTGGAGTCTGAAGAGATAGGCGAGATACTAAATGAATATTTTTCGTCAGTATTCACTCAGGAAAAAGATAATGTTGAGGAGGAGAATGCTGAGCCCCAGGCTAATAGAATAGATGGCATTGAGGTACGTAGGGAAGAGGTGTTGGCAATTCTGGACAGGCTAAAAATAGATAAGTCCCCGGGACCTGATGGGATTTATCCTAGGATTCTCTGGGAGGCCAGGGAAGAGATTGCTGGACCTTTGGCTTTGATTTTTATGTCATCATTGGCTACAGGAATAGTGCCAGAGGACTGGAGGACAGCAAATGTGGTCCCTTTGTTCAAAAAGGTGAGCAGAGACAACCCCGGCAACTATAGACCGGTGAGCCTCACGTCTGTAGTGGGTAAAGTCTTGGAGGGGATTATAAGAGACAAGATTTATAATCATCTAGATAGGAATAATATGACCAGGGATAGTCAGCATGGCTTTGTGAAGGGTAGGTCATGCCTCACAAACCTTATTGAGTTCTTTGAGAAGGTGACTGAACAGGTAGACGAGGGTAGAGCAGTTGATGTGGTGTATATGGATTTCAGCAAAGCGTTTGATAAGGTTCCCCACGGTAGGCTATTGCAAAAAAATACGGAGGCTGGGGTTTGAGGGTGATTTAGAGATGTGGATCAGAAATTGGCTAGCTGAAAGAAGACAGAGGGTGGTGGTTGATGGGAAATGTTCAGAATGGAGTACAGTCACAAGTGGAGTACCACAAGGATCTGTTCTGGGGCCATTGCTGTTTGTCATTTTTATCAATGACCTAGAGGAAGGCGCAGAAGGGTGGGTGAGTAAATTTGCAGACGATACTAAAGTCGGTGGTGTTGTCGATAGTGTGGAAGGCTGTAGCAGGTTACAGAGGGATATAGATAAGCTGCAGAGCTGGGCTGAGAGATGGCAAATGGAGTTTAATGTAGAGAAGTGTGAGGTGATTCACTTTGGAAGGAATAACAGGAATGCGGAATATTTGGCAAATGGTATAGTTCTTGAAAGTGTGGATGAGCAGAGGGATCTAGGTGTCCATGTACATAGATCCCTGAAAGTTGCCACCCAGGTTGATAGGGTTGTGAAGAAGGCCTATGGAGTGTTGGCCTTTATTGGTAGAGGGATTGAGTTCCGGAGTCGGGAGGTCATGTTGCAGCTGTACAGAACTCTGGTACGGCCGCATTTGGAGTATTGCGTACAGTTCTGGTCACCGCATTATAGGAAGGACGTGGAGGCTTTGGAGCGGGTGCAGAGGAGATTTACTAGGATGTTGGCTGGTATGGAGGGAAAATCTTATGAGGAAAGGCTGATGGACTTGAGTTTGTTTTCGTTGGAGAGAAGAAGATTAAGAGGAGACTTAATAGAGGCATACAAAATGATCAGGGGGTTGGATAGGGTGGACAGTGAGAGCCTTCTCCCGCGGATGGATATGGCTGGCACGAGGGGAAATAACTTTAAACTGAGGGGTAATAGATTTCGGACATAGGTCAGAGGTAGGTTCTTTACGCAAACAGTAGTGAGGCCGTGGAATGCCCTACCTGCTACAGTAGTCAACACGCCAACATTGAGGGCATTTAAAAGTTTATTGGATAAACATATGGATGATAATGGCATAGTGTAGGTTAGATGGCTTTTGTTTCGGTGCAACATCGTGGGCCGAAGGGCCTGTACTGCGCTGTATTGTTCTATGTTCTATGTTCTAGAGCACACCCTGGCCACACAGTAATGGGAATCTTGACCAGAAGCTGCTGGGGTTATTCACTGCACACCCTGGCCACACAGAGATGGTAATCTTGACCGGGAGCTGCAGGAGTTATACAGAGCACACCCTGGCCACATAGAGAGATGGGAATGTTGACCAGGAGTTGCTGTGGTATACAGAGCACACCCTGGCCAGAAAGAGATGGGAATGTTGAGCAGGAGCTGCAGGGGTTATACAGAGCACACTCTGGCCACACAGAGATGGGAATGTTGACCATGAACTGCAGCAGTTCTACAGAGTACACCCTGGTCACACAGAGATGGGAATTTTGACCACAAGCTGTAGGAATTTTACAGATAACACCCTGGACACACAGATATGGGAATGTTGACCAGGAGCTGCAGGAGTTACACAGAGCACATCCTGACCACTCTGTCATGGGAATATTGAGCAAGAGCTGCAGGGGTAATACAGAGCACACCCTGAACACACAGAGATGGGAATGTTGACCAGGAGCTGCAGGTGTCATACAGTGCACACCCTGACCACACAGAGATGGGAATATTGGCCAGGAGCTGCAGCAGTTATACAGAGCACACCCTGGCCACAGATAGAGGTGGGAATGTTGACCAGGAGCTGCAGGGGTGATACAGTGCACACCCAGTCCACACAGAGATGGGAATGTTGACCAGGAATTGCAGCAGTTATACAGAGCACACCCAGGCTACACAGAGATGGGAATGTTGACCAGGAGCTGAGGGGGCTATACTGAACACACCCTGGCACACCGAGATGGGAATATTGACCAGGAGCTGCAGGCGTTATGCAGAGCACACCCTGGCCACACGCAGAGATTAGAAATGTTGACCAGTAGCAGCCGGGGTTATACAGAGCACACCCTGGCCACACAGAGATGGGAATGTTGACCAGGAGATGCAGGTGTTATACAGAGCACACCCTGTACACACAGAGATGGGAATGTTGACCAGAAGCTGCAGGTGTTATACAGCGCACACCCTGACCACAGAGAGACGGGAATATTGGCCAGGAGCTGCAGGGGTTAAAGAGAGCACAACCTGGCCACCAAGAGATGGGAACGTTGACCAGGATTTGAAGGGTTATACATAGCACACCCATGCCACACAAAGATGGGAATGTTTACGAGGAGCTTCAGGGGTTCTACAGAGCACTCCCTGGCCACACAGAGAGATGGGAATGTTGACCAGGAGATGCAGCCATAATATAGAGCACACCCAGGTCACACAGAGATGAGAATGTTGACCAGGAGATGCCGGGGTTATACAGAGCACACCCTGACAACTCAGAGAGGGGAATGTTGGCCAGGAGCTGCAGGGGTAATACAGTGCACACCCGGGCCTCACAGAGATGGGAATGTTGACCAGGAGCGTCAGGGGTTATACAGAGCACACCGTGGCCACACACAGAGATGGGAATGTTGACCAGGAGCTGCAGGAGTAATACAGACAACAACCTGGCTCGGGTTATTCAGAGCAGGAGCTGCAGGAGTAATACAGACAACAACCTGCTCGGGTTATTCAGAGCACACCCTGGCCACACAGAGATGGGAATGTTGACCAGGAGCTGCTGGGGTAATGCAGAGCATACCCTGGCCACACACAGAGATGGGAATGTTGACCAGGAGCTGCTGGATTTATACAGAGCACACCCTGGCCACACACGGAGATGGGAATGTTGACCAGGAGCTGCAGGAATTATACAGTGCACACCCTGGCCACACACCGAGATGGGAATGTTGACCAGGACCTGCAGGGTTTATACAGAGCACACCCTGGCCACACAGAGATGGGAATGCTAACCAGGAGCTGCAGGCGTTATACAGAGCACACCCAGGCCACACAGATATGGGAATGTTGGCCAGGAGCTGCAGGGGTTAGACAGAGCACACCCTGGCCACACACAGAAATGGGAGTGTTGACCAGGAGCTGCAGGAGTTCTACAGACAACACCTTTGCTACCGAGAGGTGGGAATGTTGACGAGGAGCTGCTGGGGATATACAGAGCACTCCCAGGAGTTGCGGGAGTTATACAGAGCACACCCTGGCTACACCGAGAGATGGGAATGTTGACCAGGATCTGCAGGGGTAATGCAGAGCACACCCTGGGCACACAGGGATGGGAATGTTGACCAGGAGCTGCAGGGGTTATACAGAGCACAGCCTGGCCACACAGAGAGATGGGAATGTTGACCAGATACTCCAGTGGTAATACACTGCACACCCTGGCCACACATAGATGGAAATGTTGACTAGGAGCTGCTCGGGTTATTCAGAGCACACCCTGGCCACACAGAGATGGGAATGTTGACCAGGAGCTGCTGGGGTAATGCAGAGCATACCCTGGCCACACACAGAGATGGGAATGTTGACCAGGAGCTGCTGGATTTATACAGAGCACACCCTGGCCACACACGGAGATGGGAATGTTGACCAGGAGCTGCAGGAATTATACAGTGCACACCCTGGCCACACACCGAGATGGGAATGTTGACCAGGACCTGCAGGGTTTATACAGAGCACACCCTGGCCACACAGAGATGGGAATGCTAACCAGGAGCTGCAGGCGTTATACAGAGCACACCCAGGCCACACAGAGATGGGAATGTTGACCAGAAGCTGCAGGCGTTACACAGAGCACACCCTGGCCACATAGAGATGGGAATGTTGACCAGCAGCTGGAGGGGTTTCTACAGAGCACACTCTGGCCACGCAGAGATGGGAATATTGAGCAGGAGCTGCAGGGATTATACAGAGCACACACTGGGCACAGAGAGATGGGAATGTTGACCAGGAGCTGCACGGGTTATACAGAGCACACCCTGGTCTCAGACTGAGGTGGGAATGTTGACAAGGAGCTGCTGGGGTGATACAGTGCAAACCCTGGCCACACAGAGATGGGAATGTTGACCAGGAATTGCAGCAGTAAAACAGAGCACACCCTGGCTACACAGGTATGGGAATGTTGACAAGGAGCTGCAGGGGTTATACAGTGCACACCCTGGCACACCGAAATGGGAATATTGACCAGGAGCTGCAGGCGTTATGCAGAGCACACCCTGGCCACACACAGAGTTGGGAATGTTGACCAGTAGCTGCCGGGATTATACAGGGCACACCCTGGCCACACACAGAGATAGGAATGTTGACCAGGAAATGCTGGCGTTATACAGAGCACACCCTGGCCACACAGAGGTGGGAATGTTGACCAGGAGCTGCAGGTATTATTCAGAGCGCACCTGAACACACAGAGATGGGAATGTTCACCAGGAGCTTCAGGTGTTATACAGAGCGCACCTGAACACACAGAGATGGGAATGTTGACCAGGAGCTGCAGGGGTTATACAGACCACACCCTGACCATACAGAGACGGGAATATTGGCCAGGAGCTGCAGGGGTTAAAGAGAGCACAACTTGGCCACAAAGAGATGGAACGTTGAACAGGAGTTGAAGGGTTATACGGAGCACACCCTGGCCACACAAAGATGGGAATGTTGACCAGGAGCTTCCGGGTTTCTACAGAGCACTCCCTGGCCACACACAGAGATGGGAATGTTGACCAGGAGATGTAGGCATATTATAGAGCACACCCTGGCCACACATGGAGATGAGAATGTTGACCAGGAGCTGCGGGGGTTATTCAGAGCACGCCCTGGCCACACAGAGATGGGAATGTTGACCATGAACTGCAGCAGTTCTACAGAGTACACCCTGGCCACACAGATATGGGAATGTTGACCAGGAGCTGCAGGAGTTAGACAGAGCACATCCTGACCACTCTGACATGCGAATATTGAGCAGGAGCTGCAGGGGTAATACAGAGCACACCCTGGCCACACAGATAGATGGGAATGTTGACCAGGATCTGCTTGGGTTATACGGAGCACACCCTGGCCACACAGAGATGGGAATGTTGACCAGGAGCTGCAGGTGTCATACAGTGCACACCCTGACCACACAGAGATGGGAATATTGGCCAGGAGCTGCAGAGGTTATACAGAGCACACCCTGGCCACACAGAGATGGGAATGTTGACCAGGAGCTGCAGCAGTTATATAGAGCACACACTGGCCACAGACAGAGGTGGGAATGTTGACCAGGAGCTGCTGTGGTGATACAGTGCACACCCAGTCCACACAGGGATGGGAATGTTGACCAGGAATTGCAGCAGTTATGCAGAGCACACCCTGGCTACACAGAGATGGCAATGTTGACCAGGAGCTGCAGGGGCTATACTGTGCACACCCTGGCACACCGAGATGGGACTATTGACCAGGAGCTTCAGGCGTTATGCAGAGCACACCCTGGCCACACGCAGAGATTAGAAATGTTGACCAGTAGCTGCCGGGGTTATACAGGGCACACCCTGGCCACACACAGAGATAGGAATGTTGACCAGGAGCTGCTGGGGTTATACAGAACACACCCTGGCCACACAGAGATGGGAATGTTGACCAGGAGATGCAGGTGTTATACGGAGCACACCCTGAACACACAGAGATGGGAATGTTGACCAGAAGCTGCAGGTGTTACACAGCGCACACCCTGACCACACAGAGACGGGAATATTGGCCAGGAGCTGCAGGGGTTAAAGAGAGCACAACCTGGCCATCAAGAGATGGGAACGTTGACCAGGAGTTGAAGGGTTATACAGAGCACACCCATGCCACACACAGAGATAGGAATGTTTACAAGGAGCTTCAGGGGTTCTACAGAGCACTACCTGACCACACACAGAGATGGGAATGTTGACCAGGAGATGCAGTCTTAATATAGAGCACAACCCGGTCACACAGAGATGAGAATGTTGACCAGGTGCTGCCGGGGTTATACAGAGCACACCCTGACAACTCAGAGAGGGGAATATTGGCCAGGATCTGCAGGGGTAATACAGTGCAAACCCGGGCCTCACAGAGATGGGAATGTTGACCAGGAGCGGCAGGGGTTATACAGAGCATGCCCTGGACACACAGAGATGGGAATGTTGACCAGGAGCTGCTGGTGTTATACAGTGCACACCCTGGCCACACAGAGATGGAAATATTGACCAGGAGCTGCAGGGGTTATACAGAGCACACCCTGGCCACGCAGAGATGGGAATATTGACCAGGAGCTGCAGGAGTAATACAGACCACAACCTGGCCACACAAAGAGATGGGAATGTTGACCAGGAGCTGCAGGGGTTAGACAGAGCACACTCTGGCCACACACAGAAATGGGAGTGTTGACCAGGAGTTGCAGGAGTTCTACAGACAACACCTTGGCTACCGAGAGGTGGGAATGTTGACGAGGAGCTGCTGGGGATATACAGAGCACTCCCTGGACAAACAAAGAGATGAGATTGTTGACCAGGAGCTGAGGGAGTTATACAGAGCACTGCCTGGCCACACAGAGAGATGGGAATGTTGACCAGGTACTCCAGTGGTTATACACTGCACATCCTGGCCACACAGAGATGGGAATGTTTACCAGGAGCTGCTGGGGTTATACAGTGCACACCCTGGCCACACAGAGATGGGAATATTGACCAGGAGCTGCAGGGGTTATACAGAGCACACCGTGGCCACACACAGAGATGGGAATGTTGGCCAGGAGCTGCAGGAGTAATACAGACAACAACCTGGCCACACACAGAGATGGGAATGTTGACCAGGAGCTGCAGGGGTTAGACACAGCACACCCTGGCCACACACAGAAATGGGAGTGTTGACCAGGAGCTGCAGGAGTTCTACAGACAACACCTTGGCTACCGAGAGGTGGCAATGTTGACGAGGAGCTGCTGGGGATATACAGAGCACTCCCTGGACAAACAAAGAGATGGGATTGTTGACCAGGAGCTGCGGGAGTTATACAGAGCACACCCTGGCTACACCGAGAGATGGAAATGTTGACCAGGAACTGCAGGGGTTATGCAGAGCACACCCTGGGCACACAGGGATGGCAATGTTGACCAGGAGCTGCAGGGGTTATACAGAGCACAGCCTGGCCACACAGAGAGATGGGAATGTTGACCAGGTACTCCAGTGGTTATGCACTGCACACCCTGGCCACACAGAGATGGGAATGTTGACTAGGAGCTGCTCGGGTTATTCAGAGCACACCCTGGCCACACAGAGATGGGAATGTTGACCAGGAGCTGCTGGGGTAATGCAGAGCACACCCTCAACACACAGAGATGGGAATGTTGACCAGGAGCTGCAGGTGTCATACAGTGCACACCCTGACCACACAGAGATGGGAATATTGGCCAGGAGCTGCAGAGGTTATACAGAGCACACCCTGGCCACACAGAGATGGGAATGTTGACCAGGAGCTGCAGCAGTTATATAGAGCACACCCTGGCCACAGACAGAGGTGGGAATGTTGACCAGGAGCTGCTGTGGTGATACAGTGCACACCCAGTCCACACAGAGATGGGAATGTTGACCAGGAATTGCAGCAGTTATGCAGAGCACACCCTGGCTACACAGAGATGGCAATGTTGACCAGGAGCTGCAGGGGCTATACTGTGCACACCCTGGCACACCGAGATGGGAATATCGACCAGGAGCTTCAGGCGTTATGCAGAGCACACCCTGGCCACACGCAGAGATTAGAAATGTTGACCAGTAGCTGCCGGGGTTATACAGGGCACACCCTGGCCACACACAGAGATAGGAATGTTGACCAGGAGCTGCTGGGGTTATACAGAGCACACCCTGGCCACACAGAGATGGGAATGTTGACCAGGAGATGCAGGTGTTATACGGAGCACACCCTGAACACACAGAAATGGGAATGTTGACCAGAAGCTGCAGGTGTTACACAGCGCACACCCTGACCACACAGAGACGGGAATATTGGCCAGGAGCTGCAGGGGTTAAAGAGAGCACAACCTGGCCACCAAGAGATGGAAACGTTGACCAGGAGTTGAAGGGTTATACAGAGCACACCCATGCCACACACAGAGATAGGAATGTTTACAAGGAGCTTCAGGGGTTCTACAGAGCACTACCTGACCACACACAGAGATGGGAATGTTGACCAGGAGATGCAGTCTTAATATAGAGCACAACCCGGTCACACAGAGATGAGAATGTTGACCAGGTGCTGCCGGGGTTATACAGAGCACACCCTGACAACTCAGAGAGGGGAATATTGGCCAGGATCTGCAGGGGTAATACAGTGCACACCCGGGCCTCACAGAGATGGGAATGTTGACCAGGAACGGCAGGGGTTATACCGAGCATGCCCTGGACACACAGAGATGGGAATGTTGACCAGGAGCTGCTGGTGTTATACAGTGCACACCCTGGCCACACAGAGATGGAAATATTGACCAGGAGCTGCAGGGGTTATACAGAGCACACCCTGGCCACGCAGAGATGGGAATGTTGACCAGGAGCTGCAGGGGTTAGACAGAGCACACTCTGGCCACACACAGAAATGGGAGTGTTGACCAGGAGTTGCAGGAGTTCTACAGACAACACCTTGGCTACCGAGAGGTGGGAATGTTGACGAGGAGCTGCTGGGGATATACAGAGCACTCCCTGGACAAACAAAGAGATGAGATTGTTGACCAGGAGCTGAGGGAGTTATATAGAGCACTGCCTGGCCACACAGAGAGATGGGAATGTTGACCAGGTACTCCAGTGGTTATACACTGCACATCCTGGCCACACAGAGATGGGAATGTTTACCAGGAGCTGCTGGGGTTATACAGTGCACACCCTGGCCACACAGAGATGGGAATATTGACCAGGAGCTGCAGGGGTTATACAGAGCACACCGTGGCCACACACAGAGATGGGAATGTTGACCAGGAGCTGCAGGAGTAATACAGACAACAACCTGGCCACACACAGAGATGGGAATGTTGACCAGGAGCTGCAGGGGTTAGACACAGCACACCCTGGCCACACACAGAAATGGGAGTGTTGACCAGGAGCTGCAGGAGTTCTACAGACAACACCTTGGCTACCGAGAGGTGGCAATGTTGACGAGGAGCTGCTGGGGATATACAGAGCACTCCCTGGACAAACAAAGAGATGGGATTGCTGACCAGGAGCTGCGGGAGTTATACAGAGCACACCCTGGCTACACCGAGAGATGGAAATGTTGACCAGGAACTGCAGGGGTTATGCAGAGCACACCCTGGGCACACAGGGATGGCAATGTTGACCAGGAGCTGCAGGGGTTATACAGAGCACAGCATGGCCACACAGAGAGATGGGAATGTTGACCAGGTACTCCAGTGGTTATGCACTGCACACCCTGGCCACACAGAGATGGGAATGTTGACTAGGAGCTGCTCGGGTTATTCAGAGCACATCCTGGCCACACAGAGATGGGAATGTTGACCAGGAGCTGCTGGGGTAATGCAGAGCATACCCTGGCCACACACAAAGATGGGAATGTTGACCAGGAGCTGCTGGAGTTATACAGAACACACCCTGGCCACACACGGAGATGGGAATGTTGACCAGGAGCTGCAGGAATTATACAGTGCCCACCCTGGCCACACACCGAGATGGGAATGTTGACCAGGACCTGCAGGGGTTATACAGAGCACACCCTGGCCACACAGAGATGGGAATGCTAACCAGGAGCTGCAGGCGTTATACAGAGCACACCCAGGCCACACAGAGATGGGAATGTTGACCAGAAGCTGCAGGGGTTACACAGAGCACACCCTGGCCACACAGAGATGGGAATGTTGACCAGGAGATGCAGGTGTTATACGGAGCACACCCTGAACACACAGAAATGGGCATGTTGACCAGAAGCTGCAGGTGTTACACAGCGCACACCCTGACCACAAAGAGACGGGAATATTGGCCAGGAGCTGCAGGGGTTAAAGAGAGCACAACCTGGCCACCAAGAGACGGGAACGTTGACCAGGAGTTGAAGGGTTATACAGAGCACACCCATGCCACACACAGAGATAGGAATGTTTACAAGGAGCTTCAGGGGTTCTACAGAGCACTACCTGACCACACACAGAGATGGGAATGTTGACCAGGAGATGCAGTCTTAATATAGAGCACAACCCGGTCACACAGAGATGAGAATGTTGACCAGGTGCTGCCGGGGTTATACAGAGCACACCCTGACAACTCAGAGAGGGGAATATTGGCCAGGATCTGCAGGGGTAATACAGTGCACACCCGGGCCTCACAGAGATGGGAATGTTGACCAGGAGCGGCAGGGGTTATACCGAGCATGCCCTGGACACACAGAGATGGGAATGTTGACCAGGAGCTGCTGGTGTTATACAGTGCACACCCTGGCCACACAGAGATGGAAATATTGACCAGGAGCTGCAGGAGTAATACAGACCACAACCTGGCCACACAAAGAGATGGGAATGTTGACCAGGAGCTGCAGGGGTTAGACAGAGCACACTCTGGCCACACACAGAAATGGGAGTGTTGACCAGGAGTTGCAGGAGTTCTACAGACAACACCTTGGCTACCGAGAGGTGGGAATGTTGACGAGGAGCTGCTGGGGATATACAGAGCACTCCCTGGACAAACAAAGAGATGAGATTGTTGACCAGAAGCTGCTGGGTTACACAGAGCACACCCTGGCCACGTAGAGATGGGAATGTTGACCAGCAGCTGGAGGGGTTGCTACAGAGCACACTCTGGCAACGCAGAGATGGGAATATTGAGCAGGAGCTGCAGGGATTATACAGAGCACACACTGGGCACAGAGAGATGGGAATGTTGACCAGGAGCTGCACGGGTTATACAGAGCACACCCTGGTCTCAGACAGAGGTGGGAATGATGAACAGGATCTGCTGGGGTGATACAGTGCACACCCTGGCCACACAGAGATGGGAATGTTGACCAGGAATTGCAGCAGTAAAACAGAGCACACCCTGGCTACACAGATATGGGAATGTTGACCAGGAGCTGCAGGGGTTATACAGTGCACACCCTGGCACACCGAGATGGGAGTATTGACCAGGAGCTGCAGGCGTTATGCCCAGCACACCCTGGCCACACACAGAGATAGGAATGTTGACCAGGAAATGCTGGCGTTATACAGAGCACACCCTGGCCACACAGAGATGGGAATGTTGACCAGGAGCTGCAGGTGTTACACAGAGCGCACCTCAACACACAGAGATGGGAATGTTGACCAGGAGGTGCAGGTGTTATACAGAGCACACACTGACCACACAGAGACGGGAATATTGGCCAGGAGCTGCAGGGGTTAAAGAGAGCACAACTTGGCCACAAAGAGATGGAACGTTGAACAGGAGTTGAAGGGTTATACGGAGCACACCCTGGCCACACAAAGATGGGAATGTTGATCAGGAGCTTCAGGGTTTCTACAGAGCACTCCCTGGCCACACACAGAAATGGGAATGTTGACCAGGAGATGCAGGCATATTATAGAGCACATCCTGGCCACACATGGAGATGAGAATTTTGACCAGGAGCTGCGGGGGTTATACAGAGCTCACCCTAGCCACACAGAGATGGGAATGTTGACCAGGAGCGGCAGGGGTTATACAGAGCATGCCTTGGAAACACAGAGATGGGAATGTTGACCAGCAGCTGCTGGGGTTCTACAGTGCACACCCTGGCGAACCTTGGATGACGAGTGATATTGTAGGCCTCGTCCAAAAGAAAAAGGAGGCATTTGTCAGGGGTAAAAGGCTGGGAACAGGCGAAGCCTGCGTGGAGTATAAGGAAAGTAGGAAGGAACTTAAGCAAGGAGTCAGGAGGGCTAGAAAGGGTCACGAAAAGTCATTGGCAAATAGGGTAAAGGAAAATCCCAAGGCTTTTTACACGTCCATAAAAAGCAAGAGGGTAGCCAGGGAAAGGGTTGGCCCACTGAAGGATAGGCAAGGGAATCTATGTGTGGAGCCAGAGGAAATGGGCGAGGTACTAAATGAATACTTTGCATCAGTATTCACCAAAGAGAAGGAATTGGTAGATGTTGAGTCTGGAGAAGGGGGTGTAGATAGCCTGGGTCACATTGTGATGCAAAAAGACGAGCTGTTGGGTGTCTTAAAAAATATTAAGGTAGGTAAGTCCCCAGGGCCTGATGGGATCTACCCCAGAATACTGAAGGAGGCTGGAGAGGAAATTGCTGAGGCCTTGACAGAAATCTTTGGATCCTCGCTGTCTTCAGGGGATGTCCCGGAGGACTGGAGAATAGCCAATGTTGTTCCTCTGTTTAAGAAGGGTAGCAAGGATAATCCCGGGAACTACAGGCCGGTGAGCCTTACTTCAGTGGTAGGGAAATTACTGGAGAGAATTCTTCGAGAAAGGATCTACTCCCATTTGGAAGCAAATGGACGTATTAGTGAGAGGCAGCACGGTTTTGTGAAGGGGAGGTCGTGTCTCACTAACTTGATAGAGTTTTTCGAGGAGGTCACTAAGATGATTGATGCAGGTAGGGCAGTAGATCTTGTCTATATGGACTTCAGTAAGTCCTTTGACAAGGCCCTCATGGCAGACTAGTAGAAAAGGTGAAGTCACACGAGATCAGGGGTGAGCTGGCAAGGTGGATACAGAACTGGCTAGGCCATAGAAGGCAGAGAGTAGCAATGGAGGGATGCTTTTCTAATTGGAGGGCTGTTACCAGTGGTGTTCCACAGGGATCAGTGCTGGGACCTTTGCTCTTTGTAATATATATAAATGATTTGGAGGAAAATGTAACTGGTCTGATTAGTAAGTTAGCAGACGACACAAAGGTTGGTGGAATTGCGGATAGCGATGAGGACTGTCGGAGGATACAGCAGGATTTAGATTGTCTGGAGACTTGGGCGGAGAGATGGCAGATGGAGTTTAATCCGGACAAATGTGAGGTAATGGATTTTGGAAGGTCTAATGCAGGTAGGGAATATACAGTGAATGGTAGAACCCTCAAGAGTATTGAAAGTCAAAGAGATCTAGGAGTACAGGTCCACAGGTCATTGAAAGGGGCAACACAGCTGGAGAAGGTAGTCAAGAAGGCATACGGCAAGCTTGCCTTCATTGGCCGGGGCATTGAGTATAAGAATTGGCAAGTCATGTTGCAGCTGTATAGAACCTTAGTTAGGCCACACTTGGAGTATAGTGTTCAATTCTGGTCGCCACACTACCTGAAGGATGTGGAGGCTTTAGAGAGGGTGCAGAAGAGATTTACCAGAATGTTGCCTGGTATGGAGGGCATTAGCTGTGAGGAGCGATTGAATAAACTCGGTTTGTTCTCACTGAAACGAAGGAGGTTGAGGGGAGACCTGATAGAGGTATACAAAATTATGAGGGGCATAGACAGAGTGGATAGTCAGAGGCTTTTCCCCAGGGTAGATGGGTCAATTACTAGGGGGCATAGGTTTAAGGTGAGAGGGGCAAGGTTTAGAGTAGATGTACGAGGCACGTTTTTTGCGCAGAGGGTAGTGGGTGCCTGGAACTCGCTACCGGAAGAGGTAGTGGAAGCAGGGATGATAGGGACTTTTAAGGGGCATCTTGACAAATATATGAATAGGATGGGAATAGAAGGATACTGTCCCAGGAAGTGTAGAAGATTGTAGTTTAGTCGGGCAGCATGGTCGGCACGGGCTTGGAGGGCCGAAGGGCCTGTTCCTGTGCTGTACATTTCTTTGTTCTTTGTTCTTTGTATAACCCCTGCAGCTCCTGGTCAACATTCCCATCTCTGTGTCGCATGGGTGTGCTATGATTAACCCCTGCAGCTCCTGGTCAACATTCCCATCTCTCTGTGTAGCCAGGGTGTGCTCTGTATAACTCCTGCAGCTCCTGGTCAACATTCCCATCTCTTTGTTTGTCCAGGGAGTGCTCTGTATATCCCCAGCAGCTCCTCGTCAACATTCCCACCTCTCGGTAGCCAAGGTGTGCTCTGTAGAACTCCTCCAGCTCCTGATCAACACTCCCATCTCTGTGTGGCCAGGGTGTGCTCTGTATAACCCCTGCAGCTCCTGGTCAACATTGTTCATCTCTGTGGGGCCAGGGTGTGCTCTGTATAACTCCTGCAGCTCCTGGTCAACATTCCCATCTCTGTGTGTGGCCAGGGTGTGCTCTGCTAACCCCTGCAGCTCCTGGCCAATATTCCCGTCTCAGTGTGTGGCCAGGGTGTGCTCTGTATAACCCCGGCAGCTCCTGGTCAACATTCCCATCTCTGTGTGGCCAGGGTGTGCTCTGTATAACTGCTGCAATTCCTGGTGTTCATTCCCATCTCCGTGTGGCCAGGGTGTGCACTGCATCACCCCAGCAGCACCTGGTCAACATTCCCATATCTGTGTGACCAGGGTCTGCTGCGTATAACTGCTGCAGCTCCTGGTCAACATTCCCATCTCTGTGTGGCCAGGGTGTACTCTGTATAACTCCTGCAGCTCCTGGTCAACATTCCCATCTCTGTGTGTTCAGGGTGTGGTCTGTATAACCCCTGCAGCTCCTGGTCAATATTCCCACCTCTGTGTGTGGCCAGGGTGTGCACTGTCTAACCCCTGCAGCTCCTGGTCAACATTCCCATCTCTCAGTGTGGCCAGGCTGTGCTCTGTATAACCCCTGCAGCTCCTGTGCAACATTCCCATCCCTGTGTGTCCAGGGTGTGCTCTGCATAACCCCTGCAGCTCCTGGTCAACATTCCCATCCCCCTCTGTGTTCATGGTGTACCCTATATAACCGCTGCAGCTCCTGCTCAACATTCCCATCTCTCTGCGTGGCCAGGGTGTGCTCTGTACAAACCCTGCAGCTCCTGGTAAACATTCCAATCTCGGTGTGGCCATTGTGTGCTCTGTATAACCCCTGCAGCTCCTGGTCAACATTCCCGTCTCTGTTTGGCCAGGGTGTGTTCTGTATAACTCCTGCAGCTCCTGGTCAAGATTCCCATTTCTGTGTGGCCAGCGTGGGCACTGTCTAATCACAGCAGCTCCTGGTCGTCATTCCCATATCTGTGTGTCCAGGATGTGCACTCTATAACTCCTGCAGCTCCTGCTCAACATTCCCATCTCTGTGTGGCCACGGAGCTGCAGGGGTTAGGCAGAACACACCCTGGCCACACACAGAGATGGGAATGTTGACCTGGAGCATCAGGAGTTATATAGAGCACACCCTGGCCACACAGAGATGAACAATGTTGACCAGGAGCTGCAGGGGTTATACAGAGCACACCCTGGCCACACAGAGAAGGGAATGTTGACTAGGAGCTGCTCGGGTTATTCAGAGCACACCCTGGCCACACAGAGATGGGAATGTTGACCAGGAGCTGCAGAAGTTATACAGAGCACCCCCTGGCCACACAGAGATGAACAATGTTGACCAGGAGCAGGAGGGGTTAGACAGATCACACCCTGGCCACAGAGAGATGGGAATGCTGACCAGTAGATGCAGGGGTTATACCGAGCACACCCTGGCCACACAAAGAGATGGGAATGTTGACCAGGTACTCCAGTGGTTACACACTGCACACACTGGCCACACAGAGATGGGAATGTTGACAAGAGCTGCTCGGGTTATTCAGAGCACACCCTGGCCACACAGAGATGGGAATGTTGACCAGGAGCTGTTGGGGTTATACAGAGCATACCCTGGCAAAACACAGAGATGGGAATGTTGACCAGGAGCTGTAGGGGATATACAGAGCACTCCCTGGACAAACAAAGAGATGGGAATGATCACCAGGAGCTGCAGGAGTTATACAGAGCACACCCTGGCTACACAGAGAGATGGGAATGTTGGCCAGGAGCTGCAGGTGTTATACAGAGCACACACTGGCCACACAGATATGGGAATGTCGACCAGGAGCTGCTGGGGTTAGACAGTGCACACGCTGGACACACAGAAATGGGAATCTTGACCACGAGCTGCAGGAGTTATTCAGAGCACACCCTGGCCACACAGAGAGATGGGAATGTTGACCAGGAGCTGCTTGTGTTAGACAGAGCACACCCTGGCCACACAGAGATGGGAATGTTGACCAGGAGCTGCAGGGGTTATACAGAGCACACACTGGCCACACAGAGATTGGAATGTTGACCAGGAGCTGCAGGGTTTGTACAGAGCACACCCTGGCCACACAGAGTGATGGGAATGTTGAGCAGGAGCTGCAGAGGTTATACAGGGCACACCATGGACACAGAGGGAGATGGGAATGTTGACCAGGAGATGCAGGCATAATATAGAGCACACCCTGGCCACACAGAGATGAGAATCTTGACCAGGAGCTGCGGGGGTTATACAGAGCACACCCTAGCCACACACAGAAGGCAATGTTGACGACGAGCTGCAGGGGTTACACAGTGCACACCCGGGCCTCACAGAGTTGGGAATATTGACCAGGGGCTGCAGGGGTTATACAGAGCATGCCCTGGACACACAGAGATGGGAATGTTGACCAGGAGCTGCTGGGGTTATACAGTGCACACCCTGGCCACACACAGAGATGGGAATGTTGACCAGGTGCTGCAGGAGTTATACAGACCACAACCTGGCCACACACAGAGATGGGAATGTTGACCAGGAGCTGCAGGAGTTATACGGAGCACACCCTGGCCACACAAAGATGAACAATGTTGACCAGGAGCTGCAGGGGTTATACAGAGCACACCCTGGCCACACAGATGGGAATGTTGACCAGGAGCTGCTGGGGTTATCCCCAGCACACCCTGGCCATACACAGTGATTGGAATGTTGACTAGGTACTCCAGTGGTTATACACTGCACACCCTGGCCACACAGAGATGGGAATGTTGACTAGGAGCTGCTCGGTTTATTCAGAGCACACCCTGGCCACACAGAGGTGGGAATGTTGACCAGGAGCTACTGGGGTTATACAGAGCATACCCTGGCCAAACACAGAGATGGGAATGTTGACCAGGAGCTGCTCGGTTTATTCAGAGGACACCCTGGCCACACAGAGATGGCAATGTTGACCAGGAGCTGCTGGGGTTATACAGAGCATACCATGGCCAAACACAGAGGGATGGGATTGATGACCAGGAGCTGCAGGGGTTATACAGAGCACACCCTGGTCACAGAGAGGTGGGAATGTTGACCAGCAGCTGCAGGAGAACGACAGTGCACACAATGGCCACACTGAGATGGGAATGTTGACCAGGAGCTGTAGGGGATATACAGAGCACTCCCTGGACAAACAAAGAGATGGGAATGTTGACCAGGTGCTGCAGGAGTTATACAGAGCACACCCTGGCTACACAGAGAGATGGGAATATTGGCCAGGAGCTGCAGTTGTTATACAGAGCACACCCTGGCCACACAGAGACAGGAATGTTGACCAGGAGCTGCAGGGGATATACAGAGCACACCGTGGCCACACAGAGATGGGAATGTTGAGCAGGAGCTGCAGGAGTGAAAGAGTGAACACCCTGGTCACACAGATATGGGAATGTCGACCAGGAGCTGCTGGGGTTAGACAGTGCACACGCTGGCCACACAGAAATGGGAATCTTGACCACGAGCTGCAGGAGTTATACAGAGCACACCCTGGCCACACAGAGATGGGAATGTTGACCAGGAGCTGCAGGGGTTATACAGAGCACACACTGGCCACACAGTGATTGGAATGTTCACCCGGAGCTGCAGGGGTTGTACAGAGCACACCCTGGCCACACAGAGAGATGGGAATGTTGAGCAGGAGCTGCAGAGGTTATACATGGCACGCCATGGACACAGAGGGGGATGGGAATGATGACCAGGAGATGCAGGCATAAGGTAGAGCACACCCTGGCCACTCAGAGATGAGAATGTTGACCACGAGCTGCTGTCGTTTTCCAGAGCACACCCTGGCCACACAGAGATGGGAATGTTGACCAGGAACTGCAGGGGTTATACAGAGCACACACATGGCCACACAGTGATTGGAATGTTCACCCGGAGCTGCAGGGGTTGTACAGAGCACACCCTGGCCACACAGAGAGATGGGAATGTTGAGCAGGAGCTGCAGAGGTTATACAGTGCACGCCATGGACACAGAGGGGGATGGGAATGATGACCAGGAGATGCAGGCATAAGGTAGAGCACACCCTGGCCACACAGAGATGAGAATGTTGACCAGGAGCTGCAGGGGTTATACAGAGCACACCATGGCCACACACAGAGATGTGAATGATGACCAGGAGCTGCAGTAGTTATACAGACCACAACCTGGCCACACTAAGAGATGGGAATGTTGACCAGGAGCTGCAGGGGTGAGACATAGCACACCCTGGCCACACACAGAGACGGGAATGTTGACCAGGTGCTGCAGGAGTTATAAAGAGCACACCCTGGCCACACAGAGATGAGAATGTTGACCAGGAGCGGCAGGGGTTATACAGATCATGCCCTGGACACACAGAGATGGGAATGTTGACCAGGAGCTGCTGGGGTTATACAGTGCACACCCTGGCCACACAGAGATGGGAATATTAACCGGGAGCTGCAGGGGTTATACAGAGCACACCCTGGCCACACACAGAGATGGGAATGTTGACCAGGAGCTGCAGGAGTTATACAGACGACAATCTGGCCACACTAAGAGATGGGAATGTTGACCAGGAGCTGCAGGGGTTAGACATAGCACACCCTGGCCACACAGAGATGAACAATGTAGACCAGGAGCTGCAGGGGTTATACAGAGGACACCCTGGCCACACAGAGATGGGAATGTTGACCAGGTACTCCAGTGGTTATACACTGCACACCCTGGCCACACAGAGATGGGAATGTTGACTAGAAGCTGCTCGGGTTATTCAGAGCGCACCCTGGCCACACAGAGATGTGAATGTTGACCAGGAGCTGCAGCAGTTATACAGAGCACACCCTGGCTACACAGAGAGATGGGAATGTTGGCCAGGAGCTGCAGGTGTTCTATAGAGCACACCCTGCCCACACAGAGATAGAAATGTTGACCAGGTGCTGCAGGGGTTATACAGAGCACACCGTGGCCACACGGAGATGGGAATGTTGAGCAGGAGCTGCAGGAGTTATAGAGTGCACACCCTGAACGCACAGATATGGGAATGTCGACGAGGAGCTGCTGGGTTTAGACAGTGCACACGCTGGCCACACAGAAATGGGAATCTTGACCACGAGCTGCAGGAGTTATACAGAGCACACCCTGGCCACACAGAGAGATGGGAATGTTGACCAGGAGCTGCTTGGGTTATACAGAGCACACCCTGGCCAAACAGAGATGGGTATGTTGACCAGGAGCTGCAGGGGTTATACAGAGCACACACTGGCCACACCTAGATGGGAATGTTGAGCAGGAGCTGCAGCGGTTATCTAGGGCACACCATGGACACAGATGGGGATGGGAATGTTGACCAGGAGCTGCAGTCGTTTTCCAGAGCACAACCTGGCCACACAGAGATAGGAATGTTAACCAGGAGCTGCAGGGGTTATACAGAGCACACCCTGGCCACACAGAGATGGAAATGTTGACCAGGACCTGCAAGTGTTGAGCACACACTGACCACACAGAGATGGGAATATTGGCCAGGAGCTGCAGGGGTTATACAGAGCACACCCTTGCCACACAGAGATGGGAATGTTGACCAGGAGCTGCAGGGATTATACAGAGCATACCCTGGCCACACCAAAATGGGAATTTTGACCAGGAGCTGCACTTGTTATACAGTGCACACCCTGGCCACACAGAGATGGGAATGATGACCAGGAATTGCAGCAGTTATACAGAGCACACCCTGGCCACACAGAGATGGGAATGTTGACCAGAAGCTGTCGGGGTTATACAGAGCACACCCTGGCCACACACAGAGATGGGAATGTTGTCCAGGAGATACTGGGGTTATACAGAGCACACCCGGGCCACAGAGAGATGGAAATGATGACCAGGAGCTGCAGTAGTTATACAGACCACAACCTGGCCACACTAAGAGATGGGAATGTTGACCAGGAGCTGCAGGGGTCAGACGTAGCACACCCTGGCCACACACAGAGACGGGAATGTTGACCAGGTGCTGCAGGAGTTATACAGAGCACACCCTGGCCACACAGAGATGAACAATGTTGACCACGAGCTGCAGACGTTATACAGAGCACACCCTGGCACACAGAGATGGGAATGTTGACCAGGAACTGCAGGGGTTATACAGAGCACACACTGGCCACATGGTGATTGGAATGTTCACACGGATCTGCAGGGTTTGTACAGAGTACACCCTGGCCACACAGAGAGATGGGAATGTTGAGCAGGAGCTGCAGAGGTTATACAGGGTACACCATGGACACAGAGGGGGATGGGAATGTTTACCAGGTGATGCAGACATAAGGTAGAGCACACCCTGGCCACACAGAGATGAGAATGTTGACCAGGGGCTGCGAGGGTTATACAGGGCACACTCTAGCCACACAGAGATGGCAATGTTGACCAAGAGCTGCAGGGGTTATACAGTGCACACCCGGGCCTCACAGAGATGGGAATGTTGACCAGGAGCGGCAGGGGTTATACAGAGCATGCCCTGGACACACAGAAATGGGAATGTTGACCAGGAGCTGCTGGGGTTATACAGTGCACACCCTGGCCACACAGAGATGGGAATATTGACCAGGAGTTGCAGGGGTTATACAGAGCACACCCTGGCCACACACAGAGATAGGAATGTTGACCAGAAGCTGCAGGAGTTATACAGACCACAATCTGGCCACACTAAGAGATGGGAATGTTGACCAGGAGCTGCAGGGGTTAGACATAGCACACCCTGGCCACACAGAGATGAACAATGTAGACCAGGAGCTGCAGGGGTTATACAGAGGACACCCTGGCCACACAGAGATGGGATTGTTGACCAGGTACTCCAGTGGTTATACACTGCACACCCTGGCCACACAGAGGTGGGAATGTTGACTAGAAGCTGCTCGGGTTATTCAGAGCGCACCCTGGCAACACAGAGATGGGAATGTTGACCAGGACCTGCAGCAGTTATACAGAGCACACCCTGGATAAACAGAGAGATGGGAATGTTGGCCAGGAGCTGCAGGAGTTATAGAGTGCACACCCTGGACGCACCGATATGGGAATGTCGACGAGGAGCTGCTGGGGTTAGACAGTGCACACGCTGGCCACACAGAAATGGGAATCTTGACCACGAGCTGCAGGAGTTATACAGAGCACACTCTGGCCACACAGAGAGATGGGAATGTTGACCAGGAGCTGCTTGGGTTATACAGAGCACCTCCTGGCCAAACAGAGATTGGAATGTTGACCAGGAGCTGGAGGGGTTATACAGAGCACACACTGGCCACACTGAGATGGGAATGTTGAGCAGGAGCTGCAGCGGTTATATAGGGCACACCATGCACACAGATGGGGATGGGAATGTTGACCAGGAGCTGCAGGGGTTATGCAGAGCACACCCTGGACACACAGGGATGGGAATGTTGAACAGGAGCTGCAGGGGTTATACAGAGCACAGCCTGCCCACACTGAGAGATGGGAATGTTGACCACGAGCTGCTGTCGTTTTCCAGAGCACACCCTGGCCACACAGAGATAGGAATGTTAATCAGGAGCTGCAGGGGTTATACAGAGCACACCCTGGCCACATAGAAATGGAAATGTTGACCAGGACCTGCAAGTGTTGAGCACACACTGAACACACAGAGATGGGAATGTTGACCAGGAGGTGCTCTTGTTATACAGTGAACACCCTGACCACACAGAGATGGGAATATTGGCCAGGAGCTGCAGGGGTTATACAGAGCACACCCTTGCCACACAGAGGTGGGAATGTTGACCAGGAGCTGCAGTGATTATACAGAGCACACCCTGGTCACACAAAAATGGGAATTTTGACCAGGAGCTGCAGGGGTTATACAGTGCATACCCTGCCTACACACAGAGGTGGGAATGTTGACCAGGAGCTGCAGGAGTTATACAGAGTACACCCTGGCCACACAGAGATGGGAATGTTGACCAGGAGCTGCAGCAGTTATACAGAGCAGACCCTGGTCACACAGAGATGGGAATGTTGAGCAGGAGCTGCAGTAGTTACAGAGTGCCATCCCTGGACACACAGATATGGGAATGTTGACCAGGAGATGCTGGGGTGATACAAAGCACACCCTGGCCACACAGAGATGGGAACGTTGACCAGAAGCTGTCGGGGTTATACAGATCACACCCTGGCCACACACAGAGATGGGAATGTTGTCCAGGAGCTACTGGGGTTATACAGAGCACACCCGGGCCACAGAGAAATGGAAATGTTGACCAGGAGCTGCAGGTGTTATGCAGAACACACCCTGAACACACAGAGACGGGAATATTGGCCAGGAGCTGCAGGGGTTAGACAGAGCACACCCTGGCCACACAGAGATGGGAATGTTGACCAGAAGCTGTCGGGGTTATACAGAGCACACCCTGGCCACACACAGAGATGGGAATGTTGACCAGGAGCTGCAGGAGTTATACAGAGCACACACTGGCCACACAGAGATGAACAATGTTGACCAGGAGCTGCAGGGGTTATACAGAGCACACCCGGGCCACACAGAGATGGGAGTGATGACAAGGAGCTGCAGGAGTTCTACAGATCACACCTTGGCTACCGAGAGGTGGGAATGTTGACGAGGAGCTGCTGGGGATATACAGAGCACTCTCTGGACAAACAAAGAGATGGGAATGTTGACCAGGAACTGCAGGAGTTATACAGAGCACACCCTGGCTACACAGAGAGAAGGAAATGTTGGCCAGGAGCTGCCCGTGTTATACAGAGCACACCCTGGCCACACAGAGATAGAAAGGTTGAACAGGAGCTGCAGGGGTTATACAGAGCACACCCTGGCCACATAGAAATGGGAATGTTGACTAGGAGCTGCAGGGGTTAATCATAGCACATCCTGGCGACACAGAGATGGGAATGTTGACCAGGAGCTGCAGGGGTTATACAAAGAACAAAGAACAAAGAGCAAAGAACAAAGAAATGTACAGCACAGGAACAGGCCCTTCTGCCCTCCAAGCCCGTGCCGACCATGCTGCCCGACTAAACTACAATCTTCTACACTTCCTTGGTCCGTATCCTTCTATTCCCATCCTATTCATATATTTGTCAAGATGCCCCTTAAATGTCCCTATCGTCCCTGCTTCCACTACCTCCTCCGGTAGCGAGTTCCAGACACCCACTTCCCTCTGCGTAAAAAACTTGCCTCGTACATCTACTCTAAACCTTGCCCCTCTCACCTTAAACCTATGCCCCCTAGTAATTGACCCCTCTACCCTGGGGAAAGGCCTCTGACTATCCACTCTGTCTATGCCCCTCATAATTTTGTATACCTCTATCAGGTCACCCCTCAACCTCCTTCGTTTCAGTGAGAACAAACCGAGTTTATTCAATCGCTCCTCACAGCTAATGCCCTCCATACCAGGCAACATTCTGGTAAACCTCTTCTGCACCCTCTCTAAAGCCTCCACATCCTTCTGGTAGTGTGGCGATCAGAATTGAACACTATACTCCAAGTGTGGCCTAACTAAGGTTCTATACAGCTGCAACATGACTTGCCAATTCTTATACTCAATGCCCCGGCCAATGAAGGCAAGCATGCCGTATGCCTTCTTGACTACCTTCTCCACCTGTGTTGCCCCTTTCAATGACCTGTGGACCTGTACTCCTAGATCTCTTTGACTTTCATTACTCTTGAGGGTTCTACCATTCACTGTATATTCCCTACCTGCATTAGACCTTCCAAAATGCTTTACCTCACATTTGTCCGGATTAAACTCCATCTGCCATCTCTCCGCCCAAGTCTCCAGACAATCTAAATCCTGCTGTATCCTCCGACAGTCCTCATCGCTATCCGCAATTCCACCAACCTTTGTGTCGTCTGCTAACTTACTAATCAGACCAGTTAGATTTTCCTCCAAATCATTTATATATATTACAAAGAGCAAAGGTCCCAGCACTGATCCCTGTGGAACACCACTGGTAACAGCCCTCCAATTAGAAAAGCATCCCTCCATTGCTACTCTCTGCCTTCTATGGCCTAGCCAGTTCTGTATCCACCTTGCCAGCTCACCCCTGATCCCGTGTGACTTCACCTTTTGTACTAGTCTACCATGAGGGACCTTGTCAAAGGCCTTACTGAAGTCCATATAGACAACATCTACTGCCCTACCTGCATCAATCATCTTAGTGACCTCCTCGAAAAACTCTATCAAGTTAGTGAGACACGACCTCCCCTTCACAAAACCGTGCTGGCTCTCACTAATACGTCCATTTGCTTCCAAATGGGAGTAGATCCTTTCTCGAAGAATTCTCTCCAGTAATTTCCCTACCACTGAAGTAAGGCTCACCGGCCTGTAGTTCCCGGGATTATCCTTGCTACCCTTCTTAAACAGAGGAACAACATTGGCTATTCTCCAGTCCTCCGGGACATCCCCTGAAGACAGCGAGGATCCAAAGATTTCTGTCAAGGCCTCAGCAATTTCCTCTCCAGCCTCCTTCAGTATTCTGGGGTAGATCCCATCAGGCCCTGGGGACTTATCTACCTTAATATTTTTTAAGACACCCAACACCTCGTCTTTTTGCATCACAATGTGACCCAGGCTATCTACACCCCCTTCTCCAGACGCAATATCTACCAATTCCTTCTCTTTGGTGAATACTGATGCAAAGTATTCATTTAGTACCTCGCTCATTTCTTCTGGCTCCACACATAGATTCCCTTGCCTATCCTTCAGTGGGCCAACCCTTTCCCTGGCTACCCTCTTGCTTTTTATGGACGTGTAAAAAGCCTTGGGATTTTCCTTAACCCTATTTGCCAATGACTTTTCGTGACCCCTTCTAGCCCTCCTGACTCCTTGCTTAAGTTCCTTCCTACTTTCCTTATATTCCACGCAGGCTTTGTCTGTTCCCAGCCTTTTAGCCCTGACAAATGCCTCCTTTTTCTTTTTGACGAGGCCTACAGTATCACTCGTCATCCAAGGTTCCCGAAAATTGCCGTATTTATCTTTCTTCCTCACAGGAACATGCCGGTCCTGTATTCCTTTCAACTGCTACTTGAAAGCCTCCCACATGTCAGATGTTGATTTGCCCTCAAACATCCGCCCCCAATCTATGTTCTTCAGTTCCCGCCTAATATTGTTATAATTGGCCTTCCCCCAATTTAGCACATTCATCCTCGGACCACTCTTATCCTTGTCCACCAGTACTTTAAAACTTACTGAATTGTGGTCACTGTTACCGAAATGCTCCCCTACTGAAACATATACCACCTGGCCGGGCTCATTCCCCAATACCAGGTCCAGTACCGCCCCTTCCCTAGTTGGACTGTCTACATATTGTTTTAAGAAGCCCTCCTGGATGCTACTTACAAACTCCGCCCCGTCTAAGCCCCTGGCACTAAGTGAGTCCCAGTCAATATTTGGGAAGTTGAAGTCTCCCATCACCACAACCCTGTTGTTTTTACTCTTTTCCAAAGTTTGTCTACCTATCTGCTCCACTATCTCCCGCTGGCTGTTCGGAGGCCTGTAGTATACCCCAAACATTGTGACTGCACCCTTCTTATTCCTGATCTCTATCCATATAGCCTCACTGCCCTCTGAGGTGCCCTCTCGCAGTACAGCTGTGATATTCTCCCGAGCAAGTAGCGCAACTCCGCCTCCCCTTTTACATCCCCCTCTATCCCGCCTGAAACATCTAAATCCTGGAACGTTTAGCTGCCAATCCTGCCCTTCCCTCAACCAGGTCTCTGTAATGGCAACAACATCATAGTTCCAAGTACTAATCCAAGCTCTAAGTTCATCTGCCTTACCCGTAATGCTCCTTGCATTAAAACATATGCACTTCATGCAACCAGACCCGCAGTGTTCAGCAACTTCTCCCCGTCTGCTCTGCCTCAGAGCCACACTGTCCCTATTCCCTAGTTCTCCCTCAATGCTCTCACCTTCTGACCTATTGCTCCCGTGCCCACCGCCCTGAGCACACCCTGGCCATACACACAGATGGGAATGTTGACCAGGTACTCCAGTGGTTATACACTGCACACCCTGGCCACACAGAGGTGGGAATGCTGACTAGGAGCTGCACGGGTTATTCAGAGCACACCCTGGCCACACAGAGATGGGAACGTTCACCAGGAGCTGCTGGGGTTATACAGAGCATACCCTGGCCACACACAGAGATGGGAATGTTGACCAGGAGCTGCAGGAGTTCTTCAGAGCACACCCTGGCCACACACGGAGATGGGAAGGTTGACCAGGAGCTGCAGAAATTATACAGTGCACAACCTGGCCACACACCGAGATGGGAATGTTGACCAGGAGCTGCAGGGGTTATACAGAGCACACCCTGGCCACACAGAGACGGGAATGCTAACCAGGAGCTGCAGGGGTTACACAGAGAACACCTTGGCCACACAGAGATGGGAATGTTGACCAGGAGCTGCAGGGGTTACACAGAGCAAACCCTGGCCACATAGAGATGGGAATGTTGACCAGCAGCTGGAGGGGTTTCAACAGAGCACACTCTGGCCACGCAGAGATGGGAATGTTGAGCATGAGCTGCAGGGGTTATGCAGAGCACACCCTGGCCACATAGAGATGGGAATGTTGACTAGGAGCTGGGGTTATACAGAGCACACCGTGGCCACACAGAGATGGGAATGTTGACCAGGAACAGCAGGAGATATACAGTGCATACCCTGGCCACACTGAGATGGAATGTTGACCAGGAGCTGTAGGGGATATACAGAGCACTCCCTGGACAAACAAAGAGATGGGAATGTTGACCAGGAGCTGCAGGAGTTGTACAGAGAACACCCTGGATACACAGAGAGATGGGAATATTGGCCAGGAGCTGCAGGTGTTCTATCGAGCACACCCTGGCCACACAGAGCTAGGAATGTTGAACAGGAGCTGCAGGGGTTATACAGAGCACACCGTGGCCACACTAAGATGGGAATGTTGACCAGGAACTGCAGGAGATATACAGTGCATACCCTGGCCACACTGAGATGGGAATGTTGACCAGGAGCTGTAGGGGATATACAGAGCACTCCCTGGACAAACAAAGAGATGGGAATGTTGACCAGGAGCTGCAGGAGTTGTACAGAGCACTCCCTGGCCACACAGAGATAGGAATGTTGAACAGGAGCTGCAGGGGTTATACAGAGCACACCGTGGCCACACAGAGATGGGAATGTTGAGCAGGAGCTGCAGGAGTTATAGAGTGCACACCCTGGACACACAGATATTGGAATGTCGACCAGGAGCTGCTGGGGTTAGACAGTGCACATGCTGGCCACACAGAAATGGGAATGTTGACCACGAGCTGCAGGAGTTATACAGAGCACACCCTGGCCACACAGAGAAATGGGAATGTTGACCAGGAGCTGCTTAGGCTATACAGGGCACACCATGGCCAAACAGAGAGGGGAATGTTGACCACGGGCTGCAGGGGTTATAAGAGCACACCCTGGGCACACAAAGATTGGAATGTTGACCAGGAGTTGCAAGGTTTGTACAGAGCACACCCTGGCCACACAGAGAGATTGGAATGTCGATCAGGAGCTGCAGGGGTTATACAGAGTACAGCCTGGCCACAGTGATGTGGGAATGTTGACAATGAGCTGATGGGGTTATACAGAGCACACCCTGGCCACACAGAGATGGGAATGTTGACCAGGAGCTGCAGGGGTTATACAGAGCACACCCTGGCCTAACAGAGATGGGAGTGTTGACCAGGACCTGCAGGGGTTCTACAGAGCACACCTTGGTTACCGAGAGGTGGAAATGTTGACGAGGAGCTGCTGGGGATATACAGAGCACTCCCTGGACAAACATAGAGATGTGAATGTTGACCAGGAGCTGCAGGAGTTATACAGAGCACACCCTGGCTACACAGAGAGATGGGAATGTTGACCAGGTGCTTCAGGGGTTATACAGAGCACACCCTGGCCACACAGAGATGGGAATGTTGAGCAGGAGCTGCAGGGGTTATACCGCGCACACCATGGCAATACACACAGATGGGAATGTTGACCAGGTACTCCAGTGGTTATACACTGCACACCCTGGCCACACAGAGATGGGAATGTTGACCAGGAGCTGCAGGGTTTATACAGAGCACACCCTGGACACACACGGAGATGGGAATGTTGACCAGGAGCTGCAGAAATTATACAGTGCACACCCTGGCCACACCGAGATGTGAATGTTGACCAGGAGCTGCAGGGGTTATACAGAGCACACCCTGGCCACACAGGGATGGGAATGCTAACCAGGAGCTGCAGGGTTTGTGCAGAGCACTCCCTGGCCACACACAAATGGGAATGTTGACCAGGAGCTGCAGGGGTTACACAGAGCACACCCTGGCCACATAGAGATGGGAATGTTGACCAGCAGCTGGAGGGGTTTCTACAGAGCACACTCTGGCCACGCAGAGATGGGAATGTTGAGCAGGAGCTGCAGGGATTATACAGAGCACACCCTGGCCACATAGAGATGGGAATGTTGAGTAGGAGCTGGGGTTATACACAGCACACCGTGGCCACACAGAGATGGGAATGTTGACCAGGAATTGCAGGAGATATACAGTGCATACCCTGGCCACATTGAGATGGGAATGTTGACCAGGAGCTGTAGGTGATATACAGAGCACTCCCTGGACAAACAAAGAGTTGGGAATGTTGACCAGGAGCTGCAGGAGTTATACAGAGCACACCCTGGCTACACAGAGAGATGGGAATGTTGGCCAGTAGCTGCAGGTGTTATACAGAGCACACCCTGGCCACACAGAGATAGGAGTGTTGAACAGGAGCTGCAGGGGTTATACAGAGCACACCGTGGCCACACAGAGATGGGAATGTTGAGCAGGAGCTGCAGGAGTTTTAGAGTGCACACCCTGGACAAACAGATATGGGAATGTCGACCAGGAGCTGCTGGGGTTAGACAGTGCACACGGTGGCCACACAGAACTGGGAATCTTGACCACGAGCTGCAGGAGTTATACAGAGCATACCCTGCCCACACAGAGATGGGAATGTTGACCAGGAGCTGCAGGGGTTATACAGAGCACACCCTGGCCACACAGAGATTGGAATGTTGACCAGGAGCTGCAGGGTTTGTAGAGAGCACACCCTGACCACACAGAGAGATGGGAATGTTGATCAGCAGCTGCAGGTTTTATACAGAGTACACCCTGGCCACAGTGATGTGGGAATGTTGACCAGGAGCTGATGTGGTTCTACAGAGACCACCCTGGCCACACAGAGATGGGAATGCTGACCAGGAGCTGCAGCAGTTATACAGAGCACACCCTGGCCACACAGAGATGGGAATGTTGACCAGGAGCTGCAGGGGTTATACCGAGAACACACTGGCCACACAGAGATAGAAATGTTGACCAGGAGCTGCAGGTGTTATACAGAGCACAACCTGGCCACACACAGAAGGGAATGTTGACCAGGAGCTGCAGGTGTTATACAGTGCACACCCTGCCCACTAATTGACGGGAATGTTTGCCAGGAGCTGCAGGGGTCATACAGAGCACACCGTGGCCACACAGAGGTGGGAATGTTGAGCAGGAGCTGCACGAGTTATAGATTGCACACCCTGGACACACAGATATGGGAATGTCGACCAGGAGCTGCTGGGGTTAGACAGAGCACACGCTGGCCACACAGAAATGGGAATCTTGACCAGGAGCGGCAGCAATTATACAGAGCACACCTGGGTCACACAGTGATGGGAATGTTGCGCAGGAGCTGCAGGGGTAATACAGAGCACACCCTGGTCACATAGAGGTGGGAATGTTGACCAGCAGCTGCTGGGGTTATACAGAGCACACCCTGTACACGCAGAGATGGGAATGTTGACCAGGAGCTGCAGGAGATATACAGTGCACACCATGGCCACACTGAGATGGGAATGTTGACCAGGAGCTGCAGGGGTGTGACAGAGCACGCTCTGGCCACACAGAGATGGGAATGTTGATCAGGAGCTGCAGGGCTTATAAAGTGAAGGCACTGGCCACACAGAGATTGGAAAGTTGACCAGGAGCTGCAGGAGTTGTACAGAGCACACCGTGGCCACACAGAATTGTGAATGTTGACCAGGAGCTGCAGGCATTATGAAGAGCACACCCTGGCCACACAGAGATGGGAATGTTGACCAGCAGCAGCTGTTATACAGAGCACACTCTGGCCACACAGAGATGGGAATGTCGACCAGGAGCTGCTGGGGTTAGACAGTGCACATGCTGGCCACACAGAAATGGGAATGTTGACCACGAGCTGCAGGAGTTATACAGAGCACACACTGGCCACACAGAGAAATGGGAATGTTGACCAGGAGCTGCTTGGGCTATACAGAGCACACCATGGCCAAACAGAGAGGGGAATGTTGACCAGGGGCTGCAGGGGTTATAAGAGCACACCCTGGGCACACAGAAATTGGAATGTTGACCAGGAGCTGCAGGGTTTGTACAGAGCACACCCTGGCCACGCAGAGAGATGGGAATGTCGATCAGGAGCTGCAGGGGTTATACAGAGTACAGCCTGGCCACAGTGATGTGGGAATGTTGACCAGGAGCTGATGGGGTTATACAGAGCACACCCTGGCCACACAGAGATGGGAATGTTGACCAGGAGCTGCAGGGGTTATACAGAGCACACCCTGGCCAAACAGAGATGGGAGTGTTGACCAGGACCTGCAGGGTTTCTACAGAGCACACCTTGGTTACCGAGAGGTGGAAATGTTGACGAGGAGCTGCTGGGGATATACAGAGCACTCCCTGGACAAACATAGAGATGTGAATGTTGACCAGGAGCTGCAGGAGTTATACAGAGCACACCCTGGCTACACAGAGAGATGGGAATGTTGACCAGGTGCTGCAGGGCTTATACAGAGCACACCCTGGCCACACAGAGATGGGAATGTTGACCAGGAGCTGCAGGGGTTATACCGCGCACACCCTGGCCATACATAGTGATGGGAATGTTGACCAGGTACTCCAGTGGTTATACACTGCACACCCTGGCCACACAGAGATGGGAATGTTGACCAGGAGCTGCAGGGTTTATACAGAGCACACCCTGGACACACACGGAGATGGGAATGTTGACCAGGAGCTGCAGAAATTATACAGTGCACACCCTGGCCACACCGAGATGGGAATGTTGACCTGGAGCTGCAGGGGTTATACAGAGCACACCCTGGCCACACAGGGATGGGAATGCTAACCAGGAGCTGCAGGGTTTGTACAGAGCACACCCTGGCCACACACCAAATGGGAATGTTGACCAGGAGCTGCAGGGGTTACACAGAGCACACCCTGGCCACATAGAGATGGGAATGTTGACCAGCAGCTGGAGGTGTTTCTACAGAGCACGCTATGGCCATGCAGAGATGGGAATGTTGAGCAGGAGCTGCAGGGATTATACAGAGCATACCCTGGCCACATAGAGATGGGAATGTTGAGCAGGAGCTGCAGGGGTAATACAGAGCACACCCTGGTCACATAGAGGTGGGAATGTTGACCAGCAGCTGCTGGGGTTATACAGAGCACACCCTGTACACGCAGAGATGGGAAGGTTGACTAGGAGCTGCAGGAGATATACAGTGCACACCATGGCCACACTGAGATGGGAATGTTGACCAGGAGCTGCAGGGGTGTGACAGAGCACGCTCTGGCCACACAGAGATGGGAATGTTGACCAGGAGCTGCAGGGCTGATAAAGTGAAGGCTCTGGCCACACAGAGATTGGAAAGTTGACCAGGAGCTGCAGGAGTTGTAGAGAGCACACCCTGGCCACACAGAATTGTGAATGTTGACCAGGAGCTGCAGGCATTATAAAGAGCACACCCTGGCCACGCAGAGATGGGAATGTTGACCAGGAGCAGGTGTTATACAGAGCACACCCTGGCTACACAGAGATGGGAATGTTGACCAGGAGCTGCAGTGGTTATACAGAGCACACCCAGTACACACAGAAATGGAATTGTTGAGCAGGAGCTGCAGCGGTTATACAGAGCAAACCATGGACACACAGGGAGATGGGAATGTTGACCAGGACATTCATGGGTTATGCAGAGCACACCGTGGCCAGACAGAGATGGAAATATTGCCCAGGAGCTGCAGGGGTTATACAGAGCTCACTCTGGCCACACAGAGATGTAAATGTTGACCAGGAGCTCTACATGTTGAGCACACCCTGAACATATAGAGATGGGAATGTTGACCAGGAGCTGCAGGTGTTATACAGTGCACACCCTGACCACACAGAGATGGGAAAATTGGCTAGCAGCTGCAGGGGCTATACAGAGCACACCCTGGTCACACAGAGATGGAAACGTTGACCAGGAGCTGCAGGGGTTCTGCAGAGCGCACCCTGGCCACACAGAGATGGGAATGTTGACCAGGAGCTGCAGGAGTTATACAGAGTACACCCTGGCCACACAGAGATGGGAATGTTGACCAGGAGCTGCAGCAGTTATAAAGAGCACACCCTGGTCACACAGAGATGGGAATGTTGACCAGCAGCTGCATGAGTTATACAGAGTACACCCTGGCCACACACAGAGGTGGGAATGTTGACAAGGAGCTGCAGTGGTTATACAGAGCACACCCTGAACACATAGAGATGGGAATGTTGACCAGGAGCTGCAGGAGTTATACAGAGTACATCCTGGCCACACAGAGATGGGAAATTTGACCAGGAGCTGCAGTGGTTATACAGAGCGCACCCTGAACACATAAAGATGGGAATGTTGACCAGGAGCTGCAGGAGTTATACAGAGTACACCCTGGCCACACAGAGATGGGAATGTTGACCAGGAGCTGTTGGGGTGATACATTGCACACCCTGGCCACAAGGAGATGGGAATGTTGATTTGGAACTGCAGCAGTTATACAGAGCACACCCTGGCCACACAGAGATGGGAATGTTGACCAGGAGATGCAGGAGTTATACAGAGCACGCCCTGGCCACACAGAGATGGGAATGTTGACCAGGAGCTGCAGGAGTGAGACAGTGCACACCCTGGCCACACCGAGATCGGAATATTGACCAGGTGCTGCAGGTGTTATACAGAGCACTCCAAGGCCACAGAGAGATGGGAATGTTGAGCAGGAGCTGCAGGTGTTATACAGAGCACAACCTGACCACACAGAGACGGGAATATTGGCCAGGAGCTGCAGTGGTTAAAGAGAGCACAACCTGGCCACAAAGAGATGGGAATGTTGACCAGGAGCTTCAGAGTTCTAAAAGCACCCCCTGGCCACACACAGATATGCGAATGTTGACCACGAAATGCAGGCATAATATAGAGCACACCCTGGCCAAACAGAGATGAGAATGTTGACCAGGAGCTGCCGGGGTTATGCAGAGCACACCCTGGCAACACAGAGATGGAAATGTTGACCAGAAGCTGCAGGGGTTATACAGACCACACTCTGGCCACATACAGTGATGGGAATGTGGTCCAGGAGCTGCAAGGGTTGTACAGAGCACACCCTGGCCACACAGAGATGGCAAAGTTGACCAAGAGCTGCAGGGGTTATACAATGCACACCCGGGCCTAACAGAGATGGCAATGTTGACCAGGAGCGGCAGGGGTTATAAAGAGCATGCCCTGGACACAGAGAGATGGGATTGTTGACCAGGAGCTGCTGGGTTTATACAGTGCACACCCTGGCCACACAGAGATGGGAATGTTGACCAGTAGCTGCAGGAGTTATACAGACCACACCCTGGCCACACACAGTAATGGGAGTGTTGACCAGGAGCTGCAGGAATTATACAGTGCACACCCTGGCCACACAGAGATGAACAATGTTGACCAGGAGCTGCAGGGGTTACACAGAGCACACCCTGGCCTCACAGAGAGGTGGGGATGTTCACCAGGAGCTGCTGGGGATATACAGAGCACGCCATGGACACACAGAGATGGGAACGTTGACCTGCAGCTGCAGGAGATATGCGGTGCACAGCCTGGCCACACAGAGATGGGAATGTTGCCTAGGAGCTGTAGGGGTTATACAGAGCACACGCTGGCCACACAGAGATGGGAATGTTGACGAGGAGCTTCAGGGGGTCTACAGAGCACTCCCTGGCCACACACAGAGATGGGAATGTTGACCAGAAGATGCAGGCATAATAAAGAGCACACCCTGGCCACACAGAGATGGCAATGTTGACCAGAAGCTGCAGGGTTTATACAGACCATACTCTGGCCACACACAGAGATGAGAATGTGGTCCAGGAGCTGCAAGGGTTGTACAGAGCACACCCTGGACACACAGAGATGGGAATGTTGACCAAGAGCTGCAGGAGTTATACAGGGCACACCCTGGCCACACAGAGAAGTAAATGTTTACCTGAAGCTTCAGGGGTAATACAGAGCACTCCCTGTCCACACACAGAGATGGGAATGTTGACCAGAAGCTGCAGGCATTATAGGGTGCACACCTGGCCACACAGAGATGGGAATGTTGACCAGGAGCTGCAGGAGTTATACAGAGCACACCCTGGCCATACTGAATTGGGAATGTTGTGCAGGAGCTGCAGGGTTATACAGAGCACTCCCTGGCCACACAGAGATGGGAATGATGACCAGGAGCTGCAGGGGTGATACAGAGCACAGCCTGGTAACATAGAGAGATGGGAATGTTGACCAGGAGCTGCTGTGGTTATTCAGAGCACACTCTGGCCACACAGAGATAGGAATATTGACCAGGAGCTGCAGGGGTTATACAGATCACACTCTTGCCATACACAGAGATGGACATGTTGACCAGGAGCTGCAGGAGTGATTCAGTGCACACTCTGGCCACACAGAGATGGGAATGTTGACCAGGTAGTGCAGGTGTTACACAGTGCACAACCTGGCCACACAGAGACGGCAGTGTTGACCAGGAGCTGCAGGAGTTACACAGAGCACACCCTGGCCACACAGAGATGGGAATGTTTGGCAGGAGCTGCAGGGGTTATAGAGAGCACACCCTGGCCACACAGATAGATGGGAATGTTGACCAGGATCTGCTTGGGTTATACAGAGCACTCCCTGGCCACACAGTGATGGGAATGTTGACCAGGAGCTGCAGGGGTTATTCAGAGCACACCCTGGCCACACACAGAGATGCGAATGTTGACCACGAGATGCAGGCATAATATAGAGCACACCCTGGCCACACAGAGATGGCAAAGTTGAACAAGAGCTGCAGGGGTTATACAATGCACACCCGGGCCTCACAGAGATGGGAATGTTGACCAGGAGCGGCAGGGGTTAGAAAGAGCATGCCCTGGACACAGATAGATGGGAATGTTGACCAGGAGCTGCTTGGTTTATACAGTGCACACCCTGGCCTCACAGAGATGGGAATGTTGGCCAGTAGCTGCAGGAGTTATACAGACCACACCCTGGCCACACACTGTAATTGGAATGTTGACCAGGAGCTGCAGGAATTATACAGTGCACACCCTGGCCACACAGAGATGAACAATGTTGACCAGGAGCTGCAGGGGTTATACAGAGCACACCATGGACACACAGAGATGGGAAAGTTGACCTGGAGCTGCAGGAGATATGCGGTGCACAGCCTGGCCACACTGAGATGGGAATGTTGCCTAGGAGCTGTAGGGGTTATACAGAGCACACGCTGGCCACACAGAGATGGGAATGTTGACCAGGAGCTTCAGGGGGTCTATAGAGCACTCCCTGGCCACACACAGAGATGGGAATGTTGAAGAGGAGATGCAGGCATAATATAGAGCACACCCTGGCCACACAGAGATGATAATGTTGACCAGGAGCTGCCGGGGTTATACAGAGCACACCCTGGCAACACAGAGAGGGGAATGTTGGCCAGGAGCTGCAGGGGTTATCCAAAGCATACCCTGGCCACACAGAGATGGGAATGTTGACCAGGATCTTCAGGGGTTCTACAGAGCACTCCCTGGCCACACACAGAGATGGCAATGTTAACCAGGAGATGCAGGCTTAATATAGAGCACAACCTGGCCACACAGAGATGAGAATGTTGACCAGGAGCTGCCGGGGATATGCAGAGCACACCCTGGCAACACAGAGATGGGAATGTTGGCCAGGAGCTGCAGGGGTTATACAGATCACTCCCTGGCCACACAGAGATGGAAATGTTGACCAGAAGCTGCAGGGTTTATACAGACCATAGTCTGGCCACACATAGAGATGGGAATGTGGTCCAGGAGCTGCAAGGGTTGTACAGAGCACACCCTGGCCACACAGAAATGGGAATGTTGACCAAGAGCTGCAGGAGTTATACAGGGCACACCCTGGCCACGCAGAGAAGTGAATGTTTACCAGAAGCATCAGGGGTAATACAGAGCACTCCCTGGCCACACACAGAGATGGGAATGTTGACCAGGAGCTGCAGGCATTATAGGGAGCACACCTGGCCACACAGAGATGGGCATGTTGACCAGGAGCTGCAGGGGTTATACAGAGCACACCCTGGCCATACTGAATTGGGAATGTTGTGCAGGAGCTGCAGGGGTGATACAGAGCACAGACTGGCAACATAGAGAGATGGGAATGTTGACCAGGAGCTGCTGTGGTTATACAGAGCACACTCTGGCCACACAGAGATAGGAATATTGACCAGAAGCTGCAGGGGTTATACAGAGCACACTCTGGCCACACACAGAGATGGGAATGTTGACCAAGAGCTGCAGGAGTTATACAGAGGACACCATGGCACACAGAGATGGGAATGTTGAGCAGGAGCTGCAAGGGTTATACATAGCACACCCTGGCGACACAGAGATGGACATGATGACCAGGAGCTGCAGGAGTTATTCAGTGCACACTCTGGCCACACAGAGATGGGAATGTTTGGCAGCAGCTGCAGGGATTATACAGAGCACACCCTGGCCACACAGAGATGGGAATGATGGCTGGGAGGTGCAGGGTTATACAGAACTCTCACTGGACAAGCAATGAAATGGGAATGTTGACCAGCAGCTGCAGGAGGAATACAGAGCACACCCTGGCCACACAGATAGAATGGAATGTTGACCAGGATCTGCTTGGGTTATGCAGAGCACTCCCTGGCCACACAGTGATGGGAACGTTGACCAGGAGCTGCAACAGTTATACAGAGCACGACCTGGCCAAAAAGAGATGGGAATGTTGATTAGGAGCTGCAGGGGTTATACAGACCACACCCTGGCCACACAGAGATGGCAATGTTGACCAGGAGCTGCAGGGGTTATACCGAGTACACCCTGGCGACACACAGAGATGGAAATGTTGACCAGGAGCTGCAGGGGTTATACAGTCCACACCCTGGCCACACAGAGATGGGAATGTTGACCAGGAGCTGGGGTTATGCAGAGCACACCCTGGCCACACAGAGTCGTAAATATTGAGTTGGCGCTATTGGGGTTATAGAGAGCACACACTGGCCACAGAGAGATGGGAATGTTGACCACGAACAGCTGGGGTTATACAGAGCACACCCTGGACACACAGAGATGGGATTGGTGACCAGGAGCTGCTGGGGTTATACAGAGCACACCCTGGCCACACAGAGATGCAAATATTGACCAGGAGCTGCTGGGTTTATACAGAGCACACCGCGGCCACACACAGATGGGAATGTTGACCAGGAGCTGCAGGGTTTATAAAGACCACATCATGGCCACACAAAGATGGGAATGTTGATCAGGAGCTACAGGGGTTGTACACAGCACACCCTGGCCACACAGAGATGGGAAAGTTGACCAGGAGCTGCTGGGGTGATACAGAGCCACCCTGGACACACAGAGATGGGAATGTTGACCAGGAGCTGCAGGTGTTATACAGTGCACAGCCTGGCCACACAGAGATGGGAATGTTGACCAGGAGCTGCAAGAGTTATACAGAGCACACCGTGGCCACACAGAGATGGGAATGTTGAGCAGGAGCTGCAGGGATTATACAGAGCACACCCTGGCCCCATAGAGATGGGAATGTTGAATAGGAGCTGGGGTCATACAGAGCACACCGTGGCCACACAGAGATGGGAAAGTTGACCAGGAACTGCAGGAGATATAAAGTGCATACCGTGGCCACACTGAGATGGGAATGTTGACCAGGAGCTGTAGGGGATATACAGAGCACTCCCTGGACAAACAAAGAGTTGGGAATGTTGACCAGGAGCTGCAGGTGTTATACAGAGCACACCCTGTCCACACAGAGATAGATAGGTTGAACAGGAGCTGCAGGGGTTATACAGAGCACACCGTGGCCACACAGAGATGGGAATGTTGAGCAGGAGCTGCAGGGATTATACAGAGCACAGCCTGGCCACATAGAGATGGGAATGTTGAATAGGAGCTGGGGTCATACAGAGCACACCGTGGCCACACAGAGATGGGAAAGTTGACCAGGAACTGCAGGAGATATAAAGTGCATACCGTGGCCACACTGAGATGGGAATGTTGACCAGGAGCTGTAGGCGATATACAGAGCACTCCCTGGACAAACAAAGAGTTGGGAATGTTGACCAGGAGCTGCAGGGGTTATACAGAGCACAACCTGGCTACACAGAGAGAAGGAAATGTTGGCCAGGAGCTGCCCGTGTTATACAGAGCACACCCTGGCCACACAGAGATAGAAAGGTTGAACAGGAGCTGCAGGGGTTATACAGAGCACACCGTGGCCACACAGAGATGGGAATGTTGGGCAGGAGCTGCAGGGGTTATACAGAGCACACCCTGGCCACATAGAAATGGGAATGTTGACTAGGAGCTGAGGTTATACAGAGCACACCGTGGCCACACACAGACGGGAATGTTGACCAGGAACTGCAGGAGATATACAGTGCATACCCTGGCCACACTGAGATGGGAATGTTGACCAGAAGCTGTAGGGGATATACAGAGCACTCCCTGGACAAACAAAGAGATGGGAATGTTGACCAGGAGCTGCAGGAGTTATAAAGAGCACACACCTTGGCTACATAGAGAGATGGGAATATTGACCAGGAGCTGCAGGGGTTATACAGAGCTCACCGTGGCCACACAGAGATGGGAATGTTGAGCAGGAGCTGCAGGAGTTATAGAGTGCACACCCTGTACACACAGATGTGGGAATGTCGACCAGGAGCTGCTGGGGTTAGACAGTGCACACGCTGGCCACATAGAAATGGGATATTGACCAGGAGCTGCAGGAGTTATAGAGTGCACACCCTGGACACACAGATATGGGAATGTCGACCAGTAGCTGCAGGGGTATTACAGAGCACACCCTGGCCACTCAGAGATGGGAATGTTGATCAGGAGCTGCAGGGAGTACACAGAGCACACGCTGGCCAAACACGGATGGGAATGTTGACCAGGAGCAGGGGTTATACAGAGCACACCCTGACCACTCAGAGATGGGAATGTTGACCAGGAGCTGCAGGGGTTATGCAGAACACACCCTGGCCACACAGACATCGAAATGTTGACCAGGAGCTGCAGGGGTTATATAGACCACACCCTGCCCACACAGAAATGGGAATGTTGATCAGAAGCTGCAGGTGTTATACAGAGCACACCCTGGCCACACAGAGATGTGAATGTTGACCAGGAGCTGCAGGGGTTATACCGAGTACACCCTGGCGACACACAGAGATGGGAATGTTGACCAGGAGCTGGGGTTATGCAGAGCACACCCTGGCCACAGAGAGTCGTAAATATTGAGTTGGCGCTATTGGGGTTATAGAGAGCACACACTGGCCACAGAGAGATGGGAATGTTGACCACGAACATCTGGGGTTATACAGAGCACACCCTGGACACACAGATATGGGAATGGTGACCAGGAGCTGCTGGGGTTAAACAGAGCACACCCTGGCCACACCGAGATGCAAATATTGACCAGGAGCTGCTGGGTTTATACAGAGCACACCGCGGCCACACACAGATGGGAATGTTGACCAGGAGCTGCAGGGTTAATACAGACCACATCATGGCCACACAAAGATGGGAATGTTGATCAGGAGCTACAGGGGTTGTACACAGCACACCCTGGCCACACAGAGATGGGAAAGTTGACCAGGAGCTGCTGGGGTAATACAGAGCCACCCTGGACACACAGAGATGGGAATGTTGACCAGGAGCTGCAGGTGTTATACAGTGCACAGCCTGGCCAGATTGAGATGGGAATGTTGACTAGGAGCTGCAGGCATTATAGCGAGCACTCCCTGGCCACACAGAGATGGGAATGTTGACCAGGAGCTGCAAGAGTTATACAGAGCACACCGTGGCCACACAGAGATGGGAATGTTGAGCAGGAGCTGCAGGGATTATACAGAGCACACCCTGGCCACATAGAGATGGGAATGTTGAATAGGAGCTGGGGTCATACAGAGCACACCGTGGCCACACAGAGATGGGAAAGTTGACCAGGAACTGCAGGACATATAAAGTGCATACCGTGGCCACACTGAGATGGGAATGTTGACCAGGAGCTGTAGGGGATATACAGAGCACTCCCTGGACAAACAAAGAGTTGGGAATGTTGACCAGGAGTTGCAGGGGTTATACAGAGCACAACCTGGCTACACAGAGAGAAGGAAATGTTGGCCAGGAGCTGCAGGTGTTATACAGAGCACACCCTGGCCACACAGAGATAGAAAGGTTGAACAGGAGCTGCAGGGGTTATACAGAGCACACCGTGGCCACACAGAGATGGGAATGTTGAGCAGGAGCTGCAGGGATTATACAGAGCACACCCTGGCCACATAGAGATGGGAATGTTGAATAGGAGCTGGGGTCATACAGAGCACACCGTGGCCACACAGAGATGGGAAAGTTGACCAGGAACTGCAGGAGATGTAAAGTGCATACCGTGGCCACACTGAGCTGGGAATGTTGACCAGGAGCTGTAGGGGATATACAGAGCACTCCGGGACAAACAAAGAGTTGGGAATGTTGACCAGGAGCTGCAGGGTTTATACAGAGCACAACCTGGCTACACAGAGAGAAGGAAATGTTGGCCAGGAGCTGCCCGTGTTATACAGAGCACACCCTGGCCACACAGAGATAGAAAGGTTGAACAGGAGCTGCAGGGGTTATACAGAGCACACCGTGGCCACACAGAGATGGGAATGTTGAGCAGGAGCTGCAGGAGATATAAAGTGCATACCGTGGCCACACTGAGATGGGAATGTTGACCAGGAGCTGTAGGGGATATACAGAGCACTCCCTGGACAAACAAAGAGTTGGGAATGTTGACCAGGAGCTGCAGGGGTTATACAGAGCACAACCTGGCTACACAGAGAGAAGGAAATGTTGGCCAGGAGCTGCCCGTGTTATACAGAGCACACCCTGGCCACACAGAGATAGAAAGGTTGAACAGGAGCTGCAGGGGTTATACAGAGCACACCCTGGCCACATAGAAATGGGAATGTTGACTAGGAGCTGAGGTTAGACAGAGCACACCGTGGCCACACACAGATGGGAATTTTGACCAGGAACTGCAGGAGATATACAGTGCATACCCTGGCCACACTGAGATGGGAATGTTGACCAGAAGCTGTAGGGGATATACAGAGCACTCCCTGGACAAACAACGAGATGGGAATGTTGACCAGGAGCTGCAGGAGTTATAAAGAGCACACACCTTGGCTACATAGAGAGATGGGAATATTGACCAGGAGCTGCAGGGGTTATACAGAGCTCACCGTGGCCACACAGAGATGGGAATGTTGAGCAGGAGCTGCAGGAGTTATAGAGTGCACACCCTGTACACACAGATGTGGGAATGTCGACCAGGAGCTGCTGGGGTTAGACAGTGCACACGCTGGCCACATAGAAATGGGATATTGACCAGGAGCTGCAGGAGTTATAGAGTGCACACCCTGGACACACAGATATGGGAATGTCGACCAGTAGCTGCAGGGGTATTACAGAGCACACCCTGGTCACTCAGAGATGGGAATGTTGATCAGGAGCTGCAGGGAGTACACAGAGCACACGCTGGCCAAACACGGATGGGAATGTTGACCAGGAGCAGGGGTTATACAGAGCACACCCTGACCACTCAGAGATGGGAATGTTGACCAGGAGCTGCAGGGGTTATGCAGAACACACCCTGGCCACACAGACATCGAAATGTTGACCAGGAGCTGCAGGGGTTATATAGACCACACCCTGCCCACACAGAAATGGGAATGTTGATCAGAAGCTGCAGGGGTTATACAGAGCACACCCTGCCCACACACTTACGGGAATGTTGACCAGGAGCAGGTGTTATACAGAGCACACCCTGGCCACACAGAGATGTGAATGTTGACCAGGAGCTTCAGGGATTAGACAGAGCACACCCTGGCCACACAGAAATGGAATTGTTGAGCAAGAGCTGCAGCGGTTATACAGAGCACACCGTGGACACACAGGGAGATGGGAATGTTGACCAGGACATTCAGGGGTTATGCAGAGCACACCCTGTCCACACAGAGATGGGAATGTTGACCAGGAGCTGCAGGGGTTACACAGAGTACAGCCTGGCCACACAGAGAGATGGGAATGTTGACCAGGAGCTGCTGTCGTTATACAGACCACATCCTGGCCACACAGAGATGGCAATGTTGACCAGGAGCTGCAGGGGTTATACCGAGTACACCCTGGCGACACACAGAGATGGAAATGTTGACCAGGAGCTGCAGGGGTTATACAGTCCACACCCTGGCCACACAGAGATGGGAATGTTGACCAGGAGCTGGGGTTATGCAGAGCACACCCTGGCCACACAGAGTCGTAAATATTGAGTTGGCGCTATTGGGGTTATAGAGAGCACACACTGGCCACAGAGAGATGGGAATGTTGACCACGAACAGCTGGGGTTATACAGAGCACACTCTGGACACACAGATATGGGAATGGAGACCAGGAGCTGCTGGGGTTATACACAGCACACCCTGGCCACACCGAGATGCAAATATTGACCAGGAGCTGCTGGGTTTATACAGAGCACACCGCGGCCACACACAGATGGGAATGTTGACCAGGAGCTGCAGGGTTAATACAGACCACATCATGGCCACACAAAGATGGGAATGTTGATCAGGAGCTACAGGGGTTGTACACAGCACACCCTGGCCACACAGAGATGGGAAAGTTGACCAGGAGCTGCAGGGGTAATACAGAGCCACCCTGGACACACAGAGATGGGAATGTTGACCAGGAGCTGCAGGTGTTATACAGTGCACAGCCTGGCCAGACTGAGATGGGAATGTTGACTAGGAGCTGCAGGCATTATAGAGAGCACTCCCTGGCCACACAGAGATGGGAATGTTGACCAGGAGCTGCAAGAGTTATACAGAGCACACCGTGGCCACACAGAGATGGGAATGTTGAGCAGGAGCTGCAGGGATTATACAGAGCACACCCTGGCCACATAGAGATGGGAATGTTGAATAGGAGCTGGGGTCATACAGAGCACACCGTGGCCACACAGAGATGGGAAAGTTGACCAGGAACTGCAGGACATATAAAGTGCATACCGTGGCCACACTGAGATGGGAATGTTGACCAGGAGCTGTAGGGGATATACAGAGCACTCCCTGGACAAACAAAGAGTTGGGAATGTTGACCAGGAGTTGCAGGGGTTATACAGAGCACAACCTGGCTACACAGAGAGAAGGAAATGTTGGCCAGGAGCTGCAGGTGTTATACAGAGCACACCCTGGCCACACAGAGATAGAAAGGTTGAACAGGAGCTGCAGGGGTTATACAGAGCACACCGTGGCCACACAGAGATGGGAATGTTGAGCAGGAGCTGCAGGGATTATACAGAGCACACCCTGGCCACATAGAGATGGGAATGTTGAATAGGAGCTGGGGTCATACAGAGCACACCGTGGCCACACAGAGATGGGAAAGTTGACCAGGAACTGCAGGAGATGTAAAGTGCATACCGTGGCCACACTGAGATGGGAATGTTGACCAGGAGCTGTAGGGGATATACAGAGCACTCCCTGGACAAACAAAGAGTTGGGAATGTTGACCAGGAGCTGCAGGGTTTATACAGAGCACAACCTGGCTACATAGAGAGAAGGAAATGTTGGCCAGGAGCTGCCCGTGTTATACAGAGCACACCCTGGCCACACAGAGATAGAAAGGTTGAACAGGAGCTGCAGGGGTTATACAGAGCACACCGTGGCCACACAGAGATGGGAATGTTGAGCAGGAGCTGCAGGAGATATACAGTGCATACCCTGGCCACACTGAGATGGGAATGTTGACCAGAAGCTGTAGGGGATATACAGAGCAGTCCCTGGCCACACAGAGATGGGAATGTTGACCAGCAGCTGCAGGGGTTACACAGAGTACAGCCTGGCCACACAGAGAGATGGGAATGTTGACCAGGAGCTGCTGTCGTTATACAGAGCACACCCTGGCCACACAGAGATAGGAATGTTGACCAGGAGCTGCAGGGGTTATACAGAGTACACTCGGGCCACACAGAGATGGAAATGTTGACCAGGAGCTGCAAGTGTTGAGCACACCCTGAACAGACAGAGATGGGAATGTTGACCAGGAGCTGCAGGTGTTATACAGTGCACACCCTGACCACACAGAGATGGGAAAATTGGCCAGCACCTGCAGGGGTTATACAGAGCACACCTTGGCCACACAGGGATGGGAATGTTGACCAGGAGCTGCAGGAGTTATACAGAGTACACCCTGTCCACACAGAGATGGGAATGTTGACCAGGAGCTGCAGCAGTTATACAGAGCACAGCCTCGTCACACAGAGATGGGAATGTTGACCAGGAGCTGCATGAGTTATACAGAGTACACCCTGGCCACACAGAGATGGGAATTTTGACCAGGAGCTGCAGGGGTTATACAATGCACACTCTGGCCACACACAGAGGTGGGAATGTTGACCAGGAGCTGCAGTGGTTAGACAGAGCACACCCTGAACACATAGAGATGGGAATGTTGACCAGGAGCTGCAGGAGTTATACAGAGTACACCCTGGCCACACAGAGATGGGAATGTTGACCAGGAGCTGCTGGGGTTATACAGAGCACACCCTTGGCACACAGATATGGGAATGTTGACCAGGAGCTGCTGGGGTGATATAGTGCGCACCCTGGCCACACAGAGATGGGAATGTTGACCAGGAACTGCAGCAGTTATACAGAGCACACCCTGGCCACACAGAGATGGGAATGTTGACCAGGAGCTGCGGGAGTTATACAGAGCACACCCTGGCCACACAGAGATGGGAATGTTGACCAGGAGCTGCAGGTGTTATACAGAGCACACCCTGGCCACACAGAGATGGGAATGTTGGCCAGGAGCTGCAGGAGTTATAAAGAGCACACCCTGGCCACACAGAGATGGGAATATTGACCAGGTGCTGCAGGGGTTATACAGTGCACACCTTGTCCACACAGAGATCGGAATATTGACCAGATGCTTCAGGTGTTATACAGAGCACACCCTGGCCACAGAGAGATGGGAATGTTGAGCAGGAGCTGCAGGTGTTATACAGAGCACAACCTGACCACACAGAGACGGGAATATTGGCCAGGAGCTGCAGTGGTTAAAGAGAGCACAACCTGGCCACAAAGAGATGGGAACGTTGCCCAGGAGTTGCAGGGTTGAGACAGAACACACCCTGGCCACACAAAGATGAGAATGTTGACCAGGTGCTGCAGGGGTTATACAGAGCACACCCTGGCCACACACAGAGATGGGATTGTTGACCAGGAGCTGATGGGTTATACAGAGCACACCCTAGCCACACAGAGATGGCAAAGTTGACCAAGAGGTGCAGCGGTTATACAGAGCACACCCTGGCCACAGAGAGATGGGAATGTTGAGCAGGAGCTGTAGGTGTTATACAGAGCACAACCTGAACACACAGAGATGGGAATGTTGACCAGAAGCTGGAGGGGTTATACAGAGCACTCCCTGGCCACACAGAGATGGCAAAGTTGACCAAGAGGTGCAGGGGTTATACAATGCACACCCGGGCCTCACAGAGATGGGAATGTTGACCAGGAGCGGCAGGGGTTATAAAGAGCATGCCCTGTACACAGAGAGATGGGAATATTGACCAGGTGCTGCTGGGGTTATACAGTGACACCCTGCCACACAGAGATGGGAATGTTGACCAGGAGCTGCAGGAGTTATACAGACCACACCCTGGTCACACATAGTGAGGGGAATGTTGACCAGGAGCTGCAGGAATTATACAGTGTACACCCTGGCCACACAGAGATGAACAATGTTGACCAGGAGCTGCAGGGATTATACAGAGCACACCCTGGCCACACAGAGTTGGGAGTGTTGACCAGGAGCTGCCGTAGATCTGCAGGGCACACCTTGGCCACAGAGAGGTGGGAACGTTGAACAGGAGCTGATGGGGATGTACAGAGCACACCATGGACACACAGAGATGGGAAAGTTGACCTGGAGCTGCAGGAGATATGCGGTGCACAGCCTGGCGACACTGAGATGGGAATGTTGACTAGGAGCTGTAGGGGTTATACAGAGCACACGCTGGCCACACAGAGATGGGAATGTTGACCAGGAGCTTCAGGGGTTCTACAGAGCACTCCCTGGCCACACACAGAGATGGGAATGTTGAGCAGGAGATGCAGGCATAATATAGAGCACACCCTCGCCACACAGAGATGAGAATGTTGACCAGGAGCTGCCGGGGTTATACAGAGCACACCCTGGCAACACAGAGAGGGGAATGTTGGCCAGGAGCTGCAGGGGTTATCCAGAGCAGACCCTGGCCACACAGAGATGGGAATGATGACCAGCATCTTCAGCGGTTCTACAGAGCACTCCCAGGCCACACACAGAGATGGGAATGTTGACCAGGTGATACAGGCATAATATAGAGCACACCCTGGCCACACAGCGATGAGAATGTTGACCAGGAGCTGCCGGGGATATACAGAGCACACGCTGGCAACACAGAGAGGGGAATGTTGGCCACGAGCTGCAGTGGTTCTACAGAGCACACTCTGGCCACACAGCGATGGAAATGTTGACCAGAAGCTGCAGGGTTTATACAGACCACACTCTGACCACACAGAGAGATGTGGATGTGGTCCAGGAGCTGCAAGGGTTGTACAGAGCACACCCTGGCCACACAGAGATGGCAAAGTTGACCAAGAGATGCAGGGGTTATATAATGCACACCCGGGCCTCACAGAGATGGGAATGTTGATCTGGAGCGGCAGGGGTTATAGAGCATGCCCTGGATACAGAGAGATGGGAATGTTGACCAGGAGATGCTGGGGTTATACCGTGCACACCCTGGCCACACAGAGATGTGAATGTTGACCAGGAGCTGCAGGAGTTATACAGACCACACCCTGGTCACACACAGTGATGGAAATGTTGACCAGGAGCTGCAGGAATTATACAGTGTACACCTTGGCCACACAGAGATGAACAATGTTGACCAGGAGCTGCAGGGATTTTACAGAGCAAACCCTGGCCACACAGAGATGGGAATGTTGACCAGGAGCTGCTGGGGTTATACAGAGCACACCCTGGCAACACAGAGAGGGGAATGTTGGCCAGGAGCTGCAGGGGTTATCCAGAGCACCCCCTGGCCACACAGAGATGGGAATGATGACCAGGATTTCAAGGGTTCTACAGAGCACTCCCTGGCCACAAACAGAGATGGGAATGTTGACCAGGAGATGCAGGCATAATATAGAGCACACCCTGGCCCCACATCGATGAGAATGATGACCAGGAGCTGCCGGGGATATACAGAGCACACCCTGACAACACAGAGAGGGCAATGTTGGCCAGAAGCTGCAGGGTTTATACAGACCACACTCTGACCACACACAGAGATGGGAATGTGGTCCTGGAGCTGCAAGGGTTGTACAGAGCACACCCTGGCCACACAGAGATGGGAATGTTGACCAAGAGCTGCAGGAGTTATACAGGGCACACCCTGGCCACGCAGAGATGTGAATGTTTACCAGAAGCTTCAGGGGTAATACAGAGCACTCCCTGGCCACACATAGAGATAGGAATGTTGACCAGGAGCTGCAGGCATTATAGGGAGCACACCCTGGCCACACAGAGATGGGAATGTTGACCAGGAGCTGCAGTAGTTATAAAGAGCACACCTTGGCACACAGAGATGGGAATGTTGAGCAGGAGCTGCAGGGGTTATACATAGCACACCCTGGCGACACAAAGATGGACATGTTGACCAGGAGCTGCAGGGGTTATTCAGTGCACACTCTGGCCACACAGAGATGGGAATGTTGTCCAGGAACTGCAGGTGTTACACAGTGCACAACCTGGCCACACAGAGACGGGAGTGTTGACCAGGAGCTGCAGGAGTTATACAGAGCACACCCTTGCCACACAGAGATGGGAATGTTGGCAGGAGCTGCAGGGGGAAGACAGAGCACTCCCTTGCCACACAGAGATGGAAATGTTGACCAGAAGCTGCAGGGGATATACAGACCACACTATGGCCACATAAGTGATGGGAATGTGGTCCAGGAGCTGCAAGGGTTGTACAGAGCACACCCTGGCCACACAGAGATGGCAAGGTTGACCAAGAGATGCAGGGGTTATACAATGCACACCCGGGCCTCACAGAGATGGGAATGTTGACCAGGAGCGGCAGGGGTTATAAAGAGCATGCCCTGGACACAGAGAGATGGGAATGTTGACCAGGAGATGCTGGGGTTATACAGTGCACACCCTGGCCACACAGAGATGGGAATGTTGACCAGAAGCTGCAGGAGTTATACAGACCACACCCTGGTCACACACAGTGATGGGAATGTTGACCAGGAGCTGCAGGGATTATACAGAGCACACCGTGGCCACACAGAGATGGGAGTGTTGACCAGGAGCTGCAGTAGTTCTACAGAGCACACCTTGGCCACAGAGAGGTGGGATTGCTAACCAGGAGCTGCTGGGGATGTACAGAGCACACCATGGACACACAGAGATGGGAAAGTTGACCTGGAGCTGTAGGGGTTATACAGAGCACACGCTGGCCACACAGAGATGGGAATGATGACCAGGAGCTTCAGGGGGTCTACAGAGCACTCCCTGGCCACACACAGAGATGGGAATGATGACCAGGAGATGCAGGCATAATATAGAGCACACCCCGGCCACACAGAGATGAGAATGTTGACCAGGAGCTGCCGGGGTTATACAGAGCACATCCTGGCAACACAGAGAGGGTAATGTTGGCCAGGAGCTGCAGGGGTTATCCAGAGCACACCCTGGCCACACAGATATAGGACTGTTGACCTGGATCTTCAGGGGTTCTACAGAGCACTCCCTGGCCACACACAGAGATGGGAATGTTGAGCAGGAGATGCAGGCATAATATAGAGCACACCCTGGCCGCACAGCGATGAGAATGTTGACCAGGAGCTGCGGGGATATACAGAGCACACCCTGGCAACACAGAGATGGAAATGTTGACCAGAAGCTGCAGGGTTTATACAGACCACACTCTGACCACACACAGAGATGGGAATGTGGTCCAGGAGCTGAAAGGGTTGTACAGAGCACACCCTGGCCACACAGTGATGGGAATGTTGACCAATAGTTGCATGAGTTACACAGGGCACACCCTGGCCACGCAGAGATGTGAATGTTTACCAGAAGCTTCAGGGGTAATACAGAGCACTCCCTGGCCACATATAGACATGGGAATGTTGACCAGGAGCTGCAGGCATGATAGGGAGCACAGCCTGTCCACACAGAGATGGCAATGTTGACCAGGAGCTGCAGGAGTTATACAGAGCACACCCTGGCCACACTGAATTGGGAATGTTGTGCAGGAGCTGCAGGGGTTAGACAGAGCACACCCTAGCAACACAGAGATGGGAATGATGACTAGGAGCTGTAGGGGTGATACAGAGCACTGCCTGGCCACACAGAGAGATGGGAATGTTGACCAGGACCTGCTGTGGTTATACAGAGAACACTCTGGCCACACAGAGATAGGAATGTTGATCAGGAGCTGCAGGGGTTATACAGAGCACACTCTGCCCACACACATAGATGGACATGTTGACCAGGAGCTGCAGGAGTTATTCAGTGCACACTCTGGCCACACAGAGATGGGAATGTTGACCAGTAACTGCAGGAGTTATACAGAGCACATTCTGGCCATACACAGATGGGAATGTTTGGCAGAAGCTGCAGGGGTTATAGAGAGCACATCCTGGCCACACAGAGATGGGAATGATGGCTGGGAGCTGCAGGAATTATACAGTGCACACCCAGGCCTCACAGAGATGAAAAAGTTTGACCAGGAGCTGCAGGGGTTATACAGTGCACACCCTGGCCACACCGAGATGAAAATGTTTGACCAGGAGCTGTAGGGGTTATACAGAGCACTCACTGGACAAGCAATGAAATGGGAATGTTGACCAGGAGCTGCAGGAGGAATACAGAGCACACCCTGGCCACACAGTGATTGGAATGTTGACCAGGAGCTGCAGGGGTTCTTCAGAGCACACCCTGGCCACACAGATAGATGGGAATGTTGACCAGGATCTGCTTGGGTTATACGGAGCACACCCTGGCCACACAGAGATGGGAATGTTGACCAGGAGCTGCAGGGGTTATACAGAGCACACCCTGGCCACACAGAGAGATGGGAATGTTGACCAGGAGGTGCAGCAGTTATACAGAGCACACCCTGGCAACACAGAGATGGGAATGTTGACCAAGAGCTGCAGGGGTTATACAGAGCAAACCTGGCCACACAGTGATGGGAATGTTGACCAGGAGCTGCAGGTGTTATACAGCCACACCCTGGCCACACAGAGATGGGAATGATCACCAGGAGCTGCAGGGGTTATACCGAGTACACCCTGGCCACACACAGAGATGGGAATGTTGACCAGGAGCTGCAGGTGTTATACAGTGCACACCCTAGCCACATAGAGATGGGAATGTTGACTAGGAGCTGGGGTTATGCAGAGCACAACCTGGCCACACAGAGATGGGAATGTTGATCAGGAGCTGCAGTGTGTATACAGAGCACCCCTGGCCAAACACAGATGGGAATGTTGACCAGATGCATGGTTTATACAGAGCTCACCCTGGCCACACAGAGTCGTAAATATTGAGTAGGCGCTGTTCGGATCATACAGAGCACACACTGGCCACAGAGAGATGGGAATGTTGACCACGAGCTGCTGGGGTTATACAGAGCACACCCTGGAAACACAGAGATGCGAATGGTGACCATTGAGCTGCTGGGGTTATACAGAGCACACCCTGGCCACACAGAGATGGGAATGTTGACCAGGAGCTGCAGGGGTTATACAGAGCACACCCTGGCCACACAGAGAGATGGGAATGTTGACCAGGAGGTGCAGCAGTTTTACAGAGCACACCCTGGCCACACAGAGATGGGAATGTTGACCAAGAGCTGCAGGGGTTATACAGAGCAAACCTGGCCACACAGTGATGGGAATGTTGACCAGGAGCTGCAGGTGTTATACAGCCACACCCTGGCCACACAGAGATGGGAATGTTGACCAGGAGCTGCAGGGGTTATACCGAGTACACCCTGGCCACACACAGAGATGGGAATGTTAACCAGGAGCTGCAGGGGTTATACAGTGCACACCCTGGCCACACAGAGATGGGAATGTTGACGAGGAGCTGGGGTTATGCAGAGCACACCCTGGCCACACAGAGATGGGAATGTTGATCAGGAGCTGCAGTGTGTATACAGAGCACACCCTGGCCAAACACAGATGGGAATGTTGACCAGAAGCATGGGTTATACAGAGCTCACCCTGGCCACACAGAGTCGTAAATATTGAGTAGGCGCTGTTCGTATCATACAGAGCACACCCTGGCCACACAGAATTGTGAATGTTGACCAGGAGCTGCAGGCATTATAAAGAGCACACCCTGGCCACACAGAGATGGGAATGCTGACCAGGTGGTGCAGGAGTTATACAGAGCACACCCTGGCCACACAGAATTGGAAATGTTGAGCAGGAGCTGCAGGGGATAAACAGAGCACACCCTGGCCACAGCGAGGTGGGAATGTTGACCAGGAGCTGCTGGGGTGATACAGAGCACACCCTGGACACACAGAGATGGGAATGTTGACCAGGAGCTGCAGGAGGCATGCGGTGCACAGCTTGGCCACACTGAGATGGGAATGTTGAGTAGGAGCTGCAGGGGTTATACAGAGCACACCCTGGACAACCAAAGAGATGGGAATGTTGGCCAGGAGCTGCAGGAGTTATACAGAGCACGCACTGGCCACACAGAGATGGGAATGTTGACCAGGGGTTTAGGGGCTATACAGAGCACTCCCTGGCCACACACAGAGATGGGAATGTTGACCAGGAGCTGCAGGCATTACAGAGAGCACACCCTGGCCACACAGAGATGGGAATGTTGACCAGGAGCTGCAGGGGTTATACAGAGCACACCCTGGACACAAAGAGATGGGAATGATGACCAGGACTTGCAGGAGATATACAGAGCACACCCTGGCCACACAGAAATGGGAATGTTGAGTAGGAGCTGCAATGGTTATACAGAGCACACCATGGACACACAGAGCGATGGGAATGTTGACCAGGAGCACAGGGTTATACAGAGCACAGCCTGTCCACACACATATATGGGAATGTTGAGCAGGAGCTGCTGGGATTAAACTGTGCACACCCTGGACAGACAGATATGGGAATGTTGACCAGGAGCTGCAGGAGTGATACAGAGCACACCCTGGCCGCACACAGAGATGGGAATGTTGACCAGGGGCTGCAGGAATTATACAGTGCACACCCTGGCCACACACAGATGGGAATGTTGACCAGGAGCTGCAGGGGTGATACAGAGCACACGCTGGCCACACACAGATTGGAATGGTGACCAGCAGCTGCTGGGGTTATACAAAGCACGCACTGGCCACACACAGATGGGAATGGTGACCAGGAGCTGCAGGGGTTATACAGACCACACCCTGGCCACACAGAGATGGGAATGTTGATCAGGAGCTGCAGGGGTTTCCAGAGCACACCCTGGCCACACACATATGGGAATGTTGACAAAGAGTTGCAGGGCTTAAACAGAGCATACCCTGGCCATGCAGAGTTTTGATTATTGAGCAGGAGCTGCTGGAGTTATACAGAGCACACCCTGGCCACAGAGAGGTGGGAATGTTGACCAGGAGCTGCAGGAGATATGCGGTGCACAGCCTGGCCATACTGAGTTGGGAATGTTGACTAGGAGCTGCACGGCTTAAACAGAGCACACCCTGGACAACCACAGAGATGGGAATGTTGACCAGGAGCTGCAGGAGTTATACAGAGCACACCCTGGCCACACAGAAATGGGAATGTTGACCAGGAGCTGCAGGCATTATAGAGAGCACACCCTGGCCACACAGAGATGGGAATGTTGACCAGGAGCTGCAGGAGTTATACAGGGCACACCCTGGCCACACAGAGATGAGAATGTTGACCAGGAGCTGCAGGCATTATAGAGAGCACACCCTGGCCACACAGAGATGGGAATGTTGTGAGGAGCTGCAGGGGTTATACAGAGCACGCCCTGTCCACACAGAGATGGGAATGTTGACCAGGAGCTGCAGGTGTGAGACAGAGCACACCCTGGCCACACAGAGATGGGAATGTTAACCAGGAGCTGCAGGGGTTATACAGAGCATACCCTGGCCACACAGAGATGGAACTGTTGAGCAGGAGCTGCAGGGGTTATACAGTTCACACCCTGGGCACGCAGAGAGATGGAAATGTTGAAAAGAAGCTGCTGGGGTTGTACAGATCACAACCTTGCAACACAGAGATGGGAATGTTGACCAGGAGCTGCAGGGGTTATACAGAGCACACACTAGCCAGATAGAGTTGGGAATGTTGACCAGGAGCTGCAGGCGTGATACAGAGCACTCCCTGTGTAACCAGAGATAGGAACCCTGACCAGGAGCTGCAGCGGAGTGACAGAGCACACTCTGGCAGCACAGAGATGAGAATGTTGACCAGCAGCTGCAGGTGTTATGCAGAGATCAGTCTGGCCAAACAGAGATGGGAATGTTGACCAGGGGCTGCAGCCGTTATACAGAGCACATACTGGCCGCACAGAGATGTGAATGTTGACAAGCTGCTGCAGGGGTTATACAGTGCACACTCTGGCCACACACAGAGATGGGAATGTTGACCAGGAGCTGCAGGGATTATACAAAGCACACCATGGCCAAACAGAGATGGGAACGTTGACCAGGTGCTGCAGAAGTCATACAGAGCACATACAGGCCACACAGAGATGGGAATGTTGGCCAGGTGCTGCAGGGGTTATAGAGTGCACACCCTGGCCACACACAGAGATGGGAATGTTGACCAGGAGCTGTAGGGGTTAGACAGAGCACACCCTGGCCACACACAGAGATGGGAATGTTGACCAGGAGCAGCAGGAACATACATTGCACACCCTGGGTACACACAGATATGGGAATGTTGACCAGGAACTGCATGGGTTATACAGAGCACACCCTGGCCACACAGAGATGGGAATGTTGACCAGCAGCTGCAAGGGTTGTACAGTGCACACCCTGGCCACTCAGAAATCGGAATGTTGAGCAAGAGATGCAGGGGTTATACCGAGCACACCCTGGACACACAGAGATGGGAATGTTGAGCAGGAACTGCAGGCGTTATACAGAGCACACCCGTGCACATACGGAGATGGGAATGTTGACAAGGAGATGCAGGAATTATACAGTGCACACACTGGCCACACACAGAGATGGGAATGTTGACCAGGAGCTGCAGGGGTTACACAGAGCACACCGTGGCCACACAGAGATGGGAATGTTGACCAGGTGCTGCAGAAGTTATACAGAGCACATACAGGCCACACAGAGATGGGAATGTTGACCAGGTGCTCAGGGGTTATAGAGTGCACACCCTGGCCACACACAGAGATTGGAATGTTGACCAGGACCTGTAGGGGTTATACAGAGCACACCCTGGCCACACATAGAGATGGGAATGTTGACCAGGAGCAGCAGGAAACATACAGTGCACACCCTGGCCACACACAGAGATGGGAATGTTGACCAGGAACTGCATGGGTTATACAGAGCACACCCTGGCCACACAGAGATGGGAAAGTTAACCAGGAGCTGCAGGCATTATAGAGAGCACACCCTGGCCACACAGAGATGGGAATGTTGACCAGGAGCTGCAGGAGTTATACAGGGCACACCCTGGCCACACAGAGATGAGAATGTTGACCAGGAGCTGCAGGCATTATAGAGAGCACACCCTGGCCACACAGAGATGGGAATGTTGACGAGGAGCTGCAGGGGTTATACAGAGCACGCCCTGTCCACACAGAGATGGGAATGTTGACCAGAGGCTGCTGGCGTGAGACAGAGCACACCCTGGCCACACGGAGATGGGAATGTTGACCAGGCGCTGCAGGGGTTATACAGAGCATACCCTGGCCACACAGAGATGGAACTGTTGAGCAGGAGCTGCAGGGGTTATACAGTTCACACCCTGGGCACACAGAGAGATGGGAATGTTGAAAAGGAGCTGCTGGGGTTATACAGATCACAACCTTGCCACACAGAGATGGGAATGTTGACCAGGAGCTGCAGGGGTTATACAGAGCACACACTAGCCGGATAGAGTTGGGAATGTTGACCAGGAGCTGCAGGCGTGATACAGAGCACTCCCTGTGTAACCAGAGATAGGAATCCTGACCAGGAGCTGCAGGGGTGTGACAGAGCACACTCTGGCAGCACAGAGATGAGAATGTTGACCAGCAGCTGCAGGTGTTATGCAGAGATCAGTCTGGCCAAACAGAGATGGGAATGTTGACCAGGGGCTGCAGCCGTTATACAGAGCACATACTGGCCGCACAGAGATGTGAATGTTGACAAGCTGCTGCAGGGGTTACACAGTGCACACCCTAGCCACACACAGAGATGGGAATCCTGACCAGGAGCTGCAGGGGTTATACAGTGCACACCCTGGCCACACAGAGATGGGAATGTTGACTAGGAGCTGGGGTTATGCAGAGCACACCCTGGCCACACAGATATGGGAGTGTTGATCAGGAGCTGCAGTGTGTATACAGAGCACACCCTGGCCAAACACAGATGGGAATGTTGTCCAGAAGCAGAGGTTATACAGAGCTCATCCTGGCCACACAGAGTCGTAAACATTGAGTAGGCGCTGTTCGAGTTATACAGAGCACACAATGGCCACAGAGAGATGGGAATGTTGACCACGAGCTGCTAAGGTTATACAGAGCACACCCTGGCCACACAGAGATGGGAATATTGACCAGGAGCTGCAGGGTTTATACAGAGCACACCGCGGCCACACACAGATGGGAATGTTGACCAGGAGCTGCAGGGGTTATACAGATCACATCATGGCCACACAAAGATGGGAATGTTGATCAGGAGCTTCAGGGGTTGTACAGAGCACACCCTGGCCACACACAGATGGGAATGTTGACAAGGAGCTACAGGGGTTAAACAGAGCACACCCTGGCCATCAAGAGATGGGAATGTTGACCAGGAGCTGCTGGGGTGATACAGAGCACACCCTGGACACACAGAGATGGGAATGATGACCAGGAGCTGCAGGAGCTATACAGAGCACACCCTGGCCACACAGAGATGGGAATGTTGACAAGGAGCTGCAGGAGTTATACAGGGCACACCCTGGCCACACAGAGATGTGAATGTTTACCAGGGGCTTAGGGGCTAGACAGAGCACTCTCTGGCCACACACAGAGATGGGAATGTTGACCAGGAGCTGCAGGCATTATAGAGAGCACTCCCTGGCCACACAGAGATGGGAATGTTGACCAGGAACTGCAGGGCTTATATATATCACACCCAGGACACACAGAGATGGGAATGTTGAGCAGGAGTAGCAGGGGTTATACAGAGCACACCATGGACACACAGAGATATGGGAATGTTGACCAGGAGCACAGACTTATACAGAGCACAGCCTGGCCACACAGAGAGATGGGAATGTTGACCAGGAGCTGCAGGGGTTATACAGAGCATACCGTGGTCACACAGAGATGGGAATGTTGAGCAGGAGCTGCTGGGGTTAGACAGTGCACACCCTGGACACACAGAAATGGGAATCTTGACCACGAGCTGCAGGAGTTATTCAGTACACAGCCTGGACACACAGAGATGGGAATGTGGACCAGGAGTTGCTGGGGTTATACAGAGCATATCCTGGCCACACACAGAGATGGGAATGTTGATCAGGAGCTGCAGTAGTGATACAGAGCACACCCTGGCCACACAGAGATGGGAAGGTTGACCAGGAGCTGCAGGAGTTGTACAGAGCACACGCTGGCCACACTGAATTGTGAATGTTGACCAGGAGCTGCAGGCATTATAAAGAGCACACCCTGGCCACACAGAGATGGGAATGTTGACCAGGAGCTGCAGGAGTTATACAGAGCACACCCTGGCCACACTGAATTGGAAATGTTGAGCAGAAGCTGCAAGGGTTAAACAGAGCACACCCTGGCCATGAAGAGATGGGAATGTTGACCTGGAGCTGCTGTGGTTATACAGAGCACCCCCTGGCCAGAGCGAGGTGGGAATGTTGACCAGGAGCTGCTGGGGTGATATAGAGCACACCCTGGACACACAGAGATGGGAATGTTGACCAGGAGCTGCAGGAGGTATGCGGTGCACAGCCTGGCCACACTGAGATGGGAATTTTGACTAGGAGCTGCAGGGGTTATACAGAGCACACCCTGTACAACCAAAGAGATGGGAATGTTGGCCAGGAGCTGCAGGAGTTATACAGAGCACACACTGGCCACACAGAGATGGGAATGTTGACCAGGAGCTGCAGGAGTTATACAGGGCACAACCTGGCAACAAAGATATGTGAATGTTTACCAGGGGTTTAGGGGCTATACAGAGCACTCCCTGGCCACACACAGAGATGGGAATGTTGACCAGGAGCTGCAGGCATTATAGAGAGCACAGCCTGGCCACACAGAAATGGGAATGTTGAGCAGGAGCTGCAGGAGTGATACAGAGCACACCCTGGCCACACACAGAGATGGGAATGTTGACCAGGGGCTGCAGGAATTATACAGTGCACACCCTGGCCACACACAGATGGGAATGTTGACCAGGAGCTGCAGGGGTGATACAGAGCAGACCCTGGCCACACACACATTGTAATGGTAACCAGGTGCTGCTGGGGTTATACAGAGCACGTCCTGGCCACACACAGATGGGAATGGTGACCAGGAGCTGCAGGGGTTATACAGACCGCACCCTGGCCACACAGAGACGGGAGTGTTGACCAGGAGCTGCAGGAGTTATACAGAGCACACCCTGGCCACACAGAGATGGGAGTGTTGACCAGGAGCTGCAGGAGTGAAACAGAACACACCTTGGCCACAGAGTGGTGGGAATGTTGTCCAGGAGCTGCTGGGGTTATACAGAGCACACCCTGGCCACACAGAGGTGGGAATGTTGACCAGGAGCTGCAGGAATTATACAGTGCACACCCTTTTAACACAGAGATGAAAAAGTTTGACCAGGAGCTGCAGGGGTTATACAGAGCACATCCTGGCCACACAGAGATGGGAGTGTTGACCAGGAGTTGCAGGGGTTATACAGAGCACACCGTGGTCACACAGAGATGGGAGTGTTGACCAGGAGCTGCAGGAGATACACAGAGCACTCCCTGGACAAACAATGAAATGGGAATGTTGACCAGGAGCTGCAGGAGTTTTTCAGAGCACACCCTGGCCACACAGAGAGATGGGAATGTTGGCCAGGAGCTGCAGGGGTTGTACAGAGCACACCCTTGCCACACAGAGTTTGGAATGTTGACCAGGAGCTGCAGGGGTTATGCAGAGCACACCGTGGTCACACAGAGATGGGAATGTTGAGCAGGAGCTGCTGGGGTTAGACAGTGCACACCCTGGGCACACTGGTATGGGAATGTCGACCAGGAGCTGCTGGGGTTAGACAGTGCACAACCTTGCCACACAGAAATGGGAATATTGACCACGATATGCAGGAGTTATTCAGAACACACCTTGGCCACATAGTGATGGGAATGTGGACCAGCAGCTGTTGGGGTTATACAGAGCATACCCTGGCCACACACAGAGATGGGAATGTTGTCCAGGAGCTGCAGGAGTTATACAGAGCACACCCTGGCCACACACAGAGATGGGGATGTTGACCAGGAGCTGCAGGAATTACACAGTGCACACCCTGGCCACACACAGAGATGGGAGTGTTGACCAGGAGCTGTAGGGATTACACAGAGCCCTCCCAGGACAAACAAAGAAATGGGAATGTTGATCAGGAGCTGCAGGGGTTATACAGAACACACCATGGCCACACAGAGATGGAAATGTTCAGCAGGAGCTGCAGGGGGAAAAAAAGAGCTCTCCCTGGACACACAATGAGATGGGAATGTTGACAAGGAGCTGCTGGGGTTATACAGAGCACACCATGGCCACACAGAGATGGGAATGTTGAGCATGAGTTGAAAGGGTTGTAAAGAGCACGCCCTGGACACACAAAGAGATGGGAATGTTGACAACGAGCTGCTGGGGTGATATAGAGCACACCCTGGACACACAGAGAGGGAAATGTTGACCAGGAGCTGCAGGAGATATGCGGTGCACAGCCTGGCCACACTGAGATGGGAATGTTGACTAGGAGCTGCAGGGGTTATACAGAGCACACCCTGGACAACCAAAGAGATGGGAATGTTGACTAGGAGCTGCAGGAGCTATACAGAACACTCCCTGGCCACACACAGAGATGGGAATGTTGACCAGGAGCTGCAGGCATTATAGAGAGCACACCCTGGCCACACAGAAATGGGAATGTTGACCAGGAGCTGCAGGCGTTGCACAGAACACTCCCTGGACAAACAAAGTAATGGGAATGTTGACCAGGAGCTGCAGGAGTTTTTCAGAGCACACCCTGGCCACACAGAGAGATTGGAATGTTGGCCAGGAGCTGCAGGGGTTGCACAGAGCACACCCTTGCCACACAGAGTTTTGTATGTTGACCAGGAGCTGCAGGGGTTATATAGAGCACACCATGGTCACACAGAGATGGGAATGTTGAGCAGGAGCTGCTGGGGTTAGACAGTGCACACCCTGGGCACACAGGTGTGGGAATGTCGACCAGGAGCTGCTGGGGTTAGACAGTGCACAACCTTGCCACACATAGTTTGGAATGTTGACCAGGAGCTGCAGGGGTTATGCAGAGCACACAGTGGTCACACAGAGATGGGAATGTTGAGCAGGAGCTGCTGGGGTTAGACAGTGCACGCCCTGGGCACACTGGTATGGGAATGTCGACCAGGAGCTGCTGGGGTTAGACAGTGCACAACCTTGCCACACAGAAATGGGAATATTGACCACGATCTGCAGGAGTTATTCAGAACACACCTTGGCCACACAGTGATGGGAATGTGGACCAGGAGCTGTTGGGGTTATACAGAGCATACCCTGGCCACACACAGAGATGGGAATGTTGTCCAGGAGCTGCAGGAGTTATACAGAGCACACCCTGGCCACACACACAGATGTTGATATGTTGACCAGGAGCTGCAGGAATTACACAGTGCACACCCTGGCCTCACACAGAGATGGGAGTGTTGACCAGGAGCTGTAGGAGTTACACAGAGCCCTCCCTGGACAAACAAAGAAATGGGAATGTTGATCAGGAGCTGCAGGGGTTATACAGAACACACCATGGCCACACAGAGATGGGAATGTTCAGCAGGAGCTGCAGGGGGAAAAACAGAGCACTCCCTGGACACACAATGAGATGGGAATGTTGACAAGGAGCTGCTGGGGTTATACAGAGCACACCATGGCCACACAGAGATGGGAACGTTGAGCAGGAGTTGAAAGGGTTGTAAAGAGCACGCCCTGGACACACAAAGAGATGGGAATGTTGACAACGAGCTGCTGGAGTTATACAGCGCACACCTTGGCCACACAGTGATGGTAATGTGGACCAGGAGCTGTTGGGGTTATACAGAGCATACCCTGGCCACACACAGAGATGGGAATGTTGTCCAGGAGCTGCAGGAGTTATACAGAGCGCACCCTGGCCACACACAGAGACGGGGATGTTGACCAGGAACTGCAGGAATTACACAGTGCACACCCTGGCCACACACAGAGATGGGAGTGTTGACCAGGAGCTGTAGGAGTTACACAGAGCCCTCCCTGGACAAACAAAGAAATGGGAATGTTGATCAGGAGCTGCAGGGGTTATACAGAACCCACCATGGCCACACAGAGATGGGAATGTTCAGCAGGAGCTGCAGGGGGAAAAACAGAGCACTCCCTGGACACACAATGAGATGGGAAAGTTGACAAGGAGCTGCTGGGGTGATATAGACCACACCCTGGACACACAGAGATGGGAATGTTGACCAGGAGCTGCAGGAGGTATGCGGTGCACAGCCTGGCCACACTGAGATGGGAATGTTGACTAGGAGCTGCAGGGGTTATACAGAGCACACCCTGGACAACCAAAGAGATGGGAATGTTGGCCTAGAGCTGCAGGAGTTATACAAAGCACACACTGGCCACACAAGATGGGAATGTTGACCAGGAGCTGCAGGAGTGAGACAGGGCACAACCTGGCCACACAGATATGTGAATGTTTACCAGGGGTTTAGGGGTTATACAGAGCACTCCCTGGCCACACACAGAGATGGGAATGTTGACCAGGAGCTGCAGGCATTATAGAGAGCACACCCTGGCCACACAGAAATGGGAATGTTGAGATGGAGCTGCAGGAATGATACAGAGCACACCCTGGCCACACACAGAGATGGGAATGTTGACCAGGGGCTGCAGGAATTATACAGTGCACACCCTGGCCACACACAGATGGGAATGTTGACCAGGAGCTGCAGGGGTGATACAGAGCACGCCCTGGCCACACACAGATGGGAATGGTGACCAGGAGCTGCAGGGGTTATACAGACCGCACCCTGGCCACACAGAGATGGGAGTGTTGACCAGGAGCTGCAGGAGTTATACAGAGCACACCCTGGCCACACAGAGATGGGAGTGTTGACCAGGAGCTGCAGGAATTATACAGTGCACACCCTTTTAACACAGAGATGAAAAAGTTTGACCAGGAGCTGCAGGGGTTATACAGAGCACATCCTGGCCACACAGAGATGGGAGTGTTGACCAGGAGTTGCAGGGGTTATACAGAGCACACCGTGGTCACACAGAGATGGGAGTGTTGACCAGGAGCTGCGGGAGTTACACAGAGCACTCCCTGGACAAACAAATAAAATGGAATGTTGACCCGGAGCTGCAGGAGTTTTTCAGAGCACACCCTGGCCAAAGACAGAGATGGGAATGTTGGCCAGGAGCTGCAGGGGTTATACAGAGCACACACTAGCCACATAGAGTTGGGAATGTTGACCAGGAGCTGCAGGCGTGTTACAGAGCACTCCCAGTGTAACCAGAGATAGGAATCCTGACCAGGAGCTGCAGGGGTGTGACAGAGCACACTCTAGCCACACAGAGATGGGAATATTGACCAGGCGCTGCAGCCGTTATACAGGGCACATACTGGCCACACAGAGATGTGAATGTTGACCAGCTGCTGCAGGGGTTATACAGTGCACACCCTGGCCACACACAGAGATGGGAATGTTGACCAGGAGCTGCAGGGGTTATACAAATCACACCCTGGCTACACAGAGATAGGAATGTTGACCAGGTGCTGCAGAAGTTATACAGAGCACAAAAAGGCCACACAGAGATGGGAATGTTGACCAGGAGCTGCAGGGGTTATAGAGGGCACACCCTGGCCACACACAGAGATGGGATTGTTGTGCAGGAGCTGCAGGGGTTAAACAGAGCACACCCTGGCCACACAGAGATGGGAATGTTGACCAGGAGCTGCAGGGGTAATACAGAGCACACCCTGGCCACACAGGGATGGGAATGTTGACCAGTAGCTGCAGGGGTTATGCAGAGCACATCCTGTCCACACAGAGATGGGAATGTTGACCAGGAGCTGCAGGCGTGAGACAGAGCACACCCTGGCTACACAGAGATGGGAATGTTGACCAGGAGCTGCAGGGGTTATACAGAGCATACCCTGGCCACACAGAGATGGAACTGTTGAGCAGGAGCTGCAGGGGTTATAGAGTTCACACCCTGGGCACACAGAGAGATGGGAATATTGAAAAGGAGCTGCTGGGGTTATACAGATCACAATCTTGCCACACAGAGATGGCAATGTTGATCAGGAGCTGCAGGGGTTATACAGAGCACACACTAGCCACATAGAGTTGGGAATGTTGACCAGGAGCTGCAGGCGTGATACAGAGCACTCCCTGTGTAACCAGAGATAGGAATCCTGACCAGGAGCTGCAGGGGTTATACAAAGCACACCGTGGCCACACAGAGATGGGAATGTTGACCAGGTGCTGCAGAAGTTATACAGAGCACATACAGGACACACAGATATGGGAATGTTGATCAGTAGCTGTAGGGGTTCTACAGAGCACACCCTGGCCACACACAGAGATGGGAATGTTGACCAGGAGCAGCAGGAAACATACAGTGCACACCCTGGGTACACACAGAGATGGGAATGTTGACCAGGAACTGCATGGGTTATACAGAGCACACCCTGGGCACACAGAGATGGGAATGTTGACCAGCAGCTGCAAGGGTTGTACAGTGCACACCCTGGCCACTCAGATTTCGGAATGTTGACCAGGAGATGCAGGGGTTCTACCGATCACACCCTGGACACACAGAGATGGGAATTTTGACCAGTAGCTGCAGGCGTGAGACAGAGCACGCCCTGGCCACACAAAGATGGGAATGTTGACCAGGAGCTGCAGGGGATGTACAGAGCACACCCTGGCCACACATAGATGGGAATGTTGACCAGGAGCTGCAGTGGTTATACAGAGCACACCCTGGCCACACAGAGATGGGAATGTTGAGCAGGATCTGCAGTGGTTATACAGAGCACACCCGGGCACACACAGAGATGGGAATGTTGACAAGGAGATGCAGGAATTATACAGTGCACACCCTGGCCACACACAGTGATGGCAATGTTGACCAGGAGCTGCAGGGGTTATACAGAGCACAGCGTGGCCACACAGAGATGGGAATGTTGACCAGGTGCTGCAGAAGTTATACAGAGCACATACAGGCCACACAGAGATGGGGATGTTGACCAGGTGCTGCAGGGGTTATAGAGTGCACACCCTGGCCACACACAGAGATGGGAATGTTGACCAGGAGCTGTAGGGGTTATACAGAGCACACCCTGGCCACACACAGAGATGGGAATGTTGACCAGGAGCATCAGGAAACATACTGTGCACACCCTGGCCACACACAGAGATGGGAATGTTGACCAGGAACTGCATGGGTTATACAGAGCACACCCTGGCCACACAGAGATGGGAATGTTGACCAGCAGCTGCAGGGGTTGTACAGTGCACACCCTGGCCACTCAGAAATCGGAATTTTGACCAGGAGATGCAGGGGTTAAATCGAGCACACCCTGAACACACAGAGATGGGAATTCTGACTAGGAGCTGCAGGCGTGAGACAGATCATGCCCTGGCCACACAAAGATGGGAATGTTGACCAGGAGCTGCAGGGGTTATACAGAGCACACCCTGCACACACAGAGATGGGAATGTTGACCAGGAGTTGCAGGGGTTATACAGAGCACACCCTGGCCACACAGCGATGGGAATGTTGAGCAGGATCTGCAGGGGTTATTCAGAGCACACCCAGGCACACAGAGATGGGAATGTTGACCAGGAGCTGCAGGGGTGACACAGAGAACACACTGGCCACAGAGAAGTGCGAATGCTGTCTAGGAGCTGCTGAGGTTATACAGAGCAAAGACTGGCCACACACAGAGATAGGAATGTTGACCAGGAGCTGCAGGGGTTATATAGAGCACACCCTTGCCACAAAGTGTTGGGAATGTTGACCAGGAGCTGCAGGAGTGATACAGAACACACCCTGGCCACAGAGTGGTGGGAATGTTGTCCAGGAGCTGCTGGGGTTATACAGAGCACACCCTGGCCACACAGAGATGGGAATATTGACCAGGAGCTGCAGGAGATATACAGTGCATACCCTGGCCACACTGTGATGGGAATGTTGACTAGGAGCTGTAGGAGTTATACAGAGCACTCCCTGGACAAACAATGAAATGGGAATGCTGACCAGGAGCTGCAGGAGTTTTTCAGAGCACACCCTGGCCACACAGAGAGATGGGAATGTTGGCCAGGAGCTGAAGTGGTTATACAGAGCACACCCTTGCCACACAGAGATTGGAATGTTGACCAGGAGCTGCAGGGGTTATACAGAGCACACCGTGGTCACATAGAGATGGGAATGTTGAGCAGGAGCTGCTGGGGTTAGACAGTGCACACCCTGGGCACACAGAGATGGGAATGTCGACCAGGAGCTGCTGGGGTTAGACAGTGCACAACCTTGCCACACAGAAATGGGAATCTTGACCACGAGCTGCAGGAGTTATTCAGAACACACCCTGGCCACAGAGAGATGGGAATGTGGACCAGGAGCTGTTGGGGTTATGCAGAGCATACCCCCGCCACACACAGAGATGGGAATGTTGACAAGGAGCTGCAGAGGTTTTACAGAGCACACCCTGGCCACACAGAGATGGGAATGTTGACCAGGAGCTGCAGGGGTTTTACAGAGCAAACCCTGGCCACACAAAGATGGGAATGTTGACCAGGAGCTGCAGCGGTTATACAGAGCGCACCCTGGCCACACACAGAGATGGCATTGTTGTCCAGGAGCTGCAGGGGTTAAACAGAGCACACCCTGGCCACACAGAGATGGGAATGTTGACCAGGAGCTGCAGAGGTTATACAGAGCACACCCTGGCCACACAGAGATGGGAATGTTGACCAGAAGCTGCAGGGGTTATACAGAGCACACCCTGTCCACACAGAGATGGGAATGTTGACCAGGAGGTGCAGACGTGAGACAGAGCACACGCTGGCCACACAGAGATGGGAATGTTGACCAGGAGCTGCAGGAGTTATACAGAGCATACCCTGGCCACACAGAGATGGGACTGTTGAGCAGTAGCTGCAGGGGTTATACAGTTCACACCCTGGGCACCCAGAGAGATGGGAATGTTGAAAAGGAGCTGCTGGGGTTATACAGATCACAACCTTGCCACATAGAGATGGGAATGTTGACCAGGAGCTGCAGGTGTTATACAGAGCACACACTAGCCACATAGAGTTGGGAATGTTGACCAGGAGCTGCAGGCGTGATACAGAGCACTCCCTGTGTAACCAGAGATAGGAATCCTGACTAGGAGCTGCAGGGGTGTGTCAGAGTACACTCTGGCAACACAGAGATGAGAATGTTGACCAGGAGCTGCAGGTGTTAGGCAGAGAGCAGTCTGGCCTCACAGAGATGGGAATGTTGACCAGGAGCTGCAGCAGATATACAGAGCACATACTGGCCACACAGAGATGTGAATGTTGACCAGCTGCTGCAGGGGTTATACAGTGCACACCCTGGCCACACACAGAGATGGGAATGTTGACAAGGTGATGCAAGAATTATACAGTGCACACCCTGGCCACACACAGAGATGGGAATGTTGACCAGGAGCTGCAGGGGTTATACAGAGCATACCGTGGCCACACAGAGATGGCAATGTTGACCAGGTGCTGCAGAAATTATACAGAGCACATACAGGCCACACAGAGATGGGAATGTTGACCAGGAGCAGCAGGAAACATACAGTGCACACCTTGGCCACACACAGAGATGGGAATGTTGACCAGCAGCTGCAGGGGTTGTACAGTGCACACCCTGGCCACTCAGTTATCGGAATGTTGACCATGAGCTGCAGGCGTGAGACACAGCACACCCTTGCCACACAGAGATGGGAATGTTGACGAGAAGCTAGAGGGGTTATACAGAGCACACCCTGGCCACACAGAGATGGGAAAGTTGATCAGGAGCTGCTGGAGTTATGCAGAGCACACCCTGGCCACAATGAGATGGGAATGTTGACTGGGAGCTGGTGTTATACAGAGCACACCCTGGCCAAACAGAGATGGGATTATTAACCAGGAGCTGCAGGGGTTATACAGAGCACACCCTGGCCACACAGAGATGGGAATGTAGACCAGGAGCTGCAGGGGTTATCAAGAGCACACCCTGACCACACAGAGATGGGAATGTTGACCAGGAGCTGCAGGCGTGAGACAGAGCACACCCTGGCCACACAGAGATGGGAATGTAGACCAGGAGTTGCAGGGGTTATCAAGAGCACACCCTTGCCACACAGAGTTTGGAATGTTGACCAGGAGCTGCAGGGGTTATACAGAGCACACCGTGGTCATACAGAGATGGGAATGTTGAGCAGGAGCTGCTGGGGTTAGACAGTGCACACCCTGGGCACACAGGTGTGGGAATGTCGACCAGGAACTGCTGGGGTTAGACAGTGCACAACCTTGCCACACAGAAGTGGGAATATTGACCACGATCTGCAGGAGTTATTCAGAACACACCCTGGCCACACAGTGATGGGAATTTGGAACAGGAGCTGTTGGGGCTATACAGAGCATACCCTGGCCACACACAGAGATGGGAATGTTGTCCAGGGGCTGCAGGAGTTATACAGAGCACACCCTGGCCACACACAGAGATGGGGATGTTGACCAGGAGCTGCAGGAATTACACAGTGCACACCCTGGCCACACACAGAGATGGGAGTGTTGACCAGGAGCTGTAGGAGTTACACAGAGCACTCCCTGGACAAACAAAGAAATGGGAATGTTGATCAGGAGCTGCAGGGGTTATACAGAACACACCCTGGCCACACAGAGATGGGAATGTTCAGCAGGAGCTGCAGGGGGAAAAACAGAGCACTCCCTGGACACACAATGAGATGGGAATGTTCACAAGGAGCTGCTGGGGTTATACAGAGCACACCATGGCCACACAGAGATGGGAATGTTGAGCAGGAGTTGAAAGGGTTGTACAGAGCACGCCCTGGACACACAAAGAGATGGGAATGTTGACCAGGAGCTGCTGGGGTGATATAGAGCACACCCTGGACACACAGAGATGGGAATGTTGACCAGGAGCTGCAGGAGGTATGCGGTGCACAGCATGGCCACACTGAGATGGGAATGTTGACTAGGAGCTGCAGGGCTTATACAGAGCACACCCTGGGCAACCAAAGAGATGGGAATGTTGGCCAGGAGCTGCAGGAGTTATACAGGGCACAACCTGGCCACACAGATATGTGAATGTTTACCAGGGGTTTAGGGGCTATACAAAGCACTCCCTGGCCACACACAGAGATGGCAATGTTGACCAGGAGCTGCAGGCATTATACAGTGCACACCCTGGCCACACACAGATGGGAATGTTGACCAGGAGCTGCAGGGGTGATACAGAGCACACCCTGGCCACACACAGATTGGAATGGTGACCAGGAGCTGCTGGGGTTATACAGAGCACGCCCTGGCCACACACAGATGGGAATGGTGACCAGGAGCTGCAGGGGCTATACAGACCGCACCCTGGCCACACAGAGACGGGAGTGTTGACCAGGAGCTGCAGGAGTGAAACAGAACACACCCTGGCCACAGAGTGGTGGGAATGTTTTCCAGGAGCTGCTGGGGTTATACAGAGCACACCCTGGCCACACAGAGGTGGAATGTTGACCAGGAGCAGCAGGAATTATACAGTGCACACCCTGGTAACACAGAGATGAAAAAGTTTGACCAGGAGCTGCAGGGGTTATACAGAGCACATCCTGGTCATACAGAGATGGGAGTGTTGACCAGGAGTTGCAGGGGTTATACAGAGCACACCGTGGTCACACAGAGATGGGAGTGTTGATCAGGAGCTGCAGGAGTTACACAGAGCACTCCCTGGACAAACAAAGAAATGGGAATGTTGACCAAGAGCTGCAGGAGTTTTTAAGAGCACACCCTGGCCAAAGAGAGAGATGGGAATGTTGGCCAGGAGCTGCAGGGGTTGTACAGAGCACACCCTTGCCACACAGAGTTTGGAATGTTGACCAGGAGCTGCAGGGGTTATACAGAGCACACCGTGGTCACACAGAGATGGGAATTTTGAGCAGGAGCTGCTGGGGTTAGACAGTGCACACCCTGGGCACACAGGTATGGGAATGTCGACCAGGAACTGCTGGGGTTCGACAGTGCACAACCTTGCCACACAGAAATGGGAATATTGACCACGATCTGCAGGTGTTATTCAGAACACACCCTGGCCACACAGTGATGGGAATTTGGAACAGGAGCTGTTGGGGTTACACAGAGCACACCCTGGCCACACACAGAGATGGGGATGTTGACCAGGAGCTGGAGGAATTACACAGTGCACACCCTGGCCACACACAGAGCTGGGAGTGTTGACCAGGAGCTGTAGGAGTTACACAGAACACTACCTGGACAAACAAAGAAATGGGAATGTTGATCAGGAGCTGCAGGGGTTATACAGAATACACCCTGGCCACACAGAGATGGGAATGTTCAGCAGGAGCTGCAGGGGGAAAAACAGAGCACTCTCTGGACACACATTGAGATGGGAATGTTGACAAGGAGCTGCTGGGGTTACACAGAGCACACCATGGCCACACAGAGATGGGAATGTTGAGCAGGAGCTGAAAGGGTTGTACAGAGCACGCCCTGGACACACAAAAAGATGGGAATATTGACCAGGAGCTGCAGGGGTTATACAGAGCACACACTAGCCACATAGAGTTGGGAATGTTGACCAGGAGCTGCAGGCGTGATACAGAGCACTCCCTGTGTAACCAGAGATAGGAATCCTGACCAGGAGCTGCAGGGGTGTGACAGAGCACACTCTGGCCACACAGAGATGGGAATGTTGACCAGGCGCTGCAGCCGTTATACAGAGCACATACTGGCCACACAGAGATGTGAATGTTGACCTGCTTCTGCAGGGGTTATACAGTGCACACCCTGGCCACACATAGAGATGGGAATGTTGACCAGGAGCTGCAGGGGTTATACAAAGCACACCGTGGCCACACAGAGATAGGAATGTTGACCAGGTGCTGCAGAAGTTATACAGAGAACATACAGGCCACACAGAGATGGGAATGTTGACCAGGAGCTGCAGGGGTTATAGAGAGCACACCCTGGCCACACACAGAGATGGGATTGTTGTCCAGGAGCTGCAGGGGTTAAACAGAGCACACCCTGGCCACACAGAGATGGGAATGTTGACCAGGAGCTGCAGGGGTAATACAGAGCACACCCTGGTCACACAGGGATGGGAATGTTGACTGGGAGCTGGTGTTATACAGAGCACACCCTGGCCAAACAGAGATGGGATTATTAACCAGGAGCTGCAGGGGTTATACAGAGCACACCCTGGCCACACAGAGATGGGAATGTAGACCAGGAGCTGCAGGGGTTATCAAGAGCACACCCTGACCACACAGAGATGGGAATGTTGACCAGGAGCTGCAGGCGTGAGACAGAGCACACCCTGGCCACACAGAGATGGGAATGTAGACCAGGAGTTGCAGGGGTTATCAAGAGCACACCCTTGCCACACAGAGTTTGGAATGTTGACCAGGAGCTGCAGGGGTTATACAGAGCACACCGTGGTCATACAGAGATGGGAATGTTGAGCAGGAGCTGCTGGGGTTAGACAGTGCACACCCTGGGCACACAGGTGTGGGAATGTCGACCAGGAACTGCTGGGGTTAGACAGTGCACAACCTTGCCACACAGAAGTGGGAATATTTACCACGATCTGCAGGAGTTATTCTGAACACACCCTGGCCACACAGTGATGGGAATTTGGAACAGGAGCTGTTCGGGCTATACAGAGCATACCCTGGCCACACACAGAGATGGGAATGTTGTCCAGGAGCTGCAGGAGTTATACAAAGCACACCCTGGCCACACACAGAGATGGGGATGTTGACCAGGAGCTGCAGGAATTACACAGTGCACACCCTGGCCACACACAGAGATGGGAGTGTTGACCAGGAGCTGTAGGAGTTACACAGAGCACTCCCTGGACAAACAAAGAAATGGGAATGTTGATCAGGAGCTGCAGGGGTTATACAGAACACACCCTGGCCACACAGAGATGGGAATGTTCAGCAGGAGCTGCAGGGGGAAAAACAGAGTACTCCCTGGACACACAATGAGATGGGAATGTTGACAAGGAGCTGCTGGGGTTATACAGAGCACACCATGGCCACACAGAGATGGGAATGTTGAGCAGGAGTTGAAAGGGTTGTACAGAGCACGCCCTGGACACACAAAGAGATGGGAATGTTGACCAGGAGCTGCTGGGGTGATATAGAGCACACCCTGGACACACAGAGATGGGAATGCTGACCAGGAGCTGCAGGAGGTATGCGGTGCACAGCATGGCCACACTGAGATGGGAATGTTGACTAGGAGCTGAAGGGCTTATACAGAGCACACCCTGGACAACCAAAGAGATGGGAATGTTGGCCAGGAGCTGCAGGAGTTATACAGGGCACAACCTGGCCACACAGATATGTGAATGTTTACCAGGGGTTTAGGGGCTATACAAAGCACTCCCTGGCCACACACAGAGATGGCAATGTTGACCAGGAGCTGCAGGCATTATACAGTGCACACCCTGGCCACACACAGATGGGAATGTTGACCAGGAGCTGCAGGGGTGATACAGAGCACACCCTGGCCACACACAGATTGGAATGGTGACCAGGAGCTGCTGGGGTTATACAGAGCACGCCCTGGCCACACACAGATGGGAATGGTGACCAGGAGCTGCAGGGGTTATACAGACCGCACCCTGGCCACACAGAGACGGGAGTGTTGACCAGGAGCTGCAGGAGTGAAACAGAACACACCCTGGCCACAGAGTGGTGGGAATGTTTTCCAGGAGCTGCTGGGGTTATACAGAGCACACCCTGGCCACACAGAGGTGGAATGTTGACCAGGAGCAGCAGGAATTATACAGTGCACACCCTGGTAACACAGAGATGAAAAAGTTTGACCAGGAGCTGCAGGGGTTATACAGAGCACATCCTGGTCATACAGAGATGGGAGTGTTGACCAGGAGTTGCAGGGGTTATACAGAGCACACCGTGGTCACACAGAGATGGGAGTGTTGATCAGAAGCTGCAGGAGTTACACAGAGCACTCCCTGGACAAACAAAGAAATGGGAATGTTGACCAAGAGCTGCAGGAGTTTTTAAGAGCACACCCTGGCCAAAGAGAGAGATGGGAATGTTGGCCAGGAGCTGCAGGGGTTGTACAGAGCACACCCTTGCCACACAGAGTTTGGAATGTTGACCAGGAGCTGCAGGGGTTATACAGAGCACACCGTGGTCACACAGAGATGGGAATTTTGAGCAGGAGCTGCTGGGGTTAGACAGTGCACACCCTGGGCACACAGGTATGGGAATGTCGACCAGGAACTGCTGGGGTTAGACAGTGCACAACCTTGCCACACAGAAATGGGAATATTGACCACGATCTGCAGGTGTTATTCAGAACACACCCTGGCCACACAGTGATGGGAATTTGGAACAGGAGCTGTTGGGGTTACACAGAGCACACCCTGGCCACACACAGAGATGGGGATGTTGACCAGGAGCTGGAGGAATTACACAGTGCACACCCTGGCCACACACAGAGCTGGGAGTGTTGACCAGGAGCTGTAGGAGTTACACAGAACACTACCTGGACAAACAAAGAAATGGGAATGTTGATCAGGAGCTGCAGGGGTTATGCAGAATACACCCTGGCCACACAGAGATGGGAATGTTCAGCAGGAGCTGCAGGGGGAAAAACAGAGCACTCTCTGGACACACATTGAGATGGGAATGTTGACAAGGAGCTGCTGGGGTTATACAGAGCACACCATGGCCACACAGAGATGGGAATGTTGAGCAGGAGCTGAAAGGGTTGTACAGAGCACGCCCTGGACACACAAAAAGATGGGAATATTGACCAGGAGCTGCAGGGGTTATACAGAGCACACACTAGCCACATAGAGTTGGGAATGTTGACCAGGAGCTGCAGGCGTGATACAGAGCACTCCCTGTGTAACCAGAGATAGGAATCCTGACCAGGAGCTGCAGGGGTGTGACAGAGCACACTCTGGCCACACAGAGATGGGAATGTTGACCAGGCGCTGCAGCCGTTATACAGAGCACATACTGGCCACACAGAGATGTGAATGTTGACCTGCTTCTGCAGGGGTTATACAGTGCACACCCTGGCCACAGATAGAGATGGGAATGTTGACCAGGAGCTGCAGGGGTTATACAAAGCACACCGTGGCCACACAGAGATAGGAATGTTGACCAGGTGCTGCAGAAGTTATACAGAGAACATACAGGCCACACAGAGATGGGAATGTTGACCAGGAGCTGCAGGGGTTATAGAGAGCACACCCTGGCCACACACAGAGATGGGATTGTTGTCCAGGAGCTGCAGGGGTTAAACAGAGCACACCCTGGCCACACAGAGATGGGAATGTTGACCAGGAGCTGCAGGGGTAATACAGAGCACACCCTGGTCACACAGGGATGGGAATGTTGACCAGTAGCTGCAGGGGTTATGCAGAGCACACACTGTCCACACAGAGATGGGAATGTTGACCAGGAGCTGCAGGCGTGAGACGGAGCACACCCTGGCCACGCAGAGATGGGAATGTTGACCAGGAGCTGCAGGGGTTATACAGAGCATTCCCTGGCCACACAGAGATGGAACTGTTGAGCAGGAGCTGCAGGGGTTATAGAGTTCACACCCTGGGCACACAGAGATATGGGAATGTTGAAAAGGAGCTGCTGGGGTTATACAGATCACAATCTTGCCACACAGAGATGGCAATGTTGATCAGGAGCTGCAGGGGTTATACAGAGCACACAGTAGCCACATAGAGTTGGGAATGTTGACCAGGAGCTGCAGGCGTGATACAGAGCACTCCCTGTGTAACCAGAGATAGGAATCCTGACCAGGAGCTGCAGGGGTTATACAAAGCACACCGTGGCCACACAGAGATGGGAATGTTGATCAGTAGCTGGAGGGGTTCTACAGAGCACACCCTGGCCACACACAGAGATGGGGATGTTGACCAGGAGCAGCAGGAAACATACAGTGCACACCCTGGGTACACACAGAGATGGGAATGTTGACCAGGAACTGCATGGGTTATACAGAGCACACCCTGGGCACACAGAGATGGGAATGTTGACCAGCAGCTGCAAGGGTTGTACAGTGCACACCCTGGCCACTCCGATTTCGGAATGTTGACCAGGAGATGCAGGAGTTATACCGAGCACACCCTGGACACACAGAGATGGGAATTTTGACCAGTAGCTGCAGGCGTGAGACAGAGCACGCCCTGGCCACACAAAGATGGGAATGTTGACCAGGAGCTGCAGGGGTTGTACAGAGCACCCCCTGGCCACACAGAGATGGGAATGTTGACCAGGAGCTGCTGAGGTTATGCAGTGCACACCCTGGCCACACAGAGATGGGAATGTTGAGCAGGATCTGCAGTGGTTATACAGAGCACACCCGGGCACACACAGAGATGGGAATGTTGACAAGGAGATGCAGGAATTATACAGTGCACACCCTGGCCACACACAGTGATGGGAATGTTGACCAGGAGCTGCAGGGGTTATACAGAGCACAGCGTGGCCACACAGAGATGGGAATGTTGACCAGGTGCTGCAGAAGTTTTACAGAGCACATACAGGCCACACAGAGATGGGAATGTTGACTAGGTGCTGCAGGGGTTATAGAGTGCACACCCTGGCCACACACAGAGATGGGAATGTTGACCAGGAGCTGTAGGGGTTATACAGAGCACACCCTGGCCACACACAGAGATGGGAATGTTGACCAGGAGCATCAGGAAACATACTGTGCACACCCTGGCCGCACACAGAGATGGGAATGTTGACCAGGAACTGCATGGGTTATACAGAGCACACCATGGCCACACAGAGATGGGAATGTTGACCAGCAGCTGCAGGGGTTGTACAGTGCACACCCTGGCCACTCAGAAATCGGAATTTTGACCAGGAGATGCAGGGGTTAAATCGAGCACACCCTGAACACACAGAGATGGGAATTCTGACCAGGAGCTGCAGGCGTGAGACAGAGCACGCCCTGGCCACACAGCGATGGGAATGTTGAGCAGGATCTGCAGGGGTTATTCAGAGCACACCCAGGCACACAGGGATGGGAATGTTGACCAGGAGCTGCAGGGGTGACACAGAGAACACACTGGCCACAGAGAAGTGCGAATGCTGTCTAGGAGCTGCTGAGGTTATACAGAGCAAAGACTGGCCACACACAGAGATAGGAATGTTGACCAGGAGCTGCAGGGGTTATATAGAGCACACCCTTGCCACAAAGTGTTGGGAATGTTGACCAGGAACTGCAGGAGTTATGCAGAGCACACCCTGGCAACTCAGAGGTGGGAATGTTGACCAGGAGCTGCTGGTGATTTACAGAGCACACCCTGGCCACACAGAGATGGGAGTGTTGACCAGGAGCTGCAGGAGTGATACAGAACACACCCTGGCCACAGAGTGGTGGGAATGTTGTCCAGGAGCTGCTGGGGTTATACAGAGCACACCCTGGCCACACAGAGATGGGAATATTGACCAGGAGCTGCAGGAGATATACAGTGCATACCCTGGCCACACTGTGATGGGAATGTTGACTAGGAGCTGTAGGAGTTATACAGAACACTCCCTGGACAAACAATGAAATGGGAATGCTGACCAGGAGCTGCAGGAGTTTTTCAGAGCACACCCTGGCCACACAGAGAGATGGGAATGTTGGCCAGGAGCTGAAGGGGTTATACAGAGCACACCCTTGCCACACAGAGATTGGAATGTTGACCAGGAGCTGCAGGGGTTATACAGAGCACACCGTGGTCACATAGAGATGGGAATGTTGAGCAGGAGCTGCTGGGGTTAGACAGTGCACACCCTGGGCACACAGAGATGGGAATGTCGACCAGGAGCTGCTGGGGTTAGACAGTGCACAACCTTGCCACACAGAAATGGGAATCTTGACCACGAGCTGCAGGAGTTATTCAGAACACACCCTGGCCACAGAGAGATGGGAATGTGGACCAGGAGCTGTTGGGGTTATGCAGAGCATACCCTCGCCACACACAGAGATGGGAATGTTGACAAGGAGCTGCAGAGGTTTTACAGAGCACACCCTGGCCACACAGAGATGGGAATGTTGACCAGGAGCTGCAGGGGTTTTACAGAGCAAACCCTGGCCACACAGAGATGGGAATGTTGACCAGGAGCTGCAGCGGTTATACAGAGCACACCCTGGCCACACACAGAGATGGCATTGTTGTCCAGGAGCTGCAGGGGTTAAACAGAGCACACCCTGGCCACACAGAGATGGGAATGTTGACCAGGAGCTGCAGAGGTTATACAGAGCACACCCTGGCCACACAGAGATGGGAATGTTGACCAGAAGCTGCAGGGGTTATACAGAGCACACCCTGTCCACACAGAGATGGGAATGTAGACCAGGAGGTGCAGGCGTGAGACAGAGCACACGCTGGCCACACAGAGATGGGAATGTTGACCAGGAGCTGCAGGGGTTATACAGAGCATACCCTGGCCACCCAGAGATGGGACTGTTGAGCAGTAGCTGCAGGGGTTATACAGTTCACACCCTGGGCACCCAGAGAGATGGGAATGTTGAAAAGGAGCTGCTGGGGTTATACAGATCGCAACCTTGCCACATAGAGATGGGAATGTTGACCAGGAGCTGCAGGGGTTATACAGAGCACACACTAGCCACATAGAGTTGGGAATGTTGACCAGGAGCTGCAGGCGTGATACAGAGAACTCCCTGTGTAACCAGAGATAGGAATTCTGACCAGGAGCTGCAGGGGTGTGACAGAGCACACTCTGGCAACACAGAGATGAGAATGTTGACCAGGAGCTGCAGGTGTTAGGCAGAGAGCAGTCTGGCCTCACAGAGATGGGAATGTTGACCAGGAGCTGCAGCAGTTATACAGAGCACATACTGGCCACACAGAGATGTGAATGTTGACCAGCTGCTGCAGGGGTTATACAGTGCACACCCTGGCCACACACAGAGATGGGAATGTTGACAAGGTGATGCAAGAATTATACAGTGCACACCCTGGCCACACACAGAGATTGGAATGTTGACCAGGAGCTGCAGGGGTTATACAGAGCATACCGTGGCCACACAGAGATGGCAATGTTGACCAGGTGCTGCAGAAGTTATACAGAGCACATACAGGCCACACAGAGATGGGAATGTTGACCAGGAGCAGCAGGAAACATACAGTGCACACCTTGGCCACACACAGAGATGGGAATGTTTACCAGCAGCTGCAGGGGTTGTACAGTGCACACCCTGGCCACTCAGTTATCGGAATGTTGACCATGAGCTGCAGGCGTGAGACAGAGCACACCCTTGCCACACAGAGATGGGAATGTTGACGAGGAGCTAGAGGGGTTATACAGAGCACACCCTGGCCACACAGAGATGGGAAAGTTGATCAGGAGCTGCTGGGGTTATGCAGAGCACACCCTGGCCACAATGAGATGGGAATGTTGACTGGGAGCTGGTGTTATACAGAGCACACCCTGGCCAAACAGAGATGGGATTATTAACCAGGAGCTGCAGGGGTTATACAGACCACACCCTGGCCACACAGAGATGGGAATGTAGACCAGGAGCTGCAGGGGTTATCAAGAGCACACCCGGACCACACAGAGATGGGAATGTTGACCAGGAGCTGCAGGCGTGAGACAGAGCACACCCTGGCCACACAGAGATGGGAATGTAGACCAGGAGTTGCAGGGGTTATACAGTGCACACCCTGGCCACACAGAGATGGGAATGTTGAGTAGGATCAGCATGGTTATACAGAGCACACACTGGCCACAGGGAGTTGGGAATGTTGACCAGGAGCTGCAGGGCTTATACAGAGCACACCCTGGCCACAGAGAGGTGCGAATGTTGACCAGGAGCTGAAGGGGTTATACAGAGCAGTCCCTGGACACACAGAGATGGGAATCCTGACCAGGAGCTGCAGGGGTTATACAGTGCACAGCCTGGAAAAACTGAGATGTGAATGTTGACCAGGAACTGCAGGGGGTATACAGAGCACAGTCTGGCGGCAAACAGAAATGGGATTGTTGGCCAGGAGCTGCTGGGGTTATACAATGCTCACCCTGCAGGACACACCCAGGCCACACACATAGATGGGAATGTGCGCCAGGAAATGCAGGGGTTATACAGATCACACCCAGGCCACTAACATAGAATGTTGGGAATGTTGACCAAAAGCTGCAGGGGTTATTCAGAGCACCCCCTGAACAACCACACAGATGGGAATGTTGACCAGGAGCTGTTGGGGTTATACAGAGCACACTCTGACCTCACGCTGAGATTGGAATGTTTGCCAGGAGCTGCAGCAGCTATACAGACCTCACCCTGGCCACACACAGAGATAAGCAGCTGCAGGGGTTGTACAGTGCACACCCTGGCCACTCAGTTATCGGAATGTTGACCATGAGCTGCAGGCGTGAGACAGAGCACACCCTTGCCACACAGAGATGGGAATGTTGACGAGGAGCTAGAGGGGTTATACAGAGCACACCCTGGCCACACACAGAGATGGGAATGTTGACCAGGTGCTGCAGGGGTTATAGAGTGCACACCCTGGCCACACACAGAGATGGGAATGTTGACCAGGAGCTGTAGGGGTTATACAGGGCACACCCTGGCCACACACAGAGATGGGAATGTTGACCAGGAGCATCAGGAAACATACTGTGCACACCCTGGCCACACACAGAGATGGGAATGTTGACCAGGAACTGCATGGGTTATACAGAGCACACCCTGGCCACACAGAGATGGGAATGTTGACCAGCAGCTGCAGGGGTTGTACAGTGCACACCCTGGCCACTCAGAAATCGGAATTTTGACCAGGAGATGCAGGGGTTAAATCGAGCACACCCTGAACACAAAGAGATGGGAATTCTGACCAGGAGCTGCAGGCGTGAGACAGAGCACGCCCTGGCCACACAAAGATGGGAATGTTGACCAGGAGCTGCAGGGGTTATACAGAGCACACCCTGGCCACACAGAGATGGGAATGTTGACCAGGAGCTGCAGGGGTTATACAGAGCACACCCTGGCCACACAGCGATGGGAATGTTGAGCAGGATCTGCAGGGGTTATTCAGAGCACACCCAGGCACACAGGGATGGGAATGTTGACCAGGAGCTGCAGGGGTGACACAGAGAACACACTGGCCACAGAGAAGTGCGAATGCTGTCTAGGAGCTGCTGAGGTTATACAGAGCAAAGACTGGCCACACACAGAGATAGGAATGTTGACCAGGAGCTGCAGGGGTTATATAGAGCACACCCTTGCCACAAAGTGTTGGGAATGTTGACCAGGTACTGCAGGAGTTATACAGAGCACACCCTGGCAACTCAGAGGTGGGAATGTTGACCAGGAGCTGCTGGTGATTTACAGAGCACACCCTGGCCACACAGAGATGGGAGTGTTGACCAGGAGCTGCAGGAGTGATACAGAACACACCCTGGCCACAGAGTGGTGGGAATGTTGTCCAGGAGCTGCTGGGGTTATACAGAGCACACCCTGGCCACACAGAGATGGGAATATTGACCAGGAGCTGCAGGAGATATACAGTGCAAACCCTGGCCACACTGTGATGGGAATGTTGACTAGGAGCTGTAGGAGTTATACAGAGCACTCCCTGGACAAACAATGAAATGGGAATGCTGACCAGGAGCTGCAGGAGTTTTTCAGAGCACACCCTGGCCACACAGAGAGATGGGAATGTTGGCCAGGAGCTGAAGGGGTTATACAGAGCACACCCTTGCCACACAGAGATTGGAATGTTGACCAGGAGCTGCAGGGGTTATACAGAGCACACCGTGGTCACATAGAGATGGGAATGTTGAGCAGGAGCTGCTGGGGTTAGACAGTGCACACCCTGGGCACACAGAGATGGGAATGTCGACCAGGAGCTGCTGGGGTTAGACAGTGCACAACCTTGCCACACAGAAATGGGAATCTTGACCAAGAGCTGCAGGAGTTATTCAGAACACACCCTGGCCACAGAGAGATGGGAATGTGGACCAGGAGCTGTTGGGGTTATGCAGAGCATACCCTCGCCACACACAGAGATGGGAATGTTGACAAGGAGCTGCAGAGGTTTTACAGAGCACACCCTGGCCACACAGAGATGGGAATGTTGACCAGGAGCTGCAGGGGTTTTACAGAGCAAACCCTGGCCACACAGAGATGGGAATGTTGACCAGGAGCTGCAGCGGTTATACAGAGCACACCCTGGCCACACACAGAGATGGCATTGTTGTCCAGGAGCTGCAGGGGTTAAACAGAGCACACCCTGGCCACACAGAGATGGGAATGTTGACCAGGAGCTGCCGAGGTTATACAGAGCACACCCTGGCCACACAGAGATGGGAATGTTGACCAGAAGCTGCAGGGGTTATACAGAGCACACCCTGTCCACACAGAGATGGGAATGTTGACCAGGAGGTGCAGGCGTGAGACAGAGCACACGCTGGCCACACAGAGATGGGAATGTTGACCAGGAGCTGCAGGGGTTATACAGAGCATACCCTGGCCACACAGAGATGGGACTGTTGAGCAGTAGCTGCAGGGGTTATACAGTTCACACCCTGGGCACCCAGAGAGATGGGAATGTTGAAAAGGAGCTGCTGGGGTTATACAGATCGCAACCTTGCCATATAGATATGGGAATGTTGACCAGGAGCTGCAGGGGTTATACAGAGCACACACTAGCCACATAGAGTTGGGAATGTTGACCAGGAGCTGCAGGCGTGATACAGAGCACTCCCTGTGTAACCAGAGATAGGAATCCTGACCAGGAGCTGCAGGGGTGTGACAGAGCACACTCTGGCAACACAGAGATGAGAATGTTGACCAGGAGCTGCAGGTGTTAGGCAGAGAGCAGTCTGGCCTCACAGAGATGGGAATGTTGACCAGGAGCTGCAGCAGTTATACAGAGCACATACTGGCCACACAGAGATGTGAATGTTGACCAGCTGCTGCAGGGGTTATACAGTGCACACCCTGGCCACACACAGAGATGGGAATGTTGACAAGGTGATGCAAGAATTATACAGTGCACACCCTGGCCACACACAGAGATGGGAATGTTGACCAGGAGCTGCAGGGGTTATACAGAGCATACCGTGGCCACACAGAGATGGCAATGTTGACCAGGTGCTGCAGAAGTTATACAGAGCACATACAGGCCACACAGAGATGGGAATGTTGACCAGCAGCTGCAGGGGTTGTACAGTGCACACCCTGGCCACTCAGTTATCGGAATGTTGACCATGAGCTGCAGGCGTGAGACAGAGCACACCCTTGCCACACAGAGATGGGAATGTTGACGAGGAGCTAGAGGGGTTATACAGAGCACACCCTGGCCACACACAGAGATGGGAATGTTGACCAGGTGCTGCAGGGGTTATAGAGTGCACACCCTGGCCACACACAGAGATGGAAATGTTGACCAGGAGCTGTAGGGGTTATACAGAGCACACCCTGGCCACACACAGAGATGGGAATGTTGACCAGGAGCATCAGGAAACATACTGTGCACACCCTGGCCACACACAGAGATGGGAATGTTGACCAGGAACTGCATGGGTTATACAGAGCACACCCTGGCCACACAGAGATGGGAATGTTGACCAGCAGCTGCAGGGGTTGTACAGTGCACACCCTGGCCACTCAGAAATCGGAATTTTGACCAGGAGATGCAGGGGTTAAATCGAGCACACCCTGAACACAAAGAGATTGGAATTCTGACCAGGAGCTGCAGGCGTGAGACAGAGCACGCCCTGGCCACACAAAGATGGGAATGTTGACCAGGAGCTGCAGGGGTTATACAGAGCACACCCTGGCCACACAGAGATGGGAATGTTGACCAGGAGCTGCAGGGGTTATACAGAGCACACCCTGGCCACACAGCGATGGGAATGTTGAGCAGGATCTGCAGGGGTTATTCAGAGCACACCCAGGCACACAGGGATGGGAATGTTGACCAGGAGCTGCAGGGGTGACACAGAGAACACACTGGCCACAGAGAAGTGCGAATGCTGTCTAGGAGCTGCTGAGGTTATACAGAGCAAAGACTGGCCACACACAGAGATAGGAATGTTGACCAGGAGCTGCAGGGGTTATATAGAGCACACCCTTGCCACAAAGTGTTGGGAATGTTGACCAGGTACTGCAGGAGTTATACAGAGCACACCCTGGCAACTCAGAGGTGGGAATGTTGACCAGGAGCTGCAGGTGATTTACAGAGCACACCCTGGCCACACAGAGATGGGAGTGTTGACCAGGAGCTGCAGGAGTGATACAGAACACACCCTGGCCACAGAGTGGTGGGAATGTTGTCCAGGAGCTGCTGGGGTTATACAGAGCACACCCTGGCCACACAGAGATGGGAATATTGACCAGGAGCTGCAGGAGATATACAGTGCAAACCCTGGCCACACTGTGATGGGAATGTTGACTAGGAGCTGTAGGAGTTATACAGAGCACTCCCTGGACAAACAATGAAATGGGAATGCTGACCAGGAGCTGCAGGATTTTTTCAGAGCACACCCTGGCCACACAGAGAGATGGGAATGTTGGCCAGGAGCTCAAGGGGTTATACAGAGCACACCCTTGCCACACAGAGATTGGAATGTTGACCAGGAGCTGCAGGGGTTATACAGAGCACACCGTAGTCACGTAGAGATGGAAATGTTGAGCAGGAGCTGCTGGGGTTAGACAGTGCACACCCTGGGCACACAGAGATGGGAATGTCGACCAGGAGCTGCTGGGGTTAGACAGTGCACAACCTTGCCACACAGAAATGGGAATCTTGACCACGAGCTGCAGGAGTTATTCAGAACACACCCTGGCCACAGAGAGATGGGAATGTGGACCAGGAGCTGTTGGGGTTATGCAGAGCATACCCTCGCCACACACAGAGATGGGAATGTTGACAAGGAGCTGCAGGGGTGACACAGAGAACACACTGGCCACAGAGAAGTGCGAATGCTGTCTAGGAGCTGCTGAGGTTATACAGAGCAAAGACTGGCCACACACAGAGATAGGAATGTTGACCAGGAGCTGCAGGGGTTATATAGAGCACACCCTTGCCACAAAGTGTTGGGAATGTTGACCAGGTACTGCAGGAGTTATACAGAGCACACCCTGGCAACTCAGAGGTGGGAATGTTGACCAGGAGCTGCAGGTGATTTACAGAGCACACCCTGGCCACACAGAGATGGGAGTGTTGACCAGGAGCTGCAGGAGTGATACAGAACACACCCTGGCCACAGAGTGGTGGGAATGTTGTCCAGGAGCTGCTGGGGTTATACAGAGCACACCCTGGCCACACAGAGATGGGAATATTGACCAGGAGCTGCAGGAGATATACAGTGCAAACCCTGGCCACACTGTGATGGGAATGTTGACTAGGAGCTGTAGGAGTTATACAGAGCACTCCCTGGACAAACAATGAAATGGCAATGCTGACCAGGAGCTGCAGGAGTTTTTCAGAGCACACCCTGGCCACACAGAGAGATGGGAATGTTGGCCAGGAGCTCAAGGGGTTATACAGAGCACACCCTTGCCACACAGAGATTGGAATGTTGACCAGGAGCTGCAGGGGTTATACAGAGCACACCGTGGTCACGTAGAGATGGGAATGTTGAGCAGGAGCTGCTGGGGTTAGACAGTGCACACCCTGGGCACACAGAGATGGGAATGTCGACCAGGAGCTGCTGGGGTTAGACAGTGCACAACCTTGCCACACAGAAATGGGAATCTTGACCACGAGCTGCAGGAGTTATTCAGAACACACCCTGGCCACAGAGAGATGGGAATGTGGACCAGGAGCTGTTGGGGTTATGCAGAGCATACCCTCGCCACACACAGAGATGGGAATGTTGACAAGGAGCTGCAGAGGTTTTACAGAGCACACCCTGGCCACACAGAGATGGGAATGTTGACCAGGAGCTGCAGGGGTTTTACAGAGCAAACCCTGGCCACACAGAGATCGGAATGTTGACCAGGAGCTGCAGCGGTTATACAGAGCACACCCTGGCCACACACAGAGATGGCATTGTTGTCCAGGAGCTGCAGGGGTTAAACAGAGCACACCCTGGCCACACAGAGATGGGAATGTTGACCAGGAGCTGCAGAGGTTATACAGAGCACACCCTGGCCACACAGAGATGGGAATGTTGACCAGAAGCTGCAGGGGTTATACAGAGCACACCCTGTCCACACAGAGATGGGAATGTTGACCAGGAGGTGCAGGCGTGAGACAGAGCACACGCTGGCCACACAGAGATGGGAATGTTGACCAGGAGCTGCAGGGGTTATACAGAGCATACCCTGGCCATACAGAGATGGGACTGTTGAGCAGTAGCTGCAGGGGTTATACAGTTCACACCCTGGGCACCCAGAGAGATGGGAATGTTGAAAAGGAGCTGCTGGGGTTATACAGATCGCAACCTTGCCACATAGAGATGGGAATGTTGACCAGGAGCTGCAGGGGTTATACAGAGCACACACTAGCCACATAGAGTTGGGAATGTTGACCAGGAGCTGCAGGCGTGATACAGAGCACTCCATGTGTAACCAGAGATAGGAATCCTGAACAGGATCTGCAGGCGTGTGACAGAGCACACTCTGGCAACACAGAAATGAGAATGTTGACCAGGAGCTGCAGGTGTTAGGCAGAGAGCAGTCTGGCCTCACAGAGATGGGAATGTTGACCAGGAGCTGCAGCAGTTATACAGAGCACATACTGGCCACACAGAGATGTGAATGTTGACCAGCTGCTGCAGGGGTTATACAGTGCACACCCTGGCCACACACAGAGATGGGTATGTTGACAAGGTGATGCAAGAATTATACAGTGCACACCCTGGCCACACGCAGAGATGGGAATGTTGACCAGGAGCTGCAGGGGTTATACAGAGCATACCGTGGCCACACAGAGATGGCAATGTTGACCAGGTGCTGCAGAAGTTATACAGAGCACATACAGGCCACACAGAGATGGGAATGTTGACCAGGAGCAGCAGGAAACATACAGTGCACACCTTGGCCACACACAGAGATGGGAATGTTGACCAGCAGCTGCAGGGGTTGTACAGTGCACTCCCTGGCCACTCAGTTATCGGAATGTTGACCATGAGCTGCAGGCGTGAGACAGAGCACACCCTTGCCACACAGAGATGGGAATGTTGACGAGGAGCTAGAGGGGTTATACAGAGCACACCCTGGCCACACAGAGATGGGAAAGTTGATCAGGAGCTGCTGGGGTTATGCAGAGCACACCCTGGCCACAATGAGATGGGAATGTTGACTGGGAGCTGGTGTTATACAGAGCACACCCTGGCCAAACAGAGATGGGATTATTAACCAGGAGCTGCAGGGGTTATACAGAGCACACCCTGGCCACACAGAGATGGGAATGTAGACCAGGAGTTGCAGGGGTTATCAAGAGCACACCCTGACCACACAGAGATGGGAATGTTGACCAGGAGCTGCAGGCGTGAGACAGAGCACACCCTGGCCACACAGAGATGGGAATGTAGACCAGGAGTTGCAGGGGTTATCAAGAGCACACCCTGGCCACACAGAGATGGGAATGTTGACCAGGAGTTGCAGGGGTTTTACAGTGCACACCCTGGCCACACAGAGATGGGAATGTTGAGTAGGATCAGCAGGGTTATACAGAGCACACACTGGCCACAGAGAGTTGGGAATGTTGACCAGGAGCTGCAGGGCTTATACAGAGCACACCCTGGCCACAGAGAGGTGCGAATGTTGACCAGGAGCTGCAGGGGTTATACAGAGCAGTCCCTGGACACACAGAGATGGGAATCCTGACCAGGAGCTGCAGGGGTTATACAGTGCACAGCCTGGAAACACTGAGATGGGAATGTTGACCAGGAACTGCAGGGGGTATACAGAGCACAGTCTGGCGGCACACAGAAATGGGATTGTTGGCCAGGAGCTGCTGGGGTTATACAATGCTCACCCTGCAGGACACACCCAGGCCACACACATAGATGGGAATGTGCGCCAGGAAATGCAGGGGTTATACAGATCACACCCAGGCCACTAACATAGATGGGAATGTTGACCAAAAGCTGCAGGGGTTATTCAGAGCACCCCCTGAACAACCACACAGATGGGAATGTTGACCAGGAGCTGTTGGGGTTATACAGAGCACACAGTAGCCACATAGAGTTGGGAATGTTGACCAGGAGCTGCAGGCGTGATACAGAGCACTCCCTGTGTAACCAGAGATAGGAATCCTGACCAGGAGCTGCAGGGGTTATACAAAGCACACCGTGGCCACACAGAGATGGGAATGTTGATCAGTAGCTGGAGGGGTTCTACAGAGCACACCCTGGCCACACACAGAGATGGGGATGTTGACCAGGAGCAGCAGGAAACATACAGTGCACACCCTGGGTACACACAGAGATGGGAATGTTGACCAGGAACTGCATGGGTTATACAGAGCACACCCTGGGCACACAGAGATGGGAATGTTGACCAGCAGCTGCAAGGGTTGTACAGTGCACACCCTGGCCACTCCGATTTCGGAATGTTGACCAGGAGATGCAGGAGTTATACCGAGCACACCCTGGACACACAGAGATGGGAATTTTGACCAGTAGCTGCAGGCGTGAGACAGAGCACGCCCTGGCCACACAAAGATGGGAATGTTGACCAGGAGCTGCAGGGGTTGTACAGAGCACCCCCTGGCCACACAGAGATGGGAATGTTGACCAGGAGCTGCTGAGGTTATGCAGTGCACACCCTGGCCACACAGAGATGGGAATGTTGAGCAGGATCTGCAGTGGTTATACAGAGCACACCCGGGCACACACAGAGATGGGAATGTTGACAAGGAGATGCAGGAATTATACAGTGCACACCCTGGCCACACACAGTGATGGGAATGTTGACCAGGAGCTGCAGGGGTTATACAGAGCACAGCGTGGCCACACAGAGATGGGAATGTTGACCAGGTGCTGCAGAAGTTTTACAGAGCACATACAGGCCACACAGAGATGGGAATGTTGACTAGGTGCTGCAGGGGTTATAGAGTGCACACCCTGGCCACACACAGAGATGGGAATGTTGACCAGGAGCTGTAGGGGTTATACAGAGCACACCCTGGCCACACACAGAGATGGGAATGTTGACCAGGAGCATCAGGAAACATACTGTGCACACCCTGGCCGCACACAGAGATGGGAATGTTGACCAGGAACTGCATGGGTTATACAGAGCACACCCTGGCCACACAGAGATGGGAATGTTGACCAGCAGCTGCAGGGGTTGTACAGTGCACACCCTGGCCACTCAGAAATCGGAATTTTGACCAGGAGATGCAGGGGTTAAATCGAGCACACCCTGAACACACAGAGATGGGAATTCTGACCAGGAGCTGCAGGCGTGAGACAGAGCACGCCCTGGCCACACAGCGATGGGAATGTTGAGCAGGATCTGCAGGGGTTATTCAGAGCACACCCAGGCACACAGGGATGGGAATGTTGACCAGGAGCTGCAGGGGTGACACAGAGAACACACTGGCCACAGAGAAGTGCGAATGCTGTCTAGGAGCTGCTGAGGTTATACAGAGCAAAGACTGGCCACACACAGAGATAGGAATGTTGACCAGGAGCTGCAGGGGTTATATAGAGCACACCCTTGCCACAAAGTGTTGGGAATGTTGACCAGGAACTGCAGGAGTTATGCAGAGCACACCCTGGCAACTCAGAGGTGGGAATGTTGACCAGGAGCTGCTGGTGATTTACAGAGCACACCCTGGCCACACAGAGATGGGAGTGTTGACCAGGAGCTGCAGGAGTGATACAGAACACACCCTGGCCACAGAGTGGTGGGAATGTTGTCCAGGAGCTGCTGGGGTTATACAGAGCACACCCTGGCCACACAGAGATGGGAATATTGACCAGGAGCTGCAGGAGATATACAGTGCATACCCTGGCCACACTGTGATGGGAATGTTGACTAGGAGCTGTAGGAGTTATACAGAGCACTCCCTGGACAAACAATGAAATGGGAATGCTGACCAGGAGCTGCAGGAGTTTTTCAGAGCACACCCTGGCCACACAGAGAGATGGGAATGTTGGTCAGGAGCTGAAGGGGTTATACAGAGCACACCCTTGCCACACAGAGATTGGAATGTTGACCAGGAGCTGCAGGGGTTTTACAGAGCAAACCCTGGCCACACAGAGATGGGAATGTTGACCAGGAGCTGCAGCGGTTATACAGAGCACACCCTGGCCACACACAGAGATGGCATTGTTGTCCAGGAGCTGCAGGGGTTAAACAGAGCACACCCTGGCCACACAGAGATGGGAATGTTGACCAGGAGCTGCAGAGGTTATACAGAGCACACCCTGGCCACACAGAGATGGGAATGTTGACCAGAAGCTGCAGGGGTTATACAGAGCACACCCTGTCCACACAGAGATGGGAATGTAGACCAGGAGGTGCAGGCGTGAGACAGAGCACACGCTGGCCACACAGAGATGGGAATGTTGACCAGGAGCTGCAGGGGTTATACAGAGCATACCCTGGCCACCCAGAGATGGGACTGTTGAGCAGTAGCTGCAGGGGTTATACAGTTCACACCCTGGGCACCCAGAGAGATGGGAATGTTGAAAAGGAGCTGCTGGGGTTATACAGATCGCAACCTTGCCACATAGAGATGGGAATGTTGACCAGGAGCTGCAGGGGTTATACAGAGCACACACTAGCCACATAGAGTTGGGAATGTTGACCAGGAGCTGCAGGCGTGATACAGAGCACTCCCTGTGTAACCAGAGATAGGAATCCTGACCAGGAGCTGCAGGGGTGTGACAGAGCACACTCTGGCAACACAGAGATGAGAATGTTGACCAGGAGCTGCAGGTGTTAGGCAGAGAGCAGTCTGGCCTCACAGAGATGGGAATGTTGACCAGGAGCTGCAGCAGTTATACAGAGCACATACTGGCCACACAGAGATGTGAATGTTGACCAGCTGCTGCAGGGGTTATACAGTGCACACCCTGGCCACACACAGAGATGGGAATGTTGACAAGGTGATGCAAGAATTATACAGTGCACACCCTGGCCACACACAGAGATTGGAATGTTGACCAGGAGCTGCAGGGGTTATACAGAGCATACCGTGGCCACACAGAGATGGCAATGTTGACCAGGTGCTGCAGAAGTTATACAGAGCACATACAGGCCACACAGAGATGGGAATGTTGACCAGGAGCAGCAGGAAACATACAGTGCACACCTTGGCCACACACAGAGATGGGAATGTTTACCAGCAGCTGCAGGGGTTGTACAGTGCACACCCTGGCCACTCAGTTATCGGAATGTTGACCATGAGCTGCAGGCGTGAGACAGAGCACACCCTTGCCACACAGAGATGGGAATGTTGACGAGGAGCTAGAGGGGTTATACAGAGCACACCCTGGCCACACAGAGATGGGAAAGTTGATCAGGAGCTGCTGGGGTTATGCAGAGCACACCCTGGCCACAATGAGATGGGAATGTTGACTGGGAGCTGGTGTTATACAGAGCACACCCTGGCCAAACAGAGATGGGATTATTAACCAGGAGCTGCAGGGGTTATACAGACCACACCCTGGCCACACAGAGATGGGAATGTAGACCAGGAGCTGCAGGGGTTATCAAGAGCACACCCGGACCACACAGAGATGGGAATGTTGACCAGGAGCTGCAGGCGTGAGACAGAGCACACCCTGGCCACACAGAGATGGGAATGTAGACCAGGAGTTGCAGGGGTTATACAGTGCACACCCTGGCCACACAGAGATGGGAATGTTGAGTAGGATCAGCATGGTTATACAGAGCACACACTGGCCACAGGGAGTTGGGAATGTTGACCAGGAGCTGCAGGGCTTATACAGAGCACACCCTGGCCACAGAGAGGTGCGAATGTTGACCAGGAGCTGAAGGGGTTATACAGAGCAGTCCCTGGACACACAGAGATGGGAATCCTGACCAGGAGCTGCAGGGGTTATACAGTGCACAGCCTGGAAAAACTGAGATGTGAATGTTGACCAGGAACTGCAGGGGGTATACAGAGCACAGTCTGGCGGCACACAGAAATGGGATTGTTGGCCAGGAGCTGCTGGGGTTATACAATGCTCACCCTGCAGGACACACCCAGGCCACACACATAGATGGGAATGTGCGCCAGGAAATGCAGGGGTTATACAGATCACACCCAGGCCACTAACATAGAATGTTGGGCATGTTGACCAAAAGCTGCAGGGGTTATTCAGAGCACCCCCTGAACAACCACACAGATGGGAATGTTGACCAGGAGCTGTTGGGGTTATACAGAGCACACTCTGACCTCACGCTGAGATTGGAATGTTTGCCAGGAGCTGCAGCAGCTATACAGACCTCACCCTGGCCACACACAGAGATAAGCAGCTGCAGGGGTTGTACAGTGCACACCCTGGCCACTCAGTTATCGGAATGTTGACCATGAGCTGCAGGCGTGAGACAGAGCACACCCTTGCCACACAGAGATGGGAATGTTGACGAGGAGCTAGAGGGGTTATACAGAGCACACCCTGGCCACACACAGAGATGGGAATGTTGACCAGGTGCTGCAGGGGTTATAGAGTGCACACCCTGGCCACACACAGAGATGGGAATGTTGACCAGGAGCTGTAGGGGTTATACAGAGCACACCCTGGCCACACACAGAGATGGGAATGTTGACCAGGAGCATCAGGAAACATACTGTGCACACCCTGGCCACACACAGAGATGGGAATGTTGACCAGGAACTGCATGGGTTATACAGAGCACACCCTGGCCACACAGAGATGGGAATGTTGACCAGCAGCTGCAGGGGTTGTACAGTGCACACCCTGGCCACTCAGAAATCGGAATTTTGACCAGGAGATGCAGGGGTTAAATCGAGCACACCCTGAACACAAAGAGATGGGAATTCTGACCAGGAGCTGCAGGCGTGAGACAGAGCACGCCCTGGCCACACAAAGATGGGAATGTTGACCAGGAGCTGCAGGGGTTATACAGAGCACACCCTGGCCACACAGAGATGGGAATGTTGACCAGGAGCTGCAGGGGTTATACAGAGCACACCCTGGCCACACAGCGATGGGAATGTTGAGCAGGATCTGCAGGGGTTATTCAGAGCACACCCAGGCACACAGGGATGGGAATGTTGACCAGGAGCTGCAGGGGTGACACAGAGAACACACTGGCCACAGAGAAGTGCGAATGCTGTCTAGGAGCTGCTGAGGTTATACAGAGCAAAGACTGGCCACACACAGAGATAGGAATGTTGACCAGGAGCTGCAGGGGTTATATAGAGCACACCCTTGCCACAAAGTGTTGGGAATGTTGACCAGGTACTGCAGGAGTTATACAGAGCACACCCTGGCAACTCAGAGGTGGGAATGTTGACCAGGAGCTGCTGGTGATTTACAGAGCACACCCTGGCCACACAGAGATGGGAGTGTTGACCAGGAGCTGCAGGAGTGATACAGAACACACCCTGGCCACAGAGTGGTGGGAATGTTGTCCAGGAGCTGCTGGGGTTATACAGAGCACACCCTGGCCACACAGAGATGGGAATATTGACCAGGAGCTGCAGGAGATATACAGTGCAAACCCTGGCCACACTGTGATGGGAATGTTGACTAGGAGCTGTAGGAGTTATACAGAGCACTCCCTGGACAAACAATGAAATGGGAATGCTGACCAGGAGCTGCAGGAGTTTTTCAGAGCACACCCTGGCCACACAGAGAGATGGGAATGTTGGCCAGGAGCTGAAGGGGTTATACAGAGCACACCCTTGCCACACAGAGATTGGAATGTTGACCAGGAGCTGCAGGGGTTATACAGAGCACACCGTGGTCACATAGAGATGGGAATGTTGAGCAGGAGCTGCTGGGGTTAGACAGTGCACACCCTGGGCACACAGAGATGGGAATGTCGACCAGGAGCTGCTGGGGTTAGACAGTGCACAACCTTGCCACACAGAAATGGGAATCTTGACCACGAGCTGCAGGAGTTATTCAGAACACACCCTGGCCACAGAGAGATGGGAATGTGGACCAGGAGCTGTTGGGGTTATGCAGAGCATACCCTCGCCACACACAGAGATGGGAATGTTGACAAGGAGCTGCAGAGGTTTTACAGAGCACACCCTGGCCACACAGAGATGGGAATGTTGACCAGGAGCTGCAGGGGTTTTACAGAGCAAACCCTGGCCACACAGAGATGGGAATGTTGACCAGGAGCTGCAGCGGTTATACAGAGCACACCCTGGCCACACACAGAGATGGCATTGTTGTCCAGGAGCTGCAGGGGTTAAACAGAGCACACCCTGGCCACACAGAGATGGGAATGTTGACCAGGAGCTGCAGAGGTTATACAGAGCACACCCTGGCCACACAGAGATGGGAATGTTGACCAGAAGCTGCAGGGGTTATACAGAGCACACCCTGTCCACACAGAGATGGGAATGTTGACCAGGAGGTGCAGGCGTGAGACAGAGCACACGCTGGCCACACAGAGATGGGAATGTTGACCAGGAGCTGCAGGGGTTATACAGAGCATACCCTGGCCACACAGAGATGGGACTGTTGAGCAGTAGCTGCAGGGGTTATACAGTTCACACCCTGGGCACCCAGAGAGATGGGAATGTTGAAAAGGAGCTGCTGGGGTTATACAGATCGCAACCTTGCCATATAGATATGGGAATGTTGACCAGGAGCTGCAGGGGTTATACAGAGCACACACTAGCCACATAGAGTTGGGAATGTTGACCAGGAGCTGCAGGCGTGATACAGAGCACTCCCTGTGTAACCAGAGATAGGAATCCTGACCAGGAGCTGCAGGGGTGTGACAGAGCACACTCTGGCAACACAGAGATGAGAATGTTGACCAGGAGCTGCAGGTGTTAGGCAGAGAGCAGTCTGGCCTCACAGAGATGGGAATGTTGACCAGGAGCTGCAGCAGTTATACAGAGCACATACTGGCCACACAGAGATGTGAATGTTGACCAGCTGCTGCAGGGGTTATACAGTGCTCACTCTGGCCACACACAGAGATGGGAATGTTGACAAGGTGATGCAAGAATTATACAGTGCACACCCTGGCCACACACAGAGATGGGAATGTTGACCAGGAGCTGCAGGGGTTATACAGAGCATACCGTGGCCACACAGAGATGGCAATGTTGACCAGGTGCTGCAGAAGTTATACAGAGCACATACAGGCCACACAGAGATGGGAATGTTGACCAGCAGCTGCAGGGGTTGTACAGTGCACACCCTGGCCACTCAGTTATCGGAATGTTGACCATGAGCTGCAGGCGTGAGACAGAGCACACCCTTGCCACACAGAGATGGGAATGTTGACGAGGAGCTAGAGGGGTTATACAGAGCACACCCTGGCCACACACAGAGATGGGAATATTGACCAGGTGCTGCAGGAGTTATAGAGTGCACACCCTGGCCACACACAGAGATGGAAATGTTGACCAGGAGCTGTAGGGGTTATACAGAGCACACCCTGGCCACACACAGAGATGGGAATGTTGACCAGGAGCATCAGGAAACATACTGTGCACACCCTGGCCACACACAGAGATGGGAATGTTGACCAGGAACTGCATGGGTTATACAGAGCACACCCTGGCCACACAGAGATGGGAATGTTGACCAGCAGCTGCAGGGGTTGTACAGTGCACACCCTGGCCACTCAGAAATCGGAATTTTGACCAGGAGATGCAGGGGTTAAATCGAGCACACCCTGAACACAAAGAGATTGGAATTCTGACCAGGAGCTGCAGGCGTGAGACAGAGCACGCCCTGGCCACACAAAGATGGGAATGTTGACCAGGAGCTGCAGGGGTTATACAGAGCACACCCTGGCCACACAGAGATGGGAATGTTGACCAGGAGCTGCAGGGGTTATACAGAGCACACCCTGGCCACACAGCGATGGGAATGTTGAGCAGGATCAGCAGGGGTTATTCAGAGCACACCCAGGCACACAGGGATGGGAATGTTGACCAGGAGCTGCAGGGGTGACACAGAGAACACACTGGCCACAGAGAAGTGCGAATGCTGTCTAGGAGCTGCTGAGGTTATACAGAGCAAAGACTGGCCACACACAGAGATAGGAATGTTGACCAGGAGCTGCAGGGGTTATATAGAGCACACCCTTGCCACAAAGTGTTGGGAATGTTGACCAGGTACTGCAGGAGTTATACAGAGCACACCCTGGCAACTCAGAGGTGGGAATGTTGACCAGGAGCTGCAGGTGATTTACAGAGCACACCCTGGCCACACAGAGATGGGAGTGTTGACCAGGAGCTGCAGGAGTGATACAGAACACACCCTGGCCACAGAGTGGTGGGAATGTTGTCCAGGAGCTGCTGGGGTTATACAGAGCACACCCTGGCCACACAGAGATGGGAATATTGACCAGGAGCTGCAGGAGATATACAGTGCAAACCCTGGCCACACTGTGATGGGAATGTTGACTAGGAGCTGTAGGAGTTATACAGAGCACTCCCTGGACAAACAATGAAATGGGAATGCTGACCAGGAGCTGCAGGATTTTTTCAGAGCACACCCTGGCCACACAGAGAGATGGGAATGTTGGCCAGGAGCTCAAGGGGTTATACAGAGCACACCCTTGCCACACAGAGATTGGAATGTTGACCAGGAGCTGCAGGGGTTATACAGAGCACACCGTAGTCACGTAGAGATGGGAATGTTGAGCAGGAGCTGCTGGGGTTAGACAGTGCACACCCTGGGCACACAGAGATGGGAATGTCGACCAGGAGCTGCTGGGGTTAGACAGTGCACAACCTTGCCACACAGAAATGGGAATCTTGACCACGAGCTGCAGGAGTTATTCAGAACACACCCTGGCCACAGAGAGATGGGAATGTGGACCAGGAGCTGTTGGGGTTATGCAGAGCATACCCTCGCCACACACAGAGATGGGAATGTTGACAAGGAGCTGCAGGGGTGACACAGAGAACACACTGGCCACAGAGAAGTGCGAATGCTGTCTAGGAGCTGCTGAGGTTATACAGAGCAAAGACTGGCCACACACAGAGATAGGAATGTTGACCAGGAGCTGCAGGGGTTATATAGAGCACACCCTTGCCACAAAGTGTTGGGAATGTTGACCAGGTACTGCAGGAGTTATACAGAGCACACCCTGGCAACTCAGAGGTGGGAATGTTGACCAGGAGCTGCAGGTGATTTACAGAGCACACCCTGGCCACACAGAGATGGGAGTGTTGACCAGGAGCTGCAGGAGTGATACAGAACACACCCTGGCCACAGAGTGGTGGGAATGTTGTCCAGGAGCTGCTGGGGTTATACAGAGCACACCCTGGCCACACAGAGATGGGAATATTGACCAGGAGCTGCAGGAGATATACAGTGCAAACCCTGGCCACACTGTGATGGGAATGTTGACTAGGAGCTGTAGGAGTTATACAGAGCACTCCCTGGACAAACAATGAAATGGGAATGCTGACCAGGAGCTGCAGGAGTTTTTCAGAGCACACCCTGGCCACACAGAGAGATGGGAATGTTGGCCAGGAGCTCAAGGGGTTATACAGAGCACACCCTTGCCACACAGAGATTGGAATGTTGACCAGGAGCTGCAGGGGTTATACAGAGCACACCGTGGTCACGTAGAGATGGGAATGTTGAGCAGGAGCTGCTGGGGTTAGACAGTGCACACCCTGGGCACACAGAGATGGGAATGTCGACCAGGAGCTGCTGGGGTTAGACAGTGCACAACCTTGCCACACAGAAATGGGAATCTTGACCACGAGCTGCAGGAGTTATTCAGAACACACCCTGGCCACAGAGAGATGGGAATGTGGACCAGGAGCTGTTGGGGTTATGCAGAGCATACCCTCGCCACACACAGAGATGGGAATGTTGACAAGGAGCTGCAGAGGTTTTACAGAGCACACCCTGGCCACACAGAGATGGGAATGTTGACCAGGAGCTGCAGGGGTTTTACAGAGCAAACCCTGGCCACACAGAGATCGGAATGTTGACCAGGAGCTGCAGCGGTTATACAGAGCACACCCTGGCCACACACAGAGATGGCATTGTTGTCCAGGAGCTGCAGGGGTTAAACAGAGCACACCCTGGCCACACAGAGATGGGAATGTTGACCAGGAGCTGCAGAGGTTATACAGAGCACACCCTGGCCACACAGAGATGGGAATGTTGACCAGAAGCTGCAGGGGTTATACAGAGCACACCCTGTCCACACAGAGATGGGAATGTTGACCAGGAGGTGCAGGCGTGAGACAGAGCACACGCTGGCCACACAGAGATGGGAATGTTGACCAGGAGCTGCAGGGGTTATACAGAGCATACCCTGGCCATACAGAGATGGGACTGTTGAGCAGTAGCTGCAGGGGTTATACAGTTCACACCCTGGGCACCCAGAGAGATGGGAATGTTGAAAAGGAGCTGCTGGGGTTATACAGATCGCAACCTTGCCACATAGAGATGGGAATGTTGACCAGGAGCTGCAGGGGTTATACAGAGCACACACTAGCCACATAGAGTTGGGAATGTTGACCAGGAGCTGCAGGCGTGATACAGAGCACTCCCTGTGTAACCAGAGATAGGAATCCTGAACAGGATCTGCAGGCGTGTGACAGAGCACACTCTGGCAACACAGAAATGAGAATGTTGACCAGGAGCTGCAGGTGTTAGGCAGAGAGCAGTCTGGCCTCACAGAGATGGGAATGTTGACCAGGAGCTGCAGCAGTTATACAGAGCACATACTGGCCACACAGAGATGTGAATGTTGACCAGCTGCTGCAGGGGTTATACAGTGCACACCCTGGCCACACACAGAGATGGGTATGTTGACAAGGTGATGCAAGAATTATACAGTGCACACCCTGGCCACACGCAGAGATGGGAATGTTGACCAGGAGCTGCAGGGGTTATACAGAGCATACCGTGGCCACACAGAGATGGCAATGTTGACCAGGTGCTGCAGAAGTTATACAGAGCACATACAGGCCACACAGAGATGGGAATGTTGACCAGGAGCAGCAGGAAACATACAGTGCACACCTTGGCCACACACAGAGATGGGAATGTTGACCAGCAGCTGCAGGGGTTGTACAGTGCACTCCCTGGCCACTCAGTTATCGGAATGTTGACCATGAGCTGCAGGCGTGAGACAGAGCACACCCTTGCCACACAGAGATGGGAATGTTGACGAGGAGCTAGAGGGGTTATACAGAGCACACCCTGGCCACACAGAGATGGGAAAGTTGATCAGGAGCTGCTGGGGTTATGCAGAGCACACCCTGGCCACAATGAGATGGGAATGTTGACTGGGAGCTGGTGTTAGACAGAGCACACCCTGGCCAAACAGAGATGGGATTATTAACCAGGAGCTGCAGGGGTTATACAGAGCACACCCTGGCCACACAGAGATGGGAATGTAGACCAGGAGTTGCAGGGGTTATCAAGAGCACACCCTGACCACACAGAGATGGGAATGTTGACCAGGAGCTGCAGGCGTGAGACAGAGCACACCCTGGCCACACAGAGATGGGAATGTAGACCAGGAGTTGCAGGGGTTATCAAGAGCACACCCTGGCCACACAGAGATGGGAATGTTGACCAGGAGTTGCAGGGGTTTTACAGTGCACACCCTGGCCACACAGAGATGGGAATGTTGAGTAGGATCAGCAGGGTTATACAGAGCACACACTGGCCACAGAGAGTTGGGAATGTTGACCAGGAGCTGCAGGGCTTATACAGAGCACACCCTGGCCACAGAGAGGTGCGAATGTTGACCAGGAGCTGCAGGGGTTATACAGAGCAGTCCCTGGACACACAGAGATGGGAATCCTGACCAGGAGCTGCAGGGGTTATACAGTGCACAGCCTGGAAACACTGAGATGGGAATGTTGACCAGGAACTGCAGGGGGTATACAGAGCACAGTCTGGCGGCACACAGAAATGGGATTGTTGGCCAGGAGCTGCTGGGGTTATACAATGCTCACCCTGCAGGACACACCCAGGCCACACACATAGATGGGAATGTGCGCCAGGAAATGCAGGGGTTATACAGATCACACCCAGGCCACTAACATAGATGGGAATGTTGACCAAAAGCTGCAGGGGTTATTCAGAGCACCCCCTGAACAACCACACAGATGGGAATGTTGACCAGGAGCTGTTGGGGTTATACAGAGCACACTCTGACCTCACGCTGAGATTGGAATGTTTGCCAGGAGCTGCAGCAGCTATACAGACCTCACCCTGGCCACACACAGAGATAAGAATATTGACCAGGAACTGCAGGAGTTATACAGAGTACACCCTGGCCACACAGAGATGGGAATGTTGAACAGGAGCTGCTGGGGTTATACAGAGCATACTCTGGCCAGGCAGAGACGGGAGTGTTGACCAGGAGCTGCTGGGTTTGTACAGAGCACACCTTGGCCACGCAGAGACGGGAGTGTTGACCAGGAGCTCCAGGAGTTATACAGATCACACCCAGGCCACACACATAGATGGGAATGTGCGCCATGAACTGCAGGGGTTATACAGAGCTCACCCAGCAGGCACAGAGATGGGAATGTTGACCAGAAGCTGCAATGGTTATACAGTGCACACCTTGGCCACACACAGAGATGGGAATTTCAATAGAAGCTGCAGGGGTTATGCAGAGCACACCCTGCACACACACAGCTATGGGAATGTTGACCAGGAGTTGCTGGGGTATACCGAGCACACACTGGCCACACACTGAGATGGGAATGTTGGCCAGGAGCTGCAGGCGTTATACAGAGCACACACTGGACACACAGAGATGGGAAGGTTGGCCAGGAGCTGCTGGGGTAATACAGTGCACACCCTGGCCACACAGAGATGGGAATATTTACCAGGAGCTGCAGGGGTTAGATGAGCACACCCTGGCCACACACAGAGATAGGAATGTTGACCAGGAGCTGGAAGGGTTATACAGAGCACACCCTGGACAGAGAGAGATTGGAATGTTGAACAGGAACTGATGAGGTTATACAGTGAACACCGTGGCGACACAGAGATGGGAATCTTGACCAGGAGCTGCAGGAGTTATACAGAGCTCACCCTGGACAGACAGAGGTGGGAATGTTGACCAGGAGCTGCTGAGGTTATGCAGTGCACACCGTGGCGACACAGAGATGGGAATCTTGACCAGGAGCTGCAGGAGTTATACAGAGCACACACTGGCCACCCAGAGAAGGGAATGTTGACCAGGAGCTGCACGGTTTATACAGAGCACCCCCTGAACAACCACACAGATGGGAATGTTGACCAGGAGCTGTTGGGGTTATACAGAGCACACTCTGACCTCACGCTGAGATTGGAATGTTTGCCAGGAGCTGCAGCAGCTATACAGACCTCACCCTGGCCACACACAGAGATAAGAATATTGACCAGGAACTGCAGGAGTTATACAGAGTACACCCTGGCCACACAGAGATGGGAATGTTGAACAGGAGCTGCTGGGGTTATACAGAGCATACTCTGGCCAGGCAGAGACGGGAGTGTTGACCAGGAGCTGCTGGGTTTGTACAGAGCACACCTTGGCCACGCAGAGACGGGAGTGTTGACCAGGAGCTCCAGGAGTTATACAGATCACACCCAGGCCACACACATAGATGGGAATGTGCGCCATGAACTGCAGGGGTTATACAGAGCTCACCCAGCAGGCACAGAGATGGGAATGTTGACCAGAAGCTGCAATGGTTATACAGTGCACACCTTGGCCACACACAGAGATGGGAATTTGAATAGAAGCTGCAGGGGTTATGCAGAGCACACCCTGCACACACACAGCTATGGGAATGTTGACCAGGAGTTGCTGGGGTATACCGAGCACACACTGGCCACACACTGAGATGGGAATGTTGGCCAGGAGCTGCAGTCGTTATACAGAGCACACACTGGACACACAGAGATGGGAAGGTTGGCCAGGAGCTGCTGGGGTAATACAGTGCACACCCTGGCCACACAGAGATGGGAATATTTACCAGGAGCTGCAGGGGTTAGATGAGCACACCCTGGCCACACACAGAGATAGGAATGTTGACCAGGAGCTGGAAGGGTTATACAGAGCACACCCTGGACAGAGAGAGATGGGAATGTTGAACAGGAACTGATGAGGTTATACAGTGAACACCGTGGCGACACAGAGATGGGAATCTTGACCAGGGGCTGCAGGAGTTATACAGAGCTCACCCTGGACAGACAGAGGTGGGAATGTTGACCAGGAGCTGCTGAGGTTATGCAGTGCACAACGTGGCGACACAGAGATGGGAATCTTGACCAGGAGCTGCAGGAGTTATACAGAGCACACACTGGCCACCCAGAGAAGGGAATGTTGACCAGGAGCTGCACGGTTTATACAGAGCACACCCTGGCCACACACAGAGATGGGAATGTTGACCAGGAGCTGCAGGAGTTATACAGAGCATACCCTGGCCACACAGGGGTGGGAATGTTGAACAGGAGCTGCTGGGCTAATACAGTGCCCACTCTGGCCAAACACAGATGGGTGTGTTGCCCAGGAGCTGAAGGAGTTTTACAGAGCACACCCTGGCCACACAGAGATGGGAATGTTGACCAGGAGCTGCTGGGTTTGTACAGAGCACATCCTGGCCACACAGAGACGGGAGTGTTGACCAGGAGCTGCATGAGTTCTACAGAGCACACCCAGGCCACACACAGAGATGGGAATGTGCGCCAGGTGCTGCTGGAGTTATACAATGCTCACCCTGCAGGCACAGAGATGGGAATGTTGACCATGTGCTGCATGGGTTATACAGAGAACACACTGGCCACAAAGAGATGGGAATGTTGGCCAGGATGCAGGGGTTATACAGAGCACACCCTGGCCACACAGTGATGGGAATTGTGACCAGGAGCTGCGGGGGATATACTGAGCACACCCTGGCCACACAGAGATGGGAGTGTTAACCAGGAGCTTCAGGCGTTATACAGAGAACACCCTGGCCACACAGTGATGGGAATTATGACCAGGAGCTGCGGAGGTTACACTGAGCACACCCTGGCCACACAGAGATGGGAGTGTTAACCAGGAGCTTCAGGCGTTATACAGAGAATACCCTGGCCACACAGAGATGGGAATATTGACCAGGAGCTGCTGGGGTTATAAAGTGCACACCCTGACCACACAGAGATGGGAATATTGACCAGGTGGTGCAGGGGTTAGACTGAGCACACCCTGGCCACACACTGAGATGGGAATGTTGGCCAGGAGCTACAGGCGTAAAACAGAGCACACACTGGACACACAGAGATGGGAAGAGTGACCAGGAGCTGCACAGGTTAGACTGAGCACACCCTGGCCACACATAGAGATGGGAATGTTGACCAGGAGCTGCAGGGGTTATACAGAGCACACCCTGGACAGACAGAGGTGGGAATGTTGACCAGGAGCTGCTGAGGTTATGCAGTGCACACCGTGGCCACACAGAGATGGGAATGTTGAACAGGAGTTGGAGTTATACAGAGCACACGCTGGCCGCACAGAGGTGGGTATGTTCACCAGGAGCTGCAGGGTTTAAACAGTGCACACCATGGCCACACAGAGGTTGAAATGTTGAACAGGAGCTGCAGGAGTTAAACAGTGCACACCCTGAACACACAGAGATATGGGAATGTTGACCCAAAGCTGCAGGGGTTATGCAGAGCACAGTCTGGCCACACAGAGAGATGGGAATGTTGACCAGGAGCTGCACGGTTTATACAGAGCACACCCTAGCCACACACAGAGATGAGAATATTGACCAAAAGCTGCAGGGGTTATACAGAGCACACCCTGAACACACACACAGATGGGAATGTTGACCAGGAGCTGTTGGGGTTATACAGAGCACACTCTGACCTCACACTGAGATGGGAATGTTTGCCAGGAGCTGCAGGGGTTATACAGAGCCCACCCTTGCCACATAGCGTTGGGAATGTTGACTAGGAGCTGGAGGAGTTATACAGAGCACACACTGGCCACACAGAGGTGGGAATGTTGATCAGGAGCTGCTGGGCTAATACAGAGAACACTCTGGCCAGACACAGACGGGAGTGTTGACCAGGAGCTGAAGGAGTTATACAGAGCACACCCTGGCCACACAGTGATGGGAATTGTGACCAGGAGCTGCGGGGGTTACACTGAGCACACCCTGGCCACACAGAGATGTGAGTGTTAACCAGGAGCATCAGGCGTTATACAGAGAACACCCTGGCCACACAGAGATGGGAATATTGACCAGGAGCTGGTGGGGTTATACAGTGCACACCCTGGCCACACAGAGATGGGAATATTGACCAGGAGCTGCAGGGGTTAGACTGAGCACACCCTGGCCACACACTGAGATGGGAATGTTGGCCAGGAGCTACAGGCGTAAAACAGAGCACACACTGGACACACAGAGATGGGAAGGTTGACCAGGAGTTACTGGGGTAATGCAGTGCACACCCTGGCCACACAGAGATGGGAATATTTACCAGGAGATGCTCAGGTTAGACTGAGCACACCCTGGCCACACATAGAGATGGGAATGTTGACCAGGAGCTGCAGGGGTTATACAGAGCACACCCTGGACAGACAGAGGTGGGAATGTTGACCAGGAGCTGCTGAGGTTATGCAGTGCACACCGTGGCGACACAGAGATGGGAATCTTGACCAGGAGCTGCAGGAGTTATACAGAGCACACACTGGCCACACAGAGATGGGAATGTTGAACAGGAGCTGCAGGGGTTATACAGTGCACACCATGGCCACACAGAGATGGGAATGTTGAACAGGAGATGCAGGGGTTATACAGGGCACACCCTGGCCACACAGAGAAGGGAATGTTGACCAGGAGCTGCAGGGTTTATACAGAGCACATCCTGGCCACACAGAGATGCGAATGTTGATCAGGAGCTGCTGGGGTTATACAGCGCACACCATGGCCACACAAAGATGGGAGTGTTGACCAGGAGCTGCAGGAGTTATACAGAGCACACCCTGGCCACACACAGAGATGGGAATGTGCGCCTGGAACTGCAGGGGTTACACACAGCACACCCTGGCCACACAGAGATGGGAATGTTGACCAGGAACTGCAGAGGTTATACAGAGCATACCCTGGCCACACACAGAGATGGTAATGTTGACCAGGGGCTGCAGGGGTTATACAGAGCACACGCTGGCCACACAGAGATGGCAATGTTGACCAGGAACTGCAGAGGTTATACAGAGTACACCCTGGCCACACACAGAGATGGGAATGTGCGCCAGGAACTGCAGGGGTTATACAGAGCACACCCTGGCCACACAAAAATGGGAATGTTCGCCAGGAGCTGCAGAGGTTATAGAGAGCACACCCTGGCCACACAGAGATGGGAATTTTGACCAGGAGCTGCACGGTTTATACAGAGCAGAGCCTAGCCACACACACAGATGGGAATATTGACCAGGAGCTGCAGGGGTTAGACTGAGCACACCCTGGCCACACACAGAGATGGGAATGTTGATCAGGAGCTGCAGGAGTTATACAGAGCACACCCTGGGCAGAAAGAGATAGGAATGTTGACCAGGAGCTGCTGAGGTTATACAGTGCCCACCGTGGCAACACAGAGATGGGAATCTTGACCAGGAGCTGCAGGAGTTATACAGTGCACACCCTGAACACACAGAGATATGGGAATGTTGACCCAAAACTGCAGGGGTTATGCAGAGCACAGTCTGGCCACACAGAGAGATGGGAATGTTGACCAGGAGCTGCACGGTTTATACAGAGCACACCCTGAACACACACACAGATGGGAATGTTGACCAGGAGCTGTTGGGGTTATACAGAGCACATTCTGACCTCACACTGAGATGGGAATGTTTGCCAGGAGCTGCAGTGGTTATACAGAGCACACCCTGGCCACACACACAGATGGGGTTGTTGGCCAGACGCTGCAGGGGTTATGCAGAGCACACTCTGACCTCACACTGAGAAGGGAATGTTTGCGAGCAGCTGCAGGTGTTATACAGAGCCCACCCTTCCCACATAGTGTTGGGAATGTTGACCAGGAGCTGGAGGAGTTATACAGAGCACACCCTGGCCACACAGAGGTGGGAATGTTGAACAGGAGCTGCTGGGCTAATACAGAGAACACTCTGGCCAGACACAGACGGGAGTGTTGACCAGGAGCTGAAGGAGTTATACAGAGCACACCCAGGCCACACACAGAGATGGGAATGTGCGCCAGGAGCTGCTGGAGTTATACAACGCTCACCCTGCAGGCACAGAGATGGGAATGTTGACCAGGTGCTGCAGGGGTTATACAGAGAACACCCTGGTTGCAAAGAGATGGGAATGTTGACCAGCAGCTGCAGGGGTTATACAGAGCACACCCTGGCCACACAGTGATGGGAATTGTGACCAGGAGCTGCGGGGGTTACACTGAGCACACCCTGGCCACACAGAGATGGGAGTGTTGACCAGGAGCTTCAGGCGTTATACAGAGAACACCCTGGCCACACAGAGATGGGAATATTGACCAGTAGCTGTTGGGGTTATACAGTGCACACCCTGGCCACACAGAGATGGGAATAATGTCCAGGAGCTGCAGGGGTTAGACTGAGCACACCCTGGCCACACACAGAGATGGGAATGTTGACCAGGAGCTGCAGGGGTTATACAGAGCACACTCTGGACAGACAGAGATGGGAATGTTGACCAGGAGCTGCTGAGGATATACAGTGCACACCGTGGCGACACAGTGATGGGAATCTTGACCAGTAGCTGCAGGAGTTTACAGTGCACACCCTGAACACACAGAGATATGTTAATGTTGACGAGGAGCTGCTGGTGTTATACAGAGCACACCATGGCCACACAGAGATGGGACTGTTGACCAGGAGCTGCACGGTTTATACAGTGCACACCCTGGCCACACACAGAGATGGTAATGTTGACCCAAAGCTGCAGGGGTTGTACAGAGCACAGTCTGGCCACACAGAGAGATGGGAAAGTTGACCAGGAGCTACTGCGGTTATGCAGAACACATCCTGCACACACACAGAGATGGGAATGATGACCAGGAACTGTTGTGGTTATACAGAGCACACCCTGGCCACACACAGAGATAAGAATATTGACCAGGAACTGCAGGGGTATGCAGAGCACACCCTTGCCACACAGTGTTGGGAATGTTGACCAGGAACTGCAGGAGTTATACAGAGCATACCCTGGCCACACAGAGGTGGGAATGTTGACCAGGAACTGCAGGGGTATGCAGAGCACACCCTTGCCACACAGTGTTGGGAATGTTGAACAGGAGCTGCTGGGGTTATACAGAGCACACTCTGGCCAGACAGAGACGGGAGTGTTGACCAGGAGCGGAAGGAGTTATACAGAGCACACCCTGGCCACACAGAGATGGGAATGTTGACCAGGAGCTGCTGGGTTTGTACAGAGCACACCCTGGCCACACAGAGATGGGAATGTTGACCAGGAGCTGCAGTGGTTCTACAGAGCACACCCTGGCCACACTGAGATGGGAATGTTGACCGGGAGCTGAACGTGTTATACAGTGCACAACCTGGCCACACACAGAAATGGGATTGTTGGCCAGGAGCTGCTGGGGTTATACAATGCTCACCCTGCAGGCACAGAAATGGGAATGATGACCAGGAGCTGCAGGGGTTATACTGAGAGCAAACTGGCCACAAAGAGATGGGAATGTTGGCCAGCATGCAGGGGTTATACAGAGCACACCCTGGCCACACAGAGATGGGAATGTTGACCAGGAGCTGCTGGGTTTGTACAGAGCACATCCTGGCCACACAGAGACGGGAGTGTTGACCAGGAGCTGCATGAGTTCTACAGAGCACACCCAGGCCACACACAGAGATGGGAATGTGCGCCAGGAGCTGCTGGAGTTATACAATGCTCACCCTGCAGGCACAGAGATGGGAATGTTGACCATGTGCTGCATGGGTTATACAGAGAACACACTGGCCACAAAGAGATGGGAATGTTGGCCAGGATGCAGGGGTTATACAGAGCACACCCTGGCCACACAGTGATGGGAATTGTGACCAGGAGCTGCGGGGGATATACTGAGCACACCCTGGCCACACAGAGATGGGAGTGTTAACCAGGAGCTTCAGGCGTTATACAGAGAACACCCTGGCCACACAGTGATGGGAATTATGACCAGGAGCTGCGGAGGTTACACTGAGCACACCCTGGCCACACAGAGATGGGAGTGTTAACCAGGAGCTTCAGGCGTTATACAGAGAATACCCTGGCCACACAGAGATGGGAATATTGACCAGGAGCTGCTGGGGTTATAAAGTGCACACCCTGACCACACAGAGATGGGAATATTGACCAGGTGCTGCAGGGGTTAGACTGAGCACACCCTGGCCACACACTGAGATGGGAATGTTGGCCAGGAGCTACAGGCGTAAAACAGAGCACACACTGGACACACAGAGATGGGAAGGGTGACCAGGAGCTGCACAGGTTAGACTGAGCACACCCTGGCCACACATAGAGATGGGAATGTTGACCAGGAGCTGCAGGGGTTATACAGAGCACACCCTGGACAGACAGAGGTGGGAATGTTGACCAGGAGCTGCTGAGGTTATGCAGTGCACACCGTGGCCACACAGAGATGGGAATGTTGAACAGGAGTTGGAGTTATACAGAGCACACGCTGGCCGCACAGAGGTGGGTATGTTCACCAGGAGCTGCAGGGTTTAAACAGTGCACACCATGGCCACACAGAGGTTGAAATGTTGAACAGGAGCTGCAGGAGTTAAACAGTGCAAACCCTGAACACACAGAGATATGGGAATGTTGACCCAAAGCTGCAGGGGTTATGCAGAGCACAGTCTGGCCACACAGAGAGATGGGAATGTTGACCAGGAGCTGCACGGTTTATACAGAGCACACCCTAGCCACACACAGAGATGAGAATATTGACCAAAAGCTGCAGGGGTTATACAGAGCACACCCTGAACACACACACAGATGGGAATGTTGACCAGGAGCTGTTGGGGTTATACAGAGCACACTCTGACCTCACACTGAGATGGGAATGTTTGCCAGGAGCTGCAGGGGTTATACAGAGCCCACCCTTGCCACATAGCGTTGGGAATGTTGACTAGGAGCTGGAGGAGTTATACAGAGCACACACTGGCCACACAGAGGTGGGAATGTTGATCAGGAGCTGCTGGGCTAATACAGAGAACACTCTGGCCAGACACAGACGGGAGTGTTGACCAGGAGCTGAAGGAGTTATACAGAGCACACCCTGGCCACACAGTGATGGGAATTGTGACCAGGAGCTGCGGGGGTTACACTGAGCACACCCTGGCCACACAGAGATGTGAGTGTTAACCAGGAGCATCAGGCGTCATACAGAGAACACCCTGGCCACACAGAGATGGGAATATTGACCAGGAGCTGGTGGGGTTATACAGTGCACACCCTGGCCACACAGAGATGGGAATATTGACCAGGAGCTGCAGGGGTTAGACTGAGCACACCCTGGCCACACACTGAGATGGGAATGTTGGCCAGGAGCTACAGGCGTAAAACAGAGCACACACTGGACACACAGAGATGGGAAGGTTGACCAGGAGTTACTGGGGTAATGCAGTGCAGACCCTGGCCACACAGAGATGGGAATATTTACCAGGAGATGCTCAGGTTAGACTGAGCACACCCTGGCCACACATAGAGATGGGAATGTTGACCAGGAGCTGCAGGGGTTATACAGAGCACACCCTGGACAGACAGAGGTGGGAATGTTGACCAGGAGCTGCTGAGGTTATGCAGTGCACACCGTGGCGACACAGAGATGGGAATCTTGACCAGGAGCTGCAGGAGTTATACAGAGCACACACTGGCCACACAGAGATGGGAATGTTGAACAGGAGCTGCAGGGGTTATACAGTGCACACCATGGCCACACAGAGATGGGAATGTTGAACAGGAGATGCAGGGGTTATACAGGGCACACCCTGGCCACACAGAGAAGGGAATGTTGACCAGGAGCTGCAGGGTTTATACAGAGCACATCCTGGCCACACAGAGATGCGAATGTTGATCAGGAGCTGCTGGGGTTATACAGCGCACACCATGGCCACACAAAGATGGGAGTGTTGACCAGGAGCTGCAGGAGTTATACAGAGCACACCCTGGCCACACACAGAGATGGGAATGTGCGCCTGGAACTGCAGGGGTTACACAGAGCACACCCTGGCCACACAGAGATGGGAATGTTGACCAGGAACTGCAGAGGTTATACAGAGCATACCCTGGCCACACACAGAGATGGTAATGTTGACCAGGGGCTGCAGGGGTTATACAGAGCACACGCTGGCCACACAGAGATGGCAATGTTGACCAGGAACTGCAGAGGTTATACAGAGTACACCCTGGCCACACACAGAGATGGGAATGTGCGCCAGGAACTGCAGGGGTTATACAGAGCACACCCTGGCCACACAAAAATGGGAATGTTCGCCAGGAGCTGCAGAGGTTATAGAGAGCACACCCTGGCCACACAGAGATGGGAATTTTGACCAGGAGCTGCACGGTTTATACAGAGCACAGCCTAGCCACACACACAGATGGGAATATTGACCAGGAGCTGCAGGGGTTAGACTGAGCACACCCTGGCCACACACAGAGATGGGAATGTTGATCAGGAGCTGCAGGAGTTATACAGAGCACACCCTGGGCAGAAAGAGATAGGAATGTTGACCAGGAGCTGCTGAGGTTATACAGTGCCCACCGTGGCAACACAGAGATGGGAATCTTGACCAGGAGCTGCAGGAGTTATACAGTGCACACCCTGAACACACAGAGATATGGGAATGTTGACCCAAAGCTGCAGGGGTTATGCAGAGCACAGTCTGGCCACACAGAGAGATGGGAATGTTGACCAGGAGCTGCACGGTTTATACAGAGCACACCCTAGCCACACACAGAGATGAGAATATTGACCAAAAGCTGCAGGTGTTATACAGAGCACACCCTGAACACACACACAGATGGGAATGTTGACCAGGAGCTGTTGGGGTTATACAGAGCACATTCTGACCTCACACTGAGATGGGAATGTTTGCCAGGAGCTGCAGTGGTTATACAGAGCACACCCTGGCCACACACACAGATGGGGTTGTTGGCCAGACGCTGCAGGGGTTATGCAGAGCACACTCTGACCTCACACTGAGAAGGGAATGTTTGCCAGCAGCTGCAGGGGTTATACAGAGCCCACCCTTCCCACATAGTGTTGGGAATGTTGACCAGGAGCTGGAGGAGTTATACAGAGCACACCCTGGCCACACAGAGGTGGGAATGTTGAACAGGAGCTGCTGGGCTAATACAGAGAACACTCTGGCCAGACACAGACGGGAGTGTTGACCAGGAGCTGAAGGAGTTATACAGAGCACACCCAGGCCACACACAGAGATGGGAATGTGCGCCAGGAGCTGCTGGAGTTATACAACGCTCACCCTGCAGGCACAGAGATGGGAATGTTGACCAGGTGCTGCAGGGGTTATACAGAGAACACCCTGGTTGCAAAGAGATGGGAATGTTGACCAGCAGCTGCAGGGGTTATACAGAGCACACCCTGGCCACACAGTGATGGGAATTGTGACCAGGAGCTGCGGGGGTTACACTGAGCACACCCTGGCCACACAGAGATGGGAGTGTTGACCAGGAGCTTCAGGCGTTATACAGAGAACACCCTGGCCACACAGAGATGGGAATATTGACCAGTAGCTGTTGGGGTTATACAGTGCACACCCTGGCCACACAGAGATGGGAATATTGTCCAGGAGCTGCAGGGGTTAGACTGAGCACACCCTGGCCACACACAGAGATGGGAATGTTGACCAGGAGCTGCAGGGGTTATACAGAGCACACTCTGGACAGACAGAGATGGGAATGTTGACCAGGAGCTGCTGAGGATATACAGTGCACACCGTGGCGACACAGTGATGGGAATCTTGACCAGTAGCTGCAGGAGTTTACAGTGCACACCCTGAACACACAGAGATATGTTAATGTTGACGAGGAGCTGCTGGTGTTATACAGAGCACACCATGGCCACACAGAGATGGGACTGTTGACCAGGAGCTGCACGGTTTATACAGTGCACACCCTGGCCACACACAGAGATGGTAATGTTGACCCAAAGCTGCAGGGGTTGTACAGAGCACAGTCTGGCCACACACAGAAATGGGATTGTTGGCCAGGAGCTGCTGGGGTTATACAATGCTCACCCTGCAGGCACAGAAATGGGAATGATGACCAGGAGCTGCAGGGGTTATACTGAGAACAAACTGGCCACAAAGAGATGGGAATGTTGGCCAGCATGCAGGGGTTATACAGAGCACACCCTGGCCACACAGAGATGGGAATGTTGACCAGGAGCTGCAGGGGTTGTACAGAGCAAACTCTGGCCACACAGAGATGGGAATGTGGACCAGGAGCAGGGGTTTTACAGAGCACACCCTGGCCACACAGAGATGGGAATGTTGAACAGGAGCTGCACGGGTTATACAGTGCACAGCCTGGCCACACACAGAGATGGGAATTTGACTAGAGGCTGCAGGGGTTATGCAGAGCACACCCTGCGCACACACAGAGATGGGAATGTTGACCAGGAGTTGCTGGGGTTATACCGAGCACACACTGGCCACACACTGAGAAGGGAATGTTAGCCAGGAGCTGCAGGCGTTATACAGAGCACACACTGGACACACAGAGATGGGAAGGTTGACAAGGAGCTGCTGGGGTAATACAGTCCACACCCTGGCCACACAGAGATGGGAATGTTGACCAGGAGCTGCAGGGGTTATACAGAGCAGACCCTGGACAGAGGTGGGAATGTTGACCAGGAGGTGCTGAGGTTAAACAGTGCACACCGTGGCGACACAGAGATGGGAATTTTGACCCGGAGCTGCAGGAGTTGTCCAGAGCACACTCTGGCCACACAGGGATGGGAATGTTGAACAGGAGCTAGAATTATACAGAGCACACGCTGGCCACACAGAGATGGGTATGTTGACCTGGAGCTGCAGGGGTTATAGAGAGCACACCCTGGCCACACAGAGGTGGGAATGTTGAACAGGCGATGCAGGGGCTATACGGGGCACACCCTGGCCACACAGAGAAGGGAATGCTGAGCAGGAGCTGCAGGGTTTCTACAGAGCACATCCCGGCCACACAGAGATGGGAATGTTGATCAGGAGCTGCTGGGGTTATACGGAGCACACCCTGGCCACACAGAGATGGGGTGTTGACCAGGAGCTGCAGGAGTTATACAGAGCACACCCTGGCCAAACACAGAGATGGGAATGTGCGCCAGGAACTGCAGGGGTTACACAGAGCACACCCTGGACACACAGAGATGGGAATGTTGACCAGGAACTGCAGGGGTTATACAGAGCACACCCTGGCCGCACACAGAGATGGTAATGTTGTCCAGGGGCTGCAGGGGTTATACAGAGCACACCCTGGCCACACACAGATATGGTAATGTTGACCAGGGGCTGCAGAGGTTATACAGCGCACACCATGGCCACACAGAGATGGGAGTGTTGACCAGGAGCTGCAGGAGTTATACAGAGCACACCCTGGCCACACACATAGATGGGAAAGTGCGCCAGGAACTGCACGGGTTACACAGAGCACACCCTGGCCACACAGAGATGGGAATGTTGACCAGGAACTGCAGAGGTTATACAGAGCATACCCTGGCCACACACGGAGATGGTAATGTTGACCAGGGGCTGCAGGGGTTATACAGAGCACACGCTGGCCACACAGAGATGGCAAAGTTGACCAGGAGCTGCAGGGGTTATACAGAGCACACCCTGGCCACACAAAAATGGGAATGTTCGCCAGGAACTGCAGAGGTTATACAGAGCACACCCTGGTCACACAAAGATGGGAATTTTGACCACGAGCTGCACGGTTTATACAGAGCACACCCTAGCCACACACACAGATGGGAATATTGACCTGGTGCTGCAGGGGTTAGACTGAGCACACCCTGGCCACGCACAGAGATGGGAATGTTAACCAGGAGCTGCAGGGGTTATACAGAGCACACCCTGGACAGAACGAGATAGGAATGTTGACCAGGAGCTGCTGAGGTTATACAGTGCCCACCGTGGCAACACAGAGATGGGAATCTTGACCAGGAGCTGCAGGAGTTATACAGTGCACACCCTGAACACACAGAGATATGGGAATGTTGACCCAAAGCTGCAGGGGTTATGCAGAGCACAGTCTGGCCACACAGAGAGATGGGAATGTTGACCAGGAGCTGCACGGTTTATACAGACCACACCCTGAACACACACACAGATGGGAATGTTGACCAGGATCTGTTGGGGTTATACAGAGCACACTCTGACCTCACACTGAGATTGGAATGTTTGCCAGGAGCTGCAGGGGTTATACAGAGCCCACCCTTGCCACATAGCGTTGGGAATGTTGACTAGGAGCTGGAGGAGTTATACAGAGCACACACTGGCCACACAGAGGTGGGAATGTTGATCAGGAGCTGCTGGGCTAATACAGAGAACACTCTGGCCAGACACAGACGGGAGTGTTGACCAGGAGCTGAAGGAGTTATACAGAGCACACCCTGGCCACACAGTGATGGGAATTGTGACCAGGAGCTGCGGGGGTTACACTGAGCACACCCTGGCCACACAGAGATGGGAGTGTTAACCAGGAGCTGCTGGGGTTATACAGTGCACACCCTGGCCACACAGATATGGGAATATTGACCAGGAGCTGCAGGGGTTAGACTGAGCACACCCTGGCCACACACTGAGATGGGAATGTTGGCCAGGAGCTACAGGCGTAAAGCAGAGCACACCCTGGCCACACAGAGATGGGAATATTTACCAGGAGATGCTCAGGTTAGACTGAGCACACCCTGGCCACATATAGAGATGGGAATGTTGACCAGGAGCTGCAGGGGTTATACAGAGCACACCCTGGACAGACAGAGGTGGGAATGTTGACCAGGAGCTGCTGAGGTTATGCAGTGCACACCGTGGCGACACAGAGATGGGAACCTTGACCAGGAGCTGCAGGAGTTATACAGAGCACACACTGGCCACACAGAGATGGGAATGTTGAACAGGAGCTGCAGGGGTTATACAGTGCACACCATGGCCACACAGAGATGGGAATGTTGAACAGGAGATGCAGTGGTTATACAGGGCACACCCTGGCCACACAGAGAAGGGAATGTTGACCAGGAGCTGCAGGGTTTATACAGAGCACATCCTGGCCACACAGAGATGCGAATGTTGATCAGGAGCTGCTGGGGTTATACAGCGCACACCATGGCCACACAAAGATGGGAGTGTTGACCAAGAGCTGCAGGAGTTATACAGAGCACACCCTGGCCACACACAGAGATGGGAATGTGCGCCAGGAACTGCAGGGGTTACACAGAGCACACCCTGGCCACACAGAGATGGGAATGTTGACCAGGAACTGCAGAGGTTATACAGAGCATACCCTGGCCACACACAGAGATGGTAATGTTGACCAGGGGCTGCAGGGGTTATACAGAGCACACGCTGGCCACACAGAGATGGCAATGTTGACCAGGAACTGCAGAGGTTATACAGAGTACACCCTGGCCACACACAGAGATGGGAATGTGCGCCAGGAACTGCAGGGGTTATACAGAGCACACCCTGGCCACACAAAAATGGGAATGTTCGCCAGGAGCTGCAGAGGTTATAGAGAGCACACCCTGGCCACACAGAGATGGGAATTTTGACCAGGAGCTGCACGGTTTATACAGAGCACACTCTAGCCACACACACAGATGGGAATATTGACCAGGAGCTGCAGGGGTTAGACTGAGCACACCCTGGCCACACACAGAGATGGGAATGTTGATCAGGAGCTGCAGGGGTTATACAGAGCACACCCTGGGCAGAAAGAGATAGGAATGTTGACCAGGAGCTGCTGAGGTTATACAGTGCCCACCGTGGCAACACAGAGATGGGAATCTTGACCAGGAGCTGCAGGAGTTATACAGTGCACACCCTGAACACACAGAGATATGGGAATGTTGACCCAAAGCTGCAGGGGTTATGCAGAGCACAGTCTGGCCACACAGAGAGATGGGAATGTTGACCAGGAGCTGCACGGTTTATACAGAGCACACCCTAGCCACACACAGAGATGAGAATATTGATCAAAAGCTGCAGGGGTTATATAGAGCACACCCTGAACACACACACAGATGGGAATGTTGACCAGGAGCTGTTGGGGTTATACAGAGCACATTCTGACCTCACACTGAGATGGGAATGTTTGCCAGGAGCTGCAGTGGTTATACAGAGCACACCCTGGCCACACACAGAGATGGGGTTGTTGGCCAGACGCTGCAGGGGTTATGCAGAGCACACTCTGACCTCACACTGAGAAGGGAATGTTTGCCAGCAGCTGCAGGGGTTATACAGAGCCCACCCTTCCCACATAGTGTTGGGAATGTTGACCAGGAGCTGGAGGAGTTATACAGAGCACACCCTGGCCACACAGAGGTGGGAATGTTGAACAGGAGCTGCTGGGCTAATACAGAGAACACTCTGGCCAGACACAGACGGGAGTGTTGACCAGGAGCTGAAGGAGTTATACAGAGCACACCCAGGCCACACACAGAGATGGGAATGTGCGCCAGGAGCTGCTGGAGTTATACAACGCTCACCCTGCAGGCACAGAGATGGGAATGTTGACCAGGTGCTGCAGGGGTTATACAGAGAACACCCTGGTTGCAAAGAGATGGGAATGTAGACCAGCAGCTGCAGGGGTTATACAGAGCACACCCTGGCCGCACAGTGATGGGAATTGTGACCAGCAGCTGCGGGGGTTACACTGAGCACACCCTGGCCACACAGAGATGGGAGTGTTGACCAGGAGCTTCAGGCGTTATACAGAGAACACCCTGGCCACACAGAGATGGGAATATTGACCAGTAGCTGTTGGGGTTATACAGTGCACACCCTGGCCACACAGAGATGGGAATATTGTCCAGGAGCTGCAGGGGTTAGACTGAGCACACCCTGGCCACACACAGAGATGGGAATGTTGACCAGGAGCTGCAGGGGTTATACAGAGCACACTCTGGACAGACAGAGATGGGAATGTTGACCAGGAGCTGCTGAGGATATACAGTGCACACCGTGGCGACACAGTGATGTGAATCTTGACCAGGAGCTGCAGGAGTTTACAGTGCACACCCTGAACACACAGAGATATGTCAATGTTGACGAGGAGCTGCTGGTGTTATACAGAGCACACCCTGGCCACACAGAGATGGGACTGTTGACCAGGAGCTGCACGGTTTATACAGTGCACACCCTGGCCACACACAGAGATGGTAATGTTGACCCAAAGCTGGAGGGGTTGTACAGAGCACAGTCTGGCCACACAGAGAGTTGGGAAAGTTGACCAGGAGCTACTGCGGTTATGCAGAACACATCCTGCACACACACAGAGATGGGAATGATGACCAGGAACTGTTGTGGTTATACAGAGCACACCCTGGCCACACACAGAGATAAGAATATTGACCAGGAACTGCAGGGGTATGCAGAGCACACCCTTGCCACACAGTGTTGGGAATGTTGACCAGGAACTGCAGGAGTTATACAGAGCACACCCTGGCCACACAGAGGTGGGAATGTTGACCAGGAACTGCAGGGGTATGCAGAGCACACCCTTGCCACACAGTGTTGGGAATGTTGAACAGGAGCTGCTGGGGTTATACAGAGCACACTCTGGCCAGACAGAGACGGGAGTGTTGACCAGGAGCGGAAGGAGTTATACAGAGCACACCCTGGCCACACAGAGATGGGAATGTTGACCAGGAGCTGCTGGGTTTGTACAGAGCACACCCTGGCCACGCAGAGACGGCAGTGTTGATCGGGAGCTGCAGGAGTTATACAGATCACACCCAGGCCACACCCATAGATGTGAATGTGCGCCAGGAACTGCAGGGGTTATACATAGCACACCCTGGCCACACAGAGATGGGAATGTTAGCCAGGAGCTGCAGGGGTTATACAGAGCACACCCTGGCCACACAGAGATGGGAATGTTGACCAGGAGCTGCAGGGGTTGTACAGAGCAAACTCTGGCCACACAGAGATGGGAATGTGGACCAGGAGCAGGGGTTTTACAGAGCACACCCAGGCCACACAGAGATGGGAATGTTGAACAGGAGCTGCACGGGTTATACAGTGCACAGCCTGGCCACACACAGAGATGGGAATTTGACTAGAGGCTGCAGGGGTTATGCAGAGCACACCCTGCGCACACACAGAGATGGGAAGGTTGACAAGGAGCTGCTGGGGTAATACAGTCCACACCCTGGCCACACAGAGATGGGAATATTTACCTGGAGCTGCAGGGGTTAGACTGAGCACAGCCTTGCCACACACAGAGATGGGAATGTTGACCAGGAGCTGCAGGGGTTATACAGAGCAGACCCTGGACAGAGGTGGGAATGTTGACCAGGAGGTGCTGAGGTTAAACAGTGCACACCGTGGCGACACAGAGATGGGAATTTTGACCCGGAGCTGCAGGAGTTGTCCAGAGCACACTCTGGCCACACAGGGATGGGAATGTTGAACAGGAGCTAGAATTATACAGAGCACACGCTGGCCACACAGAGATGGGTATGTTGACCTGGAGCTGCAGGGGTTATAGAGAGCACACCCTGGCCACACAGAGGTGGGAATGTTGAAAATGGCGATGCAGGGGCTATACGGGGCACACCCTGGCCACACAGAGAAGGGAATGCTGAGCAGGAGCTGCAGGGTTTCTACAGAGCACATCCCGGCTACACAGAGATGGGAATGTTGATCAGGAGCTGCTGGGGTTATACGGAGCACACCCTGGCCACACAGAGATGGGGTGTTGACCAGGAGCTGCAGGAGTTATACAGAGCACACCCTGGCCAAACACAGAGATGGGAATGTGCGCCAGGAACTGCAGGGGTTACACAGAGCACACCCTGGCCACACAGAGATGGGAATGTTGACCAGGAACTGCAGGGGTTATACAGAGCACACCCTGGCCGCACACAGAGATGGTAATGTTGTCCAGGGGCTGCAGGGGTTATACAGAGCACACCCTGGCCACACACAGAGATGGTAATGTTGACCAGGGGCTGCAGAGCTTATACAGAACACACCCTGGCCACGCAGAGATGGGAATGTTGACCAGGAGCTTCTGGGGTTATGCAGAGCACTCTCTGCACACAGACAGAGATGGGAATGTTGACCAGGAGCTGTTGTGGTTATACAGAGCACACCCTGGCCATACACAAAGATGGGAATGTTGACCAGGAGCTGCACGGTTTATACAGAGCACACCCTGGCCACACACAGAGATGGGAATATTGGCCAAAAGCTGCAGGGATTATACAGAGCACACCCTGAACACACACACAGATGGAAATGTTGACCAGGAGCTGTTGGGGTTATACAGAGCACACTCTGACCTCACACTGAGATGGGAATGTTTGCCAGGAGCTGCAGTGGTTATACTGAGCACAGCCTGGCCACACACAGAGATGGGGTTGTTGGCCAGGAGCTGCAGGGATTATGCAGAGCACACTCTGACCTCACACTGAGATGGGAATGTTTGCCAGGAGCTGCTGGGTTTATACAGAGCACTCCCTGGCCACACACAGAGATTGGAAAGTTGACCAGGAATTGCAGGGGTTATTCAGAGCACTCCCTTGCCACACAGTTTAGGGAATGTTGACCAGGAGCTGGAGGAGTTATACAGAGCACACATTGTCAACAAAGAGGTGGGAATGTTGAACAGGAGCTGCTGGGCTAATACAGAGCACACTCTGGCCAGACAGAGATGGGAATGTTGACCAGGAGCTGCTGGGTTTGTACAGAGCACATCCTGGCCACACAGAGACGGGAATGTTGACCATGAGCTGCATGAGTTATACAGAGCACACCCAGGCCACACACAGAGATGGGAATGTGCGCCAGGAGCTGCTGGAGTTATACAATGCTCATCCTGCAGGCACAGAGATGGGAATGTTGACCAGGTGCTGCAGGGGTTATACAGAGAACACACTGGCCACAAAAAGATGGGAATGTTGGCCAGGAGGCAGGGGTTATACAGAGCACAGCCAGGCCACACAGAGATGGGAATGTTGACCAGCAGCTGCAGGGGTTATACAGAGCACACCCTGGCCACACAGTGATGGGAATTGTGACCAAGAGCTGCGGGGGTTACACTGAGCACACACTGGCCACACAGAGATGGGAGTGTTGACCAGGAGCTTCAGGCGTTATACAGAGAACACCTTGGCCACACAGAGATGGGAATATTGACCAGGAGCTGCTGGGGTTATACAGTGCACACCCTGGCCACACAGAGATGGGAATATTGACCAGGAGCTGCAGGGGTTAGACTGAGCACACCCTGGCCGCACACAGAGATGGGAATGTTGACTAGGAGCTGCAGGGGGTATACAGAGCACACCCTGGACAGACAGAGATGGGAATGTTGACCAGGAGCTGCTGAGGATATACAGTGCACACCGTGGCGACACAGTGATGGGAATCTTGACCAGGAGCTGCAGGAGTTTACAGTGCACACCCTGAACACACAGAGATATGTTAATGTTGACGAGGAGCTGCTGGTGTTATACAGAGCACACCCTGGCCACACAGAGATGGGACTGTTGACCAGGAGCTGCACGGTTTATACAGTGCACACCCTGGCCACACACAGAGATGGTAATGTTGACCCAAAGCTGCAGGGGTTGTACAGAGCACAGTCTGGCCACACAGAGAGTTGGGAAAGTTGACCAGGAGCTACTGCGGTTATGCAGAACACATTCTGCACACACACAGAGATGGGAATGATGACCAGGATCTGTTGTGGTTATACAGAGCACACCCTGGCCACACACAGAGATAAGAATATTGACCAGGAACTGCAGGGGTATGCAGAGCACACCCTTGCCACACAGTGTTGGGAATGTTGACCAGGAACTGCAGGAGTTATACAGAGCACACCCTGGCCACACAGAGGTGGGAATGTTGACCAGGAACTGCAGGGGTATGCAGAGCACACCCTTGCCACACAGTGTTGGGAATGTTGAACAGGAGCTGCTGGGGTTATACAGAGCACACTCTGGCCAGACAGAGACGGGACTGTTGACCAGGAGCGGAAGGAGTTATACAGAGCACACCCTGGCCACACAGAGATGGGAATGTTGACCAGGAGCTGCTGGGTTTGTACAGAGCACACCCTGGCCACGCAGAGACGGCAGTGTTGACCGGGAGCTGCAGGAGTTATACAGATCACACCCAGGCCACACCCATAGATGTGAATGTGCGCCAGGAACTGCAGGGGTTATACATAGCACACCCTGGCCACACAGAGATGGGAATGTTGACCAGGAGCTGCAGTGGTTCTACAGAGCACACCCTGGCCACACTGAGATGGGAATGTTGACCGGGAGCTGAACGTGTTATACAGTGCACAACCTGGCCACACACAGAAATGGGATTGTTGGCCAGGAGCTGCTGGGGTTATACAATGCTCACCCTGCAGGCACAGAAATGGGAATGATGACCAGGAGCTGCAGGGGTTATACTGAGAACACACTGGCCACAAAGAGATGGGAATGTTAGCCAGCATGCAGGGGTTATACAGAGCACACCCTGGCCACACAGAGATGGGAATGTTGACCAGGAGCTGCAGGGGTTGTACAGAGCAAACTCTGCCACACAGAGATGGGAATGTGGACCAGGAGCAGGGGTTTTACAGAGCACACCCAGGCCACACAGAGATGGGAATGTTGAACAGGAGCTGCACGGGTTATACAGTGCACAGCCTGGCCACACACAGAGATGGGAATTTGACTAGAGGCTGCAGGGGTTATGCAGAGCACACCCTGCGCACACACAGAGATGGGAATGTTGACCAGGAGTTGCTGGGGTTATACCGAGCACACACTGGCCACACACTGAGAAGGGAATGTTAGCCAGGAGCTGCAGGCGTTATACAGAGCACACACTGGACACACAGAGATGGGAAGGTTGACAAGGAGCTGCTGGGGTAATACAGTGCACACCCTGGCCACACAGAGATGGGAATATTTACCTGGAGCTGCAGGGGTTAGACTGAGCAAAGCCTTGCCACACACAGAGATGGGAATGTTGACCAGGACCTGCAGGGGTTATACAGAGCAGACCCTGGACAGAGGTGGGAATGTTGACCAGGAGGTGCTGAGGTTAAACAGTGCACACCGTGGCGACACAGAGATGGGAATTTTGACCCGGAGCTGCAGGAGTTGTCCAGAGCACACTCTAGCCACACAGGGATGGGAATGTTGAACAGGAGCTAGAATTATACAGAGCACACGCTGGCCACACAGAGATGGGTATGTTGACCTGGAGCTGCAGGGGTTATAGAGAGCACACCCTGGCCACACAGAGGTGGGAATGTTGAAAATGGCGATGCAGGGGCTATACGGGGCACACCCTGGCCACACAGAGAAGGGAATGCTGAGCAGGAGCTGCAGGGTTTCTACAGAGCACATCCCGGCAACACAGAGATGGGAATGTTGATCAGGAGCTGTTGGGGTTATACGGAGCACACCCTGGCCACACAGAGATGGGGTTTTGACCAGGAGCTGCAGGAGTTATACAGAGCACACCCTGGCCAAACACAGAGATGGGAATGTGCGCCAGGAACTGCAGGGGTTACACAGAGCACACCCTGGCCACACAGAGATGGGAATGTTGACCAGGAACTGCAGGGGTTATACAGAGCACACCCTGGCCGCACACAGAGATGGTAATGTTGTCCAGGGGCTGCAGGGGTTATACAGAGCACACCCTGGCCACACACAGAGATGGTAATGTTGACCAGGGGCTGCAGAGGTTATACAGAACACACCCTGGCCACGCAGAGATGGGAATGTTGACCAGGAGCTTCTGGGGTTATGCAGAGCACTCTCTGCACACAGACAGAGATGGGAATGTTGACCAGGAGCTGTTGTGGTTATACAGAGCACACCCTGGCCATACACAAAGATGGGAATGTTGACCAGGAGCTGCACGGTTTATACAGAGCACACCCTGGCCACACACAGAGATGGGAATATTGGCCAAAAGCTGCAGGGATTATACAGAGCACACCCTGAACACACACACAGATGGAAATGTTGACCAGGAGCTGTTGGCGTTATACAGAGCACACTCTGACCTCACACTGAGATGGGAATGTTTGCCAGGAGCTGCAGTGGTTATACTGAGCACAGCCTGGCCACACACAGAGATGGGGTTGTTGGCCAGGAGCTGCAGGGATTATGCAGAGCACACTCTGACCTCACACTGAGATGGGAATGTTTGCCAGGAGCTGCTGGGTTTATACAGAGCACTCCCTAGCCACACACAGAGATTGGAATGTTGACCAGGAATTGCAGGGGTTATTCAGAGCACTCCCTTGCCACACAGTTTAGGGAATGTTGACCAGGAGCTGCTGGGTTTGTACAGAGCACATCCTGGCCACACAGAGACGGGAATGTTGACCATGAGCTGCATGAGTTATACAGAGCACACCCAGGCCACACACAGAGATGGGAATGTGCGCCAGGAGCTGCTGGAGTTATACAATGCTCATCCTGCAGGCACAGAGATGGGAATGTTGACCAGGTGCTGCAGGGGTTATACAGAGAACACACTGACCACAAAAAGATGGGAATGTTGGCCAGGAGGCAGGGGTTATACAGAGCACACCCAGCCCACACAGAGATGGGGATGTTGACCAGCAGCTGCAGGGGTTATACAGAGCACACCCTGGCCACACAGTGATGGGAATTGTGACCAAGAGCTGCGGGGGTTACACTGAGCACACACTGGCCACACAGAGATGGGAGTGTTGACCAGGAGCTGCAGGGGGTATACAGAGCACAGCCTGGACAGACAGAGATGGGAATGTTGACCAGGAGCTGCATAGGTTATACAGTGCACACCGTGGCGACACAGAGATGGGAATCTTGACCAGGAGCTGCAGGGGTTATACAGTGCACACCCTGAACACACAAGGATGTGGGAATGTTGACGAGGAGCTGCTGCGGTTATACAGAGCACACCTCGGCCACAAAGAGTTGGGAATGTTGACCAGGAGCTGCAGGGGTTATACAGAGCATACCCTGCCCACACAGAGGTGAGAATGTTGAACAGGAGATGCAGGGGTTCTACGGGGCACACCCTGGCCACACAGAGAAGGGAATGTTGACCAGGCGCTGCAGGGTTTCTACAGAGCACATCCTGGCCACACACAGAGATGGAAATGTTGACCAGGGGCTGCAGGGGTTATACAGAGCACACCCTGGCCACACAGAGATGGGAATGTTGACCAGGAACTGCAGGGGTTATACAGAGGACACCCTGGCCACACAGAGAGATGGTAATGTTGACCAGGGGCTGCAGGGGTTATACAGAGCACACCCTGGCCACACACAGAGATGGTAATGTTGACCAGGGGCTGCAGAGGCTATACAGAGCACACCCTGGCCACACAGAGATGGGAATGTTGACCAGGAGCTTCTGGGGTTATGCAGAGCACTCTCTGCACACACACGGAGATGGGAGTGTTGACCAGGAGCTGTTGGGGTTATACAGAGCACACCCTGGCCACACACAGAGAAGGGATTGTTGGCCAGGAGCTGCAGGGGTTATACAGAGCACATCCTGGCCTCACACAGAGATAGGAATGTTGACCAGGAGCTGTAGGGGTTCTACAGAGCACACGCTGCCCACACAAAAATGGAAATGTTCGCCAGGAACTGCAGAGGTAATACAGAGCACACCCAGGCCACACAGTGATGGGAATGTTGACCAGGAGCTTCTGGGGTTATGCAGAGCACTCTCTGCCCACACACAGAGATGGGAATGTTGACCAGGAGCTGTTGGGGTTACACAGAGCACACCCTGGCCACACACAGAGATGGGATTGTTGGCCAGGAGCTGCAGGGGTTATACAGAGCACATCCTGGCCTCACACAGAGATAGGAATGTTGACCATGAGCTGCAGGGGTTCTACACAGCACACGCTGGCCACACAGAGATGGCAATGTTGACCAGGAGCTGCAGGGGTTATACAGAGCACACCCTGGCCACACAAAGATGGAAATGTTCGCCAGGAACTGCCGAGGTAATACAGAGCACACCCTGGCCACACACAGAGATGGGAATATTGGCCAAAAGCTGCAGGGGTTATACAGAGCACACCCTGAACACACACACAGATGGGAATGTTGACCAGGAGCTGCAGTGGTTATACAGAGCACACCCTGGCAGCACACATATATGGGGTTGTTGGCCAGGAGCTGCAGGGGTTATGCAGAGCACACTCTGACCTCACACTGAGATGGGAATGTTTGCCAGGAGCTGCTGGGGTTATACAGAGCACTCCCTGGCCACACACAGATATAGGAATGTGACCAGGAATTGCAGAGGTTATTCAGAGCACACCCTTGCCACACTGTGTTGGGAATGGTGACCAGGAGCTGCAGGAGTTATACAGAGCACACCAAGGCAACAAAGAGGTGGGGATGTTCAACAGGAGCTGCTGGGCTAATACAGAGCATACTCTGGCCAGACAGAGATGGGAATGTTGACCAGGAGCTGCTGGGTTTGTACAGAGCACATCCTGGCCACACAGAGACGGGAGTGTTGACCAGGAGTTGCATGAGTAATACAGAGCACACCCAGGCCACACACAGAGATGGGAATGTGCGCCAGGAGCTGCTGGAGTTATACAGAGCACACCCTAGACAGAAAGAGATCGGAATGTTGACCAGGAGCTGCTGAGGATATACAGTGCCCAGCGTGGCAACACAGAGATGGGAATCTTGACCAGCAGCTTCAGGAGTTATACAGTTCACACCCTGAACACACAGAGATATGGGAATGTTGAGCCAAAGCTGCAGGGGTTATGCAGAGCACAGTCTGGCCACACAGAGAGATGGGAATGTTGACCAGGAGCTGCACGGTTTATACAGAGCACACCCTAGCCACACACAGAGATGAGAATATTGACCAAAAGCTGCAGGGGTTATACAGAGCACACCCTGAACACGTACACAGATGGGAATGTTGACCAGGAGCTGTTGGGGTTATACAGAGCACACTCTGACCTCACACTGAGATGGGAATGTTTGCCAGGAGCTGCAGGGGTTATACAGAGCCCACCCTTGCCACATAGTGTTGGGAATGTTGACTAGGAGCTGGAGGAGTTATACAGAGCACACCCTGGCCACACAGAGGTGGGAATGTTGATCAGGAGCTGCTGGGCTAATACAGAGAACACTCTGGCCAGACACAGACGGGAGTGTTGACCAGGAGCTGAAGGAGTTATACAGAGCACACCCTGGCCACACAGTGATGGGAATTGTGACCAGGAGCTGCGGGGGTTACACTGAGCACACCCTGGCCACACAGAGATGGGAGTGTTAACCAGGAGCTTCAGGCGTTATACAGAGAACACCCTGGCCACACAGAGATGGGAATATTGACCAGGAGCTGCTGGGGTTATACAGTGCACACCCTGGCCACACAGAGATGGGAATATTGACCAGGAGCTGCAGGGGTTAGACTGAGCACACCCTGGCCACACACTGAGATGGGAATGTTGGCCAGGAGCTACAGGCGTAAAACAGAGCACACACTGGAGAAACAGAGATGGGAAGGTTGACCAGGAGTTACTGGGGTAATACAGTGCACACCCTGGCCACACAGAGATGGGAATATTTACCAGGAGATGCACAGGTTAGACTGAGCACAACCTGGCCACACATAGAGATGGGAATGTTGACCAGGAGCTGCAGGGGTTATACAGAGCACACCCTGGACAGACAGAGGTGGGAGTGTTGACCAGGAGCTGCTGGGGTTATACGGAGCACACCCTGGCCACACATAGATGGGGTGTTGACCAGGAGCTGCAGGAGTTATACAGAGCACACCCTGGCCAAACACAGAGATGGGAATGTGCGCCAGGAACTGCAGGGGTTACACAGAGCACACCCTGGCCACACAGAGAAGGGAATGTTGACCAGGAACTGCAGGGGTTATACAGTGCACACCATGGCCACACAGAGATGGGAATGTTGAACAGGAGATGCAGGGGTTATACAGGGCACACCCTGGCCACACAGAGAAGGGAATATTGACCAGGAGCTGCAGGGTTTATACAGAGCACATCCTGGCCACACAGAGATGTGAATGTTGATCAGGAGCTGCTGGGGTTATACAGCGCACACCATGGCCACACAAAGATGGGAGTGTTGACCAGGAGCTGCAGGGGTTAGACTGAGCACACCCTGGCCACACACAGAGATGGGAATGTTGACCAGGAGCTGCAGGGGTTATACAGAGCACACCCTGGACAGAAAGAGATAGGAATGTTGACCAGGAGCTGCAGGGGTTATACAGAGCACACCCTGGCCACACAAAAATGGGAATGTTCGCCAGGAGCTGCAGAGGTTATACAGAGCACACCCTGGCCACACAGAGATGGGAATTTTGACCAGGAGCTGCACGGTTTATACAGAGCACACCCTAGCCACACACACAGATGGGAATATTGACCAGGAGCTGCAGGGGTTAGACTGAGCACACCCTGGCCACACACAGAGATGGGAATGTTGACCAGGAGCTGCAGGGGTTATACAGAGCACACCCTGGACAGAAAGAGATAGGAATGTTGACCAGGAGCTGCTGAGGTTATACAGTGCCCACCGTGGCAACACAGAGATGGGAATCTTGACCAGGAGCTGCAGGAGTTATACAGTGCACACCCTGAACACACAGAGATATGGGAATGTTGACCCAAAGCTGCAGGGGTTATGCAGAGCACAGTCTGGCCACACAGAGAGATAGGAATGTTGACCAGGAGCTGCACGGTTTATACAGAGCACACCCTAGCCACACACAGAGATGAGAATATTGACCAAAAGCTGCAGGGGTTATACAGAGCACACCCTGAACACACACACAGATGGGAATGTTGACCAGGAGCTGTTGGGGTTATACAGAGCACATTCTGACCTCACACTGAGATGGGAATGTTTGCCAGGAGCTGCAGTGGTTATACAGAGCACACCCTGGCCACACACAGAGATGGGGTTGTTGGCCAGAAGCTGCAGGGGTTATGCAGAGCACACTCTGACCTCACACTGAGATGGGAATGTTTGCCAGCAGCTGCAGGGTTTATACAGAGCCCACCCTTGCCACATAGTGTTGGGAATGTTGACCAGAAGCTGGAGGAGTTATACAGAGCACACCCTGGCCACACAGAGGTGGGAATGTTGAACAGGAGCTGCTGGGCTAATACAGAGAACACTCTGGCCAGACACAGACGGGAGTGTTGACCAGGAGCTGAAGGAGTTATACAGAGCACACCCAGGCCACACACAGAGATAGGAATGTGCGCCAGGAGCTGCTGGAGTTATACAACGCTCACCCTGCAGGCACAGAGATGGGAATGTTGACCAGGTGCTGCAGGGGTTATACAGAGAACACCCTGGTTGCAAAGAGATGGGAATGTTGACCAGCAGCTGCAGGGGTTATACAGAGCACACCCTGGCCACACAGTGATGAGAATTGTGACCAGGAGCTGCGGGGGTTACACTGAGCACACCCTGGCCACACAGAGATGGGAGTGTTGACCAGGAGCTTCAGGCGTTATACAGAGAACACCCTGGCCACACAGAGATGGGAATATTGACCTGTAGCTGTTGGGGTTATACAGTGCACACCCTGGCCACACGGAGATGGGAATATTGACCAGGAGCTGCAGGGGTTAGACTGAGCACACCCTGGCCACACACAGAGATGGGAATGTTGACCAGGAGCTGCAGGGGTTATACAGAGCACACTCTGGACAGACAGAGATGGGAATGTTGACCAGGAGCTGCTGAGGATATACAGTGCACACCGTGGCGACACAGAGATGGGAATCCTGACCAGGAGCTGCAGGAGTTTCCAGTGCATAGCCTGAACACACAGAGATATGTTAATGTTGACGAGGAGCTGCTGGTGTTATACAGAGCACACCCTGGCCACACATAGATGGGACTGTTGACCAGGAGCTGCACGGTTTATACAGTGCACACCCTGGCCACACCCAGAGATGGTAATGTTGACCCAAAGCTGCAGGGGTTATACAGAGCACAGTCTGGCCACACAGAGAGATGGGAAAGTTGACCAGGAGCTACTGCGGTTATGCAGAACACATCCTGCACACACACAGAGATGGGAATGATGACCAGGAACTGTTGTGGTTATACAGAGCACACCCTGGCCACACACAGAGATAAGAATATTGACCAGGAACTGCAGGGGTATGCAGAGAACACCCTTGCCACACAGTTTTGGGAATGTTGACCAGGAACTGCAGGAGTTATACAGAGCACACCCTGGCCACACAGAGGTGGGAATGTTGAACAGGAGCTGCTGGGGTTATACAGAGCACACTCTGGCCAGACAGAGACGGGAGTGTTGACCAGGAGCGGAAGGAGTCATACAGAGCACACTCTGGCCACACAGAGATGGGAATGTTGACCAGGAGCTGCTGGGTTTGTACAGAGCACACCCTGGCCACGCAGAGACGGCAGTGTTGACCAGGAGCTGCAGGAGTTATACAGATCACACCCAGGCCACACCCATAGATGTGAATGTGCGCCAGGAACTGCAGGGGTTATACATAGCACACCCTGGCCACACAGAGATGGGAATGTTGACCAGGAGCTGCAGTGGTTCTACAGAGCACACCCTGGCCACACTGAGATGGGAATGTTGACCGGGAGCTGAACGTGTTATACAGTGCACAACCTGGCCACACACAGAAATGGGATTGTTGGCCAGGAGCTGTTGGGGTTATACAATGCTCACCCTGCAGGCACAGAAATGGGAATGATGACCAGGAGATGCAGGGGTTATACTGAGAACACACTGGCCACAAAGAGATGGGAATGTTAGCCAGCATGCAGGGGTTATAAAGAGCACACCCTGGCCACACAGAGATGGGAATGTTGACCAGGAGTTGCAGGGGTTGTACAGAGCAAACTCTGGCCACACAGAGATGGGAATGTGGACCAGGAGCAGGGGTTTTACAGAGCACACCCTGGCCACACAGAGATGGGAATGTTGAACAGGAGCTGCACGGGTTATACAGTGCACAGCCTGGCCACACACAGAGATGGGAATTTGACTAGAGGCTGCAGGGGTTATGCAGAGCACACACTGGCCACACACTGAGAAGGGAATGTTGGCCAGGAGCTGCAGGCGTTATACAGAGCACACACTGGACACACAGAGATGGGAAGGTTGACCAGGAGCTGCTGGGGTAATACAGTCCACACCCTGGCCACACAGAGATGGGAATATTTACCTGGAGCTGCAGGGGTTAGACTGAGCACAGACTTGCCACACACAGAGATGGGAATGTTGACCAGGAGCTGCAGGGGTTATACAGAGCAGACCCTGGACAGAGGTGGGAATGTTGACCAGGAGGTGCTGAGGTTAAACAGTGCACACCGTGGAGACACAGAGATGGGAATTTTGACCCGGAGCTGCAGGGGTTGTCCAGAGCACACTCTGGCCACACAGGGATGGGAATGTTGAACAGGAGCTAGAATTAAACAGAGCACACGCTGGCCACACAGAGATGGGTATGATGACCTGGAGCTGCAGGGGTTATAGAGAGCACACCCTGGCCACACAGAGGTGGGAATGTTGAACAGGAGATGCAGGGGCTATCCGGGGCACACCCTGGCCACACAGAGAGGGGAATGCTGAGCAGGAGCTGCAGGGTTTCTACAGAGCACATCCCGGCCACACAGAGATGGGAATGTTGATCAGGAGCTGCTGGGGTTATACGGAGCACACCCTGGCCACACAGAGATGGGGTGTTGACCAGGAGCTGCAGGAGTTATACAGAGCACTCCCTGGCCAAACACAGAGATGGGAATGTGCGCCAGGAACTGCAGGGGTTACACAGAGCACACCCTGGCCACACAGAGATGGGAATGTTGAACAGGAACTGCAGGGGTTATACAGAGCACACCCTGGCCGAACACAGAGATGGTAATGTTGTCCAGGGGCTGCAGGGGTTATACAGATCACACCCTGGCCACACACAGAGATGGTAATGTTGACCAGTGGCTGCAGAGGTTATACAGAACACAACCTGGCCACGCAGAGATGGGAATGTTGACCAGGAGCTTCTGGGGTTATGCAGAGCACTCTCTGCACACACACAGAGATGGGAATGTTGACCAGGAGCTGTTGTGGTTATACAGAGCACACCCTGGCCATACACAAAGATGGGAATGTTGACCACGAGCTGCACGGTTTATACAGAGCACACCCTGGCCACACACAGAGATAGGAATATTGGCCAAAAGCTGCAGGGATTATACAGAGCACACCCTGAAAACACACACAGATGGAAATGTTGACCAGGAGCTGTTGGGGTTATACAGAGCACACTCTGACCTCACACTGAGATGGAAATGTTTGCCAGGAGCTGCAGTGGTTATACTGAGCACAGCCTGGCCACACACAGAGATGGGGTTGTTGGCCAGGAGCTGCAGGGATTATGCAGAGCACACTCTGACCTCACACTGAGATGGGAATGTTTGCCAGGAGCTACTGGGTTTATACGGAGCACTCCCTGGCCACATACAGAGATTGGAATGTTGACCAGGAATTGCAGGGGTTATTCAGAGCACTCCCTTGCCACACAGTTTAGGGAATGTTGACCAGGAGCTGCAGGAGTTTACAGTGCACACCCTGAACACACAGAGATATCTTAATGTTGACGAGGAGCTGCTGGTGATATACAGAGCACACCCTGGCCACACAGAGATGGGACTGTTGACCAGGAGCTGCACGGTTTATACAGTGCACACCCTGGCCACACCCAGAGATGGTAATGTTGACCCAAAGCTGCAGGGGTTATACAGAGCACAGTCTGGCCACACAGAGAGATGGGAAAGTTGACCAGGAGCTACTGCGGTTATGCAGAACACATCCTGCACACACACAGAGATGGGAATGATGACCAGGAACTGTTGTGGTTATACAGAGCACACCCTGGCCACACACAGAGATAAGAATATTGACCAGGAACTGCAGGGGTATGCAGAGAACACCCTTGCCACACAGTTTTGGGAATGTTGACCAGGAACTGCAGGAGTTATACAGAGCACACCCTGGCCACACAGAGGTGGGAATGTTGAACAGGAGCTGCTGGGGTTATACAGAGCACACTCTGGCCAGACAGAGACGGGAGTGTTGACCAGGAGCGGAAGGAGTCATACAGAGCACACCCTGGCCACACAGAGATGGGAATGTTGACCAGGAGCTGCTGGGTTTGTACAGAGCACACCCTGGCCACGCAGAGACGGCAGTGTTGACCAGGAGCTGCAGGAGTTATACAGATCACACCCAGGCCACACCCATAGATGTGAATGTGCGCCAGGAACTGCAGGGGTTATACATAGCACACCCTGGCCACACAGAGATGGGAATGTTGACCAGGAGCTGCAGTGGTTCTACAGAGCACACCCTGGCCACACTGAGATGGGAATGTTGACCGGGAGCTGAACGTGTTATACAGTGCACAACCTGGCCACACACAGAAATGGGATTGTTGGCCAGGAGCTGTTGGGGTTATACAATGCTCACCCTGCAGGCACAGAAATGGGAATGATGACCAGGAGCTGCAGGGGTTATACTGAGAACACACTGGCCACAAAGAGATGGGAATGTTAGCCAGCATGCAGGGGTTATAAAGAGCACACCCTGGCCACACAGAGATGGGAATGTTGACCAGGAGCTGCAGGGGTTGTACAGAGCAAACTCTGGCCACACAGAGATGGGAATGTGGACCAGGAGCAGGGGTTTTACAGAGCACACCCTGGCCACACAGAGATGGGAATGTTGAACAGGAGCTGCACGGGTTATACAGTGCACAGCCTGGCCACACACAGAGATGGGAATTTGACTAGAGGCTGCAGGGGTTATGCAGAGCACACCCTGCGCACACACAGAGATGGGAATGTTGACCAGGAGTTGCTGGGGGTATAACGAGCACACACTGGCCACACACTGAGAAGGGAATGTTGGCCAGGAGCTGCAGGCGTTATACAGAGCACACACTGGACACACAGAGATGGGAAGGTTGACCAGGAGCTGCTGGGGTAATACAGTCCGCACCCTGGCCACACAGAGATGGGAATATTTACCTGGAGCTGCAGGGGTTAGACTGAGCACAGACTTGCCACACACAGAGATGGGAATGTTGACCAGGAGCTGCAGGGGTTATACAGAGCAGACCCTGGACAGAGGTGGGAATGTTGACCAGGAGGTGCTGAGGTTAAACAGTGCACACCGTGGAGACACAGAGATGGGAATTTTGTCCCGGAGCTGCAGGAGTTGTCCAGAGCACACTCTGGCCACACAGGGATGGGAATGTTGAACAGGAGCTAGAATTATACAGAGCACACGCTGGCCACACAGAGATGGGTATGATGACCTGGAGCTGCAGGGGTTATAGAGAGCACACCCTGGCCACACAGAGGTGGGAATGTTGAACAGGAGATGCAGGGGCTATCCGGGGCACACCCTGGCCACACAGAGAGGGGAATGCTGAGCAGGAGCTGCAGGGTTTCTACAGAGCACATCCCGGCCACACAGAGATGGGAATGTTGATCAGGAGCTGCTGGGGTTATACGGAGCACACCCTGGCCACACAGAGATGGGGTGTTGACCAGGAGCTGCAGGAGTTATACAGAGCACACCCTGGCCAAACACAGAGATGGGAATGTGCGCCAGGAACTGCAGGGGTTACACAGAGCACACCCTGGCCACACAGAGATGGGAATGTTGACCAGGAACTGCAGGCGTTACACAGAGCACACCCTGGCCACACAGAGATGGGAATGTTGACCAGGAACTGCAGGGGTTATACAGAGCACACCCTGGCCGCACACAGAGATGGTAATGTTGTCCAGGGGCTGCAGGGGTTATACAGATCACACCCTGGCCACACACAGAGATGGTAATGTTGACCAGTGGCTGCAGAGGTTATACAGAACACACCCTGGCCACGCAGAGATGGGAATGTTGACCAGGAGCTTCTGGGGTTATGCAGAGCACTCTCTGCACACACACAGAGATGGGAATGTTGACCAGGAGCTGTTGTGGTTATACAGAGCACACCCTGGCCATACACAAAGATGGGAATGTTGACCACGAGCTGCACGGTTTATACAGAGCACACCCTGGCCACACACAGAGATAGGAATATTGGCCAAAAGCTGCAGGGATTATACAGAGCACACCCTGAACACACACACAGATGGAAATGTTGACCAGGAGCTGTTGGGGTTATACAGAGCACACTCTGACCTCACACTGAGATGGAAATGTTTGCCAGGAGCTGCAGTGGTTATACTGAGCACAGCCTGGCCACACACAGAGATGGGGTTGTTGGCCAGGAGCTGCAGGGATTATGCAGAGCACACTCTGACCTCACACTGAGATGGGAATGTTTGCCAGGAGCTACTGGGTTTATACGGAGCACTCCCTGGCCACATACAGAGATTGGAATGTTGACCAGGAATTGCAGGGGTTATTCACAGCACTCCCTTGCCACACAGTTTAGGGAGTGTTGACCAGGAGCTGGAGGAGTTATACAGAGCACACATTGTCAACAAAGAGGTGGGAATGTTGAACAGGAGCTGCTGGGCTCATACAGAGCACACTCTGGCCAGACAGAGATGGGAATGTTGACCAGGAGCTGCTGGGTTTGTACAGAGCACATCCTGGCCACACAGAGACGGGAATGTTGACCAGGAGCTGCATGAGTTATACAGAGCACACCAAGGCCACACACAAAGATGGGAATGTGCGCCAGGAGCTGCTGGAGTTATATAATGCTCATCCTGCAGGCACAGAGATGGGAATGTTGACCAGGTGCTGCAGGGGTTATACAGAGAACACACTGGCCACAAAAAGATGGGAATGTTGGCCAGGAGGCAGGGGTAATACAGAGCACACCCAGGCCACACAGAGATGGGGATGTTGACCAGCACCTGCAGGGGTTATACGGAGAACACCCTGGCCACACAGTGAAGGGAATTGAGACCAAGAGCTGCGGGGGTTACACTGAGCACACCCTGGCCACACAGATATGGGAGTGTTGACCAGGAGCTTCAGGCGTTATACAGAGAACACCTTGGCCACACAGAGATGGGAATATTGACCAGGAGATGCTGGGGTTATACAGTGCACACCCTGGCCACACAGAGATGGGAATATTGACCAGGAGCTGCAGGGGTTAGACTGAGCACACCCTGGCCACACACAGAGATGGGAATGTTGACCATGAGCTGCAGGGGTTATACAGAGCACACCCTTGCCACACTGTATTGGGAATGGTGACCAGGAGCTGCAGGAGTTATACAGAGCACACCAAGGCAACAAAGAGGTGGGAATGTTCAACAGGAGCTGCTGGGCTAATACAGAGCATACTCTGGCCAGACAGAGATGGGAATGTTGACCAGGAGCTGCTGGGTTTGTACAGAGCACATCCTGGCCACACAGAGACGGGAGTGTTGACCAGGAGTTGCATGAGTAATACAGAGCACACCCAGGCCACACACAGAGATGGGAATGTGCGCCAGGAGCTGCTGGAGTTATACAATGCTCACCCTGCAGGCACAGAGATGGGAATGTTGACCAGGTGCTGCAGGGGTTATACAGAGCACACCCTGGACAGACAGAGATGGGAATGTTGACCAGGAGCTGCAGAGGTTATACAGTGCACACCGTGGCGACACGGAGATGGGAATCTTGACCAGGAGCTGCAGTGGTTATACAGTGCACACCCTGAACACACAACGATATGGGAATGTTGACGAGGAGCTGCTGCAGTTATACAGAGCACACCTCGGCCACAAAGAGTTGGGAATGTTGACCAGGAGCTGCAGGGGTTATACAGAGCATACCCTGGCCACACAGAGGTGAGAATGTTGAACAGGAGATGCAGGGGTTCTACGGGGCACATCCTGGCCACACAGAGAAGGGAATGTTGACCAGGCGCTGCAGGGTTTCTACAGAGCACATCCTGGCCACACAGAGATGGGAATGTTGATCAGGAGCTGCTGGGGTTATACAGAGTACACACTGACCACACAGAGATGGGAGTGTTGGCCAGGAGCTGCAGGAGTTATATAGAGCACACCCTGGCCACACACAGAGATGGCAATGTTGACCAGGAACTGCAGGGGATATACAGAGCACACCCTGGCCACACACAGAGATGGTAATGTTGACCAGGGGCTGCAGGGGTTATACAGAGCACACCCTGGCCACACAGAGATGGGAATGTTGACCAGGAACTGCAGGGGTTACACAGAGCACACGCTGGCCACACACAGAGATGGTAATGTTGACCAGGGGCTGCAGGGGTTATACAGAGCACACCCTGGCCACACACAGAGATGGTAATGTTGACCAGGGGCTGCAGAGGCTATACAGAGCACACCCTGGCCGCACAGAGATGGGAATGTTGACCAGGAGCTTCTGGGGTTATGCAGAGCACTCTCTGCACACACACGGAGATGGGAGTGTTGACCAGGAGCTGTTGGGGTTATACAGAGCACACCCTGGCCACACACAGAGATGGGATTGTTGGCCAGGAGCTGCAGGGGTTATACAGAGCACATCCTGGCCTCACACAGAGGTAGGAATGTTGACCATGTGCTGCAGGGGTTCTACACAGCACACGCTGGCCACACAGAGATGGCAATGTTGACCAGGAGCTGCAGGGGTTATACAGAGCACACCCTGGCCACACAAAGATGGAAATGTTCGCCAGGAACTGCAGAGGTAATACAGAGCACACCCTGGCCACACACAGAGATGGGAATATTGGCCAAAAGCTGCAGGGATAATACAGAGCACACCCTGAACACACACACAGATGGGAATGTTGACCAGGAGCTGTTGGGGTTATACAGAGCACACTCTGACCTCACACTGAGATGGGAATGTTTGCCAGGAGCTGCAGTGGTTATACAGAGCACACCCTGGCCACACACATATATGGGGTTGTTGGCCAGGAGCTGCAGGGGTTATGCAGAGCGCACTCTGACCTCACACTGAGATGGGAATGTTTGCCAGGAGCTGCTGGGGTTATACAGAGCACTCCCTGGCCACACACAGATATAGGAATGTGACCAGGAATTGCAGAGTTTATTCAGAGCACACCCTTGCCATACTGTGTTGGGAATGGTGACCAGGAGCTGCAGGAGTCATACAGAGCACACCAAGGCAACAAAGAGGTGGGAATGTTCAACAGGAGCTGCTGGGCTAATACAGAGCATACTCTGGCCAGACAGAGATGGGAATGTTGACCAGGAGCTGCGGGGTTTGTACAGAGCACATCCTGGCCACACAGAGACGGGAGTGTTGACCAGGAGCTGCATGAGTAATACAGAGCACACCCAGGCCACACAGAGATGGGAATGTGCGCCAGGAGCTGCTGGAGTTATACAATGCTCACCCTGCAGGCACAGAGATGGGAATGTTGACCAGGTTCTGCAGCGGTTATACAGAGAACACCGTGGCCACAAAGCGATGGGAATGTTGGTCAGGAGGCAGGGGTTATACAGAGCACACCCTGGCCACACAGTGATGGGAATTGTGACCAGGAGCTGCGGGGGTTATACAGAGCACGCACTGGCCACACAGTGATGGGAATTGTGACCAGGAGCTGCGGGGGTTACACTGAGCACACCCTGGCCTCACAGAGATGGGAGTGATGACCAGGAGCTTCAGGCGTTATTCAGAGAACACCCTGGCCACACAGAGATGGGAATATTGACCAGGAGCTGCAGGGGTTAGACTGAGCACACCCTGGCCACACACAGAGATGGGAATGTTGACCAGGAGCTGCAGGGGTTATACAGAGCACACCCTGGACAGACAGAGATGGGAATGTTGACCAGTAGCTGCTGAGGTTATACAGTGCACACCGTGGCGACACAGAGATGGGAATCTTGACCAGGAGCAGCAGGAGTTATACAGTGCACACCATGAACAAACAGGGATATTGGAATGTTGACGAGTAGCTGCTGGGGTTATACAGAGCTAACCTCGGGCACAAAGAGATGGGGATGTTGACCAGGAGATGCAGGGGCTATACAGAGCACACCCTGTCCACACATAGATGGGAATGTTGACCAGGAGCTGCACAGGTTATACAGTGCACACCCAGGAAACTCACACAGATGGAAATGTTGACCAGGAGCTGCAGGAGTTACACAGTGCACACCCTGGCCACACATAGATGGTAATGTTGGCCCGGAGCTGCAGGGGTTATACAGAGCGCACCCTGGCCACACAGAGATGGGAATGTTGACCAGGAGCTGCAGGGGTTATACAGAGCTCACACTGGCCACACAGATATGGGAATGTTGACCAGGAGCAGGGGTTTTACAGAGCACACCCTGGCCACACACAGATGCGAATGTTGACCAGGAGCTGCAGGGGTTATACAGAGCACACCCTGGCCACACAGAGATGGGAATGTTCAACAGGAGCTGCAGTAGTTCTCGAGAGCACACCCTGGCGACACACAGAGATGGGAATGTTGACCAGGAGCTGCAGAGATTATACAGAGCACACACTGGCCACACAGATATGGAATTGTTGAACAGGAGCTGCAGGGGTTATACAGAGCACACCCTGGCCACACAGATATGGGAATGTTGACGAGGAGCAGGGGTTTTATAGAGCACACCCTGTCCACACAGAGATGGGAATGTTGACCAGGACTTGCATTGGTTAAATAGAGCACACTCTGGTCACACACAGAGATGGGAATGTTGACCAGGAGCTGCAGGGGTTCTACAGAGCACTCCCTGGCCACACAGAGATGGGAATGTTGACCAGGAGCTGCAGGGGTTATACAGAGCTCACACTGGCCACAAAGATATGGGAATGTTGACCAGGAGCAGGTGTTTTACAGAGCACACCCTGGCCACACACAGATGCGAATGTTGACCAGGAGCTGCAGGGGTTATACAGAGCGCACCCTGTGACACAGAGATGGGAATGTTCAACAGGAGCTGCAGGTGTTCTCGAGAGCACACCCTGGCGACACACAGAGATGGGAATGTTGACCAGGAGCTGCAGAGATTATACAGAGCACACCCTGGCAACACAGAGATGGAATTGTTGACCAGGAGCTGCAGGGGTTATACAGAGCACACCCTGGCCACAAAGATATGGGAATGTTGACGAGGAGCAGAGGTTTTATAGAGCACACCCTGTCCACACAGAGATTGGAATGTTGACCAGGACTTGCATTGGTTAAACAGAGCACACTCTGGTCACACAGAGATAGGATTGTTGGCCAGGAGGTGCAGGGGTTATGCAGAGCACACCCTGGCCACACAGAGATGGGAAAGTTGACAAGGAGCTGCAAGGGTTATACAGAGCACACCCTGGCCACACAGAGATAGGATTGTTGGCCAGGAAATGCAGGGGTTATACAGAGCACACCCTGGCCACACAGAGATGGGAATGTTGACCAGGGGCTACAGGGTTTATGCAGCGCACAACCTGGCCACACAGAGATAGGATTGTGGGCCAGGAGCTGCAGGGGTTATAGAGAGCACACCCTGGCAACACAAAGATGGGAATGTTGACCAGGAGCTGCAGGGGCTATACAGAGCACACCCTGTCCACACAGATATGGGAATGTTGACCAGGAGCAGCACAGGTTAGACTGAGCACACCCTGGCCACACACAGAGATGGGAATGTTGACCAGGAGATGCCGGGGTTATAAAGAGCACACCCTCGACAGACAGAGATGGGAATATTGACCAGGAGCTGCTGAGGTTATACAGTGCACACCGTGGCGACACAGAGATGGGAATCTTGACCAGGACTTGCATTGGTTAAACAGAGCACACTCTGGTCACACACAGAGATGGGAATGTTCAACAGGAGCTGCAGGAGTTCTCGAGAGCACACCCTAGCCACACAGAGATGGAATTGTTGACCAGGAGCTGCAGCGGTTATATAGAGCACACCCTGGCCACAAAGATATGGGAATATTGACGAGGAGCAGAGGTTTTATAGAGCACACCCTGTCCACACAGAGATGGGAATGTTGACCAGGACTTGCATTGGTTAAACAGAGCACACTCTGGTCACACACTGAGATGGGAATGTTGGCCAGCAGCTGCAGGGGTTGTACAGAGCACACCCTGGCCACACAGAGATGGGAATGTTCACCAGGAGCTGCAGGAGTTCTCGAGAGCACACCCTGGCCACACACAGAGATGGGTATGTTGACCAGGATCTGCTGGGGTTATACAGAGCACACACTGGCCACACAGAGTTGGAAATGTTGACCAGGAGCTGCAGAGATTATAGAGAGCATACACTGGCCACACACAGAGATAGGAATGTTGACTAGAAGCTGCAGGGGTTCTACATAGCACACCCTAGCGACACAGAGATAGGATTGTTGGCCAGGAGCAGCAGGGGTTATACAGAGCACACCCTGGCCACACAGAGATATGATTGTTGGCCAGGAGCTGCAGGTGTTGTACAGAGCACACGCTGGCCACACACTGAGATGGGAATGTTGGCCAGGAGCTGCAGGGGCTATACAGTGCACACCCTGGCCACACAGAGATGGGAATGTTGACCAGGAGCTTCACGGGTTATACAGACCACACCCTGGCCACACAGGAATGGGAATGTTGACCAGGAGCTGCTGGAGTTATGCAGTGCAAACCCTGGCCACCAAGAGATGTGAATGTTGGCCTGGAGCTGCAGGGGTTATACAGAGCACACACTGGCCACGCAGAGATGGGAATGTTGACCAGGAGCTGCAGGGGTTATACTGAGCTCACACTGGCCACACAATATGTGAATGTTGACCAGGAGCAGGGGTTTTGCAGAGCACACCCTGGCCACACAGAGATGGGAATAATGACCAGGAGCTGCACGGATTATACAGAGCACACCCTGGCCACACACAGAGAAGGGAATGTTGACCAGGAGCTGCAGGGGTTAGACAGACCACACCCTGGCCACACAGAGATGGGAATGTTGACCAGGAGATGCCGTGGTTATACAGAGCACACCCTGGCCACACACAGATGGGAATGTTAACCAGGAGCTGCAGGGTTTATACAGTGCACACCCTGGCCACACAGAGATGGGAATGTTCAACAGGAGCTGCAGGAGTTCTCGAGAGCACACCCTGGCGACACACAGAGATGGGAATGTTGACCAGGAGCTGCTGGGGTTATACAGAGCACACCCTGTCCACACAGAGATGGGAATGTTGACCAGGAGCTGCACAGGTTAGACTGAGCACACCCTGGCCACACACAGAGATGGGAATGTTGACCAGGAGCTGCCGGGGTTATAAAGAGCACACCCTCGACAGACAGAGATGGGAATATTGACCAGGAGCTGCTGAGGTTATACAGTGCACACCGTGGCGACACAGAGATGGGAATCTTGACCAGGAGCTGCAGGAGGTATACAGTGCACACCCTGAACAAACAGGGATATGGGAATGTTGACGAGTAGCTGCTGGGATTATACAGAGCAAACCTCGGCCATAAAGAGATGGGGATGTTGACAAGGAGATGCAGGGGCTATACAGAGCACACCCCGTCCACACAGAGATGGGAATGTTGACCAGGAGCTGCACAGGTTATACAGTGCACACCCAGGAAACTCACACAGATGGAAATGTTGACCAGGAGATGCAGGAGTTACACAGTGCACACCCTGGCCACACATAGATGGTAATATTGGCCCGTAGCTGCAGGGGTTATACAGAGCGCACCCTGGCCACACAGAGATGGGAATGTTCACCAGGAGCTGCAGGAGTTCTCGAGAGCTCATCCTGGCCACACACAGAGATGGGAATTTGACCAGGAGCTGCATCGGTTATACAGAGCACACCCTGGCCATACAGAGATAGGATTGTTGGCCAGGAGCTGCAGGGGTTATGCAGAGCACACCCTGGCCACACAGAGATAGGATTGTTGGCCAGGAAATGCAGGGGTTATACCGAACACACCCTGGCCACACAGAGATGGGAATGTTGACCAGGGGCTACAGGGTTTATGCAGAGCACAGCCTGGCCACACAGAGATAGGATTGTGGGCCAGGAGCAGCTGGGGTTATAGAGAGCACACCCTGGCAACACAAAGATGGGAATGTTGACCAGGAGCTGCAGGGGCTATACAGAGCCCACCCTGACAAACAGAGATGGGAATGTTGACCAGGAGCTGCACAGGTTATACAGTGCACACCCAGGAAACTCACACAGATGGAAATGTTGACCAGGAGCTGCAGGAGTTACACAGTGCACACCCTGGCCACACATTGATGGTAATGTTGGCCCGGAGCTGCAGGGGTTATACAGAGCGCGACCCTGGCACACAGAGATGGGAATGTTGACAAGGAGCTGCAGGGGTATTCCAGAGCACACCCTGGCAACACAGAGATTGGAATGTTGACCAGGAGCTCCAGTAGTTATGCAGAGCACACCCTGGCCACAAAGAGAGATGGGAATATTGACCAGGAGCTGCAGGGGTTAGACTGAGCACACCCTGGCCAGACACAGAGATGGGAATGTTGACCAGGAGCTACAGGGGTTATAAAGAGCACACCCTGGACAGACAGAGATGGGAATGTTGACCAGGAGCTGCTGAGGTTAGACAGTGCACACCGTGGCGACACAGAGTTTGGAATCTTGACCAGGAGCTGCAGGAGTTATACAGTGCACACCCTGAACAAACAGGGATATGGGAATGTTGACGAGTAGCTGCTGGGGTTATACAGAGCAAACCTCGGCCACAAAGAGATGGGGATGTTGACCAGGAGATGCAGGGGCTATACAGAGCACACCCTGTCCACACAGAGATGGGAATGTTGACCAGGAACTGCACAGGTTATACAGTGCACACCCAGGAAACTCACACAGATGGAAATGTTGACCAGGAGCTGCAGGGGTTATGCAGAGCGCACCCTGGCCACACAGATATGGGAATGTTGACCAGGAGCAGGGGTTATACAGAGCACACCCTGGCAACACACAGATGCGAATGTTGACCAGGAGCTGCAGGGGTTATACAGAGCACACCCTGGCCACACAGAGATGTGAATGTTCAACAGGAGCTTCAGGAGATCTCGAGAGCACACCCTGGCGACACACAGAGATGGGAATGTTGACCAGGAGCTGCAGCGATTATACAGAGCACACACTGGCCACACAGAGATGGAATTGTTGACCAGGAGTTGCAGGGGTTATACAGAGCACACCCTGGCCACACAGATATGGGAATGTTGACGAGGAGCAGGGGTTTTATAGAGCACACCCTGTCCACACAGAGATGGGAATGTTGACCAGGGCTTGCATTTGTTAAACAGAGCACACTCTGGTCACACACAGAGATGGGAATGTTGACCAGGAGCTGCAGGGGTTCTACAGAGCACACCCTGGCCACACAGAGATGTGAATGTTGACCAGGAGCTGCAGCGGTTATACAGAGCACACCCTGGCCACACAGAGATAGGATTGTTGGCCAGGAGCTGCAGGGGTTATGCAGAGCACACCCTGGCCACACAGAGATGGGAATGTTGACCAGGAGCTGCAGGGGTTTTACAGAGCACACCCTGGCCACACAGAGATAGGGTTGTTGGCCAGGAAATGCAGGGGTTATACAGAGCACACCCTGGCCACACAGAGATGGGAATGTTGACCAGGTGCTGCAGGAGTTATACAGTGCACACCCTGAACAAACAGGGATATGGGAATGTTGACGAGTAGCTGCTGGGGTTATACAGATCAAACCTCGGCCACAAAGAGATGGGAATGTTGACCAGGAGCTGCAGGGGCTATACAGAGCACACCCTGTCCACACAGAGATGGGAATGTTGACCAGGAGCTGCACAGGTTATACAGTGCACACCCAGGAAACTCACACAGATGGAAATGTTGACCAGGAGCTGCAGCGGTTATACAGAGCGCACCCTGGCCACACAGATATGGGAATGTTGACCAGGAGCAGGGGTTTTACAGAGCACACCCTGGCCACACACAGATGCGAATGTTGACCACGAGCTGCAGGGGTTATACAGAGCACACCCTGGCCACACAGAGATGGGAATGTTGACCAGGAGCTGCAGCGATTATACAGAGCACACACTGGCCACACAGAGATGGAATTGTTGACCAGGAGTTGCAGGGGTTATACAGAGCACACCCTGGCCACACAGATATGGGAATGTTGACGAGGAGCAGGGGTTTTATAGAGCACACCCTGTCCACACAGAGATGGGCATGTTGACCAGGAGCTGCAGGGGTTCTACAGAGCACACCCTGGCCACACAGAGATGGGAATGTTGACCAGGAGCTGCAGCGGTTATACAGAGCACACCCTGGCCACACAGAGATAGGATTGTTGGCCAGGAGCTGCAGGGGTTATGCAGAGCACACCCTGGCCACACAGAGATGGGAATGTTGACCAGGAGCTGCAGGGGTTTTACAGAGCACACCCTGGCCACACAGAGATAGGGTTGTTGGCCAGGAAATGCAGGGGTTATACAGAGCACACCCTGGCCACACAGAGATGGGAATGTTGACCAGGTGCTGCAGGAGTTATACAGTGCACACCCTGAACAAACAGGGATATGGGAATGTTGACGAGTAGCTGCTGGGGTTATACAGATCAAACCTCGGCCACAAAGAGATGGGAATGTTGACCAGGAGCTGCAGGGGCTATACAGAGCACACCCTGTCCACTCAGAGATGGGAATGTTGACCAGGAGCTGCACAGGTTATACAGTGCATACCCAGGAAACTCACACGGATGGAAATGTTGACCAGGAGCTGCAGGAGTTACACAGTGCACATGGTAATATTGGCCCGGAGCTGCAGGGATTATACAGTGCGCACCCTGACCACACAGAGATGGGAATGTTGACAAGGAGCTGCAGGGGTATTCCAGAGGACACCCTGGCAACACAGAGATCGGAATGTTGACCAGGAGCTGCAGGGGTTATACAGAGCTCACACTGGCCACAAAGATATGGGAATGTTGACCAGGAGCAGGGGTTTTATAGAGCACACCCTGTCCACACAGAGGTGGGAATCTTGACCAGGACTTGCATTGGTTAAACAGAGCACACTCTGGTCACACACAGAGATGGGAATGTTCAACAGGAGCTGCAGGAGTTCTCGAGAGCACACCCTGGCCACACAGAGATGGAATTGTTGACCAGGAGCTGCAGCGGTTATATAGAGCACCCCCTGGCCACAAAGATATGGGAATATTGACGAGGAGCAGAGGTTTTATAGAGCACACCCTGTCCACACAGAGATGGGAATGTTGACGAGGACTTGCATTTGTTAAACAGAGCACACTCTGGTCACACACTGAGATGGGAATGTTGGCCAGCAGCTGCAGGGGTTGTACAGAGCACACCCTGGCCACACAGAGATGGGAATGTTCACCAGGAGCTGCAGGAGTTCTCGAGAGCACACCCTGGCCACACACAGAGATGGGTATGTTGACCAGGATCTGCTGGGGTTATACAGAGCACACACTGGCCACACAGAGTTGGAAATGTTGACCAGGAGCTGCAGAGATTATAGAGAGCATACACTGGCCACACACAGAGATAGGAATGTTGACTAGAAGCTGCAGGGGTTCCACATAGCACACCCTAGCGACACAGAGATAGGATTGTTGGCCAGGAGCAGCAGGGGTTATGCAGAGTTCACCCTGGCCACACAGAGATATGATTGTTAGCCAGGAGATGCAGGTGTTGTACAGAGCACACGCTGGCCACACACTGAGATGGGAATGTTGGCCAGGAGCTGCAGGGGCTATACAGTGCACACCCTGGCCACACAGAGATGGGAATGTTGACCAGGAGCTTCACGGGTTATACAGACCACACCCTGGCCACACAGGAATGGGAATGTTGACCAGGAGCTGCTGGAGTTATGCAGTGCAAACCCTGGCCACCAAGAGATGTGAATGTTGGCCAGGAGCTGCAGGGGTTATACAGAGCACACACTGGCCACGCAGAGAAGGGAATGTTGACCAGGAGCTGCAGGGGTTATACTGAGCTCACACTGGCCACACAGATATGTGAATGTTGACCAGGAGCAGGGGTTTTGCAGAGCACACCCTGGCCACACAGAGATGGGAATAATGACCAGGAGCTGCACGGATTATACAGAGCACACCCTGGCCACACACAGAGATGGGAATGTTGACCAGGAGCTGCAGGTGTTAGACAGACCACACCCTGGCCACACAGAGATGGGAATGTTGACCAGGAGATGCCGTGGTTATACAGAGCACACCCTGGCCACACACAGATGGGAATGTTAACCAGGAGCTGCAGGGTTTATACAGTGCACACCCTGGCCACACAGGGATGGGAATGTTCAACAGGAGCTGCAGGAGTTCTCGAGAGCACACCCTGGCGACACACAGAGATGGGAATGTTGACCAGGAGCTGCTGGGGTTATACAGAGCACACCCTGGCCACACAGAGTTGGGAATGTTGACCAGGAGCTGCAGTGATTATACAGAGCACACCCTGGCCACACAAGATGGGAATGTTGACCAGGAGCTGCAGGGGTTATACAGAGCACACCCTGGCCACACAGATATGGGAATGTTGACGAGGAGCAGGGGTTTTACAGAGCACACCCTGGCCAGACAGAGATGGGAATGTTGACCAGGAGTTGCAGGGGTTAAAGAGAGCACACTCTGGTCACACACACAGATGGGAATTTTTCCTGCAGCTGCAGGGGTTATACAGACCTGGTTGCACAGAGCACACACTTGCCACAGACAGAGATGGGAATTTGACCAGGAGCTGCAGGGGTCATACAGTGCACACCCTGGAGACACAGAGTTGGGAATGTTGACCAGGAGCTGCTGGAGTATTGCAGGGCACACCCTAGCCACACAGAAAGATGGGAATGTTGACCAGGAGCTGCAGGGCTTATTCAGAGCACACCCTGACCTCACAGAGATTGGAATGCTGACCAAGAGCTGCAGGGGTTATACAGGGCACACCGTAGTCACACAGAGACGATAGTGTTGACCAGGAGCTTCAGGGGATATACAGAGCACACCATTGCCACACAGAGCTGGGAATGTTGACCAGGAGCTGCAGGAGTTATACAGAGCACACCGTGGTCACACAGAGATGGGAATGGTGAGCAAGAGCTGCAGGGTTTATACCGTGCACACCTTGGCAACACAGAGATGGGAATGCAGACCAGGAGCTGCTGACGTTATAGAGAGCACTCCCTGGATACACAGAGATGGGAATATTGACCAGGAGCTGCTGGGGGTATCCAGTGCACTCCCTGGCCACATAGAAATGGGAATCTTGACCAGGAACTGCAGGAGTTGAACAGAGCACACACTGGTCACACAGAGAGATGGGAATGTTCACCAGGAGCTGCAGGGGTCATACAGAGAACACATTGGCCACAGAGAGTTGGGAATGTTGACCAGGAGCTGCTGGAGGTATGCAGTGCACACCCTTACCACACAGAAAGATGAGAAGGTTGACCAGGAGCTGCAGGGCTTATACAGAGCACACCCTGACCTCACAGAGATGGGAATGTTGACCAGGAGCAGCAAGGGTTATACAGAGCACAACCTGGCCACACAGAGATGGTAATGTTGGCCAGGAGGTGCCGTGGTTATACACGCAGATGGGAATGTTGACCAGCAGCTGCAGGGGTTATATAGTGCACACCCTGGCCACACAGAGATGGGAATGTTCACCAGGAGCTGCAGGAGTTCTCGAGAGCACACCCTGGCCACACAGAGTTGGGAATGTTGACCAGGAGCTGCAGGGATTATACAGAGCACATCTTGGCCACAAAGAGATGGGAATGTTGACCAGGAGCTGCAGGAGTGAAACAGAGCACACCCTGGCTACACACAGCTGGGACTATTGACCAGGAGATGCAGGATTTATACAAAGCACACTCTGGCCACACAGAGACCCAAGTGTTGACCAGGAGTTTCCGGGGTTATACAGAGCACACACTGGCCACATAGAGATGGGAATGTTGAACAGGAGCTGCAGGGGTTATACGGAGCACACCGTGGTCACACAGAGATGGGAATGTTGACGAGGAACTGCAGGGGTTATACAGAGCACACCCAGGCCACACAGAGATGGGAATGTTGACCAGGAGCTACAGGGGTTATACAGAGTACACCCTGGCCACACAGAGATGGGGCAGTTGACCAGGAGCTGCAGGGGTTATGCAGAGCACACCCTGGCCACACAGAGATATGATTGTTGGCCAGGAGCTGCAGGTGTTGTACAGAGCACACGCTGGCCACACACTGAGATGGGAATGTTGGCCAGGAGCTGCAGGGGCTATACAGTGCACACCCTGGCCACACAGAGATGGGAATGTTGACCAGGAGCTTCACGGGTTATACAGACCACACCCTGGCCACACAGGAATGGGAATGTTGACCAGGAGCTGCTGGAGTTATGCAGTGCAAACCCTGGCCACCAAGAGATGTGAATGTTGGCCAGGAGCTGCAGGGGTTATACAGAGCACACACTGGCCACACAGAGATGGGAATGTTGACCAGGAGCTGCAGGGGTTATACTGAGCTCACACTGGCCACACAGATATGTGAATGTTGACCAGGAGCAGGGGTTTTGCAGAGCACACGCTGGCCACACAGAGATGGGAATAATGACCAGGAGCTGCACGGATTATACAGAGCACATCCTGGCCACACACAGAGATGGGAATGTTGACCAGTAGCTGCAGGGGTTAGACAGACCACACCCTGGCCACACAGAGATGGGAATGTTGACCAGGAGATGCCGTGGTTATACAGAGCACACACTGGCCACACACAGATGGGAATGTTAACCAGGAGCTGCAGTGTTTATACAGTGCACACCCTGGCCACACAGAGATGGGAATGTTCAACAGGAGCTGCAGGAATTCTCGAGAGCACAACCTGGCGACACACAGAGATGGGAATGTTGACCAGGAGATGCTGGGGTTATACAGAGCACACCCTGGCCACACAGAGTTGGGAATGTTGACCAGGAGCTGCAGAGATTATACAGAGCACCCCCTGGCCACACAGAGATGGGAATGTTGACCAGGAGCTGCAGGGGTTATACAGAGCACACCCTGGCCACACAGATATGGGAATGTTGACGAGGAGCAGGGGTTTTACAGAGCACACCCTGGCCAGACAGAGATGGGAATGTTGACCAGGAGTTGCAGGGGTTAAAGAGAGCACACTCTGGTCACACACACTGATGGGAATTTTTCCTGCAGCTGCAGGGGTTATACAGACCTGGTTGCACAGAGCACACACTTGCCACAGACAGAGATGGGAATTTGACCAGGAGCTGCAGGGGTCATACAGTGCACACCCTGGAGACACAGAGTTGGGAGTGTTGACCAGGAGCTGCTGGAGTTATGCAGGGCACACCCTAGCCACACAGAAAGATGGGAATGTTGACCAGGAGCTGCAGGGCTTATTCAGAGCACACCCTGACCTCACGGAGATTGGAATGTTGACCAGGAGCTGCAGGGGTTATACAGGGCACACCGTATTCACACAGAGACGGGAGTGTTGACCAGGAGCTTCAGGGGAAATACAGAGCACACCATTGCCACACAGAGCTGGGAATGTTGAGCAAGATCTGCAGGGGTTATACAGAGCACACCGTGGTCACACAGAGATGGGAATGTTGAGCAAGAGCTGCAGGGTTTATACCGTGCACACCATGGCAACACAGAGATGGGAATGCAGACCAGGAGCTGCTGACGTTATAAAGAGCACTCCCTGGATACACAGAGATGGGAATATTGACCAGGAGCTGCTGGGGGTATCCAGTGCACTCCCTGGCCACATAGAAATGCGAATCTTGACCAGGAACTGCAGGAGTTGAACAGAGCACAAACTGGTCACACAGAGAGATGGGAATGTTGACCAGGAGCTGCAGGGGTCATACAGAGAACACATTGGCCACAGAGAGTTGGGAATGTTGACCAGGAGCTGCTGGAGGTATGCAGTGCACACCCGTACCACACAGAAAAATGAGAAGGTTGACCAGGAGCTGCAGGGCTTATACAGAGCACACCCTGACCTCACAGAGATGGGAATGTTGACCAGGAGCAGCAAGGGTTATACAGAGCACAACCTGGCCACACAGAGATGGTAATGTTGGCCAGGAGGTGCCGTGTTTATACAGAGCACACCCTGGTCACACGCAGATGGGAATGTTGACCAGCAGCTGCAGGGGTTATATAGTGCACACCCTGGCCACACAGAGATGGGAATGTTCACCAGGAGCTGCAGGAGTTCTCGAGAGCACACCCTGGCCTCATACAGAGATGGGTATGTTGACCAGGATCTGCTGGGGTTACACAGAGCACACCCTGGCCACACAGAGTTGGGCATGTTGACCAGGAGCTACAGAGATTATACAGAGCACATACTGGCCACACAGAGTTGGGAATGTTGACCAGGAGCTGCAGGGATTATACAGAGCACATCTTGGCCACAAAGAGATGGGAATGTTGACCAGGAGCTGCAGGAGTGAAACAGAGCACACCCTGGCTACACACAGCTGGGACTATTGACCAGGAGATGCAGGATTTATACAGAGCACACCCTGGCCACACAGAGACCCGAGTGTTGACCAGGAGTTTCCGGGGTTATACAGAGCACACACTGGCCACATAGAGATGGGAATGTTGAACAGGAGCTGCAGGGGTTATACGGAGCACACCGTGGTCACACAGAGATGGGAATGTTGAACAGGAGCTGCAGGGGTTATATGGAGCACACCGTGGTCACACAGAGATGGGAATGTTGACCAGGAACTGCAGGGGTTATACAGAGCACACCCAGGCCACACAGAGATGGGAATGTTGACCAGGAGCTACAGGGGTTATACAGAGCACACCCTGGCCATACAGAGATGGGGCAGTTGACCAGGAGCTGCAGGGGTTATGCAGAGCACACCCTGGCCACACACTAAGATGGGAATGTTGGCCTGGAGCTGCAGGGGTTATACAGAGCACACCCTGGCCATAAAGAGATGGAAATTTTGACCAGCAGCTGCAGGGCTTATACAGAGCACACCCTGGCCACACACTAAGATGGGAATGTTGGCCAGGAGCTGCAGGGGTTATACAGTGAACACCCTGGCGACACTAAGAATGCAATGTTGGCCAGGAGCTGCAGGAGTTATACAGAGCACACCCTGGCCATACAGAGATGGAAATGTTGGCCAGGAGCTGCAGAGGTTATACAGAGCACACCCTGGTCACACGGAGATGGGAATGTTGACCAGGAGCTACAGGTGTTATACTGAGCACACCGTGTCCCCACACTAAGTTGGGAATGTTGGCCAGGAGCTGCAGGGGTTATACAGAGCACGCCCTGGCCAGACAGAGATGGGAATGTTCACCAGGAGCTGCAGGAGTTACAGAGAGCACACCCTGGTCACACATAGAGATGGGAATGTTGACCAGAAGCTGCAGGGGTGATACAGTGCACACCCTGGCCACACAGAGATGGGAATATTGACCAAGACCTGCAGGGGTTATACAGAGCACTCCCTGCCACACAGATAAGGGAATGTTGACGAGGAGCAGGGGTTTTACAGTGCACGCCCATGCAACACAGAGAAGTGAACGTTGACCAGGAGCTGCACGGGTTTTTCAGAGCACACACTGGCCACACAAAGAGATCGGAATGTTGACTTGAAGCTGCAAGGGTTATACAGAGCACACCCTAGCCACACAGAGATGGGAATGTTGACCAGGAGCTGCAGGAGTTATACAGAGCACACCCTGGAGACACAGAGAGGGGAATGTTGACCAGGAGCTGCTGGAGGTATGCAGTGCACACCCTTACCACACAGAAAGATGAGAATGTTGACCAGGAGCTGCAGGGCTTCGACAGAGCACACCCTGACCTCACAGAGATGGGAATGTTGGCCAGGAGCTGCAGGGGTTATACAGACACACCCTGGCCATACAGAGATGGGAATATTGACCAAGAGCTGCAGAGGTTATCCAGAGCGCACCCTGGCCACACAGAGACGGGAGTATTGACCAGGAGCTTCAGGGGTTATGCAGAGCACAACCTTGCCACACAGTGATGGTAATGTTGAGCAAGAGCTGCAGGGTTTATCCCGTGCACACCGTGGCCACACAGAGATGGGAATATTGACCAGGAGCTGCAGGAGTTATACAGAGCACACCCTGGCCACACAGAGAGATGGTAATGTTGACCAGGAGCTGCAGGGGTTATACAGAGCTCACACTGGCCACACAGATATGGGAATGTTGACCAGGAGCTGCCGGGGTTATACAGAGCACACCTTGGCAACAAAGAGATGGGAATGTTGACCAGGAGCTGCAGGAGTGAAACAGAGCACACCCTGGTTACACACAGATGGGACTGTTGACCAGGAGCTGCAGGATTTATACAGAGCACACCCTGGCCACACAGAGACGGGAGTGTTGACCAGGAGTTTCAGGGGTTATACAGAGCACACACTGGACACACAGAGATGGGAATGTTGACCAGGAGCTGCAGGGGTTATACAGAGCACACCCTGGCCACACAGAGATGGGAATGTTGACCAGGAGCCTGAGGGGATATACAGAGCACACCCTGGCCACACAGAGATGGGAATGTTGACCAGGAGCTGCAGGGGTTATACAGAGCACACCCTGGCCCCACACTAAGATGGGAATGTTTGCCAGGAGCTGCAGGGGTTATACAGAGCACAGCCTGGCCATAAAGAGATGGAAATTTTGACCAGGAGCTGCAGGGGTTATACAGAACACACCCTGGCCACACACTAAGACGGGAATGTTGGCCAGGAGCTGCAGGGGTTATACAGAGAACACCCTGGCCATACAGAGATGGAAATTTTGACTAGGAGCTGCAGGGGTTATACAGAGCATACCCTGGCCACACAGAGTTGGGAATCTTGACCAGGAGCTGCAGGAGTTATACAGAGCAAGCCCTGGCCACACAGAGATGGGAATGTTGACCAGGAGCTGCAGGGGCTATACAGAGCACACTCTGGCCACACTAAGAATGGAATGTTGGCCATGAGCTGCAGGAGTGATACAGAGCACACCCTGGCCATACAGAGATGGAAATGTTGGCCAGGAGCTGCAGGGGTTATACAGAGCACACCCTGGCCACACAGAGATGGGAATGTTGACCAGGAGCTGCAGGGGTTATACGGAGCACACCCTGGCCCCCCACTAAGATGGGAATGTTGGCCAGGAGCTGCAGGGGTTATACAGAGCACACCCTGGCCGGACAGAGATGGGAATGTTCACCAGGAGCTGCAGGAGTTACAGAGAGCACACCCTGGTCACACACAGAGATGGGAATGTTGACCAGATGCTGAAGGTGTTATACAGAGCACACCCTGGTCACACAGATATGGGAATGTTGACGAGGAGCAGGGGTTTTACAGAACGCACCCTGGCAACACAGAGAAGTGAACGTTGACCAGGAGCTGCACGGGTTATACAGAGCACACACTGGCCACACACAGAGATGGGAATGTTGACTAGAAGCTGCAGGGGTTATACAGAGCACACCCTGGCCACACAGAGATGGGAATGTTCAACAGGAGCTGCAGAAGTTCTCGAGAGCACGGCCTGGCGACACGCAGAGATGGGAATGTTGACCAGGAGCTGCTGGCGTTATTCAGAGCACACACTGGCCACACAGATTTGGGAATGTTCACCAGGAGCTGCAGAGATTATAGAGAGCACACTCTGGCCACACAGAGATGGAATTTTTGACCAGGATTTGCAGGGGTTATACAGAGAACACCCTGGCCACGCAGATATGGGTATGTTGACGAGGAGCAGGGGTTTTACAGAGCACACCCTGGCCACACAGAGATTGGAATGTTGACCAGGCGTTGCAGGGGTTATACAGAGCACACCCTGGCCACACACACAGATGGGATTGTTGACCAGGAGCTGCAGGGGATATACCGAGAATACCCTGTCCACAGAGAGATGGGAATGTTGACCAGGAGCTTTAGGGGTTCTACAGAGCACACTCTGGCCACACAGAGATGGGAATGTTGACCAGGAGCTACAGAGGTTATACAGAGCACACCCTGGCCTCACAGAGATAGGATTGTTGGCCAGGAGCTTCAGGGGTTATACAGAGCACACCCTGGCCACACAGAGATGGGAATGTCGACCAGGAGCTGCAGGGGATATACAGAGCACACCCTGGCCACACACTAAGATGGGAATGTTGGTCAGGAACTGCAGGGGTTATACAGAGCACACCCTGGCCATACAGAGATGAAAATTTTGACCAAGAGCAGCAACGGTTATGCAGAGCACACCCTGGCCACACACTAAGATGGGAATGTTGGCCAGGAGCTGCAGGGGTTATACAGAGCACACCCTGGCCATACAGAAATGGAAATTTTGACCAGGAGCTGCAGGGGTTATACAGAGCACACCCTGGACACACAGAGATGGGAATGATGACCAGCAGCTGCAGGTTCTATCCAGAGCAACTCTGACCTCACACTAAGAAAGGCATGTTGGCCAGGAGCTGCAGGAGTTATACAGAGCACACCCTGGCCATACAGAAATGGAAATGTAGACCAGGAGCTGCAGGGGTGATACAGAGAACATCCTGGCCACGCAGAGATGGGAATGTTGACCAGGAGCTGCAGGGGTTATACAGAGCACTCCCTGGCCACACACTAAGATGGGAATGTTGGCCAGGAGCTGCAGGGGTTATACAGAGCACACCCTGTCCAGACAGGGATGGGAATGTTCACCAGGAGCTGCAGGAGTTACAGAGAGCACACCCTGGTCACACACAGAGATGGGAATGTTGACCAGGAGCTGCAGGGGTTATACAGAGCACACCCTGGCCACACAGAGATGGGAATGTTGACCAGGAGCTGCAGGGGTTATACAGAGCACACCCTGCCACACAGATATGGGAATGTTGACGAGGAGCAGGGGTTTTACAGAGCCCACCCTGGCAGTACAGAGAAGTGAACGTTGACCAGGAGCTGCACGGGTTATACAGAGCACACACTGGCCACACACAGAGATGGGAATGTTGACTAGAAGCTGCAGGGTTTATACAGAGCACACCCTAGCCACACAGAGATGGGAATGTTGACCAGGAGCTGCAGGAGTTATACAGAGCATGCCCTGGAGACACAGAGAAGGAATTTTGACCAGGAGCTGATGGAGGTATGCAGTGCACGCCCTTACCACACAGAACGATGAGAATGTTGACCAGGAGCTGCAGGGCTTATACAGAGCACACCCTGACCTCACAGAGATGGGAATGTTGACCAGGAGCAGGACGGGTTATACAGAGCACACACTGGCCACACAGAGATGGGAATGTTGACGAGGAGCTGCAGGGGTTAAACAGACACAACCTGGCCACACAGAGATGGGAATATTGACCAAGAGCTTCAGGGGTTATACAGCGCGCACCTTGGCCACACAGAGACGGGACTGTTGACCAGGAGCTTCAGGGGTCATGCAGAGCACACCCTTGCCACACAGTGATGGGAATGTTGAACAGGAGCTGCAGGGTTTATTCCGTGCACACCCTGGACACACAGAGATGGGAATGTTGACCAGGAGCTGCTGAGGTTATAAAGAGCACACCCTGGGTACACAGAGATGGGAATATTGACCAGGAGCTGCAGGAGTTATACAGAGCACAGCGTGGCCACACACTGAGATGGGAATGTTGGCCAGCAGCTGCAGGGGTTGTACAGAGCACACCCTGGCCACACAGATATGGGAATGTTGACCAGGAGCTGCAGGGGTTATGCAGAGCACAACCTGGCCACACAGAGATAGGATTGTTGGCCAGGAGCTGCAGGGGTTATAGAGAGCACACCCTGGCAACACAAAGATGGGAATGTTGTCCAGGAGCTGCAGGGGTTATACAGAGCACAGCATGGCCACACAGATAGGGAATGTTGACGAGGAGCAGGGGTTTTACAGAGCACACCCTGGCCACATAGAGATGGGAATCTTGACCAGGAGCTGCACGAGTGAAACAGAGCAAACACTTGCCACACACACAGATGGGAATGTTGACCAGGAGCTTAAGGGTCATACAGAGCACGCACTGGAGTCACAGAGTTGGGAATGTTGACCAGGAGCTGCTGGAGTTATGCAGTGCACGCACTGGCCACACAGAAAGATGGGAATGTTGACCAGGAGCTGCAGGGCTGCTTCAGAGCATACCCTGACCTCACAGAGATGGGAATGTTGATCAGGAGCCTCAAGCTTTATGCAGAGCACAGCCTGGCCACACAGAGACGGGAATGTTGACCAGGAGCTTCAGGGGTTATACAGAGCAGACCCTTGCCACACAGAGATGGGAATGTTGATCAGGAGCCTCAAGCTTTATGCAGAGCACAGCCTGGCCACACAGAGACGGGAATGTTGACCAGGAGCTTCAGGGGTTATACAGAGCAGACCCTTGCCACACAGAAATGGGAATGTTGAGCAAGAGCTGCAGGGGTTATACCGTGCACACACTGGCCACACAGAGATGGGAATGTTGACCAGGAGCTGCTGAGCTAATAAAGAGCACACCCTGGACACACAAAGATGGGAATATTTACCAGGAGCTGCTGGGGGTATCCAGTGCAAACCCTGGCCACGCAGAAATGCGAATCTTGACCAGGAGCTGCAGGGGCTATAAAGAGCACACTCTGGCCAGACACTAAGAAAGGAATGTTGACCATCAGCTGCAGGGGTGATACAGTGCACACCCTGGCCACACAGAGATGGGAATGTTCACCAGGTGCTGCAGTGATTATACAGAGCACACACTGGCCACATACAGAGATGGGAATGTTGACTAGAAGCTGCAGGGGTTCTACATAGCACACCCTAGCCACACAGAGATGGGAATGTTGACCAGGAGCTGCCGGAGTTATAAAGAGCACACCCTTGCCACACAGAAAGATGGGAATGTTGACCAGGAGCTGCAGGGCTTATACAGAGCACACCCTGACGTCACAGAGATGGGAATGTTGACCAGGAGCAGCAGGTGTTATACAGAGCACACCCTGGCCACACAGAGATAGGATTGTTAGCCACGAGCTCCAGGGCTTTCCCGAGCACACCCTGGCCACACACTGAGATGGGAATGTTGGCCAGGAGCTGCAGGGGTTATACAGAGCAGACACTGGCCACACAGAGATGGGAATGTTGATCAGGAGCTGCTGGAGTTATGCAGAGCACACCCTTGCCACACAGTGATGGGAATGTTGAACAAGAGCTGCAGGGTTTATCCCGTGCACACCCTGGACACACAGAGATGGGAATGTTGACCAGGAGCTGCTGAGGTTATAAAGAGCACACCCAGGACACACAGAGATGGGAAAATTGACCAGGAGCTGCAGGAGTTATACAGAGCACAGCCTGGCCACACACTGAGATGGGAATGTTGGCCAGCAGCTGCAGGGGTTGTACAGAGCACACCCTGGCCACACAGATATGGGAATGTTGACCAGGAGCTGCAGGGGTTATGCAGAGCACAACCTGGCCACACAGAGATAGGATTGTTGGCCAGGAGCTGCAGGGGTTATTGAGAGCACACCCTGGCAACACAAAGATGGGAATGTTGACCAGGAGCTGCAGGGGTTATACAGAGCACAGCATGGCCACACAGATAGGGAATGTTGACGAGCTGCAGGGTTTTACAGAGCACACCCTGGCCACATAGAGATGGGAATCTTGACCAGGAGCTGCACGGATGAAACAGAGCAAACACTTGCCACACACAGAGATGGGAATGTTGACCAGGAGCTTAAGGGTCGTACAGAGCACGCACTGGAGTCACAGAGTTGGGAATGTTGACCAGGAGCTGCTGGAGTTATGCAGTGCACGCACTGGCCACACAGAAAGATGGGAATGTTGACCAGGAGCTGCAGGGCTTATTCAGAGCACACCCTGACCTCACAGAGATGGGAATGTCGATCAGGAGCCTCAAGCTTTATACAGAGAACACACTGGCCACACAATAATGGGAATGTTGACCAGGAGCTTCAGGGGTTATACAGAGCACACCGTGGTCACACAGAGACGGGAGTGTTGTCCAGGAGCTTCAGGGGTTATACTGAGCAGACCATTGCCACACAGAGATGGGAATGTTGACCAGAAGCGCAGGAGTTATACAGAGCACACCCTGGTCACACAGAGATGGGAATGTTGAGCAAGAGCTGCAGGGGTTATACCGTGCACACACTGGCCACACAGAGATGGGAATGTTGACCAGAAGCTGCTGAGGTTATAAAGAGCACACCCTGGCCACACAGAAATGCGAATCTTGACCAGGAGCTGCAGGGGTTATACCGAACACACCCTGGCCATACAGGGATGGGAATGTTGACCAGGAGATGCAGGGGTTAGACAAAGCACACCGTGGCCACACAGAGATGGGAATGTTGACCAGGAGCTGCAGGGGTTAGACAGACCACACCCTGGGCACACAGAGATAGGAATGTTGACCATGAGCTGCAGGGCTTATACAGAGCACACCCTGGCCACACAGAGATAGGATTGTTGGCCAGGAGCTGCAGGGGTTATACAGAGCACACCCTGGCCAGACAGAGATGGGAATGTTGACCAGGAGCTGCAGGTGTTATACAGAGCACACCCTGGCCACACAGAGTTAGGATTGTTGGCCAGGAGCTGCAGGGGTTATACAGAGCACACCCTGGCCACACACTGAGATGGGAATGTTGATCAGGAGCCGCAGGGGTTATACAGAGCTCACACTGGCCACACAGATATGGGAATGTTCACCAGGAGCAGGGGATTTACAGAGCTCACCCTGGCCACACAGAGATGGGAATAATGACCAGGAGCTGCACGGTTTATACAGAGCACACCCTGGCCACACACAGAGATGGGAATGTTGACTAGAAGCTACAGGGGTTATACAGAGCACACCCTTGACACACAGAGATGAGAGTGTTGACCAGGAGCTGCAGGGGTTATACCGAACACACCCTGGCCATACAGGGATGGGAATGCTGACCAGGAGATGCAGGGGTTACACAAAGCACACCGTGGCCACACAGAGATGGGAATGTTGACCAGGAGCTGCAGGGGTTATACAGTGAACACCCTGGCGACACTAAGAATGCAATGTTGGCCAGGAGCTGCAGGAGTTATACAGAGCACACCCTGGCCATACAGAGATGGAAATGTTGGCCAGGAGCTGCAGAGGTTATACAGAGCACACCCTGGTCACACGGAGATGGGAATGTTGACCAGGAGCTACAGGTGTTATACTGAGCACACCGTGTCCCCACACTAAGTTGGGAATGTTGGCCAGGAGCTGCAGGGGTTATACAGAGCACGCCCTGGCCAGACAGAGATGGGAATGTTCACCAGGAGCTGCAGGAGTTACAGAGAGCACACCCTGGTCACACATAGAGATGGGAATGTTGACCAGAAGCTGCAGGGGTTATACAGTGCACACCCTGGCCACACAGAGATGGGAATGTTGACCAAGACCTGCAGGGGTTATACAGAGCACTCCCTGCCACACAGATAAGGGAATGTTGACGAGGAGCAGGGGTTTTACAGTGCACGCCCATGCAACACAGAGAAGTGAACGTTGACCAGGAGCTGCACGGGTTTTTCAGAGCACACACTGGCCACACACAGAGATCGGAATGTTGACTTGAAGCTGCAAGGGTTATACAGAGCACACCCTAGCCACACAGAGATGGGAATGTTGACCAGGAGCTGCAGGAGTTATACAGAGCACACCCTGGAGACACAGAGAGGGGAATGTTGACCAGGAGCTGCTGGAGGTATGCAGTGCACACCCTTACCACACAGAAAGATGAGAATGTTGACCAGGAGCTGCAGGGCTTCGACAGAGCACACCCTGACCTCACAGAGATGGGAATGTTGGCCAGGAGCTGCAGGGGTTATACAGACACACCCTGGCCATACAGAGATGGGAATATTGACCAAGAGCTGCAGAGGTTATCCAGAGCGCACCCTGGCCACACAGAGACGGGAGTATTGACCAGGAGCTTCAGGGGTTATGCAGAGCACAACCTTGCCACACAGTGATGGTAATGTTGAGCAAGAGCTGCAGGGTTTATCCCGTGCACACCGTGGCCACACAGAGATGGGAATATTGACCAGGAGCTGCAGGAGTTATACAGAGCACACCCTGGCCACACAGAGAGATGGTAATGTTGACCAGGAGCTGCAGGGGTTATACAGAGCTCACACTGGCCACACAGATATGGGAATGTTGACCAGGAGCTGCCGGGGTTATACAGAGCACACCTTGGCAACAAAGAGATGGGAATGTTGACCAGGAGCTGCAGGAGTGAAACAGAGCACACCCTGGTTACACACAGATGGGACTGTTGACCAGGAGCTGCAGGATTTATACAGAGCACACCCTGGCCACACAGAGACGGGAGTGTTGACCAGGAGTTTCAGGGGTTATACAGAGCACACACTGGACACACAGAGATGGGAATGTTGACCAGGAGCTGCAGGGGTTATACAGAGCACACCCTGGCCACACAGAGATGGGAATGTTGACCAGGAGCCTGAGGGGATATACAGAACACACCCTGGCCACACAGAGATGGGAATGTTGACCAGGAGCTGCAGGGGTTATACAGAGCACACCCTGGCCCCACACTAAGATGGGAATGTTTGCCAGGAGCTGCAGGGGTTATACAGAGCACAGCCTGGCCATAAAGAGATGGAAATTTTGACCAGGAGCTGCAGGGGTTATACAGAACACACCCTGGCCACACACTAAGATGGGAATGTTGGCCAGGAGCTGCAGGGGTTATACAGAGAACACCCTGGCCATACAGAGATGGAAATTTTGACTAGGAGCTGCAGGGGTTATACAGAGCATACCCTGGCCACACAGAGTTGGGAATCTTGACCAGGAGCTGCAGGAGTTATACAGAGCAAGCCCTGGCCACACAGAGATGGGAATGTTGACCAGGAGCTCCAGGGGCTATACAGAGCACACTCTGGCCACACTAAGAATGGAATGTTGGCCATGAGCTGCAGGAGTGATACAGAGCACACCCTGGCCATACAGAGATGGAAATGTTGGCCAGGAGCTGCAGGGGTTATACAGAGCACACCCTGGCCACACAGAGATGGGAATGTTGACCAGGAGCTGCAGGGGTTATACGGAGCACACCCTGGCCCCCCACTAAGATGGGAATGTTGGCCAGGAGCTGCAGGGGTTATATAGAGCACACACTGGCCGGACAGAGATGGGAATGTTCACCAGGAGCTGCAGGAGTTACAGAGAGCACACCCTGGTCACACACAGAGACGGGAATGTTGACCAGATGCTGAAGGTGTTATACAGAGCACACCCTGGTCACACAGATATGGGAATGTTGACGAGGAGCAGGGGTTTTACAGAACGCACCCTGGCAACACAGAGAAGTGAACGTTGACCAGGAGCTGCACGGGTTATACAGAGCACACACTGGCCACACACAGAGATGGGAATGTTGACTAGAAGCTGCAGGGGTTATACAGAGCACACCCTGGCCACACAGAGATGGGAATGTTCAACAGGAGCTGCAGAAGTTCTCGAGAGCACGGCCTGGCGACACGCAGAGATGGGAATGTTGACCAGGAGCTGCTGGCGTTATTCAGAGCATACACTGGCCACACAGATTTGGGAATGTTCACCAGGAGCTGCAGAGATTATAGAGAGCACACTCTGGCCACACAGAGATGGAATTTTTGACCAGGAGCTGCAGGGGTTATACAGAGAACACCCTGGCCACGCAGATATGGGTATGTTGACGAGGAGCAGGGGTTTTACAGAGCACACCCTGGCCACACAGAGATTGGAATGTTGACCAGGCGTTGCAGGGGTTATACAGAGCACACCCTGGCCACACACACAGATGGGATTGTTGACCAGGAGCTGCAGGGGATATACCGAGAACACCCTGTCCACAGAGAGATGGGAATGTTGACCAGGAGCTTTAGGGGTTCTACAGAGCACACTCTGGCCACACAGAGATGGGAATGTTGACCAGGAGCTACAGAGGTTATACAGAGCACACCCTGGCCTCACAGAGATAGGATTGTTGGCCAGGAGCTTCAGGGGTTATACAGAGCACACCCTGGCCACACAGAGATGGGAATGTCGACCAGGAGCTGCAGGGGATATACAGAGCACACCCTGGCCACACACTAAGATGGGAATGTTGGTCAGGAACTGCAGGGGTTATACAGAGCACACCCTGGCCATACAGAGATGAAAATTTTGACCAAGAGCAGCAACGGTTATGCAGAGCACACCCTGGCCACACACTAAGATGGGAATGTTGGCCAGGAGCTGCAGGGGTTATACAGAGCACACCCTGGCCATACAGAAATGGAAATTTTGACCAGGAGCTGCAGGGGTTATACAAAGCACACCCTGGACACACAGAGATGGGAATGATGACCAGCAGCTGCAGGTTCTATCCAGAGCAACTCTGACCTCACACTAAGAAAGGCATGTTGGCCAGGAGCTGCAGGAGTTATACAGAGCACACCCTGGCCATACAGAAATGGAAATGTAGACCAGGAGCTGCAGGGGTGATACAGAGAACATCCTGGCCACGCAGAGATGGGAATGTTGACCAGGAGCTGCAGGGGTTATACAGAGCACTCCCTGGCCACACACTAAGATGGGAATGTTGGCCAGGAGCTGCAGGGGTTATACAGAGCACACCCTGTCCAGACAGGGATGGGAATGTTCACCAGGAGCTGCAGGAGTTACAGAGAGCACACCCTGGTCACACACAGAGATGGGAATGTTGACCAGGAGCTGCAGGGGTTATACAGAGCACACCCTGGCCACACAGAGATGGGAATGTTGACCAGGAGCTGCAGGGGTTATACAGAGCACACCCTGCCACACAGATATGGGAATGTTGACGAGGAGCAGGGGTTTTACAGAGCCCACCCTGGCAGTACAGAGAAGTGAACGTTGACCAGGAGCTGCACGGGTTATACAGAGCACACACTGGCCACACACAGAGATGGGAATGTTGACTAGAAGCTGCAGGGTTTATACAGAGCACACCCTAGCCACACAGAGATGGGAATGTTGACCAGGAGCTGCAGGAGTTATACAGAGCATGCCCTGGAGACACAGAGAAGGAATTTTGACCAGGAGCTGATGGAGGTATGCAGTGCACGCCCTTACCACACAGAACGATGAGAATGTTGACCAGGAGCTGCAGGGCTTATACAGAGCACACCCTGACCTCACAGAGATGGGAATGTTGACCAGGAGCAGGACGGGTTATACAGAGCACACACTGGCCACACAGAGATGGGAATGTTGACCAGGAGCTGCAGGGGTTAAACAGACACAACCTGGCCACACAGAGATGGGAATATTGACCAAGAGCTTCAGGGGTTATACAGCGCGCACCTTGGCCACACAGAGACGGGACTGTTGACCAGGAGCTTCAGGGGTCATGCAGAGCACACCCTTGCCACACAGTGATGGGAATGTTGAACAGGAGCTGCAGGGTTTATTCCGTGCACACCCTGGACACACAGAGATGGGAATGTTGACCAGGAGCTGCTGAGGTTATAAAGAGCACACCCTGGGTACACAGAGATGGGAATATTGACCAGGAGCTGCAAGAGTTATACAGAGCACAGCGTGGCCACACACTGAGATGGGAATGTTGGCCAGCAGCTGCAGGGGTTGTACAGAGCACACCCTGGCCACACAGATATGGGAATGTTGACCAGGAGCTGCAGGGGTTATGCAGAGCACAACCTGGCCACACAGAGATAGGATTGTTGGCCAGGAGCTGCAGGGGTTATAGAGAGCACACCCTGGCAACACAAAGATGGGAATGTTGTCCAGGAGCTGCAGGGGTTATACAGAGCACAGCATGGCCACACAGATAGGGAATGTTGACGAGGAGCAGGGGTTTTACAGAGCACACCCTGGCCACATAGAGATGGGAATCTTGACCAGGAGCTGCACGAGTGAAACAGAGCAAACACTTGCCACACACACAGATGGGAATGTTGACCAGGAGCTTAAGGGTCATACAGAGCACGCACTGGAGTCACAGAGTTGGGAATGTTGACCAGGAGCTGCTGGAGTTATGCAGTGCACGCACTGGCCACACAGAAAGATGGGAATGTTGACCAGGAGCTGCAGGGCTGCTTCAGAGCATACCCTGACCTCACAGAGATGGGAATGTTGATCAGGAGCCTCAAGCTTTATGCAGAGCACAGCCTGGCCACACAGAGACGGGAATGTTGACCAGGAGCTTCAGGGGTTATACAGAGCAGACCCTTGCCACACAGAGATGGGAATGTTGATCAGGAGCCTCAAGCTTTATGCAGAGCACAGCCTGGCCACACAGAGACGGGAATGTTGACCAGGAGCTTCAGGGGTTATACAGAGCAGACCCTTGCCACACAGAAATGGGAATGTTGAGCAAGAGCTGCAGGGGTTATACCGTGCACACACTGGCCACACAGAGATGGGAATGTTGACCAGGAGCTGCTGAGCTAATAAAGAGCACACCCTGGACACACAAAGATGGGAATATTTACCAGGAGCTGCTGGGGGTATCCAGTGCAAACCCTGGCCACGCAGAAATGCGAATCTTGACCAGGAGCTGCAGGGGCTATAAAGAGCACACTCTGGCCAGACACTAAGAAAGGAATGTTGACCATCAGCTGCAGGGGTGATACAGTGCACACCCTGGCCACACAGAGATGGGAATGTTCACCAGGTGCTGCAGTGATTATACAGAGCACACACTGGCCACACACAGAGATGGGAATGTTGACTAGAAGCTGCAGGGGTTCTACATAGCACACCCTAGCCACACAGAGATGGGAATGTTGACCAGGAGCTGCCGGAGTTATAAAGAGCACACCCTTGCCACACAGAAAGATGGGAATGTTGACCAGGATCTGCAGGGCTTATACAGAGCACACCCTGACGTCACAGAGATGGGAATGTTGACCAGGAGCAGCAGGTGTTATACAGAGCACACCCTGGCCACACAGAGATAGGATTGTTAGCCACGAGCTCCAGGGATTTCCCGAGCACACCCTGGCCACACACTGAGATGGGAATGTTGGCCAGGAGCTGCAGGGGTTATACAGAGCAGACACTGGCCACACAGAGATGGGAATGTTGATCAGGAGCTGCTGGAGTTATGCAGAGCACACCCTTGCCACACAGTGATGGGAATGTTGAACAAGAGCTGCAGGGTTTATCCCGTGCACACCCTGGACACACAGAGATGGGAATGTTGACCAGGAGCTGCTGAGTTTATAAAGAGCACACCCAGGACACACAGAGATGGGAAAATTGACCAGGAGCTGCAGGAGTTATACAGAGCACAGCCTGGCCACACACTGAGATGGGAATGTTGGCCAGCAGCTGCAGGGGTTGTACAGAGCACACCCTGGCCACACAGATATGGGAATGTTGACCAGGAGCTGCAGGGGTTATGCAGAGCACAACCTGGCCACACAGAGATAGGATTGTTGGCCAGGAGCTGCAGGGGTTATTGAGAGCACACCCTGGCAACACAAAGATGGGAATGTTGACCAGGAGCTGCAGGGGTTATACAGAGCACAGCATGGCCACACAGATAGGGAATGTTGACGAGCTGCAGGGGTTTTACAGAGCACACCCTGGCCAGATAGAGATGGGAATCTTGACCAGGAGCTGCACGGATGAAACAGAGCAAACACTTGCCACACACAGAGATGGGAATGTTGACCAGGAGCTTAAGGGTCATACAGAGCACGCACTGGAGTCACAGAGTTGGGAATGTTGACCAGGAGCGGCTGGAGTTATGCAGTGCACGCACTGGCCACACAGAAAGATGGGAATGTTGACCAGGAGCTGCAGGGCTTATTCAGAGCACACCCTGACCTCACAGAGATGGGAATGTCGATCAGGAGCCTCAAGCTTTATACAGAGAACACACTGGCCACACAGTAATGGGAATGTTGACCAGGAGCTTCAGGGGTTATACAGAGCACACCGTGGTCACACAGAGACGGGAGTGTTGTCCAGGAGCTTCAGGGGTTATACTGAGCAGACCATTGCCACACAGAGATGGGAATGTTGACCAGAAGCGCAGGAGTTATACAGAGCACACCCTGGTCACACAGAGATGGGAATGTTGAGCAAGAGCTGCAGGGGTTATACCGTGCACACACTGGACACACAGAGATGGGAATGTTGACCAGAAGCTGCTGAGGTTATAAAGAGCACACCCTGGCCACACAGAAATGCGAATCTTGACCAGGAGCTGCAGGGGTTATACCGAACACACCCTGGCCATACAGGGATGGGAATGTTGACCAGGAGATGCAGGGGTTACACAAAGCACACCGTGGCCACACAGAGATGGGAATGTTGACCAGGAGCTGCAGGGGTTAGACAGACCACACCCTGGGCACACAGAGATAGGAATGTTGACCATCAGCTGCAGGGCTTATACAGAGCACACCCTGGCCACACAGAGATAGGATTGTTGGCCAGGAGCTGCAGGGGTTATACAGAGCACACCCTGGCCAGACAGAGATGGGAATGTTGACCAGGAGCTGCAGGGTTTATACAGAGCACACCCTGGCCACACAGAGTTAGGATTGTTGGCCAGGAGCTGCAGGGGTTATACAGAGCACACCCTGGCCACACACTGAGATGGGAATGTTGATCAGGAGCCGCAGGGGTTATACAGAGCTCACACTGGCCACACAGATATGGGAATGTTCACCAGGAGCAGGGGATTTACAGAGCTCACCCTGGCCACACAGAGATGGGAATAATGACCAGGAGCTGCACGGTTTATACAGAGCACACCCTGGCCACACACAGAGATGGGAATGTTGACTAGAAGCTACAGGGGTTATACAGAGCACACCCTTGACACACAGAGATGAGAGTGTTGACCAGGAGCTGCAGGGGTTATACCGAACACACCCTGGCCATACAGGGATGGGAATGCTGACCAGGAGATGCAGGGGTTACCCAAAGCACACCGTGGCCACACAGAGATGGGAATGTTGACCAGGAGCTGCAGGGGTTAAACAGACCACACCCTGGCCACACAGAGATGGGAATGTTGACCAGGAGATGCCGTGGTTATACAGAGCACACCCTGGCCACACACAGATGGGAATGTTGACCAGGAGCTGCAGGGTATATACAGTGCACACCCTGGCCACACAGAGATGGGAATGTTCAACAGGAGCTGCAGGAGTTCTCGAGAGCACTCCCTGGCGACACACAGAGATGGGAATGTTGACCAGGAGCTGCTCGGGTTATACAGAGCACACCCTGGCCACAGAGAGATGGGAATGTTCACCAGGAGCTGCAGGAATTATAGAGAGCACACCCAAAGAACAAAGAACAAATAAATGTACAGCACAGGAACAGGCCCTTCGGCACTCCAAGCCCGTGCCGACCATGCTGCCTGACTAAACTACAATCTTCTACACTTCCTGGTCCGTATCCTTCTATTCCCATCCTATTCATATATTTGTCAAGTTGCCCCTTAAATGTCCCTATCGTCCCTGCTTCCACTACCTCCTCCGGTAGCGAGTTCCAGGCAACCACTACCCTCTGCGTAAAAAACTTGCCTCGTACATCTACTCTAAACCTTGCCCCTCTCACCTTAAACCTATGCCCCCTAGTAATTGACCCCTCTACCCTGGGGAAAACCCTCTGACTATCCACTCTGTCTATGCCCCTCATAATTTTGTATACCTCAATCAGGTCTCCCCCAAACCTCCTTCGTTCCAGTGAGAACAAACCGAGTTTATTCAATCGCTCCTCATAGCTAATGCTCTCCATACCAGGCAACATTCTGGTAAATCTCTTCTGCACCCTCTCTAAAGCATCCACATCCTTCTGGTAGTGTGGCGACCAGAATTGAACACTATACTCCAAGTGTGGCCTAACTAAGGTTCTATACAGCTGCAACATGACTTGCCAATTCTTATACTCAATGCCCCGGCCAATGAAGGCAAGCATGCCGTATGCCTTCTTTACTACCTTCTCCACCTGTGTTGCCCCTTTCAATGACCTGTGGACCTGTACTCCTAGATCTCATTGACTTTCAATACTCTTGAGGGTTCTACCATTCACTATATATTCCCTACCTGCATTAGACCTTCCAAAATGCATTACCTCACATTTTTCCGGATTAAACTCCATCTGCCATCTCTCCGCCCAAGTCTCAGACAATCTAAATCCTGCTGTATCCTCCGACACTCCTCATCGCTATCCGCAATTCCACCAACCTTTGTGTCGTCTGCAAACTTACTAATCAGACCAGTTACATTTTCCTCCAAACCATTTATATATACTACAAAGAGCAAAGGTCCCAGCACTGATCCCTGTGGAACACCACTGGTCACAGCCCTCCAATTAGAAACGCATCCCTCCATTGCTACTCTCTGCCTTCTATGGCCTAGCCAGTTCTGTATCCACCTTGTCAGCTCACCCCTGATCCCGTGTGACTTCACCTTTTGTACGCGTCTACCATGAGGGACCTTGTCAAAGGCCTTACTGAGGTCCATATAGACAACATCTACTGCACTACCTGCGTCAATCATCTTAGTGACCTCCTCGAAAAACCCTATCAAGTTAGTGAGACACGACCTCCCCTTCACAAAACCGTGATGCCTCTCACTAATACGTCCATTTGCTTCCAAATGGGAGTAGATCCTGTCTCGAAGAATTCTCTCCAGTAATTTCCCTACCACTGAAGTAAGGCGCACCGGCCTGTAGTTCCCGGGATTATCCTTGCTACCCTTCTTACACAGAGGAACAACATTGGCTATTCTCTAGTCCTCCGGGACATCCCCTGAAGACAGCGAGGATCCAAAGATTTCTGTCAAGGCCTCAGCAATTTCCTCTCCAGCCTCCTTCAGTATTCTGGGTTAGATCCCATCAGGCCCTGGGGACTTATCTACCTTAATATTTTTTAAGACACCCAACAGCTCGTCTTTTTGGATCACAATGTGACCCAGGCTATCTACACCCCCTTCTCCAGACTCAACATCTCCCACCCTGGCCACACAAAGATGGGAATGTTGACTAATAGCTGCAGGGGTTATACAGGGCACACCATGGCCACATAGATATGGGAATGTTGACGAGGAGCAGGGGTTTTACAGAGCACACCAAGGCCACACAGTGATGGGAATCTTGACCAGGAGCTGCACGGGTTATACAGAGCACACACTTGCCACACGCAGAGATGGGAATGTTGACCAGGAGCTGCAGGGGTCATACCGAGCACACCCTGGAGACACAGAGTTGGGAATGTTGACCAGGAGCTGCTGGAGTTATGCAGTGCACGCACTGGCCACACAGAAAGATGGGAATGTTGACCAGGAGCTGCAGGGCTGCTTCAGAGCATACCCTGACCTCACAGAGATGGGAATGTTGATCAGGAGCCTCAAGCTTTATGCAGAGCACAGCCTGGCCACACGGAGACGGGAATGTTGACCAGGAGCTTCAGGGGTTATACAGAGCAGACCCTTGCCACACAGAGATGGGAATGTTGATCAGGAGCCTCAAGCTTTATGCAGAGCACAGCCTGGCCACACAGAGACGGGAATGTTGACCAGGAGCTTCAGGGGTTATACAGAGCAGACCCTTGCCACACAGAAATGGGAATGTTGAGCAAGAGCTGCAGGGGTTATACCGTGCACACACTGGCCACACAGAGATGGGAATGTTGACCAGGAGCTGCTGAGCTAATAAAGAGCACACCCTGGACACACAAAGATGGGAATATTTACCAGGAGCTGCTGGGGGTATCCAGTGCAAACCCTGGCCACACAGAAATGCGAATCTTGACCAGGAGCTGCAGGGGCTATAAAGAGCACACTCTGGCCAGACACTAAGAAAGGAATGTTGACCATCAGCTGCAGGGGTGATACAGTGCACACCCTGGCCACACAGAGATGGGAATGTTCACCAGGTGCTGCAGTGATTATACAGAGCACACACTGGCCACACACAGAGATGGGAATGTTGACTAGAAGCTGCAGGGGTTCTACATAGCACACCCTAGCCACACAGAGATGGGAATGTTGACCAGGAGCTGCCGGAGTTATAAAGAGCACACCCTTGCCACACAGAAAGATGGGAATGTTGACCAGGAGCTGCAGGGCTTATACAGAGCACACCCTGACGTCACAGAGATGGGAATGTTGACCAGGAGCAGCAGGTGTTATACAGAGCACACCCTGGCCACACAGAGATAGGATTGTTAGCCACGAGCTCCAGGGCTTTCCCGAGCACACCCTGGCCACACACTGAGATGGGAATGTTGGCCAGGAGCTGCAGGGGTTATACAGAGCAGACACTGGCCACACAGAGATGGGAATGTTGATCAGGAGCTGCTGGGGTTATGCAGAGCACACCCTTGCCACACAGTGATGGGAATGTTGAACTAGAGCTGCAGGGTTTATCCCGTGCACACCCTGGACACACAGAGATGGGAATGTTGACCAGGAGCTACTGAGGTTATAAAGAGCACACCCAGGACACACAGAGATGGGAAAATTGACCAGGAGCTGCAGGAGTTATACAGAGCACAGCCTGGCCACACACTGAGATGGGAATGTTGGCCAGCAGCTGCAGGGGTTGTACAGAGCACACCCTGGCCACACAGATATGGGAATGTTGACCAGGAGCTGCAGGGGTTATGCAGAGCACAACCTGGCCACACAGAGATAGGATTGTTGGCCAGGAGCTGCAGGGGTTATTGAGAGCACACCCTGGCAACACAAAGATGGGAATGTTGACCAGGAGCTGCAGGGGTTATACAGAGCACAGCATGGCCACACAGATAGGGAATGTTGACGAGCTGCAGGGGTTTTACAGAGCACACCCTGGCCACATAGAGATGGGAATCTTGACCAGGAGCTGCACGGATGAAACAGAGCAAACACTTGCCACACACAGAGATGGGAATGTTGACCAGGAGCTTAAGGGTCATACAGAGCACGCACTGGAGTCACAGAGTTGGGAATGTTGACCAGGAGCTGCTGGAGTTATGCAGTGCACGCACTGGCCACACAGAAAGATGGGAATGTTGACCAGGAGCTTCAGGGCTTATTCAGAGCACACCCTGACCTCACAGAGATGGGAATGTCGATCAGAAGCCTCAAGCTTTATACAGAGAACACACTGGCCACACAGTAATGGGAATGTTGACCAGGAGCTTCAGGGGTTATACAGAGCACACCGTGGTCACACAGAGACGGGAGTGTTGTCCAGGAGCTTCAGGGGTTATACTGAGCAGACCATTGCCACACAGAGATGGGAATGTTGACCAGAAGCGCAGGAGTTATACAGAGCACACCCTGGTCACACAGAGATGGGAATGTTGAGCAAGAGCTGCAGGGGTTATACCGTGAACACACTGGCCACACAGAGATGGGAATGTTGACCAGAAGCTGCTGAGGTTATAAAGAGCACACCCTGGCCACACAGAAATGCGAATCTTGACCAGGAGCTGCAGGGGTTATACCGAACACACCCTGGCCATACAGGGATGGGAATGTTGACCAGGAGATGCAGGGGTTACACAAAGCACACCGTGGCCACACAGAGATGGGAATGTTGACCAGGAGCTGCAGGGGTTAGACAGACCACACCCTGGGCACACAGAGATAGGAATGTTGACCATCAGCTGCAGGGCTTATACAGAGCACACCCTGGCCACACAGAGATAGGATTGTTGGCCAGGAGCTGCAGGGGTTATACAGAGCACACCCTGGCCAGACAGAGATGGGAATGTTAGCCACGAGCTCCAGGGCTTTCCCGAGCACACCCTGGCCACACACTGAGATGGGAATGTTGGCCAGGAGCTGCAGGGGTTATACAGAGCAGACACTGGCCACACAGAGATGGGAATGTTGATCAGGAGCTGCTGGGGTTATGCAGAGCACACCCTTGCCACACAGTGATGGGAATGTTGAACTAGAGCTGCAGGGTTTATCCCGTGCACACCCTGGACACACAGAGATGGGAATGTTGACCAGGAGCTACTGAGGTTATAAAGAGCACACCCAGGACACACAGAGATGGGAAAATTGACCAGGAGCTGCAGGAGTTATACAGAGCACAGCCTGGCCACACACTGAGATGGGAATGTTGGCCAGCAGCTGCAGGGGTTGTACAGAGCACACCCTGGCCACACAGATATGGGAATGTTGACCAGGAGCTGCAGGGGTTATGCAGAGCACAACCTGGCCACACAGAGATAGGATTGTTGGCCAGGAGCTGCAGGGGTTATTGAGAGCACACCCTGGCAACACAAAGATGGGAATGTTGACCAGGAGCTGCAGGGGTTATACAGAGCACAGCATGGCCACACAGATAGGGAATGTTGACGAGCTGCAGGGGTTTTACAGAGCACACCCTGGCCACATAGAGATGGGAATCTTGACCAGGAGCTGCACGGATGAAACAGAGCAAACACTTGCCACACACAGAGATGGGAATGTTGACCAGGAGCTTAAGGGTCATACAGAGCACGCACTGGAGTCACAGAGTTGGGAATGTTGACCAGGAGCTGCTGGAGTTATGCAGTGCACGCACTGGCCACACAGAAAGATGGGAATGTTGACCAGGAGCTTCAGGGCTTATTCAGAGCACACCCTGACCTCACAGAGATGGGAATGTCGATCAGAAGCCTCAAGCTTTATACAGAGAACACACTGGCCACACAGTAATGGGAATGTTGACCAGGAGCTTCAGGGGTTATACAGAGCACACCGTGGTCACACAGAGACGGGAGTGTTGTCCAGGAGCTTCAGGGGTTATACTGAGCAGACCATTGCCACACAGAGATGGGAATGTTGACCAGAAGCGCAGGAGTTATACAGAGCACACCCTGGTCACACAGAGATGGGAATGTTGAGCAAGAGCTGCAGGGGTTATACCGTGAACACACTGGCCACACAGAGATGGGAATGTTGACCAGAAGCTGCTGAGGTTATAAAGAGCACACCCTGGCCACACAGAAATGCGAATCTTGACCAGGAGCTGCAGGGGTTATACCGAACACACCCTGGCCATACAGGGATGGGAATGTTGACCAGGAGATGCAGGGGTTACACAAAGCACACCGTGGCCACACAGAGATGGGAATGTTGACCAGGAGCTGCAGGGGTTAGACAGACCACACCCTGGGCACACAGAGATAGGAATGTTGACCATCAGCTGCAGGGCTTATACAGAGCACACCCTGGCCACACAGAGATAGGATTGTTGGCCAGGAGCTGCAGGGGTTATACAGAGCACACCCTGGCCAGACAGAGATGGGAATGTTGACCAGGAGCTGCAGGGTTTATACAGAGCACACCCTGGCCACACAGAGTTAGGATTGTTGGCCAGGAGCTGCAGGGGTTATACAGAGCACACCCTGGCCACACACTGAGATGGGAATGTTGATCAGGAGCCGCAGGGGTTATACAGAGCTCACACTGGCCACACAGATATGGGAATGTTCACCAGGAGCAGGGGATTTACAGAGCTCACCCTGGCCACACAGAGATGGGAATAATGACCAGGAGCTGCACGGTTTATACAGAGCACACCCTGGCCACACACAGAGATGGGAATGTTGACTAGAAGCTACAGGGGTTATACAGAGCACACCCTTGACACACAGAGATGAGAGTGTTGACCAGGAGCTGCAGGGGTTATACCGAACACACCCTGGCCATACAGGGATGGGAATGCTGACCAGGAGATGCAGGGGTTACCCAAAGCACACCGTGGCCACACAGAGATGGGAATGTTGACCAGGAGCTGCAGGGGTTAAACAGACCACACCCTGGCCACACAGAGATGGGAATGTTGACCAGGAGATGCCGTGGTTATACAGAGCACACCCTGGCCACACACAGATGGGAATGTTGACCAGGAGCTGCAGGGTATATACAGTGCACACCCTGGCCACACAGAGATGGGAATGTTCAACAGGAGCTGCAGGAGTTCTCGAGAGCACTCCCTGGCGACACACAGAGATGGGAATGTTGACCAGGAGCTGCTCGGGTTATACAGAGCACACCCTGGCCACAGAGAGATGGGAATGTTCACCAGGAGCTGCAGGAATTATAGAGAGCACACCCAAAGAACAAAGAACAAATAAATGTACAGCACAGGAACAGGCCCTTCGGCACTCCAAGCCCGTGCCGACCATGCTGCCTGACTAAACTACAATCTTCTACACTTCCTGGTCCGTATCCTTCTATTCCCATCCTATTCATATATTTGTCAAGTTGCCCCTTAAATGTCCCTATCGTCCCTGCTTCCACTACCTCCTCCGGTAGCGAGTTCCAGGCAACCACTACCCTCTGCGTAAAAAACTTGCCTCGTACATCTACTCTAAACCTTGCCCCTCTCACCTTAAACCTATGCCCCCTAGTAATTGACCCCTCTACCCTGGGGAAAACCCTCTGACTATCCACTCTGTCTATGCCCCTCATAATTTTGTATACCTCAATCAGGTCTCCCCCAAACCTCCTTCGTTCCAGTGAGAACAAACCGAGTTTATTCAATCGCTCCTCATAGCTAATGCTCTCCATACCAGGCAACATTCTGGTAAATCTCTTCTGCACCCTCTCTAAAGCATCCACATCCTTCTGGTAGTGTGGCGACCAGAATTGAACACTATACTCCAAGTGTGGCCTAACTAAGGTTCTATACAGCTGCAACATGACTTGCCAATTCTTATACTCAATGCCCCGGCCAATGAAGGCAAGCATGCCGTATGCCTTCTTTACTACCTTCTCCACCTGTGTTGCCCCTTTCAATGACCTGTGGACCTGTACTCCTAGATCTCATTGACTTTCAATACTCTTGAGGGTTCTACCATTCACTATATATTCCCTACCTGCATTAGACCTTCCAAAATGCATTACCTCACATTTTTCCGGATTAAACTCCATCTGCCATCTCTCCGCCCAAGTCTCAGACAATCTAAATCCTGCTGTATCCTCCGACACTCCTCATCGCTATCCGCAATTCCACCAACCTTTGTGTCGTCTGCAAACTTACTAATCAGACCAGTTACATTTTCCTCCAAACCATTTATATATACTACAAAGAGCAAAGGTCCCAGCACTGATCCCTGTGGAACACCACTGGTCACAGCCCTCCAATTAGAAACGCATCCCTCCATTGCTACTCTCTGCCTTCTATGGCCTAGCCAGTTCTGTATCCACCTTGTCAGCTCACCCCTGATCCCGTGTGACTTCACCTTTTGTACGCGTCTACCATGAGGGACCTTGTCAAAGGCCTTACTGAGGTCCATATAGACAACATCTACTGCACTACCTGCGTCAATCATCTTAGTGACCTCCTCGAAAAACCCTATCAAGTTAGTGAGACACGACCTCCCCTTCACAAAACCGTGATGCCTCTCACTAATACGTCCATTTGCTTCCAAATGGGAGTAGATCCTGTCTCGAAGAATTCTCTCCAGTAATTTCCCTACCACTGAAGTAAGGCGCACCGGCCTGTAGTTCCCGGGATTATCCTTGCTACCCTTCTTACACAGAGGAACAACATTGGCTATTCTCTAGTCCTCCGGGACATCCCCTGAAGACAGCGAGGATCCAAAGATTTCTGTCAAGGCCTCAGCAATTTCCTCTCCAGCCTCCTTCAGTATTCTGGGTTAGATCCCATCAGGCCCTGGGGACTTATCTACCTTAATATTTTTTAAGACACCCAACAGCTCGTCTTTTTGGATCACAATGTGACCCAGGCTATCTACACCCCCTTCTCCAGACTCAACATCTCCCACCCTGGCCACACAAAGATGGGAATGTTGACTAATAGCTGCAGGGGTTATACAGGGCACACCATGGCCACATAGATATGGGAATGTTGACGAGGAGCAGGGGTTTTACAGAGCACACCAAGGCCACACAGTGATGGGAATCTTGACCAGGAGCTGCACGGGTTATACAGAGCACACACTTGCCACACGCAGAGATGGGAATGTTGACCAGGAGCTGCAGGGGTCATACCGAGCACACCCTGGAGACACAGAGTTGGGAATGTTGACCAGGAGCTGCTGGAGTTATGCAGTGCACGCACTGGCCACACAGAAAGATGGGAATGTTGACCAGGAGCTGCAGGGCTGCTTCAGAGCATACCCTGACCTCACAGAGATGGGAATGTTGATCAGGAGCCTCAAGCTTTATGCAGAGCACAGCCTGGCCACACGGAGACGGGAATGTTGACCAGGAGCTTCAGGGGTTATACAGAGCAGACCCTTGCCACACAGAGATGGGAATGTTGATCAGGAGCCTCAAGCTTTATGCAGAGCACAGCCTGGCCACACAGAGACGGGAATGTTGACCAGGAGCTTCAGGGGTTATACAGAGCAGACCCTTGCCACACAGAAATGGGAATGTTGAGCAAGAGCTGCAGGGGTTATACCGTGCACACACTGGCCACACAGAGATGGGAATGTTGACCAGGAGCTGCTGAGCTAATAAAGAGCACACCCTGGACACACAAAGATGGGAATATTTACCAGGAGCTGCTGGGGGTATCCAGTGCAAACCCTGGCCACACAGAAATGCGAATCTTGACCAGGAGCTGCAGGGGCTATAAAGAGCACACTCTGGCCAGACACTAAGAAAGGAATGTTGACCATCAGCTGCAGGGGTGATACAGTGCACACCCTGGCCACACAGAGATGGGAATGTTCACCAGGTGCTGCAGTGATTATACAGAGCACACACTGGCCACACACAGAGATGGGAATGTTGACTAGAAGCTGCAGGGGTTCTACATAGCACACCCTAGCCACACAGAGATGGGAATGTTGACCAGGAGCTGCCGGAGTTATAAAGAGCACACCCTTGCCACACAGAAAGATGGGAATGTTGACCAGGAGCTGCAGGGCTTATACAGAGCACACCCTGACGTCACAGAGATGGGAATGTTGACCAGGAGCAGCAGGTGTTATACAGAGCACACCCTGGCCACACAGAGATAGGATTGTTAGCCACGAGCTCCAGGGCTTTCCCGAGCACACCCTGGCCACACACTGAGATGGGAATGTTGGCCAGGAGCTGCAGGGGTTATACAGAGCAGACACTGGCCACACAGAGATGGGAATGTTGATCAGGAGCTGCTGGGGTTATGCAGAGCACACCCTTGCCACACAGTGATGGGAATGTTGAACTAGAGCTGCAGGGTTTATCCCGTGCACACCCTGGACACACAGAGATGGGAATGTTGACCAGGAGCTACTGAGGTTATAAAGAGCACACCCAGGACACACAGAGATGGGAAAATTGACCAGGAGCTGCAGGAGTTATACAGAGCACAGCCTGGCCACACACTGAGATGGGAATGTTGGCCAGCAGCTGCAGGGGTTGTACAGAGCACACCCTGGCCACACAGATATGGGAATGTTGACCAGGAGCTGCAGGGGTTATGCAGAGCACAACCTGGCCACACAGAGATAGGATTGTTGGCCAGGAGCTGCAGGGGTTATTGAGAGCACACCCTGGCAACACAAAGATGGGAATGTTGACCAGGAGCTGCAGGGGTTATACAGAGCACAGCATGGCCACACAGATAGGGAATGTTGACGAGCTGCAGGGGTTTTACAGAGCACACCCTGGCCACATAGAGATGGGAATCTTGACCAGGAGCTGCACGGATGAAACAGAGCAAACACTTGCCACACACAGAGATGGGAATGTTGACCAGGAGCTTAAGGGTCATACAGAGCACGCACTGGAGTCACAGAGTTGGGAATGTTGACCAGGAGCTGCTGGAGTTATGCAGTGCACGCACTGGCCACACAGAAAGATGGGAATGTTGACCAGGAGCTTCAGGGCTTATTCAGAGCACACCCTGACCTCACAGAGATGGGAATGTCGATCAGAAGCCTCAAGCTTTATACAGAGAACACACTGGCCACACAGTAATGGGAATGTTGACCAGGAGCTTCAGGGGTTATACAGAGCACACCGTGGTCACACAGAGACGGGAGTGTTGTCCAGGAGCTTCAGGGGTTATACTGAGCAGACCATTGCCACACAGAGATGGGAATGTTGACCAGAAGCGCAGGAGTTATACAGAGCACACCCTGGTCACACAGAGATGGGAATGTTGAGCAAGAGCTGCAGGGGTTATACCGTGAACACACTGGCCACACAGAGATGGGAATGTTGACCAGAAGCTGCTGAGGTTATAAAGAGCACACCCTGGCCACACAGAAATGCGAATCTTGACCAGGAGCTGCAGGGGTTATACCGAACACACCCTGGCCATACAGGGATGGGAATGTTGACCAGGAGATGCAGGGGTTACACAAAGCACACCGTGGCCACACAGAGATGGGAATGTTGACCAGGAGCTGCAGGGGTTAGACAGACCACACCCTGGGCACACAGAGATAGGAATGTTGACCATGAGCTGCAGGGCTTATACAGAGCACACCCTGGCCACACAGAGATAGGATTGTTGGCCAGGAGCTGCAGGGGTTATACAGAGCACACCCTGGCCAGACAGAGATGGGAATGTTGACCAGGAGCTGCAGGTGTTATACAGAGCACACCCTGGCCACACAGAGTTAGGATTGTTGGCCAGGAGCTGCAGGGGTTATACAGAGCACACCCTGGCCACACACTGAGATGGGAATGTTGATCAGGAGCCGCAGGGGTTATACAGAGCTCACACTGGCCACACAGATATGGGAATGTTCACCAGGAGCAGGGGATTTACAGAGCACACCCTGGCCACACAGAGATGGGAATAATGACCAGGAGCTGCACGGTTTATACAGAGCACACCCTGGCCACACACAGAGATGGGAATGTTGACTAGAAGCTACAGGGGTTATGCAGAGCACACCCTGGCCACACAGAGATAGGGTTGTTAGCCAGGAGCTGCAGGGGTTATACCGAACACACCCTGGCCATACAGGGATGGGAATGCTGACCAGGAGATGCAGGGGTTACACAAAGCACACCGTGGCCACACAGAGATGGGAATGTTGACCAAGAGCTGCAGGGGTTAAACAGACCACACCCTGGCCACACAGAGATGGGAATGTTGACCAGGAGATGCCGTGGTTATACAGAGCACACCCTGGCCACACACAGATGGGACTGTTGACCAGGAGCTGCAGGGTATATACAGTGCACACCCTGGCCACACAGAGATGGGAATGTTCAACAGGAGCTGCAGGAGTTCTCGAGAGCACTCCCTGGCGACACACAGAGATGGGAATGTTGACCAGGAGCTGCTCGGGTTATACAGAGCACACCCTGGCCACAGAGAGATGGGAATGTTCACCAGGAGCTGCAGGAATTATAGAGAGCACACCCAAAGAACAAAGAACAAAGAACAAAGAAATGTACAGCACAGGAACAGGCTCTTCGGCCCTCCAAGCCCGTGCCGACCATGCTGCCCGACTAAACTACAATCATCTACACTTCCTGGGTGCGTATCCTTCTATTCCCATCCTATTCATATATTTGTCAAGTTGCCCCTTAAATGTCCCTATCGTCCCTGCTTCCACTACCTCCTCCGGTAGCGAGTTGCAGGCAACCACTACCCTCTGCGTAAAAAACTTGCCTCGTACATCTACTCTAAACCTTGCCCCTCTCACCTTAAACCTATGCCCCCTAGTAATTGACCCCTCTACCATGGGGAAAAGCATCTGACTATCCACTCTGTCTATGCCCCTCATAATTTTGTATACCTCTATCAGGTCTCCCCCAAACCTCCTTCGTTCCAGTGAGAACAAACCGAGTTTATTCAATCGCTCCTCATAGCTAATGCCCTCCATACCAGGCAACATTCTGGTAAATCTCTTCTGCACCCTCTCGAAATCATCCACATCCTTCTGGTAGTGTGGCGACCAGAATTGAACACTATACTCCAAGTGTGGCCTAACTAAGGTTCTATACAGCTGCAACATGACTTGCCAATTCTTATACTCAATGCCCCGGCCAATGAAGGCAAGCATGCCGTATGCCTTCTTTACTACCTTCTCCACCTGTGTTGCCCCTTTCAATGACCTGTGGACCTGTACTCCTAGATCTCATTGACTTTCAATACTCTTGAGGGTTCTACCATTCACTATATATTCCCTACCTGCATTAGACCTTCCAAAATGCATTACCTCACATTTGTCCGGATTAAACTCCATCTGCCATCTCTCCGCCCAAGTCTCAGACAATCTAAATCCTGCTGTATCCTCCGACACTCCTCATCGCTATTCGCAATTCCACCAACCTTTGTGTCGTCTGCAAACTTACTAATCAGACCAGTTACATTTTCCTCCAAACCATTTATATATACTACAAAGAGCAAAGGTCCCAGCACTGATCCCTGTGGAACACCACTGGTCACAGCCCTCCAATTAGAAACGCATCCCTCCATTGCTACTCTCTGCCTTCTATGGCCTAGCCAGTTCTGTATCCACCTTGTCAGCTCACCCCTGATCCCGTGTGACTTCACCTTTTGTACGCGTCTACCATGAGGGACCTTGTCAAAGGCCTTACTGAGGTCCATATAGACAACATCTACTGCACTACCTGCGTCAATCATCTTAGTGACCTCCTCGAAAAACCCTATCAAGTTAGTGAGACACGACCTCCCCTTCACAAAACCGTGATGCCTCTCACTAATACGTCCATTTGCTTCCAAATGGGAGTAGATCCTGTCTCGAAGAATTCTCTCCAGTAATTTCCCTACCACTGAAGTAAGGCGCACCGGCCTGTAGTTCCCGGGATTATCCTTGCTACCCTTCTTACACAGAGGAACAACATTGGCTATTCTCTAGTCCTCCGGGACATCCCCTGAAGACAGCGAGGATCCAAAGATTTCTGTCAAGGCCTCAGCAATTTCCTCTCCAGCCTCCTTCAGTATTCTGGGTTAGATCCCATCAGGCCCTGGGGACTTATCTACCTTAATATTTTTTAAGACACCCAACACCTCGTCTTTTTGGATCACAATGTGACCCAGGCTATCTACACCCCCTTCTCCAGACTCAACATCTCCCACCCTGGCCACACAAAGATGGGAATGTTGACTAGTAGCTGCAGGGGTTATACAGGGCACACCATGGCCACATAGATATGGGAATGTTGACGAGGAGCAGGGGTTTTACAGAGCACACCAAGGCCACACAGTGATGGGAATCTTGACCAGGAGCTGCACGGGTTATACAGAGCACACACTTGCCACACGCAGAGATGGGAATGTTGACCAGGAGCTGCAGGGGTCATACCGAGCACACCCTGGAGACACAGAGTTGGGAATGTTGACCAGGAGCTGCTGGAGTTATGCAGTGCACGCACTGGCCACACAGAAAGATGGGAATGTTGACCAGGAGCTGCAGGGCTGCTTCAGAGCATACCCTGACCTCACAGAGATGGGAATGTTGATCAGGAGCCTCAAGCTTTATGCAGAGCACAGCCTGGCCACACAGAGACGGGAATGTTGACCAGGAGCTTCAGGGGTTATACAGAGCAGACCCTTGCCACACAGAGATGGGAATGTTGATCAGGAGCCTCAAGCTTTATGCAGAGCACAGCCTGGCCACACAGAGACGGGAATGTTGACCAGGAGCTTCAGGGGTTATACAGAGCAGACCCTTGCCACACAGAAATGGGAATGTTGAGCAAGAGCTGCAGGGGTTATACCGTGCACACACTGGCCACACAGAGATGGGAATGTTGACCAGGAGCTGCTGAGCTAATAAAGAGCACACCCTGGACACACAAAGATGGGAATATTTACCAGGAGCTGCTGGGGGTATCCAGTGCAAACCCTGGCCACACAGAAATGCGAATCTTGACCAGGAGCTGCAGGGGCTATAAAGAGCACACTCTGGCCAGACACTAAGAAAGGAATGTTGACCATCAGCTGCAGGGGTGATACAGTGCACACCCTGGCCACACAGAGATGGGAATGTTCACCAGGTGCTGCAGTGATTATACAGAGCACACACTGGCCACACACAGAGATGGGAATGTTGACTAGAAGCTGCAGGGGTTCTACATAGCACACCCTAGCCACACAGAGATGGGAATGTTGACCAGGAGCTGCCGGAGTTATAAAGAGCACACCCTTGCCACACAGAAAGATGGGAATGTTGACCAGGAGCTGCAGGGCTTATACAGAGCACACCCTGACGTCACAGAGATGGGAATGTTGACCAGGAGCAGCAGGTGTTATACAGAGCACACCCTGGCCACACAGAGATAGGATTGTTAGCCACGAGCTCCAGGGCTTTCCCGAGCACACCCTGGCCACACACTGAGATGGGAATGTTGGCCAGGAGCTGCAGGGGTTATACAGAGCAGACACTGGCCACACAGAGATGGGAATGTTGATCAGGAGCTGCTGGGGTTATGCAGAGCACACCCTTGCCACACAGTGATGGGAATGTTGAACAAGAGCTGCAGGGTTTATCCCGTGCACACCCTGGACACACAGAGATGGGAATGTTGACCAGGAGCTACTGAGGTTATAAAGAGCACACCCAGGACACACAGAGATGGGAAAATTGACCAGGAGCTGCAGGAGTTATACAGAGCACAGCCTGGCCACACACTGAGATGGGAATGTTGGCCAGCAGCTGCAGGGGTTGTACAGAGCACACCCTGGCCACACAGATATGGGAATGTTGACCAGGAGCTGCAGGGGTTATGCAGAGCACAACCTGGCCACACAGAGATAGGATTGTTGGCCAGGAGCTGCAGGGGTTATTGAGAGCACACCCTGGCAACACAAAGATGGGAATGTTGACCAGGAGCTGCAGGGGTTATACAGAGCACAGCATGGCCACACAGATAGGGAATGTTGACGAGCTGCAGGGGTTTTACAGAGCACACCCTGGCCACATAGAGATGGGAATCTTGACCAGGAGCTGCACGGATGAAACAGAGCAAACACTTGCCACACACAGAGATGGGAATGTTGACCAGGAGCTTAAGGGTCATACAGAGCACGCACTGGAGTCACAGAGTTGGGAATGTTGACCAGGAGCTGCTGGAGTTATGCAGTGCACGCACTGGCCACACAGAAAGATGGGAATGTTGACCAGGAGCTTCAGGGCTTATTCAGAGCACACCCTGACCTCACAGAGATGGGAATGTCGATCAGAAGCCTCAAGCTTTATACAGAGAACACACTGGCCACACAGTAATGGGAATGTTGACCAGGAGCTTCAGGGGTTATACAGAGCACACCGTGGTCACACAGAGACGGGAGTGTTGTCCAGGAGCTTCAGGGGTTATACTGAGCAGACCATTGCCACACAGAGATGGGAATGTTGACCAGAAGCGCAGGAGTTATACAGAGCACACCCTGGTCACACAGAGATGGGAATGTTGAGCAAGAGCTGCAGGGGTTATACCGTGAACACACTGGCCACACAGAGATGGGAATGTTGACCAGAAGCTGCTGAGGTTATAAAGAGCACACCCTGGCCACAGAGAAATGCGAATCTTGACCAGGAGCTGCAGGGGTTATACCGAACACACCCTGGCCATACAGGGATGGGAATGTTGACCAGGAGATGCAGGGGTTACACAAAGCACACCGTGGCCACACAGAGATGGGAATGTTGACCAGGAGCTGCAGGGGTTAGACAGACCACACCCTGGGCACACAGAGATAGGAATGTTGACCATGAGCTGCAGGGCTTATACAGAGCACACCCTGGCCACACAGAGATAGGATTGTTGGCCAGGAGCTGCAGGGGTTATACAGAGCACACCCTGGCCAGACAGAGATGGGAATGTTGACCAGGAGCTGCAGGTGTTATACAGAGCACACCCTGGCCACACAGAGTTAGGATTGTTGGCCAGGAGCTGCAGGGGTTATACAGAGCACACCCTGGCCACACACTGAGATGGGAATGTTGATCAGGAGCCGCAGGGGTTATACAGAGCTCACACTGGCCACACAGATATGGGAATGTTCACCAGGAGCAGGGGATTTACAGAGCACACCCTGGCCACACAGAGATGGGAATAATGACCAGGAGCTGCACGGTTTATACAGAGCACACCCTGGCCACACACAGAGATGGGAATGTTGACTAGAAGCTACAGGGGTTATGCAGAGCACACCCTGGCCACACAGAGATAGGGTTGTTAGCCAGGAGCTGCAGGGGTTATACCGAACACACCCTGGCCATACAGGGATGGGAATGCTGACCAGGAGATGCAGGGGTTACACAAAGCACACCGTGGCCACACAGAGATGGGAATGTTGACCAAGAGCTGCAGGGGTTAAACAGACCACACCCTGGCCACACAGAGATGGGAATGTTGACCAGGAGATGCCGTGGTTATACAGAGCACACCCTGGCCACACACAGATGGGACTGTTGACCAGGAGCTGCAGGGTATATACAGTGCACACCCTGGCCACACAGAGATGGGAATGTTCAACAGGAGCTGCAGGAGTTCTCGAGAGCACTCCCTGGCGACACACAGAGATGGGAATGTTGACCAGGAGCTGCTCGGGTTATACAGAGCACACCTGGCCACAGAGAGATGGGAATGTTCACCAGGAGCTGCAGGAATTATAGAGAGCACACCCAAAGAACAAAGAACAAAGAACAAAGAAATGTACAGCACAGGAACAGGCTCTTCGGCCCTCCAAGCCCGTGCCGACCATGCTGCCCGACTAAACTACAATCATCTACACTTCCTGGGTGCGTATCCTTCTATTCCCATCCTATTCATATATTTGTCAAGTTGCCCCTTAAATGTCCCTATCGTCCCTGCTTCCACTACCTCCTCCGGTAGCGAGTTGCAGGCAACCACTACCCTCTGCGTAAAAAACTTGCCTCGTACATCTACTCTAAACCTTGCCCCTCTCACCTTAAACCTATGCCCCCCAGTAATTGACCCCTCTACCATGGGGAAAAGCATCTGACTATCCACTCTGTCTATGCCCCTCATAATTTTGTATACCTCTATCAGGTCTCCCCCAAACCTCCTTCGTTCCAGTGAGAACAAACCGAGTTTATTCAATCGCTCCTCATAGCTAATGCCCTCCATACCAGGCAACATTCTGGTAAATCTCTTCTGCACCCTCTCTAAAGCATCCACATCCTTCTGGTAGTGTGGCGACCAGAATTGAACACTATACTCCAAGTGTGGCCTAACTAAGGTTCTATACAGCTGCAACATGACTTGCCAATTCTTATACTCAATGCCCCGGCCAATGAAGGCAAGCATGCCGTATGCCTTCTTTACTACCTTCTCCACCTGTGTTGCCCCTTTCAATGACCTGTGGACCTGTACTCCTGGATCTCATTGACTTTCAATACTCTTGAGGGTTCTACCATTCACTATATATTCCCTACCTGCATTAGACCTTCCAAAATGCATTACCTCACATTTGTCCGGATTAAACTCCATCTGCCATCTCTCCGCCCAAGTCTCCAGACAATCTAAATCCTGCTGTATCCTCCGACAGTCCTCATCGCTATCCGCAATTCCACCAACCTTTGTGTCGTCTGCAAACTTACTAATCAGACCAGTTACATTTTCCTCCAAATCATTTATATATACTACAAAGAGCAAAGGTCCCAGCACTGAACCCTGTGGAACGCCACTGGTCACAGCCCTCCAATTAGAAAAGCATCCCTCCATTGCTACTCTCTGCCTTCTATGGCCTAGCCAGTTCTGTATCCACCTTGCCAGCTCACCCCTGATCCCGTGTTACTTCACATTTTGTACTCGTCTACCATGAGGGACCTTGTCAAAGGCCTTACTGAAGTCCATATAGACAACATCTACTGCACTACCTGCGTCAATCATCTCAGTGACCTCTTCGAAAAACTCTATCTAGTTAGTGAGACACGACCTCCCCTTCACAAAACCTTGATGCCTCTCACTAATACGTCCATTTGCTTCCAAATGGGAGTAGATCCTGTCTCGAAGAATTCTCTCCAGTAATTTCCCTACCACTGAAGTAAGGCTCACCGGCCTGTAGTTCCCGGGATTATCCTTGCTACCCTTCTTAAACAGAGGAACAACATTGGCTATTCTCCAGTCCTCCGGGACATCCCCTGAAGACAGCGAGGATCCAAAGATTTCTGTCAAGGCCTCAGTAATTTCCTCTCCAGCCTTCTTCGGTATTCTGGGGTAGATCCCATCAGGCCCTGGGGACTTATCTACCTTAATATTTTTTAAGACACCCAACACCTCGTCTTTTTGGATCACAATGTGACCCAGGCTATCTACACCCCCTTCTCCAGACTCAACATCCCCCACCCTGGCCACACAAAGATGGGAATGTTGACCAGGGGCTATACAGGGCACACCATGGCCACACAGATATGGGAATGTTGACGAGGAGCAGGGGTTTTACAGAGCACACCAAGGCCACACAGTGATGGGAATCTTGACCAGGAGCTGCAAGGGTTATACAGAGCACACATTTGCCACACAGAGAGATGGGAATGTTGACCAGGAGCTGCAGGGGTCATACCGAGAACACCCTGGAGACACAGAGTTGGGAATGTTGACCAGGAGCTGCTGGAGTTATGCAGTGCACACCCTGGCCACACAGAAAGATGGGAATGTTGACCAGGAGCTGCAGGGCTTATTCAGAGCACACCCTGACCTCACAGAGATGTGAATGTTGACCAGGAGCTGCAACCTTTATACAGAGCACACCCTGGCCACACAGAGATGGGAATGTTGACCAGGAGCTGCAGGGGTTATACAGAGAACACCGTAGTCACACAGAGACGGGAGTGTTGACCAGGAGCTTCAGGGGTTATACAGAGAACACCCTTGCCACACAGAGCTGGGAATGTTGACCAGGAGCTGCAGGAGTTATATAGAGCACACCATGGTCACACAGAGATGGGAATGGTGAGCAAGAGCTGCAGGGGTTATACAGACCACACCGTGGTCACACAGAGATGGGAATGTTGAGCAAGAGCTGCAGGGTTTATACCGTGCACACACTGGCCACACAGAGATGGGAATGTTGACCAGGAGCTGCTGAGGTCTTCAGAGCACACCCTGGACACACAGAGATGGGAATATTGACCAGGAGCTGCTGGGGGTATCCAGTGCACTCCCTGGCCACATAGAAATGGATATCTTGACCAGGAGCTGCAGGAGTTGTCCAGAGCACACACTGGCCACACAGAGTGATGGGAATGTTGACCAGGAGCTGCAGGGGTTATGCAGAGCACACCCTGGCCACACAGAGATAGGGTTTTTGGCCAGGAGCTTCGGGGGTTATACAGAGCACACCCTGGCCACACATAGATGGAAATGTTGACCAGGAGCTGCAGGGGTTATATAGTGCACAGCCTGGCCACACAGAGATGGGACTGTTCACCAGGAGCTGCAGGAGTCCTCGGGAGCACAACCTGGCCTCATACAGAGATGGGTATGTTGACCATGATCTTCTGGGGTGATACAGAGCACACCCTAGCCACACAGAGTTGGGAATATTGACCAGGAGCTGCTGGGGGTATCCAGTGCACTCCCTGGCCACATAGAAATGGGAATGTTGACCAGGAGCTGCAGGAGTTATGCAGAGCACACACTGGCCACACAGAGAGATGGGAATGTTGACCAGGAGCTGCGGGGGTTATACAGAGCACACACTGGCCACACATATATGGGAATGTTGACCAGGAGCTGCAGGGGTTATACAGAGAACACCCTGGCCACAGGGAGCTAGGTTTGTTGGCCAGGAGCTGCAGGGGTTATACAGAGCACACCCTGGCCACACACCGAGATGGGAATGTTGGCCAGGATCTGCAGTGGTTATACAGAGCGCACCCAGGCCACACAGAGATGGGAATGTTGACCAGGAGCTGCCGTGGTTATGCAGAGCACACCCTGGTCACACACAGATGGGAATGTTGACCAGCAGCTGCAGTGGTTATATAGTGCACAGCCTGGCCACAGAGATTGGAATGTTCACCAGGAGCTGCAGGAGTTCTCGGGAGCACACCCTGGCCTCTTACAGAGATGGGTATGTTGACCATGATCTGCTGGAGTTAGACAGAGCACACCCTAGCCACACAGATTTGGGAATGTTGAGCAGGAGCTACAGAGATTATACAGAGCACATACTGGCCATACAGAGTTGGGAATGCTCACCAGGAGCAGCAGGGAGTATACAGAGCACACCTTGGCCGCAAAGAGATGGGAATATTGACCAGGAGCTGCAGGAGTGAAACAGAGCACACCATGGCCACACACAGATGGGACTGTTGACCAGGAGCTGCAGGATTTATACAGAGCACACCCTGGCCACACAGAGTTGGGAATGTTGACCAGGAGCTGCAGGGGTTATACAGAGAACACCCTGGCCACACAGAGATGGGAATGTTGACCAGGAGCTGCTCGGGTTATACAGAGCACACCCTGGCCACAGAGAGATGGGAATGTTCACCAGGAGCTGCAGGAATTATAGAGAGCACACCCAAAGAACAAAGAACAAAGAACAAAGTAATGTACAGCACAGGAACAGGCCCTTCGCCCCTCCAAGCCCGTGCCGACCATGCTGCCCGACTAAACTACAATCTTCTACACTTCCTGGGTCGGTATCCTTCTATTCCCATCCTATTCATATATTTGTCAAGTTGCCCCTTAAATGTCCCTATCTTCCCTGCTTCCACTACCTCCTCCGGTAGCGAGTTCCAGGCACCCACTACCCTCTGCGTAAAAAACTTGCCGCGTACATCTACTCTAAACCTTGCCCCTCTCACCATAAACCTATGCCCCCTAATAATTGACCCCTCTACCCTGGGGAAAAGCCTCTGACTATCCACTCTGTCTATGCCCCTCATAATTTTGTATACCTCTATCAGGTCTCCCCTCAACCTCCTTCGTTCCAGTGAGAACAAACCGAGTTCATTCAATCGCTCCTCATAGCTAATGCCCTCCATACCAGACAACATTCTGGTAAATTTCTTCTGCACCCTCTCTAAAGCCTCCACATCTTTCTGGTAGTGTGGCGACCAGAATTGAACACTATACTCCAAGTGTGGCCTAACTAAGGTTCTATACAGCTGCAACATGACTTGCCAATTCTTATACTCAATGCCCCGGCCAATGAAGGCAAGCATGCCGTATGCCTTCTTGACTACCTTCTCCACCTGTGTTGCCCCTTTCAATGACCTGTGGACCTGTACTCCTAGATCTCTTTGACTTTCAATACGCTTGAGGGTTCTACCATTCACTATATATTCCCTACCTGCATTAGACCTTCCAAAATGCATTACCTCACATTTGTCCGGATGAAACTCCATCTACCATCTCTCCGCCCAAGTCTCCAGACAATCTAAATCCTGCTGTATCCTCCGACAGCCCTCATCGGTATCCGCAATTCCACCAATCTTTGTGTCGTCTGCAAACTTACGAATCAGACCAGTTACATTTTCCTCCAAATCATTTATATATACTACAAAGAGCAAAGGTCCCAGCACTGATCCCTGTGGAACACCACTGGTCACAGCCCTCCAATTAGAAAAGCATCCCTCCATTGCTACTCTCTGCCTTCTATGGCCTAGCCAGTTCTGTATCCACCTTGCCAGCTCACCCCTGATCCCGTGTGACTTCACCTTTTGTACTCGTCTACCATGAGGGACCTTGTCAAAGGCCTTACTGAAGTCCATATAGACAACATCTACTGCACTACCTGCGTCAATCATCTTAGTGACCTCCTCGAAAAACTCTATCAAGTTAGTGAGACACGACCTCCCCTTCACAAAACCGTGATGCCTCTCACTATTACGTCCATTTGCTTCCAAATGGGAGTAGATCCTGTCTCGAAGAATTCTCTCCAGTAATTTCCCTACCACTGAAGTAAGGCTCACCGGCCTGTAGTTCCCGGGATTATCCTTGCTACCCTTCTTAAACAGAGGAACAACATTGGCTATTCTCCAGTCCTTCGGGGCATCCCCTGAAGACAGCGAGGATCCAAAGGTTTCTGTCAAGGCCTCAGTAAGTTCCTCTGCAGCCTCCTTCGGTATTCTGGGGTAGATCCCATCAGGCCCTGGGGACTTATCTACCATAATATTTTTTAAGACACCCAACACCTCTTCTTTTTGGATCACAATGTGACCCAGGCTATCTACACCCCCTTCTCCAGACTCAAAGATGGGAATGTTGACCAGGAGCTGCAGGGGTTATACAGGGCACACCATGGCCACACAGATATGGGAATGTTGACGAGGAGCAGGGGTTTTACAGAGCACACCCAGGCCACACAGTGATGGGAATCTTGACAAAGAACTGCACGGGTTTTCCAGAGCACACAGTTGCCACACACAGAGATGGGAATGTTGACCAGGAGCTGCAGAGGTCATACCGAGAACACCCTGGAGACACAGAGTCGGGAATGTTGACCAGGAGCTGCTGGAGTTATGCAGTGCACACCCTGGCCACACAGAAAAATGGGAATGTTGACCAGGAGCTGCAGGGCTTATTCAGAGCACACCCTGACCTCACAGAGATGTGAATGTTGACCAGGAGCTGCAACCTTTATACAGAGCACACCCTGGCCACACAGAGATGGGAATGCTGACCAGGAGCTGCAGGGGTTATACAGAGCACACCGTAGTCACACAGAGACGGGAGTGTTGACCAGGAGCTTCAGGGGTTATACAGAGCACACCCTTGCCACACAGAGCTGGGAATGTTGACCAGGAGCTGCAGGAGTTATATAGAGCACACCATGGTCACACAGAGATGGGAATGGTGAGCAAGAGCTGCAGGGGTTATACAGACCACATCGTGGTCACACAGAGATGGGAATGTTGAGCAAGAGCTGCAGGGTTTATACCGTGCACACACTGGCCACACAGAGATGGGAATGTTGACCAGGAGCTGCTGAGGTCTTCAGAGCACACCCTGGACACACAGAGATGGGAATATTGACCAGGAGCTACTGGGGGTATCCAGTGCACTCCCTGGCCACATAGAAATGGAAATCTTGACCAGGAGATGCAGGAGTTGTACAGAGCACACACTGGCCACACAGAGAGATGGGAATGTTGACCAGGAGCTGCGGGGGTTATACAGAGCACACCCTGGCCACACATAGATGGGAATGTTGACCAGGTGCTGCAGGGGTTATATAGTGCACAGCCTGGCCACACAGAGATGGGAATGTTCACCAGGAGCTGCAGGAGTTCTCGGGAGCACAACCTGGCCTCAAACAGAGATGGGTATCTTGACCATGATCTGCTGGGGTTATACAGAGCACACCCTAGCCACACAGAGTAGGGAATATTGACCAGGAGCTGCTGGGGGTATCCAGTGCACTACCTGGCCACATAGAAATGGGAATGTTGACCAGGAGCTGCAGGAGTTATGCAGAGCACACACTGGCCACACAGAGAAATGGGAATGTTGACCAGGAGCTGCAGGGGTTATGCAGAACACACCCTGGCCACACAGAGATAGGGTTGTTGCCCAGGAGCTGCGGGGTTTATACAGAGCACACCCTGGCCACACATAGATGGGAATGTTAACCAGGAGCTGCAGGGGTTATACAGAGAACACCCTGGCCACAGGGAGCTAGGTTTATTGGCCAGGAGCTGCAGGGGTTATACAGAGCACACCCTGACCACACACTGAGATGGGAATGTTGGCCAGGATCTGCAGTGGTTATACAGAGCGCACCCAGGCCACATAGAGATGGGAATGTTGACCAGGAGCTGCCGTGGTTATGCAGAGCACACCCTCGTCACACACAGATGGGAATGTTGACCAGCAGCTGCAGGGGTTATATAGTGCACAGCCTGGCCACACAGAGATGGGAATGTTCACCAGGAGCTGCAGGAGTTCTCGGGAGCACACCCTGGCCTCTTACAGAGATGGGCATGTTGACCATGATCTGCTGGAGTTATACAGAGCACACCCTAGCCACACAGAGTTGGGAATGTTGAGCAGGAGCTACAGAGATTATACAGAGCACATACTGGCCATACAGAGTTGGAAATGCTGACCAGGAGCTGCAGGGAGTATACAGAGCACACCTTGGCCGCAAAGAGATGGGAATGTTGACCAGGAACTGCAGGAGTGAAACAGAGCACACCATGGCCACACACAGATGGGACTGTTGACCAGGAGCTGCAGGATTTATACAGAGCACACCCTGGCCGCACAGAGACGGGAGTGTTGACCAGGGGTTTCAAGGGTTACACAGAGCACACCCTGGCCATACAGAGTTGGGAATGTTGACCAGGAGCTGCAGGGGTTATACAGAGCACACCCTGGCCACACAGAGATGGAAATGTTGACCAGGAGCTGCAGGATTTATACAGAGCACACCCTGGCCACACAGAGACGGGAGTGTTGACTAGGAGTTTCAAGGGTTACACAGAGCACACCCTGGCCACACAGAGTTGGGAATGTTGACTAGGAGCTGCAGGGGTTATACAGAGCACACCGTGGCCACACAGAGATGGGAATGATGACTAGGAGCTGCAGGGGTTTTACAGAGCACACCCTGGCCACACAGAGATGGGAATGGTGACCAGGAGCTGCAGGGGTTATACAGAGCACACCCTGGCCACACACTAAGATGGGAATATTGGCCAGGAGCTGCAGGTGTTATACAGAGCACACCCTGGCCATACAGAGATGGACATTTTGACCAGGAGCTGCAGGGGTTATACAGAGCACACCCTGGCCACAAAGAGATGGGAATGCTGACAAGGAGCTGCAGGAGTTATACAGAGCACACCCTGGCCACACAGAGATGGGAATGTTGACCAGGAGCTGCAGGGGTTATACAGAGCACACCCTGGCTACACAGAGATGGGAATGTTGACCAGGAGCTGCTGGGGTTATACAGAGCACACCCTGGCGACACAGATTTGGGAATGTTGACCAGGAGCTGCAGAGATTATACAGAGCACACCCTGGCTACACAGATATGGGAATGTTGAACAGGAGCTGCAGGGGTGTACAGAGCACACCCTGGCCACACAGATATGGGAATGTTGACGAGGAGCAGGGGTGTTACAGAGCACACCCTGGCCAGACAGAGATGGGAATGTTGACCAGGAGTTGCAGGTGTTAATCAGAGCACACTCTGGTCACACACACAGATGGGAATTTTTCCAGCAACTGCAGGGGTTATACAGAGCACACCCTGACCACACACACAGATGGGGTTGTTGACCAGGAGCTGCAGCGGTTATACAGAGAACACCCTGTCCACACAGAGATTCGAATGTTGACCAGGAGCTGCATTGGTTATACAGAGCACACCCTGGCCACACAGAGATAGGATTGTTGGCCAGGTGCTGCAGGGGTTATACAGAGCACACCCTGGCCACCCAGAGATGGGAATGTTGACCAGGAGCTGAAGGGGTTATACAGTGCACACACTGGCCACACAGAGATAGGATTGTTGGCCAGGAGCTGCAGGGGTTATACAGAGCACATCCCGGCCACACACTAAGATGGGAATGTTGGCCAGGAGCTGCAGGGGTTGTACAGAGCACAACCTGGCCACACAGAGCTGGGAATGTTGACCAGGAGCTGCAGGGGTTATGCAGAGCACAACCTGGCCACACACAGATAGGATTGGTGGCCAGGAGCTGCAGGGGCTATACAGAGCACACCCTGGCCACACAAAGATGGGAATGTTGACCAGGAGCTGCAGCGGTTATACAGGGCACACCATGGCCACACAGATATGGGAATGTTGACGAGGAGCAGGGGTTTTACAGAGCACACCCTGGCCACACAGAGATGGGAATCTTGACCAGGAGCTGCACGGGTTATACAGAGCACACACTTGCCACACACAGAGATGGGAATGTTGACCAGGAACTGCAGGGGTCATCCAGGGCACCCCCTGGAGTCACAGAGTTGGGAATGTTGACCAGGAGCTGCTGGAGTTGTACAGAGCACACACTGGCCACACAGAGATATGGGAATGTTGACCAGGAGCTGCAGGGGTTATACGGAGCACACCCTGGCCACGCAGAGATAGGATTGTTGGCCAGGAGCTGCAGGGGTTGTACAGAGCACACCCTGGCCACACATAGTTGGGAATGTTGACCAGGAGCTGCAGGGGTGAGACAGAGAACACCCTGGCCACTGAGAGATAGGTTTGTTTGCCAGGAGCTGCAGAGGTTATACAGAGCACTCCCTGGCCACACACTGAGATGGGAATGTTGGCCAGGAGCTGCAGGGGTTATACAGAGCACACCCTGGCCATACAGAGATGGAAATACTGACCAGGAGCTGCAGGGGTTATACAGAGCTCACTCTGGCCACAGAAGATGGGAATGTCGACCAGGAGCTGCAGGAGTTATACAGAGCACACCCTGGCCACACAGAGAAGGGAATGTTGACCAGGAGCTGCAGGGGTTATACAGAGCACACCCTGGCCGCACAGAGATGGGTATGCTGACCAGGAGCTGCAGGTGTTATACAAAACACACCCTGGCCACACAGAGATGGGAATGTTGACAAGGAGCTGCAGGGGTTATACAGAGCACACACTGGCCGCACAGAGATGGGAATGCTGACCAGGAGCTGCAGGAGTTATACAGAGCACACCCTGGCTACACAGAGATGGGAACGTTGACCAGGAACTGCAGGGGTTATACAGAGCACACCTTGACCACACAGAGATGGGAATGTTGACCAGCAGATGCAGGGGTTATACAGAGCCCACCCTGAACACACACTAAGATGGGAATGTTGGCCAGGAGCTGCAGGGTTATACAGAGCACACCCTGGCCAGACAGAGATGGGAATGTTCACCTGGAGCTGCAGGAGATACAGGGAGCACACCCTGGCCACACACAGAGATGGGAATGTTGACCAGGAGATGCAGGGGTTATACAGAGCACACCCTGGCCACACAGAGATGGGAATGTTGACCAGGAGCTGCAGGGGTTATACAGGGCACACCCTGGCCGCATAGAGATGGGAATGCTGACCAGGAGCTGCAGGAGATATACAGAGCACACCCTGGCCACACAGAGATGGGAATGTTTACTTGGAGCTGCAGGGGTTATACAGAGCAAACCCTGGCCACACCGAGTTGGGAATGTTGACCAGGAGCTGCAGGGGTTATACAGAGCGCACCCTGACCACACAGAGATGGGAATGTTGACCAGGATCTGCAGGGGTTATACAGAGCACATCCTGGCCACACAGAGATGGGAATGTTGACCATGAGCTGCAGGGGTTATACAGAGCACACCCTGACCACACAGAGATGGGAATGTTGACCAGGAGCTGCAGGGGTTATACAGAGCACACCCTGACCACACACTAAGATGGGAATGTAGGTCAGGAGCTGCAGGGTTATACAGAGCACACCCTGGCCAGACAGAGATGGGAATGTTCACCAGGAGCTGCAGGAGTTACAGAGAGCACACCCTGGCCACACACAGGGATGGGAATGTTGACCAGGAGCTGCAGGGGTTATACAGAGCACACCCTGGCCCTCAGAGATGGGAATGTTCACCAGGAGCTGCAGGGCTTATACAGAGCACACCCTGCCACACAGATATGGGAATGTTGACGAGGAGCAGGGGTTTTACAGAGCACACCCTGGCAACACAGAGAAGTGAACGTTGACCAGGAGCTGCACTGGTTATACAGAGCACACACTGGCCACACACAGAGATGGGAATGTTGACTAGAAGCTGCAGGGCTTATACAGAGCACACCCTAGCCACACAGAGATGGGAATGTTGACCAGGAGCTGCAGGAGTTATACAGAGCACACCCTGGAGACACAGAGAGGGGAATGTTGACCAGGAGCTGCTGGAGGTATGCAGTGCACACCCTGGCCAGACAGAGATGGGAATGTTCACCAGGAGCTGCAGGAGTTACAGAGAGCACACCCTGGCCACAAACAGAGATGGTAATGTTGACCAGGAGCTGCACGGCTTATACAGAGCACACCCTGACCTCACAGAGATGGGAATGTTGACTAGAAGCTGCAGGGGTTATACAGAGCACACCCTAGCCACACAGAGATGGGAATGTTGACCAGGAGCTGCAGGAGTTATACAGAGCACACCCTGGAGACACAGAGAGGGGAATGTTGACCAGGAGCTGCTGGAGGTATGCAGTGCACACCCTGGCCAGACAGAGATGGGAATGTTCACCAGGAGCTGCAGGAGTTACAGAGAGCACACCCTGGCCACAAACAGAGATGGTAATGTTGACCAGGAGCTGCAGGGCTTATACAGAGCACACCCTCGCCACACAGAGACGGGAATTGTGATCAGGAGCTGCAGGGGTTATACAGACACACCCTGGCCACACAGAGATGGGAATATTGACCAAGAGCTGCAGGGGTTATACAGATCGCACCCTGGCCACACAGAGACGCGAGTGTTGACCAGGAGCTTCAGGGGTTATGCAGAGCACACCTTTGCCTCACAGTGATGGGAATGTTGAGCAAGAGCTGCAGAGTTTATCCCGTGCACACCCTGGACACACAGAGATGCGAATGTTGACCAGGAGCTGCTGAGGTTATAAAGAGCACACCCTGGACACACAGAGATGCGAATGTTGACCAGGAGCTGCTGAGGTTATAAAGAGCACACCCTGGACACACAGAGATGCGAATGTTGACCAGGAGCTGCTGAGGTTATAAAGAGCACACCCTGGACACACAGAGATGCGAATGTTGACCAGGAGCTGCTGAGGTTATAAAGAGCACACCCTGGACACACAGAGATGCGAATGTTGACCAGGAGCTGCTGAGGTTATAAAGAGCACACCCTGGCCACACAGAGAGATGGGAATGTTGACCAGGAGCTGCTGGGCTTATACAGAGCACACCCTGGCCACACAGAGATGGGAATGTTCACCAGGAGCTGCAGGGCTTTTCCGTGCGCACCCTGGCCACACATAGATGGGAATGTTGGCCAGGAGCTGCAGGGTTTATACAGAGCACACCCTGGACACACAGAGAAGGGAATGTTGACCAGGAGCTGCAGGGGTTATACAGAGCACACCCTGGCCACACAGAGATGGGAATGTTGACCATGAGCTGCAGGGGTTATACAGAGCACACCCTGACCACACAGAGATGGGAATGTTGACCAGGAGCTGCAGGGGTTATACAGAGCACGCCCTGACCACACACTAAGATGGGAGTGTAGGCCAGGAGCTGCAGCGTTATACAGAGCACACCCTGGCCAGACAGAGATGGGAATGTTCACCAGGAGCTGCAGGAGTTACAGAGAGCACACCCTGGCCACACACAGAGATGGGAATGTTGACCAGGAGCTGCAGGGGTTATACAGAGCACACCCTGGCCACACAGAGATGGGAATGTTCACCAGGAGCTGCAGGGCTTATACAGAGCACACCCTGCCACACAGATATGGGAATGTTGACGAGGAGCAGGGGTTTTACAGAGAACACCCTGGCAACACAGAGAAGTGAACGTTGACCAGGAGCTGCACTGGTTATACAGAGCACACACTGGCCACACACAGAGAGGGGAATGTTGACTAGAAGCTGCAGGGGTTATACAGAGCACACCCTAGCCACACAGAGATGGGAATGTTGACCAGGAGCTGCAGGAGTTATACAGAGCACACCCTGGAGACACAGAGAGGGGAATGTTGACCAGGAGCTGCTGGAGGTATGCAGTGCACACCCTTACCACACAAAAAGATGAGAATGTTGACCAGGAGCTGCAGGGCTTATACAGAGCACCCCCTGATATCACAGAGATGGGAATGTTGACAAGGAGCTGCAGGGCTTATACAGAGCACACCCTGTCCACACAGTGATGGGAATTGTGATCAGGAGCTGCAAGTGTTATACAGGCACACCCTGGCCACACAGAGATGGGAATATTGACCAAGAGCTGCAGGGGTTATACAGAGCGCACCCTGGCCACACAGAGACGGGAGTGTTGACCAGGGGCTTCAGGGGTTATGCAGAGCACACCCTTGCCACACAGTGATGGGAATGTTGAGCAAGAGCTGCAGGGTTTATCCCGTGCACACCCTGGCCACACAGAGATGCGAATGTTGACCAGGAGCTGCTGAGGTACAAAGAGCACACCCTGGACACACAGAGGTGGGAATATTGACCAGGAGCTGCAGGATTTATCCAGACCACACCCTGGCCACACAGAGAGATGGAAATGTTGACCAGGAGCTGCTGGGCTTATACAGAGCGCACCCTGGCCACACAGAGATGGGAATGTTGACCAGGAGCTGCAGGGCTTTTCCGTGCGCACCCTAGCCACACATAGATGGGAATGTTGACCAGGAGCTGCAGGGATTATACAGAGCTCACCCTGGACACACAGAGAAGGGAATGTTGACCAGGAGCTGCAGGGGTTATACAGAGCACACCCTGACCATTTAGAGATTGGAATGTTGAGCAAGAGCTGCAGGGTTTATCCCGTGCACACCCTGGCCACACAGAGATGCGAATGTTGACCAGGAGCTGCTGAGGTATAAAGAGCACACCCTGGACACACAGAGGTGGGAATATTGACCAGGAGCTGCAGGATTTATCCAGACCACACCCTGGCCACACAGAGAGATGGAAATGTTGACCAGGAGCTGCTGGGCTTATACAGAGCACACCCTGGCCACACAGAGATGGGAATGTTGACCAGGAGCTGCAGGGCTTTTCCGTGCGCACCCTAGCCACACATAGATGGGAATGTTGACCAGGAGCTGCAGGGATTATACAGAGCTCACCCTGGACCCACAGAGAAGGGAATGTTGACCAGGAGCTGCAGGGGTTATACAGAGCACACCCTGGCCATATAGAGATTGGAATGTTGACCAGGAGCTGCAGGGGATACAGAGCATTCAATGAGATCATGGCTGATCTTTTGTGGACTCAGCTCCACTTTCCGGCCCGAACACCATAACCCTGAAACCCTTTATTCTTCAAAAAACTATCTGTCTTTATCTTTAAAAAAATTAATGAAGGAGCCTCCACTGCTTCACTGGGCAAGGAATTCCATAGATTCAGAACCCTTTGGGTGAAGAAGTTCCTCCTGAACTCAGTCCTAAATCTACTTCCCATTATTTTGAGGCTATGCCCCCAAGTTCTTCTTTCACCCTCCAATGGAAACAAACTGCCCGCATCTATCCTATCTATTCCCTTCATAATCTTCTATGTTTCAATAAGAGCCCCCCTCATCCTTCTAAATTCCAACGAATACAGCCCCAGTCTACTCAACCTCTCCTCGTAATCCAACCCCTTCAGCTCTGGGATTGACCTAGTGAATCTCCTCTGCACACCTTCCAGCACCAGTACGTCCTTTCTCAGGTAAGTAGACCAAATCTGAACACAATACTCCAGGTGTGACCTCACTAACACCTTATACAATTGCAGCAGAACCTCCCTACTCTTAAACTCCATCCCTCTAGCAATGAAGGACAAAATTCCATTTGCCTTCTTAATCACCTGTTGCACCTGTAAACCAACTTTTTGCGACTCATGTACCAGCACATCCAGGTCTCTCTGCACAGCAGCATGTTTTAATATTTTATCATTTCAATAATAATCCCTTTTGCTGTTATTCCTACCAAAATGGATAACGTCATATTTGTCAACATTGTATTCCATCTGCCAGACGCTAGACCATTCACTTAGCCTATCCAAATCCCTCTGCAGACTTCCAGTATCCTCTGCAAGTTTTGCGTTACCATTCATCTTAGTGTCGTTTGCAAACTTGGAGACATTGCCCTTGGTCCCCAACTCCAAATCATCGATGTAAATTGTGAACAGTTGTGGGCCCCACACTGATCCCTGAGGGACACCACTAGCTACTGATTGCCAACCAGATAAACACACATTAATCCCCACTCTTTGCTTTCTATTTATTAACCAATACTCTATCCATGCTACTACTTTCCCCTTAATGCCATGCATCTTTATCTTATGCAACAACCTTTTGTGTGGCACTTTGTCAAAGGCTTTCTGGAAATCCAGATATACCACATCCATTGGCTCCCCGTTATCTACCGCACTGTTAATGTCCTCAAAAAATTCCACTGAAGTAGTTAGGCATGACCTGCCCTTTATGAACCCATGCTGCGTCTGCCCAATGGGACAATTTTCATCCAGATGCCTCGCTATTTCTTCCTTGATGATAGATTCCAGCACCTTCCCTACTACCGCAGTTAAGCTCACTGGCCTATAATTACACGCTTTCTGCCTACCTCCTTTTTTAAACAGTGGTGTCACGTTTGCTAATTTCCAATCCGCCGGGACCACTCCAGAGTCCAGTGAATTTTGGGAAATTATCACTAGTGCATGTGCAATTTCCCTATCCATCTCTTTTAGCACTCTGGGATGCATTCCATCAGGTCCAGGAGACTTGTCTACCTTTAGCCCCATTAGCTTGCCCATCACTACCTCCTTGGTGATAACAATCCTCTCAAGGTCCTCACCTGTCATAGCCTCATTTCCATCAGTCCCTGGCAAATTATTTGTGTCTTCCACTGTGAAGACCGACCCAAAAAACCTGTTCAGTTCCTCAGCCATTTCCTCATCTCCCATTATTAAATCTCCCTTCTCATCCTCTAAAGGACCAATATTTACCTTAGCCACTCTTTTTTGTTTTATGTATTTGTAGACACTTTTACTATCTGTTTTTATATTCTGAGCAAGTTTACTCTCATAATCTATCTTACTCTTCTTCTCGCTTTTTTAGTAGCTTTCTACTAAAGGTTTCCCAGTCCTCTAGTCTCCCACTGATCTTTGTTACTTTGTATGTTTTTTCCTTCAAATTGATACTCTCCCTTATTTCCTTAGATATCCACGGTCGATTTTCCCTCTTTTTTACCGTCCTTCCTTTTTGCTGGTATAAACCTTTGCTGAGCACTGTGAAAAATCACTTGGAAAGTTCTCCACTGTTCCTCAACTGTTTCACTATAAAGTCTTTGCTCCCAGTCTACCTTAGCTAGTTCTTCTCTCATCCCATTGTAATCTCCTTTGTTTAAGCACAAAACACTAGTGCTTGATTTTACCATCTCACCCTCCATCTGTATTTTAAATTCCAACATATTGTGATCGCTCCTTCCGAGAGGATCCCTAACTATGAGATCCTGAATCAATCCTGTCTCATTACACAGGAACAGATCTAGGACCGCTTGATCCCTCGTAGGTTCCATTACATACTGTTCTAGGAAACTATCGCGGATACATTCTACAAACTCCTCCTCAAGGCTGCCTTGACCGACCTGGTTAAACCAATCAACATGTAGATTAAAATCCCCCATGATAATGCTGTACCATTTCTACATGCATATGTTATTTCTTTGTTTATTGCCTGCCCAACCATAATGTTACTATTTGGTGGCCTATAGATTACTACTATCAGTGACTTTTTCGCCTTACTATTCCTGATTTCCACCCAAATGGATTCATCCTTATCCTCCATAGCACCGATGTCATCCCTTACTGTTGCCCCGATGTCATCCTTAAATAACAGAGCTACACCACCACCCTTACCATCCACTCTGTCCTTCCAAAAAGTGTGATACCCTCGGATATTTAACTCCCAGTCGCGACCATCCTTTAACCATGTTTCAATAATGGCCACTAAATCATAGTCATTCACGATGATTTGTGCCATCAACTCATTTACCTTATTCCGAATACTACGAGCATTCAGGTAAAGTACACTTATGTTGGCTTTTTTTACCTCAGTTCTGAATCTTAACACCTCGATCAGTAACCTCTCCTAAGTTATATTGTCTCTTAACCTTTCTCCTAATTTTCCTTGTCGTTGAACCCATATCTTCATGTAACAACCTGCCACGTCGCTTACCATTAATGTTTTCACTTCCCGTTTTATTTCTTTTAGTATTCCTGGTCCTATTCACTGAGCTCCCCTCAGTCACTGTACCTTGTACTGTCGCCCTTTTTGATTTTTGACAATGGCTTCTCTGCCTTACCCTTTTCCCCTTACTGCTTTTTATTTCTGTTCCTGTTTTACTACCTCCCAACTTCCTGCATCTCCCCAGCAGCTCTAGCAAACACCCACTCTAGGACATCGGTTCCATTCCTGCCCAGGTGCAGACCGTAAGGTTTGTACTGGTCCCATCTGCCCCAGAACCGGTTCCAATGTCCCAGGAATTTGAATCCCTCCCTCTTGCACCATCTCTCGAGCCACGCATTCATGCTCTCTATCCTGACATTCCTGCTATGACTAGCTCGTGGCACTGGTAGCAATCCTGAGATTACTACCTTTGAGGTCCTACTTTTTTGTTTAACTCCTAGCTCCCTAAATTCAGCTTGTAGGACCTCGTCCCATTTTTTAACCTATATCGTTGGTGCCTTTGTGCACCACGACAGCTGGCTGTTCATCCTCCCCCCCCCCCCGCCCCCCCCCGTCCCCCAGAATGTCCTGCAGCCGCTCCAAGACATCCTTGACCCATGCACCAGGGAGGTAACATACCATCCTGGAGTCTCGATTGCGTCCGCAGAACCGCCTGTATATTCCCCTTACAATTGAGTCCCCTATCACTATAGCCCTGCCATTTTTTTTCTGCCCAGCTGCGCAGCAGAGCCAGCCACGGTGCCATGAACCTGGCTGCTGCTGCCTTCCCCTGGTGAGAAATCTCCCTCAACAGTATCCAATGCGGTATATCTGTTTTGCAGGGAGATGACCGCAGGGGACACCTGCACTGCCTTCCTACTCTTGCTCTGTCTTTTCGTCACCCATTTTCTATCTCCCTCAGTACATTTCACCTGCGGTGTGACCAACTCGCATCTCTGTATACCAACTCGTGCTATCCACGATGTCCTCAGCATCGCGGATGCTCCAAAGTGAGTCCATCCGCAGCTCCTGAGCCGTCAAGCAGTCTAACACTTCTTGCACGTGAAGGAGCCAGGGACAGTGGACGTGTCCCTGAGCTCCCAAATCGCATATGAGGAGCATGACACGAGTCTGAGATCTCCTGCCATGTCTTAAACCTTCGGCTAACTTCAACAATTACAATTTCAACAAAAAAAAACAAAGAAAAAATAAATAAATATACTAATGAAAAGAAACAGGAAAACAGAAATACTACTTACCAGGGATAACAAGCACTTCCACCCCACCCAGCTTCGAATTCCCACCTAGATTCAAATTCCCAAACTCACTCTTAGCTGTGTCGCACTCCTGGCTCTGTCTTCTCTGGCTCACTGGAGTACTCACTGATGGGAACTCATTATAGGTGGTAATGTTGACCAGGAGCAGCAGGGGTTATACAGAGCACGCCCTGGCCACACACAGAGATGGGAATATTAACCAGGAGCTGCAGGGGTTATACAGAGCACGCCCTAGCCACACAGAGATGGGAATGTTCACCAGGAGCTGCTGGGGTTATAAAGAGCACACCCTGGCCACACAGAGATGGGAATGTTTACCAGGAGGTGCTGGGGTTATACAGAGCACACCCTGGCCACACAGAGATGGGAATGTTGGCCAGGAGCTGCAGGGGTTATACAAAGCACACCCTGGCCACACAGAAATTGGAATGTTGTCCAGGAGCTGCTGGGGTTATACAGAGCACACCCTGGTCACCCAGAGATGGGAATGTTGACCAGGAGCTGCTGGGGTTATACAGAGCACACCCTGGCCACACAGAGAAGGGAATGTTGACCAGGAGCTGCCGGGGTTATACAATGCACACCCTGGCAACACACGGAGAGAGAAATGTTGACCAGGAGCTGCAGGGGTTATACAGAGCAGACCATGGCCACACACAGAGATGGGAATGTTGACCAGGAGCTGCGGGGTTATACAGAGCACACCATGGCCACACACAGAGATAGGAATGTTGACCAGAAGCTGCGGGGTTATACAGAGCACACCCTGGCCAAACATAGAGATTTACATGTTGACCAGGAGCTGCAGGGGAGACCGAAGAGACTCCCTCCACTGCGCATGCACGGGAATCTGTCAGCGGCCGCTGACGCTACCGCGCATGCGCCGCCCCGAGATGTCATTTCCGCGCCAGCTGGCGAGGCACCAAATGCCTTTTCCGCCAGCTGGCGGGGCGGAAATTCCTCCAGCGTCGGCCTAGCCCCTCAATGTTGGGGATCGGCCCCCAAAGATGCGGAGCATTCCGCACCTTTGGGGCGGCGCGATGCCCGTCTGATTGGCGCCGTTTTGAGCGCCAGTCGGCGGACATCGCGCCGTTTCCGGAGAATTTTGCCCAATGTCTTTGATTCTCTGAAAGCTTCGAATTGTCTACGAACTGCCTTTAAAATGACTTTCAAATTGTAATCAAGCAACTACAAATAAAACAATTATTTTTGGCACCTGAGAAGTTTTAACTGCAAATTTCTGCTGAGTTCCAGGATTCGCAAAGTGCTACTTGTAACCGTATAGTGGAAATGATATGAATTCCTTCAACTTTACACAGTCGAATAATACTAGGAATCCAACAACTTGGCATAGTCCAGAAATATTACAAATCTTACAACTTGTCGCAGTGCGCCAGGACTTTGATTCATCAACTAAGCTTCCCCCAACTTGGCGTAGTTCGGCACGTTAAGATCCTTTCAAATTAAAGATTCAAACAAGAGACCTCTGTGCATTATATAGTTAACCATTTACTTCTCAATAATCCCTGGGGGCAGGGGACAGGCAGTGTGGTCCGGGAGCCCCCAATTAAAAAGCTGTTTCAGAGACCTCTGTGCTGTATATAGTTAACCATTTACTTCTCAATAATCCCTGGGAGCAGGGGACAGGCAGTGTGGTCCGGGAGCCCCAAATTAAAAAGCTGTTTCAGAGAGAAATGTTTTGTTCTCTCTCTTTCTCCGGGCCTAAGTTCGGAAGCCGTTCGAAGGAGGAGGAGCAGTCTCTGTGAGTATAAAAACCTAACGGTAACTTCGTTTTCCATTTTTTCCCCCCAAAGTGACGTCAGAGGGAAGATGTGATCTGATTGGTTGATAGCAAATCTGCCCCAAATTTAAAAAAAACACAGCTAAACCCATAAACTTAAATTAAACTAATTAATTAATTAGTGATGGCTGGTCAGGTGATGTGCTTGAGCTGCTTGATGTGGGAGCTGGCAGATCCCATTGCGAGCTGCAGCGACCACATCTGCAGTAAGTGTTGGCTGCTCGAAGAGCTCCGGCTCAGAGTTGATGAGCTGGAGTCTGAGCTTCAAATACTGAGGCACATCCGGTAGGGGGAAACTTACCTGGACGCTGTCTTTCAGGACGCAGTCTCACCTGTCAGAGTAAGTAGTTTAAATCCTGCCAGTGGCCAGGGACAGCAGGGTGTGACTGCAAGTCAGGCAGGTAAAGGGAACCAGCAGTCAGGAACTCAGGAGCCTCAGCCCTTGACCCTGTCCAACAGGTACGAGGCACTTGCTCCCTGTGTGGATGGCGAACAGGGCTGCAGGAAGGATGAGTCAGCTGACCAAGGCACCATGGTTCAGCAGGCCCTTCAAGGGGAGGGAGTAAATAGGCAAGTTGTAGTTGTAGGGGATTCTATTATCAGGGGGATAGATAGTATCCTTTGTGAGCAGGATAAAGAGTCCCGCATGGTATGTTGCGTGCCCGGTGCTAGGGTGCGGGACATCTCTGACCGGCTTGAAAGTATACTGGAGAGGGAAGGGGAGGATACAGTTGTTGTGGTCCATGTCGGTACCAACAACATAGGCAAGTCTAGAAAAGAGGGCCTGTTTAGAGATTATAAAGAGCTAGGATTCAAAATAAAAAACAGGTCCTCAAGGGCCATAATCTCCGGATTACTGCCTGAGCCATGTGCAAATTGGCATAGGGAGGCAAGAATAAGGGAAGTTAACACGTGGCTGAAAGAGTGGTGTGGGAAAGAGGGGTTCCTTTTCATGGGACACTGGCATCAGTTTTGGGACAGGGGGGACTTATACCGTTGGGATGGTATCCACCTGAACCGAGCTGGGACAAGTGTTCTGGCGAAAAGAGTAAATCGGGTGGTCAATAGGACTTTAAAGTAGAGATTGGGGGGGAAGGGAAAGTCAGGGAACCAAGAGGTGAAGTAATCAGTGGGAAGCATAGCTGCTTAGGAATACAAAAACGCACGAAAAGACAGAATTCAGGAGAGGGTACTATAGTCTCAATCCCACAAAATATGACACAGTGTATGGAAAGGCTCAGTAAACCAAGGTCCACCACACTAATAAAACAAAAAGGGACGGTCAATAGAGAATTAAAGGTGCTATATTTAAATCTGCGCAGTGTACGGAACAAGGTAGATGAGCTTGTGGCCCAAATTGTGACTGGCAGGTATGATGTGGTAGGCATCACAGAGACGTGGTTGCAGGGGGTTCAGGACTGGCATTTAAAAATCCAGGGATTAACACCCTATCGAAAAGACAGAGAGGTGGGCAGAGGGGACGGGGTTGCCTTGTTAATTAGGAATGAAATTAAATCAATAGCACTAAAGGACATAGGGTCAGATGATGTGGAGTCTGTGTGGGTAGAGTTGAGGAACCACAATGGCAAAAAAAACATAATGGGAGTTATGTACAGGCCTCCTAACAGTGGTCAGGACCGGGGGCACAAAATGCACCACGAAATAGAAAGTGCATGTCTGAAAGGCAAGGTCACAGTGTTCATCGGGGACTTCAATATGCAGGCGGACTGGGTAAATAATGCTGCCAGTGGACGCAAGGAAAGGGAATTCATTGAATGTTTACAGGAGGGCTTTTTGGAACAGCTTGTGATGGAGCCCACGAGGGAACAGGCCATTCTGGACTTAGTGTTATGTAATGAGCCAGACTTGATTAAAGGTCTTAAAGTAAGGGAGCACTAAGGAGGCAGTGATCATAATATGGTAGAATTCAATCTCCAGTTTGAAAGAAAGAAGGTAAAATCAGATGTAAAGGTGTTACAGTTAAATAAAGGTAACTACAGGGGCATGAGGGAGGAACTGACGAAAATCGACTGGGAGCAGAGCCTAGTGGGAAAGACAGGAGAACAGCAATTGCAGGAGTTTCTGTGAGTAATTGAGGACACAGTACAGAGGTTCACCCCAAAGAAAAGAAAGGTTATCAGAGGGGGGATTAGGAAGCCATGGCTGACAAAGGAAGTTAGGGAATGCGTCAAAGCAAAAGAGAAAGCCTATAATGTGGCAACGAGTAGTGGGAAGCCAGAAGATTGGGAAGGCTACAAAAACAAACAGAGGATAACAAAGAGAGAAATAAGGAAAGAGAGGATCAATTATGAAGGTAGGCTAGCCAGTAACATTAGGAATGATAGTAAAAGTTTCTTTAAATACATTAAAAACAAACGGGAGGCAAAAGTAGACATTGGGCCGCTCCAAAATGACGCTGGTAATCTAGTGATGGGAGACAAGGAAATAGCTGAGGAACTAAATAAGTACTTTGCGTCAGTCTTCACAGTAGAAGACATGAGTCATATCCCAAAAATTCAGGAGAGTCAGGGGGCAGAGTTGAATATGGTAGCCATCACAAAGGAGAAAGTGCTCGAGAAACTAAGAGGTCTAAAAATTGATAAATCTCCAGGCCCAGATGGGCTACATCCTAGAGTTCTAAAGGAGATAGCTGAAGAAATAGTGGAGGCGTTAGTTATGATCTTTCAAAAGTCACTGGAGTCAGGGAAAGTCCCAGAGGATTGGAAAATCGCTGTTGTAACCCCCCTGTTCAAGAAGGGAACAAGGAAAAAGATGGAAAATTATAGGCCAATTAACCTAACCTCGGATGTTGGCATGATTCTAGAATCCATTGTTAAGGATGAGATTTCTAAATACTTGGAAGTGCAGGATCGGATTAGGACAAGTCAGCATGGATTTAGTAAGGGGAGGTCGTGCCTGACAAACCTGTTAGAGTTATTTGAAGAGATAACAAATAGGTTAGACCAAGGAGAGCCAATGGATGTTATCTTGTCATGAGATTCAAACACACATCACAACACACACATCATGATAGACAGACCAACAGACCAATTAGCACACATAACACGACAGCCAATCACAGACAAGAGCAGACACAGTATAAGACAAGAAACAGGACACCTGCTGACCAGTCCATCTGGAGACAGGACAAGGCCAGGACATCATTAACAAGACACTCACACTTTCACCACGTGCTGAGTACCAAGCAAGATGTGTAAATAAATAATTGGAATAAAACTGCGTTGTACCAATCGCAACCGTGTTGGTTCGTCTGTACCTCAGAGCACCCAACACCACATGGTGCCAGTGAGTGAATCAATACTTACTGGCAAATCTGCCATCCTGAGCCATGGACACCCACAACAAACCGCAGCCGTTGCAAGTCGCTGGGAACCTGGGCACCAATTGGAAGCTCTTCAAGCAGCGATTCGAACTGTTCATGCGAGCCAACGAAAAACAGGATGCATCGGACTAAACAAAGTTTGCCATGCTCCTCACTACCGCAGGTCAGCACGCCATTGATGTATACAACTCCCTGGTGTTCGTAGAAGGCGAGAACATATCTAAATATGACACGGTCCTCCTCAAGCTCGACCAGCACTTCAACGTTGAGGTCAATGAAAGCTTTGAGAGGTATATCTTTCAGCAGCGCCTACAATGTAAGGATGAGCTCTTTCAGTCCTTCCTGACGCACCTCCGCATACCCGCGCCATCCTGCGATTACGGCACCACCTCTGAGTCCATGAGCCGGGAGCAGATCGTTTTTGGCGTTGTCTCCAGTGGCCGACGCCAGCAGCTTCTAAAAATTAAAGACCTGACCTTAGCATCTGCAGTTGAAGCCTGTGCCCTGCATGAAAATACGACCAGCCGCTACGCCCAATTTCAGGCGACCGAATCGGCACGGAAGGGGTCCCAAGCGATCGAATCGGCAAGCCAGGCCGCCCACGAGGCCGAACGCATCCAGGCAATCGAGTTTCTCCCGGCCCGCGGCCCGGACGAGGGCGGCCATTTCGTGCGCTTTTTGAGGCCTCCCGCGTTTGTGCGCACCAAAACCTACGGCAACACTGAGGGACGTGCTGTGCAGGCGTCACTGATGCAAGACCGAACTGCGCATGCGCAGTGGCACAACGAACGCCATGACGTGCGGCAACTGTGGAGCTGCACATTTAAAAGGGCAATGTCCTGCAAAAACCCGACAATGCCTCCGCTGTGGCAAGATGAGCCACTGCGCTGCCTACTGTCGAGCGGCTCAAGCTGTGGATCTTCCACATCTACGACAACCTCGCAGACACGTGCGGACCATCCAGCCTCCACATCACGACATCCAAACCGACAACACAGATGACCAAGACGCCTTCCGGGTTGCGGTCATTGATGTGAACCGGGTCAACTCCATCAATCCGGCCGATGAATGGATGCCACCCTGACTTTCAACCGATCGCCGATCACTTTCCGCCTGGACACTGGCGCCTCCGCCAACCTCATATCATGGTCAGCATTCTATGCCATGAAGGCCAGACCACCAATCCAGCCAACCCGGTTCAAGATGGTCCACTACAACGGGAACGTTATCCCGGCCATGGTGTCCTGCCCGCTCCAGGTGACACACAAAACACACACGGCCACACTCTCGTTCGAGATAGTTGGCTCATTGAAGGACTCCCTGCTGGGTGCACAGGCATGTAAGGCTCTCCACCTTGTGCAACAAATTCTCTCTCTCTCTCCAGACGGCATGTCTGACTTCACGGATGCAGAGTTCAACGCACAGCTCCAATCTCTCCTCGCCCACAGCCAGGAGGCATTCGAAGGCATGGAAACACTACCATACCCCTACCGAATTCGCCTCAAACCGGACGCCATCCCGGTCATTCACGCACCTCGCAGGGTTCCTGCGCCACGTAAAGACCGCCTCAAGCTGCAGCTGCAGGATCTCCAGGACCAAGGGGTCCTATCCAGGGTCACGGAGCCCACGCCATGGGTCAGCTCCATGGTGTGTATCAAGACGCCCTCTGGCAAGCTCCGCATCTGTATAGACCCCAAATACCTCAATAATAGCATTATGCGGGAACATTATCCCATACCTAAACGGGAGGAGATCACCAGTGAAATGGCCCAAGCGAAGATATTCACGAAACTGGATGCTTCTAAAGGATTTTGGCAGATCCAACTGGACCCGTCCAGCCGAAAGCTATGTACCTTCAACACCCCTTTCGGCAGATTCTGCTACAACCGGATGCCATTTGGCATCATCTTGGCATCCGAGGTCTTCCACAGAATCATGGAGCAGATGATAGAAGGCATCGAAGGGGTGCGCTTATATGTGGACGATGTCATCATCTGGTCCACCACACCGCAGGAGCACATACATCGTCTCCAACACATTTTTGCCCGCATACGGGAAAACGGCCTGTGCCTCAACCGAGCCAAGTGCGCCTTTGGCCAGACCGAATTGAAGTTCCTGGAGGACCATATCTCCCGGTCAGGGGTCCGTCAGGGTGCAGACAAGGTGAGCACCATCACAGCCATGCCGCAGCCAGCCGACAGGAAGGCTGTCCTCCGCTTCCTTGGCATGGTCAACTTCCTAGGGAAACTTATTCCCAATTTTGCCTCCCACCCAACGACTCTGCGCCACCTCGTCAACAAATCTACAATGTTCCAGTGGCAACACACACACCAGCTGGAATGGGAGGAGCTCAAACGCAAACTCACCACGGCACCAGTGTTGGCGTTCTTCGATGCCTTCTCATCTGATGCCAGTCAATCCGGCATTGGAGCAGTGCTCCTGCAGAGGGATGACACGTCGTCATGAGCCCCGGTTGCCTATGCATCGCGGGCCATGACCCCCACAGAGCAGCGCTACATGCAAATCTAAAAAGAATGCCTGGGCTTGCTAACCGGTTTAGACAAGTTCCACGATTGCGTCTATGGTCTTCCACGGTTCACTGTCGAAACTGACCACCGCCCCCTGGTCAGCATAATAAACAAGGACCTGAACGAGATGACCCCTCGCCTCCAGCGTATCCTACTTAAACTCAGGAGGTATGACTTCCAACTGGTCTACCTCCAGGGAAGGACCTCATCGTGGCGGATGCACTATCCAGAGCAGTGAGCACGCCGCCAAATGCGGAGGGGTTCGTATGTCAGGTCGAGGCACAGGTGGCCTTAACAGCGGCAAATCTGCCGGCTGACGACTCCAGTCTGGCCCGCATCCATCGAGAGACAGCGGCCGACCCCCTTTTACAGCGAGTGATGCGCCACATGACGGGAGGATGGTTCAAAGGGCAGTGCCCGCAGTTCTACAATGTACGAGATGACCTAGCCATCATTGATGGGATCCTTCTGAAGCTGGACCAGATTGTGATTCCGCACAGTATGCGCCAGCTGGTTCTCGATCAAATACACAAAGGCCACCTGGGGGTCGAGAAGTGCAGACGGAGGGCCCGAGAGGCGGTATACTGGCCGGGCATCAGTGATAGAACATAGAAAATACAGCACAGGACAGGCCCTTCGGCCCACAATGTTGTGCCGAACCTTTGTCCTAGATTAATCATAGATTATCATTGAATTTACAGTGCAGAAGGAGGCCATTCGGCCCCCTGAGTCTGCACCGGCTGTTGGAAAGAGCACCCCACCCAAACTCAACACCTCCACCCAACACCAAGGGCAATTTTGGACACTAAGGGCAATTTATTATGGCCAATCCACCGACCCTGCACATCTTTGGACTGTGGGAGGAAACCGGAGCACCCGGAGGAAACCCACGCAGACACGGGGAGGACGTGCAGACTCTGCACAGTCAGTGACCCAAGCCGGAATTGAACCTGGGACCCTGGAGCTGTGAAGCAATTGTGCTATCCACAATGCTACCGTGCTGCCCTTAAAAACAAATAAATCTACACTATCTCATTTTACCGTAATCCATGTACCTATCCAATAGCTGCTTGAAGGTCCCTAATGTTTCCGATTCAACTACTTCCACAGGCAGTGCATTCCATGCCCCCACTACTCTCTGGGTAAAGAACCTACCTCTGAAATCCCTCCTATATCTTCCACCTTTCACCTTAAATTTATGTCCCCTTGTAATGGTTTGTTCCACCCGGGGAAAACGTCTCTGACTGTCTACTCTATCTATTCCCCTGATCATCTTATAAACCTCTATCAAGTCGCACCTCGTCCTTCTCCGTTCTAGTTAGAAAAGGCGTAGCACCCTCAACCTTTCCTCGTAAGACCTACTCTCCATTCCAGGTAACATCCTGGTAAATCTTCTTTGCACCTTTTCCAAAGCTTCCACATCCTTCCTAAAATGAGGTGACCAGAACTGTACACAGTACTCCAAATGTGGCCTTACCAAAGTTTTGTACAGCTGCATCATCACCTCACGGCTCTTAAATTCAATCCCTCTGTTAATGAACGCGAGCACACCATAGGCCTTCTTCACAGCTCTACCACTTGAGTGGCAACTTTCAAAGGTGTATGAACATAGACCCCAAGATCTCTCTGCTCCTCCACATTGCCAAGAACTCTACTGTTAACCCTGTATTCCGCATTCATATTTGTCCTTCCAAAATGGACAACCTCACACTTTTCAGTGTTAAACTCCATCTGCCACTTCTCAGCCCAGCTCTGCATCCTATCTATGTCTCTTTGGAGCCGACAACAGCCCTCCTTACTATCCACAACTCCACCAATCTTCATATCGTCTGCAAATTTACTGACCCACCCTTCAACTCCCTCATCCAAGTCATTAATGAAAATCACAAACAGCAGAGGACCCAGAACTGATCCCTGTGGTACGCCACTGGTAACTGGGATCCAGGCTGAATATTTGCCATCCACCTCCACTCTCTGACTTCTATCGGTTAGCCAGTTCGTTATCCAACTGGCCAAATTTCCCACTATCCCATGCCCCCTTACTTTCTGCAGAAGCCTACCATGGGGAACCTTATCAAATGCCTTACTAAAATCCATGTACACTACATCCACTGCTTTACCTTCATCCACATGCTTGGTCACCTCCTCAAAGAATTCAATAAGATTTGTAAGGCAAGACCTACCCCTCACAAATCCGTGCTGACTATCCCTAATCAAGCAGTGTCTTTCCAGATGCTCAGAAATCCTATCCTTCAGTACCCTTTCCATTACTTTGCCGACCACCGAAGTAAGACTAACTGGCTTGTAATTCCCAGGGTTATCCCTAGTCCCTTTTTTGAACAGGGGCACAACATTCGCCACTCTCCAATCCCCTGGTACCACCCCTGTTGACAGTGAGGAAGAAAAGATCATTGCCAACGCCTCTGCAATTTCATCTCTTGCTTCCCATAGAATCCTTGGATATATCCCGTCAGGCCGGGGGAATTGTCTATCCTCAAGTTTTTCAAAATGCCCAACACATCTTCCTTCCTAACAAGTATTTCCTCGAGCTTACCAGTCTGTTTCACACTGTCCTCTCCAACAATATCGCCCCTCTCATTTGTAAATACAGAAGAAAAGTACTCGTCCAATACCTCTCCTATCTCTTCAGACTCAATACACAATCTCCCGCTACTGTCCTTGATCGGACCTACCCTCGCTCTAGTCATTCTCATATTTCGTACATATGTGTAAAAGGCCTTGGGGTTTTCCTTGATCCTACCCGTCAAAGATTGTTCATGCCCTCTCTTAGCTCTCCTAATCCATTTCTTCAGTTCCCTCCTGGCTATCTTGTATCCCTCCAATGCCCTGTCTGAGCCTTGTTTCCTCAGCCTTACATAAGTCTCCTTTTTCCTCTGAACAAGACATTCAACCTCTCTTGTCAACCATGGTTCCCTCACTCGACCATCTCTTCCCTGCCTGACAGGGACATACATATCAAGGACACGTAGTACCTGTCCCTTGAACAAGTTCCACATTTCACTTGTGTCCTTCCCTGACAGCCTATGTTCCCAACCTATGCACTTCAATTCTTGTCTGACAACATCGTATTTACCCTTCCCCCAATTGTAAACCTTGCCCTGTTGCACGCACCTATCCCTCTCCATTACTAAAGTGAAAGTCACAGAATTGTGGTCACTATCTCCAGAATGCTCCCCCCACTAACAAATCTATCACTTGCCCTGGTTCATTACCAAGTACTAAATCCAATATTGCCCCTCCTCTGGTCGGACAATCTACATACTGTGTTAGAAAAGCTTCCTGGACACACTGCACAAACACCACCCCATCCAAACTATTTGATCTAAAGAGTTTCCACTCAATGTTTGGGAAGTTAAAGTCACCCATGACGACTACCCTGTGACTTCTGCACCTTTCCAAAATCTGTTTCCCAATCTGTTCCTCCACATCTCTGCTACTATTGGGGGGCCTATAGAAAACTCCTAACAATGTGACTGCTTCTTTCCTATTTCTGACTTCAACCCATACTACCTCATTAGGGTGATACTCCTCGAACTGCCTTTCTGCAGCTGTTATACTATCTCGAATTAACAATGCCACGCCCCCACCTCTTTTACCACCCTCCCTAATCTTATTGAAACATCTATAACCAGGGACCTCCAACAACCATTTCTGCCCCTCTTCTATCCAAGTTTCCGTGATGGCCACCACATCATAGTCCCAAGTACCGATCCATGCCTGAGGTTCACCCACCTTATTCCTGATGCTTCTTGCGTTGAAGTATACATACTTCAACCCATCTTCGTGCCTGCAAGTACTCTCCTTTGTCAGTGTTCCCTTCCCCACTGCCTCATTACACGCTTTGGCGTCCTGAACATCGGCTACCTTAGTTGCTGGACTACAAATCCAGTTCCCATTCCCCTGCCAAATTAGTTTAAACCCTCCCGAAGTGTACTAGAAAACCTCCCTCCCAGGATATTGGTGCCCCTCTGGTTCAGATGCAACCCGTCCTGCTTGTACAGGTCCCACCTTCCCCAGAATGCGCTCCAATTATCCAAATACCTGAAGCCCTCCCTCCTACACCATTCCTGCAGCCACGTGTTCAACTGCACTCTCTCCCTATTCCTAGCCTCGCTATCACGTGGCACCGGCAACAAACCAGAGATGACAACTCTGTCTGTGCTGGCTTTTAACTTCCAGCCTAACTCCCTAAAATTGTTTATTACCTCCTCACCCCTTTTCCTACCTATGTCGTTGGTACCAATGTGCACCATGACTTCTGGCTGCTCGCCCTCCCCCTTAAGGATCCTGAAGACACGATCCGAGACATCCCTGACCCTGGCACACGGGAGGCAACATACCTTCCGGGAGTCTCGCTCGCGACCACAGACTCTCCTATCTATTCCCCTAACCATTGAATCTCCTACAACTATTGCTTTTGTAGGGCAGCACGGTAGCATGGTGGTTAGCGCAATTGCTTCACAGCTCCAGGGTCCCAGGTTCGATTCCGGCTTGGGTCACTGTCTGTGCGGAGTTTGCACGTTCTCCCCGTGTGTGCGTGGGTTTCCTCCGGGTTCTCCGGTTTCCTCCCACAGTCCAAAGATGTGCGGGTTAGGTGGATTGGCCATGCTAAATTGCCCATAGTGTCCAAAATTGCCCGTAGGGTGGGGTTACTGGGTTATGGGATTAGGTGGGGTTACTGGGATATGGGGATAGGGTGGAGGTTTGGACCTTCGGTCGGGTGCTCTTTCCAAGAGCCGGTGCAGACTCGATGGGCCGAATGGCCTCCTTCTGCACTGTAAATTCTATGTCTATGTCTATGTCTACTCCCCCCCTTCCCTTCTGAGCCCCAGAGCCAGACTCAGTGCCAGAGACCTGGCCGCTAGGGCCTTCCCCCCAAAAGCATCCAAAACGGTATACTTGTTTTGAAGGGGAATGGCCACGAGGGATCCCTGCACTGTCTGCCTGTTTGTTTTTTTCCCCCTGACGGTAACCCAGCTATTCTTGTCCTGTACCTTGGGTGTGGGTACCTCCCTGTAACTCTTCTCAATCACCCCCTCTGCCTCCCGGATGATCCGAAGTTCATCCATCTTCAGCTCCAGTTCCCTAACACGATCTTTGAGGAGCTGAAGTTGGGTGCACTTCCCGCAGGTATAGTCACCGGGAACACCAATGGTATCCCTCACCACCCACATCCTACAGGAGGAGCATGCAACTGGCCTAGCCTCCATCCCCTCTTACCTGACAGAATATAGCTGCCCTGTGGACTAACTTGATCTCCGCCCTCCGACTCTGCTCCCAGTCAGCTACACTTTCTGTAAACTCCTGGCTCTCTTCTCACTCTTTGCGGACATGTCGGAAACAAAATGAAAGTAGCACCTTACTCCCTCCTCACCTAACTCCCTCGGTCACCAAACTCTTACTATAGCACTCAAAATGCACCAAATTCAGCACTCAGTGCAAACAAAGTCTGCACTGTAGGGGATCACTTTTATACTGTGATATTGCCAACATGGTGATCAACTGTACAACCTGCCAAAGGTTTCAGCCGGCGCAACCTCCTGATACGCTTCTGCCCCATGAGCTGTTGACGTCCCCCTGGGCGAAGGTGGGTGTCGACTTACTTCACGCGCTTGGCATGGACTATGTTATCATAGTGGACTACTTCTCCAATTACCCAGAAGTCATACGACTGCACGATCTCACGTCGTCTGCTGTCATTAGGGCCTGCAAAGACACCTTTGCTCGCCACGGCATTCCGATGACTGTCATGTCGGACAATGGGCCCTGTTTTGCCAGCCATGAATGGTCGTCCTTTGCGGCCTCGTATGGCTTCATACACGTCACGTCCAGCCCTCTGCATCCCCAGTCCAATGGAAAGGCAGAGAAAGGCGTTCACATTGCCAAGCGGCTCCTCTGCAAGGCTGCTGCTGCCGGATCGGACTTCTACCTTGCCCTGCTGGCCTATCGCCCGGCCCCACTAGCCACGGGTCTCTCGCCAGCACAGCTGCTGATGGGTCGCGCCCTCAGAACCACTGTGCCTTCCATCCTGGCACCAACAATAGACCATGCTCCGGTAGTGCATAGGATGAAACTGCAGCGCGATCGCCAGAAGAGATCATACGATACAAGGGCAACTGATCTTCCCTCCCTGGCCCCTGGAGGCAACGTCCGCATTCACCTTCCAGACGTTCGCTGGTCAGCACCTGCCGAATTTCTCCGACACGTGGCTCCCCGCTCGTTTCTGGTACGCATGCCGGATGGATCCGTGCGTAGGCGCAATCGCCGAGTCCTTCGCCTAATTCCATGCTCGCAACGGAACCCTACACAGACGCCGTGTCCTCCACTGGTTTCTGATAGCGACTTCGTGGAGCTGCCATATACCATGCCCCTTCTGTCGCCGCAGGCTCGCACCTCAGGCGGTGGTTCTCGACCCACCCTTGAGGCGGTCAACCCGTATTCATCGCCCACCTACTAGACTGGACTTATGACACTGTTCACACGCCACATTTTAGCAACTACTGTATTGTAACATGTCACTGTTTTATCGTTCCAGGCCTCGTTTGATCGGTCCAAATTTCAACGTTCTTCTTCTTTTGTTGTGGTACAACCTCGTTAGCATGTCACACCTGACATCGCCCCTTGTATATAGTTACACCACATGTACATGCTGTAAATATCACGCACACACACCTTTAGCTGCACTCAGGACACATTATTTGTAACCACGTAGGCACATAATCTTGTAAAAAAGGGGGATGTCATGATATTCAAACACACATCACAACACACACATCATGATAGACAGACCAACAGACCAATTAGCACACATAACACGACAGCCAATCACAGACAAGGGCAGACACAGTATAAGACAAGAAACACGACACCTGCTGACCAGTCCATCTGGAGACAGGACAAGGCCAGGACCTCATTAACAAGACACTCACATTGTCACCACGTGCTGAGTACCAAGCAAGATGTGTAAATAACTAGTTGGAAGAAAACTGCGTTGTACCAATCGCAACCGTGTTGGTTCGTCTGTATCTCAGAGCACACAACACCACAACCTACCTTGACTTCCAAAAGGCCTTTGATAAGGTGCCTCACGGGAGACTGCTGAGTAAAATAAGGGCCATGGTATTCGAGGCAAGGTACTAACATGGATTGACAATTGGCTGTCAGGCAGAAGGCAGAGAGTTGGGATGAAAGTTTCTTTTTCGGAATGGCAACCAGTGACGAGTGGTGGCCCGCACGGTTCAGTGTTGGGGCCACAGCTGTTCTCTTTATATATTAACAATCTAGATGATGGGACTGGGGGCATTCTGGCTAAGTTTGCCGATGATACAAAGATAGGTGGAGGGGCAGGTAATATGGAGGAGGTGGGGAGGCTGCAGAAAGATTTAGACAGCTTAGGAGATTGGTCCAAGAAATGGCTGATGAGATTCAACGTGGGCAAGTGCGAGGTCTTGCACTTTGAAAAAAAGAATAGAGACATGGACTATTTTCTAAACGGTGACAAAATTCATAATGCTGAAGTGCAAAGGGATTTAGGAGTCCTAGTTCAGGATTCTCGAAAGGTAAACTTGCAGGTTGAGTCCGTAATTAAGAAAGCAAATGCAATGTTGTCATTTATCTCAAGAGGCTTGGAATATAAAAGCAGGGATGTACTTCTGAAGCTTTATAAAGCAGTAGTTAGGCCCCATTTAGAATACTGTGAGCAATTTTGGGCCCCACACCTCAGGAAGGACATACTGGCACTGGAGCGGGTCCAGCGGAGATTCACACGGATGATCCCAGGAATGGTAGGCCTAACATACGATGAACATCTGAAGATCCTGGGATTATATTCATTGGAGTTTAAGAGGTTGAGGGGAGATCTAATAGAAACTTACAAGATAATGAATGGCTTAGATAGGGTGGATGTAGGGAAGTTGTTTCCATTAGCAGAGGAGACTAGGGCCCTGGGGCACAGCCTTAGAATAAAAGGAAGTCACTTTAGAACAGAGATGTAGAGACATTTCTTCAGCCAGAGAGTGGTGGATCTGTGGAATTCATTGCCACAGAGGGCGGTGGAGGCCGGGACGTTGAGTGTCTTTAAGACAGAAGTTGAAAAATTCTTGATTTCTCGAGGAATAAAGGGCTATGGAGAGAGAACGGGTAAATGGAGTTGAAATCAGCCATGATTGAATGGTGGAATGCACTAGATGGGCCGAATGGCCTTACCTCCGCTCCTATGTCTTAGGGTCCTATAGAGACCTCTGTGCTGTATATAGTTGAACATTTACTGCTCAATAATCCCTGGGAGCAGGGCACAGGACGTGTGGCCTCGGCGCCCCCAATAAAAAAGCTGTTTCAGAGACCTCTGTGCTGTATATTGTTAACCATTTACTTCTCAATAATCACAGGGAGCAGGGGACAGGCTGTGTGGCCGCGAGGGACCCCAAATAAAAAGTTGTTTCAGAGACATCTGTGCCTGTATATAGTTAACCATTTACTGATCAATCATCACTGGGAGCAGGGTACAGGCAGTGTGGCCTCGGGAGCCCGCAATTAAAAAGCTGTATCAGAGACATCTGTGCATATATATAGTTAACCATTTACTGCTCAATAATCCCTGGGAGCAGGGGACAGGCAGTGTGGCCTCGGGAGCCCCGAATTAAAAAGCTGTTTCAGAGATCTCTATGCCTGTATATAGTTAACCATTTACTGCTCAATAATCCCTGGGTGCAGGGGTCAGGCAATGTGGCATCGCGAGCCCCCAATATAAAAGCGTTTTCGGAGACCACTGTGCTGTATACAGTTAACCATTTAGTTTAAAAGCACTTACCTTTACAGGAGCAGCCCTTTGGATTTCGGCGGGAACCGGAAGTTCGACCTCTGGCAAGTGCCCCCCCCCCCCCCCCCCAACAAATTCTGGTGGAGAGGAAACCCGAGACACTACACGTGTAGTGTCTCCCACCCGCCCTCCTCCTCTAACCTAATAATAAGACCCATTGGTGTAAGGTAAGTGCCATATTATATTATTATATTATTAGCATTGTGCAGGTCAAGGATTGGAGGTGGAGGAGCAGTCTCTGTCAGCGAGGGAACCTGAGAACATCTCAGAAGGTAAGCAAGTGATTTTTACTTTTATACCTGTTTTTCAAATTGTGTGTGTCGGGGGGAAACTGAAGTGACATCACAGAAAAGCTGTGACCTGAGTGGCTGGTTGGGATTCTAACCTAAATTTTTTTGAGTATTTGGGATCTAATTAAACATAATAACTTAATTATAATTTAGAGGATATCTAAGCCAGAGATCGGAGAATATTATAGTTAGCTATCGCATTTCTATTAGAAATCTAGTGCTAGGAAACAGATAGTTGACAGTAACTTTGAAATTTAAAAAAAGTATTAAAAAAAAAAAAAGACAAATTTTAATTTTAATTAATTGACGCAATGTCAGTTAGAGGGGTGCTGTGCTCTGACTGTGAGATGTGGCAGGTCCGGGAGGCTTCCAGTGTCCCGGATGGCTTCATCTGCAGAAAGTGCACCCAACTGCAGCTCCTCACAGACCGCATGGTTCGGTTGGAGCAGCAATTGGATGCACTTAGGAGCATGCAGGTGGCGGAAAGCGTCATAGATCGCAGTTATGTAAGTGTGGTCACACCCAAGGTGCAGGCAGAGAAATGGGTGACCACCAGAAAGGGCAGGCAGTCAGTGCAGGAATCCCCTGTGGTTGTCCCCCTCTCGAACCCTTTGGATACTGTCGGGGGGGATAGCCTATCAGGGGAAAACAGCAGCAGCCAGAGCAGTGGCACCACGGCTGGCTCTGATGTTCAGAAGGGAGGGTCAAAGCGCAGAAGAGTAATAGTTATAGGGGACTCTATAGTCAGGGGCACAGATAGGCGCTTCTGTGGACGTGAAAGAGACTCCAGGATGGTATGTTGCCTCCCTGGTGCCAGGGTCCAGGATGTCTCCGAACGGGTAGAGGGAATCCTGAAGGGGGAGGGCAAACAGGCAGAGGTCGTTGTACATATTGGTACTAACGACATAGGCAGGAAGGGGCATGAGGTCCTGCAGCAGGAGTTCAGGGAGCTAGGCAGAAAGTTAAAAGACAGGACCTCGAGGGTTGTAATCTCGGGATTACTCCCTGTGCCACGTGCCAGTGAGGCTAGAAATAGGAAGATAGAGCAGACAAACACGTGGCTAAACAGCTGGTGTAGGAGGGAGGGTTTCTGTTATCTGGACCACTGGGAGCTCTTCCGGGGCAGGTGTGACCTGTATAAGATGGACGGGTTGCATCTAAACCGGAGAGGCATAAATATCCTGGCCGCGAGGTTTGCTAGTGTCACACGGGAGGGTTTAAACTAGTATGGCAGGGGGGTGGGCACGGGAGCAATAGGTCAGAAGGTGAGAGCATTGAGGGAGAACTAGGGAATAGGGACAGTGTGGCTCTGAGGCAGCGCAGACTGGGAGAAGTTGCTGAACACAGCGGGTCTGGTGGCCTGAAGTGCATATGTTTTAATGCAAGGAGCATTACGGGTAAGGCAGATGAACTTAGAGCTTGGATTACTACTTGGAACTATGATGTTGTTGCCATTACAGAGACCTGGTTGAGGGAAGGGCAGGATTGGCAGCTAAACATTCCAGGATTTAGATGTTTCAGGCGGGATAGAGGGGGATGTAAAAGGGGAGGCGGAGTTGCGCTACTTGTTCAGGAGAGTATCACAGCTATACAGCGAGAGGACACCTCAGAGGGCAGTGAGGCTATATGGGTAGAGATCAGGAATAAGAAGGGTGCAGTCACAATGTTGGGGGTATACTACAGGCCTCCCAACAGCCAGCGGGAGATAGAGGAGCAGATAGGTAGACAGATTTTGGAAAAGAGTAAAAACAACAGGGTTGTGGTGATGGGAGACTTCAACTTCCCCAATATTGACTGGGACTCACTTAGTGCCAGGGGCTTAGACGGGGCAGAGTTTGTAAGGAGCATCCAGGAGGGCTTCTTAAAACAATATGTAAACAGTCCAACTAGGGAAGGGGCGGTACTGGACCTGGTATTGGGGAATGAGCCCGGCCAGGTGGTAGATGTTTCAGTAGGGGAGCATTTCGGTAACAGTGACCACAATTCAGTAAGTTTTAAAGTACTGGTGGACAAGGATAAGAGTGGTCCGAGGATGAATGTGCTAAATTGGGGGAAGGCTAATTATAACAATATTAGGCGGGAACTGAAGAACATAGATTGGGGGCGGATGTTTGAGGGCAAATCAACATCTGACATGTGGGAGGCTTTCAAGTGTCAGTTGAAAGGAATACAGGACAGGCATGTTCCTGAGAGGAAGAAAGATAAATACGGCAATTTTCGGGAACCTTGGATGACGAGTGATATTGTAGGCCTCGTCAAAAAGAAAAAGGAGGCATTTGTCAGGGCTAAAAGGCTGGGAACAGACGAAGCCTGTGTGGCATATAAGGAAAGTAGGAAGGAACTTAAGCAAGGAGTCAGGAGGGCTAGAAGGGGTCATGAAAAGGCATTGGCAAATAGGGTTAAGGAAAATCCCAAGGCTTTTTACACTTACATAAAAAGTAAGAGGGTAGCCAGGGAAAGGGTTGGCCCACTGAAGGATAGGCAAGGGAATCTATGTGTGGAGCCAGAGGAAATGGGCGAGGTACTAAATGAATACTTTGCATCAGTATTCACCAAAGAGAAGGAATTGGTAGATGTTGAGTCTGGAGAAGGGGGTGTAGATAGCCTGGGTCACATTGTGATCCAAAAAGACGAGGTGTTGGGTGTCTTAAAAAATATTAAGGTAGATAAGTCCCCAGGGCCGGATGGGATCTACCCCAGAATACTGAAGGAGGCTGGAGAGGAAATTGCTGAGGCCTTGACAGAAATCTTTGGATCCTCGCTGTCTTCAGGGGATGTCCCGGAGGACTGGAGAATAGCCAATGTTGTTCCTCTGTTTAAGAAGGGTGGCAGGGATAATCCCGGGAACTACAGGCCGGTGAGCCTTACTTCAGTGGTAGGGAAATTACTGGAGAGAATTCTTCGAGACAGGATCTACTCCCATTTGGAAGCAAATGGACGTATTAGTGAGAGGCAGCACGGTTTTGTGAAGGGGAGGTCGTGTCTCACTAACTTGATAGAGTTTTTCGAGGAGGTCACTAAGATGATTGATGCAGGTAGGGCAGTAGATGTTGTCTATATGGACTTCAGTAAGGCCTTTGACAAGGTCCCTCATGGTAGACTGGTACAAAAGGTGAAGTCACACGGGATCAGGGGTGAACTGGCAAGGTGGATACAGAACTGGCTAGGCCATAGAAGGCAGAGGGTAGCAATGGAGGGATGCTTTTCTAATTGGAGGGCTGTGACCAGTGGTGTTCCACAGGGATCAGTGCTGGGACCTTTGCTCTTTGTAGTATATATAAATGATTTGGAGGAAAATGTAACTGGTCTGATTAGTAAGTTTGCAGACGACACAAAGGTTGGTGGAATTGCGGATAGCGATGAGGACTGTCTGAGGATACAGCAGGATTTAGATTGTCTGGAGACTTGGGCGGAGAGATGGCAGATGGAGTTTAACCTGGACAAATGTGAGGTAATGCATTTTGGAAGGGCTAATGCAGGTAGGGAATATACAGTGAATGGTAGAACCCTCAAGAGTATTGAAAGTCAAAGAGATCTAGGAGTACAGGTCCACAGATCACTGAAAGGGGCTACACAGGTGGAGAAGGTAGTCAAGAAGGCATACGGCATGCTTGCCTTCATTGGCCGGGGCATTGAGTATAAGAATTGGCAAGTCATGTTGCAGCTGTATAGAACCTTAGTTAGGCCACACTTGGAGTATAGTGTTCAATTCTGGTCGCCACACTACCAGAAGGATGTGGAGGCTTTAGAGAGGGTGCAGAAGAGATTTACCAGAATGTTGCCTGGTATGGAGGGCATAAGCTATGAGGAGCGATTGAATAAACTCGGTTTGTTCTCACTGGAACGAAGGAGGTTGAGGGGCGACCTGATAGAGGTATACAAAATTATGAGGGGCATAGACAGAGTGGATAGTCAGAGGCTTTTCCCCAGGGTAGAGGGGTCAATTACTAGGGGGCATAGGTTTAAGGTGAGAGGGGCAAAGTTTAGAGTAGATGTACGAGGCAAGTTTTTTACGCAGAGGGTAGTGGGTGCCTGGAACTCACTACCGGAGGAGGTAGTGGAGGCAGGGACGATAGGGACATTTAAGGGGCATCTTGACAAATATATGAATAGGATGGGAATAGAAGGATACGGACCCAGGAAGTGTAGAAGATTGTAGTTTAGTCGGGCAGTATGGTCGGCACGGGCTTGGAGGGCCGAAGGGCCTGTTCCTGTGCTGTACATTTCTTTGTTCTTTGTTCTTTGTTCTCAATAATCACTGGGAGCAGGGGTCAGGCAGCGTGGCCTCGGGAGCCCCCAATTAACAAGCTGTTTCAGTGACCTCTGTGCCTGTATATGGTTAACCATTTACTTCTCAATAATTCCTGGGAGCAGGGGACAGGCAGTGTGGTACGTGGGCCCTCAATTAAAATGCTGTTTCAGAGACCTCTGTGCTGTATATAGTTAACAATTTACTGCTCAATAATCCCTGGGAGCAGGGGCAGGACGTGTGGCCTCGGGAGCACCCAATTAAAAAGCTGTATCATGACCTCTGTGCCTGGATACAGTTAACCATTTACTGCTCAATAATCCCTGGGAGCAGGGGACAGGCAGAGTGGCCTCGGGAGCCTCCAAATAAAAAGCTGTTTCAGAGACCTCTGTGCTGTATATAGTTCACCATTTACTTCTCAATCATCACAGGAAGCATGGGACAGGCACTGTGGCATCGGGAGCCCCAGTTAAAAAACTGTTTCAGAGACCTCTGTGCCTGTATATAGTTAACCATTTACTTCCTCTCAATAATTCCTGGGAGCAGGGGACAGGAAGTGTGGCTCCGGGTGCCCCCAATTAAAAAGCTGTTCCAGAGACCTCTGTACCTGTATATAGTTAACCATTTACTGCTCAATAATTCCTGGTAGCAGGGGTCAGGCAGTGTGGTCCGGTAGCCCCTTACTAAAAAGCTCTGTCAGAGACCTCTGTGCCTGTATATAGTTGACCATTTACTGCTCAATAATCACTGGGAGCAGGGGTCAGGCAGTATGGCTCCGGGAGCTCCAATTAAAAAGCTGCTTCAGAGACCTCAGTGCCTGTATGTAGTTGGCCACTTACTGCTCAATAATCACTGGGAGCAGGGGACAGGCAGTGTTCTCCGAGTGCCCCCAATTAAAAATTGTTTCAGAGACCTCTGTGCCTTTATACAGTTAACCATTCACTTCTCAATAATCCCTGGAATCAGGGGACAGGCAGTGTGGTCCGGCAGACCCAAGTAAAAATCTGTTTCAGAGACATCTGTGCCTGTATATAGTTAACTATTTAATTCTCAATAATCCCTGGGAGCAGGGGACAGGCAGTGTGGTCCGGCAGCCCCCAAGTAAAAATCTGTTTCAGAGACCTCTGTACCTGTATATAGTTAAGCATTTACTTCTCAATATTCCCTGGGAACAGGGGTCAGGCAGTGTGGCATCGGGAGCCCCCAATTAAAAAGCTGTTTCAAAGACCTCTGTGCTGTATATAGTTAACCATTTACTGCTCAATAATCCCTGGGAGCAGGGGACAGGCAGTGTGTCTCCGGTCGCCCCCAAGTATAAAGCTTTTTCGGAGACCTGTGTGCCTTTATACAGTTCACCATTTACATCTCACTAATCCGTGGGAGCAGGGGACAGCCAGTATGGCCTCGGGATTCCTGAATTAAAAAGCTGTTTCAGAGACGTCTTGCCTGTATATAGTTAACAATTTACTTCTCAATAATCCCTGGGAGCAGGAAACAGGCAGTGTGGTCCGGGGGCCCCCAATTCTAAAGCTGTTTCAGAGACCTCTGTGCTGTATATAGTTAACCATTTACTTCTCAAATACATCCATGGGCGCAGGGGGCAGGCAGTGTGGCCTCGGGAGACCCCAATTATAAAGCTGTTTCAGAGACCTCTGTGCTGTGTATAGTTAACCATTCACTGCTCAATAATTCCTGGAAGCAGGGGACTGGCATTGTGGCCTCGGCAGCCCCCAAATAAAAAGCTGTTTCAGAGACCTCTGTGCTGTATATAGTTCACGATTTACTTCTCAATAATCACAGGAAGCATGGGACAGGCACTGTGGCCTCGGGAGCCCCAATTAAAAAACTGTTTCAGAGACCTCTGTGCCTGTATATAGTTAACCATTTACTGCTCAATAATCCCTGGGAGCAGCGGAAAGCAGTGTGGCTGCGAGAGCCCCCAATTAAAAAGTTGTTTCAGAGACCTCTGTGCCTGTATATATTTACCCATTTACTGATCAATAATCACTGGGAGCAGGGTACAGGCAGTGTGGCCTCGGGAGCCCCCAATTAAAAAGCTGTATCAGAGACATCTGTGCAGATGTATAGTTAACCATTTACTGCTCAATAATTCCTGGAAGCAGGGGACAGGCAGTGTGGCCTCGGCAGCCCCCAAATAAAAAGCTGTTTTCAGAGACATCTGTGCTGTATGTAGTTAACCATTTACTGCTCAATAATCACTGGGAGCAGGGGTCAGGCAGTGTTGCTCCGGGAGCTCCAAATTAAAAAGCTGTTTCAGTGACCTCTGTGCCTGTATATAGTTGACCACTTCCTCCTCAATAATCCCAGGGAGCAGGGGTCAGGCAGTGTGGTCTGGTAGCCCCTAACTAAAAAGCTCTGTTAGAGACCTCTGTGCCTGTATATAGTTGACCATTTACTGCTCAATAATCACTGGGAGCAGGGGTCAGGCAGTGTGGCTCCGGGAGCTCCAATTAAAAAGCAGTTTCAGAGACCTCTGTGCCTGTATATATTTAACCATTTACTTCTCAAATACATCCCTGGGCGCAGGGGGCAGGCAGTGTGGCATCGAGAGCCCCCAATTATAAAGCTGGTTCAGAGACCTCCGTGCTGTATATAGTTAACCATTTACTGCTCAATAATCATTGGAAGCAGGGGACAGGCAGTGTGGTCCGGCAGCCCCCAAGTAGAAATCTGTTTCAGAGACTTGTGTGGCTGTATATAGTTAACCATTTACTTCTCAATAATCCCTGGGAGCAGGGGACAGGCAGTGTGGTCCGGCAGCCCACAAGTAAAAATCTGTTTCAGAGACCTCTGTACTTGTATATAGTTAAGCATTTACTTCTCAATATTCCCTGGGAGCAGTGGACAGGCAGTGTGTCTCCGGTCGCCCCCAATTAAAAAGTTGTTTCAAAGACCTCTGTGCTGTATATAGTTAACCATTTACATCTCACTAATCCGTAGGTCCAGGGGTCAGGCAGAGTGGCATCGGGAACCCCCAATTAAAAAGCTGTTTCTAAGACCTCTGTGCTGTATATAGTTAACCATTTACTGCTCAATAATCCATGGGAGCAGTGGACAGGCAGTGTGTCTCCGGTCGCCCCCAATTAAAAAGTTGTTTCAAAGACCTCTGTGCTGTATATAGTTAACCATTTACATCTCACTAATCCGTAGGTCCAGGGGTCAGGCAGTGTGGCTCCGGGAGCTCCAATTAAAAAGCAGTTTCAGAGACCTCTGTGCCTGTATATATTTAACCATTTTATCCTCTCAATAATTCCTGGGAGCAGGGGACAGGCAGTGTGTCTCCGGTCTCCCTCAATTATAAAGTTGTTTCAGAGACCTCTGTGCCTTTATACAGTTAACCATTTACTTCTCAATAATCTCTGGGTGCAGGGGACAGGCAGTGTGGCCTCGGGATCCTCCAAGGATCCACAGGCAGTGTGGCCTCGGGTCCTTTCAGAGACCTCTTGTCTGTATCTAGTTAACAATTTACTTCTCAATAATCACTGGTAGCAGGGGACAGGCAGTGTGGTCCGGCAGGCCCCAAGTAAAAATCTGTTTCAGAGACCTCTGTGCTGTATGTAGTTAACCTATTACTTCTCAAATACATCCCTGTGCGCAGGGGGCAGGCAGTGTGGCCTCGGGAGCCCCCAATTATAAAGCTGTTTCAGAGACCTCCGTGCTGTATATAGTTAACCATTTACTGCTCAAAAAACCCTGGAAGCACGGGACAGGCAGTGTGGCCTCGGGTGTCCCCAATTAAAAAGCTGTTTCAGAGACCTATGTGCATATATATAGTTAACCACTTACTGCTCAATAATCACTGGGAGCAGTGGTCAGGCAGTGTGGCCTCGGGTGCCCCCAATTATAAAGCTGTTTCAGAGACCTCCGTGCTGTATATAGTTAACCATTTACTGCTCAAAAAACCCTGGAAGCACGGGACAGGCAGTGTGGCCTCGGGTGTCCCCAATTAAAAAGCTGTTTCAGAGACCTATGTGCATATATATAGTTAACCACTTACTGCTCAATAATCACTGGGAGCAGTGGTCAGGCAGTGTGGCCTCGGGTGCCCCCAATTAAAAAGCTGTTTCAGAGACCTCTGTGCCTGTATATAGTTAACCATTTACTGCTCAATAATCCCTGGGAGCAGGGGACAGACAGTGTGGCTCCGGGCGCCCCAATTAAAAAGGTATATCAGAGTCCTTTTTGCTGTCTATAGTTAAGCATTTACTTCTCAATATTCCCTGGAAGCAGGGGTCAGGCAGTGTGGCATCCGGAGCCCCCAATTGAAAAACTGTTGCAGAGATCTCTGTGCTGTATATAGTTAACCATTTACTGCTCAATAATCCCTGGGAGCAGGGGACAGGCAGTGTGTCTCCGGTCGCCCCAATTATAAAGTTGTTTCAGAGACCTCTGTGCCTTTATACAGTTAACCATTTACTTCTCAATAATCCCTGGGAGCAGGGGACATGCAGTGTGGCCTCTGGATCCCCCAATTAAAAAGCTGTTTCAGAGACATCTTGCCTGTCTATAGTTAACAATTTACTTTTCAATAATGCCTGGGAGCAGGGAACAGGCAGTGTTGTCCGGGAGCCCCCAATTGGAAAGCAATTTCAGAGACCTCTGTGCCTTTATACAGTTAACCATTTACTTCTCAATAATCCCTGGGAGCAGGGGACATGCAGTGTGGCCTCTGGATCCCCCAATTAAAAAGCTGTTCCAGAGACATCTTGCCTGTATATAGTTAACAATTTACTTCTCAATAATGCCTGGGAGCAGGGAACAGGCAGTGTGGTCCGGGAGCCACCAATTGTAAAGCAATTTCAGAGACCTCTGTGCTGTATATAGTTAACCATTTACTTCTCAAATACATCCCAGGGCGCAGGGGGCTGGCAGTGTGGCCTCGGGAGCCCCCAATTATAATGCTGTTTCAGAGACCTCCGCGCTGTATATAGTTAACCATTTACTTCTCAAATACATCCCTGGAAGCAGGGGACAGGCAGTGTGGTCCGGCAGCCCCCAAGTAAAAATCTGTTTCAGAGACCTCTGTGCTGTATGTAGTTAACCATTTACTGCTCAATAATCCCTGTGAGCAGGGGTCAGGCAGTGTGGCCTCGGGTGTCCCCAATTAAAAAGCTGTTTCAGAGACCTATGTGCATGTATATAGTTAACCATTTACTGCTCAATAATCACTGGGAGCAGTGGTCAGGCAGTGTGGCCTCGGGTGCCCCCAATTAAAAATCTGTGTCAGAGACCACTGTGCTGTATATAGTTATCCATTTACTGCTCAATAATCCCTGGGTGCAGGGGACAGGCAGTGTGTCTCCGGTCGACACCAATTATAAAGTTGTTTCAGGGACCTCTGTGCCTTTATACAGTTCACCATTTACTTCTCAATAATCTCTGGGAGCAGGGGACAGGCAGTGTGGCCTCGGGATCCTCCAATTAAAAGCTGTTTCAGAGACCTCTTGTCTGTATATAGTTAACAATTTACTTCTTAATAATCCCTGGGAGCAGGGAACAGGCAGTGTGGTCCGGGAGCCCCCAATTCTAAAGCTGTTTCAGAGACCTTTGTGCTGTATGTAGTTAACTATTTACTTCTCGAATACATCCCTGTGCGCAGGGGGCAGGCAGTGTGGCCTCGGGAGGCCCCAATTATAAAGCAGTTTCAGAGACCTCCGTGCTGTATATAGTTAACCATTTACTGCTCAATATTCCCTGGAAGCACGGGACAGGCAGTGTGGCCTCGGGTGTCCCCAATTAAATAGCTGTTTCAGAGACCTCTTGCCTGTATATAGTTAACAATTTACTTCTCAATAATCCCTGGGAGCAGCGAACAGGCAGTGTGGTCTCGGGTGTCCCCAATTAAAAAGCTGTATCAGAGACCTATGTGCATGTATATAGTTAACCATTTACTGCTCAATAATCCCTTGGTTCAGGGGTCAGGCAGTGTGGCCTCGGATGCCCCCATTTAAAAAGCTGTTTCAGAGACCTCTGTGCCTGTATGTAGTTAACCATTTACTGCTCAATAATAACTGGGAGCAGGAGACAGGCAGTGTGCTCCGAGCGCCCCCAATTGAAAAGCTGTTTCAGAGACCACTGTGCCTGTATATAGTTAACCATTTACTGCTCAATAATCCCTGGGAGCAGGGGTCAGGCAGTGTGGCCTCGGGTGCCCCCAATTAAAAAGCTGTTTCAGAGACCTCTGTGCCTGTAGAGAGTTAACCATTTACTTCTCAATAATCCCAGGGAGCAGGGGTCAGGCATTGTGGCCCGGTAGACCCCAACTAAAAAGCTCAGTCAGAGACCTCTGTGCCTGTATATAGTTGACCATTTACTGCTTATTAAACACTGGGAGCAGGGGTCAGGCAGTGTGGTTCCGGCCGCTCAAATTAAAATGCTGTTTCAGAGACCTCTGTGCCTGTATATAGTTGACCACTTACTGCTAAATAATCACTGGGAGCAGGGGGCGGGCAGTGTGATCCGAGCGCCCCCAATTAAAAAGCTGTTTCAGAGACCTCTGTGCTGTATATAGTTAACCATTTACTGCTCAATAATCCCTGGGAGCAGGGGACAGGCAGTGTGGCCTCGGGAACCCCCAGTTAAAAAGCTGTTTCGGAGACCTCTTGCCTGTATATAGTTGACAATTTACTTCTCAATAATCCCTGGGAGCAGGGAACAGGCAGTGTGGTCCGGGAGCCCCCAATTCTAAAGATGTTTCAGAGACTCTGTGCTGTATCTAGTTAACCATTTACTTCAAAAATGCATCCCTGGGCGCAGGGGGCAGGCAGTGTGGCCTCGGGAGCCGCCAATTATAAAGCTGTTTCAGCGACCTCCATGCTGTATATAGTTAACCATTTACTGCTCAATATTTCCTGGAAGCAGGGGACAGGCAGTGTGGTCCGGCAGCCCCCATGTAAAAATATGTTTCTGAGTCCTCTGTGCCTGTATATAGTTAACCATTTACTTCTCAATAATCCCTGGAGGCAGGGGACAGGCAATGTGGTCCGGCATCACCCAAGTAAAAATCTGTTTCAGAGACATCTGTGCCTGTATATAGTTAAGCATTTGCTTCTCAATATTCCCTGGGAACAGGGGTCAGGCAGTGTGGCATCGGGAGCCCCCAATTAAAAAGCTGTTTCAAAGACCTCTGTGCTGTATATAGTTAACCATTTACTGCTCAATAATCCCTGGGAGCAGGGGACAGACAGTGTGTCTCCGGTCGCCCCCAATTATAAAGCTGTTTCGGAGACCTCTGTGCCTTTATACTGTTAACCATGTACTTCTCAATTATCCCAGGGAGCAAGGGTCAGGCAGTGTGGTGCGGTAGCCCCCAACTAAAAAGCTCTGTCAGAGACCTCTGTGCCTGTATATAGTTGACCATTTGTTGCTTATTAATCACTGGGAGCAGGGGTCATGCAGTGTGTCTCCGGGAGCTCCAATTAAAAAGCTGTTTCAGAGACCTCTGTGCCTGTATATAGTTGACCACTTACTGCTCAGTAATCACTGGGAGCAGGGGACAGGCAGTGTGTGCCTTGGGCCCAAATTAAAAAGCAGTTTCAGAGACCTCTCTGCCTGTATATTTTTAACCATTTACTTCCTCTCAATAATTCGTGGGAGCAGTGGATAGGAAGTGTGGCTCCGGGAACCCCCAATTAAAAACTGTTTCAGAGACATAGAACATAGAACATAGAACATAGAACAATACAGCGCAGTACAGGCCCTTCGGCCCACGATGTTGCACCGAAACAAAAGCCATCCAACCTACACTATGCCATTGTCATCCATATGTTTATCCAATAAACTTTTAAATGCCCTCAATGTTGGCGAGTTCACCACTGTAGCAGGTAGGGCATTCCACGGCCTCACTACTCTTTGCGTAAAGAACCTACCTCTGACCTCTGTCCTATATCTATTACCCCTCAGTTTAAAGTTATGTCCCCTCGTGCCAGCCATATCCATCCGCGGGAGAAGGCTCTCACTGTCCACCCTATCCAACCCCCTGATCATTTTGTATGCCTCTATTAAGTCTCCTCTTTACCTTCTTCTCTCCAACGAAAACAACCTCAAGTCCATCAGCCTTTCCTCATAAGATTTTCCCTCCATACCAGGCAACATCCTGGTAAATCTCCTCTGCACCCGCTCCAAAGCCTCCACGTACTTCCTATAATGCGGTGACCAGAACTGTACGCAATACTCCAAATGCGGCCGTACCAGAGTTCTGTACAGCTGCAACATGACCTCCCGACTCCGGAACTCAATCCCTCTACCAATAAAGGCCAACACTCCATAGGCCTTCTTCACAACCCTATCAACCTGGGTGGCAACTTTCAGGGATCTATGTACATGGACACCTAGATCCCTCTGCTCATCCACACTTTCAAGAACTTTACCATTAGCCAAATATTCCGCATTCCTGTTATTCCTTCCAAAGTGAATCACCTCACACTTCTCTACATTAAACTCCATTTGCCACCTCTCGTACCTGTATATAGTTTCGCATTTACTTCTCAATATTCCCTGGGAGCAGGGGTCAGGCAGTGTGGCATCGGGAGCCCCCAATTAAAAAGCTGTTTCAGAGACCTCTGTGCTGTATATAGTTAACCATTTACTGCTCAATAATCCCTGGGAGCAGGGGACAGGCAGTGTGTCTCCGGTCGCTCCCAATTATAAAGTTGTTTCAGAGACCTCAGTGCCTTTATACAGTTAACCATTTACTTCTCAATAATCCCTGGGAGCAGGGGACAGGCAGTGTGGCCTCGGGATCCCCCAATTAAAAAGCTGTTTCAGAGACATCTTGCCTGTATATAGTTAACAATTTACTTCTCAATAATCCCTGGGAGCAGGGAACAGGCAGTGTGGTCCGGGAGCCCCCAATTCTAAAGCTGTTTCAGCGACCTCTGTGCTGTATATAGTTAACCATTTACTTCTCAAATAAATTCCAGGGCGCAGGGGGCAGGCAGTGTGGCCTCGGTAGCCCCCAATTATAAAGCTATTTCAGAGGCATCTGTGCTGTATATAGTTAACCATTTACTGCTCAATAATCCCTGGAAGCAGGGGACAGGCAGTGTGGCATCTGGAGCCCCCAAGTAAAAATCTGTTTCAAAGACCTCTGTGCTGTATATAGTTAACCATTTACTGCTCAATAATCCCTGGGAGCAGGGGACCTGCAGTGTGTCTCCGGTCGCCCCCAATTATAAAGCTGTTTTGGAGACCTCTGTGCCTTTATACAGTTAACCATTTACTTCTCAATAATCCCTGGGAGCAGGGGACAGGCAGAATGGCCTCGGGGGCCCCCAATTAAAAAGCTGTTTCAGAGACCTCTGTGCTGTATATCGTTAACCATTTACTTCTCCAATACATCCCTGGGCGCAGGGGCAGGCAGTTTGGCCTCGTGAGCCCCCAATTATACAGCTGTTTCAGAGACCTCCGTGCTGTATATAGTTAACCATTTTCTGCTCAATAATCCCTGGAAGCAGGGGACAGACGGTGTGGTCCGGCAGCCCCCAAGTAAAAATCTGTGTCAGAGACCTCTGTGCCTGTATATAGTTAACCATTTACTTCTAAATAACCCCTGGGAGCAGGGGACAGGCAGTGTGGTCCGGCAGCCCCCAAGTAAAAATCTGTTTCAGAGACCTCTGTACCTGTATATACTTAAGCATTTACTTCTCAATATTCCCTGGGAACAGGGGTCAGGCAGTGTGGCATCGGGAGCCCCCAATTAAAAATCTGTTTCAAAGACCTCTGTGCTGTATATAGTTAACCATTTACTGCTCAATAACCCCTGGGAGCAGGGGACAGGCAGTGTTTCTCCGGTCGCCCCCAATTATAAAGCTGTTTCGGAGACCTCTGTGCCTTTATACAGTTAACCATTTACTTCTCAATAATCCGTGGGAACAGGGGACAGGCAGTGTGGCCTCGGGAACCCCCAATTAAAAAGCTGTTTCATAGACCTCTTGCCTGTATATAGTTAACAATTTACTTCTCAATAATCCCTGGGAGCAGCGAACAGGCAGTGTGGTCTCGGGTGTCCCCAATTAAAAAGCTGTATCAGAGACCTATGTGCATGTATATAGTTAACCATTTACTGCTCAATAATCCCTTGGATCAGGGATCAGGCAGTGTGGCCTCGGGTGCCCCCATTTAAAAAGCTGTTTCAGAGACCTCTGTGCCTGTATGTAGTTAACCATTTACTGCTCAATAATAACTGGGAGCAGGGGACAGGCAGTGTGCTCCGAGCGCCCCCAATTGAAAAGCTGTTTCAGAGACCACTGTGCCTGTATATAGTTAACCATTTACTGCACAATAATCCCTGGGAGCAGGGGTCAGGCAGTGTGGCCTCGGGTGCCCCCAATTAAAAAGCTGTTTCAGAGACCTCTGTGCCTGTAGAGAGTGAACCATTTACTTCTCAATAATCCCAGGGAGCAGGGGTCAGGCATTGTGGCCCGGTAGACCCCAACTAAAATGCTCTGTCAGAGACCTCTGTGCCTGTATATAGTTGACCATTTACCTCTTATTAAACACTGGGAGCAGGGGTCAGGCAGTGTGGTTCCGGCCGCTCAAATCAAAATGCTGTTTCAGAGACCTCTGTGCCTGTATATAGTTGACCACTTACTGCTAAATAATCACTGGGAGCAGGGGGCGGGCAGTGTGATCCGAGCGCCCCCAATTAAAAAGCTGTTTCAGAGACCTCTGTGCTGTATATAGTTAACCATTTACTGCTCAATAATCCCTGGGAGCAGGGGACAGGCAGTGTGGCCTCGGGATCCCCCAGTTAAAAAGCTGTTTCGGAGACCTCTTGCCTGTATATAGTTGACAATTTACTTCTCAATAATCCCTGGGAGCAGGGAACAGGCAGTGTGGTCAGGGAGCCCCCAATTCTAAAGATGCTTCAGAGACTCTGTGCTGTATCTAGTTAACCATTTACTTCAAAAATGCATCCCTGGGCGCAGGGGGCAGCAGTGTGGCCTCGGGAGCCGCCAATTATAAAGCTGTGTCAGAGACCTCCATGCTGTATATAGTTAACCATTTACTGCTCAATATTCCCTGGAAGCAGGGGACAGGCAGTGTGGTCCGGCAGCCCCCATGCAAAAATATGTTTCTGAGGCCTCTGTGCCTGTATATAGTTAACCATTTACTTCTCAATAATCCCTGGAGGCAGGGGACAGGCAATGTGGCCTCGGGCGCCCCCAATTAAAAAGCTGTTTCAGAGACCTATTGTCACGTATATAGTTAACCATTTGTTGCTCAATAATCCCTGGGAGCAGGGGTCAGGCAGTGTGGCCTCGGGTGCCCCCAATTAAAAAGCTGTTTCAGAGACCTATGTGCATGTATATAGTTAACCATTTACTGCTCAATAATCCCTGGGAGCAGGGGTCAGGCAGTGTGGCCTCGGGTGCCCCCAATTAACAAGCTGTTTCAGAGACCTCTGTGCCTGTATATAGTTAACCATTTACTGCTCAATAATCCCTGGGAGCAGTGGACAGGCAGTGTGGCTCCGCCCCCCCCCCCCCAATTAAAAAGCTGTTTCAGAGACCTCTGTGCCTGTATATAGTGAACCATTTACTGCTCAATAATCCCTGGGAGCAGTGGACAGGCAGTGTGGCTCCGGGTGCCCCCAATTAAAAAGCTGTTTCAGAGACCTCTGTGCTGTAGAAAGTTAACCATTTATTGCTCAATAATCCCTGGGAGCAGGGGTCAGGCAGTGTGGCCTCCGGTGCCCCCAATTAAAAAGCTGTTTCAGAGACCTCTGTGCCTGTAGAGAGTTAACCATTTACTTCGCAATAATCCCAGGGAGCAGGAGTCAGGCAGTGTGGTCCGGTAGCCAAAGAACAAAGAACAAACAAAGAAATGTACAGCACAGGAACAGGCCCTTCGGCCCTCCAAACCCCTGCCGACCATACTGTCCGACTAAACGACAATCTTCTACACTTCCTGGGTCAGCATCCTTCTATTCCCATCCTATTCATATATTTGTCAAGATGCCCCTTAAATGTCCCTATCGTCCCTGCTTCCACTACCTCCTCCGGTAGCGAGTTCCAGGCACCCACTAACGTCTGCGTAAAAAACTTGCCTCGTACATCTACTTGTACATCCATCATACATGGCCCCCAAATAAAAAGCTCTCTCAGAGACCTCGGTGCCTGTATATAGTTGACCATTTACTGCTTATTAATCACTGGGAGCAGGGGACAGGCAGTGTGTCTCCGGTCGCCCCCAATTATAAAGCTGTTTCGGAGACCTCTGTGCCTTTATACAGTTAACCATTTACTTCTCAATAATCCCTGGGAGCAGGGGACAGGCAGTATGGCTTCGGGATCCCCCAATTAAAAAGCTGTTTCGGAGACCTCTTGCCTGTATATAGTGAACAATTTACTTCTCAACAATCCCTGGGAGCAGGGAACAGGCAGTGTGGCTCCGGTAGCCCCCAATTAAAAAGCTGTTTCAGAGACCTCTGTGCTGTATATAGTTAACCATTCACTGCTCAATAATCCCTGGGAGTAGGTGACAGGCAGTGAGGCCTCGCGAGCCCCCTAAAAAAAAGCTGTTTCAGAGATTCTGTGCTGTATATAGTTAACCATTTACTTCTCAATAATCCCTGGGAGCAGGGGACAGGCAGTGTGACCTCGGGAGCCCCGAATTAAAAAGCTGTTTCAGAGACCTCTGTGCTGTATATAGTTAACCATTGCCTAATGAATAATCCCTGGGAGCAGTGGGGCAGGCAGTGTGGTCCGGGAGCCCCAAATTAAAAAGCTGTTTCCGAGACGTCTGTGCCTGGATATAGTTCAGCATTTACATCTCAATAATCCCTGGGAGCAGGGGACAGGCAGTGTGGCCACGGGAGCCCCCAATTAAAAAGCTGTTTGAGAGACCTCTGTGCTGTATATAGTTAACCATTTACTGATCAATAGTCCCTGGGAGCAGGGGACAGGCAGTGTGGACTCGGGATCACCCAATTAAAAAGCTGTTTCAGAGAACTCTGTGCCTGAATATATTTAACCATTTACTTCTCAATAATCCCTGGGAACAGGGGTCAGGCAGTGTGGCCTCGGGAGCCCCCTACTAAAAAGCTGTTTCAGGCACCACTGTGCTGTACAAAGTTAACCATTTACTTCTCAATAATCCCTGGGTGCAGGGTCAGGTAGTGTGGTCCGTAGCCCCCAATTAAAAAGCTGTTTCAGTGACCTCTGTTCTGTATATAGTTAACCATTTACTGGTCAATAATCCCTGGGAGCAGGGATCAGGCAGTGTGGCCTCGGGAGCCCCCAATTCAAAAGCTGTTTCAGTGACCTCTGTGCAGGATATAGTTAACCATTTACTTCTCAATAATCCCTGGGAGCAGGGGACAGGCAGTGTGGTCAGGAAGCACCAAATTAAAAAGCTGTTTCAGGGACCTCTGTGCCTGTGTATAGTTAACCATTTATTTCTCAATAATCCCTGGGAGCAGAGGACAGGCAGAGTGGTCCGGTATCCCCCAATTAAAAAGCTGTGTCAGAGACCTCTGTGCCTGTATATAGTTGACCATTTACTGCTCAAACATCACTGGACGTAGGGGACAGGCAGTGTGGCCTCGGGAGCCCCAAATTTAAAAGCTGTGTCAGAGACCTCTGTGCTGTATATAGTTAACCATTTACTGCTCAGTAATCCGTGGGAGAAGGGGACATGCAGTTTGGCCTCGGGAGCCCCAAATTAAAAAGCTGTTTCAGAGACGTCTGTGCTGTATATAGTTAACCATTTACTGTTCAATAATCCCTGGGAGCAGTGGACAGGCAGTGTGGTCAGGGAGCACCAAATTACAAAGCTGTTTCAGGGACCCCTGTGCCTGTATATAATTAACCATTTACTTCTCAATAATCCCTGGGAGCAGAGGACAGGCAGTGTGGTCCGGGCGCCCATAATGAAAAAGCAGTTTCAGAGACCTCTGTGCCTGTATATAGTTAACCATTTACTTCTCAATAATCCCTGGGAGCAGGTGACAGGCAGTGTGGTGCGGGAGCCCCCAATGAAAAAAATGTTTCAGTGACCTCCGTGCCTGTGTATAGTTTACCATTTACTTCTCATTAATCCCACAGAGCAGGACACAGGCAGTGTAGCCACAGGAGCCCCCAATTAAAAACTGATTCAGAGACCTCTGTGCCTGTAGAGAGTTAACCATTTACTTCTCAATAATCCCTGGGAGCAGAGGACAGGCAGTGTGGTCCGGGCGCCCACAATTAAAAAGCAGTTTCAGAGACCTCTGTGCCTGTATATAGTTAACCATTTACTGCTCAATAATCGCTGGGAGCAGGTGACAGGCAGTGTGGCTCCGGTAGCCCCCAATTAAAAAGCTGTTTCAGAGACCTCTGTGCTGTATATAGTTAACCATTTACTGCTCAATAATCCCTGGGAATAGTTGACAGGCAGTGAGGCCTCGCGAGCCCCCGAAAAAAAAGCTGTTTCAGAGATTCTGTGCTGTATATAGTTAACCATTTACTTCTCAATAATCCCTGGGATCAGGGGACAGGCAGCGTGACCTCGGGAGCCCCCAATTAAAAAGCTGTTTCAGAGACCTCTGTGCTGTATATAGTTAACCATTGCCTGCTCAATAATCCCTGGGAGCAGTGGGGCAGGCAGTGTGGTCCGGGAGCCCCAAATTAAAAAGCTGTTTCCGAGACGTCTGTGCCTGGATATCGTTCAGCATTTACATCTCAATAATCCCTGGGAGCAGGGGACAGGCAGTGTGGCCTCGGAAGCACCCAATTCTAAGCTGTTTCAGAGACCTCTGTGCTGTTTCTTGTTCACCATTTACTGCTCAATAATCCCTGGGAGCAGGGGACAGGTAGTGTGGCCACGGGAGCCCCCAATTAAAAAGCTGTTTGAGAGACCTCTGTGCTGTATATAGTTAACCATTTACTGATCAATAATCCCTGGGTGCAGGGGTCAGGTAGTGTGGTCCGTAGCCCCCAATTAAAAAGCTGTTTCAGTGACCTCTGTGCTGTATATAGTTAACCATTTACTGCTCAATAATCCCTGGGAATAGATGACCAGGCTGTGTGGCCTCGGGAGCCCCCAATTAAAAAGCTATATCATAGAACCGTGTGCATTTATATAGTTAACTATTTACTGCTCAATAATCCCTGGGAGCAGGGGTTAGGCAGTTTGGCCTCGGGAGCCCTCAATTTAAAAGCTGGTTCAGTGACCTCTGTGCCTGTATATAGTTAACCATTTACTGCTCAATATTCCCTGGGAGCAGGGGGCAGGCAGTGTGGCTCCGGTAGCCCCCAATTATAAAGCTGTTTCGGAGACCGCATGTGCCTGGAAACAGTTAACCATTTACATCTCAATAATCCTTTTGGAGCAGGGGACAGGCAGTGTGGCCTCGGGAGCCCCCAATTAAAACGCTGTTTCAGTGACCTCTGTGCTGTATATAGTTAACCAATTACTGCTCAATAATCCCTGGGAGCAGGGGACAGGGAGTGTGGCCCCGGGTGCCCCCAATTAAAACGTTGTTTCAGTGACCTCTCTGCCTGTATTGTGTTAACAATTCACGTCTCAATAATCCCTGTGAGCACGGGACAGGCAGTGTGGCCTCGGGAGCCCCCAATTAAAAAGCTGTTTCAGTGACTTCTGTGCTGTATATCGATAACCATTTACTGCTCAATAATCCCTCGGAGCAGGGGACAGGCATTGTGGCCTCGGGAGCCGCCAATTTAAAAGCTGGTTCAGTGACCTCTGTGCTGTATATAGTTAACCATTTACTGATCAATAATCCCTGGGAGCAGGGGGCAGGCAGTGTGGACTCGGGATCACCCAATTAAAAAGCTGTTTCAGAGAACTCCGTGCCTGTATATAGTTAACCATTTACTTCTCAATAATCCCTGGGAACAGGGGTCAGGCAGTGTGGCCTCGGGAGCCCCCAATTAAAAAGCTGTTTCAGGCACCACTGTGCTGTACAAAGTTAACCATTTACTTCTCAATAATCCCTGGGTGCAGGGGTCAGGTACTGTGGTCCGTAGCGCCCAATTAAAAAGCTGTTTCAGTGACCTCTGTGCTGTATATAGTTAACCATTTACTGGTCAATAATCCCTGGGAGCAGGGATCAGGCAGTGTGGCCTCGGGAGCCGCCAATTCAAAAGCTGTTTCAGTGACCTCTGTGCTGTATATAGTCAACCATTTACTGTTCAATAATCCCTGGGAGCAGGGGACAGGCAGTGTGGTCAGGGAGCACCAAATTAAAAAGCTGTTTCAGGGACCTCTGTGCCTGTATATAGTTAACCATTTACTTCTCAATAATCCCTGGGAGCAGAGGACAGGCAGTGTTGTACGGGCGCCCACAATTAAAAAGCAGTTTCAGAGACCTCTGTGCCTGTATATAGTTAACCATTTACTTCTCATTAATCCCTCAGAGCAGGAAACAGGCAGTGTAGCCACAGGAGCCCCCAATTAAAAAGCTGATTCAGAGACCTCTGTGCCTGTAGAGAGTTAACCATTTACTTCTCAATAATCCCTGAGAGCAGGGGACAGGCAGTGTGACCTCCGGGACACCCAATTAAAAAGCTGTTGCAGAGACCTCTGTGCCTGAAAAGTTAACAATTTACTGCTCAATAATCCCTGGGAGCAGGGGACAGGCAGTGGAGCTCCGTGAGCCCCCAAGTAAAAAGCTGTTTCACAGACCTCTGTGCTGTATATAGTCAACCATTTACTGCTCAATAATCCCTGGGAGCAGCGGACAGGCAGGGTTGCCTCGGGAACCCCCAATTAAAACGTTGTTTCAGTGATATCTATGCCTGTATATAGTTAACCATTAACTTCTCAATCCTCCCTGGGAGCAGGGGTCAGGCAGTGTGGTCCTGTATCCCCCAATTAAAAAGCTGTGTCAGAGACCTCTGTGCCTGAATTTAGTTGACCATTTACTGCTCAAACATCACTGGAAGTAGGGGGGAGGCAGTGTGGCCTCGGGAGCCCCAAATTTAAAAGCAGTTTCAGAGACCTCTGTACCTGTATATAGTTAATCATTTACTTCTCAATAATCCCTGGGAGCAGGGGACAGGCAGTGTGACCTCGTGGGCCCCCAATTAAAAAGCTGTTTCAGAGACCCGTGTGCCTGAAAAGTTAACCACTTACTGCTCAATAAGACCTGGGTGCAGGGGACAGGCAGTGTGGCTCCGGGCACCCCCAAATAAAAAGTTGTTTCAGAGACCTCTGTGCTGTATATAGTTAACCATTGCCTGCTCAATAATCCCTGGGAGCAGTGGGGCACGCAGTGTGGTCCGGGAGCCCCAAATTAAAAAGCTGTTTCGGAGACGTCTGTGCCTGGATATAGTTCAGCATTTACATCTCAATAATCCCTGGGAGCAGGGGACAGGCAGTGTGGCCTCGGGAGCACCCAATTCTAAGCTGTTTCAGAGATCTCTGTGCTGTTTCTTGTTAACCATTTGCTGCTCAATGATCCCTGGGAGTAGGGGACAGGCAGTGTGGCCTCGGGAGCCCGCAATTAAAACGTTGATTCAGTGACCTCTGTGACTGCATATAGTTAACCATTTACTGCTCTATAATCCCTGGGAGTAGGGGACAGGCAGTGTGGCCTCGGGAGCCAGCAATTAAAACGTTGTTTCAGTGACTTCTGTGCCTGCATATAGTTAACCACTTACTGCTCAATAATCATTGGGAGCAGGGGTCAGGCAGTGTGGTCCGGTAGCCCCCAATTAAAAAGCTGTGACAGAGACCTCTGTGCCTGTATATAGTTAACCATTTACTGCTCAATAATCCCTGGGAGCAGGTGACAGGCAGTGTGGCTCCGGTAGCCCCCAATTAAAAAGCTGTTTCAGAGACCTCTGTGCTGTCTATAGTTAACCATTGACTGCTCAATAATCCCTGGGAATAGGTGACAGGCAGTGAGGCCTCGCGAGCCCCCTAAAAAAAAGCTGTTTCAGAGATTCTGTGCTGTATATAGTTAACCATTTACTTCTCAATAATCCCTGGGAGCAGGGGACAGGCAGTGTGACCTCGGGAGTCCCCAATTAAAAAGCTGTTTCAGAGACCTCTGTGCTGTATATAGTTAACCATTGCCTGCTCAATAATCCCTGGGAGCAGTGGGGCAGGCAGTGTGGTCCGGGAGCCCCAAATTAAAAAGCTGTTTCCGAGACGTCTGTGCCTGGATATAGTTCAGCATTTACATCTCAATAATCCCTGGGAGCAGGGGACAGGCAGTGTGGCCTCGGCAGCACACAATTCTAAGCTGTTTCAGAGACCTCTGTGCTGTTTCTTGTCAACCATTTACTGCTCTATAATCCCTGGGAGTCGGGGACAGGCAGTGTGGCCTCGGGAGCCAGCAATTAAAACGTTGTTTCAGTGATTTCTGTGCCTACATATAGTTAACCACTTACTGCTCAATAATCCCTGGGAGCAGGTGACAGGCAGTGTGGCTCCGGTAGCCCCCAATTAAAAAGCTGTTTCAGAGACCTCTGTGCTGTATATAGTTAACCATTTACTGCTCAATAATCCCTGGGAATAGGTGACAGGCAGTGAGGCCTCGCGAGCCCCCTAAAAAAAAGTTGTTTCAGAGATTCTGTGCTGTATATAGTTAACCATTTACTTCTCAATAATCCCGGGGAGCAGGGGACAGGCAGTGTGACCTCGGGAGCCCCCAATTAAAACGCTGTTTCAGAGACCTATGTGCTGTATATAGTTAACCATTGCCTGCTCAATAATCCCTGGGAGCAGTGGGGCAGGCAGTGTTTGGTCGGGAGCCCCAAATTAAAAAGCTGTTTCCGAGACGTCTGTGCCTGGATATAGTTCAGCATTTACATCTCAATAATCCCTTGGAGCAGGGGACAGGCAGTGTGGCCTCGGGAGCACCCAATTCTAAACTGTTTCAGAGACCTCTGTGCTGTATATAGTTAACCATTTACTGATCAATAATCACTGGGTTTAGGGGTCAGGTAGTGTGGTCCGTAGCCCCCAATTAAAAAGCTGTTTCAGTGACCTCTGTGCTGTATATAGTTAACCATTTACTGGTCAAAAATCCCTGGGAGCAGGGATCAGGCAGTGTGGCCTCGGGAGCCCCCAATTCAAAAGCTATTTCAGAGACCTCTGTGCTGTATGTAGTTAACCATTTACTGCTCAATAATCCCTGGGAATAGGTGACCAGGCTGTGTGGCCTCGGGAGCCCCCAATTAAAAAGCTGTATCATAGAACTGTGTGCATGTAAAAAGTTAACTATTTACTGCTCAATAATTCCTGGGAGCAGGCTCAGGCAGTTTGGCCTCGGGAGCCCTCAATTTAAAAGCTGGTTCAGTGACCTCTGTGCCTGTGTATAGTTTACCATTTACTTCTCATTAATCCCTCAGAGCAGGAAACAGGCAGTGTAGCCACAGGAGCCCCCAATTAAAAACTGATTCAGAGACCTCTGTGCCTGTGTATAGTTTACCATTTACTTCTCATTAATCCCTCAGAGCAGGAAACAGGCAGAGTAGCCACAGGAGCCCCCAATTAAAAACTGATTCAGAGACCTCTGTGCCTGTAGAGAGTTAACCATTTACTTCTCAATAATCCCTGGGAGCAGAGGACAGGCAGTGTGGTCCGGGCGCCCACAATTAAAAAGCAGTTTCAGAGACCTCTGTGCCTGTATATAGTTAACCATTTACTGCTCAATAATCGCTGGGAGCAGGTGACAGGCATTGTGGCCTCGGGAGCCGCCAATTTAAAAGCTGGTTCAGTGACCTCTGTGCTGTATATAGTTAACCATTTACTGATCAATAATCCCTGGGAGCAGGGGACAGGCAGTGTGGACTCGGGATCACCCAATGAAAAAGCTGTTTCAGAGAACTCTGTGCCTGTATATAGTTAACCATTTACTTCTCAATAATCCCTGGGAACAGGGGTCAGGCAGTGTGGCCTCGGGAGCCCCCAATTAAAAAGCTGTTTCAGGCACCACTGTGCTGTACAAAGTTAACCATTTACTTCTCAATAATCCCTGGGTGCAGGGGTCAGGTAGTGTGGTCCGTAGCCCCCAATTAAAAAGCTGTTTCAGTGACCTCTGTGCTGTATATAGTTAACCATTTACTGGTCAATAATCCCTGGGAGCAGGGATCAGGCAGTGTGGCCTCGGGAGCCGCCAATTCAAAAGCTGTTTCAGTGACCTCTGTGCTGTATATAGTCAACCATTTACTGTTCAATAATCCCTGGGAGCAGGGGACAGGCAGTGTGGTCAGGGAGCACCAAATTAAAAAGCTGTTTCAGGGACCTCTGTGCCTGTATATAGTTAACCATTTACTTCTCAATAATCCCTGGGAGCAGAGGACAGGCAGTGTTGTACGGGCGCCCACAATTAAAAAGCAGTTTCAGAGACTTCTGTGCCTGTATATAGTTAACCATTTACTTCTCATTAATCCCTCAGAGCAGGAAACAGGCAGTGTAGCCACAGGAGCCCCCAATTAAAAAGCTGATTCAGAGACCTCTGTGCCTGTAGAGAGTTAACCATTTACTTCTCAATAATCCCTGAGAGCAGGGGACAGGCAGTGTGACCTCCGGGACACCCAATTAAAAAGCTGTTGCAGAGACCTCTGTGCCTGAAAAGTTAACAATTTACTGCTCAATAATCCCTGGGAGCAGGGGACAGGCAGTGGGGCTCCGTGAGCCCCCAAGTAAAAAGCTGTTTCACAGACCTCTGTGCTGTATATAGTCAACCATTTACTGCTCAATAATCCCTGGGAGCAGCGGACAGGCAGGGTGGCCTCGGGAACCCCCAATTAAAACGTTGTTTCAGTGATATCTATGCCTGTATATAGTTAACCATTAACTTCTCATTCCTCCCTGGGAGCAGGGGTCAGGCAGTGTGGTCCGGTATCCCCCAATTAAAAAGCTGTGTCAGAGATCTCTGTGCCTGAATTTAGTTGACCATTTACTGCTCAAACATCACTGGAAGTAGGGGGGAGGCAGTGTGGCCTCGGGAGCCCCAAATTTAAAAGCAGTTTCAGAGACCTCTGTGACTGTATATAGTTAATCATTTACTTCACAATAATCCCTGGGAGCAGGGGACAGGCAGTGTGACCTCGTGGGCCCCCAATTAAAAAGCTGTTTCAGAGACCCGTGTGCCTGAAAAGTTAACCACTTACTGCTCAATAAGCCCTGGGTGCAGGGGACAGGCAGTGTGGCTCCGGGCACCCCCAAATAAAAAGTTGTTTCAGAGACCTCTGTGCTGTATATAGTTAACCATTGCCTGCTCAATAATCCCTGGGAGCAGTGGGGCAGGCAGTGTGGTCCGGGAGCCCCAAATTAAAAAGCTGTTTCGGAGACGTCTGTGCCTGGATATAGTTCAGCATTTACATCTCAATAATCCCTGGGAGCAGGGGACAGGCAGTGTGGCCTCGGGAGCACCCAATTCTAAGCTGTTTCAGAGATCTCTGTGCTGTTTCTTGTTAACCATTTGCTGCTCAATGATCCCTGGGAGTAGGGGACAGGCAGTGTGGCCTCGGGAGCCCGCAATTAAAACGTTGATTCAGTGACCTCTGTGACTGCATATAGTTAACGATTTACTGCTCTATAATCCCTGGGAGTAGGGGACAGGCAGTGTGGCCTCGGGAGCCAGCAATTAAAACGTTGTTTCAGTGACTTCTGTGCCTGAAGATAGTTAACCACTTACTGCTCAATAATCACTGGGAGCAGGGGTCAGGCAGTGTGGTCCGGTAGCCCCCAATTAAAAAGCTGTGACAGAGACCTCTGTGCCTGTATATAGTTAACCATTTACTGCTCAATAATCCCTGGGAGCAGGTGACAGGCAGTGTGGCTCCGGTAGCCCCCAATTAAAAAGCTGTTTCAGAGACCTCTGTGCTGTCTATAGTTAACCATTGACTGCTCAATAATCCCTGGGAATAGGTGACAGGCAGTGAGGCCTCGCGAGCCCCCTAAAAAAAAGCTGTTTCAGAGATTCTGTGCTGTATATAGTTAACCATTTACTTCTCAATAATCCCTGGGAGCAGGGGACAGGCAGTGTGACCTCGGGAGCCCCCAATTAAAAAGCTGTTTCAGAGACCTATGTGCTGTATATAGTTAACCATTGCCTGCTCAATAATCCCTGGGAGCAGTGGGGCAGGCAGTGTATGGTCGGGAGCCCCAAATTAAAAAGCTGTTTCCGAGACGTCTGTGCCTGGATATAGTTCAGCATTTACATCTCAATAATCCCTTGGAGCAGGGGACAGGCAGTGTGGCCTCGGGAGCACCCAATTCTAAACTGTTTCAGAGACCTCTGTGCTGTATATAGTTAACCATTTACTGATCAATAATCACTGGGTGCAGGGGTCAGGTAGTGTGGTCCGTAGCCCCCAATTAAAAAGCTGTTTCAGTGACCTCTGTGCTGTATATAGTTAACCATTTACTGGTCAAAAATCCCTGGGAGCAGGGATCAGGCAGTGTGGCCTCGGGAGCCCCCAATTCAAAAGCTATTTCAGAGACCTCTGTGCTGTATGTAGTTAACCATTTACTGCTCAATAATCCCTGGGAATAGGTGACCAGGCTGTGTGGCCTCGGGAGCCCCCAATTAAAAAGCTGTATCATAGAACTGTGTGCATGTAAAAAGTTAACTATTTACTGCTCAATAATTCCTGGGAGCAGGCTCAGGCAGTTTGGCCTCGGGAGCCCTCAATTTAAAAGCTGGTTCAGTGACCTCTGTGCCTGTGTATAGTTTACCATTTACTTCTCATTAATCCCTCAGAGCAGGAAACAGGCAGTGTAGCCACAGGAGCCCCCAATTAAAAACTGATTCAGAGACATCTGTGCCTGTGTATAGTTTACCATTTACTTCTCATTAATCCCTCAGAGCAGGAAACAGGCAGTGTAGCCACAGGAGCCCCCAATTAAAAACTGATTCAGAGACCTCTGTGCCTGTAGAGAGTTAACCATTTACTTCTCAATAATCCCTGGGAGCAGAGGACAGGCAGTGTGGTCCGGGAGCCCACAATTAAAAAGCAGTTTCAGAGACCTCTGTGCCTGTATATAGTTAACCATTTACTGCTCAATAATCGCTGGGAGCAGGTGACAGGCATTGTGGCCTCGGGAGCCGCCAATTTAAAAGCTGGTTCAGTGACCTCTGTGCTGTATATAGTTAACCATTTACTGATCAATAATCCCTGGGAGCAGGGGACAGGCAGTGTGGACTCGGGATCACCCAATGAAAAAGCTGTTTCAGAGAACTCTGTGCCTGTATATAGTTAACCATTTACTTCTCAATAATCCCTGGGAACAGGGGTCAGGCAGTGTGGCCTCGGGAACCCCCAATTAAAAAGCTGTTTCAGGCACCACTGTGCTGTACAAAGTTAACCATTTACTTCTCAATAATCCCTGGGTGCAGGGGTCAGGTAGTGTGGTCCGTAGCCCCCAATTAAAAAGCTGTTTCAGTGACCTCTGTGCTGTATATAGTTAACCATTTACTGGTCAATAATCCCTGGGAGCAGGGATCAGGCAGTGTGGCCTCGGGAGCCGCCAATTCAAAAGCTGTTTCAGTGACCTCTGTGCTGTATATAGTCAACCATTTACTGTTCAATAATCCCTGGGAGCAGGGGACAGGCAGTGTGGTCAGGGAGCACCAAATTAAAAAGCTGTTTCAGGGACCTCTGTGCCTGTATATAGTTAACCATTTACTTCTCAATAATCCCTGGGAGCAGAGGACAGGCAGTGTTGTACGGGCGCCCACAATTAAAAAGCAGTTTCAGAGACCTCTGTGCCTGTATATAGTTAACCATTTACTTCTCATTAATCCCTCAGAGCAGGAAACAGGCAGTGTAGCCACAGGAGCCCCCAATTAAAAAGCTGATTCAGAGACCTCTGTGCCTGTAGAGAGTTAACCATTTACTTCTCAATAATCCCTGAGAGCAGGGGACAGGCAGTGTGACCTCCGGGACACCCAATTAAAAAGCTGTTGCAGAGACCTCTGTGCCTGAAAAGTTAACAATTTACTGCTCAATAATCCCTGGGAGCAGGGGACAGGCAGTGGGGCTCCGTGAGCCCCCAAGTAAAAAGCTGTTTCACAGACCTCTGTGCTGTATATAGTCAACCATTTACTGCTCAATAATCACTGGGAGCAGCGGACAGGCAGGGTGGCCTCGGGAACCCCCAATTAAAACGTTGTTTCAGTGATATCTATGCCTGTATATAGGTAACCATTAACTTGGCAATCCTCCCTGGGAGAAGGGGTCAGGCAGTGGTACGGTATCCCCCAATTAAAAAGCTGTGTCAGAGACCTCTGTGCCTGAATTTAGTTGACCATTTACTGCTCAAACATCACTGGAAGTAGGGGGGAGGCAGTGTGGCCTCGGGAGCCCCAAATTTAAAAGCAGTTTCAGAGACCTCTGTGCCTGTATATAGTTAATCATTTACTTCTCAATAATCCCTGGGAGCAGGGGACAGGCAGTGTGACCTCGGGGGCCCCCAATTAAAAAGCTGCTTCAGAGACCCGTGTGCCTGAAAAGTTAACCACTTACTGCTCAATAAGCCCTGGGTGCAGGGGACAGGCAGTGTGGCTCCGGGCACCCCCAAATAAAAAGTTGTTTCAGAGACCTCTGTGCTGTATATAGTTAACCATTGCCTGCTCAATAATCCCTGGGAGCAGTGGGGCAGGCAGTGTGGTCCGGGAGCCCCAAATTAAAAAGCTGTTTCGGAGACGTCTGTGCCTGGATATAGTTCAGCATTTACATCTCAATAATCCCTGGGAGCAGGGGACAGGCAGTGTGGCCTCGGGAGCACCCAATTCTAAGCTGTTTCAGAGATCTCTGTGCTGTTTCTTGTTAACCATTTGCTGCTCAATGATCCCTGGGAGTAGGGGACAGGCAGTGTGGCCTCGGGAGCCCGCAATTAAAACGTTGATTCAGTGACCTCTGTGACTGCATATAGTTAACCATTTACTGCTCTATAATCCCTGGGAGTAGGGGACAGGCAGTGTGGCCTCGGGAGCCAGCAATTAAAACGTTGTTTCAGTGACTTCTGTGCCTGCATATAGTTAACCACTTACTGCTCAATAATCACTGGGAGCAGGGGTCAGGCAGTGTGGTCCGGTAGCCCCCAATTAAAAAGCTGTGACAGAGACCTCTGTGCCTGTATATAGTTAACCATTTACTGCTCAATAATCCCTGGGAGCAGGTGACAGGCAGTGTGGCTCCGGTAGCACCCAATTAAAAAGCTGTTTCAGAGACCTCTGTGCTGTATATAGTTAACCATTGACTGCTCAATAATCCCTGGGAATAGGTGACAGGCAGTGAGGCCTCGCGAGCCCCCTAAAAAAAAGCTGTTTCAGAGATTCTGTGCTGTATATAGTTAACCATTTACTTCTCAATAATCCCTGGGAGCAGGGGACAGGCAGTGTGACCTCGGGAGTCCCCAATTAAAAAGCTGTTTCAGAGACCTCTGTGCTGTATATAGTTAACCATTGCCTGCTCAATAATCCCTGGGAGCAGTGGGGCAGGCAGTGTGGTCCGGGAGCCCCAAATTAAAAAGCTGTTTCCGAGACGTCTGTGCCTGGATATAGTTCAGCATTTACATCTCAATAATCCCTGGGAGCAGGGGACAGGCAGTGTGGCCTCGGGAGCACACAATTCTAAGCTGTTTCAGAGACCTATGTGCTGTTTCTTGTTAACCATGTACTGCTCTATAATCCCTGGGAGTCGGGGACAGGCAGTGTGGCCTCGGGAGCCAGCAATTAAAACGTTGTTTCAGTGATTTCTGTGCCTACATATAGTTAACCATTTACTGCTCAATAATCCCTGGGAGCAGGTGACAGGCAGTGTGGCTCCGGTAGCCCCCAATTAAAAAGCTGTTTCAGAGACCTCTGTGCTGTATATAGTTAACTATTTACTGCTCAATAATCGCGGGGAGCAGGGGACAGGCAGTGTGACCTCGGGAGCCCCCAATTAAAAAGCTGTTTCAGAGACCTATGTGCTGTATGTAGTTAACCATTTACTGCTCAATAATCCCTGGGAATAGGTGACCAGGCTGTGTGGCCTCGGGAGCCCCCAATTAAAAAGCTGTATCATAGAACTGTGTGCATGTATATAGTTAACTATTTACTGCTCAATAATTCCTGGGAGCAGGGGTCAGGCAGTTTGGCCTCGGGAGCCCTCAATTTAAAAGCTGGTTCAGTGACCTCTGTGCCTGTATATAGTTAACCATTTACTGTTCAATAATCCCTGGGAGCAGGGGACAGGCAGTGTGGCTCCGGTAGCCCCCAATTATAAAGCTGTTTCGGAGACCGCATGTGCCTGGAAACAGTTAACCATTTACTTCTCAATAATCCATTTGGAGCAGGGGACAGGGAGTGTGGCCTCGGGTGCCCCCAATTAAAACGTTGTTTCAGTGACCTCTCTGCCTGTATTGTGTTACCCATTCTCTTCTCAATAATCCCTGTGAGCACGGGACAGGCTGTGTGGCCTCGGGAGCCCACAATTAAAAAGCTGTTTCAGTGACTTCTGTGCTGTATATCGTTAACCATTTACTGCTTAATAATCCCTCGGAGCAGGGGACAAGCATTGTGCCCTCGGGAGCCCCCAATTTAAAAGCTGGTTCAGTGACCTCTGTGCTGTATATAGTTAACCATTTACTGCTCAATAATCACTGGGAGCAGGGGACAGGCAGTGTGGTCCGGCAGCTCCCAAGTAAAAAGCTGTTTCGGAGACCTCTGTGTATGTATATAGTTAAGCATTTACTTCTCAATAATCCCTGGGAGCAGTGGACAGGCAGTGCGGCCTCGGGAGCCCCCAATTAAAAAGCTGTTTCAGAGACCTCTGTGTTGTATATAGTTAACCATTTACTTCTCAATAATCCCTGGGAGCTGGGGACAGGCAGTGTTGCCTCGGCAGCCCTCAATTCAAATGCTGTTTCCGAAACCTCTGTGCTGTATATAGTTAACCATTTACTGCTCAATAATCCCTGAGAGCAGGAAACAGGCATTGAGTCCTCGGGAGCCCCCAATTATAAAGCTATTTCAGAGTCCTCTGTGCTGTATATAGTTAACCATTTATTGCTCAATAATCCCCGGGAATAGGAGACAGGCAGTTTGGCCTTGGGCGCCCCCAATTAAAAAGCTGGTTCAGAGACCTCTGTGCCTGTATATCGTTCACCATTCATTGCTGAATAATCACCGGGAGCAGGGGACAGGCAGTGTGGCCTCGGGAGTCCTCAATTAAAAAGCTGTTTCAGAGACCTCTGTGCTGTATATAGTTAACCATTGCCTGCTCAATAATCCCTGGGAGCCGGGGGGCAGGCAGTGTGGCTGTGGGAGCCACAAATTAAAAAGCTGTTTCAGAGACTTCTGTGCCTGTACATCGTTCACCATTCATTGCTGAATAATCACCGGGAGCAGGGGACAGGCAGTGTGGCCTCGGGAGTCCTTAATTAAAAAGCTGTTTCAGAGGCCTCTGTGCCTGTATAGAGTTTACTATTTACTTCCTCTCCATAATTCCTGGGAGCAGGAGACAGGCAGTGTGGCCTCGGGAGCTCTAAATTAAAAAGCTGTTTCAGAGACAACTGTGCTAAATATATAGTTAACCATTGCCTGCGCAATAATCCCAAGGAGCAGGGAACAGGCAGTGTGGTCCGGGAGCCCCCAATTAAAAAGCTGTTTCAGGGAACTCTATGCTGTATATCGTTAACCATTTACTTCTCAATAATCCCTGGGAGCAGGGGACAGGCAGTGTGATCCGGGAGATCCCAAGTGAAAAGTTGTTTCAGAGACCTCTGTGCTGTTTGTAGTTAACCATTTACTGCTCAATAATCCGGGGAAGCAGGGGACAGGCAGTGTGGTCCGAGCGCCCCAAATTAAAAAGGCAGGAGATCCCAAGTGAAAAGTTGTTTCAGAGACCTCTGTGCTGCATATTGTTAACCATTTACTTCTCTAATACATCCCTGGGCGCAGGGGACAGGCAGTGTGGCCTCGGGAGCCCCCAATTAAAAATTTGTTTCAGTGACCTCTGTGCCTATATATAGTTAACAATTTACTGTTCAATAATCCCTGGGACAGGAGACAGGCAGTGTGGCTCCGGGAGCCCCCGTTTAAAACGCTGCTTCAGAGACCTCTGTGCAGTATATAGGTACCCAGATTCACGGTAACTACAATCCCCAGACCTCGTTAAGAGCTGGGTCACCAAATTATCTGTTCTCCCTTAATCTCTGCGACATCTCAGAACACAACCTGCAGAAACCCATACTCAGCATCTTCACTCACATTCCAATAACACAACCTGCAGAATCCCATCCTCAGCATCTCCACTCACCTCTCAATAACACAACCTGCAGAAACCCATCCTCAGCATCTTCACTAACCTTCCAATAACACAACCTGCAGAAACCCATCCTGAGCCTCTCCACTCACCTCCCAATAACAAAACTACAGAAACCCATACTCAGCATCTTCACTAATCTTCCAATAAAACAACCTGCAGAAACCCATCCTCAGCATCTTCACCCACCTCCCAATAACATAACCTGCAGAAACCCATCCTCAGTATCTTCACCCACCTCCCAATAACACAACCTTCAGAAACCCATCCTCAGCATCTCTACCAACCTCCCAATAACACAATCTGCAGAAACCCATCCTCAGCATATTCACTCACCCCCCAATGCCATAACCTGCAGAAACCCATCCTCAGCATCTTCACTCACCTCCCAATAAATCAACCTGCAGAAACCCATCCTCAGCATCTTCACTCACCTCCCAATAATACAACGTGCAGAAACCCATCCTCAGCATCTTAACTCACCTCCCAACAACTCAACCTGCAGAAAACCATCCTCAGCTTATCCACTCACCTTCCAATAACACAACCTGCAGAAAACCATCCTCAGCATCTCTACCAGCCTCACAACAACACAACCTGCAGAAACCCTTCCTCTGCATCTTCACAAACATTCCAATAACACAACCTGCAGAAACACATCCTCAGCATCTCGACCAACAACACAGCCTGCAGAAACCCATCCTCAGCATCTTCAGGCACCTCCCAATACCACAACCTTCAGAAACCCATCCTCAGCATCTTCACTCACCTCCCATTACCACAACCTGCAGAAACCCATCCTCAGCATCTTCATTCACTTCCCACTCATACAACCTGCAGAAACCCATCCTCAGCATCTCGACTCACCTTCCATTAACATATCCTGCAGAAAACCATCCTCAGCCTCTCCACTCACCTCCCAATAACACAAACTACATAAACCCATCCTCAACATCTTCACTAAACTTCCAATAACACAACCTGCAGAAACCGATCCTCTGCATCTTCACTAACATCCCAATAACACAACCTGCAAAAACCCATCCTCAGCTTCTCTACCAACCTCCCAATAAAACAACCTGCAGAAACCCTTCCTCTGCATCTTCACAAACATTCCAATAACACAACCTGCAGAAACACATCCTCAGCATCTCGACCAACAACACAGCCTGCAGAAACCCATCCTCAGCATCTTCAGGCACCTCCCAATACCACAACCTTCAGAAACCCATCCTCAGCATCTTCACTCACCTCCCATTACCACAACCTGCAGAAACCCATCCTCAGCATCTTCATTCACTTCCCACTCATACAACCTGCAGAAACCCATCCTCAGCATCTCGACTCACCTTCCATTAACATATCCTGCAGAAAACCATCCTCAGCCTCTCCACTCACCTCCCAATAACACAAACTACAGAAACCCATACTCAGCATCTTCACTAACCTTCCAATAACACAACCTGCATAAACCTATCCTCAGCATCTTCAGTCAACTCCCAATAACACAACCTGCAGAAACCCATCCTCAGCTTCTCCACTCACATTCCAATAACACAACCTGCAGAATCCCATCCTCAGCATCTCCACTCACCTCTCAATAACACAACCTGCAGAAACCCATCCTCAGCATCTTCACTAACCTTCCAATAACACAACCTGCAGAAACCCATCCTGAGCCTCTCCACTCACCTCCCAATAACACAAACTACAGAAACCCATACTCAGCATCTTCACTAACTTTCCAAAAACACAACTTGCAGAAACCCATCGTCAGCATCTTCACCCACCTCCCAATAACATAACCTGCAGAAACCCATCCTCTACATCTTCACAAACCTTGCAATAACACAACCTGCAGAAACCCATCCTCAGCATCTTCACTCACCTCCCAATAATATAACCTGCAGAAACTCATCCACAGCATCTTCACTCACTTCCCACTCACACAACCTGCAGAAACACATCCTCAGCATCTTCACTCACCTCCCAATAATACAACCTGCAGAAACCCATCCTCAGCATCTTCACTCACTTCCCACTCACACAACCTGCAGAAACACATCCTCAGCTTATCCACTCACCTTCCAATAACACAACCTGCAGAAAACCATCCTCAGCTTCTTCACTCACCTTCCAATCACACAACCTGCAGAAACCCATCCTCAGCATCTTCACTAACCTTCCAATAACAGAACCTGCAGAAACCCATCCTCTGCATCTTCACTAACCTTCCAAAATCACAAACTGCAAAAACCCATCCTCAGCATCTCTACCAACCTCCCAACAACACAACCTGCAGGAACCCATCCTCAACATCTTCACTAAACTTCCAATAACACAACCTGCAGAAACCGATCCTCTGCGTCTTCACTAACCTTCCAATGACACAACCTGCAAAACCCCATCCTCAGCATCTCTACCAACCTCTCAATAAAACAACCTGCAGAAACCCATCCTCTGCATCTTCACAAATCTTCCAATAACACAACCTGTAGAAACCCATCCTCAGCATCTCTACCAACAACACAGCCTGTAGAACCCCATCCTCAGCATCTTCAGGCACCTCCCAATACCACAACCTTCAGAAACCCATCCTCAGCATCTGCACTCACCTCCCATTACCACAACCTGCAGAAACCCATCCTCAGCATCTTCATTCACTTCCCACTCATACAACCTGCAGAAACCCATCCTCAGCATCTCCACTCACCTTCCATTAACATAACCTGCAGAAAACCATCCTCAGCATCTTCACTAACCTTCCAATAACACAACCTGCAAAAACCCATCCTCAGCATCTCTGCCAACCTCCCAATAACACAACCTGCAGAATCCCATCCTCAGCATCTTCACTAAGCTTCCAATAACAGAACCTGGAGAAACCCATGCTCAGCATCTTCACTCACATCCCATTACCACAACCTGCAGAAACCCATCCTCAGCATCTTCATTCACTTCCGGCTCATACAACCTGCAGAAACCCATCCTCAGCATCTTCACTAACCTTCCAATAACACAACCCGCAGAAACCCATCCTCTGCATCTTCACTAACCTTCCAATAACACAACCTGCAAAAACCCATCCTCAGCATCTCTGCCAACCTCCCAATAACACAACCTGCAGAAACCCATCCTCAGCATCTTCACTAAGCTTCCGATAACAGAACCTGGAGAAACCCATGCTCAGCATCTTCACTCACATCCCAATAACACAACCTGCTGAAACCCATCCTCAGCACCTTCAGTCACCTCCCACTCACACAAACTGCAGAAATCCATCCTCAGCATTTCCACTCACCTCCCAATAGCCCAACATGCAGAAACCCATACGCAGCATCTCCACTCACCTCCCAATATCACAACCTGTAGAAACCCATCCTCAGCATCTTCACTCACCTTCAAATAACACAGCCTGCAGAAACCCATCCTCAGCATCTTCACTCACCTTCGAATAACACAACCTGCAGAAACCCATCGTCAGCATCTTCACTCACCTCCCAATAACACAACCTGCAGAAACCCATCGTCAGCATCTCTACCCACCTCCCAATAACATAACCTGCAGAAACCCATCCTCTACATCTTCACAAACCTTGCAATAACACAACCTCCAGAAACCCATCCTCAGCATCTTCACTCACCTCCCAATAATCCAATGTGCAGAAACCCATCCTCAGCATCTTAACTCACCTCCCAACAACTCAACCTGCAGAAACCCATCCTCTGCATCTTCACTAACATCCCAATAACACAACCTGCAAAAACCCATCCTCAGCTTCTCTACCAACCTCCCAATAAAACAACCTGCAGAAACCCATCCTCAGCATCTTCACTCACCTCCCATTACCACAACCTGCAGAAACCCATCCTCAGCATCTTCATTCACTTCCCACTCATACAACCTGCAGAAACCCATCCTCAGCATCTCGACTCACCTTCCATTAACATATCCTGCAGAAAACCATCCTCAGCCTCTCCACTCACCTCCCAATAACACAAACTACAGAAACCCATACTCAGCATCTTCACTAACCTTCCAATAACACAACCTGCATAAACCTATCCTCAGCATCTTCAGTCAACTCCCAATAACACAACCTGCAGAAACCCATCCTCAGCTTCTCCACTCACATTCCAATAACACAACCTGCAGAATCCCATCCTCAGCATCTCCACTCACCTCTCAATAACACAACCTGCAGAAACCCATCCTCAGCATCTTCACTAACCTTCCAATAACACAACCTGCAGAAATCCATCCTGAGCCTCTCCACTCACCTCCCAATAACACAAACTACAGAAACCCATACTCAGCATCTTCACTAACTTTCCAAAAACACAACTTGCAGAAACCCATCGTCAGCATCTTCACCCACCTCCCAATAACATAACCTGCAGAAACCCATCCTCTACATCTTCACAAACCTTGCAATAACACAACCTGCAGAAACCCATCCTCAGCATCTTCACTCACCTCCCAATAATACAACCTGCAGAAACTCATCCACAGCATCTTCACTCACTTCCCACTCACACAACCTGCAGAAACACATCCTCAGCATCTTCACTCACCTCCCAATAATACAACCTGCAGAAACCCATCCTCAGCATCTTCACTCACTTCCCACTCACACAACCTGCAGAAACACATCCTCAGCTTATCCAATCACCTTCCAATAACACAACCTGCAGAAAACCATCCTCAGCTTCTTCACTCACCTTCCAATCACACAACCTGCAGAAACCCATCCTCAGCATCTTCACTAACCTTCCAATAACAGAACCTGCAGAATCCCATCCTCTGCATCTTCACTAACCTTCCAATAACACAAACTGCAAAAACCCATCCTCAGCATCTCTACCAACCTCCCAACAACACAACCTGCAGGAACCCATCCTCAACATCTTCACTAAACTTCCAATAACACAACCTGCAGAAACCGATCCTCTGCGTCTTCACTAACCTTCCAATGACACAACCTGCACAACCCCATCCTCAGCATCTCTACCAACCTCTCAATAAAACAACCTGCAGAAACCCATCCTCTGCATCTTCACAAATCTTCCAATAACACAACCTGCAGAAACCCATCCTCAGCATCTCTACCAACAACACAGCCTGCAGAACCCCATCCTCAGCATCTTCAGGCACCTCCCAATACCACAACCTTCAGAAACCCATCCTCAGCATCTGCACTCACCTCCCATTACCACAACCTGCAGAAACCCATCCTCAGCATCTTCATTCACTTCCCACTCATACAACCTGCAGAAACCCATCCTCAGCATCTCCACTCACCTTCCATTAACATAACCTGCAGAAAACCATCCTCAGCATCTTCACTAACCTTCCAATAACACAACCTGCAAAAACCCATCCTCAGCATCTCTGCCAACCTCCCAATAACACAACCTGCAGAATCCCATCCTCAGCATCTTCACTAAGCTTCCAATAACAGAACCTGGAGAAACCCATGCTCAGCATCTTCACTCACATCCCATTACCACAACCTGCAGAAACCCATCCTCAGCATCTTCATTCACTTCCGACTCATACAACCTGCAGAAACCCATCCTCAGCATCTTCACTAACCTTCCAATAACACAACCCGCAGAAACCCATCCTCTGCATCTTCACTAACCTTCCAATAACACAACCTGCAAAAACCCATCCTCAGCATCTCTACCAACCTCCCAACAACACAACCTGCAGGAACCCATCCTCAACATCTTCACTAAACTTCCAATAACACAACCTGCAGAAACCGATCCTCTGCATCTTCACTAACCTTCCAATGACACAACCTGCAAAAACCCATCCTCAGCATCTCTACCAACCTCTCAATAAAACAACCTGCAGAAACCCATCCTCTGCATCTTAACAAATCTTCCAATAACACAACCTGCAGAAACCCATCCTCAGCATCTCTACCAACAACACAGCCTGCAGAAACCCATCCTCAGCATCTTCAGGCACCTCCCAATACCACAACCTTCAGAACCCCATCCTCAGCATCTGCACTCACCTCCCATTACCACAACCTGCAGAAACCCATCCTCAGCATCTTCATTCACTTCCCACTCATACAACCTGCAGAAACCCATCCTCATCATCTCCACTCACCTTCCATTAACATAACCTGCAGAAAACCATCCTCAGCATCTTCACTAACCTTCCAATAACACAACCTGCAAAAACCCATCCTCAGCATCTCTGCCAACCTCCCAATAACACAACCTGCAGAATCCCATCCTCAGCATCTTCACTAAGCTTCCAATAACAGAACCTGGAGAAACCCATGCTCAGCATCTTCACTCACATCCCATTACCACAACCTGCAGAAACCCATCCTCAGCATCTTCATTCACTTCCGGCTCATACAACCTGCAGAAACCCATCCTCAGCATCTTCACTAACCTTCCAATAACACAACCCGCAGAAACCCATCCTCTGCATCTTCACTAACCTTCCAATAACACAACCTGCAAAAACCCATCCTCAGCATCTCTGCCAACCTCCCAATAACACAACCTGCAGAAACCCATCCTCAGCATCTTCACTAAGCTTCCGATAACAGAACCTGGAGAAACCCATGCTCAGCATCTTCACTCACATCCCAATAACACAACCTGCTGAAACCCATCCTCAGCACCTTCAGTCACCTCCCACTCACACAAACTGCAGAAATCCATCCTCAGCATTTAAACTCACCTCCCAATAGCCCAACATGCAGAAACCCATACGCAGCATCTCCACTCACCTCCCAATATCACAACCTGCAGAAACCCATCCTCAGCATCTTCACTCACCTTCAAATAACACAGCCTGCAGAAACCCATCCTCAGCATCTTCACTCACCTTCGAATAACACAACCTGCAGAAACCCATCGTCAGCATCTTCACTCACCTCCCAATAACACAACCTGCAGAAACCCATCGTCAGCATCTCTACCAACCTCCCAATAACACATCCTGCAGAAACCCATCCTCATCATCTCCACTCACATTCCAATAACACAACCAGCAGAAACCCGTCCTCAGCATCTTCACTAACCTCCCAATAACACAACCTGTAGAAACCCATCCTCATCATCTACACTAAACTTCCAGTAACACAACCTGGAGAAACACATCCTCAGCATCTTCACTAACCTCCCATTCACACAACCTGCAGAAACCCATCCTCAGCATCTCCACTCACCTCCCAATAACACAACCTGCAGAAACCCATCCTCAGCATCTTCACTCACCCCCCCGAATAACACAACCTGCAGAAACCCATCCTCAGCATCTCCACTCGCCTCCCTATAATGACAAATCAAATTTCTTTATCCCTCAGTCTGGCCTCATTAAAAGTCGAGATGGATTTGCAGGTACAGCATTAGTTATTTTATTTGGCTTGCAAGTCTGATTCATTTCACAGAGGCATAAGACACATCTAGTCTCCTACACCACGGAAAGCAAATGAACAAAGAGACAAAGGGATTTCTGCAAATAAATTCAAATGGTATCAAGTTTCACATACACGATTCCCATAGGTCATCCTATAACCCTCCTGACCTGGTCATACATTCTGATTGGCTCACTTCTCATCCCTTCCTCTGGCCCCCTTATTACCCAGCATCCTTTTCGCCTCCTTTGGTGGACACACCTCCTCCTTGCTTTGCCATGCGGACTGAAATCCTTTGTCTGTGAACTCACCAGAATGAGACTGGCCTATCTCTACATTACAGTAACTAATATCTCTAAAGTAACTATTTTATATCACATTCGTCAATAACACAACCTGCCGACACCCTTCCTCAGCATCTCCACTCACCTTCCAATAACACAACCTGCAGAAACCCATCCTCAGCATCTCCACTCGCCTCCCAATAACACAACCTGCAGAAACCCATCCTCAGCATCTCCACTCACCTCCCAATAACTCAACCTGCAGAAACCCATCCTCAGCATCTCCACTAACCTTCCAATAACATAACCTGCAGAAAACCATTCTCAGCATCTTCACTAACCTTCCAATAACACAACCCGCAGAAACCCATCCTCAGTATCTCTACCAACCTCCCAATAACACAACCTGCAGAAACCCATCCTCAGCATCTGCACCCACCTCCCAATAACATAACCTGCAGAAACCCATCCTCTACATCTTCACAAACCTTGCAATATCACAACCTGCAGAAACCCATCCTCGGCATCTTCACTCACCTCCCAAGAATCCAATGTGCAGAAACCCATCCTCAGCATCTTAACTCACCTCCCAACAACTCAACCTGCAGAAACCCATCCTCTGCATCTTCACTAACACCCCAATAACACAACCTGCAAAAACCCATCCTCAGCTTCTCTACCAACCTCCCAATAAAACAACCTGCAGAAACCCATCCTCAGCATCTCTACCAACAACACAGCCTGCAGAAACCCATCCTCAGCATCTTCAGGCACCTCCCAATACCACAACCTTCAGAAACCCATCCTCAGCATCTGCACTCACCTCCCATTACCACAACCTGCAGAAATCCATCCTCAGCATCTGCATTCACTTCCCACTCATACAACCTGCAGAAACCCATCCTCAGCATCTCCACTCACCTTCCATTAACATCACCTGCAGAAAACCATCCTCAGCATCTTCACTAACCTTCCAATAACACAACCTGCAAAAACCCATCCTCAGCATCTCTGCCAACCTCCCAATAACACAACCTGCAGAATCCCATCCTCAGCATCTTCACTAAGCTTCCAATAACAGAACCTGGAGAAACCCATGCTCAGCATCTTCACTCACATCCCATTACCACAACCTGCAGAAACCCATCCTCAGCGTCTTCATTCACTTCCGGCTCATACAACCTGCAGAAACCCATCCTCAGCATTTTCACTAACCTTCCAATAACACAACCCGCAGAAACCCATCCTCTGCATCTTCACTAACCTTCCAATAACACAACCTGCAAAAACCCATCCTCAGCATCTCTGCCAACCTCCCAATAACACAACCTGCAGAAACCCATCCTCAGCATCTTCACTAAGCTTCCGATAACAGAACCTGGAGAAACCCATGCTCAGCATCTTCACTCACATCCCAATAACACAACCTGCTGAAACCCATCCTCAGCACCTTCACTCACCTCCCACTCACACAACCTGCAGAAATCCATCCTCAGCATTTCCACTCACCTCCCAATAGCCCAACATGCAGAAACCCATACGCAGCATCTCCACTCTCCTCCCAATATCACAACCTGCAGAAACCCATCCTCAGCATCTTCACTCACCTTCAAATAACACAGCCTGCAGAAACCCATCCTCAGCATCTTCACTCACCTTCGAATAACACAACCTGCAGAAACCCATCGTCAGCATCTCCACTCACCTCCCAATAACACAACCTGCAGAAACCCATCCTCAGCATCTTCACTCACCCCCCCCCCCCCAATAACACAACCTGCAGAAACCCATCCTCAGCATCTCCACTCGCCTCCCTATAATGACAAATCAAATTTCTTTATCCCTCAGTCTGGCCTCATTAAAAGTCGAGATGGATTTGCAGGTACAGCATTAGTTATTTTATTTGGCTTGCAAGCCTGATTCATTTCACAGAGGCATAAGACCCATCTAGTCTCCTACACCACGGAAAGGAAATTAACAAAGAGACAAAGGGATTTCTGCAAATAAATTCAAATGGTATCAAGTTTCACATACACGATTCCCATAGGTCATCCTATAACCCTTCTGACCTGGTCATACATTCTGATTGGCTCACTTCTCATCCCTTCCTCTGGCCCCCTTATTACCCAGCATCCTTTTCGCCTCCTTTGGTGGACACACCTCCACCTTGCTTTGCCATGCGGTCTGAAATCCTTTGTCTGTGAACTCACCAGAATCAGACTGGCCTATTTCTACATTACAGTAACTAATATCTCTAAAGTAACTATTTTATATCACATTCGTCAATAACACAACCTGCCGACACCCTTCCTCAGCATCTCCACTCACCTTCCAATAACACAAGCTGCAGAAACCCATCCTGAGCATCTCCACTCGCCTCCCAATAACACAACCTGCAGAAACCCATCCTCAGCATCTCCACTCACCTCCCAATAACTCAACCTGCAGAAACCCATCCTCAGCATCTCCACTAACCTTCCAATAACATAACCTGCAGAAAACCATTCTCAGCATCTTCACTAACCTTCCAATAACACAACCCGCAGAAACCCATCCTCTGCATCTTCACTAACCTTCCAATAACACGACCTGCAAAAACCCATCCTCAGTATCTCTACCAACCTCCCAATAACACAACCTGCAGAAACCATCCTCAGCATCTTCACTAAGCTTCCAATAACAGAACCTGGAGAAACCCATGCTCAGCATATTCACTCACATCCCAAGAACACAACCTGCAGAAACCCATCCTCAGCACCTTCACTCACCTTCCACTCACACAACCTGCAGAAATCCACCCTAAGCATCTCCAATCACCTCCCAATAACCCAACCTGCAGAAAACCCATCCTCAGCATTTCCACTCACCTCCCAATATCACAACCTGCAGAAACCCATCCTCAGCATCTTCACTAACATTCGAATAACACAACCTGCAGAAACCCAACCTCAGCATCTTCACTAACATTCGAATAACACAACCTGCAGAAACCCATCCTCAGCATCTCTACCAACCTCCCAATAACACAACCTGCAGAAACCCATCCTCATCATCTTCACTAACCTTCCAATAACACAACCTGCAGAAACCCATCCTCAGCATCTTCACTAACCTTCCAATAACACAACCTGCAGAAACCCATCCTCAGCATCTTCACTAACCTCAAATAACAACTTCTGCAGAAACCCATCCTCAGCATCTTCACTCGCCCCCCCCCCCACCACCCGCAATAACACAGCCTGCAGAAACCCATCCTCAGCTTCTTCACTAACCTCCCAATAACACAACCTGTAGAAACCCACCCTCATCATCTACACTAACATTCCAATAACACAACCTGGAGAAACACAACCTCAGCATCTTCACTCACCTCCCAATCACACAACCTGCAGAAACCCATCCTCAGCATCTTCACTAACCTTCCAATAACACAATCTGCAGAAACCCATCCTCAGCATCTCAACTCACCTCCCAATAACACAACATGCAGAAACCGTTCTCAGCATCTTCACTCACCTCCCAACAACACAACCTGAAGAAACCCATCCTCAGCATTTCACTCCCCCCCAATAACACAACCTGCAGAAACCGTTCTCAGCATCTCAACCAACCTCCCAATAACACAATCTGCAGAAACCCATCTTCAGCATATTCACTCACCTACCAATACCATAACCTGCAGAAACCCATCCTCAGCATCTTCACTCACCTCCCAATAACTCAACCTGCAGAAACCCATCCTCAGCATCTTAACTCACCTCCCAACAACTCAACCTGCAGAAACCCATCCTCAGCATCTTCACTCACTTCCCACCCACACAACCTGCAGAAACCCATCCTCAGCATCTTAACTATCCTGCCAATAATATAACGTGCAAAAACCCATTCTCAGCATCTTAACTCACCTCCCAACAACTCAACCTGCAGAAACCCATCCTCAGCATCTTCACTCACTTTCCACTCACTCAACCTGCAGAAACCCATCCTCAGCTTATCCACTCACCTTCCAATAACACAACCTGCAAAAAACGATCCTCAGCTTCTTCACGCACCTTCCAATTACACAACCTGCAGAAACCCATCCTCTGCATCTTCACTAACCTTCCAATAACACAACCTGCAAAAACCCATCCTCAGCATCTCGACCAACCACACAACAACACAACCTGCAGGAACCCATCCTCAACATCTTCACTAAACCTCCAATAACACAACCTGCAGAAACCGATCCTCTGCATCTTCTCTAACCTTCCAATAACACAACCTGCAAAAACCCATCCTCAGCTTCTCTACCAACCTCCCAATAAAACAACCTGCAGAAACCGTTTCTCTGCATCTTCACAAACCTTCCAATAACACAACCTGCAGAAACACATCCTCAGCATCTCGACCAACAACACAGCCTGCAGAAACCCATCTTCAGCATCTTCAGGCACCTCCCAGGACCACAACATTCACAAACCCATCCTCAGCATCTTCACTCACCTCCCATTACCACAACCTGCAGAAACCCATCCTCAGCATCTTCATTCACTTCCCACTCATACAACCTGCAGAAACCCATCCTCAGCATCTCGACTCACCCTCCATTAACATATCCTGCAGAAAACCATCCTCAGCCTCTCCACTCACCTCCCAATAACACAAACTACAGAAACCATACTCAGCATCTTCACAAACCTTCCAATAACACAACCTGCATAAACCTATCCTCAGCATCTTCAGTCAACTCCCAATAATACAACCTGCAGAAACCCATCCTCAGCATCTTAACTCACCTCACAACAACTCAACCTGCAGAAACCCATCCTCAGCTTCTCCACTCACATTCCAATAACAAAACCTGCAGAATCCCATCCTCAGCATCTCCACTCACCTCTCAATAACACAACCTGCAGAAACCCATCCGCAGCATCTTCACTCACGTCCCAATAACACAACCTGCAGAAACCCATCCTGAGCCTCTCCACTCACCTCCCAATAACACAAACTACAGAAACCCATACTCAGCATCTTCACTAACTTTCCAAAAACACAACCTGCAGAAACCCATCCTCAGCATCTTCACCCACCTCCCAACAACATAACCTGCAGAAACCCATCCTCTACATCTTCACAAACCTTGCAATAACACAGCCTGCAGAAACCCATCCTCAGCATCTTCACTCACCTCCTAATAATACAACGTGCAGAAACCCATCCTCAGCATCTTAACTCACCACCCAACAACTCAACCTGCAGAAACCCATCCTCAGCATCTTCACTCACTTCCCACTCACACAACCTGCAGAAACCCATCCTCAGCTCATCCACTCACCTTCCAATAACACAGCCTGTAGAAAAGCATCCTCAGCTTCTTCACTCACCTTCCAATCACACAACCTGCAGAAACCCATCCTCTGCATCTTCACTAACCTTCCAATAACACAACCTGCAGAAACCCATCCTCTGCATCTTCACTAATCTTCCAATAACACAACCTGCAAAAACCCATCCTCAGCATCCCAACCAACCTCCCAATAAAACAACCTGCAGAAACCCATCCTCTGCATCTTCACAAACCTTCCAATAACACAACCTGCAGAAACCCATCCTCAGCATCTCTACCAACAACACACCCTGCAGAAACCCATCCTCAGCATCTTCAGGCACCTCCCAATACCACAACCTTCAGAAACCCATCCTCAGCATCTTCACTCAGCTCCCATTACCACAACCTGCAGAAACCCATCGTCAGCATCTTCATTCACTTCCCACTCATACAACCAGCAGAAACCCATCCTCAGCATCTTCACTAAGCTTCCAATAACAGTACCTGGAGAAACCCATGCTCAGCATCTTCACTCACATCCCAATAACACAACCTGCTGAAACCCATCCTCAGCACCTTCACTCACCTCCCACTCACACAACCTGCAGAAATCCATCCTCAGCATTTCCACTCACCTCCCAATAACCCAACCTGCAGAAACCCATCCGCAGCATCTCCACTCACCTCCCAATATCACAACCTGCAGAAACCCATCCTCAGCATCTTCACTCACCTTCAAATAACACAACCTGCAGAAACCCATCCTCAGCATCTTCACTAACCTTCGAATAACACAACCTGCAGAAACCCATCGTCAGCATCTCCACTCACCTCCCAATAACACAACCTGCAGAAACCCATCGTCAGCATCTCTACCAACCTCCCAATAACACAACCTGCAGAAACCCATCCTCATCATCTCCACTCACATTCCAATAACACAACCAGCAGAAACCCGTCCTCAGCATCTTCACTAACCTTCCAATAACACAACCTGTAGAAACCCATCCTCATCATCTACACTAAACTTCCAGTAACACAACCTGGAGAAACACATCCTCAGCATCTTCACTAACCTCCCATTCACACAACCTGCAGAAATCCATCCTCAGCATCTCCACTCACCTCACAATAACACCACCTGCAGAAACCGTTCTCAGCATCTTCACTCACCTCCCAACAACACAACCTGCAGAAACCCATCCTCAGCATCTTCACTCGCCCCCCCAATAACACAGCCTGCAGAAACCCATCCTCAGCATCTCCACTCGCCTCCCAATAATGACAAATCAAATTTCTTTATCCGTCAGTCTGGCCTCATTAAAAGTCGAGATGGATTTGCAGGTACAGCATTAGTTATTTTCTTTGGCTTGCAAGACTGATTCATTTCACAGAGGCATAAGTCACATCTAGTCTCCTACAGCCCGGAAAGCAAATGAACAAAGAGACAAAGGGATTTCTGCAAATAAATTCAAATGGTATCAAGTTTCACATACACGATTCCCATAGGTCATCCTATGCCCCTCCTGACCTTGTCATACATTCTGATTGGCTCACTTCTCATCCCTTCCTCTGGCCCCCTTATTACCCAGCATCCTTTTCTCCTCCTTTGTTGGACACACCTCCTCCTTGCTTTGCCATGCGGTCTGAAATCCTTTGTCTGTGAACTCACCTGAATGAGACTGGCCGATCTCTACATTCCAGTAACTAATATCGCGAAAGTAACTATTTTATATCACATTCGTCAATACCACAACCTGCCGACATCCTTCCTCAGCATCTCCACTCACCTTCCAATAACACAACCTGTAGAAAAGCATCCTCAGCTTCTTCACTCACCTTCCAATCACACAACCTGCAGAAACCCATCCTCTGCATCTTCGCTAACCTTCCAATAACACAACCTGCAGAAACCCATCCTCTGCATCTTCACTAATCTTCCAATAACACAACCTGCAGAAACCCATCCTCAGCATCTCCACTAACCTTCCAATAACATAACCTGCAGAAAACCATTCTCAGCATCTTCACTAACCTTCCAATAACGCAACCCGCAGAAACCCATCCTCTGCATCTTCACTAACCTTCCAATAACACAACCTGCAAAAACCCATCCTCAGTATCTCTACCAACCTCCCAATAACACAACCTGCAGAAACCCATCCTCAGCATCTTCGCTAAGCTTCCAATAACAGAACCTGGAGAAACCCATGCTCAGCATCTTCACTCACATCCCAAGAACACAACCTGCAGAAACCCATCCTCAGCACCTTCACTCACCTTCCACTCACACAACCTGCAGAAATCCATCCTAAGCATTTCCACTCACCTCCCAATATCACAACCTGCAGAAACCCAACCTCAGCATCTTCACTAACATTCGAATAACACAACCTGCAGAAACCCATCGTCAGCATCTTCACTCACCTCCCAATAACACAACCTGCAGAAACCCATCCTCAGCATCTCTACCAACCTCCCAATAACACAACCTGCAGAAACCCATCCTCATCATTTTCACTAACCTTCCAATAACACAACCTGCAGCAACCCATCCTCAGCATCTTCACTAACCTCAAATAACAACTTCTGCAGAAACCCATCCTCAGCATCTCCACTCACATTCCAATAACACAACCAGAAGAAACCCATCCTCAGCATCTTCACTAACCTCCCAATAACACAACCTGTAGAAACCCACCCTCATCATCTAAACTAACCTTCCAATAACACAACCCGGAGAAACACAACCTCAGCATCTTCACTAACCTCCCAATCACACAACCTGCAGAAACCCATCCTCAGTATCTCTACCAACCTCCCAATAACACAACCTGCAGAAACCATCCACAGCATCTTCACGAAGCTTCCAATAACAGAACCTGGAGAAACCCATGCTCAGCATATTCACTCACATGCCAAGAACACAACCTGCAGAAACCCATCCTCAGCACCTTCACTCACCTTCCACTCACACAACCTGCAGAAATGCACCCTAAGCATCTCCAATCACCTCCCAATAACCCAACCTGCAGAAACCCATCCTCAGCATTTTCACTCACCTCCCAATATCACAACCTGTAGAAACCCATCCTCAGCATCTTCACTAGCATTCGAATAACACAACCTGCAGAAACCCAACCCCAGCATCTTCACTAACATTCGAATAACACAACCTGCAGAAACCCATCCTCAGCATCTCTACCAACCTCCCAATTACACAACCTGCAGAAACCCATCCTCATCATTTTCACTAACCTTCCAATAACACAACCTGCAGAAACCCATCCTCAGCATCTTCACTAACCTCAAATAACAACTTCTGCAGAAACCCATCCTCAGCATCTTCACTCGCCCCCCCCCCCAATAACACAGCCTGCAGAAACCCATCCTCAGCTTCTTCACTAACCTCCCAATAACACAACCTGTAGAAACCCACCCTCATCATCTACACTAACATTCCAATAACACAACCTGGAGAAACACAACCTCAGCATCTTCACTCACCTCCCAATCACACAACCTGCAGAAACCCATCCTCAGCATCTTCACTAACCTTCCAATAACACAATCTGCAGAAACCCATCCTCAGCATCTCCACTCACCTCCCAATAACACAACATGCAGAAACCGTTCTCAGCATCTTCACTCACCTCCCAGCAACACAACCTGCAGAAACCCATCCTCAGCATCTTCACTCCCCCCCAATAACACAACCTGCAGAAACCGTTCTCAGCATCTCAACCAACCTCCCAATAACACAATCTGCAGAAACCCATCCTCAGCATATTCACTCACCTCCCAATACCATAACCTGCAGAAACCCATCCTCAGCATCTTCACTGACCTCCCAATAACTCAACCTGCAGAAACCCATCCTCAGCATCTTAAATCACCTCCCAACAACTCAACCTGCAGAAACCCATCCTCAGCATCTTCACTCACTTCCCACCCACACAACCTGCAGAAACCCATCCTCAGCATCTTAACTATCCTGCCAATAATATAACGTGCAAAAACCCATCCTCAGCATCTTAACTCACCTCCCAACAACTCAACCTGCAGAAACCCATCCTCAGCATCTTCACTCACTTTCCACTCACTCAACCTGCAGAAACACATCCTCAGCTTATCCACTCACCTTCCAATAACACAACCTGCAGAAAACGATCCTCAGCTTCTTCACGCACCTTCCAATTACACAACCTGCAGAAACCCATCCTCTGCATCTTCACTAACCTTCCAATAACACAACCTGCAAAAACCCATCCTCAGCATCTCTACCAACCTCACAACAACACAACATGCAGGAACACATCCTCAACATCTTCACTAAACCTCCAATAACACAACCTGCAGAAACCGATCCTCTGCATCTTCTCTAACCTTCCAATAACACAACCTGCAAAAACCCATCCTCAGCTTCTCTACCAACATCCCAATAAAACAACCTGCAGAAACCCTTTCTCTGCTTCTTCACAAACCTTCCAATAACACAACCTGCAGAAACACATCCTCAGCATCTCGACCAACAACACAGCCTGCAGAAACCCATCCTCAGCATCTTCAGGCACCTCCCAGTACCACAACCTTCACAAACCCATCCTCAGCATCTTCACTCACCTCCCATTACCACAACCTGCAGAAACCCATCCTCAGCATCTTCATTCACTTCCCACTCATACAACCTGCAGAAACCCATCCTCAGCATCTCGACTCACGTTCCATTAACATATCCTGCAGAAAACCATCCTCAGTCTCTCCACTCACCTCCCAATAACACAAACTACAGAAACCCATACTCAGCATCTTCACAAACCTTCCAATAACACAACCTGCATAGACCTATCCTCAGCATCTTCAGTCAACTCCCAATAATACAACCTGCAGAAACCCATCCTCAGCATCTTAACTCACCTCCCAACAACTCAACCTGCAGAAACCCATCCTCAGCTTCTCCACTCACATTCCAATAACAAAACCTGCAGAATCCCATCCTCAGCATCTCCACTCACCTCTCAATAACACAACCTGCAGAAACCCATCCGCAGCATCTTCACTCACGTCCCAATAACACAACCTGCAGAAACCCATCCTGAGCCTCTCCACTCACCTCCCAATAACACAAACTACAGAAACCCATACTCAGCATCTTCACTAACTTTCCAAAAACACAACCTGCAGAAACCCATCCTCAGCATCTTCACCCACCTCCCAATAACATAACCTGCAGAAACCCATCCTCTACATCTTCACAAACCTTGCAATAACACAACCTGCAGAAACCCATCCTCAGCATCTTCACTCACCTCCCAATAATACAACGTGCAGAAACCCATCCTCAGCATTTTAACTCAGCACCCAACAACTCAACCTGCAGAAACCCATCCTCAGCATCTTCACTCACTTCCCACTCACACAACCTGCAGAAACCCATCCTCAGCTTATCCACTCACCTTCCAGTAACACAACCTGTAGAAAAGCATCCTCAGCTTCTTCACTCACCTTCCAATCACACAACCTGCAGAAACCCATCCTCTGCATCTTCACTAGCCTTCCAATAACACAACCTGCAGAAACCCATCCTCTGCATCTTCACTAATCTTCCAATAACACAACCTGCAAAAACCCATCCTCAGCATCTCTACCAACCTCCCAATAAAACAACCTGCAGAAACCCATCCTCTGCATCTTCACAAACCTTCCAATAACACAACCTGCAGAAACCCATCCTCAACATCTCTACCAACAACACAGCCTGCAGAAACCCATCCTCAGCATCTTCAGGCACCTCCCAATACCACAACCTTCAGAAACCCATCCTCAGCATCTTCACTCACTTCCCACCCACACAACCTGCAGAAACCCATCCTCAGCATCTTAACTATCCTGCCAATAATATAACGTGCAAAAACCCATCCTCAGCATCTTAACTCACCTCCCAACAACTCAACCTGCAGAAACCCATCCTCAGCATCTTCACTCACTTTCCACTCACTCAACCTGCAGAAACACATCCTCAGCTTATCCACTCACCTTCCAATAACACAACCTGCAGAAAACGATCCTCAGCTTCTTCACGCACCTTCCAATTACACAACCTGCAGAAACCCATCCTCTGCATCTTCACTAACCTTCCAATAACACAACCTGCAAAAACCCATCCTCAGCATCTCTACCAACCTCACAACAACACAACATGCAGGAACACATCCTCAACATCTTCACTAAACCTCCAATAACACAACCTGCAGAAACCGATCCTCTGCATCTTCTCTAACCTTCCAATAACACAACCTGCAAAAACCCATCCTCAGCTTCTCTACCAACATCCCAATAAAACAACCTGCAGAAACCCTTTCTCTGCTTCTTCACAAACCTTCCAATAACACAACCTGCAGAAACACATCCTCAGCATCTCGACCAACAACACAGCCTGCAGAAACCCATCCTCAGCATCTTCAGGCACCTCCCAGTACCACAACCTTCACAAACCCATCCTCAGCATCTTCACTCACCTCCCATTACCACAACCTGCAGAAACCCATCCTCAGCATCTTCATTCACTTCCCACTCATACAACCTGCAGAAACCCATCCTCAGCATCTCGACTCACGTTCCATTAACATATCCTGCAGAAAACCATCCTCAGTCTCTCCACTCACCTCCCAATAACACAAACTACAGAAACCCATACTCAGCATCTTCACAAACCTTCCAATAACACAACCTGCATAGACCTATCCTCAGCATCTTCAGTCACCTCCCAATAATACAACCTGCAGAAACCCATCCTCAGCATCTTAACTCACCTCCCAACAACTCAACCTGCAGAAACCCATCCTCAGCTTCTCCACTCACATTCCAATAACAAAACCTGCAGAATCCCATCCTCAGCATCTCCACTCACCTCTCAATAACACAACCTGCAGAAACCCATCCGCAGCATCTTCACTCACGTCCCAATAACACAACCTGCAGAAACCCATCCTGAGCCTCTCCACTCACCTCCCAATAACACAAACTACAGAAACCCATACTCAGCATCTTCACTAACTTTCCAAAAACACAACCTGCAGAAACCCATCCTCAGCATCTTCACCCACCTCCCAATAACATAACCTGCAGAAACCCATCCTCTACATCTTCACAAACCTTGCAATAACACAACCTGCAGAAACCCATCCTCAGCATCTTCACTCACCTCCCAATAATACAACGTGCAGAAACCCATCCTCAGCATTTTAACTCAGCACCCAACAACTCAACCTGCAGAAACCCATCCTCAGCATCTTCACTCACTTCCCACTCACACAACCTGCAGAAACCCATCCTCAGCTTATCCACTCACCTTCCAGTAACACAACCTGTAGAAAAGCATCCTCAGCTTCTTCACTCACCTTCCAATCACACAACCTGCAGAAACCCATCCTCTGCATCTTCACTAGCCTTCCAATAACACAACCTGCAGAAACCCATCCTCTGCATCTTCACTAATCTTCCAATAACACAACCTGCAAAAACCCATCCTCAGCATCTCTACCAACCTCCCAATAAAACAACCTGCAGAAACCCATCCTCTGCATCTTCACAAACCTTCCAATAACACAACCTGCAGAAACCCATCCTCAACATCTCTACCAACAACACAGCCTGCAGAAACCCATCCTCAGCATCTTCAGGCACCTCCCAATACCACAACCTTCAGAAACCCATCCTCAGCATCTTCACTCACCTCCCATTACCACAACCTGCAGAAACCCATCGTCAGCATCTTCATTCACTTCCCACTCATACAACCTGCAGAAACCCATCGTCAGCATCTTCACTAAGCTTTCAATAACAGAACCTGGAGAAACCCATGCTCAGCATCTTCACTCACATCCCAATAACACAACCTGCTGAAACCCATCCTCAGCACCTTCACTCACCTCCCACTCACACAACCTGCAGAAATCCATTCTCAGCATTTCCACTCACCTCCCAATAACCCAACCTGCATAAACCCATCCGCAGCATCTCCACTCACCTCCCAATATCACAACCTGCAGAAACCCATCCTCAGCATCTTTACTCACCTTCAAATGACACAACCTGCAGAAACCCATCCTCAGCATCTTCACTAACCTTCGAATAACACAACCTGCAGAAACCCATCGTCAGCATCTTCACTCACCTCCCAATAACACAACCTGCAGAAACCCATCGTCAGCATCTCTACCAACCTTCCAATAACACAACCTGCAGAAACCCATCCTCATCATCTCCACTCACATTCCAATAACACAACCAGCAGAAACCCGCCCTCAGCATCTTCACTAACCTCCCAATAACACAACCTGTAGAAACCCATCCTCATCATCTACACTAAACTTCCAGTAACACAACCTGGAGAAACACATCCTCAGCATCTTCACTAACCTCCCATTCACACAACCTGCAGAAACCCATCCTCAGCATCTCCACTCACCTCACAATAACACAACCTGCAGAAACCGTTCTCAGCATCTTCACTCACCTCCCAACAACACAACCTGCAGAAACCCATCCTCAGCATCTTCACTCGCCCCCCCCCCCAATAACACAGCCTGCAGAAACCCATCCTCAGCATCTCCACTCGCCTCCCAATAATGACAAATCAAATTTCTTTATCCGTCAGTCTGGCCTCATTAAAAGTCGAGATGGATTTGCAGGTACAGCATTAGTTATTTTCTTTGGCTTGCAAGACTGATTCATTTCACAGAGGCATAAGACACATCTAGTCTCCTACACCCCGGAAAGCAAATGAACAAAGAGACAAAGGGATTTCTGCAAATAAATTCAAATGGTATCAAGTTTCACATACACGATTCCCATAGGTCATCCTATACCCCTCCTGGCCTGGTCATAAATTCTGATTGGCTCACTTCTCATTCATTCCTCTGTCCCCCTTATTACCCAGCATCCTTTTCTCCTCCTTTGGTGGACACACCTCCTCCTTGCTTTGCCATGCGGTCTGAAATCCTTTGTCTGTGAACACACCAGAATGAGACTGGCCTATCTCTACATTACAGGAACTAATATCTCTTAAGTAACTATTTTATATCACATTCGTCAATAACACAACCTGCCGACACCCTTCCTCTGCATCTCCACTCACCTTCTAATAACACAACCTGCAGAAACCATCCACAGTATCTCCACTCGCCTCCCAATAACACAACCTGCAAAAACCCATCCTCAGCATCTCCACTTACCTTCCAATAACACAACCTGCCACAACCATCGTCAGCATCTCCACTAACCTTCCAATAACACAACCTGCCGTCACCCTTCCTCAGCATCTCCACTCACCTCCAAATAACTCAACCTGCAGAAACCCATCCTCAGCATCTCCACTCACCTTCCAATAACATATCCTGCAGAAAACCATCCTCAGCATCTTCACTCACCTCCCACTCACACAACCTGCAGAAATCCATCCTCAGCATTTCCACTCACCTCCCAATAACCCAACCTGCAGAAACCAATCCTCAGCATTTCCACTCACCTCCCCATACCACAAACTGCAGAAACCCATCCTCAGCATCTTCACTCACTTCCCACTCACACAACCTGCAGAAACCCACCCTCAGCATCTCCACTCAACTACCATTAACATAACCTGCAGAAAACCATCCTCAGCATCTTCACTGACATTCCAATAACACAACCCGCAGAAACCCGTCCTCTGCATCTTCACTAACCTTCCAATCACACAACCTGCAAAAACCAATCCTCAGCATCTCTACAAACCTCCCAATAACGCAACCTGCAGAAACCCATCATCAGCATCTTCACTAAGTTTCCAATAACAGAACAAGGAGAAACCCATGCTCAGCATCTTCACTCACATCCCAATAACACAACCTGCAGAAACCCATCCTCAGCACCATCACTTACCTCCCTCTCATACAACCTGCAGAAATCCATCCTCAGCACCTCCACTTACCTCCCAATATCACAACCTGCAGAAACCCATCCTCAGCATCTTAACTCACCTTCCAATAACACAACCTGCAGAAACCCATCGTCAGCATCTTCACTCACCTCCCAATAACAGCTTCTGCAGAAACCCATCATCAGCATCTCCACTCACATTCCAATAACACAACCAGCAGAAACCCATCCTCAGCATCTTCACTACCCTCCCAATCACACAACCTGCAGAAACCCATCCTCAGCATCTTCACTAACCTTTCAATAACACAATCTGCAGAAACCCATCCTCAGCATCTCCACTCACCTCCCAGTAACACAACATGCAGAAACATTTCTCAGCATCTTCACTCTCCTCCCAAAAACACAACCTGCAGAAACCCATCCTCAGCATCTTCACTCACCCCCCAATAACACAACCTGCAGAAACCCATCCTCAGCATCTCCACTCGCCTCCCAGTAATGATAAATCAAATTTCTTTACCCATCAGTCTGGCCTCAATATCAGTCGAGATAGATTTGCAGGTACAGCATTAGTTATTTTATTTGGCTTGCAAGCCTGATTCATTTCACAGAGGCATAAGACACATCTAGTCTCCTACACCCCGGAAAGCAAATGAACAAAGAGACAAAGGGATTTCTGCAAATAAATTCAAATGGTATCAAGTTTCACATACACGATTCCCATCGGTCATCCTATACCCCTCCTGGCCTGGTCATACATTCTGATTGGCTCACTTCTCATCCCTTCCTCTGTCCCCCTTATTACCCAGCATTCTTTTCTCCTCCTTTGGTGGACACACTTCCTCCTTGCTTTGCCATGCGGTCTGAAATCCTTCGTCTGTGAACTCACCAGAATGAGACTGGCCTATCTCTACATAACAGGAACTAATATCTCTTAAGTAACTATTTTATATCACATTCGTCAAGAACTCAACCTGCCGACACCCTTCCTCTGCATCTCCACTCACCTTCTAATAACACACCCTGCAGAAACCATCCACAGCATCTCCACTCGCCTCCCAATAACACAAACTGCAAAAACCCATCCTCAGCATCTCCACTTACCTTCCAATAACACAACCTGCCACAACCATCGTCAGCATCTCCACTAACCTTCCAATAACACAACCTGCCGACACCCTTCCTCAGCATCTCCACTCACCTCCCAATAACTCAACCTGCAGAAACCCATCCTCAGCATCTCCACTCACCTTCCAATAACACAACCTGCAAAATCCCATCCTCAGCATCTCTACCAACCTCCCAATAACACAACCTGCAGAACCCCATCCACAGCATCTTCACTAAGCTTCCAATAACAGAACCTGGAGAAACCCATGCTCAGCATCTTCACTCACATCCCAATAACACAACCTGCTGAAACCCATCCTCAGCACCTTCACTCACCTCCCACTCACACAACCTGCAGAAATCCATCCTCAGCATTTCCACTCACCTCCCAATAACCCAACCTGCAGAAACCAATCCTCAGCATTTCCACTCACCTCCCCGTACCACAAACTGCAGAAACCCATCCTCAGCATCTTCACTCACTTCCCACTCACACAACCTGCAGAAACCCACCCTCAGCATCTCCACTCAACTACCATTAACATAACCTGCAGAAAACAATCCTCAGCATCTTCACTGACATTCCAATAACACAACCCGCAGAAACCCGTCCTCTGCATCTTCACTAACCTTCCAATCACACAACCTGCAAAAACCAATCCTCAGCATCTCTACAAACCTCCCAATAACGCAACCTGCTGAAACCCATCATCAGCATCTTCACTAAGTTTCCAATAACAGAACAAGGAGAAACCCATGCTCAGCATCTTCACTCACATCCCAATAACACAACCTGCAGAAACCCATCCTCAGCACCATCACTTACCTCCCTCTCATACAACCTGCAGAAATCCATCCTCAGCACCTCCACTTACCTCCCAATATCACAACCTGCAGTAACCCATCGTCAGCATCTTCACTCACCTCCCAATAACAGCTTCTGCAGAAACCCATCATCAGCATCTCCACTCACATTCCAATAACACAACCAGCAGAAACCCATCCTCAGCATCTTCACTCACCTCCCACTCACACAACCTGCAGAAACCCATCCTCAGCATCTTCACTAACCTTCCAATAACACAACCCGCAGAAACCCATGACAGCATCTTCACTCACATCCCAATAACACAACCTGCAGAAATCCATCCTCAGCATCTCCACTCACCTTCCAATGACATAACCTGCAGAAAACCATCCTCAGCATCTTCACTAACCTTCCAATAACACAACCCGGAGAAACCCGTCCTCTTCATCTTCACTAACCTTCCAATCACACAACCTGCAAAAACCAATCCTCAGCATCTCTACAAACCTTCCAATCACACAACCTGCAAAAACCAATCCTCAGCATCTCTACAAACCTCCCAATAACGCAACCTGCAGAAACCCATCATCATCATCTTCACTCACATCCCAATAAGACAACCTGCAGAAACCCAATCTCAGCACCATCATAGAACATAGAACATAGAACAATACAGCGCTGTACAGGCCCTTCGGCCCACGATGTTGCACCGAAACAAAAGCCATCTAACCTACACTATACCATTATCGTCCATATCTTTATCCAATAAACTTTTAAATGCCCTCAATGTTGGCGAGTTCACTACTGTAGCAGGTAGGGCATTCTACGGCCTCACTACTCTTTGCGTAAAGAACCTACCCCTGACCTCTGTCCTATATCTATTACCACTCAGTTTAAGGCTATGTCCCCTCGTGCTAGCCATTTCCATCCGCGGGAGAAGGCTCTCACTGTCCACCCTATCTATCCCTCTGATCATTTTGTATGCCTCTATTAAGTCTCCTCTTAACCTTCTTCTCTCTAACGAAAACAACCTCAAGTCCATCAGCCTTTCCTCATAAGATTTACCCTCCATACCAGGCAACATCCTGGTAAATATCCTCTGCACCCGTTCCAAAGACTCCACGTCCTTCCTATAATGCAGTGACCAGAACTGTACGCAATACTCCAAATGTGGCTTCCTTACCTTACCTTCACTTACCTTCCTCTCATACAACCTGCAGAAATCCATCCTCAGCACCTCCACTCACCTCCCAATATCACAACCTGCAGAAACCCATCCTCAGCATCTTCACTCACCTTCAAATAACACAACCTGCAGAAACCCATCCTCAGCATCTTCACTAACCTTCGAACAACACAACCCGCAGAAACCCATCGTCAGCATCTTCACTCACCTCCCAATAACACAACCTGCAGAAACCCATCCTCAGCATCTCTACCAACCTCCCAATAACACAACCTGCAGAAACCCATCCTCATCTTCTTCACTAACCTTGCAATAACACAACCTGCAGAAACCCATCCTCAGCATCTTCACCAACCTCAAATAACAGCTTCTGCAGAAACCCATCCTCAGCATCTCTACCAACCTCCCAATAACACAACCTGCAGAAACCCATCCTCATCTTCTTCACTCACCTTGCAATAACACAACCCGCAGAAACCCATGACAGCATCTTCACTCACATCCCAATAACACAACCTGCAGAAATCCATCCTCAGCATCTCCACTCACCTTCCAATAACATAACCTGCAGAAAACCATCCTCAGCATCTTCACTAACATTCCAATAACACAACCCGCAGAAACCCGTCCTCTGCATCTTCACTAACCTTCCAATCACACAACCTGCAAAAACCAATCCTCAGCATCTCTACAAACCTCCCAATAACGCAACCTGCAGAAACCCATCATCAGCATCTTCACTAAGTTACCAATAACAGAACAAGGAGAAACCCATGCTTAGCATCTTCACTCACATCCCAATAACACAACCTGCAGAAACCCATCCTCAGCACCATGACTTACCTCCCTCTCATACAACCTGCAGACATCCATCCTCAGCACCTCCACTCACCTCCCAATATCACAACCTGCAGAAACCCATCCTCAGCATCTTCACACACCTTCCAATAACACAACCTGCAGAAACCCGTCCTCAGCATCTTCACTAACCTTAGAATAACACAACCTGCAGAAACCCATCGTCAGCATCTTCACTCACCTCCCAATAACAGCTTCTGCAGAAACCCATCCTCAGCATCTCCACTCACAGTCCAATAACACAACCAGCAGAAACCCATCCTCAGCATCTTCACAAACCTCCCAATCACACAACCTGCAGAAACCCATCCTCAGCATCTTCACTAACCTTTCAACAGCACAATCTGCAGAAACCCATCCTCAGCATCTGCACTCACCTCCCAGTAACACAACATGCTGAAACATTTCTCAGCATCTTCACTCTCCTCCCAAAAACACAACCTGCAGAAACCCACCCTCATCATCTACACCAACCTTCCAATAACACAACCTGGAGAAACACAACCTCAGCATCTTCACTAACCTCCCAATCACACAACCTACAGAAGCCCATCCTCAGCATCTTCACTAACCTTCCAATATCACAATCTGCAGAAACCCATCCTCAGCATCTCCACTCACCTCCCAATAACACAACATGCAGAAACCGTTCTCAGCATCTTCACTCACCTCCCAACAACACAACCTGCAGAAACCGATCCTCAGCATCTTCACTCACCCCCAATAACACAACCTGCAGAAACCCATCCTCAGCATCTCCACTCGCCTCCCAATAATGACAAATCAAATTTCTTTACCCGTCAGTCTGGCCTCAATAAAAGTCGAGTTGGAGTTGCAGGTACAGCATTAGTTATTTTATTTGGCTTGCAAGCCTGATTCATTTCACAGAGGCATAAGACACATCTAGTCTCCTACACCCCGGAAAGCAAATGAACAAAGAGACAAAGGGATTTCTGCAAATAAATTCATATGGTATCAAGTTTCACATAAACGATTCCCATCGGTCATTCTATACCCCTCCTGACCTGGTCATACATTCTGATTGGCTCACTTCTCATTCATTCCTCTGTCCCCCTTATTACCCAGCATCCTTTTCTCCTCCTTTGGTGGACACACCTCCTCCTTGCTTTGCCATGCGGTCTGAAATCCTTTGTCTGTGAACTCACCAGAATGAGACTGGCCTATCTCTACATTACAGGAACTAATATCTCTTAAGTAACTATTTTATATCACATTCGTCAAGAACACAACCTGCCGACACCCTTCCTCTGCATCTCCACTCACCTTCTAATAACACAACCTGCAGAAACCATCCACAGCATCTCCACTCGCCTCCCAATAACACAAACTGCAAAAACCCATCCTCAGCATGTCCACTTACCTTCCAATAACACAACCTGCCACAACCATCGTCAGCATCTCCACTAACCTTCCAATAACACAACCTGCCGACACCCTTCCTCAGCATCTCCACTCACCTCCCAATAACTCAACCTGCAGAAACCCATCCTCAGCATCTCCACTCACCTTCCAATAACACAACCTGCAAAAGCCCATCCTCAGCAGCTCTACCAACCTCCCAATAACACAACCTGCAGAACCCCATCCACAGCATCTTCACTAAGCTTCCAATAACAGAACCTGGAGAAACACATGCTCAGCATCTTCACTCACATCCCAATAACACAACCTGCTGAAACCCATCCTCAGCATCTTTACTCACCTCCCACTCACACAACCTGCAGAAATCCATCCTCAGCATTTCCACTCACCTCCCAATAACCCAACCTGCAGAAACCCATCCTCAGCATCTCCACTCACCTCCCAATAACGCAACCTGCAGAAACCCATCATCAGCATCTTCACTAAGTTACCAATAACAGAACAAGGAGAAACCCATGCTTAGCATCTTCACTCACATCCCAATAACACAACCTGCAGAAACCCATCCTCAGCATCTCCACTCACCTCCCTATACCACAAACTGCAGAAACCCATCCTCAGCCTCTTCACTCACTTCCCACTCACACAACCTGCAGAAACCCATCCTCAGCATCTCCACTCACCTACCATTAACATAACCTGCAGAAAACCATCCTCAGCATCTTCACTAACCTTCCAATAACACAACCCGCAGAAACCCATGACAGCATCTTCACTCACATCCCAATAACACAACCTGCAGAAATCCATCCTCAGCATCTCCACTCACCTTCCAATAACATAACCTGCAGAAAACCATCCTCAGCATCTTCACTAACATTCCAATAACACAACCCGCAGAAACCCGTCCTCTGCATCTACACTAACCTTCCAATCACACAACCTGCAAAAACCAATCCTCAGCATCTCTACAAACCTCCCAATAACGCAACCTGCAGAAACCCATCATCAGCATCTTCACTAAGTTACCAATAACAGAACAAGGAGAAACCCATGCTTAGCATCTTCACTCACATCCCAATAACACAACCTGCAGAAACCCATCCTCAGCACCATCACTTACCTCCCTCTCATACAACCTGCAGAAATCCATCCTCAGCACCTCCACTCACCTCCCAATATCACAACCTGCAGAAACCCATCCTCAGCATCTTCACACACCTTCAAATAACACAACCTGCAGAAACCCGTCCTCATCATCTTCACTAACCTTCGAATAACACAACCTGCAGAAACCCATCGTCAGCATCTTCACTCACCTCCCAACAACAGCTTCTGCAGAAACCCATCCTCAGCATCTCCACTCACAGTCCAATAACACAACCAGCAGAAACCCATCCTCAGCATCTTCACTAACCTCCCAATCACACAACCTGCAGAAACCCATCCTCAGCATCTTCACTAACCTTTCAATAACACAATCTGCAGAAACCCATCCTCAGCATCTGCACTCACCTCCCAGTAACACAACATGCAGAAACCCATCCTCAGCATCTTCACTCACCCCCCCCCTCCCCCAATAACACAACCTGCAGAAACCCATCCTCAGCATCTTCACTCGCCTCCCAATAATGACAAATCAAATTTCTTTACTCGTCAGTCTGGCCTCAATATAAGTCGAGATAGATTTGAAGGTAGAGCATTAGTTAATTTATTTGGCTTGCAAGGCTGATTCATTTCACAGAGGCATAAGACACATCTAGTCTCCTACACCCCGAAAAGCAAATGAACAAAGAGACAAAGGGATTTCTGCAAATAAATTCAAATGGTATCAAGTTTCACATACACGATTCCCATTGGTCACCTATATCCCTCCTGGCCTGGTCATACATTCTGATTGGCTCACTTCTCATCCCTTCCTCTGTCCCCCTTATTACCCAGCATCCTTTTCTCCTCCTTTGGTGGACACACTTCCTCCTTGCTTTGCCATGCGGTCTGAAATCCTTTGTCTGTGAACTCACCAGAATGAGACTGGCCTATCTCTACATTACAGGAACTAATATCTCTAAAGTAACTATTTTATATCACATTCGTCAATAACACAACCTGCCGACACCCTTCCTCTGCATCTCCACTCACCTACCAATAACTCAACCTGCAGAAACCCATCCTCAGCATCTCCACTCACCTTCCAATAACATAACCTGCAGAAAACCATCCTCAGCATCTTCACTTATCTTCCAATAACACAACCTGCAAAAACCCATCCTCAGCATCTCTACCAACCTCCCAATAACACAACCTGCAGAACCCCATCCACAGCATCTTCACTAAGCTTCCAATAACAGAACCTGGAGAAACCCATGCTCAGCATCTTCACTCACATCCCAATAACACAACCTGCTGAAACCCATCCTCAGCACCTTCACTCACCTCCCACTCACACAACCTGCAGAAATCCATCCTCAGCATTTCCACTCACCTCCCAATAACCCAACCTGCAGAAACCCATCCTCTGCATCTCCACTCACCTCCCAATACCACAAACTGCAGAAACCCATCCTCAGCATCTTCACTCACTTCCCACTCACACAACCTGCAGAAACCCATCCTCAGCATCTCCACTCAACTTCCATTCACATAACCTGCAGAAAACCACCCTCAGCATCTTCACTAACCTTCCAATAACACAACCCGCAGAAACCCATGACAGCATCTTCACTCACATCCCAATAACACAACCTGCAGAAACCCATCCTCAGCACCTTCACTCACCTCCCACTAACACAACCTGCAGAAATCCATCCTCAGCATCTCCACTCACCTTCCAATAACATAACCTGCAGAAAACCATCCTCAGCATCTTCACTAACCTTCCAATAACACAACCCGCAGAAACCCGTCCTCTTCATCTTCACTAACCTTCCAATCACTCAACCTACAAAAACCAATCCTCAGCATCTCTACAAATCTTCCAATCACACAACCTGCAAAAACCAATCCTCAGCATCTCTACAAACCTCCCAATAACGCAACCTGCAGAAACCCATCATCAGCATCTTCACACACATCCCAATAACACAACATGCAGAAACCCAATCTCAGCACCATCACTTACCTTCCTCTCATACAACCTGCAGAAATCCATCCTCAGCACCTCCACTCACCTCCTAATATCACAACCTGCAGAAACCCATTCTCAGCATCTTCACTCACCTTCAAATAACACAACCTGCAGAAACCCATCCTCAGCATCTTCACTAACCTTCGAACAACACAACCTGCAGAAACCCATCGTCAGCATCTTCACTCACCTCCCAATAACACAACCTGCAGAAACCCATCCTCAGCATCTCTACCAACCTCCCAATAACACAACCTGCAGAAACCCATTCTCATCTTCTTCACTAATCTTGCAATAACACAACCTGCAGAAACCCATCCTCAGCATCTTCACTAACCTCAAATAACAGCTTCTGCAGAAACCCATCCTCAGAATCTCCACTCACATTCCAATAACACAACCAGCAGGAAACCATCCTCAGCATCTTAACTAACCTCCCAATCACACAACCTGCAGAAACCCATCCTCAACATCTTCACTAACCTTTCAATAACACAATCTGCAGAAACCCATCCTCAGCATCTGCACTCACCTCCCAGTAACACAACCTGCAGAAACATTTCTCAGCATCTTCACTCTCCTCCCAACAACACAACCTGCAGAAACCCATCCTCAGCATCTTCACTCACCCCCCAATAACACAACCTGCCGAAACCCATCCTCAGCATCTCCACTCGCCTCCCAATAATGACAAATCAAATTTCTTTACCCGTCAGTCTGGCCTCAATATAAGTCGAGATGGATTTGCAGGTACAGCATTAGTTATTTTATTTGGCTTGCAAGCCTGATTCATTTCACAGAGGCATAAGACACATCTAGTCTCCTACAGCCCGGAAAGCAAATGAACAAAGAGACACAGGGATTTCTGCAAATATATTCAAATGGTATCAAGTTTCAAGTTTCATATACACGATTCTCATCGGTCATTCTATACCCCTCCTGACCTGGTCATACATTCTGATTGGCTCACTTCTCATCCCTTCCTCTGGCCCCCTTATTACCCAGCATCCTGTTCTCCTCCTTTGGTGGACACACCTCCTCCTTGCTTTGCCATGCGGTCTGAAATCTTTAGTCTGTGAACTCACCGGAATGAGACTGGCCTATCTCTACATTACAGTAACTAATATCTCAAAAGTAACTATTTTATATCACGTTCGTCAATAACACAACCTGCCGACACCCTTCCTCAGCATCTCCACTCACGTTCCAATAACACAACCTGCAGAAACCCATCCTCAGCATCTCCACTCGCCTCCCAATAACACAACCTGCAGAAACCCATCCTCAGCATCTCCACTCACCTTCCAATAACACAACCTGCCAAAACCATCGTCAGCATCTCCACTAACCTTCCAATAACACAACCTGCCGACACCCTTCCTCAGCATCTCCACTCACCTCCCAATAACTCAAACTGCAGAAACCCATGCTCAGCATCTCCACTCACCTTCCAATAACATAACCTGCAGAAAACCATCCTCAGCATCTTCACTAAACTTCCAATAACACAACCCGCAGAAACACATCCTCTGCATCTTCACTAACCTTCCAATAACACAACCTGCAAAAACCCATCCTCAGCATCTCTACCAACCTCCCAATAACACAACCTGCAGAAACCCATCCTCAGCACCTTCACTGAGCTTCCAATAACAGAACCTGGAGGAACACATGCTCAGCATCTTCACTCACATCCCAATAACACAACCTGCAGAAACCCATCCTCAGCACCTTCACTCACCGCCCACTCATACAACCTGCAGAAATCCATCCTCAGCATCTCCACTCACCTCAAAGAACAAAGAACAAAGAAATGTACAGCACAGGAACAGGCCCTTCGGCCCTCCAAGCCCGTGACGACCATACTGCCCGACTAAACTACAATCTTCTACACTTCCTGGGTCCGTATCCTTCTATTACCATCCTATTCATATATTTGTCAAGATGCCCCTTAAATGTCCCTATCGTCCCTGCTTCCACTACCTCCTCCGGTAGTGAGTTCCAGGCACCCACTACCCTCTGCGTAAAAAAACTTGCCTCGTACATCTACTCTAAACCTTGCCCCTCTCACCTTAAACCTATGCCCCCTAGTAATTGACCCCTCAACCCTGGGGAAAAGCCTCTGACTATCCAATAACCCAACCTGCAGAAACCCATCCTCAGCATTTCCACTCACCTCCCAATATCACAACCTGCAGAAACCCATGCTCAGCATCTTCATTCTCCTTCAAATAACACAACCTGCAGAAACCCATCCTCAGCATCTTCACGAACCTTCGAATAACACAACCTTCAGAAACCCAGTGTCAGCATTTTCACTCACCTCCCAATAACACAACCTGCAGAAACCCATCCTCAGCATCTCTACCAATCTCCCAATAACACAACCTGCAGAAACCCATCCTCATCATCTTCACTAACATTCCAATAACACAACCTGCATAAATCCATCCTCAGCATCTTCACTAACCTCAAATAACAACTTCTGCAGAAATCCATCCTCAGCATCTCCACTCACATTCCAATAACACAAACAGCAGAAACCCATCCTCAGCATCTTCACTAACCTCCCAATACCACAACCTGCAGAAACACATCCTCATCATCTACACTAACCTTCCAATAACGCAACCTGGAGAAACACATCCTCAGCAACTTCACTAACCTCCCAATCACACAACCTGCAGAAACCCATCCTCAGCATCTTCACTAACCTTCCAATAACACAACCTGCAGAAACCCACCCTCAGCAGCTCCACTCACTTCCCAATAACACAACCTGCAGAAACCGTTCTCAACATCTTCACTCACCTCCCAACAACACAACCTGCAGAAACCCATCCTCAGCATCTTCACTCACCCCTCCATAAACACAACCTGCAGAACCCCATCCTCAGCAACTTCACTAAGCTTCCAATAACAGAACCTGGAGAAACCCATGCTCAGCATTTTCACTCACTTCCCACTGACACAACATACAGAAATCCATCCTCAGCATTTCCACTCACCTCCCAATAACTCAACCTGCAGAAACCCATCTTCAGCATCTCCACTCTCCTCCCAATACCACAAACTGCAGAAACCCATCCTCAGCATCTTCACTCACTTCCCACTCACACAACCTGCAGAAACCCATCCTCAGCATCTCCACTCACCTTCCATTAACATAACCTGCAGTAAACCATCCTCAGCATCTTCACTAACCTTCCAATAACACAACCCGGAGAAACCCATCCTCTGCATCTTCACTAACCTTCCAATAACACTACCATCAAAAACCCATCCTCAGCATCTCTACCAACCTCCCAATAACACAAGCTGCAGAAAACCATCCTCAGCATCTTCATTAAGCTTCCAATAACAGAACCTGGAGAAACCCATGCTCAGCATCTTCACTCACATCCCAATAACACAACCTGCAGAAAACCATCCTCAGCACCTTCACTCACCTCCCACTAACACAACCTGCAGAAATCCATCCTCAGCATCACCACTCACCTTCCAATAACATAACCTGCAGAAAACCATCCTCAGCATCTTCACTAACCTTCCAATAACACAACCCGCAGAAACCCATCCTCTGCATCTTCACTCACCTTCCAATCACACAACCTGCAAAAACCAATCCGCAGCATCTCTACCAACCTCCCAATAACGCAACCTGCAGAAACCCATCCTCAGCATCTTCACTAAGCTTCCAATAACAGAACAAGGAGAAACCCATGCTCAGCATCTTCACTCACAACCCCATAACACAACCTGCAGAAACCCATCCTCAGCACCATCACTTACCTCCCACTCATAAAACCTGCAGAAATCCATCCTCAGCACCTCCACTCACCTCCCAATATCACAACCTGCAGAAACCCATCCTCAGCATCTTCACTCACCTTCAAATAACACAACCTGCAGAAATCCATCCTCAGCATTTCCACTCACCTTCCAATCACATAAACTGCAGAAAACCCTTCCTCAGCATCTCCACTCACCTCCCAATAACTGAACCTGCAGAAACCCATCCTCAGCATCTCCACTCATCTCCCAATAACACAACCTGCAGAAACCCATCCTCAGCATCTCCACTCACCTTCCAATAACACAACCTGCCAAAACCATCGTCAGCATCTCCACTAACCTTCCAATAACACAACCTGCCGACACCCTTCCTCAGCATCTTCACTCACGTCCCAATAACACAACCTGCAGAAACCCATCCTCAGCATCTCCACTAACCTTCCAATAACACAACCTGCCGACCCGCTTCCTCAGCATCTTCACTCACCTCCCAACAACACAACCTGCAGATACGCATCCTCAGCATCTCCACTCACCTCCCAATAAAACAACCTGCAGTTCAGAGGAGGTTGACTAGACTGATCTCAGAGATGAGGGCTTTGTCTTATCAAGAGAGTTGTTGAGAAGGAGTAGAGAGCCAATTCTGGTTCATAAGATGATAAAAGGTGTGGGTAAAGTGGAAGTGGAGCGGATGCTTTCTCTTGTGGGGCGTTCTAGAACGAGAGGTCAGAATCTCAGGATAACAGGCAGCTGAGGAGAAACTACTTCTCCCAATGGGATGTGAAACTGTGGAATTCGCTATCCAGAGAGCGGTGCATGCTGGGACAGTGAGTAAATTTAAGGAGCAGTTATATAGATTTTGAATTGGGAATGGGTTGAGAATTTTGGATAATGGGCAGGACGGCGACGTTAAGCCGAGGATGAGATCAGCCAAGACCGAATGACGGAGCAGACGCGAGGGGCCAAATGGGCTCATTCTGCTCCTGTACCTTATGAACTTACAAACTTCTGAACTGAAGAACGTGGATTCAATCTTTCCACGATGCAAATGAAGAGAGCAATAATACACTTAACGTGGTTTATACAATAAATAACGGGACAGGGAGACTTACCAGGGACACCGACAACAACCAGGAGAGGATAGTAACCCGCTTGAATTATCATCAGTGCGCCGGAGATCCGGTATGGTAAAGACTGGAGAGTCATATAGTAAGTACCCTCGAATAAACTCCTGTCCATTGCTCTAACGTTCCAGTGGATAGTTCCCAGATTCTGATCCATTGCTGTAACGTTCCTGTGGGTAGTTCCCAGATTCTGATCCATTGCTGTAACGTTCCTGTGGATAGTTCCCAGATTCTGATCCATTGCTGTAACGTCCCTGTGGATTGTTCCCAGATTCTGCTCCCTCCTCTCGGTCTCTCTGGAGCCGCTGATCTCTGGCAGTGTTGGAATTGACGCTCCCGCCGACAGTTTGGGATAACACAGTGAAAGGAATCGCTTATTAATAGCAGAGACAAACCCTCCAGTGACACGGTTAGGATCCATAGAGACTGACATTCATCACAGTCACTGAACAAACAGGTTCAGTTAACCCCTTTCAATCCAATGTTTTTATATCACAATGAAATAGAAGATTAGCCGGGTCTGGATTGACTGTGTGACAGTGACTGAGGGATGGAGTGTGGAAATAGTGGGCACACTGATGCTGATACTCAGTCCTCATTGTTATCTGAGGGGTTCCTGGGAACTGGGGCATTTTCACTGTCCCGTCCTGTTTATAAAAGGAGAGAGAAAGATAAACCCTGGAGTGTCAGGGCAGTCAGTATAATGTTAGTCACCAGGACATTTCTCGAGGGTCAGACTTGACAACAGGAATATTGCTCCTTCGCGAGGAAATGGTGTTATGTGACCAGAAACGGCGAGATTCGTGGGAAATCACATCGCATGTTGTTATTGCAGTTATATTTCAAAATAACTGGAGGATTAATGAGGGAACTGATATGAATTTATGTTCTGGAACATATTGTGATCAAATGTCATTTATTAGAGTTGTTATCGAGTCCCATAGCCGTGGATTAATGGGTCTGTGACAGTGAGAATGTGATACTGGCTAAGAAACAGAAAGCAGAGAGAAGCGGTGAATGATAGTTATTCAGACAGGAGGGGAGGAAACATTGATTTTCACTCGGGGTCCACATGAGGACAATTGCTCTTCAAGATACAATTCACTGCGATAGGCTTCAATGGAAAGAATTTCAACATTCACAAATGACAGACACTCAGCAATGACACAGTGAGCAGGGTAGCAGCAATCTTCAGCAGCATGTTCCCAGATCTGTGAAAGGGAGAGTCACGGGGAAAGTAAATTTAAATCACTGTCGTGTGGGTGATGCATTAGGGAGGAGGGCTTAGGACAGGAAATATAAACTAAACGGGACAAGTTTAAAAAGTGTCCAGGAACGGAGCGGGGACATGTCCACACTTTGCACTGGAAGGTCATGGTGATAAGATTGGAAAAACCTCAGAAGATATTTAACTTGATCAATAGAGGCGGAGACTCCTAAAAGAAGGATGTTAGGATCATAGAGTCATCGAGGTCCAGAGCACAGAAAGGTCATTCGGCCCATCTGGACTGGGCAGGTCAAAAACAACCACCTGAGTATTTGAATCCCACTTTCTAATACTTTGCCAATAGCCTATAGACTTGTAACTAGGTTTATAGAGAGGGTCAAAGACCGCAAAAAACTTCAGAGAATCGTGAACACTGCCGAGTCCATCACACGAACCTACCCCCCATCCATTGACTCCATCTACACCTCCCGCTGCCTGGGGAAAGCGGGCAGTATAATCAAAGATCCCTCCCACCCGGCTTACTCACTCTTCCAACTTCTTCCATCGGGCAGGAGATACAGAAGTCTGAGAACACGCACGAACAGACTCAAAAACAGCTTCTTCCGCACTGTCACCAGACTCCTAAATGACCCTCTTATGGACTGACCTCATTAACACTACACCCTGTATGCTTCATCCGATGCCGGTGCTTTTGTAGTTACATTGTATATGTTGTGTTGCCCTATTATGCTTTCTATGGTGCATATGTTTCACTGCTTCTCGGTACACGTGACAATGGCGCAAACCAACAGGCCGCTGCCGAACTGCTGACCTTGCAGACAACATAGATTGAGTTCCCCCTGCCACATTAACGAGGGAGCTCGCACTCTGCAAGGGTCTTGGGAAAGACAATCATTCCCACCGCTAAGTCCAGTGGGTGTTGGGACATTATTGACAGGGGATTGTTATGTAGAAACATGGGAGCAGGAGCAGGACATTCGGCCCTTTCAGTCTGCTTCACATGCATTGTGTACATCGCTGATCATCCGACTCACTAACATGTTCCTGCTTTCCTCCCTATCCTTGGATCCCTTTAGCCCCAAGACCCATAACCAACTGCTCCTTGAAAATATGCAATGTTTCAGCTCCAACTACTTTCTGTGGCGGAGAATTCCACAGGCTCGCAGCTCTCTGTGTGAGGAAATGTCTCCTTCTATCAGTTTTAAATGTCTGTCCGTATCTTCAGACTGTGCCCCTAGTTTCGGTCCCCTGTGCCACCCGGAACATCATTCCTACATTCACCTTTTTCATAGGTTTCTATGGTCCAGCCCCTCTCATTATTCTGAACTGGAGAGAATATTGTTGCGACATCCTGGGCGAGCGTGCGGCCAGTTCCAGTCCATCAGACCCCGGAGTCCCAACAGGAGTGAATCAACCAATCATTAGCGTGTTTTCCAAAGGGTTTTAACCATTGACCGCTCCACTGAGTTACTGACACCAGATTCTTAGGTAAAATATTAATAAACTATCTGTCAGTGCCTGAAGGAAATAATCTCCCAGTTTGGGAAAACCCCGTCCCACACGGTGAAGAGGTTGGGGAGGAATCAGAATAATTGGAATTAAAGGGGAGGGTTCGAGTTGAATCTGCGCTCTTGCGGTTATGGCATTTTTAGGCGCTGGTTTTCTCTGAATGGCTCTGGGGAATGGATTGACACAGGTCAGTACAATTCTCACCTTCCAATATCAGATGGAACTTTACACAAGAGAGTCAGGTCGGCGCAATTTAAAAACAAAATGTCTTTCTTGATGTTTCAAGGAACAGTTACAGAATAGAAAAGAACAAGTGTTTCTCACATTGAATATTAAGCAACGACCAAAAAGAAAGCTACATATCTCACAACCTCCTGCCCTGAGCCCCCCGATGTCACCATGGCCGTGACTGGTCTCTGATGCCGGATATTACTGACAGTTTCACATTGCTGTGTATTTGTTGACCCTGGTTTATTGGGTTCCACTGGGGCCCCTGCCGCTTGGCGATGGTGGTTGCCCCCAGTTTCCCCCTCCTGTGTCTTGGCGCTTGGCGTTCCTCCCCTTGTTTGTCTGCAGACTTCTTTCTTTAAAAATAAATAAATGTGGAGAACCGAATCCATTTTTCCCAACCCACCTAACCTGCACATCCTGGGGTTGTGGGAGCGAAACCCACGCAAACACGGGCAGAGTGTGCAAACTCCACACGGGCAGTGACCCAGAGCAGGGATTGAACCTGGAACCTCGGCGCCCTGAGGCAGCAGTGCTAACCATTGCGCCACCCTGCTGCCTTTCTCCATTTCTTTCTGATAGTGGGGGAGGGGGGTGAGGAGGTCCCATTCCTCTCTTGGTTCACAGGTCTTCCAGGGAGGGTGGGTCTGCTTGTTACCCCGGTTTGTCCCCGTGTAGGGGAGGCCTGCCCTCCCTCCAATAAATGGCCTTCCCCCTGCCCCCACCCCGGCTGGCTGCTGGCCTGGAGATAGGCTTGTCAATTTGCTTCATGTGATGTGGAATCACTGCTCAGAATCTTTTATTTCTAAAGTTATTTTCCCGAACCTCAGCAATTCGGGGAGATCTGAGAGTTATTCCGAGTCCCGGGGTGGCGATGCCGACTTTCTCCTCCCCACCAACCCCACCCTCCCCCCAACCCTCCCCCCCCCCCCACCCCCCACAAGGGTCTCCGCCTGGCGATCAGTGAGGAGAAGGCCAGGGCGTCCCCCTCTATCCATGACCAGAGTTCCGGCTGCTCTGACACCCCGAATGCCAGGGTGTCCCACTCTCTCCCTGACCAGAGCTCCCCCTGCTTTCACACCCCAAAAGCCCGGGCGTCTCCATCTCTCCCTGACCAGAGCTCCCCCTGCTTTGACACCCCAAAGGCCCGGGCGTCCCCCTCTCTCCCTGAGCAAGGCTCCGGCTGCTCTGACACCCCGAGGGCCAGGGCGTCTCCCGCTCTCCATGACCAGAGCTCCGGCTGCTCTGACACCCCGAAGGCCAGGACGTCCCGCTCTCTCCCTGACTAGAGCTACGGCTGCTCTGGCACTCCAAAGGCCCGGGCGTCTCCCTCTCTCCCTGACCAGAGCTCCCGCTGCTTTCACACACCAAAGGCCCGGGCGTACCCCTCTCTCCCTGACCAGAGCTCCGGCTGCTCTGACACCCCGAAGGCAAGGGCGTCCCCCTCTCTCCCTGACCAGAGCTCTCTCTGCTCTGACGCCCCGAAGGCCAGGGCGTCTCCCTGTCACCCTGGCCAGAGCCCCGGCTGCACAGACACCCCGAAGGCCAGGGCGTAGCCCTCTCTCCCTCACCAGAGCTCTCTCTGCTCTGACAGCCCGAAGGACAGGGCGTGTCCCTCTCTCCCTGACCAGAGCTCCGGCTGCTCTGACACCCCGAAGGCCAGGGCGTCCCCCTCTCTCGCTGACCAGAGCTCCCCCTGCTTTCACACCCCTAAGGCCCGGGCGTCTCCCTCTCTCCCTGACCAGTGCTCCCCCAGCTTTCATACCCCAAAGGCCCGGGCGTCCCCCTCTCTCCCTGACCAGAGCTCCGGCTGCTCCAACGCCCATACGTCCGACACTAACCAAGCCAGATCTACCCCCGTGTTTCTGGGGAAGGTTTCCATCTCCTTGTGGGGGAAGTTACACAGCTGCAGGAATCTGAGGTTGTTTCCTTTCGGGAGTTGGAGCTTGATTGTGAGTTTCCCAGACTCGACAGCCTGTCGGGTACGGACATGTCCGCAACCGGCAACATCCCACGTCCCAAATGTAATGGCCATCCATGACGGCTCGAATCTGTACATAGACTCGGCTGAACTCTCATCTAGTACAATAATAATAATAATCACTTCATGTCACAAGACGTTCCTGTGAAAAGCCACTAGTCGCCGCATTCCGAGTGTGAGTGTGGGCTGGCCGGGAGTGGCCTGGCATGGAGTCAGTGTGATGGTTGGTCGGGAGTGGCCTGGCCTTGAGTGTGGTCGTGGGCTGGCCCGGAGTGGCCTGAAGTGTGGGCGTGGGCTGGCCGGGAGTGGCCTGGCCTGGAGTGTGTGTGTGGGCTGGCCGGGAGTGGCCTGGAGTGTGTGTGTGGGCTGGCTCCGAGTGGCCTGTAGTGTGGGCGTCGGCTGGCCGGGAGTGGCCTGGAGTATGTGTGTGGGCTGGCTGGGAGTGGCCTGGCCTGGAGTGTGTGTGTGGGCTGGCCGGGAGTGGCCTGGAGTGTGTGTGCGGACAGTCGGAAGTGGCCTGGATTGTGTGTGTGGGCTGGCCGGGAGTGGCCTGGAGAGTGTGTGTGGACAGTCGGGAGTGGCCTGCAGTGTGTGTGTGGGCTGGACGGGAGTGGCCTGGAGTGAGTGTGTGGGCTGGCCGGGAGTAGCCTGCAGTGTGTGTGTGGGCTGTCGGGAGTGGCCTGGAGTGTGTGTGTGGGCTGTCGGGAGTTGCCTGGCGTGTGTGTGTGGGTTGGCTGCGAGTGGCCTGGAGTGTGGGCGTGGGCTGGCCGGGAGTGGCCTGGAGTGTGTGTGTGGGCTGGCCGGGAGTGGCCTGGCCTGGAGTGTGTGTGTGGGCTGGCCGGGAGTGGCCTGGAGTGTGTGTGTGGACAGTCGGAAGTGGCCTGGAGTGTGTGTGTGGGCTGGCCGGGAGTGGCCTGGAGTGTGTGTGTGGACAGTCGGGAGTGGCCTAGAGTATGTGTGTGGGCTGGCCGGGAGTGGCCTCGAATGTGTGTGTGGGCTGTCGGGAGTGGCCTGGCCTGGAGAGTGTGCGTGGGCTGGCCGGGAGTGGCCTGGAGTGTGTGTGTGGGCTGGCCGGGAGTGGCCGTGAGTGTGTGTGTGGGATGGCCGGGAGTGGCCTGGAGTGTGTGTGTGGGCTGGCCTGGAGTAGCCTGGCCTGGAGTGTGTGTGTGGGCTGGCCGGGAGTGGCCTGGCTTGGAGTGTGTGTGTGGGCTGGCCGGGAGTGGCCAGGAGTGTGTGTGTGGACAGTCGGGAGTGGCCCGGAGTGTGTGTGTGGGCTGGCCGGGAGTGGCCTGGTGTGTGTGTGTGGGGGCTGGCCGGGAGTGGCCTTGAGTGTGTGTGTGGGCTGGCAGTAACTGGCCTGGAGTGTGTGTGTGGACAGTCGGGAGTGGCCCGGAGTGTGTGTGTGGGCTGGCCGGGAGTGGCCTGGCCTGGAGTGTGTGCGTGGGCTGGCCGGGAGTGGACTGGAGTGTGTGTGGGCTGGCCGGGAGTGGCCGGGAGTGTGTGTGTGGGATGGCCGGGAGTGGCCTGGAGTGTGTGTGCGGGCTGACAGGGAGTGGCCTGGAGTGTGAGTGTGCTGGCCGGGAGTGGCCTGGAGTGTGTGTGTGGGCTGGCCGCGAGTGGCCTGGACTGTTACAGTCGTCTGGCCGCGAGAGGCCTGGAGTGTGCATGTCGCCTTGTCAGGAGTGGCCTGGAGTGTGGGTGTGGGCTGGCCGGGAGGGGCCTGGAGTGTGTGTGTGGGCTGGCCGGGAGTGGCCGGGAGTGTGAGTGTGGGCTCGCCGGGAGTGGCCTGGAGTGTGTGTGTGGGCTGTCGGGAGTGGCCTGGCCTGGAGTGTGTGCGTGGGCTGGCCGGGAGTGGACTGGAGTGTGTGTGGGCTGGCCGGGAGTGGCCGGGAGTGTGTGTGTGGATGGCCGGGAGTGGTCTGGAGTGTGTGTGCGGGCTGACAGGGAGTGGCCTGGAGTGTGTGTGTGCTGGCCGGGAGTGGCCTGGAGTGTGTGTGTGGGCTGGCCGCGAGTGGCCTGGACTGTTACAGTCGTCTGGCCGCGAGAGGCCTGGAGTGTGCATGTCGCCTTGTCAGGAGTGGCCTGGAGTGTGGGTGTGGGCTGGCCGGGAGTGGCCTGGAGTGTGTGGGGGGGGGGGGCTGCTTTCCGGAGTGGCCTGGCCTGGAGTGTGTGCGTGGGCTGGCCGGCAGGGGCCTGGAGTGTGTGTGTGGGCTGGCCGGGAGTGGCCGGGAGTGTGAGTGTGGGCTGGCCGGGAGTGGCCTGGAGTGTGTGTGTTGGCTGTCGGGAGTGGCCTGGCCTGGAGTCTGTGCGTGGGCTGGCCGGGAGTGGCCTGGAGTGTGTGTGTGGGCTGGCTGGGAGTGGCCGGGAGTGTGTGTGTGGGCTGTCCGGGAGTAGCCTGGAGTGTGTGTGTGGGCTGACAGGGAGTGGCCTGGGGTGTGTGTGGGCTGGCCGGGAGTGGCCTGGAGTGTGTGTGTGGGCTGGCCGGGAGTGGCCTGGAGAGTTACAGTCGTCTGGCCGCGAGAGGCCTGGAGTGTGTCTGTCGTCTGGCCTGGAGTGGCCTGGAGTGTGGGTGTGGGCTGGCCGGGAGTGGCCTGGAGTGTATGTGTGGTCTGGCCGGGAATGGCCTGGAGTGGGTGTGTTGGCTGGCCGGGAGTGGCCTGGATTGCGTGTGTGGACTGGCCGGGAGTGGCATGGAGTGTGTGTGTGGGCTGCCCGGGAGTGGCCTGGAGAGTGTGTGGGATGGCCGGGATTGGCCTGGTGTGTGTCTGTGGACTGGCCTGGAGTGGCCTGGAGTGTAACAGTCGTCTGGCCGCGAGAGGCCTGGGGTGTGTCTCTCGTCTGGCCTGGAATGGCATGGAGTGTGTGTGAGGGCTTGCCGGGAATGGCCTGGAGTGGCTGTGTTGGCTGGCCGGGAGTGGCCTGGAGTGTGTGTGTGGACTGGCACGGAGTGGCCTGGAGTGTGTGTGTGGCCTGGCCGGCTGTGGCCTGGAGTGTGTGTGTGTACTGGCCGGGAGTGGCCTGGAGTGTGTGTGTGGGCTGGCCGGGAGTGGCCTGGCCTGGAGTGTGAGTGTGGGCTGCCCGGGAGTGGCGTGGAGTGTGTGTGTGTGATCTGGCCGGGAGTGGGCTGGCCTGCAGTGTGTGTGTGGGCTGGCCGGGAGTGGCCTGGACTTGAGTGTGTGTGTGGGATGTCGGGAGGGGTCTGGAGTGTGTGTGTGGGCTGTCGGGAGTGGCCTGGCCTGGAGTGCGTGCGTTGGCTGGCCGGGAGTGGCCTGGAGTGTGTGTGTGGGCTGGCCGGGAGTGGCCTGGAGTGTGTGTGGGCTGGCCGGGAGTGGCCTGGAGTGTGTGTGTGGGCTGGCCGGGAGTGGCCTGGAGTGTTACAGTTGTCTGGCCGCGAGAGGCCTGGGGTGTGTGTGTGGGCTGGCCGGGAATGGCCTGTAGTGGGTGTGTGGGCTGGCCGGAAGTGGCCTTTTTTGCGTGTGTGGACTGGCCGGCAGTGGCATGGAGTGTGTGTGTGGGCCGCCCGGGAGTGGCCTTGAGAGTGTGTGGGCTGGCCGGGAGTGGCCTGGAGTGTGTGTGTGTGGACTGGCCGGGAGTAACCTGGAGTGTGACAGTCGCCTGGCCTGGAGTGTCCTGGAGTGACGGTGTGGGCTGGCCGGGAGTGGCCTGGAGTGTGTGTGTGGGCTGGCCGGGAGTGGCCTGGAGTGTGTGTGTGGGCTGGCCGGCTGTGGCCTGGAGTGTGTGTGTGGACTGGCCAGGAGTGGCCTGGAGTGTGTGTGTGGGCTGGCCGGGAGTGGCCTGGCCTGGAGTGTGAGTGTGGGCTGCCCGGGAGTGGCGTGGAGTGTGTGTGTGTGATCTGGCCGGGAGTGGGCTGGCCTGGAGTGTGTGTGTGGGCTGGCCGGGAGTGGCCTGTAATGTGTGTGTGGGCTGGCCGGGAGTGGCCTGGACTTGAGTGTGTGTGTGGGCTGTCGGGAGTGGTCTGGAGTGTGTGTGTGGGCTGTCGGGAGTGGCCTGGCCTGGAGTGCGTGCGTTGGCTGGCCGGGAGTGGCCTGGAGTGTGTGTGTGGGCTGGCCGGGAGTGGCCTGGAGTGTGTGTGGGCTGGCCGGGAGTGGCCTGGAGTGTGTGTGTGGGCTGGCCGGGAGTGGCCTGGAATGTTACAGTTGTCTGGCCGCGAGAGGCCTGGAGTGTGTGTGTGGGCTGGCCGGGAATGGCCTGTAGTGGGTGTGTGGGCTGGCCGGGAGTGGCCTTTTTTGCGTGTGTGGACTGGCCGGCAGTGGCATGGAGTGTGTGTGTGGGCCGCCCGGGAGTGGCCTTGAGAATGTGTGGGCTGGCCGGGAGTGGCCTGGAGTGTGTGTGTGTGGACTGGCCGGGAGTAACCTGGAGTGTGACGGTCGCCTGGCCTGGAGTGTCCTGGAGTGTGGGTGTGGGCTGGCCGGGAGTGGCCTGGAGTGTGTGTGTGGGCTGGCCGGGAGTGGCCTGGAGTGTGTGTAAGGGCTGGCCGGGAATGGCCTGGAGTGGGTGTGTGGGCTGACCGGGAGTGGCCTGGAGATTGTGTGTGGGCTGGCCGGGTGTGGCCTGGAGTGTGTCTGTGGACTGGCCGGGAGTGGCCTGGAGTGTGTGTGTGGGCTGGCCGGGAGTGGCCTGGCCTGGAGTGTGAGTGTGGTCTGGCCGGGAGTGTCCTGGCCTGGAGTGTGTGTGTGGGCTGGCCGGGAGTGGCCTGGCCTAGAGTGTGAGTGTGGGCTGGCCGGGAGTGGCCTGGAGTGTGTGTGTGTGTGATCTGGCCGGGAGTGGGCTGGCCTGGAGTGTGTGTGTGGGCTGGCCGGGAGTGGCCTGTAATGTGGAGTGTGTGTGTGGGCTGGCCGGGAGTGGCCTGGTGTGTGTGTGTGGGCTGGCCGGAGTGTGGCCGGGAGTGTGTGTGCGGGCTGGCCAGGATTCGGCTGGATAGTGTGTGCGGGCTGACCGGGAGTGGCCTGGAGAGTGTATGTGGGCTGGCCGGGAGTGGCCTGGCCTATAGTGTGTGTGTGCGTGGGCTGGCCGGAAGTGGCCTGGAATGTGTGTGTAGGCTGGCCGGGAGTGGCCTGGCCTGGAGTGTCTGTGTGGGCTGGCCGGGAGTGGCCTGGAATGTGTGTGTGGGCTGGCCGGGAGTGGCCTGGAGTGTGTGGGCTGGACGGGAGTGGCCTGGTCTGGAGTGTGTGTGTGGGCTGGCCGGGAGTGGCCTGCAGTGTGTGTGTGGGCTGGCCGGGCGTGGCCTGGCCTGGAGTATGTGTGTGGGCTGGCCGGGAGTGGCCGGGAGTGTATGTGTGGGCTGGCCGGGAGTGGCCTGGAGTCTGTGTGTGGGCTGACCGGGAGTGGCCTGGAGTGTGTGTATGGGCTTGCGGGGAGTGGCCTGGAGTGTGTGTGTGGGCTGGCCGGGAGTGGTCTGGAGTGTGTGTGTGGACTGGCCAGGAGTTGCCTGGCCTGGTGTGTGTGCGTGTGGGCTGTCCGGGAGTGACCTGGAGTGTGTGTGTGGGCTGGCCGGGAGAGGGCTCGAGTGTGTGTGTGAGCTGGCCAGAAGTAGCCTGGTAGTCAGCACGCATGGAGAGTTACCAGCGCAGGAGGCCTCCTCCATTCAGACCCAGTCCACCTCCAGCTCCCTTACAAATCCCTTCACCCTCTCCCCGCTGGCTGCCCAGTGATACAACAGAAGATTTGGCAGGGCCATGCCTCCCACTTGCCCCTCATTGTAGAATCGTCTTGCGTATTCTAGAAACTCTCCCCATTTGTTAGTTTTTCCAGGGAATAATTTACAGTGGTCCCTGGGTAGTATATCATTATATACAGTATTCCCTGGGTATAATATAATTATTTACAGTGGTCCCTGGGCAGTATGTCATTATTTACAATGATCCCTGGGCAGTATATCATTCTTTACAATGGTCCCTGGGTAGAATACCATTTTTTACTGTGGCACTTGGGTTTTATATCATTATTTACAGTGGTCTCTGTGCAGAATATCATTATTTACAGTAGTCCCTGGGTAGTATGTCATTACTTACAGTGGTCACTGGGGAGAATATCATTATTTACAGTGGTCCCGGTTAGTGTATCATTATCTACCGTTGTCCCTGGGTAGAATATCATTATCTTCAGCGGTTCCTGGGTTGTATACCATTATTTACAGAGGCCTTGGGTAGGTAGCATTATTTATAGTGGCCACTGGATAATATTTCATTAGTTACAGTGGTCCATGGGCAGTATGTCATTATTTACTGTGGTCCCTGGCCAGTATATCATTATTTACAGTTGTCCCTGGATAGTGCATCATTATTTACAGTGATCCCTTGGAAGATTATTATCAATTGCAGTGGACCTTTGGTAGTATAGCATTTTTTACACGGGTCCCTGGGAAGCATATCGTTATTTACTGTGATCCCTGTGTAGTATATCATTATGCACAGTGGTCCCTGGGTAGAATAACATTATATACTGTGGTCCTTGTTTAGTAAATCATTACTTACAGTCGTCCCTGTGTAGTATATCATTATTTACACTGGTCCCTGGGTAGTATACCATTATTTTCACTGGCCTTGGGTAGTATCATCATTTACAGTTGTCACTGGATAGTATTTCATTAGTGACAGTTGTCCCGGGGCAGTATGTCAATATTTACAGTCGCCCGTCGTCAGTATACATAATTTACAGTGGCCCCTGGCAAGGGTATCATTATTTACAGTGGTCCCTGGATAGTATATCATTATTTACAGTGGACCCTGGTTAGAATATCATTATTTACAGTGTTCCTTGGGGAGAATATCATTATATTCAGTGGTACCTGGGTGGTAAATCATTATTTACAGTGGTCCCTGCGTAGTTTATCATTATGTACTGTGGTCCCTGTGTAGTATATCATTATTTACAGTCGATTTCGGCGGGAGAATCAGCTGGTGAGTCAGTTTCAGCGGGAGCAGTGCGGAAGTGGTTGCTGGGAGGTAAGTCTGTCCTTTAAAAGCACTTGTCTTTGCAGGGGCAGGCCAGTCGATTTCGGCGGGAGAATCAGCTGGTGAGTCAGTTTCAGCGGGAGCAGTGCGGAAGTGGTTGCTGGGAGGTAAGTCTGTCCTTTAAAAGCACTTGTCTTTGCAGGGGCAGGCCAGTCGATTTCGGCGGGAGAATCAGCTGGTGAGTCAGTTTCAGCGGGAGCAGTGCGGAAGTGGTTGCTGGGAGGTAAGTCTGTCCTTTAAAAGCACTTGTCTTTGCAGGGGCAGGCCAGTCAATTTCGGCGGGAGAATCAGCTGGTGAGTCAGTTTCAGCGGGAGCAGTGCGGAAGTGGTTGCTGGGAGGGAAGTCTGTCCTTTAAAAGCACTTGTCTTTGCAGGGGCAGGCCAGTCGATTTCGGCGGGAGAATCAGCTGGTGAGTCAGTTTCAGCGGGTGCAGTGCGGAAGTGGTTGCTGGGAGGTAAGTCTGTCCTTTAAAAGCACTTGTCTTTGCAGGGGCAGGCCAGTCGATTTCGGCGGGAGAATCAGCTGGTGAGTCAGTTTCAGCGGGAGCAGTGCGGAACTGGTTGCTGGGAGGTAAGTCTGTCCTTTAAAAGCACTTGTCTTTGCAGGGGCAGGCCAGTCGATTTCGGCGGGAGATTCAGCTGGTGAGTCAGTTTCAGCGGGAGCAGTGCGGAAGTGGTTGCTGGGAGGTAAGTCTGTCCTTTAAAAGCACTTGTCTTTGCAGGGGCAGGCCAGTCGATTTCGGCGGGAGAATCAGCTGGTGAGTCAGTTTCAGCGGGAGCAGTGCGGAAGTGGTTGCTGGGAGGTAAGTCTGTCCTTTAAAAGCACTTGACTTGCAGGGGCAGGCCAGTCGATTTTGACGGGAGTGGAGCTGGCTGGTTAGTCAATTTCAGCAGGAGCTGAGAATTTTTTTTTTAAATTAGTGTTTTAGGCGGGAACAGGAAGTTGACCCGCGGACGTCTGGGAAGACCCTCACCAATAAATTCTGGTGGAGAGGAAACCCGAGACACTACACGTGTAGTGTCTCCCACCCGCCCTCCTCCTCTAACCTAATAATAAAACCCATTGGTCTGAGGTAAGTACCATATTTTATTATATTATCATTATTTTTTATTAAAACTTTAATTTAGTTGTTAGCCAGATCTTGGTAGAAAGTTAGAGGAATGGCAGGGAAGGGAGTGCAATGTTCCTCCTGCAGGATGTTTGAGGTGAGGGATGCAGTTAGTGTCCCTGCTGATTTTATCTGCAGGAAGTGCTGCCATCTCCAGCTCCTCCAAGACCGAGTTAGGGAACTGGAGCTGGAGTTGGAAGAACATCGGATCATTCAGGAGGCAGAAGGGGTCATAGATAGCAGCTTCAGGGAATTAGTTACACCAAAGATTGGAGATAGGTGGGTAACTGTAAGAGGGACTGGGAAAAAGCAGTCAGTGCAGGGCTGCCCTGCGGTCGTTCCCCTGAGAAACAAGTATACCGCTTTGGATACTTGTGGGGGGGACGACTTACCAGGGGTAAGCCATGGGGTACGGGCCTCTGGCACGGAGTCTGTCCCTGTTGCTCAGAAGGGAAGGGGGGAGAGGAGCAGAGCATTAGTAATTGTGGACTCGATAGTCAGGGGCACAGATAGGAGATTTTGTGGGAGCGTGAGAGACTCACGTTTGGTATGTTGCCTCCCAGGTGCAAGGGTACGTGATGTCTCGGATCGTGTTTTCCGGGTCCTTAGGGGGAGGGGGAGCAGCCCCAAGTCGTGGTCCACATTGGCACTAACGACATAGGTAGGAAAGGTGACAAGGATGTCAGGCAGGCTTTCAGGGAGCTAGGATGGAAGCTCAGAACTAGAACAAACAGAGTTGTTATCTCTGGGTTGTTGCCCGTGCCACGTGATAGTGAGACGAGAAATAGGGAGAGAGAGCATTTAAACACGTGGCTACAGGGATGGTGCAGGCGGGAGGGACTCAGATTTCTGGATAACTGGGGCTCTTTCTGGGGAAGGTGGGACCTCTACAGACAGGATGGTCTACATCTGAACCTGAGGGGCACAAATATCCTGGGGGGGGGAGATTTGTTAGTGCTCTTTGGGGGGGGGGGGTTAAACTAATGCAGCAGGGGCATGGGAACCTGGATTGTAGTTTTAGGGTAAGGGAGAATGAGAGTATAGAGGTCAGGAGCACATATTTGACATCGCAGGAGGGGGCCAGTGTTCAGGTAGGTGGTTTGAAGTGTGTCTACTTCAATGCCAGGAGTATACGCAACAAGGTAGGGGAACTGGCAGCATGGGTTGGTACCTGGGACTTCGATGTTGTGGCCATTTCGGAGACATGGATAGAGCAGGGACAGGAATTGATGTTGCAGGTTCCGGGGTTTAGGTGTTTTAGTAAGCTCAGAGAAGGAGGCAAAAGAGGGGGAGGTGTGGCGCTGCTAGTCAAGAGCAGTATTACGGTGGCGGAGAGGATGCGAGATGGGGACTCTTCTTCCGAGGTAGTATGGGCTGAAGTTAGAAACAGGAAAGGAGAGGTCACCCTGTTGGGAGTTTTTTATAGGCCTCCTAATAGTTCTAGGGATGTAGAGGAAAGGATGGCGAAGATGATTCTGGATAAGAGCGAAAGTAACAGGGTAGTTATTATGGGAGACTTTAACTTTCCAAATATTGACTAGAAAAGATATAGTTCGAGTACAATAGATGGGTCGTTTTTTGTACAGTGTGTGCAGGAGGGTTTCCTGAAACAATATGTTGACAGGCCAACAAGAGGCGTTGGATTTGGTTTTGGGTAATGAACCAGGCCAGGTGTTGGATTTGGAGGTAGGAGAGCACTTTGGGGACAGTGACCACAATTCGCTGACGTTTACGTTAATGATGGAAAGGGATAAGTATACACCGCAGGGCAAAAGTTATCGCTGGGGGAAGGGCAATTATGATGCCATTAGACGTGACTTGGGGGGGAGGATAAGGTGGAGAAGTAGGCTGCAAGTGTTGGGCACACTGGATAAGTGGGGCTTGTTCAAGGATCAGCTACTGCGTGTTCTTGATAAGTATGTACCGGTCAGACAGGGAGGAAGGCGTCGAGCGAGGGAACCGTGGTTTACCAAGGAAGTGGAATCTCTTGTTAAGCGGAAGAAGGAGGCCTATGTGAAGATGAGGTGTGAAGTTTCGGTTGGGGCGATGGATAATTACAAGGTAGCGAGGAAGGATCTAAAGAGAGAGCTAAGACGAGCAAGGCGGTGACATGAGAAGTATTTGGCAGGAAGGATCAAGGAAAACCCAAAAGCTTTCTATAGGTATGTCAGGAATAAGCGAATGACTAGGGAAAGAGTAGGACCAGTCAAGGACAGGGTAAATGAATATTTTTTTGTCAGTATTCACTCAGGAAAAAGATAATGTTGTGGAGGAGAATGCTGAGCCCCAGGCTAATAGAATAGATGGCATTGAGGTACGTAGGGAAGAGGTGTTGGCAATTCTGGACAGGCTGAAAATAGATAAGGCCCCGGGACCTGATGGGATTTATCCTAGGATTCTCTGGGAGGCCAGGGAAGAGATTGCTGGACCTTTGGCTTTGATTTTTATGTCATCATTGGCTACAGGAATAGTGCCAGAGGACTGGAGGACAGCAAATGTGGTCCCTTTGTTCAAAAAGGGGAGCAGAGACAACCCCGGCAACTATAGACCGGTGAGCCTCACGTCTGTAGTGGGTAAAGTCTTGGAGGGGATTATAAGAGACAAGATTTATAATCATCTAGATAGGAATAATATGATCAGGGATAGTCAGCATGGCTTTGTGAAGGGTAGGTCATGCCTCACAAACCTTATTGAGTTCTTTGAGAAGGTGACTGAACAGGTAGACGAGGGTAGAGCAGTTGATGTGATGTATATGGATTTCAGCAAAGCGTTTGATAAGGTTCCCCACGATAGGCTATTGCAAAAAATACGGAGGCTGATGATTGAGGGTGATTTAGAGATGTGGATCAGAAATTGGCTAGCTGAAAGAAGACAGAGGGTGGTGGTTGATGGGAAATGTTCAGAATGGAGTGCAGTCACAAGTGGAGTACCACAAGGATCTGTTCTGGGGCCGTTGCTGTTTGTCATTTTTATCAATGACCTAGAGGAAGGCACAGAAGGGTGGGTGAGTAAATTTGCAGACGATACTAAAGTCGGTGGTGTTGTCGATAGTGTGGAAGGATGTAGCAGGTTACAGAGGGATATAGATAAGCTGCAGAGCTGGGCTGAGAGGTGGCAAATGGAGTTTAATGTAGAGAAGTGTGAGGTGATACACTTTGGAAGGAATAACAGGAATGCGGAATATTTGGCTAATGGTAAAGTTCTTGAAAGTGTGGATGAGCAGAGGGATCTAGGTGTCCATGTACATAGATCCCTGAAATTTGCCACCCAGGTTGATAGGGTTGTGAAGAAGGCCTATGGAGTGTTGGCCTTTATTGGTAGAGGGATTGAGTTCCGGAGTCGGGAGGTCATGTTGCAGCTGTACAGAACTCTGGTACGGCCGCATTTGGAGTATTGCGTACAGTTCTGGTCACCGCATTATAGGAAGGACGTGGAGGCTTTGGAGCGGGTGCAGAGTAGATTTTGCAGGATGTTGCCTGGTATGGAGGGAAAATCTTATGAGGAAAGGCTGATGGACTTGAGGATGTTTTCATTGGAGAGAAGAAGGTTAAGAGGGGACTTAATAGAGGCATACAAAATGATCAGGGGGTTGGATAGGGTGGACAGTGAGAGCCTTCTCCCGCGGATGGATATGGCTGGCACGAGGGGACATAACTTTAAACTGAGGGGTAATAGATATAGGACAGAGGTCAGAGGTAGGTTCTTTACGCAAAGAGTAGCGAGGCCGTGGAATGCCCTGCCTGCTACAGTAGTGAACTCGCCAACATTGAGGGCATTTAAAAGTTTATTGGATAAACATATGGATGACAATGGCATAGTGTCGGTTGGATGGCTTTTGTTTCGGTGCAACATCGTGGGTCGAAGGGCCTGTACTGCGCTGTATTGTTCTATGTTCTATGTTCTATATTTACACTGGTCCCTGGGGTGTATACCATTATTCATAGTGGCCTTGGGTAGGTATCATTATTTACAGTGGTGACTAGGTAGTATTTCATTTTTGACAGTGGTTCCCGGGTAATATGCCCATATTTATTGTGGTTCCTGGGCAATATATCATTATCTACAGTGGTCTCTGGGCAATGTATCTTATTTACAGTGGTCCCTCGGTAGAATATCGTTATTTACAGTGGTCCCCGGGAATTTAATTATTATTTACAATGTTACTTGGGTAGTATATCAATATTTACAGTCGTCCCTGGGTAGAATATCATTATTTACAGTAGTCCCTGGGTAGTATATCATTATTTACAGAAGTCCCTGGGCAGTATATCATTATTTACAGGAGTTGCTGGGCAGTATGTCATTATTTACAGTGGTCTCTGGGCAGTATATCATTATTTACAGTGGTCGATGGGCAGTATATCATTATTTACAGTGGTCCCTGGGCAGTATATCATTATTTACAGTGGTTCCTGTGTAGAATGTAATTATTTACAGAGGTCCCTGGGCAGTATATCATTATTTACAGTGGTCCCTCGGAAGAATATAAATATTTAGTGGTCCGTGGGTATTATATCATTATTTACAATGGTCCCTGTGTAGACTATCATTATTTACAGTGGTCCCTGGGTAGTATATAATTAATTACAGTGGTCCCTGGGTAGAATATCATTCTTTTCCGTGGGCCCTGGGTATTATATCATTTTTTACAGTGGTCCCTGTGTAGAATATCATTATTTATAGTGATCCCTGGGTATTATACCATTCTTTACAGTGGGCCCTGGGCAGAATATCGCTATTTACAGTGGTCCCTAGGTAGTACATCATTATTTACGGTGGTCCCTGGTTAGAATATCAAAATTTACAGCGGTCCCTGGGTATTATATCATTATCTACAGTAGTCCCTGGGTAGAATATCATTATTTACAGTGGTCCCTACGTAGAATATCATTATTTACTGCGGTCCTTGTGTAGTATATCATTATTTACAGTGGTCCCTGGGTCGTTTATCATTATTTACAGTGGTCCCGGGGTAGAATATCATTATTTACAGTGGTCCCAGTATATGATATCTGTATCTACAATCGTGCCTGGATAGTATCTCATTATTTACGCTGGTCCCTGGGTCGAAAATCATTATTTACAGTGGTCCCTGTGCAGTATATCATTATTTACAGTGGTCATGGGTAGAATATCATTATTTACAGTGGTCCCTGGTAAAATATCATTATTTACAGTGGTCCCGGGGTAGAATGTCATTATTTACAGTGGTCGCTGTGCAGTATATCCATATCTACAATGTGCCCTGGGTATCATATCATCATTTACGGTGGACTCTGGGTAGTATCTCATTATTTGCAGTGGTCCCTGTGTATTATATCCGTTTCTACAATCGTGCCTGGATAATATCTCATTATTTACGCTGGTCCCTGGGCCGAACATCATTATTTACAGTGGTCCCTGTGCAGTATATCATTATTTACAGCGGTCATGGGTAGAATATCATTATTTACAGTGGTCCCTGGTAAAATATCATTATTTACAGTGGTCCCTTTGTAGTATCTCATTATTTAAAGTGGTCCCTGGGGAGTATGTCATTATTTACAATATCATTATTCACAGTGGTCCCTGGGTAGAAACTCATAATCTACAGTGGTCCCTGGGTATTATATCATTATTTATAGTGGTCCCTGGGTAGTTTTTCATTATTTACAGTGGTCCTTGGGTAGAATATCATAATTAACAGTGGTCCCTGGGTATTATATCATTATTTACAGTGGTCCCTGGGTAGAATATAATTATTTACTGCGGTCCCTGGGTAGTTTATCATTATTTACAGTGGTCCCTGGGTCGTATATCATTATTTACAGTGGTCGCTGTGTAGTTTATCATTATTTACAGTGATCCCTGAGTAGTATATAATTATTTACTGCGGTCCCTGGGTAGTATATCATTATTTACAGTGGTCCCTGTGTAGAATATCATTATTGACAGTGGTCCTTGAGTAGAATATCATTATTTACAGTGGTGCCTGGGGAGAATATAATTATTTTCAGTGGTTCCTGAGCTAAATATCTTTACTTGCAGTTGTCCCTGGGTAGAATATCATTATTTACGGTCGTCCCTGAGCTAAATATCGTTATTTGCAGTTGTCCCTGAGTAGAATATCATTATTTACGGTGATCCGTGTGCACAATACCATTATTTACAGTCGTCCTTGTCCGGTATATCATTATTTACCGTGGCCCCTGGGTAGAATATCATTATTTACCGTGGACCCTGGGTAGCAGATCATAATTTACAGTGGTCCCTCGGTAGAATATCAATATTTACAGTGGTCCGTGGGTATTATATCATTATTTACAGTGGGCCCTGGGAAGAATGTCATAATTTACAGCGGTCTCTGGGTAGAATATCATAATTTACAGCGGTCCCTGTGTATTATATCATTATCTACAGTCGTCCCTGGGTACAATATCATTAATTACAGTGGTCACTGTGCAGTATATCATTATTTACAGTGGTCATGGGTAGAATATCATTATTTACAGTGGTCCCTGGTAAAATATCATTATTTACAGTGGTCCCTGTATAGTATCTCATTATTTAAAGTGGTCCCTGGGTAGTATGTCATTATTTACAGTGGTCCCGGAGCAGTATATCATTATTCACAGTGGTCCCTGGGTAGAATCTCATAATTTACAGTGGTCCCTTTGTATTATATCATTATTTACAGTGGTCCTGGGTACCATATCATTATTTACAGTGGTCCTGGGTACCATATCATGATTTACAGTGGTCCCTGGGTTATATATCAATATTTACAGTGGTCCCTGGGTAGTATATCTTAATTTACAGAGGTCCCTGGGTAAAATATCATGATTTACAATCGTCCTTGTCCAGTATATCATTATTTACAGTGGTCTCTGGGTAGAATATCATTATTTACGGTGATCCCTGGGCAGTATTTCATTATTTACAGTGGTCCCTGTGTAGAATATCATTATTTACAGTGGTCCCTTTGTATTATATCATTATTTACAGTGGTCCTGGGTACCATATCATTATTTACAGTGGTCCTGGGTACCATATCATGATTTACAGTGGTCCCTGGGTTATATATCAATATTTACAGTGGTCCCTGGGTAGTATATCTTAATTTACAGAGGTCCCTGGGTAAAATATCATCATTTACAGTCGTCCTTGTCCAGTATATCATTATTTACAGTGGTCTCTGGGTAGAATATCATTATTTACCGTGATCCCTGGGCAGTATTTCATTATTTACAGTGGTCCCTGTGTAGAATATCATTATTTACAGAGGTCCTTCGGTAGAATATCAATATTTACAGTGGTTCGGGGGTATTATATCATTATTTAAATTTGGTCCCTGTGTAGACTATCATTATTTACAGTGGTCCCTGGGAAGAATATCATTATTTATAGTGGTCCCTGGGCAGTATATCATTATTTACAGTGGTCCCTTGGTAGTAGATCATTATTTACAGTGGTCTCTGTGTAGAATGTCATTATATACAGTGGTCCCTGGTCAATATATCATTATTTACAGTGGTCCCGGGGTAGTTTATCGCTATTTACTGTGGTCCCGGGGTAGAATATCATTATTTACAGTGGTCCCAGTATATGATATCTGTATCTACAATCGTGCCTGGATAGTATCTCATTATTGACGCTGGTCCCTGGGTCGAAAATCATTATTTACAGTGGTCCCTGTGCAGTATATCATTATTTACAGTGGTCATGGGTAGAATATCATTATTTACAGTGGTCCCTGGTAAAATATCATTATTTACAGTGGTCCCGGGGTAGAATGTCATTATTTACAGTGGTCGCTGTGCAGTATATCCATATCTACAATGTGCCCTGGGTATCATATCATCATTTACGGTGGACTCTGGGTAGTATCTCATTATTTGCAGTGGTCCCTGTGTATTATATCCGTTTCTACAATCGTGCCTGGATAATATCTCATTATTTACGCTGGTCCCTGGGCCGAACATCATTATTTACAGTGGTCCCTGTGCAGTATATCATTATTTACAGCGGTCATGGGTAGAATATCATTATTTACAGTGGTCCCTGGTAAAATATCATTATTTACAGTGGTCCCTTTGTAGTATCTCATTATTTAAAGTGGTCCCTGGGGAGTATGTCATTATTTACAATATCATTATTCACAGTGGTCCCTGGGTAGAAACTCATAATCTACAGTGGTCCCTGGGTATTATATCATTATTTATAGTGGTCCCTGGGTAGTTTTTCATTATTTACAGTGGTCCTTGGGTAGAATATCATAATTAACAGTGGTCCCTGGGTATTATATCATTATTTACAGTGGTCCCTGGGTAGAATATAATTATTTACTGCGGTCCCTGGGTAGTTTATCATTATTTACAGTGGTCCCTGGGTCGTATATCATTATTTACAGTGGTCGCTGTGTAGTTTATCATTATTTACAGTGATCCCTGAGTAGTATATAATTATTTACTGCGGTCCCTGGGTAGTATATCATTATTTACAGTGGTCCCTGTGTAGAATATCATTATTGACAGTGGTCCTTGAGTAGAATATCATTATTTACAGTGGTGCCTGGGGAGAATATAATTATTTTCAGTGGTTCCTGAGCTAAATATCTTTACTTGCAGTTGTCCCTGGGTAGAATATCATTATTTACGGTCGTCCCTGAGCTAAATATCGTTATTTGCAGTTGTCCCTGAGTAGAATATCATTATTTACGGTGATCCGTGTGCACAATACCATTATTTACAGTCGTCCTTGTCCGGTATATCATTATTTACCGTGGCCCCTGGGTAGAATATCATTATTTACCGTGGACCCTGGGTAGCAGATCATAATTTACAGTGGTCCCTCGGTAGAATATCAATATTTACAGTGGTCCGTGGGTATTATATCATTATTTACAGTGGGCCCTGGGAAGAATGTCATAATTTACAGCGGTCTCTGGGTAGAATATCATAATTTACAGCGGTCCCTGTGTATTATATCATTATCTACAGTCGTCCCTGGGTACAATATCATTAATTACAGTGGTCACTGTGCAGTATATCATTATTTACAGTGGTCATGGGTAGAATATCATTATTTACAGTGGTCCCTGGTAAAATATCATTATTTACAGTGGTCCCTGTATAGTATCTCATTATTTAAAGTGGTCCCTGGGTAGTATGTCATTATTTACAGTGGTCCCGGAGCAGTATATCATTATTCACAGTGTTCCTTGGGTAGAATCTCATAATTTACAGTGGTCCATTTGTATTATATCATTATTTACAGTGGTCCTGGGTACCATATCATTATTTACAGTGGTCCTGGGTACCATATCATGATTTACAGTGGTCCCTGGGTTATATATCAATATTTACAGTGGTCCCTGGGTAGTATATCTTAATTTACAGAGGTCCCTGGGTAAAATATCATCATTTACAGTCGTCCTTGTCCAGTATATCATTATTTACAGTGGTCTCTGGGTAGAATATCATTATTTACCGTGATCCCTGGGCAGTATTTCATTATTTACAGTGGTCCCTGTGTAGAATATCATTATTTACAGTGGTCCCTTTGTATTATATCATTATTTACAGTGGTCCTGGGTACCATATCATTATTTACAGTGGTCCTGGGTACCATATCATGATTTACAGTGGTCCCTGGGTTATATATCAATATTTACAGTGGTCCCTGGGTAGTATATCTTAATTTACAGAGGTCCCTGGGTAAAATATCATCATTTACAGTCGTCCTTGTCCAGTATATCATTATTTACAGTGGTCTCTGGGTAGAATATCATTATTTACCGTGATCCCTGGGCAGTATTTCATTATTTACAGTGGTCCCTGTGTAGAATATCATTATTTACAGAGGTCCTTCGGTAGAATATCAATATTTACAGTGGTTCGTGGGTATTATATCATTATTTAAATTTGGTCCCTGTGTAGACTATCATTATTTACAGTGGTCCCTGGGAAGAATATCATTATTTATAGTGGTCCCTGGGCAGTATATCATTATTTACAGTGGTCCCTTGGTAGTAGATCATTATTTACAGTGGTTTCTGTGTAGAATGTCATTATATACAGTGGTCCCTGGTCAATATATCATTATTTACAGTGGTCCCGGGGTAGTTTATCGCTATTTACTGTGGTCCCGGGGTAGAATATCATTATTTACAGTGGTCCCAGTACATGATATCTGTATCTACAATCGTGCCTGGATAGTATCTCATTATTTACGCTGGTCCCTGGGTCGAAAATCATTATTTACAGTGGTCCCTGTGCAGTATATCATTATTTACAGTGGTCATGGGTAGAATATCATTATTTACAGTGGTCCCTGGTAAAATATCATTATTTACAGTGGTCCCGGGGTAGAATGTCATTATTTACAGTGGTCGCTGTGCAGTATATCCATATCTACAATGTGCCCTGGGTATCATATCATCATTTACGGTGGACTCTGGGTAGTATCTCATTATTTGCAGTGGTCCCTGTGTATTATATCCGTTTCTACAATCGTGCCTGGATAATATCTCATTATTTACGCTGGTCCCTGGGCCGAACATCATTATTTACAGTGGTCCCTGTGCAGTATATCATTATTTACAGCGGTCATGGGTAGAATATCATTATTTACAGTGGTCCCTGGTAAAATATCATTATTTACAGTGGTCCCTTTGTAGTATCTCATTATTTAAAGTGGTCCCTGGGGAGTATGTCATTATTTACAATATCATTATTCACAGTGGTCCCTGGGTAGAAACTCATAATCTACAGTGGTCCCTGGGTATTATATCATTATTTATAGTGGTCCCTGGGTAGTTTTTCATTATTTACAGTGGTCCTTGGGTAGAATATCATAATTAACAGTGGTCCCTGGGTATTATATCATTATTTACAGTGGTCCCTGGGTAGAATATAATTATTTACTGCGGTCCCTGGGTAGTTTATCATTATTTACAGTGGTCCCTGGGTCGTATATCATTATTTACAGTGGTCGCTGTGTAGTTTATCATTATTTACAGTGATCCCTGAGTAGTATATAATTATTTACTGCGGTCCCTGGGTAGTATATCATTATTTACAGTGGTCCCTGTGTAGAATATCATTATTGACAGTGGTCCTTGAGTAGAATATCATTATTTACAGTGGTGCCTGGGGAGAATATAATTATTTTCAGTGGTTCCTGAGCTAAATATCTTTACTTGCAGTTGTCCCTGGGTAGAATATCATTATTTACGGTCGTCCCTGAGCTAAATATCGTTATTTGCAGTTGTCCCTGAGTAGAATATCATTATTTACGGTGATCCGTGTGCACAATACCATTATTTACAGTCGTCCTTGTCCGGTATATCATTATTTACCGTGGCCCCTGGGTAGAATATCATTATTTACCGTGGACCCTGGGTAGCAGATCATAATTTACAGTGGTCCCTCGGTAGAATATCAATATTTACAGTGGTCCGTGGGTATTATATCATTATTTACAGTGGGCCCTGGGAAGAATGTCATAATTTACAGCGGTCTCTGGGTAGAATATCATAATTTACAGCGGTCCCTGTGTATTATATCATTATCTACAGTCGTCCCTGGGTACAATATCATTAATTACAGTGGTCACTGTGCAGTATATCATTATTTACAGTGGTCATGGGTAGAATATCATTATTTACAGTGGTCCCTGGTAAAATATCATTATTTACAGTGGTCCCTGTATAGTATCTCATTATTTAAAGTGGTCCCTGGGTAGTATGTCATTATTTACAGTGGTCCCGGAGCAGTATATCATTATTCACAGTGGTCCCTGGGTAGAATCTCATAATTTACAGTGGTCCCTTTGTATTATATCATTATTTACAGTGGTCCTGGGTACCATATCATTATTTACAGTGGTCCTGGGTACCATATCATGATTTACAGTGGTCCCTGGGTTATATATCAATATTTACAGTGGTCCCTGGGTAGTATATCTTAATTTACAGAGGTCCCTGGGTAAAATATCATCATTTACAGTCGTCCTTGTCCAGTATATCATTATTTACAGTGGTCTCTGGGTAGAATATCATTATTTACCGTGATCCCTGGGCAGTATTTCATTATTTACAGTGGTCCCTGTGTAGAATATCATTATTTACATAGGTCCTTCGGTAGAATATCAATATTTACAGTGGTTCGTGGGCATTATATCATTATTTAAATTTGGTCCCTGTGTAGACTATCATTATTTACAGTGGTCCCTGGGAAGAATATCATTATTTATAGTGGTCCCTGGGCAGTATATCATTATTTACAGTGGTCCCTTGGTAGTAGATCATTATTTACAGTGGTTTCTGTGTAGAATGTCATTATATACAGTGGTCCCTGGTCAATATATCATTATTTACAGTGGTCCCGGGGTAGTTTATCGATATTTACAGTGGTCCTGGGTACCATATCATTATTTACAGTGGTCCTGGGTACCATATCATGATTTACAGTGGTCCCTGGGTTATATATCAATATTTACAGTGGTCCCTGGGTAGTATATCTTAATTTACAGAGGTCCCTGGGTAAAATATCATCATTTACAGTCGTCCTTGTCCAGTATATCATTATTTACAGTGGTCTCTGGGTAGAATATCATTATTTACCGTGATCCCTGGGCAGTATTTCATTATTTACAGTGGTCCCTGTGTAGAATATCATTATTTACATAGGTCCTTCGGTAGAATATCAATATTTACAGTGGTTCGTGGGCATTATATCATTATTTAAATTTGGTCCCTGTGTAGACTATCATTATTTACAGTGGTCCCTGGGAAGAATATCATTATTTATAGTGGTCCCTGGGCAGTATATCATTATTTACAGTGGTCCCTTGGTAGTAGATCATTATTTACAGTGGTTTCTGTGTAGAATGTCATTATATACAGTGGTCCCTGGTCAATATATCATTATTTACAGTGGTCCCGGGGTAGTTTATCGCTATTTACTGTGGTCCCGGGGTAGAATATCATTATTTACAGTGGTCCCTGGGTAGTTTATCATTATTTACGGTGGTCTCTGGGTAGTATCTCATTATTTACAGTGGTCCCTGTGTATTATATCCGTACCTACAATCGTGCCTGCAGAGTATCTCATTATTTTCGCAGGTCCCTGGCTCGAATATCATTATTTACATTGGTCCCTGTGCAGTATATCATTATTTACAGTGGTGATGGGTAGAATTTCATTATTTACAGTGGTCCCTGCGTGCGAAATCAGTGTCTACCATGGTCCCTGGGTATTATCTCATTATTTACTGTCGTCCCTGGGCAGTATATAATTATTTACTGTTGTCCCTGGGTAGAATATCATTATTTACATTGGTCCCTGTGCAGTATATCATTATTTACAGTGGTCCCTCGGTAGAATATCAATATTTACAGTGGTCCCTGTGTAGACTATCATTGTTTACAGAGGCCCCTGGGTATTATATCATTAATTACCGTGGTCCCTGGGTAGAATATCATTATTTACCGTGGGCCCTAGGTATTTTATCATTATTTACAGTGGTCCCTGGGGCGAATATCGTTATTTATAGTGGTCCCTGGGTATTATATCATTCTTTACAGTGGTCCCTGGGTAGAATATCATTATTTAATGTGAGCCCTGGGCAGTGTGTCATTGTTTACAGTGGTTACTAAGTAGTGAATCATAATTTACAGTGGTCTTGGGTATCATATCATGATTTACAGTGGTCCATGGGTAATATTTCATTATTTACAGTGGTCACTGGGTAGTATATCATAATTTACAGTGGTCCCTGGGTAGAATATCAATATTTACAGTGGTTCGTGGGTATTATATCATTATTTACAGTGGCCCTGTGTAGACTATCATTATTTACAGTGGTCCCTGGGTAGAATATCATTATTTACAGTGGTCCCTGGGCAGTATATCATTATTTACCGTGGTCCCTGGGTAGTAGATCATTATTTACAGTGGTTCCTGGGTAGAATATCATTATTTACAGTCGTCCCTGGGCAGTATATCATTATTTACAGTGGTCCCTCGGTAGCATATCAATATTTACAGTGGTCCATGGGTAGAATATCATTATTTATAGTAATCCGTGGCTTTTTTTCCATTATTTACAGTGTTCCCTGGGTAGAATATCATTATTCACAGCGGTCACTTGGTAGTTTATCATTATTTACGGTGGTCTCTGGGTAGTATCCCATTATTTACAGTGGTCCCTGTGTATTATATCCGTATCTACAATCGTGCCTGCATAGTATCTCATTATTTACGCTGGTCCCTGGCTCGAATATCATTATTTACAGTGGTCCCTGTGCAGTATATAATTATTTACAGTGGTCCCTGGGTTTTATATCATTATATCCGTTGTCCCTGGGTAGTATATCATTATTTACAGTGGTCGCTTTGTAGTATATCATTATTTACGCTGGTCCCTGGGTAGTATATAATTATTTACACTGGTCCCTGGGTAGTTTATCATTATTTACTGCGGTCCCTGGGTAGTATATCATTACTTACAGGGTTCCCTGGGTAGTATATCATTATTTACAATGGTCGCTGTGTAGTATATCATTATTTACACTGGTCCCTGTGTAGTATTTAATTATTTACACTGGTCCCTGGGTAGTTTATCATTATCTACTGCGGTCCCTGGGCATATATCATTATTTACAGTGATCCCTGGGTAGTATATCCGTATCTACAATGGTAACTGGGTATTATATCATTATTTACGGTGGTCTCTGGGCAGTATCTCATTATTTACAATGGTCCCTGTGACTTATATCCGTATCTACAATCGTGCCTGGGTAGTATCTAATGATTTACGCTGGTCCCTGTGTCGAATATCGTTATTTACAGTGGTCCCTGGCAGTATATCACTGTTTGCAGTGGTCATGGGTAGAATATTAGTATCTACCATGATCCCTGGGTATTATCTCATTATTTACTGTCGACCCTGTGCAGTATCTCATTATTTACTGTGTTCTCTGGGTAGAATTTCATTATTTACAGTGGTCCCTGGGTAGTATATCAATAATTACAGTGGCCCCTGGGCAGTATCTCATTATTTACAATGGTCTCTGTGACTTATATCCGTATCTACAATCTTGCCTGGATTGTATCTAATTATTTACGCTGGTCCCTGTGTCGAATATCGTTATTTACAGTGGTCCCTGGCAGTATATCATTGTTTGCAGTGGTCATGGGTAGAATATCTTTATTTACAGTGGTCCTTGTGTAGAATATCATTATTTACAGTGGTCCCTGTGTGCTATATTAGTGTCTACCATGGTCCCTGGGTATTATCTCATTATTTACTGTTGACCCTGGGCAGTATATAATTATTTACTGTGGTCCCTGGGTAGAATATCATTATTTACAGTGGTCCCTGGGTAGTGTATCAATAATTACAGTGGCCCCTGGGTAGTATATCATTATTTACCGTGGGCCCTGGGTATCATATCATTATTTACATTGGACCCTGGATAGAATATCATTATTTATAGTGGTCCCTGGGTATTAAATCATTCTTTACAGTGGTCCCTGGGTAGAATATCATTATTTACAGTAGGCCCTGGGTAGTGTATCATTATTTACAGTGGTCCTAGATATTATATCATTATTTACAGTGGTCCCTGGGTAGAATACGATAATTTACAGTGGGCCCTGGGTAGTATATCATTATTTACAGTGGACCCTGAGTAGTTTGTCATTATTTACAGTGGTCCCTGGGTAGAATATCATTATTTACAGTGGTCGCTGTGTATTATATCCGTATCTACAATGGTCCCTGGGTATTTTTTCATTATTTACGGTGGTCTCTGGGTAGTATCTCATTATTTACAGTGGTTCCTGTGTATTATATCCGTATGTATGGTCCCTGGGTATTATTTCATATTTTACAGTGGTCCTTGGGTAGAATTTCATTATTTATAGTAATACCTGGGTATTTTTCCATTCTTTACAGTGGTCCCTGGCTAGAATATCATTATTCACAGCGGTCCCTGGGTAGTTTATCATTATTTACGGTGGTCTCTGGGTAGTATCTCATTATTTACAGTGGTCCCTGTGTATTATATCTGTATCTACAATCGTACCTGCATAGTATCTCATTATTTACGCTGGTCCCTGGCTCGAATATCATTATTTACAGTGGTCCCTGTGCAGTATATCATTATTTCCAGTGGTCCCTGGGTTTTATATAATTATTTCCGTGGTCCCTGGGTAGCATATCATTATTTACATTGGTCCCTGGATAGAATATCATTATTTATAGTTGTCCCTGGGTATTAAATCATTCTTTACAGTGGTCCCTGGGTAGAATATCATTATTTACAGTAGGCCCTGGGCAGTGTGTCATTATTTACAGTGGTCCTAGATATTATATCATTATTTACAGTGGTGCCTGGGTAGACTACGATAATTTACAGTGGGCCCTGGGTAGTATATCATTATTTACAGTGGCCCCTCGGTAGAATATCATTATTTACAGTGGTCCCTAGGTAGTTTATCATTATTTACGGTGGTCTCTGGGTAGTATCTCATTATTTACAGTGGTTCCTGTGTATTATATCCGTATCTACAATCGAGCCTGCATAGTATCTCATTATTTACGCTGGTCCCTGACTCGAATATCATTATTTGCAGTAGGCCCTGGGCAGTGTGTCATTATTTACAGTGGTCCTAGATATTATATCATTATTTACAGTGGTGCCTGGGTAGAATACGATAATTTACAGTGGGCCCTGGGTAGTATATCATTATTTACAGTGGCCCCTCGGTAGTATATCATTATTTACAGTGGACCCTGAGTAGTTTGTCATTATTTACAGTGGTCCCTAGGTAGTTTATCATTATTTACAGTGGTCCCTGGGTAGAATATCATTATTTACAGTGGTCGCTGTGTATTATATCCGTATCTACAATGGTCCCTGGGTATTATTTCATATTTTACAGTGGTCCTTGGGTAGAATATCATTATTTATAGTAATACCTGGGTATTTTTCCATTCTTTACAGTGGTCCCTGGGTAGAATATCATTATTCACAGCGGTCCCTGGGTAGTTTATCATTATTTACGGTGGTCTCTGGGTAGTATCTCATTATTTACAGTGGTCCCTGTGTGTTATATCTGTATCTACAATCGTACCTGCATAGTATCTCATTATTTACGCTGGTCCCTGGCTCGAATATCATTATTTACAGTGGCCCCTGTGCAGTATATCATTATTTCCACTGGTCCCTGGGTTTTATATAATTATTTCCGTGGTCTCTGGGTAGCATATCATTATTTACATTGGTCCCTGGATAGAATATCATTATTTATAGTGGTCCCTGGGTATTAAATCATTCTTTACAGTGGTCCCTGGGTAGAATATCATTATTTACAGTAGGCCCTGGGCAGTGTGTCATTATTTACAGTGGTCCTAGATATTATATCATTATTTACAGTGGTGCCTGGGTAGAATACGATAACTTACAGTGGGCCCTGGGTAGTATATCATTATTTACAGTGGCCCCCCGGTAGAATATCATTATTTACAGTGGTCCCTAGGTAGTTTATCATTATTTACAGTGGTACCTGGGTAGAATATCATTATTTACACTGGTCGCTGTGTATTATACCCGTATCTACAATGGTCACTGGGTATTATTTCATTTTTTACAGTGGTCCTTGGGTAGAATATGATAATTTATAGTAATACCTGGGTATTTTTCCATTCTTTACAGTGGACCCTGGGGAGAATATCATTATTCACAGCGGTCCCTGGGTAGTTTATCATTATTTACAGTGGTCTCTGGGTAGTATCTCATTATTTACAGTGGTCCCTGTGTATTATATCTGTATCTACAATCGTACCTGCATAGTATCTCATTATTTACGCTGGTCCCTGGCTCGAATATCATTATTTACAGTGGTCCCTGTGCAGTATATCATTATTTCCAGTGGTTCCTGGGTTTTATATAATTATTTCCGTGGTCCCTGGGTAGCATATCATTATTTACAGTGGTCGCTGTGTAGTATATCATTATTTACACTGGTCCCTGGGTAGTATATAATTATTTACACTGGTCCCTGGGTAGTTTATCATTATTTACTGCGGTCCCTGGGTAGTATATCATTATTTACAGTGGTCCCCGGGTAGTATATCCGTATCTACAATGATAACTGGGTATTTAATCATTATTTACGGTGGTCTCTGGGCAGTATCTCATTATTTACAGTGGTCCCTGTGACTTATATCCGTATCTGCAATCGTGCCTGGATAGTATCTAATTATTTACGCTGGTCCCTTTGTCGAATATCGTTATTTACAGTGGTCCCTGGTAGAATATCATTATTTACAGTGGTCCTTGTGTAGAATACCATTATTTACAGTGGTCCCTGTGTGCTATATTAGTATCTACCATGGTCCCTGGGTATTTTCTCATTATTTACTGTCGGCCCTGGGCAGTATATAATTATTTACTGTGGTCCCTGGGTAGTATATCAATAATTACAGTGGTCCCTGGGTAGTATATCATTATTTACCGTGGGCCCTGGGTATTATATCATTATTTACAGAGGTCCCTGGATAGAATATCATTATTTATAGTGGTCCCTGGGTATTAAATCATTCTTTACAGTGGTCCCTGGGTAGAATATCATTATTTACAGTGGGCCTTGGGCAGTGTGTCATTATTTGCAGTGGTCCCTAGATATTATATCATTATTTACAGTTGTCCCTGGGTAGAATACGATAATTTACAGTGGGCCCTGGGTAGTATATCATTATTTACAGTGGTCCCTCGGTAGAATACCATTATTTATAGTGGTCCCTGGGTAGTTTATCATTATTTACAGTGGTCCCTGTGTAGAATATCATTATTTACAGTAGTCGCTGTGTATTATATCCGTATCTACAATGGTCCCTGGGTATTTTTTCATTATTTACGGTGGTCTCTGGGCAGTGTATCATTATTTACAATGGTCCCTCTGTATTATATCCGTATCTACAATCGTGCCTGCGTAGTATCTCTTTATTTACGCTGGTCCCTGACTCGAATATCATTATTTACAGTGGTCCCTGTGCAGTCTATCATTATTTACAGTGGTCCCTGTGCAGTATATCATTATTTACAGTGGTCATGGGTAGTATATCATTCATTACAGTGGTCCCTGGGTAGTACATCATTATTTACAGTGGTCCCTGGGTGGTATATCATTATTTACAGTGGTTCCTGAGTACAATATCATTATTATCAGTGGTCCCTGAGTAGATTCTCATTATTTACAGTGATCCCTGGTAGGATATCATTATTTACTGCGGTCCCTGGGTAGTATATCATTATTTATTGCGGTCCCTGGGTAGTATATAATTATTTACAGTAGTCCCTGGATAGTATATCCGTATCTACAATGGTCCCTGGGTATAATATCAAAATTTACGGTGGTCTCTGGGTAGTATCTCATTATTTACAGTGGTCCCTGTGATTGATATCCGTATCTACAATCGTGCCTGGTTAGTATCTCATTAATTGCGCTGGTCCCTGGGTCGAATATCGTTGTTTCCAGTGGTCCCTGGGGAGTATATCATTATTTGCAGTGGTCATGGGTAGAATATCATTATTTAAAGTGGTCCTTGGGTAGAATATCCTTATTTACACTGGTCCCTGTGTGCGAAATCAGTATCTACCATGGTCCCTGTGTATTTTCTCATTATTTACTGTCGTCCCTGGGCAGTATATAATTATTTACTGTGGTCCCTGGGTGGAATATCATTAATTACAGTGGTCCCTGTGTAGTATATCATTATTTACAGTGGTCCCTCGGTAGAATATCAATATTTACAGTGGTCCCTGGGTATTAGATCATTATTTACAGTGGTCCCTGTGTAGACTATCATAATTTACAGTGGTCCCTGGGTATTATATCATTATTTACAGTGATCCCTGGGTAGTATATAATTATTTACTGCGGTCCCTGGGTAGTTTATCACTATTTACTGCGGTCCCTGGGTAGCATATCATTATTTACTGCGGTCCCATGGTAGTATATCATTATTTACAGTGGTCCCTGGGTAGTATATCCGTATCTACAATGGTCCCTGGGTATTATATCAAAATTTACGGTGGTCCCTGGGGAGTATATCATTATTTGCAGTGGTCATGGGTAGAATATCATTATTTTAAGTGGTCCTTGGGTAGAATATCATTATTTACAGTGGTCCCTGTGTGCGAAATCAGTATCTACCATGGTCCCTGGGTATTATCTCATTATTTACTGTCGTCCTAGGCAGTATATAATTATTTACAGTGGTCCCTGTGCAGTATATCATTATTTACGGTGGTCCCTGTGTTTTATATCAATATTTCCGTTGTCCCTGGGGAGTATATCATTATTTACAGTGGTCGCTGTGTAGTATATCATTATTTACACTGGTCCCTGGGTAGTATATAATTATTTACACTGGTCCCTGGGTAGTTTGTCATTATTTACTGCGGTCCCTGGGTAGTATATCATTATTTACAGTGGTCCCGAGGTAGTATATCCGTATCTACAATGGTAACTGGGTATTATATCATTATTTACGGTGGTCTCTGGGCAGTATCTCATTATTTACAGTGGTCCCTGTGACTTAAATCCGTATCTAGAATATCATTATATATAGTAATACCTGGGTATTTTTCCATTCTTTACAGTGGTCCCTGGGTAGAATATCATTATTCACAGCGGTCCCTGGGTAGTTTATCATTATTTACGGTGGCCTCTGGGTAGTATCTCATTATTTACAGTGGTCCCTGTGTATTATATCTGTATCTACAATCGTGCCTGCATAGTATCTCATTATTTACGACGGTCCCTGGCTCGAATATCATTATTTACAGTGATCCCTGTGCAGTATATCATTATTTCCAGTGGTCCCTGGGTTTTATATAATTATTTCCGTGGTCCCTGGGTAGTATATCATTATTTACAGTGGTCGCTGTGTAGTATATCATTATTTACACTGCTCCCTGGGTAGTATATACTTATTTACACTGATCCATGGGTAGTTTATCATGGGTAGAATATCATTATTTAAAGTGGTCCTTGGGTAGAATATCCTTATTTACAGTGGTCCCTGTGTGCGAAATCAGTATCTACCATGGTCCCTGGGTATTATCTCATTATTTACTATCGTCCCTGGGCAGTATATAATTATTTACTGTGGTCCCTGGGTGGAATATCATTAATTACAGTGGTCCCTGTGTAGTATATCATTATTTACAGTGGTCCCTCGGTAGAATATCAATATTTACAGTGGTCCCTGTGTATTAGATCATTATTTACAGTGGTCCCTGTGTAGACTATCATAATTTACAGTGGTCCCTGGGTATTATATCATTATTTACAGTGATCCCTGGGTAGTATATAATTACTTACTGCGGTCCCTGGGTAGTTTATCACTATTTACTGCGGTCCATGGGTAGCATATCATTATTTACTGCGGTCCCATGGTAGTATATCATTATTTACAGTGGTCCCTGGGTAGTATATCCGTATCTACAATGGTCCCTGGGTATTATATCAAAATTTACGGTGTTCCCTGGGGAGTATATCATTATTTGCAGTGGTCATGGGTAGAATATCATTATTTAAAGTGGTCCTTGGGTAGAATATCATTATTTACAGTGGTCCCTGTGTGCGAAATCAGTATCTACCATGGTCCCTGGGTATTATCTCATTATTTACTGTCGTCCTGGGCAGTATATAATTATTTACTGTGGTCCCTGGGTAGAATATCATTATTTACAGTGGTCCCTGGGTAGTATATCATTATTTACAGTGGCCCCTCAGTAGAATATCAATATTTACAGTGGTCCCTGTGTAGACGATCATTATTTACAGTGGTCCCTTTGTATTATGTCATTATTTACCGTGGGCCCTGGGTATTATATCATTATTTACAGCGGTCCCTGGGTAGAATATCGTTATTTATAGTGGTCCCTGGGTATTATATCATTCTTTACAGTGGTCACTGGGTAGAATATCATTATTTGCTGTGGGCCCTGGGTAGAATGTCATTAATTACAGTGGTCCCTGTGTAGTATATCATTATTTACAGTGGTCCCTCGGTAGAATATCAATATTTACAGTGGTTCCTGTGTATTAGATCATTATTTACAGTGGTCCCTGTGTAGACTATCATAATTTACAGTGGTCCCTGGGTATTATATCATTATTTACAGTGATCCCTGGGTAGTATATAATTATTTACTGCGGTCCCTGGGTAGTTTATCACTATTTACTGCGGTCCCTGGGTAGCATATCATTATTTACTGCGGTCCCATGGTAGTATATCATTATTTACAGTGGTCCCTGGGTAGTATATCCGTATCTACAATGGTCCCTGGGTATTATATCAAAACTTACGGTGTTCCCTGGGGAGTATATCATTATTTGCAGTGGTCATGGGTAGAATATCATTATTTAAAGTGGTCCTTGGGTAGAATATCATTATTTACAGTGGTCCCTGTGTGCGAAATCAGTATCTACCATGGTCCCTGGGTATTATCTCATTATTTACTGTCGTCCTGGGCAGTATATAATTATTTACTGTGGTCCCTGGGTAGAATATCATTATTTGCAGTGGCCATGGGTAGAATATCATTATTTTAAGTGGTCCTTGGGTAGAACATCATTATTTACAGTGGTCCCTGTGTGCGAAATCAGTATCTACCATGGTCCCTGGGTATTATCTCATTATTTACTGTCGTCCTGGGCAGTATATAATTATTTATTGTGGTCCCTGGGTAGAATATCATTATTTACAGTGGTCCCTGGGTAGTATATCATTATTTACAGTGGCCCCTCAGTAGAATATCAATATTTACAGTGGTCCCTGTGTAGACTATCATTATTTACAGTGGTCCCTTTGTATTATGTTATTATTTACCGTGGGCCCTGGGTATTATATCATTATTTACAGTGGTCCCTGGGTAGAATATCGTTATTTATAGTGGTCCCTGGGTATTATATCATTCTTTACAGTGGTCACTGGGTAGAATATCATTATTTGCTGTGGGCCCTGGGCAGTGTGTCATTATTTACAGTGGTCTCTAGGTAGTATATCATTATTTACAGTGGTCGCTGGGAAGAATATCATTATTTACAGTGGTCTTGGGTATCATATCATGATTTACAGTGGTCCCTGGGTAATATATCATAATTTACAGTGGTCACTGGGTAGTATATCATAATTTACAGTGGTCCCTGGGTAGAATATCATTATTTACAGTGTTGCGTGGGGATTATATCATTATTTACATTGGTCCATGTGTAGACTATCATTATTTACAGTGGTCCCTGTGTGGTATTTAATTATTTACAGTGGTCTCTGAGTACAATATCATTATTTACATTGGTCCCTGGGTAGATTATCATTATTTACAGTGATCCCTGGGTAGTATATAATTATTTACTGCGGTCCCTGGGTAGTGTATCATTAGTTACTGCCGTCCCTGGGTAATATATCATTATTTACAGTGGTCCCTGTGTAGAATATCCGTATCTACAATGGTAACTGGATATTATATCAACATTTACGGTGGTCTCTGGGTAGTATCTCATTATTTACAGTGGTCCCTGTGATTTATATCCGTATCTACAATCGTGCCTGGATAGTATCTCATTATTTACGCTGGTCCCTGGGTCGAATCTCGTTATTTACCGTGGTCCCTAGGTAGTATATCATTATTTACAGTGGTCCCTCGGTAGAATATCAATATTTACAGTGGGCCCTTTGTATTATATCATTATTTACAGTGGTCCCTGGGTAAAATATCATTATTTACAGTGGTCCCTGGGTAGTATATCATTATTTACAGTGGTCCCTCGGTAGAATATCAATACTTACAGTGGTCCGAGGGTATTATATCATTATTTACATTGGTCTCTGTGTAGACTATCATTAGTTACAGTGGTCCCTGGTTAGTATATCATTAATTACAGTAGTTCCTGGGTAGAATATCATTATTTACCGTGGGCCCTGGGTGTTATATCATTTTTAACAGTGGTTCTTGGGAAGAATATCATTATTTCTCGTTGTCCCTGGGTAGATTATCATTATTTACTGTGGTCCCTGGGTAGTTTATCATTCTTGACTGCGGTCCCTGGGTAGTATATCATTAATTACAGTGGTTGCTGTGCATTATATCCGTATCTACAATGCTCCCTGGGTATTTTTTCATGAATTACGGTGGTCTCTGGGTAGTATCTCATTATTTACAGTGGTCCCTGTGTATTATATCCGTATCTACAATCGTGCCTGCATTGTATCTCATTATTTACGCTGGTCCCTGGCTCGAATATCATTCTTTACAGTGGTCCCTGTGCAGTATATCATTATTTACAGTAGTCATGGTTAGAATATCATTCTTTACAGTGGTCCCTGGGTAGTTTATCATTATTTACGCTGGTCCATGAGTAGAATATCATTATTTGCAGTGGTCCCTGGGCGGTATATAATTATTTACAGTGGTCCCTGAGTACAATATCATTATTTACAATGATCCCTGGGTAGTATATAATTATTTACTGCGGTCCCTGGGTAGTTGATCATTAATAACTGCGGTCCCTGGGTAGTATATAATTATTTACAGTAGTCCCTGAGTACAATATCATTATTTACAGTGTTCCCTCGGTAGAATATCAATATTTACAGTGGTCCCTGGGTATTATATCACTATTTACAGTGGTCCCTGTGTAGACTATCATTATTTACAGTGGTCACTGGGTAGTGTATCATTAATTACAGTGGTCCCAGGGCAGAATATCATTATTTACCGTGGGCCCTGGGATTTATATCATTATTTACAGTGGTCCCTGTGTGCGAAATCAGTATCTACCATGGTCCCTGGGTATTATCTCATTATTTACTGTCGTCCTGGGCAGTATATAATTATTTATTGTGGTCCCTGGGTAGAATATCATTATTTACAGTTGTCCATGGGTAGAATATCATTATTTACTGTGGGCCCTGGGCAGTGGGTCATTATTTACAGTGGTCCCTAGGTAGTATATCATTATTTACAGTGGTCGCTGGGAAGAATATCATTATTTGCAGTGTTCTTGGTTATCATATCATGATTTACAGTGGTCCCTGGGTAATATATCATTATTTACAGTGGTCATTGGGTAGTATATCATTCTTTACAGAGATCCCTGGGTAGAATATCATTATTTACAGTGGTCCCTGGGTTGTATATCATTATTTACAGTGTCCCTGGGTAGTATATCATTATTTACAGTGGTCCCTGGGTAGAATATCATCATTTACAGTGGTCCCTGAGTAGAATATCATTATTTACAGTGGTGCCTGGGTAGAATATCATTATTTTCAGTGGTCCCTGGGCTAAATATCATTATTTGCAGTTGTCCCTGGGTAGAATATCATTATTTACAGTGGTCCCTGGGTAATATATCATTATACCCAGAGGTCCCTGTGTGGTATATCATAAATTACAGTGGTCCCTGAGTAGTATCTCATTATTTACAGTGGTCCCTGGGTAGAATATCATTATTTACAGTGGTCCCTGGGGAGTATATCATTATTTACAGTGGTCCCTCAGTAGAATATCAATATTTACAGTGGTCCTTGGGTAGACTATCATTATTTACAGTGATCCCTGGGTATTATATCATTAATTGCTGTGGTCCCTGGGTAGAATATCATTATTTACCGTGGGCCTCGGGTATTATAACATTATTTAAAGTGATCCCTGGTTAGAATATCGTTATTTATAGTGGTCCCTGGGCATTATATCATTCTTAACAGTTGTCCCTGGGTAGAATATCATTATTTACTGTTGGCCCTGGGCAGTGTGTCATTATTTACAGTGGTCCCTAGGTAGTATAACATTATTTACAGTGGTCGCTGGGAAGAATATCATTATTTACAGTGGTCTTGGGTATCATATCATGATTTACAGTGGTCCCTGGGTAATATATCATGATTTACAGTGGTCATTGTGTAGTGTATCATCATTTACAGTGGTCCCTGGGTAGAATATCATTATTTACAGTGGTCCCTGGGTTGTATATCATTATTTACAGTGGTCCCTGGGTAGTATATCATTATTTACAGTGGTCCCTCGGTAGAATATCAATATTTACAGTGGTCCGAGGGTATTATGTCATTATTTACATTGGTCCCTGTGTAGACTATCTTTATTTACAGTGGTCCCTGGTTAGTATATCATTAATTACAGCCGTCCTTGGGTAGAATATCATTATTTATAGTGGTCCCTGTGTATTATATCATTATTTACAGTGGTTCGTGGGTAGTTTATCATTATTTACAGTGGTCCCTGGGTAGAACATCATTATTTACAGTGGTTGCTGTGTATTATATCCGTATCTACAATGGTCCCTATGTATTTTTTCATTAATTACGGTGGTGTCTGTGTAGTATCTCATTATTTACAGTGGTCCCTGTGTATTATATCCGTAACTGCAATCGTGCCTGCATAGTGTCTCATTATTTACGCTGTTCCCTGGCTCGAAAATCATTATTTACAGTGGTCCCTGTGCAGTATATCATTATTTACAGTGGTCATGGGGAGTATATCATTCTTTACAGTGGTCCCTGGGTAGTTTATCATTATTTACGCTGGTCCCTGAGTAGAATATCATTATTTGCAGTGGTCCCTGGGTAGAATACCATTATTTACAGTGGTCCCTGGGGAGTATATCATTATTTACAGTGGTCCCTCGTTAGAATATCAATATTTATAGTGGTCCCTGGGAGGTATATAATTATTTACAGTGGTCCCTGAGTACAATATCATTACTTTCAATGGTCCCTGGGTAGATTATCATTATTTATAGTGATCCCTGGGTAGTATATAATTATTTACTGCAGTCCCTGGATAGTTGATCATTAATAACTGCGGTCCCTGGGTAGTATATAATTATTTACAGTGGTCCCTGAGTACAATATCATTATTTACAGTGTTCCCTCGATAGAATATCAATATTTACAGTGGTCCCTGGGTATTATATCACTATTTACAGTGGTTCCTGTGTAGACTATCATTATTTACAGTGGTCACTGGGTAGTATATCATTAATTACAGTGGTCCCAGGGTTGTATATCATTATTTACAGTGGTCCCTGGGTAATATATCATTATTTACAGTGGTCACTGGGTAGTATATCATTCTTTACAGAGATCCCTGGGTAGAATATCATTATTTACTGTGGTCCCTGGGTAGTTTATCATTCTTGACTGCGGTCCCTGGGTAGTATATCATTAATTACAGTGGTTGCTGTGCATTATATCCGTATCTACAATGCTCCCTGGGTATTTTTTCATGAATTACGGTGGTCTCTGGGTAGTATCTCATTATTTACAGTGGACCCTGTGTATTATATCCGTATCTACAATCGTGCCTGCATTGTATCTCATTATTTACGCTGGTCCCTGGCTCGAATATCATTCTTTACAGTGGTCCCTGTGCAGTATATCATTATTTACAGTAGTCATGGTTAGAATATCATTCTTTACAGTGGTCCCTGGGTAGTTTATCATTATTTACGCTGGTCCATGAGTAGAATATCATTATTTGCAGTGGTCCCTGGGCGGTATATAATTATTTACAGTGGTCCCTGAGTACAATATCATTATTTACAATGATCCCTGGGTAGTATATAATTATTTACTGCGGTCCCTGGGTAGTTGATCATTAATAACTGCGGTCCCTGGGTAGTATATAATTATTTACAGTAGTCCCTGAGTACAATATCATTATTTACAGTGTTCCCTCGGTAGAATATCAATATTTACAGTGGTCCCTGGGTATTATATCACTATTTACAGTGGTCCCTGTGTAGACTATCATTATTTACAGTGGTCACTGGGTAGTGTATCATTAATTACAGTGGTCCCAGGGCAGAATATCATTATTTACCGTGGGCCCTGGGATTTATATCATTATTTACAGTGGTCCCTGTGTGCGAAATCAGTATCTACCATGGTCCCTGGGTATTATCTCATTATTTACTGTCGTCCTGGGCAGTATATAATTATTTATTGTGGTCCCTGGGTAGAATATCATTATTTACAGTTGTCCCTGGGTAGAATATCATTATTTACTGTGGGCCCTGGGCAGTGGGTCATTATTTACAGTGGTCCCTAGGTAGCATATCAGGGCAGCACGGTAGCACAAGTGATTAGCACTGTGGCTTCACAGCGCCAGGGCCCCAGGTTCGATTCCCCGCTGGGTCACTGTCTGTGTGGAGTTTGCACGTTCTCCCCGTGTGTGCGTGGGTTTTCTCCGGGTGCTCCGGTTTCCTCCCACAGTCCAAAGACGTGCAGGTTAGGTGGATTGGCCATGCTAAATTACCCGTAGTGTCCATAAGGGTTGGGAGAGGTTATTGGGTTGCGGGGAAAAGGTGGAAGTGAGGGATTAATGTGGGTCGGTGCAGACTCGATGGGCCGAATGGCCTCCTTCTGCACTGTATGTTCTATGTAATCTATGTAATCTATGTAATCATTATTTACAGTGGTCGCTGGGAAGAATATCATTATTTGCAGTGTTCTTGGTTATCATATCATGATTTACAGTGGTCCCTGGGTAATATATCATTATTTACAGTGGTCATTGGGTAGTATATCATTCTTTACAGAGATCCCTGGGTAGAATATCATTATTTACAGTGTCCCTGGGTAGTATATCATTATTTACAGTGGTCCCTGGGTAGAATATCATCATTTACAGTGGTCCCTGAGTAGAATATCATTATTTACAGTGGTGCCTGGGTAGAATATCATTATTTTCAGTGGTCCCTGGGCTAAATATCATTATTTGCAGTTGTCCCTGGGTAGAATATCATTATTTACAGTGGTCCCTGGGTAATATATCATTATACCCAGAGGTCCCTGTGTGGTATATCATAAATTACAGTGGTCCCTGGGTAGTATCTCATTATTTACAGTGGTCCCTGGGTAGAATATCATTATTTACAGTGGTCCCTGGGGAGTATATCATTATTTACAGCGGTCCCTCAGTAGAATATCAATATTTACAGTGGTCCTTGGGTAGACTATCATTATTTACAGTGATCCCTGGGTATTATATCATTAATTGCTGTGGTCCCTGGGTAGAATATCATTATTTACCGTGGGCCTCGGGTATTATAACATTATTTAAAGTGATCCCTGGTTAGAATATCGTTATTTATAGTGGTCCCTGGGCATTATATCATTCTTAACAGTTGTCCCTGGGTAGAATATCATTATTTACTGTTGGCCCTGGGCAGTGTGTCATTATTTACAGTGGTCCCTAGGTAGTATAACATTATTTACAGTGGTCGCTGGGAAGAATATCATTATTTACAGTGGTCTTGGGTATCATATCATGATTTACAGTGGTCCCTGGGTAATATATCATGATTTACAGTGGTCATTGTGTAGTGTATCATCATTTACAGTGGTCCCTGGGTAGAATATCATTATTTACAGTGGTCCCTGGGTTGTATATCATTATTTACAGTGGTCCCTGGGTAGTATATCATTATTTACAGTGGTCCCTCGGTAGAATATCAATATTTACAGTAGTCCGAGGGTATTATGTCATTATTTACATTGGTCCCTGTGTAGACTATCTTTATTTACAGTGGTCCCTGGTTAGTATATCATTAATTACAGCCGTCCTTGGGTAGAATATCATTATTTATAGTGGTCCCTGGGTATTATATCATTATTTACAGTGGTTCGTGGGTAGTTTATCATTATTTACAGTGGTCCCTGGGTAGAACATCATTATTTACAGTGGTTGCTGTGTATTATATCCGTATCTACAATGGTCCCTATGTATTTTTTCATTAATTACGGTGGTGTCTGTGTAGTATCTCATTATTTACAGTGGTCCCTGTGTATTATATCCGTAACTACAATCGTGCCTGCATAGTGTCTCATTATTTACGCTGTTCCCTGGCTCGAATATCATTATTTACAGTGGTCCCTGTGCAGTATATCATTATTTACAGTGGTCATGGGGAGTATATCATTCTTTACAGTGGTCCCTGGGTAGTTTATCATTATTTACGCTGGTCCCTGAGTAGAATATCATTATTTGCAGTGGTCCCTGGGTAGAATACCATTATTTACAGTGGTCCCTGGGGAGTATATCATTATTTACAGTGGTCCCTCGTTAGAATATCAATATTTATAGTGGTCCCTGGGAGGTATATAATTATTTACAGTGGTCCCTGAGTACAATATCATTACTTTCAATGGTCCCTGGGTAGATTATCATTATTTACAGTGATCCCTGGGTAGTATATAATTATTTACTGCAGTCCCTGGGTAGTTGATCATTAATAACTGCGGTCCCTGGGTAGTATATAATTATTTACAGTGGTCCCTGAGTACAATATCATTATTTACAGTGTTCCCTCGGTAGAATATCAATATTTACAGTGGTCCCTGGGTATTATATCACTATTTACAGTGGTTCCTGTGTAGACTATCATTATTTACAGTGGTCACTGGGTAGTATATCATTAATTACAGTGGTCCCTGGGTTGTATATCATTATTTACAGTGGTCCCTGGGTAATATATCATTATTTACAGTGGTCACTGGGTAGTATATCATTCTTTACAGAGATCCCTGGGTAGAATATCATTATTTACAGTGGTCCCTGGGTTGTATATCATTATTTACAGTGGTCCCTGGGTAGTATATCATTATTTACAGTGGTCCCTGGGTAGAATATCATCATTTACAGTGGTCCCTGAGTAGAATATCATTATTTACAGTGGTGCCTGGGTAGAATATCATTATTTTCAGTGGTCCCTGGGCTAAATATCATTATTTGCAATTGTCCCTGGGTAGAATATCATTATTTACAGTGGTCCCTGGGGAGTATATCATTATTTACAGTGGTCCCTCGTTAGAATATCAATATTTATAGTGGTCCCTGGGTAGACTATCATTATTTACTGTGGGCCCTGGGCAGTGTGTCATTATTTACAGTGGTCCTTAGGTATTATGTCATAATTTACAGTGGGACCTGGGTAGTATATAATTATTTACAGTGGTGCCTGGGTATTATATTATTATCTACAGTGGTCCCTGGGTAGAACACCATTATTTCTAGTGGTCCTTGGTAGGATATAATTATTTACTGCGGTCCCTGGTTTGTATATCCTTATTTACAGTGGTCCCTGGGTAGTTTATCATTATTTACAGTGGTCCCTGGGTAGAATATCATTATTTACAGTGTTTGCTGTGTATTATATCCGTATCTACAATGCTCCCTGGGTATTTTTTCATGAATTACGGTGGTCTCTGGGTAGTATCTCATTATTTACAGTGGTCCCTGTGTATTATATCCGTATCTACAATCGTGCCTGCATTGTATCTCATTATTTACGCTGGTCCCTCGCTCGAATATCATTCTTTACAGTGGTCCCTGTGCAGTATATCATTATTTACAGTAGTCATGGTTAGAATATCATTCTTTACAGTGGTGCCTGGGTAGTTTATCATAATTTACGCTGGTCCATGAGTAGAATATCATTATTTGCAGTGGTCCCTGGGCGGTATATAATTATTTACAGTGGTCCCTGAGTACAATATCATTATTTACAATGATCCCTGGGTAGTATATAATTATTTACTGCGGTCCCTGGGTAGTTGATCATTAATAACTGCGGTCCCTGGGTAGTATATAATTATTTACAGTAGTCCCTGAGTACAATATCATTATTTACAGTGTTCCCTCGGTAGAATATCAATATTTACAGTGGTCCCTGGGTATTATATCACTATTTACAGTGGTCCCTGTGTAGACTATCATTATTTACAGTGGTCACTGGGTAGTGTATCATTAATTACAGTGGTCCCAGGGCAGAATATCATTATTTACCGTGGGCCCTGGGATTTATATCATTATTTACAGTGGTCCCTGTGTGCGAAATCAGTATCTACCATGGTCCCTGGGTATTATCTCATTATTTACTGTCGTCCTGGGCAGTATATAATTATTTATTGTGGTCCCTGGGTAGAATATCATTATTTACAGTTGTCCCTGGGTAGAATATCATTATTTACTGTGGGCCCTGGGCAGTGGGTCATTATTTACAGTGGTCCCTAGGTAGTATATCATTATTTACAGTTGTCGCTGGGAAGAATATCATTATTTGCAGTGTTCTTGGTTATCATATCATGATTTACAGTGGTCCCTGGGTAATATATCATTATTTACAGTGGTCATTGGGTAGTATATCATTCTTTACAGAGATCCCTGGGTAGAATATCATTATTTACAGTGGTCCCTGGGTTGTATATCATTATTTACAGTGTCCCTGGGTAGTATATCATTATTTACAGTGGTCCCTGGGTAGAATATCATCATTTACAGTGGTCCCTGAGTAGAATATCATTATTTACAGTGGTGCCTGGGTAGAATATCATTATTTTCAGTGGTCCCTGGGCTAAATATCATTATTTGCAGTTGTCCCTGGGTAGAATATCATTATTTACAGTGGTCCCTGGGTAATATATCATTATACCCAGAGGTCCCTGTGTGGTATATCATAAATTACAGTGGTCCCTGGGTAGTATCTCATTATTTACAGTGGTCCCTGGGTAGAATATCATTATTTACAGTGGTCCCTGGGGAGTATATCATTATTTACAGTGGTCCCTCAGTAGAATATCAATATTTACAGTGGTCCTTGGGTAGACTATCATTATTTACAGTGATCCCTGGGTATTATATCATTAATTGCTGTGGTCCCTGGGTAGAATATCATTATTTACCGTGGGCCTCGGGTATTATAACATTATTTAAAGTGATCCCTGGTCAGAATATCGTTATTTATAGTGGTCCCTGGGCATTATATCATTCTTAACAGTTGTCCCTGGGTAGAATATCATTATTTACTGTTGGCCCTGGGCAGTGTGTCATTATTTACAGTGGTCCCTAGGTAGTATAACATTATTTACAGTGGTCGCTGGGAAGAATATCATTATTTACAGTGGTCTTGGGTATCATATCATGATTTACAGTGGTCCCTGGGTAATATATCATGATTTACAGTGGTCATTGTGTATTGTATCATCATTTACAGTGGTCCCTGGGTGGAATATCATTATTTACAGTGGTCCCTGGGTTGTATATCATTATTTACAGTGGTCCCTGGGTAGTATATCATTATTTACAGTGGTCCCTCGGTAGAATATCAATATTTACAGTGGTCCGAGGGTATTATGTCATTATTTACATTGGTCCCTGTGTAGACTATCTTGATTTACAGTGGTCCCTGGTTAGTATATCATTAATTACAGCCGTCCTTGGGTAGAATATCATTATTTATAGTGGTCCCTGGGTATTATATCATTATTTACAGTGGTTCGTGGGTAGTTTATCATTATTTACAGTGGTCCCTGGGTAGAACATCATTATTTACAGTGGTTGCTGTGTATTATATCCGTATCTACAATGGTCCCTATGTATTTTTTCATTAATTACGGTGGTGTCTGTGTAGTATCTCATTATTTACAGTGGTCCCTGTGTATTATATCCGTAACTACAATCGTGCCTGCATAGTGTCTCATTATTTACGCTGTTCCCTGGCTCGAATATCATTATTTACAGTGGTCCCTGTGCAGTATATCATTATTTACAGTGGTCATGGGGAGTATATCATTCTTTACAGTGGTCCCTGGGTAGTTTATCATTATTTACGCTGGTCCCTGAGTAGAATATCATTATTTGCAGTGGTCCCTGGGTAGAATACCATTATTTACAGTGGTCCCTGGGGAGTATATCATTATTTACAGTGGTCCCTCGTTAGAATATCAATATTTATAGTGGTCCCTGGGAGGTATATAATTATTTACAGTGGTCCCTGAGTACAATATCATTACTTTCAATGGTCCCTGGGTAGATTATCATTATTTACAGTGATCCCTGGGTAGTATATAATTATTTACTGCAGTCCCTGGGTAGTTGATCATTAATAACTGCGGTCCCTGGGTAGTATATAATTATTTACAGTGGTCCCTGAGTACAATATCATTATTTACAGTGTTCCCTCGGTAGAATATCAATATTTACAGTGGTCCCTGGGTATTATATCACTATTTACAGTGGTTCCTGTGTAGACTATCATTATTTACAGTGGTCACTGGGTAGTATATCATTAATTACAGTGGTCCCTGGGTTGTATATCATTATTTACAGTGGTCCCTGGGTAATATATCATTATTTACAGTGGTCACTGGGTAGTATATCATTCTTTACAGAGATCCCTGGGTAGAATATCATTATTTACAGTGGTCCCTGGGTTGTATATCATTATTTACAGTGGTCCCTGGGTAGTATATCATTATTTACAGTGGTCCCTGGGTAGAATATCATCATTTACAGTGGTCCCTGAGTAGAATATCATTATTTACAGTGGTGCCTGGGTAGAATATCATTATTTTCAGTGGTCCCTGGGCTAAATATCATTATTTGCAGTTGTCCCTGGGTAGAATATCATTATTTACAGTGGTCCCTGGGGAGTATATCATTATTTACAGTGGTCCCTCGTTAGAATATCAATATTTATAGTGGTCCCTGGGTAGACTATCATTATTTACTGTGGGCCCTGGGCAGTGTGTCATTATTTACAGTGGTCCTTAGGTATTATGTCATAATTTACAGTGGGACCTGGGTAGTATATAATTATTTACAGTGGTGCCTGGGTATTATATTATTATCTACAGTGGTCCCTGGGTAGAACACCATTATTTCTAGTGGTCCTTGGTAGGATATAATTATTTACTGCGGTCCCTGGTTTGTATATCCTTATTTACAGTGGTCCCTGGGTAGTTTATCATTATTTACAGTGGTCCCTGGGTAGAATATCATTATTTACAGTGTTTGCTGTGTATTATATCCGTATCTACAATGGTCCCTGGGTATTTTTTCATTAATTACGGTGGTGTCTGGGTTGTATCTCATTATTTACAGTGGTCCCTGTGTATTATATCCGTAACTACAATCGTGCCTGCATAGTATCTCATTATTTACGCTTTTCCCTGGCTCGAATATCATTATTTACAGTGGTCCCTGTGCAGTATATCATTATTTACAGTGGTCATGGGTAGTATATCATTCTTTACTGTGGTCCCTGGGTAGTTTCTCATTATTTACGCTGGTTCCTGGGTAGAATATCATTATTTGCAGTGGTCCCTGGGTATTATATCATTATTTACAGTGGTCCCTGGGTGGTATATAATTATTTACAGTGGTCCCTGAGTACAATATCATTATTTACAGTGGTCCCTGGGTAGTACATCATTATTGACAGTGGTCCCTGGGTGGTATATAATTATTTACAGTGGTCCCTGAGTACAATATCATTATTTACAGTGGTCCCTGGGTAGATTATCATTATTTACAGTGATCCCTGGGTAGTATATAATTATTTACTGCGGTCCCTGGGTAGTTTGTCATTATTTACTGCCGTCCCTGGGTAGCATATAATTATTTACAGTGGTCCCTGAGTACAATATCATTATTTACAGTGTTCCCTCGGTAGAATATCAATATTTACAGTGGTGCCTGTGTATTATATCATTATTTACAGTGGTCCCTGTGTAGACTATCATTATTTACAGTGGTCCCTGGGTAGTATATCATTAATTACAGTGGTCCCTGGGTAGAATATTATTATTTATCGTAGGCCCTGGTATTATATCATTATTTACAGTGGTCCCTGGGTAGAATATCGTTATTTACAGTGGTCCCTGGGTATTATATCATTATTTACAGTGGTCCCTGGGTAGAATATCATTATTTACTGGTGGCCCTGGGCAGTGTGTCATTATTTACAGTGATGTGGAGATGCCGGCGTTGGCTGGGGTGAGCACAGTACGAAGTCTTACAACACCAGGTTAAAGTCCAACAGGTTTGTTTTGATGTCACTAGCTTTCGGAGCGCTGCTCCTTCCTCAGGTGAATCACAGGTGACATCAAAACAATCCGGTTGGACTTTAACCTGGTGTTGTAAGACGTCGTATTATTTACAGTGGTCCCTAGGTAGTATATCATTATTTACAGTGATCGCTGGGAAGAATATCATTATTTACAGTGGTCTTGGTTATCATATCATGATTTACAGTGGTCCCTGGGTAATATATCATTATTTACAGTGGTCACTGGGTTGTATATCATTATTTACAGTGGTCCCTGGGTAGTATATCATTATTTACAGTGGTGCCTGGGTGGAATATCATTATTTTGAGTGGTCCCTGAGCTAATTATCATTATTTGCAGTTGTCCCTGGATAGAATATCATTATTTACAGTGGTCCCTGGGTAATATATCATTATATCCAGTGGTCCCTGTGTGGTATATCATAATTTACAGTGGTCCCTGGGTAGTATCTCATTATTTACAGTGGTCCCTTGGTAGAATATCATTATTTACAGAGGTACCTGGGTAGTATATCATTGTTTACAGTGGTCCCTGGGTAGTATCTCATTATTTAGCATCACGGTAGCATTGTGGATAGCACAATTGCTTCACAGCTCCAGGGACCCAGGTTCGATTCCGGCTTGGGTCACTGTCTGTGCGGAGTCTGCACATCCTCCCCGTATGTGCGTGGGTTTCCTCCGGATACTCCAGTTTCCTCCCACAGTCCAAATATGTACAGGTTTGGTGGATTGGCTATGATAAATTGCCCTTAGTGTCCACAATTGCCCTTTGTGTTGGGTGGGGTTACTGGGTTATGGGGATAGAATGGAGGTGTTGACTTTGGGTCTTGTGCTCTTTCCAAGAGACGGTGCAGACTTGATGAGCCGAATGGCCTCCTCCTGCACTGTAAATTCTATGATAATCTATGATTTTCAGTTGTGTCTGGGTAGTATATCCGTATCTACAATGGTCCCTGGGTAGAATATCATTATTTACGGTGGTCCCTGGGTAGAATATCATTATTTACAGTGTTCCCTGGGTAGAATATCATTATTTACAGTCGCCCTTGTCCGGAATATCATTATTTACAGTGGTCGCTCGGTATAATATCAATATTTGCAGTGGTCCGTGGGTATTATATCATTATTTACAATGGTCCCTGTGTAGACTATCATTATTTACAGTGGTCCCTGAGTAGTATATAATTAATTACAGTGGTCCCTGGATAGAATATCATTCTTTACCGTGGGCCCTGGGTATTATATCATTTTCTACGGTGTCACTGGGTAGAATACCATTATTTATAGTGATCCCTGGGTGTAATACCATTCTTTACAGTGGTCCCTGGGTAGAATATCATCATTTACAGTGGTCCCTAGAACATAGAACATAGAAAATACAGCACAGAACAGGCCCTTCGGCCCACGATGTTGTGCCGAACCTTTGTCCTAGATTAATCATAGATTATCATTGAATTTACAGTGCAGAAGGAGGCCATTCGGCCCTTTGAGTCTGCACCGGCTCCTGGAAAGAGCACCCTACCCAACCTCAACACCTCCACCCAACACCAAGGGCAATTTTGGACATTAAGGGCAATTTACCATTGGCCAATTCACCTAACCTGCACATCTTTGGATCGTGGGAGGAAACCGGAGCACCCGGAGGAAACCCACGCAGACACGGGGAGGACGCGCAGACTCCGCACAGACAGCGACTCAAGCCGGAATCGAACCTGGGACCCTGGAGCATTGTGGATAGCACAATTGCTTCACAGCTCCAGAGACCCAGGTTCGATTCCGGCTTGGGTCACTGTCTGTGCGGAGTCTGCACATCCTCCCCGTGTGTGCGTGGGTTTCCTCCGGGTGCTCCAGTTTCCTCCCACAGTCCAAATATATACTGTCAGTCCAAACATCCACAATGCTACCGTGCTGCCCTTAAGAACAAATACATCTACACTATATCATTTTACCGTAATCCATGTACCTATCCAATAGCTGCTTGAACGTCCCTAATGTATCCGACTCAACTACTTCCACAGGCAGTGCATTCCATGCCCCCACTACTCTCTAGGTAAAGAACCTACCTCTGATATCCCTCCTATATCTTCCACCTTTCACCTTTAAATGTATGTCCCCTTGTAATGGTTTGTTCCACCCGGGAAAAAGTATCTGACTGTCTACTCTATCTATTCCCCTGATCATCTTATAAACCTCTATCAAGTCGCCCCTCATCCTTCTCCGTTCTAATGAGAAAAGGCCTAGCACCCTCAACCTTTCCTCGTAAGACCTACTCTCCATTCCAGGCAACATCCTGGTAAATCTTCTTTGCACCTTTTCCAAAGCTTCCACATCCTTCCTATAATGAGGCGACCAGAACTGTACACAGTACTCCAAATGTGGCCTTACCAAAGTTTTGTACAGCTGCATCATCACCTCACGGCTCTTAAATTCAATCCCTCTGTTAATGAACGCGAGCACACCATAGGCCTTCTTCACAGCTCTATCCACTTGAGTGGCAACTTTCAAAGATGTATGAACATAGACCCCAAGATCTCTCTGCTCCTCCACATTGCCAAGAACTCTACCGTTAACCCTGTATTCCGCATTCATATTTGTCCTTCCAAAATGGACAACCTCACACTTTTCAGGGTTAAACTCCATCTGCCACTTCTCAGCCCAGCTCTGCATCCTATCTATGTCCATTTGCAGCCGACAACAGCCCTCCTCACTATCCACAACTCCAACAATCTTCGTATCGTCTGCAAATTTACTGACCCACCCTTCAACTCCCTCATCCAAGTCATTAATGAAAATCACAAACAGCAGAGGACCCAGAACTGATCCCTGCCAGTACGCCACTGGTAACTGGGATCCAGGCTGAATATTTACCATCCACCACCACTCTCTGACTTCTATCGGTTAGCCAGTTCGTTATCCAACTGGCCAAATTTCCCACAATCCCATGCTTCCCCAGGTAGAATATCATTATTTACAGTGGGCCCTGCGTAGAATATCATAGTTTCCAGCGGTAACTGGGTATTATTTCATTATCTATAGTAGTCCCTGGGTACAATATCATTATTTACAGTTGTCCCAGTGCAGTATATCATTATTTACAGTGGTCATGTGTAGAATATCATTACTTACAGTGGTCCCTGGTAAAATATCATTATTTACAGTGGTCCCAGTGTAGTATCTCATTATTAAAAGTGGTCCCTGGGTGGTATGTCATTATTTACAGTGGTCCCTGAGCAGTATATCATTATTCACAGTGGACCCTGGGTAGAATCTCATAATTTACAGTGGTCCCTTTGTATTATATCATTATTTACAGTGGTCCCTGGGTAGTATACAATTATTTACTGCGGTCCCTGGGTAGTACATCATTATTTACAGTGGTCGCTGTGGAGTATATCATTATTTACAGCGGTCCTTGTGTTGTATATCCGTATCTACAATGGTCCCTGGGTATATCATTATTTACGGTGGTCTCTGGGTAGTATCTCATTATATACAGTGGTCCCTGTGACTTAGATCCGTATCTACAATCGTGACTGGATTGTACCTCATTATTTACGCTGGTCCCTGGGTCGACTATCGTTATTTACAGTGGTCCCTGGGCAGATATCATTATTTGCAGTGGTCATGGGTAGAATACCATAATTTACAGAGGTCCCTGAGTAGAATATCATTATTTACAGTGGTGCCTGGGCAGAATATCATTATTTTCAGTGGTCCCTGAGTTAAATATCATTTTTTGCAGTTGTCCCTGGGTACAATATCATTGTTTACAGTGATCCCTGGGTAATATATCAATATATACAGTGGGCCCTGGGTAGAATATCATAGTTTACAGCGGTCCCTGGGTATTATATAATTATCTATAGTAGTCACTGGGTACAATATCATTATTTACAGTGGTCCCTGTGCAGTATATCATTATTTACAGTGGTCATGTGTAGAATATCATTACTTACAGTGGTCCCTGGTAAAATATCATTATTTACAGTGGTCCCTGTGTAGTATGTCATTATTTACAGTGGTCCCTGAGCAGTATATCATTATTCACAGTGGTCCCTGGGTTGAATCTCATAATTCACAGTGGTCCCTTTGTATTATATCATTATTTACAGTGGTCCCTGGGTTGTTTTTCATTATTTACAGTGGTCCCAGGGTAGTACATAAATATTTACAGTGGTCGCTGTGGAGTATATCATTATTTACAGCGGTCCTTGTGTTGTATATCCGTATCTACAATGGTCCCTGGGTATTATATCATTATTTACGGTGGTCGCTGGGTAGTATCTCATTACATACAGTGGTCCCTGTGATTTATATCCGTATCTACAATGGTCCCTGGGTATATCATTATTTACGGTGGTCTCTGGGTAGTATCTCATTATATACAGTGGTCCCTGTGACTTAGATCCGTATCTACAATCGTGACTGGATTGTACCTCATTATTTACGCTGGTCCCTGGGTCGACTATCGTTATTTACAGTGGTCCCTGGGCAGATATCATTATTTGCAGTGGTCATGGGTAGAATACCATAATTTACAGAGGTCCCTGAGTAGAATATCATTATTTACAGTGGTGCCTGGGCAGAATATCATTATTTTCAGTGGTCCCTGAGTTAAATATCATTTTTTGCAGTTGTCCCTGGGTACAATATCATTGTTTACAGTGATCCCTGGGTAATATATCAATATATACAGTGGGCCCTGGGTAGAATATCATAGTTTACAGCGGTCCCTGGGTATTATATAATTATCTATAGTAGTCACTGGGTACAATATCATTATTTACAGTGGTCCCTGTGCAGTATATCATTATTTACAGTGGTCATGTGTAGAATATCATTACTTACAGTGGTCCCTGGTAAAATATCATTATTTACAGTGGTCCCTGTGTAGTATGTCATTATTTACAGTGGTCCCTGAGCAGTATATCATTATTCACAGTGGTCCCTGGGTTGAATCTCATAATTCACAGTGGTCCCTTTGTATTATATCATTATTTACAGTGGTCCCTGGGTTGTTTTTCATTATTTACAGTGGTCCCAGGGTAGTACATAAATATTTACAGTGGTCGCTGTGGAGTATATCATTATTTACAGCGGTCCTTGTGTTGTATATCCGTATCTACAATGGTCCCTGGGTATTATATCATTATTTACGGTGGTCGCTGGGTAGTATCTCATTACATACAGTGGTCCCTGTGATTTATATCCGTATCTACAATCGTGCCTGGATAGTACCTAATTATTTACGCTGGTCCCTGCGTCGAATATCGTTATTTACAGTGGTCCCAGGGTAGTATATCATTATTTACAGTGGTCCCTGGGTAGTATATCCGTATCTACAATGGTCCCTGGGCATTATATCAAAATATACGGTGGCCCCGGGGGAGTATATCATTATTTGCAGTGGTCATGGGTAGAATATCATTATTTAAAGTGGTCCTTGGGTAGAATGTCATTATTTACGGTGGTCCCTGTGTGCGAAATCAGTATCTACCATGGTCCCTGGGTATTATCTCATTATTTACTGTCGTCCCTGGGCAGTATATAATTATTTACTGTGGTCCCTGTGTAGAATATCATAATTTACAGTGGTCCCTGGGAAGTATATCATTATTTACAGTGGTCCCTCGGTAGAATATCAATATTTACAGTGGCCCCTGTGGAAACTATCATTATTTACAGTGGTCCCTGGGTATTACATCATTAATTACAGTGGTCCCTGGGTAGAATATCATTATTTACCGTGGGCCCTGGGTATTATATCATTATTTACAGTGGTCCCTGGGTTGTATATCATTATTTACAGTGGTCCCTGGGTAATATAGCATTATTTACAGTGGTCCCTGGGTATTATATTATTATTTACAGTGGTCCTTGGGTAGAATATCATTATTTATAGTGGTCCCTCGGTATTATATCATTATTTACATTGGTCCCTGTGTAGACTATCATTATTTACAGTGGTCCCTGGTTAGTATATCATTAATTACAGTGGTCCCTGGGTCGAATATCATTATTTCCCGTGGGCCCTGGATATTATATCATTATTCACAGTGGTCCTTCGGTAGAATATCATTATTTATAGTGGTCCCTGGGTATAATATCATTCTTTATAGTGGTCCCTGGGTAGAATATCATTATTTACAGTGGGCCCTGGGCAGTGTGTCATTATTTACAGTGGTCCCTCGGTATTATATCATAATTTACAGTGGGCTCTGGGTAGTATATAATTATTTACAGTGGTGCCTGGGAATTATATTATTATCTACAGTGGTCCCTGGGTAGAACATCATTATTTGTAGTGGTCCCTTGGTAGGATATAATTATTTACTGCAGACCCTGGGTAGAACATCATTATTTGTAGTGGTCCCTTGGTAGGATATAATTATTTACTGCGGACCCTGGTTAGTATATCCTTTTTTACAGTGGTCCCTGGGTAGTTTATCATTATTTACAGTGGTCCCTGGGTAGTATATCATTATTTACAGTGGTCCCTGGGTAGAATATCATTATTTACAGTGGTCCCTGAGTAGAATATCATTATTTACAGTGGTGCCTGGGTGGAATATCATTATTTTGAGTGGTCCCTGAGCTAATTATCATTATTTGCAGTTGTCCCTGGGTAGAATATCATTATTTACAGTGGTCCCTGGGTAATATATCATTATATCCAGTGGTCCCTGTGTGGTATATCATAATTTACAGTGGTCCCTGGGTAGTATCTCATTATTTACAGTGGTCCCTTGGTAGAATATCATTATTTACAGAGGTACCTGGGTAGTATATCATTATTTACAGTGGTTGCTGTGCATTATATCCGTATCTACAATGGTCCCTGGGTATATCATTATTTACGGTGGTCTCTGGGTAGTATCTCATTATATACAGTGGTCCCTGTGACTTAGATCCGTATCTACAATCGTGACTGGATTGTACCTCATTATTTACGCTGGTCCCTGGGTCGACTATCGTTATTTACAGTGGTCCCTGGGCAGATATCATTATTTGCAGTGGTCATGGGTAGAATACCATAATTTACAGAGGTCCCTGAGTAGAATATCATTATTTACAGTGGTGCCTGGGCAGAATATCATTATTTTCAGTGGTCCCTGAGTTAAATATCATTTTTTGCAGTTGTCCCTGGGTACAATATCATTATTTACAGTGATCCCTGGGTAATATATCAATATATACAGTGGGCCCTGGGTAGAATATCATAGTTTACAGCGGTCCCTGGGTATTAAATAATTATCTATAGTAGTCACTGGGTACAATATCATTATTTACAGTGGTCCCTGTGCAGTATATCATTATTTACCGTGGTCATGTGTAGAATATCATTACTTACAGTGGTCCCTGGTAAAATATCATTATTTACAGTGGTCCCTGTGTAGTATGTCATTATTTACAGTGGTCCCTGAGCAGTATCTCATTATTCACAGTGGTCCCTGGGTTGAATCTCATAATTCACAGTGGTCCCTTTGTATTATATCATTATTTACAGTGGTCCCTGGGTTGTTTTTCATTATTTACAGTGGTCCCAGGGTAGTACATAATTATTTACAGTGGTCGCTGTGGAGTATATCATTATTTACAGCGGTCCTTGTGTTGTATATCCGTATCTACAATGGTCCCTGGGTATTATATCATTATTTACGCTGGTCGCTGGGTAGTATCTCATTACATACAGTGGTCCCTGTGATTTATATCCGTATCTACAATCGTGCCTGGATAGTACCTAATTATTTACGCTGGTCCCTGCGTCGAATATCGTTATTTACAGTGGTCCCAGGGTAGTATATCATTATTTACAGTGGTCCCTGGGTAGTATATCCGTATCTACAATGGTCCCTGGGCATTATATCAAAATATACGGTGGCCCCGGGGGAGTATATCATTATTTGCAGTGGTCATGGGTAGAATATCATTATTTAAAGTGGTCCTTGGGTAGAATGTCATTATTTACGGTGGTCCCTGTGTGCGAAATCAGTATCTACCATGGTCCCTGGGTATTATCTCATTATTTACTGTCGTCCCTGGGCAGTATATAATTATTTACTGTGGTCCCTGTGTAGAATATCATAATTTACAGTGGTCCCTGGGTAGTATATCATTATTTACAGTGGTCCCTCGGTAGAATATCAATATTTACAGAGGTTCCTGTGGAAACTATCATTATTTACAGTGGTCCCTGGGTATTACATCATTAATTACAGTGGTCCCTGGGTAGAATATCATTATTTACCGTGGGCCCTGGGTATTATATCATAATTTACAGTGGTCCCTGGGTTGAATATCATTATTTACAGTGGTCCCTGGGTTGTATATCATTATTTACAGTGGTCCCTGGGTAATATAGCATTATTTACAGTGGTCCCTGGGTATTATATTATTATTTACAGTGGTCCTTGGGTAGAATATCATTATTTATAGTGGTCCCCCGGTATTATATCATTATTTACATTGGTCCCTGTGTAGACTATCATTAATTACAGTGGTCCCTGGTTAGTATAGCATTAATTACAGTGGTCCCTGGGTCGAATATCATTATTTCCCGTGGGCCCTGGATATTATATCATTATTCACAGTGGTCCTTCGGTAGAATATCATTATTTATAGTGGTCCCTGGGTATAATATCATTCTTTACAGTGGTCCCTGGGTAGAATATCATTATTTATCGTGGGCCCTGGGCAGTGTGTCATTATTTACAGTGGTCCCTAGGTATTATATCATAATTTACAGTGGGCCCTGGGTAGTATATAATTATTTACAGTGGTGCCTGGGAATTATATTATTATCTACAGTGGTCCCTGGGTAGAACATCATTATTTGTAGTGGTCCCTTGGTAGGATATAATTATTTACTGCGGACCCTGGGTAGAACATCATTATTTGTAGTGGTCCCTTGGTAGGATATAATTATTTACTGCGGACCCTGGTTAGTATATCCTTTTTTACAGTGGTCCCTGGGTAGTTTATCATTATTTACAGTGGTCCCTGGGTAGTATATCATTATTTACAGTGGTCCCTGGGTAGAATATCATTATTTACAGTGGTCCCTGAGTAGAATATCATTATTTACAGTGGTGCCTGGGTGGAATATCATTATTTTGAGTGGTGCCTGAGCTAATTATCATTATTTGCAGTTGTCCCTGGGTAGAATATCATTATTTACAGTGGTCCCTGGGTAATATATCATTATATCCAGTGGTCCCTGTGTGGTATATCATAATTTACAGTGGTCCCTGGGTAGTATCTCATTATTTACAGTGGTCCCTGGGTAGTATATCATTATTTACAGTGGTTGCTGTGCATTATATCCGTATCTACAATGGTCCCTGGGTATTTTTTCATTAATTACGGTGGTCTCTGGGTAGTATCTCATTATTTACAGTTGTCCCTGTGTATTATATCCGTATCTACAATCGTGCCTGCATAGTATCTCATTATTTACGCTGGTCCCTGGCTCGAATATCATTATTTACAGTGGTCCCTGTGCAGTATATCATTATTTACATTGGTCGTGGGTAGTATATAATTCTTTACAGTGGTCCCTGGGTAGTTTATCATTATTTACGCTGGTCCCTGAGTAGAATTAATTATTTGCAGTGGTCCCTGGGTAGTATATCATTATTTACAGTGGTCCCTGGGTGTTATATAATTATTTACAGTGGTCCCAGAGTACAGCATCATTATTTACAGTGGTGCCTGGGTAGTACATCATTATTTACAGTGGTCCCTGGGTGGTATATAATTATTTACAGTGGTCCCAGAGTACAATATAATTATTTACAGTGCTCCCTTGGTAGATTATCATTATTTACAGTGATCCCTGGGTAGTATATAATTATTTACTGCGGTCCCTGAGTAGCTTATCATTATTTACTGCTGTCCCTGGGTAGTATATAATTATTTACAGTGGTCCCCGAGTACAATATCATTATTTACAGTGTTCCCTCGGTAGAATATCAATATTTACAGTGGTCCCTGGGTATTATAACATTATTTACAGTGGTCCCTGTGTAGACTATCATTATTTACAGTGGTCCCTGGGTAGTATATCATTAATTACAGTCGTTCCTGGGTAGAATATCATTATTTACCGTGGGCCCTGGGTATTATATCATTATTTACAGTGGTCCCTGGGTAGAATATCGTTATTTATACTGGTCCCTGGGTATTATATCATTCTTTACAGTGGTCCCTGGGTAGAATATCATTATTTACTGTGGGCCCTGGGCAGTGTTTCATTATTTACAGTGGTCCCAGGATAGTATATCATTATTCACAGTGTTCGCTGGGAAGAATATCATTATTTACAGTGGTCTTGGTTATCATATCATGATTTACAGTGGTCCCTGGATAATATATTATTATTTACTGTGAGCCCTGGGCAGTGTGTCATTATTTACAGTGGTCCCTAGGTAATATATCATTATTTACAGTGGTCGCTGGGAAGAATATCATTATTTACGGTGGTCTTTGTTATCATATCATGATTTACAGTGGCCCCTGGATAATATATCATTATTTACAGTAGTCACTGGGTAGTATATCATTCTTTACAGTTGTCCCTGGGTAGAATATCATTATTTACAGTGGTCCCTGGGTTGTATATCATTATTTACAGTGGTCCCTGGGTAGTATATAATTATTTACAGTGGTCCCTGGGTAGAATATCATTATTTACAGTGGTCCCTGAGTAGAGTATCATTATTTACAGTGGGGCCTGGGTAGAATATCATTATTTTCAGTGGTCCCTGAGCTAAATATCATTATTTTCTGTTGTCCTTGGGTAGAAGATCATTATTTACAGTGGTCCCTGGGTAATATATCATTATATCTAGTGGTCCCTGTGTGGTATATTATAGTTTACAGTGGTCCCTGAGTTGTATCTCATTATTTAGCATCACGGTAGCATTGTGGATAGCACAATTGCTTCACAGCTCCAGGGACCCAGGTTCGATTCCGGCTTGGGTCACTGACTGTGCGGAGTCTGCACATCCTCCCCGTGTGTGCGTGGGTTTGCTCCGGATGCTCCGGTTTCCTCCCACAGTCCAAATATGTGCAGGTTTGGTGGATTGGCTATGATAAATTTCCCTTAGTGTCCACAATTGCCCTTCGTGTTGGGTGGGGTTACTGGGTTATGGGGATAGAATGGAGGTGTTGACCTTGGGTCGGGTGCTCTATCCAAGACTTGATGAGCCGAATGGCGTTCTCCTGCACTGTAAATTCTATTATAATCTATGAGTTTCAGTTGGGTCTGGGTAGTATATCCGTATCTACAATGGTCCCTGGGTAGAATATCATTCTTTACGGTGGTCCCTGGGTAGAATATCATTATTTACCGTGGCCCCTGGGTAGAATATCATTATTTACAGTCATCCTTGTCCGGAATATCATTATTTACAGTGGTCCCTCGGTATAATATCAATATTTGCAGTGGTCCGTGGGTATTATATCATTATTTACAATGGTCCCTGTGTAGACTATCATAATTTACAGTGGTCCCTGAGTAGTATGTAATTAATTAGAGTGGTCCCTGGATAGAATATCATTCTTTACCGTGGGCCCTGGGTACTATATCATATTTTACTGTGTCACTGGGCAGAATATCATTATTTATAGTGATCCCTGGGTATAATACCATTCTTTACAGTGGTCCCTGGGTAGAATATCATTATTACAGTGGTCCCTAGGTAGTATATCATTATTTACAGTGGTCATGTGTAGAATATCATTACTTACAGTGGTCCCTGGTAAAATATCATTATTAACAGTGGTCCCTGTGTAGTATCTCATTATTTAAAGTGGTCCCTGGGTAGCATGTCATTATTTACAGTGGTCCCTGAGCAGTATATCATTATTCACAGTGGTCCCTGGGTAGAATCTCATAATTTGCAGTGGTCCCTTTGTATACATCATTATTTACAGTGGTCCCTGCGTAGTATATAATTATTTACTGCGGTCCCTGGGTAGTTTATCATTTTCTACAGTGGTCCCTGGGTAGTACATCATTATTTACAGTGGTCGCTGTGGAGTATATCATTAATTACAGAGGCCCTTGTGTTGTATATCCGTATCTACAATGGTCCCTGGGTATTATATCATTATTTACGGTGGTCTCTGGGTAGTACCTCATTATATACAGTGGTCCCTGTGATTTATATCCGTATCTACAATCGTGCCTGGATAGTACCTCATTATTTACGCTGGTCCCTGGGTCGAATATAATTATTTACAGTGGTCCCTGGGCACATATCATTATTTGCAGTGGTGATGGCTAGAATATCATAATTTACAGTGGTCCCTGAGTAGAATATCATTATTTACAGTGGTGCCTGGGCAGAATATCATTATTTTCAGTGGTCCCTGAGCTAAATATCATTTTTTGCAGTTGTCCCTGGGTAGAATATCATTATTTACAGTGATCCCTGCTTAATATATCAATATATACAGTGGTCCCTGGGTAGTATATCATAATTTACAGTGTTCCCTGGGTAGTATCTCATTATTTACAGTGGTCCCTGGATAGAATATCATTATTTACAGTGGTCCCTGGGTAGTATATCCGTATCTACAATGGTCCCTGGGTATTATATCATTATTTACAGTGGTCTCTGGGCAGTATCTCTTTATTTACAGTGGTCCCAGGGTAGAATATCGTTATTTAGAGTGGTCCCTGGGCAGTATATCATTATTTGCAGTGGTCATGGGTAGAATATCATTCTGTACAGTGGTCCTTGGGTAGAATATCATTATTTACAGTGGTCCCTGTGTGCTATATCAGTATCTACCATGGTCCCTGGGTATTATATCATTATCTACTGTCGACTCTGCGCAGTATATAATTATGTACTGTGGTCCCTGGGTAGAATGTCATTATTTACAGTGGTCCCTCGGTAGAATATCAATATTTACAGTGGTCCGTGGGTATTATATCATTATTTACAATGGTCCCTGTGTATGCTATCATTATTTACAGTGGTCCCTGGGTAGTATATCATTATTTACAGTGGTCCCTGGGTAGAATATCATTATTTATAGTGGTCCTTGGGTATTAAATAATTCGTTACAGTGGTCCCTGTGTAATATATCATTATTTACAGTGGGCCCTAGGTATTATATCATTATTTACCGTGGTCCCTGGGTAGTATGTCATTACTTACAGTGGTCCCTGACAGTGTATCTTTATTCACAGTGGTCCCTCGGTAGAATATCATTATTTACAGTGGTCCCTGGGTAGAATCTCATATTTTACAGTGGTGCCTGGGTATTATATTATTATTCACAGTAGTCCCTGGGTAGTATATTATTATTCACAGTGGTCGCTGTGTAGTATATCATTACTTACAGTTGTCCCAGGGTAGTATACTATTATTTACTGTGGTCGCTGGGTAGTATACCCGTATCTGCAATGGTCCCTGTATATTATGTCATTATTTACGGTGGTCTCTGGGTATAATCTCATAATTTAGAGTGGTCCCTGTGTATTATATCATTATTAACAGTGGTCCCTGGATAGTATCTCATTATTTACAGTGGTCCCTGGATAGTATCTCATTATTTACACTGGTCCCTGTGTAGAATATCATTATTTACAGTTGTCCCTGCGTATTATATCATTATTTACAGTGGTCCCTGTGTAGAATATCATTATTTACAGTGGTCCCTGGGTAGAATATCATTATTTACAGTGGTCCCTGTGTATTATATAATTATTTACAGTGGTCCCTGTGTAGTATATCATTATTTACATTGGTCGCTGTGTAGTATATCATTATTTACAGTGGTCCCTGGTAGAATATCATTATTTACAGTGGTCCCTAGGTAGAATATCATTATATACAGTGGTCCCTGGGTAGAATATCATTATTTACAGTCGTCCCTCGGCCGTATATCATTATTTACAGTGGTCCTTGTATTCTGTATCATTATTTACAGTGGTCCCTGGGTAGAATATCAATACTTACAGTGGTCCCTGGGTAGTATATCATTAATTACCGTGGGCCCTGAGTATTATATCATTTTCTACAATGGTCCCTGGGTAGAATTTCATTATTTATAGTGTTCCCTGGGTATTATACCATTCTTTACAGCGGTCCCTGGGTAGTATGTCATTATTTACACTGTTCATTGGTAGTATACCATTCTTTACATTGGTCCCTGGATTGTATATCATTATTGACAGTTGTCCATTGGTGATATTAAATTATTTGCAGTGGTCTCTGGACGGTACATCATTATTTATAGTGGTCCCAGGGTGGAATATCATTATTTGCAGTGGTCCCTGTGTAGTATATCATTTTGTTCAGTGGTCCCAGAGTAGAATATCATTATTTACAATGGTCCCTGGGTAGTATTTCATTATGTACATTGGTCCCTGTGTGGTATATCATTAATTAATTTAGTTCCCAGGCAGTACGTCATCATTTGTAGTGTGCGCTGTTTAGTATATCATCACTGGAACGAAGGAGGTTGAGGGGCGACCTGATAGAGGTATACAAAATTATGAGGGGCATAGACAGAGTGGATAGTCAGAGGCTTTTCCCCAGGGTAGAGGGGTCAATTACTAGGGGGCATAGGTTTAAGGTGAGAGGGGCAAAGTTTAGAGTAGATGTACGAGGCAAGTTTTTTACGCAGAGGGTAGTGGGTGCCTGGAACTCACTACCGGAGGAGGTAGTGGAGGCAGGGACGATAGGGACATTTAAGGGGCATCTTGACAAATATATGAATAGGATGGGAATAGAAGGATACGGACCCAGGAAGTGTAGAAGATTGTAGTTTAGTCGGGCAGTATGGTCGGCACGGGCTTGGAGGGCCGAAGGGCCTGTTCCTGTGCTGTACATTTCTTTGTTCTTTGTTCTTTGTATTTACAGTGGTCCCTAAGGCAATATATCATTATTCACAGTGGTCCCTGTGTAGGGTATCATCACTTACAGTGGTCTCTATGTAGTATATCATTATTTACCGTGGTCCCTGTGTAGTATATCATTATTTACAGTGGTCCCTGTATTTTCGCCTACAGATTGCAACGCAGAACAGGGGAGCGGCCTCAAAGAAATTTAGATTTTCACCGTCTGCACCCAGCCCATCAGAGACAGTGACAACTCCGTCATGTTCACTTTCTGAACCCTGCTCCCAGAAACAGTGACAGCACCGTCATTTCCACTGTCTGCACCCTGCCCCCAGAGAGAGTGACAGCACCGTCATATTCACTGGCTTCACCCATCCCACCAGAGACACTGACTGCACCGTCATTTTCACTGCCTGCACTTCCCCCGCCAGAGACAGTGACAGCACCGTCATATTCACTGTCTGCACCCATCCCACCAGAGTCAGTGACAGCTACGTCATTTTCAATGTGTCCACGCTGCCCCCAGAGACAGTGACAGCTCCGACATTTTCACTTTCTGCACCCTGCCCCCAGAGACAGTGGCAGCTTCGTCACTTTCACTGTCTACATCCTGCCCCCAGTAACAGCGACAGCTCCGTCATTTTCACTGCCTGCACCCTGCTCCCAGAGACAGTGACAGCACCGTCATTTTCACTGTCTGCACCCTGTCCCCAGAGACAGTGACAGCACCGTCATTTCCACTGTCTACACCCACCCCAACAGAGGCTGTGACAGCACCGTCATTTTCACTGTCTGCACCCTGCCCTCAGAGACAGTGACAGCACCGTCATTTTCACTGTCTGCACACTGCCCTCAGAGACAGTGACAGCACCGTCATTTTCACTGTCTGCACCTACCCCACCAGCGTCAGTGACAGCTCCGTTATATTCACTCTCTGCACCCTGCCCCCAAAGAGAGTGACAGCTCCGTCATTTGCACTGTCTGCACCCACCCCACCAGAGACAGTGACTGCTCCGGCATTGTCACTCTCTACACTCACCCCACCAGAGCCAGTGACAGCTACGTCATTTTCACTGTGTCAACCCTGCCCCCAGAGACAGTGACAGCTCCATCATTTTCACTGTCTACACACATCCCACCAGAGACAGTGACAGCTCCGTCATTTTCACTGTCTGCACCTTGCCCCCAGAGAAAGTGACAGCTCCGTCATTTTCACTGACTGCACCCGCCCCACCAGAGACAGTGACAGCACCGTCATTTTCACTGTCTGCACCCTGCCCCCAGAGACAGTGGCAGCTCCGTCATTTTCACTGTCTACACCCTGCCCCCAGTAACAGCGACAGCACCGTCATTTTCACTGTCTGCACCCTGCCCCCAGAGACAGTGACTGCTCCGTCATTTTCACTGTCTGCACCCTGCTCCCAGAGACAGTGACAGCACCGTCATTTTCACTGTCTGCACCCTGCCCTCAGAGACAGTGACAGCACCGACATTTTCACAGTCTGCACCCTGCCCCCAGAGACAATGACTGCTCCGTCATTTTCACTGTCTGCACCCTGCTCCCAGAGACAGTGACAGCACCGTCATTTTCACTGTCTGCACCCTGCCCCCAGAGACAGTGACTGCTCCGTAATTTTCACTGTCTGCACCCTGCTCCCAGAGACAGTGACAGCACCGTTATTTTCACTGTCTGCACCCTGCCCACAGACACAGTGACAGCTCCGACATTTCCACTGTCTGCACCCTGCCCCCAGAGACAGTGACTGCTCCGGCATTGTCACTGTCGGCACCCAACCCACCAGAGACAGTTGCAGCACCGTTATTTTCACTCTCTACACCCATCCCACCAGAGACAGTTACAGCTCCGTCATTTTCTCTGTCTACACTCACCCCACCAAAGACAGTTACAGCTCCGTCATTTTCGCTGTCTATACTCACCCCACCAGAGACAGTGACAGCTACGTCATTTTCACTGTGTCCACCCTGCCCCGAGAGACAGTGACAGCTCCGTCATTTTCACTGTCTACACCCATCCCACCAGAGACAGTGACAGCTCCGTCATTTTCACTGTCTGCACCTTGCCCCCAGAGACAGTGACAGCTCCGTCATTTTCACTGACTGCACACGCCCCACCAGAGACAGTGACAGCTCCGTCATTTTCACTGTCTGCACCCTGCCCACAGAGACAGTGGCAGCTCCGTCATTTTCACTGTCTACACCCTGCCCCCAGTAACAGCGACAGCAACGTCATTTTCACTGTCTGCAACCTGCCCCCCGAGACAGTGACAGCTCCGTCATTTTAACTGTCTGCACACATCCCACCAGAGACAGTGACAGCTCCATCATTTTCACTGTCTGCACCCTGCCCACAGAGAAAGTGACAGCACCGTCATTTTCACCGCCTGCAACCTGCCCCCAGAGACAGTGAACTATCCGTCAATTTCATTGCCTACACACATCCCACCCGAGACAGTGACAGCACAGTCATTTTCACTGTCTGTACCCTGCCCCCAGAGACAGTGACAGCCCCGTCATTTTCACATTTTCGCTGTCTGCACCCATCCCACCAGAGACAGTGACAGCACCGTCATTTTCACTGTCTGCACCGCGCCCCACCAGAGAGAGTGACACCACCGTCATTTCAACTGTCTGCACTTCCCCCGCCACCGGCAGTGACAGCACCGTCATATTCACTGTCTGCACCCATCCCACCAGAGTCAGTGACAGCTACGTCATTTTCACTGTGTCCACGCTGCCCCCAGAGACAGTGACAGCTCCGTCATTTTCACTGTCTGCACCCTGCCCCCAGAGACAGTGGCAGCTCCGTCTCTTTCACTGTCTACACCCTGTCCCCAGTAACAGCGACAGCTCCGTCATTTTATCTGTCTGCACCCTGCTCCCAGAGACAGTGACAGCTCCGTCATTTTCACTGTCTGCACCCTGCCCTCAGAGACAGTGACAGCACCGTCATTTTCACTGTCTGCACCCTGTCCCCAGAGACAGTGAAAGCACCGTCATTTCCACTGTCGACAACCACCCCACCAGAGACATTGACAGCACCGTCATTTTCACTGTCTGCACCCTGCCCTCAGAGACAGTGACAGCACCGTCATAATCACTGTCTGCACACTGCCCACAGACACAGTGACAGCACAGTCAGTTTCACTCTCTGCACCGTGCCCTCAGAGACAGTGACAGCACCGTCATTTTCACTGTCTGCACCTACCCCACCAGAGACAGTGACAGCTCCGTCATTTTCACTGTCTGCACCCTGCCCCCAAAGAGAGTGACAGCTCCGTCATTTGCACTGTCTGCACCCACCCCACCAGAGACAGTGACTGCTCCGGCATTGTCACTGTCTGCACCCAAACCACCAGAGACAGTTACAGCACCGTCATTTTCACTGTCTACACCCATCCCACCAGAGACAGTGACAGCTCCGTCATTTTCGCTGTCTACACTCACCCCACCAGACACAGTGACAGCTACGTCATTTTCACTGTGTCAACCCTGCCCCCAGAGACAGTGACAGCTCGATAATGTTCACTGTCTACACCCATCCCACCAGAGAATGTGACAGCTCCGTCATTTTCACTGTCTGCACCTTGCCCCCAGAGAAAGTGACAGCTCCGTCATTTTCACTGACTGCACCCGCCCCACCAGAGACAGTGACAGCACCGTCATTTTCACTGTCTGCACCCTGCCCCCAGAGACAGTGGCAGCTCCGTCCTTTTCACTGTCTACACCCTGCCCCCAGAGACAGTGACTTCTCCGACATTTTCACTGTCTACTCTCATCCCACCAGAGACAGTGACAGCACCGTCATGTTCACTGTCTGCACCCATCCCACCAGAGTCAGTGACAGCTGCGTCATTTTCACTGTGTCCACCCTGCCCCCAGAGACAGTGACAGCTCCGTCATTTTCACTGTCTGCATCCTGCCCCGAAAGACAGAGGCAGCTCCGTCATTTTTACTGTCTACACACTGCCCTCAGTAACAGCGACAGCTCCGTCATTTTCACTGTCTGCACCCTGCTCCAAGAGACAGTGACAGCACCGTCATTTCCACTGTCTACACCCACCCCACCAGAGACAGTGACAGCTCCGTCATTTTCACTGTCTGCACCCTGCCCTCAGAGAAAGTGACAGCACCGTCATTTTTACTGTCTGCACCCTGTCCCCAGAGACAGTGACTGCACCGTCATTTCCACTGTCTGCACCCACCCCACCAGAGACAGTGACAGCACCGTCAGTTTCACTGTCTGCACCCTGCCCTCAGGGACAGTGACAGCACCATTATTTTAACTGTCTGCATACCTGCCCCCAGACACAGTGACAGCACAGTCATTTTCACTGTCTGCACCCTGCACTCAGAGACAGTGTCAGCACCGTCATTTTCACTGTTTTCACCTACCCCACCAGACACAGTGACAGCTCCGCCATTGGCACTGCCTGCACCTACCCCACCAGAGACAGTGACTGCTCCAGCATTGTCACTGTCTGCACCCAACCCACCAGAGACAGTTACAGCACCGTCATTTTCTCTGTCTACACTCACCCCACCAGAGACATTTTCACTGTGTCCACCCTGCCCCCAGAGACAGTGACAACTCCGTCATTTTCACTGTCTACACCCATCCCACCAGAGACAGTGACAGCTCCGTAATTTTCACTGTCTGCACCTTGCACCCAGAGACAGTGACAGCTCCGTCATTTTCACTGACTGCACCCGCCCCACCAGAGACAGTGACAGCTCCGTAATTTTCACTGTCTGCACCCTGCCCCCAGAGACACTGGCAGCTCCGTCATTTTCACTGTCTACACCCTGCCCCCAGTAACAGCGACAGCACCGTCATTTTCACTGTCTGCGCCCTGCCCTCCGAGACAGTGACAGCTCCGACAATTTCACTGTCTACAATCATCCCACCAGAGACATTGACAGCTCCGTCATTTTCACTGTCTGCACCCTGCCCCCAGAGGCAGTGACAGCACCGTCATTTTCACTGTCTGCACCTACCCCACCAGAGACAGTGACAGCTCCGTTGTTTTCTCTGTCTGCACCCTGCCCCCAGAGAGAGTGACAGCTCCGTCATTTTCACTGTCTGTACCCATCCCACCAGAGACAGTGACATCTCCGGCTTTGTCACTGTCTGCACCCATCCCACCAGAGACAGTTACAGCACCGTCATTTCCACTGTCTACACCCATCCCACCAGAGACAGTTACAGCACCGTCATTTTCACTGTCTACACCCATCCCACCAGAGACAGTGACAGCTCCGTCATTTTCAATGTCTGCACCTTGCCCCCAGAGACAGTGACAGCTCCGTCATTTTCACTGACTGCACACGCCCCACCAGAGACAGTGACAGCTCCGTCATTTTCACTGTCTGCACCCTGCCCCCAGAGACAGTTACAGCACCGTCATTTTCACTGTCTACACCCATCCCACAAGAGACAAAACAAAGAACAAAGAAATGTACAGCACAGGAACAGGCCCTTCGGCCCTCCAGGCCCGTGCCGACCATACTGCCCGACTAAACTACAATCTTCTACACTTCCTGGGTCCGTATCCTTCCCTTCCCATCCTATTCATATATTTGTCAAGATGCCCCTTAAATGTCCCTCTCGTCCCTGCTTCCACTACCTCCTCCGGTAGCGAGTTCCAGGTACCCACTATCCTCTGCGTAAAAAACTTGCCTCGTACATCTACTCTAAACCTTGCCCCTCTCACCTTAAACCTATGCCCCCTAGTAATTGACCCCTCTACCCTGGGGAAAAGCCTCTGACTATCCACTCTGTCTATGCCCCTCATAATTTTGTATACCTCTATCAGGTCGCCCCTCAACCTCCTTCGTTCCAGTGAGAACAAACCGAGTTTATTCAACCGCTCCTCATAGCTTATGCCCTCCATACCAGGCAACATTCTGGTAAATCTCTTCTGCACCCTCTCTAAAGCCTCCACATCCTTCTGGTAGTGTGGCGACCAGAATTGAACACTATACTCCAAGTGTGGCCTAACTAAGGTTCTATACAGCTGCAACATGACTTGCCAATTCTTATACTCAATGCCCCGGCCAATGAAGGCAAGCATGCCGTATGCCTTCTTGACTACCTTCTCCACCTGTGTTGCCCCTTTCAATGACCTGTGGACCTGTACTCCTAGATCTCTTTGACTTTCAATACTCTTGAGGGTTCTACCATTCACTGTATATTCCCTACCTGCATTAGGCCTTCCAAAATGCATTACCTCAGATTTTTCCGGATTAAACTCCATCTGCCATCTCTCCGCCCAAGTCTCCAGACAATCTAAATCCTGCTGTATCCTCAGGCAGTCCTCATCGCTATCCGCAATTCCACCACCATTTGTGTCGTCTGCAAACTTACTAATCAGACCAATTACATTTTCCTCCAAATCATTTATATATACTACAAAGAGCAAAGGTCCCAGCACTGATCCCTGTGGAACACCACTGGTCACAGCCCTCCAATTAGAAAAGCATCCCTCCATTGCTACCCTCTGCCTTCTATGGCCTAGCCAGTTCTGTATCCGCCTTGCCAGTTCACCCCTGATCCCGTGTGACTTCACCTTTTGTACTAGTCTACCATGAGGGACCTTGTCAAAGGCCTTACTGAAGTCCATATAGACAACAACTACTGCCCTACCTGCATCAATCATCTTAGTGACCTCCTCGAAAAACTCTATCAAGTTAGTGAGACACGACCTCCCCTTCACAAAACCGTGCTGCCTCTCACTAATACGTCCATTTGCTTCCAAATGGGAGTAGATCCTGTCTCGAAGAATTCTCTCCAGTAATTTCCCTACCACTGACGTAAGGCTCACCGGCCTGTAGTTCCCGGGATTATCCTTGCTACCCTTCTTAAACAGAGGAACAACATTGGCTATTCTCCAGTCCTCCGGGACATCCCCTGAAGACATCGAGGATCCAAAGATTTCTGTCAAGGCCTCAGCAATTTCCTCTCCAGCCTCCTTCAGTATTCTGGGGTCGATCCCATCAGGCCCTGGGGACTTATCTACCTTAATATTTTTTAAGACACCCAACACCTCGTCTTTTTGGATCACAATGTGACCCAGGCTATCTACACCCCCTTCTCCAGACTCAACATCTACCAATTCCTTCTCTTTGGTGAATACTGATGCAAAGTATTCATTTAGTACCTCGCCCATTTCCTCTGGCACCACACATAGATTCCCTTGCCTATCCTTCAGTGGGCCAACCCTTTCCCTGGCTACCCTCTTGTTTTTTATGTACGTGTAAAAAGCCTTGGGATTTTCCTTAACCCTATTTGCTAATGACATTTCGTGACCCCTTCTAGCCCTCCTGCCTCCTTGCTTAAGTTCCTTCCTACTTTCCTTTTATGCCACACAGGCTTCGTCTGTTCCCAGCCTTTTAGCCCTGACAAATGCCTCCTTTTTCTTTTTGACGAGGCCTACAATATCACTCGTCATCCAAGGTTCCCGAAAATTGCCGTATTTATCTTTCTTCCTCACAGGAACATGCCGGTCCTGTATTCCTTTCAACTGACATTTGAAAGCCTCCCACATGTCAGATGTTGATTTGCCCTCAAACATCCGCCCCCAATCTATGTTCTTCAGTTCCCGCCTAATATTGTTATAATTAGCCTTCCCCCAATTTAGCACATTCATCCTCGGACCACTCTTATCCTTGTCCACCAGTACTTTAAAACTTACTGAATTGTGGTCATTGTTACCGAAATGCTCCCCGACTGAAACATCTACCACCTGGCCGGGCTCATTCCCCAATACCAGGTCCAGTACCGCCCCTTCCCTAGTTGGACTGTTTACATATTGTTTTAAGAAGCCCTCCTGGATGCTACTTACAAACTCCGCCCCGTCTAAGCCCCTGGCACTAAGTGAGTCCCAGTCAATATTGGGGAAGTTGAAGTCTCCCATCACCACAACCCTGTTGTTTTTACTCTTTTCCAAAATCTGTCTACCTATCTGCTCCTCTATCTCCCACTGGCTGTTGGGAGGCCTGTAGTATACCCCCAACATTGTGACTGCACCCTTCTTATTCCTGATCTCTACCCATGTAGCCTCACTGCCCTCTGAGGTGCCCTCTCGCAGTATAGCTGTGATATTCTCCCGAACAAGTAGCGCAACTCCACCTCCCCTTTATAATCCCCCTCTATCCCGCCTGAAACATCTAAATCCTGGAACGTTTAGCTGCCAATCCTGCCCTTCCCTCAACCAGGTCTCTGTAATGGCAACAACATCATAGTTCCAAGTAGTAATCCAAGCTCTAAGTTCATCTGCCTTACCCGTAATGCTCCTTGCATTCAAACATATGCACTTCAGGCCCCCAGACCCGCTGTGTTCAGCAACATCTCCCCGTCTGCTCTGGCTCAGAGCCACACTGTCCCTATTCCCTAGTTCTCCCTCAATGCTCTCACCTACTGACCTATTGCTCCCGTGCCCACCCCCCTGCCATACTAGTTTAAACCCTCCCGTGTGACACTAGCAAACCTCGCGGCCAGGATATTTATGCCTCTCCATTTTAGATGCAACCCGTCCTTCTTGTACAGGTCACACCTGCCCCGGAAGAGCTCCCAGTGGTCCAGATAATGGAAACCCTCCCTCCTACACCAGCTGTTTAGCCACGTGTTTATCTGCTCTATCTTCCTATTTCTAGCCTCACTGGCACGTGGCACAGGGAGCAATCCCGAGATTACAACCCTCGAGGTCCTGTCTTTTATCTTTCTGCCGAGCTCCCTGAACTCCCGCTGCAGGACCTCATGCCCCTTCCTGCCGATGTCGTTAGCACCAATATGTACAACGACCTCTGCCTGTTTGCCCTCCCCCTTGAGGATTCCCTCTACCCGTTCGGAGACATCCTGGACCCTGGCACCAGGGAGGCAGCATACCATCCTGGAGTCTCTTTCACGTCCACAAAAGCGCCTATCTGTGCCCCTGACTATAGAGTCCCCTATTACTATTACCAGACAGTGACAGCTCCGTAATTTTCGGTGTCTACACTCACCCCACCATAGACCGTGACAGCTACGTCATTTTCACTGTGTCCACCCTGCCCCCAGAGACAGTGACAGCTCCGCCATTATCACTGTCTACACCCATCCCACCAGAGACAGTGACAGCTCCGTCATTTTCACTGTCTACACCCTGCTCCCAGAGACAGTGACAGCACAGTCACGTTTACTGTCTGCACTCAGCCCCGAGAGAAAGTTACAGCTCCGTCATTTTCACTGTCTACACCCATCCCACCAGAGACAGTGATAGCTCCGTCATTTTCACTGTCCGCACCCTGCCCCCAGAGACAGTGATAGCTCCGTCATTTTCACTGTCTGCACCCGCCCAACAGAGACAGTGACAGCTCCGTCATTTTCACTGTCCGCACCCGGCCCCCAGAGACAGTGACAGCTCCGTCATTTTCACTGTCTGCACCCGCCCCAGCAGAGACAGTGACAGCTCCGTCATTGTCACTGTCTGCACCCTGCCCCCAGAGACAGAGACAGCACAGTCATTTTCACTGTCTGCACCCTGCCCCCAGAGACAGAGACAGCACAGTCATTTTCACTGTCTGCGCGCATCCCACTAGACACAGTGACACCTCCGTCATTTTCACTGTCTGCACCCTGCCCCCCGAGACAGTGACAGCACAGTCATTTTCACTGTCTGCACCCATCCCACCACAGACAGTGACAGCTCCGTCATTTTCATTGTCTGCACCCATCCCACCAGAGACAGTGACAGCTCCGTCATTTTCCCTGTCTGCACCCTGCCCCCAGAGACAGTGAGCAACCGTTATTTTCACTGTCTGCACCCTGCCCCTAGAGAGAGTGACAGCACCGTCATTTTCACCGTCTGCAAACTGCCCCCAGAGACAATGAACTATCCGTCAATTTCACTGTCGACACACATCCCACCCGAGACAGTGACAGCACAGTCATTTTCACTGTCTGTACCCTGCCCCCAGAGACAGTGACAGCTCCGTCAATTTCACATTTTCACTGTCTGCACCCATCCGACCAGACACAGTGACAGCACCGTCATTTTCACTGTCTGCACCCTGCCCCGAGAGACAGTGGCAGCTCCGTCATTTTTACTGTCTGCAACCTACCCACCAGAGACAGTGACAGCTCTGTCATTTTCACTGTCTACACCCTGCCCCCAGTAACAGCGACAGCACCGTCATTTTCACTGTCTGCGCCCTGCCCCCAGAGACAGTGACAGCTCCGACATTTTCACTGTCTGCACTCATCCCACCAGAGGCATTGACAGCTCCGTCATTTTCACTGTCTGCACCCTGCCCCCAGAGGCAGTGACAGCACCGTCATTTTCACTGTCTGCACCTACCCCACCAGAGACAGTGACAGCTCCGTTTTTTTCTCTGTCTGCACCCTGCCCCCAGAGAGAGTGACAGCTCCGTCATTTTCACTTTCTGTACCCACCCCACCAGAGACAGTGACATCTCCGCCATTGTCACTGTCTGCACCCATCCCACCAGTGACAGTTACAGCACCGTCATTTTCACTGTCTACACCCATCCCACCAGAGACATATACAGCACCGTCATTTTCACTGTCTCCACCCATCCCACCAGAGACAGTGACAGCTCCGTCATTTTCACTGTCTGCACCTTGCCCCCAGAGACAGTGACAGCTCCGTCATTTTCAGTGACTGCACACGCCCTCCCAGAGACAGTGACAGCTCCGTCATTTTCACTGTCTGCACCCTGCCCCCAGAGACAGTTACAGCACCGTAATTTTCACTGTCTACACCCATCCCACAAGAGACAGTGACAGCTTCGTAATTTTCGGTGTCTACACTCACCCCACCATAGACAGTGACAGCTACGTCAATTTCACTGTGTCCACCCAGCCCCCAGAGACAGTGACAGCTCCGCCATTATCACTGTCTACACCCATCACACCAGAGACAGTGACAGCTCCGTCATTTTCACTGTCCGCACCCTGCCCCCAGAGACAGTGACAGCTCCGTCATTTTCACTGTCTACACCCTGCTCCCAGAGACAGCGACAGCACCGTCACGTTTACATTCTGCACTCAGCCCCCAGAGACAGTTACAGCACCGTCATTTTCACTGTCTACACCCATCTTACCAGAGACAGTGATAGCTCCGTCAATTTCACTGTCCGCACCCTGCCCCCAGAGACAGTGACAGCTCCGTCATTTTCACTGTCTGCACCCGCCCACCAGAGACAGTGACAGCTCCGTCATTTTCACTGTCCGCACCCTGTCCCCAGAGACAGTGACAGCACCGTCATTTTCACTGTCTGCACCTTGCCCCCCGAGACAGTGACAGCACAGTCATTTTCACTGTCTGCACCCATCCCACCACAGACAGTGACAGCTCCGTCATTTTCATTGTCTGCACCCATCCCACCAGAGACAGTGACAGCTCCGTCATTTTCCCTGTCTGCACCCTGCCCCCAGAGACAGTGAGCAACCGTTATTTTCACTGTCTGCACCCTGCCCCTAGAGAGAGTGACAGCACCGTCATTTTCACCGTCTGCAAACTGCCCCCAGAGACAATGAACTATCCGTCAATTTCACTGTCGACACACATCCCACCCGAGACAGTGACAGCACAGTCATTTTCACTGTCTGTACCCTGCCCCCAGAGACAGTGACAGCTCCGTCAATTTCACATTTTCACTGTCTGCACCCATCCGACCAGACACAGTGACAGCACCGTCATTTTCACTGTCTGCACCCTGCCCCGAGAGACAGTGGCAGCTCCGTCATTTTTACTGTCTGCAACCTACCCACCAGAGACAGTGACAGCTCTGTCATTTTCACTGTCTACACCCTGCCCCCAGTAACAGCGACAGCACCGTCATTTTCACTGTCTGCGCCCTGCCCCCAGAGACAGTGACAGCTCCGACATTTTCACTGTCTGCACTCATCCCACCAGAGGCATTGACAGCTCCGTCATTTTCACTGTCTGCACCCTGCCCCCAGAGGCAGTGACAGCACCGTCATTTTCACTGTCTGCACCTACCCCACCAGAGACAGTGACAGCTCCGTTTTTTTCTCTGTCTGCACCCTGCCCCCAGAGAGAGTGACAGCTCAGTCATTTTCACTTTCTGTACCCACCCCACCAGAGACAGTGACATCTCCGGCATTGTCACTGTCTGCACACATCCCACCAGTGACAGTTGCAGCACCGTCATTTTCACTGTCTACACCCATCCCACCAGAGACATATACAGCACCGTCATTTTCACTGTCTCCACCCATCCCACCAGAGACAGTGACAGCTCCGTCATTTTCACTGTCTGCACCTTGCCCCCAGAGACAGTGACAGCTCCGTCATTTTCAGTGACTGCACACGCCCTCCCAGAGACAGTGACAGCTCCGTCATTTTCACTGTCTGCACCCTGCCCCCAGAGACAGTTACAGCACCGTAATTTTCACTATCTACACCCACCCCACAAGAGACAGTGACAGCTTCGTAATTTTCGGTGTCTACACTCACCCCACCATAGACAGTGACAGCTACGTCAATTTCACTGTGTCCACCCAGCCCCCAGAGACAGTGACAGCTCCGCCATTATCACTGTCTACACCCATCACACCAGAGACAGTGACAGCTCCGTCATTTTCACTGTCCGCACCCTGCCCCCAGAGACAGTGACAGCTCCGTCATTTTCACTGTCTACACCCTGCTCCCAGAGACAGTGACAGCACCGTCACGTTTACATTCTGCACTCAGCCCCCAGAGACAGTTACAGCACCGTCATTTTCACTGTCTACACCCATCTTACCAGAGACAGTGATAGCTCCGTCATTTTCACTGTCCGCACCCTGCCCCCAGAGTCAGTGACAGCTCCGTCATTTTCACTGTCTGCACCCGCCCACCAGAGACAGTGACAGCTCCGTCATTTTCACTGTCCGCACCCTGTCCCCAGAGACAGTGACAGCTCCGTCATTTTCACTGTCTGCATCCGCCCCAGCAGAGACAGTGACAGCTGCGTCATTGTCACTGTCTGCACCCTGCCCCCAGAGACAGAGACAGCACAGTCATTTTCACTGTCTGCGCGCATCCCACCAGAGACAGTGACAGCTCCGTCAATTTCACATTTTCACTGTCTGCACCCATCCCACCAGTCACAGTGACAGCTCCGTCAATTTCACATTTTCACTGTCTGCACCCATCCCACCAGAGACAGTGACAGCACCGTCATTTTCACTGTCTGCACCCTGCCCTCAGAGACAGTGACAGCACCGTTATTTTCACTGTCTGCACCTTGCCCCCAGAGACAGTGACAGCTCCGTTATTTTCACTGACTGCACCCGCCCCACCAGAGACAGTGACAGCTCCGTCATTTTCACTGTCTGCACCCTGCCCCCAGAGACAGTGGCAGCTCCGTCATTTTCACTGTCTACACCCTGCCCCCAGTAACAGCGACAGCACGGTCATTTTCACTGTCTGCACCCTGCACTCAGAGACAGTGTCAGCACCGTCATTTTCACTGTCTGCACCCTGCCCCCAGAGACAGTGACAACACCGTCATTTTCACTGTCTGCACCCTGCCCCCAGAGACAGTGAGCAACCGTTATTTTCACAGTCTGCACCCTGCCCCCAGAGAGAGTGACAGCACCGTCAATTTCACCGTCTGCAAACTGCCCCCAGAGACAATGAACTATGCGTCAATTTCACTGTCGACACACATCCCACCCGAGACAGTGACAGCACAGTCATTTTCACTGTCTGTACCCTGCCCCCAGAGACAGTGACAGTTCCTTCAATTTCACATTTTCACTGTCAACAGCCATCCCACCAGACCAAGTGACAGCACCGCCATTTTCACTGTCTACACCCTGCCCCGAGAGACAGTGACAGCTCCGTCATTTTCACTGTCTGCACCCATCCCACCAGAGACTGTGACAGCTCTGACATTTCCACTGTCTACACTCATCCCACCAGAGCCAGTGACTGCACCGTCATTTTCATGTCTGCACCCGCCCCACCAGAGACAGTGACAGCTCCGTCATTTTCACTGTCTGCACCCTGCCCCCAGAGACAGTGGCAGCTCCGTCATTTTCACTGTCTACACCCTGCCCCTAGTAACAGCGACAGCACCGTCATTTTCACTGTCTGCGTCCTGCCCCCAGAGACAGTGATAGCTCCGACATTTTCACTGTCTACACTCATCCCACCAGAGGTATTGACAGCTCCGTCATTTTCACTGTCTGCACCCTGCCCCCAGAGGCAGTGACAGCACCGTCATTTTCACTGTCTGCACCTACCCCACCAGAGACAGTGACTGCTCCGTTTTTTTCTCTGTCTGCACCCTGCCCCCAGAGAGAGTGACAGCTCCGTCATTTTCACTGTCTGTATCCACCCCACCAGAGACAGTGACATCTCCGGCATTGTCACTGTCTGCATCCATCCCACCAGAGACAGTTACAGCACCGTCATTTTCACTGTCTACACCCATCCCACCAGAGACAGTGACAGCTCCGTCATTTTCACTGTCTGCACCTTGCCCCCAGAGACAGTGACAGCTCCGTCATTTTCACTGAATGCACACGCCCCACCAGAGACAGTAACAGCTCCGTCATTTTCACTGTCTGCACCCTGCCGCCAGAGACAGTTACAGCACCGTCATTTTCACTGTCTACACTCATCCCAGAAGAGACAGTGACAGCTCCGTTATTTTCGGTGTCTACACTTACCCCACCATAGACAGTGACAGCTACGTCATTTTCACTGTGTCCACCCTGCCCCCAGAGACAGTGACAGCTCCGCCATTAACACTGTGTACACCCAACCCACCAGAGACAGTGACAGCTCCGTCATTTTCACTGTCCGCATCCTGCCCCCAGAGACAGTGACAGCTCCGTCATTTTCACTGTCTACACCCTGCTCCCAGAGACAGTGACAGCACCGTCACGTTTACTGTCTGCACTCAGCCCCCAGAGACTGTTACAGCACCGTCATTTTCACTGTCTACACCCATCCCACCAGAGACAGTGATTGCTCCGTCATTTTCACAGTCCGCACCCTGCCCCCAGAGACAGTGACAGCTCCGTCATTTTCACTGTCTGCACCCGCCCACCCGAGACAATGACAGCTCCGTCATTTTCACTGTCTGCACCCGGCCCCCAGAGACAGTGACAGCTCCGTCATTTTCACTGTCTGCACCCGCCCCAGCAGAGACAGTGACAGCCCCGTCATTGTCACTGTCTGCACCCTGCCCCCAGAGACAGAGACAGCACAGTCATTTTCACTGTCTGCGCGCATCCCACCAGAGACAGTGACAGCTCCGTCATTTTCACTGTCTGCACCCTGCCCCCCGAGACAGAGACAGCACCGTCATTTTCACTGTCTACACCCATCCCACCAGAGACAGTGATTGCTCCGTCATTTTCACAGTCCGCACCCTGCCCCCAGAGACAGTGACAGCTCCGTCATTTTCACTGTCTGCACCCGCCCACCCGAGACAGTGACAGCTCCGTCATTTTCACTGTCTGCACCTGGCCCCCAGAGACAGTGACAGCTCCGTCATTTTCACTGTCTGCACCCGCCCCAGCAGAGACAGTGACAGCCCCGTCATTGTCACTGTCTGCACCCTGCCCCCAGAGACAGAGACAGCACAGTCATTTTCACTGTCTGCGCGCATCCCACCAGAGACAGTACAGCTCCGTCATTTTCACTGTCTGCACCCTGCCCCCCGAGACAGTGACAGCACTGTCATTTTCACTGTCTGCACCCATCCCACCAGAGACAATGACAGCTCCGTCATTTTCACTGTCTGCACCCATCCCACCAGAGACAGTGACAGCTCCGTCATTTTCCCTGTCTGCACCCTGCCCCCAGAGACAGTGACTGCAACGTCATTTTCACTGTCTGCACCCTGCCCCCAGAGACAGTGAGCAACCGTTATTTTCACTGTCTGCACCCTGCACCCAGAGAGAGTGACAGCACCGTCATTTTCACTGTCTGCGCGCATCCCACTCGACACAGTGGCAGCTCCGTCATTTTCACTGTCTGCACCCTGCCCCCCGAGACAGTGACAGCACAGTCATTTTCACTGTCTGCACCCATCGCACCAGAGACAGTGACAGCTCCGTCATTTTCACTGTCTGCACCCATCCCACCAGAGACAGTGACAGCTCCGTCATTTTCCCTGTCTGCACCCTGCCCCCAGAGACAGTGAGCAACCGTTATTTTCACTGTCTGCACCCTGCCCCCAGAGAGAGTGACAGCACCGTCATTTTCACCGTCTGCAAACTGCCCACAGAGACAATGAACTATCCGTCAATTTAACTGTCGACACACATCCCACCCGAGACAGTGACAGCACAGTCATTTTCACTGTCTGTACCCTGCCCCCAGAGACAGTGACAGCTCCGTCAATTTCACATTTTCACTGTCTGCACCCATCCCACCAGACACAGTGACAGCACCGTCATTTTCACTGTCTGCACGCTGCCCCGAGAGACAGTGACAGCTCCGTCATTTTTACTGTCTGCAACCTACCCACCAGAGACAGTGACAGCTCCGTCATTTTCACTGTCTACACCCTGCCCCCAGTAACAGCGACAGCACCGTCATTTTCACTGTCTGCGCCCTGCCCCCAGAGACAGTGACAGCTCCGACATTTTCACTGTCTGCACTCATCCCACCAGAGGCATTGACAGCTCCGTCATTTTCACTGTCTGCACCCTGCCCCCAGAGGCAGTGACAGCACCGTCATTTTCACTTTCTGTACCCACCCCACCAGAGACAGTGACATCTCCGGCATTGTCACTGTCTGCAAACATCCCACCAGTGACAGTTACAGCACCGTCATTTTCACTGTCTACACCCATCCCACCAGAGACATATACAGCACCGTCATTTTCACTGTCCGCACCCTGTCCCCAGAGACAGTGACAGCACCGTCATTTTCACTGTCTGCACCTTGCCCCCCGAGACAGTGACAGCACAGTCATTTTCACTGTCTGCACCCATCCCACCACAGACAGTGACAGCTCCGTCATTTTCATTGTCTGCACCCATCCCACCAGAGACAGTGACAGCTCCGTCATTTTCCCTGTCTGCACCCTGCCCCCAGAGACAGTGAGCAACCGTTATTTTCACTGTCTGCACCCTGCCCCTAGAGAGAGTGACAGCACCGTCATTTGCACCGTCTGCAAACTGCCCCCAGAGACAATGAACTATCCGTCAATTTCACTGTCGACACACATCCCACCCGAGACAGTGACAGCACAGTCATTTTCACTGTCTGTACCCTGCCCCCAGAGACAGTGACAGCTCCGTCAATTTCACATTTTCACTGTCTGCACCCATCCGACCAGACACAGTGACAGCACCGTCATTTTCACTGTCTGCACCCTGCCCCGAGAGACAGTGGCAGCTCCGTCATTTTTACTGTCTGCAACCTACCCACCAGAGACAGTGACAGCTCTGTCATTTTCACTGTCTACACCCTGCCCCCAGTAACAGCGACAGCACCGTCATTTTCACTGTCTGCGCCCTGCCCCCAGAGACAGTGACAGCTCCGACATTTTCACTGTCTGCACTCATCCCACCAGAGGCATTGACAGCTCCGTCATTTTCACTGTCTGCACCCTGCCCCCAGAGGCAGTGACAGCACCGTCATTTTCACTGTCTGCACCTACCCCACCAGAGACAGTGACAGCTCCGTTTTTTTCTCTGTCTGCACCCTGCCCCCAGAGAGAGTGACAGCTCCGTCATTTTCACTTTCTGTACCCACCCCACCAGAGACAGTGACATCTCCGGCATTGTCACTGTCTGCACCCATCCCACCAGTGACAGTTACAGCACCGTCATTTTCACTGTCTACACCCATCCCACCAGAGACATATACAGCACCGTCATTTTCACTGTCTCCACCCATCCCACCAGAGACAGTGACAGCTCCGTCATTTTCACTGTCTGCACCTTGCCCCCAGAGACAGTGACAGCTCCGTCATTTTCAGTGACTGCACACGCCCTCCCAGAGACAGTGACAGCTCCGTCATTTTCACTGTCTGCACCCTGCCCCCAGAGACAGTTACAGCACCGTAATTTTCACTGTCTACACCCACCCCACAAGAGACAGTGACAGCTTCGTAATTTTCGGTGTCTACACTCACCCCACCATAGACAGTGACAGCTACGTCAATTTCACTGTGTCCACCCAGCCCCCAGAGACAGTGACAGCTCCGCCATTATCACTGTCTACACCCATCACACCAGAGACAGTGACAGCTCCGTCATTTTCACTGTCCGCACCCTGCCCCCAGAGACAGTGACAGCTCCGTCATTTTCACTGTCTACACCCTGCTCCCAGAGACAGTGACAGCACCGTCACGTTTACATTCTGCACTCAGCCCCCAGAGACAGTTACAGCACCGTCATTTTCACTGTCAACACCCATCTTACCAGAGACAGTGATAGCTCCGTCATTTTCACTGTCCGCACCCTGCCCCCAGAGACAGTGACAGCTCCGTCATTTTCACTGTCTGCACCCGCCCACCATAGACAGTGACAGCTCCGTCATTTTCACTGTCCGCACCCTGTCCCCAGAGACAGTGACAGCTCCGTCATTTTCACTGTCTGCATCCGCCCCAGCAGAGACAGTGACAGCTCCGTCATTGTCACTGTCTGCACCCTGCCCCCAGAGACAGAGACAGCACAGTCATTTTCACTGTCTGCGCGCATCCCACCAGAGACAGTGACAGCTCCGTCAATTTCACATTTTCACTGTCTGCACCCATCCCACCAGTCACAGTGACAGCTCCGTCAATTTCACATTTTCACTGTCTGCACCCATCCCACCAGAGACAGTGACAGCACCGTCATTTTCACTGTCTGCACCCTGCCCTCAGAGACAGTGACAGCACCGTTATTTTCACTGTCTGCACCTTGCCCCCAGAGACAGTGACAGCTCCGTTATTTTCACTGACTGCACCCGCCCCACCAGAGACAGTGACAGCTCCGTCATTTTCACTGTCTGCACCCTGCCCCCAGAGACAGTGGCAGCTCCGTCATTTTAACTGTCTACACCCTGCCCCCAGTAACAGCGACAGCACGGTCATTTTCACTGTCTGCACCCTGCACTCAGAGACAGTGTCAGCACCGTCATTTTCACTGCCTGCACCCTGCCCCCAGAGACAGTGACAACACCGTCATTTTCACTGTCTGCACCCTGCCCCCAGAGACAGTGAGCAACCGTTATTTTCACAGTCTGCACCCTGCCCCCAGAGAGAGTGACAGCACCGTCAATTTCACCGTCTGCAAACTGCCCCCAGAGACAATGAACTATGCGTCAATTTCACTGTCGACACACATCCCACCCGAGACAGTGACAGCACAGTCATTTTCACTGTCTGTACCCTGCCCCCAGAGACAGTGACAGCTCCTTCAATTTCACATTTTCACTGTCAACAGCCATCCCACCAGACACAGTGACAGCACCGCCATTTTCACTGTCTACACCCTGCCCCGAGAGACAGTGACAGCTCCGTCATTTTTACTGTCTACAACCTACCCACCAGAGACAGTGACAGCTCCGTCATTTTCACTGTCTGCACCCATCCCACCAGAGACTGTGACAGCTCTGACATTTCCACTGTCTACACTCATCCCACCAGAGCCAGTGACTGCACCGTCATTTTCATGTCTGCACCCGCCCCACCAGAGACAATGACAGCTCCGTCATTTTCACTGTCTGCACCCTGCCCCCAGAGACAGTGGCAGCTCCGTCATTTTCACTGTCTACACCCTGCCCCTAGTAACAGCGACAGCACCGTCATTTTCACTGTCTGCGTCCTGCCCCCAGAGACAGTGATAGCTCCGACATTTTCACTGTCTACACTCATCCCACCAGAGATATTGACAGCTCCGTCATTTTCACTGTCTGCACCCTGCCCCCAGAGGCAGTGACAGCACCGTCATTTTCACTGTCTGCACCTACCCCACCAGAGACAGTGACTGCTCCGTTTTTTTCTCTGTCTGCACCCTGCCCCCAGAGAGAGTGACAGCTCCGTCATTTTCACTGTCTGTATCCACCCCACCAGAGACAGTGACATCTCCGGCATTGTCACTGTCTGCATCCATCCCACCAGAGACAGTTACAGCACCGTCATTTTCACTGTCTACACCCATCCCACCAGAGACAGTGACAGCTCCGTCATTTTCACTGTCTGCACCTTGCCCCCAGAGACAGTGACAGCTCCGTCATTTTCACTGAATGCACACGCCCCACCAGAGACAGTAACAGCTCCGTCATTTTCACTGTCTGCACCCTGCCGCCAGAGACAGTTACAGCACCGTCATTTTCACTGTCTACACTCATCCCACAAGAGACAGTGACAGCTCCGTTATTTTCGGTGTCTACACTTACCCCACCATAGACAGTGACAGCTACGTCATTTTCACTGTGTCCACCCTGCCCCCAGAGACAGTGACAGCTCCGCCATTAACACTGTGTACACCCAACCCACCAGAGACAGTGACAGCTCCGTCATTTTCACTGTCCGCATCCTGCCCCCAGAGACAGTGACAGCTCCGTCATTTTCACTGTCTACACCCTGCTCCCAGAGACAGTGACAGCACCGTCACGTTTACTGTCTGCACTCAGCCCCCAGAGACTGTTACAGCACCGTCATTTTCACTGTCTACACCCATCCCACCAGAGACAGTGATTGCTCCGTCATTTTCACAGTCCGCACCCTGCCCCCAGAGACAGTGACAGCTCCGTCATTTTCACTGTCTGCACCCGCCCACCCGAGACAATGACAGCTCCATCATTTTCACTGTCTGCACCCGGCCCCCAGAGACAGTGACAGCTCCGTCATTTTCACTGTCTGCACCCGCCCCAGCAGAGACAGTGACAGCCCCGTCATTGTCACTGTCTGCACCCTGCCCCCAGAGACAGAGACAGCACAGTCATTTTCACTGTCTGCGCGCATCCCACCAGAGACAGTGACAGCTCCGTCATTTTCACTGTCTGCACCCTGCCCCCCGAGACAGAGACAGCACCGTCATTTTCACTGTCTACACCCATCCCACCAGAGACAGTGATTGCTCCGTCATTTTCACAGTCCGCACCCTGCCCCCAGAGACAGTGACAGCTCCGTCATTTTCACTGTCTGCACCCGCCCACCCGAGACAGTGACAGCTCCGTCATTTTCACTGTCTGCACCTGGCCCCCAGAGACAGTGACAGCTCCGTCATTTTCACTGTCTGCACCCGCCCCAGCAGAGACAGTGACAGCCCCGTCATTGTCACTGTCTGCACCCTGCCCCCAGAGACAGAGACAGCACAGTCATTTTCACTGTCTGCGCGCATCCCACCAGAGACAGTACAGCTCCGTCATTTTCACTGTCTGCACCCTGCCCCCCGAGACAGTGACAGCACTGTCATTTTCACTGTCTGCACCCATCCCACCAGAGACAATGACAGCTCCGTCATTTTCACTGTCTGCACCCATCCCACCAGAGACAGTGACAGCTCCGTCATTTTCCCTGTCTGCACCCTGCCCCCAGAGACAGTGACTGCAACGTCATTTTCACTGTCTGCACCCTGCCCCCAGAGACAGTGAGCAACCGTTATTTTCACTGTCTGCACCCTGCCCCCAGAGAGAGTGACAGCACCGTCATTTTCACCGTCTGCAAACTGCCCCTAGAGACAATGAACTATCCGTCAATTTCACTGTCGACACACATCCCACCCGAGACAGTGACAGCACAGTCATTTTCACAGTCTGTACCCTGCCCCGAGAGACAGTGACAGCTCCGTCATTTTTACTGTCTACAACCTACCCACCAGAGATAGTGACAGCTCCGTCATTTTCACTGTCTGCACCCATCCCACCAGAGACTGTGACAGCTCCGTCATTTTCACTGTCTGCACCCGGCCCCCAGGGACAGTGACAGCTCCGTCATTTTCACTGTCTGCACCCGGCCCAGCAGAGACAGTGACAGCTCCGTCATTGTCACTGTCTGCACCCTGCCCCCAGAGACAGAGACAGCACAGTCATTTTCACTGTCTGCACCCTGCCCCCAGAGACAGAGACAGCACAGTCATTTTCACTGTCTGCGCGCATCCCACTCGACACAGTGACAGCTCCGTCATTTTCACTGTCTGCACCCTGCCCCCCGAGACAGTGACAGCACAGTCATTTTCACTGTCTGCACCCATCGCACCAGAGACAGTGACAGCTCCGTCATTTTCACTGTCTGCACCCATCCCACCAGAGACAGTGACAGCTCCGTCATTTTCCCTGTCTGCACCCTGCCCCCAGAGACAGTGAGCAACCGTTATTTTCACTGTCTGCACCCTGCCCCCAGAGAGAGTGACAGCACCGTCATTTTCACCGTCTGCAAACTGCCCACAGAGACAATGAACTATCCGTCAATTTAACTGTCGACACACATCCCACCCGAGACAGTGACAGCACAGTCATTTTCACTGTCTGTACCCTGCCCCCAGAGACAGTGACAGCTCCGTCAATTTCACATTTTCACTGTCTGCACCCATCCCACCAGACACAGTGACAGCACCGTCATTTTCACTGTCTGCACGCTGCCCCGAGAGACAGTGACAGCTCCGTCATTTTTACTGTCTGCAACCTACCCACCAGAGACAGTGACAGCTCCGTCATTTTCACTGTCTACACCCTGCCCCCAGTAACAGCGACAGCACCGTCATTTTCACTGTCTGCGCCCTGCTCCCAGAGACAGTGACAGCTCCGACATTTTCACTGTCTGCACTCATCCCACCAGAGGCATTGACAGCTCCGTCATTTTCACTGTCTGCACCCTGCCCCCAGAGGCAGTGACAGCACCGTCATGTTCACTGTCTGCACCTACCCCACCAGAAACAGTGACAGCTCCGTTTTTTTCTCTGTCAGCTCCCTGCCCCCAGAGAGAGTGACAGCTCCGTCATTTTCACTTTCTGTACCCACCCCACCAGAGACAGTGACATCTCCGGCATTGTCACTGTCTGCAAACATCCCACCAGTGACAGTTACAGCACCGTCATTTTCACTGTCTACACCCATCCCACCAGAGACATATACAGCACCGTCATTTTCACTGTCTACACCCATCCCACCAGAGACAGTGACAGCTCCGTCATTTTCACTGTCTGCACCTTGCCCCCAGAGACAGTGACAGCTCCGTCATTTTCAGTGACTGCACACGCCCTCCCAGAGACAGTGACAGCTCCGTCATTTTCACAGTCTGCACCCTGCCCCCAGAGACAGTTACAGCACCGTAATTTTCACTGTCTACACCCATCCCACAAGAGACAGTGACAGCTCCGTAATTTTCGGTGTCTACACTCACCCCACCATAGACAGTGACAGCTACGTCAATTTCACTGTGTCCACCCAGCCCCCAGAGACAGTGACAGCTCCGCCATTATCACTGTCTACACCCATCACACCAGAGACAGTGACAGCTCCGTCATTTTCACTGTCAAAACAAACAAAGAACAAAGAAATGTACAGCACAGGAACAGGCCCTTCGGCCCTCCAAGCCCGTGCCGACCATACTGTCCGACTAAACTACAATCTTCTACACTTCCTGGGTCCGTATCCTTCTATTCCCATCCTATTCATATATTTGTCAAGATGCCCCTTAAATGTCCCTATCGTCCCTGCCTCCACTACCTCCTCCGGTAGTGAGTTCCAGGCACCCACTACCCTCTGCGTAAAAAACTTGCCTCGTACATCTACTCTAAACTTTGCCCCTCTCACCTTAAACCTATGCCCCCTAGTAATTGACCCCTCTACCCTGGGGAAAAGCCTCTGACTATCCACTCTGTCTATGCCCCTCATAATTTTGTATACCTCTATCAGGTCGCCCCGCAACCTCCTTCGTTCCAGTGAGAACAAACCGAGTTTATTCAATCGCTCCTCATAGCTTATGCCCTCCATACCAGGCAACATTCTGGTAAATCTCTTCTGCACCCTCTCTAAAGCCTCCACATCCTTCTGGTAGTGTGGCGACCAGAATTGAACACTATACTCCAAGTGTGGCCTAACTAAGGTTCTATACAGCTGCAACATGACTTGCCAATTCTTATACTCAATGCCCCGGCCAATGAAGGCAAGCATGCCGTATGCCTTCTTGACTACCTTCTCCACCTGTGTAGCCCCTTTCAGTGATCTGTGGACCTGTACTCCTAGATCTCTTTGACTTTCAATACTCTTGAGGGTTCTACCATTCACTGTATATTCCCTACCTGCATTAGCCCTTCCAAAATGCATTACCTCACATTTGTCCAGGTTAAACTCCATCTGCCATCTCTCCGCCCAAGTCTCCAGACAATCTAAATCCTGCTGTATCCTCAGACAGTCCTCATCGCTATCCGCAATTCCACCAACCTTTGTGTCGTCTGCAAACTTACTAATCAGACCAGTTACATTTTCCTCCAAATCATTTATATATACTACAAAGAGCAAAGGTCCCAGCACTGATCCCTGTGGAACACCACTGGTCACAGCCCTCCAATTAGAAAAGCATCCCTCCAATGCTACCCTCTGCCTTCTATGGCCTAGCCAGTTCTGCATCCACCATGCCAGTTCACCCCTGATCCCGTGTGACTTCACCTTTGGTACTAGTCTACCATGAGGGACCTTGTCAAAGGCCTTACTGAAGTCCATATAGACAACATCTACTGCCCTACCTGCATCAATCATCTTAGTGACCTCCTCGAAAAACTCTATCAAGTTAGTGAGACACGACCTCCCCTTCAAAAACCGTGCTGCCTCTCACTAATACGTCCATTTGCTTCCAAATGGGAGTAGATCCTGTCTCGAAGAATTCTCTCCAGTAATTTCCCTACCACTGAAGTAAGGCTCACCGGCCTGTAGTTCCCGGGATTATCCCTGCCACCCTTCTTAAACAGAGGAACAACATTGGCTATTCTCCAGTCCTCCGGGACATCCCCTGAAGACAGCGAGGATCCAAAGATTTCTGTCAAGGCCTCAGCAATTTCCTCTCCAGCCTCCTTCAGTATTCTGGGGTAGATCCCATCCGGCCCTGGGGACTTATCTACCTTAATATTTTTAAGACACCCAACACCTCGTCTTTTTGGATCACAATGTGACCCAGGCTATCTACACCCCCTTCTCCAGACTCAACATCTACCAATTCCTTCTCTTTGGTGAATACTGATGCAAAGTCCGCACCCTGCCCCCAGAGACAGTGACAGCTCCGTCATTTTCACTGTCTACATCCTGCTCCCAGAGACAGTGACAGCACCGTCACGTTTACATTCTGCACTCAGCCCCCAGAGACAGTTACAGCACCGTCATTTTCACTGTCTACACCCATCTTACCAGAGACAGTGATAGCTCCGTCATTTTCACTGTCCGCACTCTGCCCCCAGAGACAGTGACAGCTCCGTCATTTTCACTGTCTGCACCCGCCCACCAGAGACAGTGACAGCTCCGTCATTTTCACTGTCCGCACCCTGTCCCCAGAGACAATGACAGCTCCGTCATTTTCACTGTCTGCATCCGCCCCAGCAGAGACAGTGACAGCTCCGTCATTGTCACTGTCTGCACCCTGCCCCCAGAGACAGAGACAGCACAGTCATTTTCACTGTCTGCGCGCATCCCACCAGAGACAGTGACAGCTCCGTCATTTTCACTGTCTGCACTCTGCCCCCCGAGACAGTGACAGCACAGCCATTTTCACTGTCTGCACCCATCCCACCAGTCACAGTGACAGCTCCGTCAATTTCACATTTTCACTGACTGCACCCATCCCACTAGACACAGTGACAGCACCGTCATTTTCACTGTCTGCACACTGCCCCCAGAGACAGTGGCAGCTCCGTCATTTTCACTGTCTACACCCTGCCCCCAGTAACAGCGACAGCACGGTCATTTTCACTGTCTGCATCCTGCACTCAGAGACAGTGTCAGCACCGTCATTTTCACTGTCTGCACCCAGCCCCCAGAGACAGTGACAGCACCGTCATTTTCACTGTCTGCACCCAGCCCCCAGAGACAGTGACAGCACCGTCATTTTCACTGTCTGCACCCTGCCCCCAGAGACAGTGAGCAACCGTTATTTTCACAGTCTGCACCCTGCCCCCAGAGAGAGTGACAGCACCGTCATTTTCACCGTCTGCAAACTGCCCCCAGAGACAATGAACTATCCGTCAATTTCACTGTCGACACACATCCCACCCGAGACAGTGACAGCACAGTCATTTTCACTGTCTGTACCCTGCCCCCAGAGACAGTGACAGCTCCTTCAATTTCACATTTTCACTGTCAACAGCCATCCCACCAGACACATGGACAGCACCGTCATTTTCACTGTCTACACCCTGCCCCGAGAGACAGTGACAGCTCCGTCATTTTTACTGTCTACAACCTACCCACCAGAGACAGTGACAGCTCCGTCATTTTCACTGTCTGCACCCATCCCACCAGAGACTGTGACAGCACCGTCATTTTCACTGTCTGCACCCTGCCCCCAGAGACAGTGACAGCACCGTCATTTTCACTGTCTGCACCGTGCCCCCAGAGAGAGTGACAGCTCTGACATTTCCACTGTCTACACTCATCCCACCAGAGCCAGTGACTGCACCGTCATTTTCACTGTCTGCACCCGCCCCACCAGAGACAGTGACAGCTCCGTCATTTTCACTGTCTGCACCCTGCCCCCAGAGACAGTGGCAGCTCCGTCATTTTCACTGTCTACACCCTGCCCCTAGTAACAGGGACAGCACCGTCATTTTCACTGTCTGCGTCCTGCCCCCAGAGACAGTGACAGCTCCGACATTTTCACTGTCTACACTCATCCCACCAGAGATATTGACAGCTCCGTCATTTTCACTGTCTGCACCCTGCCCCCAGAGGCAGTGACAGCACCGTCATTTTCACTGTCTGCACCTACCCCACCAGAGACAGTGACTGCTCCGTTTTTTTCTCTGTCTGCACCCTGCCCCCAGAGAGAGTGACAGCTCCGTCATTTTCACTGTCTGTATCCACCCCACCAGAGACAGTGACATCTCCGGCATTGTCACTGTCTGCACCCATCCCACCAGAGACAGTTACAGCACCGTCATTTTCACTGTCTACGCACATCCCACCAGAGACAGTTACAGCACCGTCATTTTCACTGTCTACACCCATCCCACCAGAGACAGTGACAGCTCCGTCATTTTCACTGTCTGCACCTTGCCCCCAGAGACAGTGACAGCTCCGTCATTTTCAGTGACTGCACACGCCCTCCCAGAGACAGTGACAGCTCCGTCATTTTCACAGTCTGCACCCTGCCCCCAGAGACAGTTACAGCACCGTAATTTTCACTGTCTACACCCATCCCACAAGAGACAGTGACAGCTCCGTAATTTTCGGTGTCTACACTCACCCCACCATAGACAGTGACAGCTACGTCAATTTCACTGTGTCCACCCAGCCCCCAGAGACAGTGACAGCTCCGCCATTATCACTGTCTACACCCATCACACCAGAGACAGTGACAGCTCCGTCATTTTCACTGTCCGCACCCTGCCCCCAGAGACAGTGACAGCTCCGTCATTTTCACTGTCTACATCCTGCTCCCAGAGACAGTGACAGCACCGTCACGTTTACATTCTGCACTCAGCCCCCAGAGACAGTTACAGCACCGTCATTTTCACTGTCTACACCCATCTTACCAGAGACAGTGATAGCTCCGTCATTTTCACTGTCCGCACTCTGCCCCCAGAGACAGTGACAGCTCCGTCATTTTCACTGTCTGCACCCGCCCACCAGAGACAGTGACAGCTCCGTCATTTTCACTGTCCGCACCCTGTCCCCAGAGACAGTGACAGCTCCGTCATTTTCACTGTCTGCATCCGCCCCAGCAGAGACAGTGACAGCTCCGTCATTGTCACTGTCTGCACCCTGCCCCCAGAGACAGAGATAGCACAGTCATTTTCACTGTCTGCGCGCATCCCAGTAGAGACAGTGACAGCTCCGTCATTTTCACTGTCTGCACTCTGCCCCCCGAGACAGTGACAGCACAGCCATTTTCACTGTCTGCACCCATCCCACCAGTCACAGTGACAGCTCCGTCAATTTCACATTTTCACTGACTGCACCCATCCCACTAGACACAGTGACAGCACCGTCATTTTCACTGTCTGCACCCTGCCCCCAGAGACAGTGGCAGCTCCGTCATTTTCACTGTCTACACCCTGCCCCCAGTAACAGCGACAGCACGGTCATTTTCACTGTCTGCATCCTGCACTCAGAGACAGTGTCAGCACCGTCATTTTAACTGTCTGCACCCAGCCCCCAGAGACAGTGACAGCACCGTCATTTTCACTGTCTGCACCCTGCCCCCAGAGACAGTGAGCAACCGTTATTTTCACAGTCTGCACCCTGCCCCCAGAGAGAGTGACAGCACCGTCATTTTCACCGTCTGCAAACTGCCCCCAGAGACAATGAACTATCCGTCAATTTCACTGTCGACACACATCCCACCCGAGACAGTGACAGCACAGTCATTTTCACTGTCTGTACCCTGCCCCCAGAGACAGTGACAGCTCCTTCAATTTCACATTTTCACTGTCAACAGCCATCCCACCAGACACATGGACAGCACCGTCATTTTCACTGTCTACACCCTGCCCCGAGAGACAGTGACAGCTCCGTCATTTTTACTGTCTACAACCTACCCACCAGAGACAGTGACAGCTCCGTCATTTTCACTGTCTGCACCCATCCCACCAGAGACTGTGACAGCACCGTCATTTTCACTGTCTGCACCCTGCCCCCAGAGACAGTGACAGCACCGTCATTTTCACTGTCTGCACCGTGCCCCCAGAGAGAGTGACAGCTCTGACATTTCCACTGTCTACACTCATCCCACCAGAGCCAGTGACTGCACCGTCATTTTCACTGTCTGCACCCGCCCCACCAGAGACAGTGACAGCTCCGTCATTTTCACTGTCTGCACCCTGCCCCCAGAGACAGTGGCAGCTCCGTCATTTTCACTGTCTACACCCTGCCCCTAGTAACAGCGACAGCACCGTCATTTTCACTGTCTGCGTCCTGCCCCCAGAGACAGTGACAGCTCCGACATTTTCACTGTCTACACTCATCCCACCAGAGATATTGACAGCTCCGTCATTTTCACTGTCTGCACCCTGCCCCCAGAGGCAGTGACAGCACCGTCATTTTCACTGTCTGCACCTACCCCACCAGAGACAGTGACTGCTCCGTTTTTTTCTCTGTCTGCACCCTGCCCCCAGAGAGAGTGACAGCTCCGTCATTTTCACTGTCTGTATCCACCCCACCAGAGACAGTGACATCTCCGGCATTGTCACTGTCTGCACCCATCCCACCAGAGACAGTTACAGCACCGTCATTTTCACTGTCTACGCACATCCCACCAGAGACAGTTACAGCACCGTCATTTTCACTGTCTACACCCATCCCACCAGAGACAGTGACAGCTCCGTCATTTTCACTGTCTGCACCTTGCCCCCAGAGACAGTGACAGCTCCGTCATTTTCACTGACTGCACACGCCCCACCAGAGACAGTGACAGCTCCGTCATTTTCACTGTCTGCACCCTGCCGCCAGAGACAGTTACAGCACCGTCATTTTCACTGTCTACACTCATCCCACAAGAGACAGTGACAGCTCCGTAATTTTCGGTGTCTACACTTACCCCACCATAGACAGTGACAGCTACGTCATTTTTACTGTGTCCACCCTGCCCCCAGAGACAGTGACAGCTCCGCCATTAACACTGTGTACACCTTACCCACCGGAGACAGTGACAGCTCCGTCATTTTCACTGTCCGCACCCTGCCCCCAGAGACAGTGACAGCTCCGTCATTTTCACTGTCTAAACCCTGCTCGCAGAGACAGTGACAGCACCGTCACGTTTACTGTCTGCACTCAGCCCCCAGAGACAGTGACAGCTCCGTCATTTTCACTGACTGCACCCGCCCCACTAGAGACAGTGACAGCTCCGTCATTTTCACTGTCTGCACCCTGCCCCCAGAGACAGTGGCAGCTCCGTCATTTTCACTGTCTACACCCTGCCCCCAGTAACAGCGACAGCACGGTCATTTTCACTGTCTGCATCCTGCACTCAGAGACAGTGTCAGCACCGTCATTTTCACTGTCTGCACCCAGCCCCCAGAGACAGTGACAGCACCGTCATTTTCACTGTCTGCACCCTGCCCCCAGAGACAGGGAGCAACCGTTATTTTCACAGTCTGCACCCTGCCCCCAGAGAGAGTGACAGCACCGTCATTTTCACCGTCTGCAAACTGCCCCCAGAGACAATGAACTATCCGTCAATTTCACTGTCGACACACATCCCACCCGAGACAGTGACAGCACAGTCATTTTCACTGTCTGTACCCTGCCCCCAGAGACAGTGACAGCTCCTTCAATTTCACATTTTCACTGTCAACAGCCATCCCACCAGACACATGGACAGCACCGTCATTTTCACTGTCTAGACCCTGCCCCGAGAGACAGTGACAGCTCCGTCATTTTTACTGTCTACAACCTACCCACCAGAGACAGTGACAGCTCCGTCATTTTCACTGTCTGCACCATCCCACCAGAGACTGTGACAGCACCGTCATTGTCACTGTCTGCACCCTGCCCCCAGAGACAGTGACAGCACCGTCATTTTCACTGTCTGCACCGTGCCCCCAGAGAGAGTGACAGCTCTGACATTTCCACTGTCTACACTCATCCCACCAGAGCCAGTGACTGCACCTACATTTTCACTGTCTGCACCCGCCCCACCAGAGACAGTGACAGCTCCGTCATTTTCACTGTCTGCACCCTGCCCCCAGAGACAGTGGCAGCTCCGTCATTTTCACTGTCTACACCCTGCCCCGAGTAACAGCGACAGCACCGTCATTTGCACTGTCTGCGTCCTGCCCCCAGAGACAGTGACAGCTCCGACATTTTCACTGTCTACACTCATCCCACCAGAGATATTGACAGCTCCGTCATTTTCACTGTCTGCACCCTGCCCCCAGAGGCAGTGACAGCACCGTCATTTTCACTGTCTGCACCTACCCCACCAGAGACAGTGACTGCTCCGTTTTTTTCTCTGTCTGCACCCTGCCCCCAGAGAGAGTGACAGCTCCGTCATTTTCACTGTCTGTATCCACCCCACCAGAGACAGTGACATCTCCGGCATTGTCACTGTCTGCACCCATCCCACCAGAGACAGTTACAGCACCGTCATTTTCACTGTCTACGCACATCCCACCAGAGACAGTTACAGCACCGTCATTTTCACTGTCTACACCCATCCCACCAGAGACAGTGACAGCTCCGTCATTTTCACTGTCTGCACCTTGCCCCCAGAGACAGTGACAGCTCCGTCATTTTCACTGAATGCACACGCCCCACCAGAGACAGTGACAGCTCCGTCATTTTCACTGTCTGCACCCTGCCGCCAGAGACAGTTACAGCACCGTCATTTTCACTGTCTACACTCATCCCACAAGAGACAGTGACAGCTCCGTAATTTTCGGTGTCTTCACTTACCCCACCATAGACAGTGACAGCTACGTCATTTTTACTGTGTCCACCCTGCCCCCAGAGACAGTGACAGCTCCGCCATTAACACTGTGTACACCTTACCCACCAGAGACAGTGACAGCTCCGTCATTTTCACTGTCCGCACCCTGCCCCCAGAGACAGTGGCAGCTCCGTCATTTTCACTGTCTAAACCCTGCTCGCAGAGACAGTGACAGCACCGTCACGTTTACTGTCTGCACTCAGCCCCCAGAGACTGTTACAGCACCGTCATTTTCACTGTCTACACCCATCCCACCAGAGACAGTGATTGCTCCGTCATTTTCACAGTCCGCACCCTGCCCCCAGAGACAGTGACAGCACCGTCATTTTCACTGTCTGCACCCGGCCACCAGAGACAGTGACAGCTCCGTCAATTTCACTGTCTGCACCCGCCCCAGCAGAGACAGTGACAGCCCCGTCATTGTCACTGTCTGCACCCTGCCCCCAGAGACAGAGACAGCACAGTCATTTTCACTGTCTGCGCGCATCCCACCAGAGACAGTGACAGCTCCGTCATTTTCACTGTCTGCACCCTGCCCCCCGAGACAGTGACAGCACCGTCATTTTCACTGTCTACACCCATCCCACCAGAGACAGTGATTGCTCCGTCATTTTCACAGTCCGCACCCTGCCCCCAGAGACAGTGACAGCTCCGTCATTTTCACTGTCTGCACCCCCCACCCGAGACAGTGACAGCTCCGTCATTTTCACTGTCTGCACCCGGCCCCCAGAGACAGTGACAGCTCCGTCATTTTCACTGTCTGCACCCATCCCACCAGAGACAGTGACAGCTCCGTCATTTTCACTGTCTGCACCCATCCCACCAGAGACATTGACAGCTCCGTCATTTTCCCTGTCTGCACCCTGCCCCCAGAGACAGTGACTGCAACGTCATTTTCACTGTCTGCACCCTGCCCCCAGAGACAGTGAGCAACCGTTATTTTCACTGTCTGCACCCTGCCCCCAGAGAGAGTGACAGCACCGTCATTTTCACCGTCTGCAAACTGCCCCCAGAGACAATGAACTATCCGTCAATTCACTGTCGACACACATCCCACCCGAGACAGTGACAGCACAGTCATTTTCACTGTCTGTACCCTGCCCCGAGAGACAGTGACAGCGCCGTCATTTTTACTGTCTACAACCTACCCACCAGAGATAGTGACAGCTCCGTCATTTTCACTGTCTGCACCCATCCCACCAGAGACTGTGACAGCTCCGTCATTTTCACTGTCTGCACCCTGCCCCCAGAGACAGTGACAGCACCGTCATTTTCACTGTCTGCCCCCTGCCCCCAGAGAGAGTGACAGCTCTGACATTTCCACTGTCTACACTCATCCCACCAGAGGCAGTGACTGCACCGTAATTTTCACTGTCTGCACCCGCCCCACCACAGACAGTGACAGCTCCGTCATTTTCACTGTCTGTACCCTGCCCCCAGAGACACTGGCAGCTCCGTCATTTTCACTGTCTACACCCTGCCCCCAGTAACAGCGACAGCAGCGTCATTTTCACTGTCTGCGCCCCGCCCCCAGAGACAGTGACAGCTCCGACATTTTCACTGTCTACACTCATCCCACCAGAGACATTGACAGGTCCGTCATTTTCACTGTCTGCACCCTGCCCCCAGAGGCAGTGACAGCACCGTCATTTTCACTGTCTGCAACTACCCCACCAGAGACAGTGACAGCTCCGTTTTTTTCTCTGTCTGCACACTGCCCCCAGAGAGAGTGACATCTCCGTCATTTTCACTGTCTGTACCCACCCCACCAGAGACAGTGACATCTCCGGCATTGTCACTGTCTGCACCCATCCCACCAGAGACAGTGACAGCCCCGTCATTGTCACTGTCTGCACCCTGCCCCCAGAGACAGAGACAGCACAGTCATTTTCACTGTCTGCGCGCATCCCACCAGAGACAGTGACAGCTCCGTCATTTTCACTGTCTGCACCCTGCCCCCCGAGACAGTGACAGCACCGTCATTTTCACTGTCTACACCCATCCCACCAGAGACAGTGATTGCTCCGTCATTTTCACAGTCCGCACCCTGCCCCCAGAGACAGTGACAGCTCCGTCATTTTCACTGTCTGCACCCCCCACCCGAGACAGTGACAGCTCCGTCATTTTCACTGTCTGCACCCGGCCCCCAGAGACAGTGACAGCTCCGTCATTTTCACTGTCTGCACCCATCCCACCAGAGACAGTGACAGCTCCGTCATTTTCACTGTCTGCACCCATCGCACCAGAGACATTGACAGCTCCGTCATTTTCCCTGTCTGCACCCTGCCCCCAGAGACAGTGACTGCAACGTCATTTTCACTGTCTGCACCCTGCCCCCAGAGACAGTGAGCAACCGTTATTTTCACTGTCTGCACCCTGCCCCCAGAGAGAGTGACAGCACCGTCATTTTCACCGTCTGCAAACTGCCCCCAGAGACAATGAACTATCCGTCAATTCACTGTCGACACACATCCCACCCGAGACAGTGACAGCACAGTCATTTTCACTGTCTGTACCCTGCCCCGAGAGACAGTGACAGCGCCGTCATTTTTATTGTCTACAACCTACCCACCAGAGATAGTGACAGCTCCGTCATTTTCACTGTCTGCACCCATCCCACCAGAGACTGTGACAGCTCCGTCATTTTCACTGTCTGCACCCTGCCCCCAGAGACAGTGACAGCACCGTCATTTTCACTGTCTGCACCCTGCCCCCAGAGAGAGTGACAGCTCTGACATTTCCACTGTCTACACTCATCCCACCAGAGGCAGTGACTGCACCGTCATTTTCACTGTCTGCACCCGCCCCACCAGAGACAGTGACAGCTCCGTCATTTTCACTGTCTGTACCCTGCCCCCAGAGACACTGGCAGCTCCGTCAAAGAACAAAGAAATGTACAGCACAGGAACAGGCCCTTCGGCCCTCCAAGCCCGTGCCGACCATACTGCCCGACTAAACTACAATCTTCTACACTTCCTGGGTCCGTATCCTTCTATTCCCATCCTATTCATATATTTGTCAAGATGCCCCTTAAATGTCCCTATCGTCCCTGCCTCCACTACCTCCTCCGGTAGTGAGTTCCAGGCACCCACTACCCTCTGCGTAAAAAACTTGCCGCGTACATCTACTCTAAACTTTGCCCCTCTCACCTTAAACCTATGCCCCCTAGTAATTGACCCCTCTACCCTGGGGAAAAGCCTCTGACTATCCACTCTGTCTATGCCCCTCATAATTTTGTATACCTCTATCAGGTCGCCCCTCAACCTCCTTCGTTCCAGTGAGAACAAACCGAGTTTATTCAATCGCTCCTCATAGCTTATGCCCTCCATACCAGGCAACATTCTGGTAAATCTCTTCTGCACCCTCTCTAAAGCCTCCACATCCTTCTGGTAGTGTGGCGACCAGAATTGAACACTATACTCCAAGTGTGGCCTAACTAAGGTTCTATACAGCTGCAACATGACTTGCCAATTCTTATACTCAATGCCCCGGCCAATGAAGGCAAGCATGCCGTATGCCTTCTTGACTACCTTCTCCACCTGTGTAGCCCCTTTCAGTGATCTGTGGACCTGTACTCCTAGATCTCTTTGACTTTCAATACTCTTGAGGGTTCTACCATTCACTGTATATTCCCTACCTGCATTAGCCCTTCCAAAATGCATTACCTCACATTTGTCCAGGTTAAACTCCATCTGCCATCTCTCCGC